>NC_138112.1:57700764-58900764 GCF_964146895.1 Miniopterus schreibersii
GCTGGGAGAACTTCCATGCTCAGCAGTTGTGGGTTTTTTTTTGGGGGGGGGGACTGCAATAATTTGATGTATCCAGAAAAGTTTCCTGGGAGGTGAACTGTGTTACATAATAAATCAAGTTTTATTTGCCATGCTGAGCATCTTTACCTTTCTAACCCCAAACCCAGTAAACACATTTTCTTCCCAGCTGTACACATCCTGGGTTTTATGAATCGGAAGTGGTTTTGCTGGACAAGGCAGCCAGGTGCAGGATAGTGACAAGGAATCCTCTGGAATCAAAAGGACCTGGCTTCCAATCTCAGCTATTTCCTGGGTTATTTGGGGCAAGTCACATAGATTCTCTGGGCCTCAGATTCCCCATCTGTGCAGAGGGGAAAATAGTATCTAACCCAGAGATTGTGGTGACGATAAATTTGATCATAAATGTACAATGTCTGAAGCAGACACTTGATTAATGATCATTCCCTCGCACTGCCTTCCTCAGGCTCCCGGGAGAGTGAGGTTCAATAAGTGTTCACAGACACCATGTTTATGGTAAGACTGTTGTAGCAGTTATTGAATGCTGTGTAACAAATCATATCAAAATGTAGTGGCTTAAAACAGCAAGCACATGTAATCTTACAGTTATTGTGGTGGATCAGGAATCTGTGAATAGCTTAGCGGGGTGGTTCTGCCTTCTGGTCTTTAATGAGATTGTAGTCAAGCTTCTGCCAGGGCTGTGGTCTCATCTGCCTCCAAGCTCACTGGTGTGGCTGTTTGTGGATCGAGGGCCTTAGTTCCTCACTGGCTGTTGTCTGGAGGCTTTTACAGTTTCTTGCCTCCTTGAGACTTTCCTTGGGACAGTTCACCAGTGAGACAGAGATATAGATGAGAGAGAGAGAGAGAGAGGGAGAGAGAGCTGGAATTTCCCTGGAAGTTAGTAGCTTAAAACCACAATAAAAATTTATTATCTCTGATGGTTTCTGTGGATCCAGAATTTGGGAGAGGCTGGGTGGCTCCAGCTCAGGGTTTCTCCCCAAGGTTACACTCATACGAAGGCTTGAGTGGGGCTGGAGGCTTCACTTTCAAGATGGTTCCTTCCAATGGCTGCCAAGTTGGCAGGAAGCACATTCCCTCCTGGTGTGCGCCTATCCATAGTGCTGCTTGAGCACCCTCACCACAGGGTGGTTGCCTTGCCCCAGAACAAGGGCTCTGAGAGAGCAATAAAAAAACTGCTGTGTTCTTTGAGACCCAGCCTTGGAAGCTGCCCGTCATCACTCTACAATAGCCATTGGTCACATAGGTTGGCCCCATTCAGTGTGGAATTAGACCACACAAAAGCATGGATACCAGAAGGCAAGGGTCTTTGAGAGCCACCTTGGAGACTGGCTACCGCAGCAGCTGCCTTATACTATGAACCACAGCCACAACCACAACTATCTTCTCTTGAGCAATCACCTTGTGTGTGGTACTGTGCCAGAGGCTTCATATACATTTGCACTTAATCCTGACAGCAACCCTAAGATCCAGGTGCTCTTACTATCCCCATTCTACAAATAAGAAAACTAAGGCTTAGAGAGGCTAACAACTTGCCCAAGGTCAAGGAGCTAATGTGTGGCCAGTGGAAAGAACACTGGAGCACATCGCAGACAGACCTGAGCTCAAGTCCAGCTTTGTGCTGTTTTTACTGTGGTGTCACTGGGGCTACTTCCTGCGAGGAGAGAGTGAGACAATGTCTGGGAGAGGGAGAGAGGGAGTGAAAGAAGGAGCCAGGTATACTGAATCATTTCCAGAGTTGAAGTTCATGCGCCCAAAGGGACCTAAGGAAACAGGAAGGACAGTGCTGGGTCAGGTCCATTGTCTTTCCATATTCCTAATGTTTGGAGGCAAATGAACGGCTGTAGAAGAAATTGCTTGCGTTCTTGGGTGTTATTATCAAAGGCCAGGGGCCTTCCCCCAGCATGCTTCCTGGAAAAATGCACAGACCCACACACACCTGAAATTCTGCATAAAATATTAGGGGCTTTACAACTCCCGAAGCCCATAGATGGTGTCTCTAATGTTCATGGACCCCAGGATAAAAACCTCCAAATGTTAAATCTATGGAAGAATTTATTTATATTTTTCATACTTGATAAACTACTTTGTAATATGGAACTTGCTAAACTTTCCTACATCACATCACATTTCACATTACCTTAAATGGGCTCAGGTATTTTTAACTCTTGACCTGATCTACTTTAGCTTCCATGTTCCAAGAGGAGAGCAGACAATTAAAAAGTAAAGTCATTGAATCTTAGCATCCTCCAAGTTGTCTCCAGCCATCCCCTGGACGACCTCCTTATGTAAGTAGTCCCTGCTGCACCTACACCCTCCTGACTCCTCCAAACAGGTACAATTTATATACAGTAAAATTCACCCGTTTTAGGGATGCAGCTCTATATGCTTTGACAAATGTATTAAGTTGTGTAGCCACGGTCATAATCAAGATGCAAAATAGTCCCACTGCTCCAAAAAGGTCCCTTGTGCACCTGTGCACTCACCCCTTTCCCCCAGGCCCAGACCTGGCAACTATTGATCTGACACTCGCCCCTATAATTCACCCCCACGTCTGATAAGTGGAATCTTACAGAATATACCCTTTAGGGCCTGATCTCTTAGCCTGCTTTTGAGATTCATTCAAGTTGTGTTAAATGATAGAGCACAATTTGTTTAGCCATTCACCAGTTGACGGGCATTTGAATTATATCCAAGTTTTGGCTTCTTTTTTTTTTTTTTTTTTTTGGCATTAGCTTTTTCCTTTGGGAGCTGGGGGTGGGGGAATGGGAGCAGAGCAGGAAAGTGTCACTGCATTCTTCACCAGGCCAGCCCTGGAGCCCCAGAGGCACGGAAGCAGCCGTTCATTTTGCATTTGGGTGTCTGCCTTTGCATCTCCTTTCCTTTCCTACAGATCGGGGCCCCAACGGCCACTGGTCTAGGGAGAGCAGATCCGGATGAAATAACTCGCACGGCCAACCTGTGCACCTGGAAGCTGTAGCTTCCCTTCTCCAGGGGCGATTCACCCACCGTCAGTCTCCAAATCGTCTACAAGTTCGTTAGAAAAGCAGAACGTCAGGCCCCACCTCAGACCCACGGAGTCCGAGGCAGCATTTTTACAGGATCCCCAAGCGCTTCAGATGCCTATTAAAGTTTGAGAAGCACTGGTCATAGTCCATTCTCGTTACTAAAAATAAAATACATATTTTCTCAGAATCTTTGGCCCTTCCTTCCGCCTTCTTCTCCCTCTCCCCGGAGCAAACATATTTTGTAGCTGAAGAAGGAACTCGAGTTTGGGTCTGGGGAGGGGGCGAGCGCCGCATCCTCGAAGGCTGGAGGCGCGGGGGGAGGAGGCAGAGGGAGGAGAGAGAAGAAAGACCGGCCGCGCGCGGAGCCGGGCAGCGCGGGGCGCAGGCGGCGAGGGGCGAGAGCGCCGGACCCTCCGCGCCCCTTCGGCGGCCTCCCGAGTTGGGACACCCCGGGCGGGGCGCGCGCAGCCCGGGCGCTCGCAGAACTCGGCGGAGCGGGGCCGGGCCGGGCCGCGGGCAGGGCCGGGCGGGAGGGGCGGGCGCGGGGGGCCAGCCGGGGGCGGGGCCGGCGCCGAGGGGCGGGGTCAGCGCCGAGGCCGCGGGGGCAGCGACGGCGCCGGGCAGCGGGAGCGGCGGCCGCGCCATGTGGCTGCTGGGGCCGCTGTGCCTGCTGCTGAGCAGCGCCGCGGGTGAGTCGGGGGCGTCCGGCGAACTTCCTGCGGGGCGCGGGGCGCGGCGGCCGGGCTGCGGCGGCGCCCCCTCCCCGCGCCGGGGCTGCGCCTCCCGGGGCCGTGCAGGGAAGGCGGACCCGGCGCCGGCTGGCCGGGACCCCGCGAGGGGCCGCGGCGGGGTGCGCGCGGTCCCATTGTGTGGGCGTGCGCGCCGGCTTCTGCCGCGTCGCGTGTGCGCGGGCGGGGCTTTGTGGGCGGCGGGGCTCGGGGGAGCCCGGCGGCTGCCCCGATTGGGCGTAGCTCGGCTGAGCCTGTCTGTGTGTCGTGTGTTGGGGAAAGGGGAGAAGGCTTCCCTGACCCCATCTTCCCTTACGCCGGGGTGCCCGGTGCTGGCTAGCCTCCCCAGAGCCTCTTCTGGGGTCTCTCGTGGGCCACCTCGGGCCTCAGTTTCCCCACCTGCGCCGCGGGGCGGGCCGTATCGCCGCTGCCTTCCACTCCTCCCTGGGCTGTGTTCGCTTTGGGCAAAGAGAGATGAAGCAGGGCTGGGCCTGGGAATTATTAATCTTTCCCACTGGTCCTGGGAGCAGATCATTTATTGGTCATCTGACTACGCCCCACTCGCCCCTCAGTGGGCGCCCTGGCTGAGGAGGTGCCCTGGGAGGGGACCCGGGCCTCCCCCGGCGGCCGTTGGCACCTGGCATCCCCGTAGCGAGCGCATCCCGAGGTCCCCAGGAGCAGCAAGCCCCTTGCCCTCCCAGACAGCGTGCTGTTCCCAGGAACTTTTCTGCTGATGTGGGCACGCTGCGAATTCCAGCCTGGGAGCCCGTCCTCCTCTGTCCCTGCCCTCCAGCCACAGCTGTCAGCTGCCCTTTCCCCACCCCGCCCGCCTTCGGCCCCCTGATGTTTATTTCTCCGCAGCTGATGCCAGGAAAGTGGGTGACAGGGCCCAGTGAACATCCTTCAGCAGAAGCTTGCCTGCTTTACGTTTGTGCCATCCACATAACTAATTTATACCTGATTTTCCAAAAATGCTTCTAGCAACTTGCTGTGGATGTGTCTTTGGTGGTATGTTTGTTGTGGAAGTTGAGGTTCAGTTCATCCTGACCCCCGTCCACCCTCACCCCGGCACTCTAGGTGTGGGCTAAGAGAAATCTCCTTTCCTTGAAGTCCCAGGTCCTGTCCACTGGGCAGTCTTCTCCCCACCCCCCAACCTATGACATCATTCCCACTCCTGGAAGACTCCGTTTAGATATCTGTGAATTTGTTGTGGCTTCCAGTGAGGGTGGGAATGCTGTGGATATTTAACCAGGTCTGGGTCAGGGTGCGTTTCTCCTAAACTATTGGCCCACTCCAGGGAGAGAGCTCCAAGGGGGCTTTGGCATCCGCTGGTTGCTGTGAATGATTCCTGGACATCTCAGAAGTGAAGATCTGCTTAGATTCCACTCTCAGTTTGTATAGCCATGGTATGTCCCATGATAACACCCAAGTAAGACAGCCTGGAAACCAGCGTGTGTGTGTGTGTGTGTGTCCGTCCGTGTCCGTCCGTCCTCAGAGAGCTGTTTGTGGCTCAGTGGAAACTATCTTTTGCATCTCCCAGTTGTCCTGGTTGCTTTGGTTGAGTCCCCATGTCTGTAAAAATAGCTATAAAGTTACTATTGTCCTTTTCTGGTCAGTTCTTGTTATTTAACGTGTGTACATATAAAACAGGGCTAAAATAAATAAAATAGCCATAGTAGGGTGGGATCACAGACCTGCCTGACTGTCACAAGTGGAAGTCTTCCGTTATCTGTGATCATTGAGCCTATGAATCACCTTTACAGTTGCTGGTTTAGAAACCTCTAGGCAGGTTGGGGTGTGTGCACATTTCATGTTGCATGAAGCATCGCGTCTTGTCTTTGACCAGAAGTGTTACCAGAAACAAGGCTGGTCATTTTTCCTGATGCCGGCCTGGTGTCCCTGGTTCCCAGCCCGTAGAGGAGCCTGTGTGGTTCAGCTTGGGGTCCACAGCAGGACCCGAGACCCTACTCTTCTATCCCATATCCTACACCTTAATCGTCTACTGGGAAGTTGATGAAACAAGAGAGGCTGTATAAACAGGGGTCTCAGATTTCTGTGTCCCTTTGATAGTCTGTGAAGAACCTGGGGTCAGAGCTGAGCCCTAGTCTGAGTTCCCTGTGTCTGTGGGACTCAAAGGCCAGTGACATTCCAAGAGCAATTTGGAGGCCTTTGTTATTCAGGAACCTTCTCAGACATCTTCATGAGTTGTCTTTTTTCTTCCTTTGTTTTTATTGCTTGTGTTAGGGAAGTGAAGCATTGATTTTTGGCTGGTATTATTTTTTAATGTATCCTGTGAGAAGGACTCAGCACATCCGACGTCCAGTTTTCCATCACATGGTGGACGTGGTGGGTTTAAGTGCACTGATGGTAGACGCGTCTAATGGCGGTCAGGGTGGCCAGTCGTCTCACCTCCTCCCAGGCTGACCTTTGATTAGGTTACCTGATGTTCTTTTTCTGTCAGTGAAAAGATTGAAGATTCTCCCATGTGTACTCCCAGGAGTATGGGTATTGACCTTTTCTCCTGGAGAGATCTGCTTAATGGTGTCCGCAGGTGGATTTTATTATTATTTTTTACTGGCTGAGCAGCTTCCTACAGTCCAGCCCAGGTATTTGAGACTGTGCACCCAAGGACAAATAAACACACCTTGTTGCTTTACATCTTCAAAGAGCTGAGCTGAAGGCTCCCTTCTGGGGTGTGAGGTGTTCTTTCCTGACTGCTCACGTAGGCCATTTACCTTAGGATTAGAGGGGGAGGGAGAGGGCAGGAGGGTGAATTCTGGGCCTCCAGGACAGATCCAGGCACTTTTTTGCCAAAGTCACCAAGGTAACTTGAAATTGGGCTGTATCATCACCGCTGTGAAAACAGTTTAGAGAATTTGGGGATTAGGAAAGTTAATAATCAAATCATCTCATACTAAAGACGTGGCCTGTTTCCATGGTGAGGGTAGGGGCGAGGAAAGGGAACCAGTATTTGTGGAACATCTCTGTGTGAGCTGCTTTGCTCACCACTTTAAACACATGATCTTGCTGAGTTTTTCTAATGATATGGTGTGGTGGGAAGTTATTTTATGGTTCATGAGCGATCATCCGTACCCAGGGTGCCAGGGGAAGGACTGAAGCTTGGAGCCCAACTCGGATTTCTCTTGGCTCCCAGCTTGGGCATTCCCGCTGTTTCCAGGCGCCATGCCCCCGCATTGCTCCCACCTGCTTGGTGGCACTCCATGAGGCTGCTTTCAGACGTCCCCCTCCTAGATCTGTCCACTTTGTGGTCCCTGCTCCGAACTGACTCGGCAGCCGTTGTTCTTGATAAATAAGTAAGTTAAATCTCAAACCTTGAGGAAAGGTGGACCTTGCCAACTATCGCTGGTCTTCTTGCTGCCTGCCTGGTGGGGAGGCACGCTTGGCAGAAGATACCAGAGGCCGCCACTGTTCCATTTCTGGACCCGAGCTGCCATTACCCCGGGGGTTCGCTGTCATTCATTAAGCTGTGTCTTTATATTTCCTCCTTTTCTTATAAGTTTGTTGTATTTTACAATGAATAAATAAAAGATAACTATATGCCGTGGATGCGACTTGGGGTAATGGAACTGTTTTTAGCTGTGAGGCGGCCGCAGGGACAGTCTGGTTTGGTTGTGGAGTTCCCTTGTTAATTCTCTTGCCCTCTTTCTTTCTCTTTGGAATATTTTGGGAATGCTTGGGCCATCCTGAGTTTGCAGCTTTTTGACCAGTGCTTCCACCTGACAACTTGGGAGGTTTTTAAGATGGCTGCTCCTGTGTGTGTGTGTGTGTGTGTGTGTGTGTGTGTGTGTAAGTACCCTTCTTTCAGTGTAATTGTTGTAAAGGAATTCAGTGTCTCGGATGCTGAGTGCCCTTAGACGTGTTTGCTGGGAGAGAGCTGGGTACTCTGCAGATGCTCACGTCATTTGCCTGATGTCGAGTGTTGCATACGAGAGTGGGGGAATTTTGTGGCAGGGTAGCTGCTCAGACCAACTGATGGCAAATACTCACCTCAGCAGGATCGATGGGGTTTCTGGAGATGGTTGCGTGGATGAGGTTAGTCCCGTGTAGGGTTTTTCTCGGTCTTGGTGCTGTTGACATTTTATTCTTCATAGTTCTTTGTTGGGGGTGGGTGTCCTGCCGCTGTAGAATATTTAGCAGCATCGCTGGTTCTAGATTCAGCATCAGCCCCCCACCCCCTAGCAGTTGTGAGAACTATACATGTCATTACCAAATGCCCTCTGGGTACAAAGTCGCCCGTATAGAGAACCCCGGACCCAGTGTGACGAGTCCCCTCAGCATACGTCTTGGTCATTATTCCTGCTCATCCTAAAAATTGGTTTGGATGCAGTGGGTCAGGATGTCATCCCCCTCCCAGGGTCTTTTAGTCGTCAGGTTTCTGCAGCCCCACAAGTTCAATGTGAGGGTACATTCTTAGCTAGACAAGTATCAGCACTGACCCTTTGCTTCTGGCTTCATAAGTGCAAACTTCTGGAGTTTTAGGTTGTAGATTTATTTGGTTCTCTTGGGAGAGACATGCTGAGAAAGTAGGCAAAAGGCAGGTGGCAGCGGGCACCAAAAGTCACCTGGTTCCTCGAATGTTAAACTTGGGAGATTCACCAGCCCTGGGAGGTGAGGGAGCAGCTGCCTGAAAGTGCTGAAATCTTAACCCTGGAAGTACCCCTTCCTGCGCTCTACAGAGCCCCCATTGTTCTTCGCAGCTCCCCTTTCCCTCCCAGCGTTCCGTTTCCCTTCCCATCAAAGGACTTTACAGCTCAGCTGAGTCAGTTCTGCAGGTGGTGGGGCGGGGTGGGGGGATCGTCCACACTAGCAGTAAGTGGGGCTTTGAGAAACTTTCATCTTACACTTTGTCTCCGGTCTTTTAAAAGTTAGGCTGTGCGTTGCTTTATAAGAGTAGGATTCTTCAGACACTTTGCCTTCCAGCTGCTGTTTGCCTTTGTTCGGTGCTCAGCCTTCCTTGAGTTTTTCACCTTCTCCTCTCTTCAGATGAGCAACCTACCCTGTTTGCTGCTGTCCCTTTTTGTGCATGAATTTGCAGGAAGATAGGAGGCACCAAGCAGGGGGATGCTGGGGATGCTGGGCCTGCAGGGGAGACGTGCCCATTGGCGGCGCACGTGTGTCTCAGGTAGTATCCTCTCCCGAAGCCGTCTCCAGTCCCAAGCAGGTGAATGTTATTTCCCTTTTTGCCTTTGGGTAACTAGAACATTCTTCTCAAAGCTGTGCTTGGCTGTTCATTAACGTGGTACCAACTCTGGCACTGTGCTGTGCTCTGAGGATGGAAAGCTGTGCAAAACTTGTCCTTTCCTCTTGAAGAACCCAGTGACCCCGTGATGGAAGTGGGGTTGTGCACTCTCTTTCTTTATCCGGGAGGGGCAGAGGCACTCGTCCGCAAGTGGTAACTCAGAGGCGTTCCTAAATGTGAGATACACTGACGGATTGACCACCGTGGTGGGAACAGCTGCATGGACATCACAGGCTTGTGCAAACACAGGTGCCCTGCCGTGGGGATACTTAATGATGCTTGAACAGGTTTCAGAGGTGATCACATAGGTCCTAGCTTGCTTCTTTAGTGTTCCAGATAAAATGTTGGGGTGTGTATATCGGTGCTCTAGACTCTAGGAGCTACTCTCCGCTTCTGAGATTTGAACAAGACATTTCTCCTGTGACTTGTGGGCAGCAGCCTTTATTTTGTGGTCCTTCTGTCTGTCTATGTCTGTCTGTCTGTCTCTCCATCTGTCTGTCTGTCCCTCATCTATCATCTATCTATCTATCTATCTATCTATCTATCTATCTACCTACCTATCTATCATCTATCTATCATCTATCTATCATCTATCTATCATCTATCTGTCTATCTGTCTATCATCTATCTATCTATCATCTATCTATTATCTATCTATATCTATCTATCTATCATCTATCATCATCTATCACCTGTCTGTCTGTCTGTCTATCTATCAATCATCTATCATCTATCTATCTATCTATCTATCTATCTATCTATCTATCTATCATCTATCTATCATCTATCTATCTATCTATCATCATCTATCTATCTTTCTATCTCTTCTCTTTTAGTCCTGAATCCTACTAGATTAGATTGTTAACCCCTTGAGGGCTGGGATCATATCATTTATGTCACACTTCTTATTTCGTTTGTTTTGCCTGGGAACACAGTAGTAGCTACCACTCCTTGAAGGCTCACTCTGTCTGGCAGGGTGCCAGGCCGTGCGTGTACTATTTTGTCGTCATCTTCTTCAAGTAAAAACATTACAAAAATTGGATACATGCTCACTGTAAAAATTTCAAACAAGATAGAGACAATCACAATTAAAGTCTTTCTTCATCTTCCGTTTACATTTCTCTCCCCTTTTCTAAATTACTATTAACTGTCTAGAACATATCAGTTTAGCCCTAAGACGGATCTGTACGCACATTCACACACACACACACACACACACACACACACACACACACACACACACACACTTTATACCGGTTTATATTTGTAGTTTTTTTTACTTGCTTTTTTTTACGTACATGCAGCATTTTGCCAGTTCTGCTTTGAGCTGCATGAATTGGTCCCATCCCCCTTCCCTCTGTTTAGACAGTTCGGTTATTGCAAAGCTTGTGGCGTTTTCACTCACCTGCTCTTGCAGCGCTCAGTGTGTGAGTGGCTCTCCTCTTACTACGGTCTGTTCAGAAGCAAAATGCAGTGTAGTCTCAGCTCTTTCTGTCTCCCTCCCGTAAGTCCTTTTTTAAAGGGCTTGGTTCTTGCTTTGCAAGGATATATGGAGTTACAGTCATTCTTCCAGTGACGGGTATATTTGCTTCACTGTTAAACAGATTGATGCCGTTCCCTTGCTTTCTTGTGTACACAGTAACTTTTATTTCTTCGCCAGATTTTACTGTAGTCTTTGAAAGGACACTGTAAATAGGTAAATTCAACCTCTGTAGTACCAACAGTGCACAGAATTGGATGGAAGTGATGGCATGTGAATGGCTGTGACCAAGTCCATCCAGTCACTGCCCGTGACCAAAAAATCACAGCTTCCGCCCGCCCTGTGCTACCATAAGATTCTGTTGGCTGTTGGGTATATCTTGATTTCAGAGGTGTTACAATACCAGAGGTAGGTGTCTTCTTGGCTGTCTTTCTTTCAGTTCTTATGTACCTTCCCATTCTTTTAAAAACAGCTTTAAAACCATCTTCTGGGATATGTATATACTCTTAATTTATTTCATGCTTCGACTGCTGATCAATCTTATTTCTTTTTCACAGCCGTTGATTCAGGTAGGTATATGTGCTTCTATTTTATAGATGAGACAGTAGAGGTTAAGTCTTTTTTTTTTTTTCCCAAGCCCTCAGCACATAGAGGTGGTTTCAGAATGGGCATGTAGGTCTGCACAGCTTCAGCCTGTGCTCCTGACCCCTGGCTCTACTGCTTTGAGATAGAATAGACCCTCGAGTCCATGTTTGTTAGAAAAAGTGCACTCTGTAGCTTGTGCTAGAGAGTTCCATCCATGGGCAGTGATGTCCTTATTGACTCCATGCTTATGCTGTTGGGGTGGGATGATCTGTTAGAGAGCTGGGGGGCATCCTAAGTTAATTTTATTCAAGTGGGATCTTTGGCAGCTTGAAACAGATGTTCTGCCCCCCCTCCCCCATGGAGAACTTGTCATAGCATCATAGGCATTTAAACCAGCCTTTGCAGAGGCTTGATTTATTAAAAGAAACAATAGCAACAATAAACCAATTATTTCAGCGCCCTGAGACTTGCCTTTGAATATACTAATGATGGAGGATTTTCACCCCTTTGATGGGAATATTTTGTTGGACTACCATCCAAAAGCAATTTTGTTTTGGTTAGTACTTCCCTCAAATAGTGCTGGGTGCCAGATCGGGCCCCCACTGTTTAAACAGTCTAGAAGTCGATTTTTAAGACAGAAATAATCATGCTGATTATAATGCCTCATATTAAAAAAACTTAAGGTTTTTCTTCCTTTCTGATTCTGAGCTTAAGCTTGTGGGGTTCATATCTTAGAGAACTTTCCCTGAACTTACTGTGGAAGGTAAAATGTTCATGTCCTGCTCTAGGAGGAAGCTAGAAATAATGTGTGTTCCATCTCGTTAATTCGAACCAAGGGGCTCTGTGGGCAGTAAGTCGTGCCTGGTGAGAAAGGAACCCTGCAGGTGTGCAAAGTGTTAAAAACAGACCAACCAGAATGAGCCCAGGATTCTAAACTCTCACTCCCAAGTCCTCCCCCCAAAACCTGTCTCTCCTTTTAACGAGTCCTTATGATACCAGAAGACTGTGAGTTGGGTGACTACACTAGTGCCCACATCCAACTGTAATTTTTGACAGACAAACAGCGCAGTGTGAAGCCGGGGTTTGTCTCTGCCCAGGAAGAGAGGCCTTGGAGAGGGAGGGCAGCCATGCAGCTTACTCTGGAACAGGCCTTCGGCAACTGGAGGGACGTGGGATTGATGAATAACTCGATTTAGAAGACTCACAAACCCAAGGTGCCAAGTGTTCCACGTGGGACGTTTGTGTGTCTGTTGGCATAGAGAAATGAAAGCATAAAGGGTGTTTAATTTTACTGTGCTAAAAATCCCTTTCTGTTATTACAAGGCCCGGTGAGGTTGAGTTTGGGGGTATCAGAAGCGTGTCGTCTTTGATGGCATTACTGGAACATTTCCCTCCAGCTTTAGCCTTGAATCAGCGCACTGTTCCCCAGGAGTCATTAAACTAATTGGACATGGCTGAAAAGTGAGCCCTTGTGTCACACTTGTAGCTCCACAGTCAGTCAAAAGAAAGCCTCTCAATTGGTTTGGAAAGTTCTAAATTTAACTTGTTTTTTATTATTATAGAAATAAAATGGGGGAGTCGGGACGATAGACGAGTGATTAGCAACATAAGGTGTTTCATCAGAAAAAAATTTCATCCGGAAAAATTTGAAGTCATAAAAAATTGTTAATGCGAAGAGAAACCAGAACAGAACTGAACAAGGGGTTTCAAAAACAGATTGTTATAAAAACATTGGCCTAAGTTTGATTAAAAAGTATGATAGCAGCAACTGAACCCAGCTGTCGGGGGCCTGGAGAAGCAGGACTTGAAAGAGTTGATGCTAAATACTCTCGAAGAGACAGAGTTGGAAAGAATGACTTGCATCAGGCATATTCTGTATTAACGAAAGGTAGAACTCACCTTGTAATGTTACGGAGAAACTGTAGACGTTGGCAGAACCTCTGAAGGTCAGCAGTGATGCAGAGGGCTAAAGATTTAGCATGCCTGAAACTTGTGTTGCCCAATTAGATGGTAATGACAATACAAGAAAAGCTAACGGATGTTGAGAATGTAATAAGGATGTTCAGTTTTTGAAGCATAAACATACCAGAGGAATTGGAGATGCT
Organism: Miniopterus schreibersii; assembly: GCF_964146895.1. Classification (NCBI taxonomy): domain Eukaryota; kingdom Metazoa; phylum Chordata; class Mammalia; order Chiroptera; family Miniopteridae; genus Miniopterus; species Miniopterus schreibersii. The sequence goes on from NC_138112.1 coordinate 57,713,967, forward strand.
CAGAACTTGGAATACAGATTCAGGGGAGGGAACAGTGTCCGGCATTGAGGGGGCAATATGGGTACTTCTGAAAGTACCCCTAAAATGTGACTCAGCTGCAGTCCTCACCAGGAGAAAGAACTCTTCCTTTCTTCTGATTGAAGTTCCGTGAGGCAGGACGGGATCTGTCACGCTCTTTGCCATCTACCTTGATTGCTGTTTGAGTCTAGCACCCGAGTCAGTGCCTGGCAGAGTGTGAGTCACACAGTAAGGTTTCCTTTAAGTTACCTAGAGGGAATGGAGCTGATCGCTAAGGAAACCCGACTGTGACTGAAGAAGGGAAGAATTGAAATCTTCCTGGCCAAGTCACCTTTGCCTTTTGGTGACACATCGTTTCTCCTCTAGATTTTAGAACAGTCTCATTCATCTCCTAAGACCAGAGATAACGTTGGCTTTAAAAAGGCAAAGAGAAAGAGGCCTTTGAGAGGGAAATGGATTATAGCAATTTAAAAATCAGATGATAAGTTAAGACTAGCATGTGGCACATATAAAACGTTTCTGACAGGTTAATGGAAACTACTTTGTGTTTTAATTCCATTTGAAGGGAGTTTATTTAATGAGGAGGAGAAGGTACCGAGAAGAAAAAGCAAAAACAGTTATGTTGGTGTTAAAAACATTAAATGGAGGAAACTTAAGATTATCTTCTGGTCTAATTTAAAAGGCAATAAAAATTTGCTACCGAAGTGCCACAAATGATTCAAGGAAGGAAGTGCATTAATAAATATAATCTTAGAGGGAAATGGAAGGTGATATAAGTACATCAATTATAGACTAAATGTTAAAATGTCACTAACTCTTATTGGGAAAAAAAATCACCCATCTATTCATTATAGGAGACAGAGTAAAAACCAAGAGATATAAATAAAATGAAAAGTTAGGGAAATAAAATCCATTATGCAAGGGCTACTTTTAAGGTATCAGCTAAGTAATTTCATGGCATTAAGCATTAAGATAGATAAACAGGATTACTGCAAATGGCAAAAGGTTCATTAAACAACGAATATCCGATAATCCCACATAAAAAGACATGAAGAATTAGGGACATCATTAAAGGGTGTTGAAGGTTCTTTGAGTATAAAATTAGCTGGGGCTTGCCAAATTTTGGAAGGTTAAAATATATAGAGGATACATCATTTTAATGTTTCAAAGGAAAAGTATGGGCATAGGGAAATGCCAGATCCGAAGTGTGCCAGTGACTAGGTGGTAGTGTCTGCAGTTGGGAGTGGTGGGTGAAACTGATGGGACACCCCAGGGGCCCCTTTCTCCTGGAACCTGCTCTCTGGGGTTCTGGAAATGTTTGCTAATGGAAGCTTGGAGGGTAAAATGCTCCCTGCTAATGAGATGAGAAGGTTGATTAAGCTCTGAGTTGGGCTTAGTGAGCCTGACACCAGTTGGCTGCCCAGGGGGGTGTCGGCGGTAGGAATTTGCAGGAGCAGAAGGCTTGCAGAATGCTTTCCTTACTGAGAAGAAAAGTACATTTTTTCTTGCATATATTAGTAAGCATTGATATTATTTAAATTCTTAGAAAAGATGTATTTTTTCCTTGAAGGTTATAGTATAGAGACTGTGTAGAGCTTTGCTTCTCAAAGTGTGGTCTCCAGGCCAACAGCATCAGCATCACCTGAGTGGCATCTGCATTATAACAAGATTGTCAGGTAATTTGTGTTCACATTAAAGTTTGAGAAGTCCTGATGTGGTGGCTAAGAAGCTAGGCTTTCCAGTGAGTCAGCCTGGGTTCAAATCCCGCTCACGGCCTTCACTGTGGCCTTGTTTCTTAAGTGTTTTTCAACCCACTGTGCCTTCATCTGTAAATAGGAATAATAATGATCCTTAGCATGTGGAAATATTGAAAATGAGATAGTACACATAAAACCATTCAGCCTTTATAATCGTCCGCAAAATTTAATTACTTTAATAATTAGGCTTATTATAAAAATTTGGACAGATATGTAGAAAAACATATAAGTTATAGTTCTACAACCTGAAGACTGTTACCACATTGGTTTATTTTCTTTGATTTTATATGGTTTTGATCATACTGAGAATATAATTTCATATCCTGCTCTTTTCATGTGTGACTAGAACATAAGCATTTTCCTTTGTTAAACTAACCTGGGAGGGCACATGGTTTAATGTCACAGAATGGCTGGGTGCATTCTTTAATGTTGGCTATAAAATCTAACACAACCAAGGCAGTGGTGTGCTCTCTCTGCTTGTTTTTCTATCGGTACATAGGGGGTGATATCACCTGCCCCATCTGATCCTCAGAGGTTCCACTGAGGATTGTGTATGTGAAAACAGCAAGTATGTAATAGGCAAAATGCTGTTCACACCTATGTTGTTATAAGTGGGTGGTCTTAATTTGCAGGAAAAGCCAGGAAACATAATTACCCATTGACTCCACAGTTCCTTTTCTAGGACTCTGTTCTCATTAAGTAGTTTGGCATGTCTACAGACATTCAGCAGGGGATGTGTGTGGCAGCTAACAAAATGGTCACTAGAAAGGGCAGCTTGTCAGGGTGCTAAAATGCTATGCAGACAGCAAGAAGGATGCTGTAGACCTGTGCGCTCCAATAAGATCTCCACTAGCCACATGTGGCTACTTAAATTAGTTGAGATTAAATAATTAAAAATTCAGTTCTTCATTCACACCAGGCATGTTTCCAGTGCTCACTAGCTCCATGTGGGTAGTGGCTACCATACCGCACAACTCAGGTGTATATAACATAACCGTCATCTCAGAACAGTCTTTTGGATGGTAATTCTTAGATGGAAAGGAAATTCTTATGAAACAGAGTAATTCAGATTTGTAGTGTGTGTGTGTGTGTTTGTGATAGATTGACCCTTGCTTTTTCTAAATTCAGTAACTCTAGCCCTGATGACCCCCCCCCCCCCAAAAAAAAAGCTAGAGATTTGGTACAGGTCAACTGTTGAGTCTCCCTCCTTCCATAGGTTCTCTCAGGACCCCTGAGTACCTGACCACATTGGTGTTACTATTGCTTTTTGTTCCAAAGCCTGTTGCCTAGAGTTGGACCTTCTTGTCTGCCAAACACTTCGATCCACCCCTTCCCATAAATTAACTCCCCCCACTTTTACAGCAGTCATTCCCCTATTCAGATTGGTGGGGGGAAGGCTGAAACCATACTACGTTAGAAAACAGTAACAACAATGAAACTCTGATTCATTTGGAAATGTGTGCTCTGCTTTCGTCCGGTTTGCAGACTGTAGTGGAAACTGTGTAAGAGGGCTCTGCAGTTGTGGGACCTTCCATCTCTGTCCCTCCCAGCAGCATCAGGCCTTGGTGGGAACAGTCTCCCTGCCTTGTCGGTGGAGTTAGCTAACACAGCCCATGCCCTGACTTCCTTGGAAGATGTTTTTGGTGCCCTAGTGCTCCCTGTTTCTTGTTGGATTTTTAGTACATGATGTTGGCCAGCTTTTCTGAGAGGGAAGGTATCTCCTAGCTCGTTCCTTTCCCCACAGCTCAATGCAGCCTTTATATATGTAGTGTGTGCCCTTGTTTACTGTCTGGTCTAACTATTAATGTAGGCTATTTAGGCTATGCCTGTGTTTGTACAGCTTCTCAAAGAAAGCTTCCTACTCACCCTTCAGCGCCCTGCTAGTAAATTTCCTTGTCCAGAAAGCTGGCCTCCCGTATGCAATTGCCAACCACAAAATTAATCTTATTTCTTTTTTAAAAATAGTTTTATATATATAGTGTGTGTGTGTGTATGTATACATATATTTATTGCAAAATGATCACCATGATAAGTTTAGTAAACATCTGTCACTTCACAGAGTTACAAAGATGTTTTTCTTGTGGGAGAACTTTTAAGATCTACTCTCTTAGCAACTTCAAATGTACAATACAGTATTGTCAACTATAGATAATATCCTGTGCATTACATCCTAGGACTGACTTAATCTTATAACTGGAAGTTTGTACCTTCTCATCACTATCACCCATTTCTCCACCCCACCCCCACTAGCAGCCACCAGTCTGTTCTGTTTCTATGAGTTTGGGTTTTTTAGATTCTACGTATAAGTGAGATCACACGGGATTTGTCTTTCTCTGTCTGACTTATTTCACTTAGCGCAATGCCCTCAACATCCATTCATGTTGTCACAGTTGGTAGGATCTTCTTTTTTATGGCTGAATAATATTCTGTAATTTCACTTTCTAACGGCTGCTTCCACCTTGAATTTGTTCATGTTGGACTTAACACATGGTATTATGATGTATTTAGGCTCAATCCTAACTTGAGTGGTTAGTAAACCTAGATGACTGAAAGACTAACCTGGGTGTTTAAAATATGTACTTTTAAATTACCTTAAATACTGGCATCCATCAAACATCATAAAAGAACCAAGAATAATATAGCAAATACTAGTATACCTGTTACACACACCTATTAGATTTTTAACATTTGCCATTTTAATTCAGATTTTTTTCCCAAGGAAAATAAGTTATAGATGCTCTTAAAGACTTTCTGTGCTCTCATGACTTTCTCTCTTCTGCCCAGAGGTCACTACTTTTCTCAAGTTGGCATAAATCCTTTCTGTCCCTGTTTTAATCCTTTATCATGCGCATCTATATCCAATACATAGTACTTGAAAGTGTATGTAAACGCTATCATTCTGTGTATACTTTTGCAGCTTTTTTCATTTATTCTTACAATTTTGAGGTCCCTCCGTGTTGCCACATGTAGGTATATTTTTTAAAAAACTGCTGAATGGTGTCCCATTGTGTGACTGTAACAGCAGTTTGTTTATTCATCTCTCAACCAGACATTTAGGTTGTGTCCCCGACAGGCGTGCTACAGTGAACACCCTCATGCACGGGAGCAGGACGCTGTCACGGTCTTGAAGAGGAATTACCGATCAAAGGCTTTGCACACTTTCAACCTGACTAGATACAGCTGACAGCCTCTGAAGTGGTCCTACCCATTTGTATTCCTGTTAGTGGTTTCTGAGAGTGCCTCTTTCCCCACATCTCTCTGATATTTGGAATTAAGAGCTCTTAATTAGTTTCCCAAAGGGCACAACGTGGCAACTTGCAGTGGTTTTACTGTCCTCTCCCCTGATCACAGGGAAGGGAATGTGGAATGCGGTGCCAGGCCTCCCCTCTCTTCCCACCGCTTCAGGTTCCCCAGTGGAATATAGATGGAGAACCTGGGGTCACTGGAGAGGTGCAGGTGAAAGGTGGTTGTTCCTGTGCTGATGTGGCAAGAATGTCCAGGTCTGTAACTGCGGGCCTTGGGGCTGGGTGATGAAAAATAGAGCTTTTGCTTTTTACATGGATTCTGGGCACTTCTCTGGCTCAGCATCTAGAAGGCAGTTCTGTGCTACTCTGTCCTCCTGGGTGTTTTACTCCCTGAGGGCTGCCGAAACCGCTGAACTAAGGGTGTCCACTGTGAGAAAACCGGCAAAGTGGTGGGGAGCCACTCTGGACCCCACTTCTGCTGGAGGTGTTGGGGAGTGATGGCTCAGAAGCCAGGCTCTAGAATCAGGGTCTGGTCTACATCCTGACTGTGTGACCCTAGGCCAGGTGCAGAGCCTCTCTGTGTCTCAGTGAGCTCTTCGCCTGTGAAAAGGAGATGAAGATAATCAGTCTTGTCACATTCATGGGGAGCACACGAGACATGCACACGAGGAACTGGGCCCGCTGCCTGGCACTTGGTCGACACTCATGGCATGCTCACGGATCCGTGAGACTGGGTTTGAGGGCCCGAGTGTCGTTGGTGCTTAGTGAATGTTTGACAGAGCATACGAGTTCCTACTTATATGTGTGCTTCGGTCTGCACAGACTGCTATGTAAAGACTTTTTTGAGTTTTACTCTAAGAGCAATGAGAATATTTTTAAACCAGGGACACCGTGATCCCGTTTGTGCTCTTAATACTGACCCTTGGTCCACCTGACATTTTCAATCCTGAGATTTCTGGTCCCCGAGCATGAACTTGAAATCAGGGACTTCTGCCTCATTTTCTCACTGACTTTTTTTTTTTTTTAATATATCTTTATTGATTTCAGAGAGAGGGAAGGAGAGGGAGAGAGAGAGATAGAAACATCAGTGATGAGAAAGTCATTGATCGAACCCGCAACCAGGGCATGTGCCCTGACCGGGAATCGAACCCCAATCACCTGGATCCCAGGTCGACGCTCAACCGCTGAGCCACGCCCGGCCGGGCTTCACACTGACTTTTAAACATTAATTCTTCCCATTTTCCCTCTCCCTGAGATGTTTTCCCCCTTCCTTCTTGGACTTTCTGAAATACATTCAAATAGCTTTTTTTTTGTTTCCTTTGGTGGCTCTCAAATACCCAAGTATTTGGAGTTTGCACTTGAGCTTGTCTGTGAGTTCTAGGTCATCTGCTCCTTCATTACCTAGGACACTTTGAAGGGTCAGTGCTAAGTTAGAATTTGGAAGCAGGATCTGGAGAATTCCAGATATATTACACTTCTGCTGCAAGGTCTAATGGCTCATCTCAGTCTGTTTTGTCTCTAGAGGATAGTTTTTTCCATCCTAACTTTTGTATTGGAGAGGTATACACACCTTGTGGGTCATGCGACTAAGTGACTGATGATAATTTTCCGTATGTTGGTTCTGCTCTGACTTCAAGAGCATGAACAGCTTGCCCCTGGGAGGTTCATAAGTTTCCTGGGGTCTCCAAGCATCTTTTTTTTAAAATGCGTTCTAAAGTCAATAAAAGATCCTCAAAGATTTGAGAAGAAAGGCCCTTTCTTCTAAGTACTTTTAGAGGAAGACACACTGACTGTTCCCTTTCCTGTTTAGATAATTTTCATTTATTTGAGCAATGGAGAATGAGAGTGAAATGGAAGGAACTTGAAATCTCTGTGGGCTTGAGTTATTTGTGCGTACAGAGTGCCCTAAAAAGGCCATTTAGTGGATTTAGAGACGAGGGGGGATGGAGAACAAAACAGATGGTAAAAGGCTGGCTTCGTAAAATAAATAACAACGCCACCTGGAAAGGGTAACCTGAGTGAAGGTAGGGAAATAATGTGGTGAAGACTAAACCAAAAGAAGGCACCGTCGAAACAAGAGAAGCCTGAACTACAAACCTGTAAATGTTCATCGGAGGCAAAGCAGAGCCATGTACTGACAGCCAACCAGAGCCGAAGGGGGAGGAAGTGCCAGACCCTAAGGACAGTGGGTTTCAATCCCGTATGTCCACTTGCATTGCCTGAGATTTGGGGATGAACGTATTTGTGTGTTTGTGTTTGTGTGTTTTGCTGTGTACGTATACATGCCCTGTATATATGTGTTTATGTGTATGCGTATAAACTTTGGTAGCCTTGGCCTTGGGAAGAAATTCAACACTGTATATAGGAAGTCTTCATACTATATCTGTTTATCTATTTTTAAATGATCTATTGGGGATTATGTCACTGACTCTTTAGAACAGTTATTTGTCGTTCACTTACTTGTGAGGCATTGTGGCAGGTACCGTTGGATATAGTTTCCCTTTGGCCTTAGTAATGAAAAGTTTAGCAGGAGAGGGAAGCCATGCATATAGGTCTGAGCAAGGCCTTGTGTAGTAACGTGGAGAGCAGTAGGGTCACAAGAGTGGGACAGACCAGATGCTCCCTGTGTTCAGAGGAGGACCATACTCCTTCAGGCCATGATAGATGAACGTGCACATGAAGGGGATCCCTGTCCTGAGCTTGGAGGAGAGGGATGAGTTAGGCTGGAATCCCAGGCTGGCATGGGCAGTCCCAGAGGTGGGAGAGCATGCATGAAATTGGGGACGATTACAGTTTTGCTGGAGCCTAAAGGAACAGGGGACCAAAGCTAGAAAGAAGGTGTAGCCTGCTTTCCTAGTATTCTATACTCCTTCCACTACAGAGTTTCCATTGTTGGTGCTTACTGTGTCCCAGTAACTGTGGAAAGTGCTTTTACACACAAAATTTTGTTGAATCCTCTCAAGATGCCTGTGAAATAGGGACTGTCACCATCACTTTACCCAGTAGGAGGCAACTTGCTGATGTAAGGCAACTTGCTGGGACACAGGTGAGAGCCAGGCGGTGGACTTGGGGCTTTCTAGCTCCACGGCCTATGCTTTGGTGGGTTGGGTGGTGATGTGGACCACAGATGCCAGGGAGAGCTTGGGTGTATGTGGTTGGCATTGGGAAGCCTTCGCCTTGATCAGAGCTGCTTGGAAAGGCTGGGTTGGCCCTTCATATGGAGGCTCTCTTATGTCTGAGTGTAACAAGGCCTGTCCTGGGCAGTCCAGTGTGGGCTGGAGGGAGGGTCCTGGATTGGGAGACCTTCGAGTGAGCAGTTTCCCTTGAATGGTGGAGCAGAGGCTGGGCTTGTAAGTTAAGAAGTGGAGCTGGGGAGGAAGTGGAGGCAGCTATGCATCACTGATTCTCCTAGCCAGTGATCCCCAGACTTGGATTTTATGGACCAGTAAAATCATGAAAAAAGAAACAAACCCCAAAGGTTGGGTTCCTGATGTAGGTCACCTACTTTGGTTTGATCAAATGAGAACAATGAAAAAAAATCACCGTTTATTATATCACCACCATTTCCTAAAAGAAATCCCAATTAATATAAAATGTGGGGATGGCTCATCCTCAGAACAAAGGATGATCCTTTAAACCAAGTAAGTTGAGCTCTAGGAAGAGTTCCTAGCAGTTATTTCTTCAGTGTCTGATTTTACCACTGACCAATGAACACTTTGCAGTGGACCAAGGCATTCTTGCATTGCACATCTGGGAACCGCTGGATAGAGGCTGTCCTGGCCCCAGGCAAGAAAAGGGAGCCTTAGGGCAGAGTCTGGGGGCAGTGGGGGATGTAAATACCTGGTGGTCAGGTATGTGGGTATTTAGGGTTTTTGAGAAGGGTGTTCTAGGGCAGGGAGCCCTGACTATGTGGAGGGGAACAGGGAGGGCCCTTGTGAACATAGGAGCAGATGGGTGGGAAACGCCAGAGGGAAACGGAGGGGGCAGACCTAACATTTATTTAGCACCCACCGGGAGTGCCTAGGAGAGATCTCTCACTTAACCCTCATGAGGAGTCTTCGGGGGAGGGGCACTGTTATTCCCATGTTATAGGTGGGGACACTGAAGCTGCAGGTGTTTGATGTACCAGAGTCACCTCATAACCGAGAGGCAGAGCTGGGGCTCAGATGGAGTCTGCCGCCTCCTTTATTTCTCCTCATGGGTCCTCACTCTGGGCATGCTGTTTGGAACCTGTTCGTTGACTATGTCTGTTCTGAGCAGCAGCAGAGATGAGTTGGGGCACTTCTGTGTTTCTTTGTGGGACAGTGTAGTTGGTTGCCTGGGACTGGGACTGTTTCAGTTGGTTATGTCCCTGAAGCACAGCCTCACCATTTGGCAGCCGGCTGCTGGGGCCATATTGACACGCAGATTTCCTTCTCAGGGAGCATCCTTTCCTGTGTGCCCACCAGTCCCTGGCTCAGCTTCATGAGCTTATGCACTGGTCTGGGCCGTGGAATCCAGGCGCCTTAAACGAAGGTGGCAGCTGGGGGGGGGGGGGGGGCTCTGTTTCTGCCCCTCAGGAAATCAGTAGCACAGCAAGAGGGGGGGAGGTCCCCCTATTCCAGAGCAGCCAGGACTCGAACCCTGGGCCCTGCCTTCTCAATCAACAGTCTGCTCACCTCACATCTGGGGGGGCTTCTCCCTCTCACTGGCACGAACCCCACCAGAGGGCTTCCTGGAAAACTCATGATGGAATCTTTGGACAGCTGCCCGAGGCCGGTGTTCAGATTTTCAGCCATTTTCTCTGGTAATGGAAGCTCTGTCTGGCTAGTTGGTTAATGGGTCCCAGGTTCTCCCAGGCCACTTACTTTCTAATTTTCAAGCATTATCCATGGAGAAAATCCACCCTGGAGGAGCTTATGACTTAATGAGCTCAGTCAAAGTCAATCTCCAGTTGTGGGCTGCAGCTTTGATCGTCCTGATGGGCGTTTTGGTTTCCGCAGAGGGGGTGGGGGGGACGGGGGGGGGGCAGAGGGGGCAGAGCCTGGCCGGGGACTTACTCTTTGCTTCCCTGGCCGCGCCACCTCACCTGGCTCCCCGGGAAGGGGAGGCCCTGTGTGCGGGCTGCTCGGGGTCCAGCCTCAGCTCCGGGCTTGATCTCTGCATACAGCCTGTGGAGCTCCCAGGGCTTTGTTTCTGGAAGTTGTTGCTCAGCTGGAAGGCAGCCAGGTGTTGGAACCAGAGGTGCACATCTTGAGTAAACCCCGTTCGCTTTTAGAGCAGCCTGTGGGGCCCCTTCTTTGCAGACCAGCTCCTCCTAGGAGGAGGCGTGTGGGGCCCATGTGCATGTGGAGGGTTTTCTCAGAGACCCGTTGATGGAGCAGTCACCCCAGTGACTCAGTACCGAGCCCTGGTTTGTTTGTTTTGAAAGTCTTAACACATCAGCATTAGGATGCCAACTTGTTAACTTTTGGTTTCTTGTCTTGCGGTTTTTGTTTTTATGAGTGAGGGAGCCAGGCCTGATCTGGGAAGGAGGCTGCTGGGTGGGAGAGGGCTGCTCCCTTGGGTGGCTGACAGTGACAAGCTCTCCCATGTGCTGAGCTTGCTGTGTGCCTGGCAGAGTGCTTAGTGCTTTGCCTCGTGGTTGCTTTCTTTCTCTCACCATCTTCTAGGTGGGTTGAATTGTGTCCCCCAAAAAGATATGTTCAAGCCTTGGTACCAGTACTTGTGAAGGTGACCTTATTTGGGAATGGGGTCTTTGCAAATGTATGAGGTTAAAATGAAGTCATACTGGATTAGGGTGTCTCCAAATTCCAGTGACTGATGTGCTTAAAAGGAGAGGACATGCAGACACACACAGAGGAAGATGGCCATGTGAACACAGAGGCAGAAATTGGTGTGAGGTAGATACAAGCCAAGGAACGCCCAGGATTGCCTGCAACCACTAGAAGCTGGAAGCCAGGCAAGGAAGAGCCTTCCCCAGAGCCTTCAGAGAGCACGGCCCTACCAACACCTTGATTTTGAACTTCCAGTCTCCAGAGCTGTGAGAGAATAGATTTCCATTGTTTTAAGCCACTCAGTTTATGGCAATTTGTTAAGCACACTTGGGAAGCAGTATAGTAAGGGGTTACCTAGAAGGATATTAACCCCATTTTGCTGATGAGCAAACCAAGGCTCAGAAGTGTGAAGCGTCCTGCCCCAGGTCCCTCAGCTTCTGTGTGGAGACAGACAAATGAGGGGATTGCGGGATGGTGCTGCCAAGTCCATGCTGTCTCGGTGGTGACTCTCCGATGCTAGTTTTCTAGGCCACCTTAATGAGCAGCTAGATCTCAGAGGGATGTTATCCACTGCAGTTCAGATCTGCTTTAAATCCTCCATTGAGCCAAAGGTTTTCCTGTGTGTGACTCTGGGGCAATGCTTGATTTTCCTGAGGTGACACAGGTCTTTTCTGAACGGGATCTAATTATTGGATGGAGACGTCATGTCACCTAGGACGTGACATCTCTGTTCAAGGAGGCTCATAGGTAGTAAAGGACCAAGCCTTATTCTACAGAGGTTAAGCAGTTTGTCCAGAGCCTATCCACAGTTGGAAAAAAGAAAAGAAATCATGAAAGGGTGCCATTTCTACCTAATTTCTCTAATCCTGGCTATTTTCAGCTGCATTCTTCTCTCCATTTGAACTGCCACTCCCCCCACTGCCATTCTCAGCTTGGGGAGAAGTTGTTAGGGGTCATGTGTTGGGAAGACATTATTTCAAGGGCATTAGGACACCAGTGAAGGGTTTTTTGGAGGAGGGAATTCCATGAACTATTGGACACAATTTGGGACTGAATTGTGTCCCTTCAAACGCAAATGTTGAAACTCTAACCCTCGTACCTCAGTATAATTATATATTAAAGAAGTTAGTCTTTTGTGAGAGAAGTTGCAGATATATTTTTTCGCTTTGGTTAGATCTATTAATCCTTTCTTTCTAGAGGAAAAAATTCTATATTTTCCCATCACACTTAGGCCTTCCTTGCTCCACAGTTATGTATTAAAAAGCTCCTGTTCTTGCCTTTTGAATTATTTTTCATATTTAAACCTTTCCTCCATCTGGAATTTATTTCATGTCATATGAGTTGGGAATCTAACTTTTCCAGGTGGCTACTTATTTGTTCCAATCGTTTATTGAATAATCCCTTCCTGCCCACTGACATGACCTGCATTAGTTTTTTATTGCTGTGTAACAATATTATCCCAAACTTAGTGTCTTAAAACAGCACACATGTATTATTTCACAGTTTCTGTGGGTCAGGAGTCTGAGGCACAGCTTGGTCGGGTTTTCTGCAAGGCTCCCATTGAGGTGTCGGCTGGAGCTGCAGTCTCATCTGAGGCTAGATTGGGGAAGGATCCATTTCTAGCCCACATGGTGGTTAGCAGCATCCACTTCCTTGCAGGCAGCTGGATTGAGGCCTCATTTTCTTGCTGGCCGTTGACTGGAGGCCAGTCTCACTCAATTCCTTGTCATGTGGGTCCCCAACATAGTCTTTTGCTTCATCAAGTCAACAGGAGAAAGAGGGGCCCTGTGATTTTCTGTAACACAGTTGCATGCATCCTGTCACCTTTGCCTTATACTCTCGATTAGAAGCAAGTCCCAGGTCCTGTTCACATTCAAGGAGAGATGATTAGACAAGAGCATGACACCGTGTATGTTTAAACCCATTTCTGTAACCTCACCAACTTTTAAGTAGTGAGTAGAGGAAGAGAAACCTGCTCAAAGATGGGGAGCAGGTGCCAGGGAGCTGCGCTCATCATTTTCAACTCCCTGGCCTTGGAGCCTAACCCTGGCCAGTTGTGGATTCCATTTGTCTGAGACCCTTTGGCAGCTGGCTTCATTTCGTGGCTGAACTTGATACAAAGGCTGCCAGCTGCCTTCCTGTCCACACTTATGTCTCCAGGCCGCGATAACCTAGCAACTGCGTGGGCGTAATGAAGGTTTGCAGTCTCACTCCCATGCATTTGGCGCTGGACTTGGGTGTTTTATTCGAAACTAGGCTCATATTGAGGAATATTACTTTCTGTGACATTGCAACATGAAAATGTTATCCTAGCAGAACACAGTCGTAAGATAAGCTGTAGGGTGTTGGAGATGCTGGTGGGCTAGTCCCAGTCCTTGTCGCTGAAGAGTGGGAACGTGCAGCACAGGCCTCTGCAAGGAGGGTGGGAATTCTGGCAGCTGCCTTCTCTCCACTTTTGTTTTCTCCACACTTCTTTAAGTCAATTTTGTTACCTATAGTTTGTGCCCCCCCCCAAAAAAAATCCCCAAAACAAAACGAAAACCCCCATTCACTTTCCCAAAAGTCATTATGGATTGGTTGGCCTGCTGGGAGTAGAGGATTTGAGCAGTAATTAAAAGATGATAGCTTAAAGAAAGTTAGCAAAAGCCCCAGCAGTAATAAGCAGTATGTGAACTGTGTGCTGTTGTATGATCTCTGGCACTGAGCTTTGTAGGGTGAGAGGCAGAGGGTGATGCCATGATTTGTGATGGAGGGGATGGGGGTGGAACCTCTAGGTGGACTGGAGCTGGCCTGGAAGGGTGGGAACGGTAGGGGAATTTTGAAATAATGGAAGGATGTGAGACAAAATAAAAAGAATTTTAACGTGGCTTAGATGTGCTGATGGTGGTAGAAGCTTCTCAGAGCAAGTGAGTAAGGAATTGAGTGCCCAGGCTCAGGTAGCAGGGGTTGGACTGGTGTTGAGGGGAGGAACTTAGGTGTTCATCTACTAGCTACTTCGTGGCCCAAGATGACTGTTTGAGTACCAGCCAAGTCATCTGAATTCTAGCCTGGAGGAAAGGAGGTAGACACTGAGCAGAATGACCTCCCTTTCCTTAAGGATCCTTCCTGTAAGTTACAAACAGAACTTCATTTTACATCCCATTGGCCAAAACTTAGTCCCATGGCCACATTCTGCTGCAAGGGAGGCCGAGGAATGTGCAGCGGTCAGAGGAGGCGCCCTGTAATCATTAGGAGAGGAGAGAACACAGAATAGGGGGTGTATGCAGGGTTACTTAGGAAAAGAAACGGACCAAATGCTGGTTTTACTTCTGAAAACTTGTTTTGGGACAAGAAAGAGCACGGCAGTGGATTGCTTCACTGAGTTAGTAGAGTACAGAAAACTTGTCGCATCCTCTCAGGCAGCTTTGAAAGAGGAACAGGCGGTGTCCTGGCAGAGGCCAGGGAGGGAGAGACCCCGGAGGTGCCTTCAGGTGGTGGAGTTTTAGGGACCACCGATGGCAGTGTCAGGCCTGAACCCCATGGCCACAGTGGGCACCTGGGGGTGGATGCTGATGAGCAGGTTTGCTCGTATGAAACGTGCCCGGGGGTGAGGTCTTTTTGTTGATTTAATGATGGCGTGTGATTCTCCAGAGCGATGCAGGGTAAGCTGGCTTGTTTACAGTAACTAGGAGCTCTCACATTTTGGGGGAGAAAGGGAAATAACACTGAAGTATCTCCCTCATTGCATCAAAGGTGAAAACCCAAACTGTAGCCCTCTGTGACCTGTTTTCCTACCTTTCTCGGGTCTCATTCCCCCTTGAGGTTTATGTGCCTGCAGCTCAGAGCTGCTCCAGCCAGGCCTTGTCCAGGGTGGTCCAGGGCCGTCCAGGGTGAAGTGGGCTTATTGTTCTGTTTGTGATTTCATGTGACATGTGCCTAGTACCTATGCATGTGGACGGTTTTCCTATGTTGGCTCTTCTATCATGTCCTGAGCTCCTTGGTTTAATTGGGGCTGATTCTCACACATCTTTGGGTCCCCAGTGCTGCTCGCTTGGTTCCTGTGGCTGGACCCAGTGCCTTAGGTGAAGGCCCCTCTAGGTGTCAGTCCTGAAAGGGTTTCCCTGTTTCCTTAGCCTCAAGGTCTCACCTAAGCAGGAGGCATTTCTTTGCCCAGAGAGAGCTGGTTACTGAGCTGGAAAAGCCATTAAAAGGTAAATTGATCACCAGCTGAGCCCTTGTGAGTCTCATTGAAACACTTTAATTTTAAACCCCCAACTTTCAGAGTTGTTTCTCTAATGCCTTGGGTTAAAGGAGGGAGAAGGAGTTCTCTTAGCTTACACGGGGCTTAGCCTTCGAGGGGTGTAGCTTATTGATTGTTTCCCTGAACTTGGCTCATTTTGGATTTTGTTGACAGTTTTCCACATTTCTCTGTTTTTAGTGAATACCAGCAACTCAGATTTGGAAAGGACTCTTCAATCAGTCTATCTGCTCCCAGCCTTTTCTTGCATTTTCTCTTGCATTGGAGTTGTTTTTCTTTGTAAACATCCCCAGTGTGGGTCTGGGGGGGTCTGCCTGGGGTGTTAGTTTCTTAACTGTGGTGAGGAAAGACGAGAAGGAGCAGGTCTGATCTGTAGACCTTGGCCTGGTTGCTAACTTGGGGTGGGGTGGGGGGAACCCAGAAGCAGGGTGATGTGGCGTCCGCTTTGCCCACGCTCCAGATGAGCAGAGCCCAGGATCCCAGTTGGGACAATGTGGTGTGAGAGTGTGGCCACAGGCCAGACCAGGCAGAAGGCTTTCATGAGAGGGGTTTGCAAGAAAATGCAGCTGCAGTGTTCTCTTCACTGCTCCATCATCTTGGCTAGTTTGGGGCGAGGCGATTTATGACCTCTTTGATCTGAAGTTGCGATATTTAGCCCTGAGACGTGGATAGGTTGAAGGGTCCCAGGGTCTCTGCAAGGCTGGTGGATAGGTTGACGGGTCCCAGGGTCTCTGCAAGGCTGGTGGATAGGTTGAAGGGTCCCAGGGTCTCTGCAAGGCTGGTGGATAGGTTGACGGGTCCCAGGGTCTCTGCAAGGCTGGTGGATAGGTTGACGGGTCCCAGGGTCTCTGCAAGGCTGGTGGATAGGTTGAAGGGTCCCAGGGTCTCTGCAAGGCTGGTGGATAGGTTGAAGGGTCCCAGGGTCTCTGCAAGGCTGCTCTGCAGTCCGATGGAGTGGCCTTCCTGAGGCAGCGGGGGTAGGCCCCGGGCAGTGGGCCGTGTTAGAGCTGGACCTCTCGGGTTAGTACAGCTTTACATGTCTTAAATTGTCTTTTATTATAGCCACTTAAAAATGTTTTAAATTGAGACATAATTGACATATTAGTTTCAGGCATATAACATAATGATTTTTGATATTTCTATATACTAGAAAATGATCGCCGTAAGTCTAGTTAACATCCATCACCACACATAATTATAATTTTTTCTCTTGCACTAAGAACTTTTAAGATTTACTCTCTTAGCAACTTTCAAATATGCGATACACTGTTACTAAGCATAGTCACCATGCTGTACACTACATCCCCAGGACTTATTTTACCATTTCACCCACCCTTAACCCATGGCCTCTGGCAACCAGTAACCTGTTCTCTATATCTAGGAGTTTGTTTCTGTTTTGTGTGTTTATTTTGTTTTTTAGACTCAGCGTATAAGTAAAATCATATGGTATTTGTCTTTTTCTGTCTGACTTATTTCAATTAGCATAATGCCCTCATGGTTCAACCATTTGTCACAAATAGCAGAATTTCCTTGTTTTTAAAGGCTGGATAATATTCCTGTGTGTGTGTGTGTGTGTGTGTATCACAGTTTCTTAGCCCATTCATCCAAGACACGTAGGTTGCTCCCATGTCTCGGCTGTTGTGAGTAATGCTGCAGTGAACATGGGTGTGCAGGTATCTTTTCAACAGCATTGAAACCGTGAGTCTCAGAGCTTCAGGCCCATTTGTTTTAGGTTGTTGCCTTTTCCTTTGCCTCCTTTGGAGGCACTGGGATAAGCAAAGTTAAATTGAGTCAAGGTAGTTCAAATTCTTTCTTATGTACCATGCTTGAAAGAATTTTTAAGAAACACCCACCTTGTAGCTCTGTGTAGAGAAATGCAGTGATGTCCTACCTGGGACAGGGTGTTTGAGCCAGTGGCTGTCACCTGGGAGGGATCTCATGGTCTCTAGATTTCAGTCTGTCTGGCTCTCAACTATTTTGCAAAAAACATTCTCTTCCTTTCTTATTAGCCAACTGTTTGTCAATGCAGAGCTTTATTAAGACTGTTAGAGAAATGTCTAAGCTGACTTTCAGTGTTGGAACTTTTAAAGAAATGGAGCCTCTTAATTGAGCCTTAATTTTCATTGAAGTATTTTTGAAACAGTTTTATAACTGTGTTTAGTAGCTCTCTAACGATACCTTCAATTTGCATAATGCTGATTATTGAGGCAATTCAAAGTAATTTATAGCTCTAGCTTCATTACCAGGTGGCAGATGTTATCCCCATTCTATTGCTGGAGAAATTGAGGCTCTTTATAGAGAAGGAAATGACCCGTGGAAAGTCAGATCACAGAGAGGGATTACCATGATTTTCTGGCACCCTCCCTCTTTCCTTTTCCCCATTGACTTCACCTGGATGGGCGTGATTTCATTAGGGAGCTAATAATCCACAGGCAAGGCGTTTGTTAGTTGGTTTGAGTTAGCTGGTTCTTCTGGAAAGGGCATTACTGCTTCTCTTTATATATGTAAAATGGAAATTCTAATTCCCCTAGCTCCCTCACTGTGAAGGTTAATGAATGAATGTGAACTTTGTTAAATAGTTTGGGAGAGTGACAGAATGAGAAATGTTATTTTATTAATGATAAACTTGGGTCCTGCTACTGGGCTGGGCTTCATGAGTCGCTTTCCAGTTTTCTAAATGTGGCTGACACAGATGCTGACGAACCTCAGTTGACTCGCCTTCTGTCTCACCCAGCCAAGGACTCTTAGAATATTCCCCCACAAACCAGATGTTTTGAAATAGCTTGTTACCAAACCGCAATAATTAAATCATTTGTATTGTTAAAACATTAATGAAAGACATTTATAACTCTAAGAGATTTCATTTGAAGGAAGTAGTTATTGTTACCACACTAATATATTTTGATTTCAGCCAAGAACAAAGACATCTGATGTGCTAATTGCCCGGCATTTAGGCAAATGGACAAGTTTGGTTGGTCCTTTTGAACTAGTCCTGGGAATCTGTCCTACCCCAGCCATCTGGAGACCTCACTTAGGAAGCTTGGATGGAGACTTCTCTGGCCACTGCTGACCCCAGGGGAGTCAAGGCATTCTTATTTGGGCTTTGGTTCTCATATTTGTTGGGAAATTTCATACATGCACACATACACACCCAAAAAAAAGAAAGAAAAAAAAAAAAAGAAAGAAAAGGGAAACAATCTAGGGCCCATGGTCTACTTAGAGCCTGGCTGGGTGCTTTTCGGTTCCCTGTTCTCCGAGCTCACGGCCCCACCTTGGGGAAATACCGAAGGCAGTTGGAAGGCAAAGTCAGGAGGGAGGATTTTATGGTGAGAGCGAGGGCCCTGCAGGCTGAATGACTTTGGACCCAAGCTCTTCGTGTCTCAGTTGTGTGACTTTGACCATGTCACCTAACTTCTCTGGTCTCAGGTTTCTTCATCTGCAAAATAGAAGCAGTAGCTACCTCACTGGATTGGAGTGAAGACTAAATGGGATAACATATTAAAAAAGGGGGTGACTTAGGCTAGCATTGCTAGGCTCTTAATATTTAGCATCGCTAGGCTCTTAATATTGTTAAGAACAGAAAGTGTCTTGTGGAGACCTAAGATCCTGTTGGTAGGTACACATCTTCATATTTGTTTCCACATCCTCATATTTCTTAAGAGTACATGTCTCTAATGTTTCTTTAGGTAGTCCTGATGCTGTGACGGCAGAGGCAGAGATTGGAGTGATGCATCCCCAAGCCAGGCTCTTTTCCTCCTACTTTCGCAGCACTTGGCAACTGTTGGTTGAGTTGAATGAACGAGGCACTTAAAATCTGTTCTGATTTTTGGTCTGATTGACAGTGCTTCTTACAATAGTCGTGTTGATGGAGTTGTCTGCTTGGAGTGTGCTCATGCCTTGTATGTATGGTGGAAGTGGGTCAAGTCCAGCTGTGACAAATTACTGTATTATGTTAGCAAGAGAATGTCAAAGTTATTGCATTTCTAAGGAATCATCTTCTTAACGCCTTGTCATAGGAAAACCGCTCTATGGACACAGTGGCAAAATTTGGGCATGGGATTTATTTAAGAGCTAGACAGCCTAAGCCCGAATCTGGTTCCTCCCCTTGCTCTCTATGTGACCTTGAACCAGTTACTTAGTTTTTCCAAGCCTGTTTTCTCATCTATAAAATGAGGGATGAAAATACCTATCTCTCAGGGTTGTCGTTTGTAAGGATTTTATTTATTAAATTATTAGGGCCGCCAGAACAAATGATCACAAACTAGGTGGTTTAAGACAACAGTAATTTCTTCTCCCCCAGTTCTGGAGGCTAGAAGACCAAAATCAACATGTCAGAAGGTTGGTTCCTTCTGGAGGCTCTGAGGGTGAGTCTGCTCCATGCCTCTCTCCTAGCTTCTGATGGTTGCTGGCAATCCTTGGCCTTCCTTGGCTTGTAGATGCATCACTCCAATCTCTGCCTCCACCTTCATATGGCCCTCTTCCCTTTGTCTGCATCCAGATTTCTCTCTTATAAAGACACCAGTCATTGGATCAAGGTCCACTCTGATCCAGTACTACCCCTTCTTAACCTCACTATATCTGCAAAGACCTTCTTTCCAAATAAGGTCATGTTCACAGGTACTGGAGGTTAGAGCTTGAACATATCTTTTTAGGGGGCAGAATTCTACCCACTGCAATAACATAGGTAAAGACCTAACTCAGTATGCAATGTCCTAGGCCTTCTGTAAATAATAGTTTCAATTATTCTTCTGCGTATTTGGGAAAACCTACATGGAACTTTCTAACTGAATTCTGCTTTGTATTCATACCTTCGAGGTTATAGTACCAATAAAACCAGAGCATTTCCTGTTGTTTTTTGGTGATGCACAGCTTTTATTGGCGATGCGATGCTCTTCTAGGGGGATGTGTAAGAGCTGCCATGCATCTCAATTACAGAATACATTTCGCATTTGGATTTTGAGTGACTTTAGCCCAGTGCTATCATGGTTTCCTTCAGGCACTTTTGTCTTGCTTAACGATGCAAAACAGAAAATGCACACAAAGGGTTCCAGAATGAGGCCTGTCGTTATTGCTTCTTTTACCTCCAGGGCCCCAAACTGCAGAAGCTTATTCACTGCAAGGCAACAAGGGCCCTAAATCTTCCACCTCCATAGATTACATTCCACATTACACTCCAACATGGCGAAATTAATTGTGGCCAAGGCAGGCTAGACAGGAAAAGCCTATAATGGTTTATCATATTTTGCAAGCTTTGTGAGGGCCATAAACTTAAGGCATACAGGGATAGTATTTATTCCTTAACTTCACAAATTTGTCACCTTCCATGTCCCTGAGGATGACAAGTTCTTTAAGACAACAGTCTCTGTGATTTTGAAGTAGGAAAAGGCACGATCATGGCGATGTTCCCGTGTCCCAGACGGTAGCACTGTCCCTCTCAAGCTTCTTTGGTTACACAGCTGTTAATAGCTGAATTATTAATGCAGGTTTGCTGGTGGAGGGAGCTGCTTTTGACCACTGTCTCTCTTCTGACGTCAGGTCTTTAATAGCCGCAGCTGTAGGAGTCAGATTTCATATGGAGCAGTTTATAAATTGAATAGTTTTGTGTGTGTGTGTGTGTAGGAAGGAGCTCATAGTAGCCTCTGACTCTATTTTGTGAGTCTGAAACCTTACAATGCTGGAATTTACTTCTTGGAATTGGATCTGCCCTGGAGCTGGCTTAAGCTGGGGAATTTACCCCTGACCAGCTTCTGTTGGCCATGCCAGCAGCTCCTATCAGCTCCTGTCTCTATCTGTTTGGACAGTGAAGGTGCATATCCCAAGAGTTGAAATCCTCTGAAATGACAGGTTCTTCAAGATGATAGATAGTAAAGCACTTTTGGCCAGAGATTCCCTGGCGGCCGTGTCAGTAGGAATGCAAGTTTGACTTAATGATCTTTATTTCCTTTTCCAAAGCGAAAGTCCATGAATTGATTGGGAAAAAATCACAGAATGGTGTAGCTACCCCTTAGTAATCCTGTAGCCCATTGGCTTCAGACTTTGTTGACAGTAACCCATAGAAACACATTTATATGTCCACACAAACATTTGCACACGAATGGTTCATAGCAGTGTTATTCATAAGAGCCCCAAGATGGAAGCAACCCAGATGTCCATCAGTGGATGAATGAAAAATCGATGTGTTGTATACGTGCAGTGGAATATTATTGAGCCATAAAAAGGAATGAAGTACTGATAAATGCTACAGTGTGACCCACTTTTGAAAACATGCTGAGTGTGAACAGGCACAAAAGACCACATTGTTGTATGATGCTGTTTATATGAAATGTCCAGAATAGGTAAATCCATGAAGACAGAAAGTAGGGTGGTGAGTGGTGGTAGCCTTGGGCTAAGGAGGGGGTTTAGGAGGAAACAGGGAGTGACTACAAATGGGCGTGAGGTTTCCTTTCGGGGTGATGAAATGTTCTAAAAATTGATTGTGGTGGTGATTGCATAACTCTGGACACACTAAAAGCCCTTGAGCTGTATACTCGAAGTGGGTGATTTGTATGGTATGTGAATTATATCTCAATAAGGCTGTTAAAATCAGATTTACATTGCAAACTAGAACATTTATATAAAACTGAATCAAAACCCACTCTTCATGTCCGGTACATTCTGATTCATTCCGATCTATTCCGTTCCATTTCTTTAAAAAGCTGGTGGGCGTCACCAACCAAATTGATTTCATACCCACACTTTTATAGATTCCTCTCCATTGAAAAAAATGAGCCCCAGAGCTTAAGAAGTGGATTCAAGGTTACACAGTTTATTAGCAACTGAGTTGGGACTACAAACTGGATTGCCTCAACGTTCACCACACTGTGCCAGCCAAGAGGCTCCGTGTTCTTTCAAAAGATTGAGCGGAATTTGGGATTAAAAAGGGTACTGGCAATGAATAGCCTCCTTGTAAATAAACACCTTCGCCGTGGGTCTGGAGGGGCTAGGCAAGCTCAGGGCACAGAGAAGGGCTGACTGTTGGGTTTGCACTGAGCACAGTGTTCAGTGCACGACACACCCCATAGCCATAGCTTACACAGGAGGCTCCCCTTGTTTATTTTTTAGGCAGAGATGCTATTTTCTGAGCATTGCAGAGTAAAAACAGTAGACATTCCTAGCTGCCATTCTTCTAGCCCTTCTATGGAAGGTAAAAATTGAGGTAGGGAATAAGAGAAAATTAGGAAAATACAGGGAACTAGGGAGAAGAGAGGAGCTGGGTTGCCCTGCAGCTCTTGAATTGGCTAACTGGTTTCAATTGCGCCCTGAGGACACAGCCCTGGCTGGAGATGCAAAGGAAAGAAGTTTACTGGGTAAAGGATGGGGAGGAAGGTGGGGAATGGAGGTACCCAGGAGCCCTGGGTTAGTCTGGGTGCTTGGTTTACTCTCTACAGGGGTCATTGCTAAGAATGTAGGGGCTGATTCAGACCTGCTGCCCCCTCCCATGGCTGTGAGAGGCCATTTCACAGCCAGGGCTATTTATTCACCAAGTTTTGCTCAACACTGGACAAACACTCTACCTCCTTAGTTAATTATTTGCACAAATACTTGCTTCTTCCCAGCAGGACTGTTTCCCATGGTAAAAAGGATGGCCACTTGGATTGCAGCCTTCTCTTTTCGCTCCCCCATTATGAAGTTAGTGATGGTGAGAGGGGCCCACCTCAGGGACAGAAAATCTCCTGCTTAGTGAGGGGTCTGAGCTGGCGGCGGCAGGAGCGGGGGTGGGAGGAAGAGTGGCCTGTTTGTCCACAGGGCTGGCCTTCTGTGGGGATCCCAGGGCCCTGCTACCTAGGAGGGAACTAGGCCTTGGGCTGGTTTTCATGACAATAGTGAGAAATCTTTGTGCATGGATTCAGTGTGGGGTGGAGGTCTGTTTCTGATCAGAATTGATTTCTTTCCTGGCCTGATCAAGAAGGCCAGGGGCAGGCACATATAAATAATGCTAAATAAGACAGTCACAGTTAATCATTTTGGGGTTAAAGTTTCACTCAACCTCTCCCAGTGTCCCAGCATAGAGGCCAAGAACTGCCGAGATCGGCAAACCTGCCTCAAGGCCTGGCTCCTCCACTGGCTCACCGTGCAACCTTGGGAATGTAGGGTCGCCCTTTCTAAGCCTCAGTTTCCTCAGCTAGCAAACGAGGATAGTAATGGCCTCACCTCAAGGGATGACGGACAGCTGAAATAAGGCAATGCACATATAGCCTTTAGCATACAGAATGGCCCTTAATAGCTGCTCAAAAAGTCATAGCTACTTTTGTGAGGTGGCAACCTTTCCGATCCCCATTTGACAGATCAGGAAATTGAGGCTCCAGCAGGTCCTGTAACCTGCTCAGGATCCACAGCTACGAAGTAGTTGGGCCAGGACCTGAGTTCAGGTGTGTCTGACTCTGGACCTCATGTTTTTACTGCTGTATTCTCTTCACTGATCACCTGATGAAAAGCTAAAGAGGTTATTCAGAGATGACACCATGGCAACTGGCAACGGACCTGCCCTTTGTGTTTGCAGGTCTTCTCCAAAGGGAGTTGACTCATTCTGGTGACCTCAGAGATGTTCCCTAGAAGAAGGCAGCCACAGTGTGTAAGAGTGGACCTGCCTGATAAGCCTCTGCTCGCACTCCCTCCTCCCTCTAGTCCCAGAATCACTGAGGCTTGAGGAGGTGTTGTCCACTCCCTTTTGAACTGAAGAGCTCTGAGCTGATTTTGGGCTGTGCACATTCCTGTGTTTTCCAGTTTCAGTGCGTGTGTGCCTTTTGTTCATCGCGTCTGGTAGTCTGGTAGAAAACACAATCTGTTGTGGCAGATAAAGGCCTTTCCCCTCCTTCCCTCATCTTTGATGCTTGCAAACATTCCCAGGGGCTAACAAGTATTGGATGCATCTAAGAAATAGAATAAACACACTTAATGCTAGCTTGATTCTCTGAGGTCTTCCCGCCATGCTCAGCCTCAGCATATTCACTGTTTATCAGGCTTGATTTGTGAAATCCCTGGGAGCCTGTTGGGCAGGCCGATCAAAACAAAGAAACAACCCTAGAGTGAACCTCTGGAGAGGATTAGCCCTTGGTTTGTAAAGGTGGCAGATCTCTAATTGGAGCCTTGGTCTGACGGTTCAAGGGAGCCTTTGGATTTAGTGCAGTAATAGTAATAGCAATTTAAAGTAGGGTCATTACTGGAACAGTTATTGCTTTTGTTCACAATGGCCCATCGAAGTCAGGCCCTATTAAATACAGCAATTTAACTGACACTTAGCGTCTTTAGGGAGATAAATGATCCTTCGGCCTGGTCACCTCCACTTTGAAATGTGATCATTGGTATAAGCCCTGGGAGAGTAGTTCGGGCAGATGCATTTGCTCATGGGAGCCCCCATGTCATTCATTTGTCCAGGACACATTTAATGAGGACCTACTCTACACATTTAACAAGGATCTGCTCTCCAGCACTGAGGCTGCTCCTCGCCCATCTCTCTTGACCCTGCCTGGTTGCTTCTTCTAGGTGTTGTAGGCTTCTCTTTGCATGCCCGCTGTGTCCCCACCCCACCTACTGCTTCCTCAAGGCTTCATGTCCAGGCCACCGCAGTCCCACGTCTCCCTCAGGCTCTTCCAGCTCAGCTTCCCTGGCACCCTGGCCAGCCTTTAATTCTAAAGACCCCAAGTGAGGAATGTGGGACACCCATTCATCTTCTCCAACAATACCATGTGTGTCACCCCATCTTGGGTCTATGGTCCTCTCGGGCTCAGTCAGCAGTGGTCAGGGTCCAGAGCCAGCGACCATGGTGACCCGCTCATCAGTTTCCCTGGGCACAGCAGTATCCAGGGTGGCTGAGCCCTGTGTCCTGTGGACCTAGCATTGTCGCTCAGGAGAAGGTCCTGCTTGTGCCTGCAGAGATTCCTGCGAGGCTGTTCACCTCTGTTTACAGTAGTGAAACGTTGGAAATGGCCTCAGTGTCCATCTGGGGACTGAGTAGATAAGTGATGGTACTATTATAAAGTGGAGTGCTATGTAGCAACTAAAATGAATAGGCTAGATCGTCACACTGACATGGATAGATCTCTCAAGAAATTTAGAGTAGGAATAACGAAGGATCTATATGGTATGTGCCACCTGAGTTTATTTCAAAACCTCACAAAATGGGATTATCTGTCTGTCTGTCTGTCCATCTGGTACATATAGTGTGTGCATATACATAATTATAGATCCGAAATACACACAACTGAATTATACATATGTGGTAAAAGTAGAAAACATGGAAAGAAAAGACACACCAGATTGTAGTTACCTCTGGGGAAAGTGGAAAGAGAATGGATGATGGGTGCGAGGCTGCTCTCAACCCTCCATCTCAGTAGTAGCTTATTCCTTAAAAAAGATAGCAACTATGGCAAATACATATTTTTTAGGACCAGTAACAATGTGTGCATTTATTTCTGTGTGATCCCTTCTCTGTCATTATTAGCAGTTAGCAGATATCTGCTTTGACTTTTATTCAGTTTTCATGACCTTCTTTTACTAAGGATCTTCCCAAATAACAAACTTTGAAAAGTTGGCAAAATATGAATGTTTGTGAATTTGGAGGTCTGGGTCCATGAGAATCTGTTTTGTTGAAATCTGTACTACTTTGTCCACTTGAAGTATTTCATATTGTTAATAAGTATGTTTACAGAATGAGAGAGTATGTGGGGTGTCTGGGACTTGGTTTGTGGAGAGGAATGTCCTGGATGATACCGGTAGAAAGGTAGATGGAATCTCGGTTGTGCAGGCCACGGATCTTCCAGCCAGTGAGGTTTTGGATGTAGGAGCTGGGACACATGAAGTAGAGACAGTGACATGATCAGTCCTCAATGTGAAAAGTGACAGGGGGTAAGAGCCCTGTCGGGGTCCCCGAGATTGGGTGGGAAGCTGCTATAATGGTCCAGGCAGAGTGGATGAGGCCCGGAGTTCAGAGTTCAGGGGAAGGGGCCTGGGGGTGAATCCGAGCTGCAGGACCTGGGGAGAGCGGAGGAGTGGATGTGGGCGGTCACGTTCTGGTGGAGCCTTTAGGCCGGAGTGTTGGCTGCTGAAGTGGTAGAACTGGTTCACCCAGACCTGCGGGCTGCCTGCTCTAGCTGGTCACTGGTACCCGGAAAGCAGATCATGGTTGGAAAAAGAGCTTGGAGAAAAAAGAAATCACTCTGAGGGGAAGGTGGTTGTCTCCCAGAGTCTGACAGGTCAGGGAGAAGTCCGGTGACGTTTTGTGATTTGAGTGCCCTGCACACTGTTTGAAATGTAGAGTGTCTGTTATGTTGCCAAGTCACACACTGAGATGCCACTTAGTACAGAAAGATCCTGTGGGCGAGTTAAATAACGAGCTCCGTATATGCCTTAATGTGTAGTTTCTTTATAAAAAAATACCTTTGATGAAATACTGGCATTCGTGACATCATGGATGGATCTTGAGAATATCATGAGAAGCAAAGTAAATCAGACAGAAAAAGTCAAGAACCACATGATTTCACTTATACTGGGATATAAAACAGCAACAAACCAACAAGTAGGACAAATAAATCTGATAGACACAGACAGCAGTTCGCTGGTTACGAGGGAAAGGGGCCGTGGAGGGAGGTCGTAAAGGGGAGAGGGGGTCAAATATGTGGTGACGGAAGGAGACTTGACTTTGGGTGGTGAATACACACAATGCAGTGTGATATATTATAGAATCGCACACTTGAAGTCTATATCATCTTATGAGCCAGTGTCACTCCATTAAATTTAATAAAATTTAAAAATATCTGATTTTTTCAGAGTCAAAGCTCAACCTGCTTTAGCCCTATGTCAGTTTGGTTCTGGGATGGTCTTCACCCCCCCCTTAAAGTTCTGAAAAATAACACTGCTATTCTTACTGTCATTTGTTGTTGAAGATATAGTTAGTTAATCAGAAAGAAGAAACCAAAAATCATCAGTCATGCTACCATTCAGGAAAAAATCGGTGTGTTACCTTTCAGCCATGTTATATGGTGTGAGTGTATAGTTTTTAAGCTTTTTCATTTTATATATACTGAACATTTTTCTATTCATTAAAACATTTCTGTTTCAGTTTATCCTTAATCTTCTTTACCCCAACTCTATTGGTGAGCATAATTTTTATTAGCTTTATTCCCTGTAATCTATGTTATGGAAACAGTAGGCTTTTATGTTACTTGTCTCCTAGTTTAGGATATCTATTCTAATAGTAATTGATTTCTTGGAACCACACAGTGTCCCTCTTCACTGGGCTGTGCTTCCTGTAGCCACCAGGTCTTCCACAGCAGCTTTAGCGGCTGCATTAAATTCTGTCCAGATGTTCCATAATTTATTTAACCACTCCCTAATTTGTGTTGTTTTCATGTTTTTGTTTATTATAAGCATCAGTATGGATAACGTGTTACTAGGTATTATTTGTGTAACGTCTGTAGTCATTTCTGTAAATTAGAAATCTTTCCACCCCATTGCTTCCCCCTTTTTAGTGGAAAAGAATTAGAGAGGGACCACCTGCGTAATGAGGTGGCGTTTATGCCACAGAAGCTCACAGTCATCCTACACGGTTATTAATGTAGGGACAGCCATTTCCTATACAACTGTGTCAACTTTATTTATGGGCTCTCTGGTACAGGGTAACCTTGCATATGATATTAGGTTACCATACACATTTTTATTAGGTAAAACCATACACATTTCCAATTAAGACAAAGAATGTGCAATTTCCTGAAGACGGGATTGAGGTCATGACCTTGAGTGCTCAGGAGTTCCAAGTTTAATTAATCCACCAAATTATTATGACTAAGAGGAAATGTCCTATCAATATTAGATGTGATGGGACAGCAATCTAGCTGTGACTAGTCGCTCTTGTGATAGCCCAGGCTGATCTTAACTTATCTGGCTGGTCCAGGCAGTCTCTCTTGTCACGTGTCCCCTCTGGGGTCAGTCATGTTCTCTTCTAATACCCTTCCTCTGTGTAAGTGCAGACGACTTTCACATTTAATGGAAGCTGTGTGTTGCTTTTCTTCCATGTTACCTGTGTTTCCTTAGCCTTGCTTTCCCGCTCAAGTACAAGTCCCTCCAGCCAAGAGGCCTAAGAGCTTTCCAAACAGAGTAGCATCAGAGAGACTTGGTTTTATGTAAAAAGAGCCCCGCCACGTCCTGCTTCTCGGAAGGAATGGGATGTTTTCAGTGTCTTTGCCCCTCTTCTCAAGAGCCACATTCCAGGAGAGAGCATTGTCTTAGTTCAGCTTAGATCAGGTGGCCTCTCCCTTTGCCTGGAGAGTGTAGGACCCTTATTTCGGTCCTGTTACATCACCAATGGGGGAGAGGTGATTCCGGTAAAGCAGGAGAAATGGGTGTTGAGTAACAAACAAAAACCCACCACCCGTGTCTGCTGTAGCTGTGACTGGAAAACAGCCTGCTCACTCCCCTTCCCCCTGGAAGTACAGGCCCTGGGACCTTGTGGGAGCTCCATTTGATGTTCTCCTTCGTGTCCAGCAATTTGATCTTTTAAATCCTTCCTCTCCCTAAATTATGTAGGATTTGAATTTGGGAGGTATGTAGATGGGTTAAAATTTTGGCTTGGCTACTTACTAGCTGGATGATCTTGACTTTTCCCAGCCTTGGTTTTCTCGTGGGTACAATTGAGAGGATGGGACACCTCCCAGAGTTGCTTTGAGAATTAGATGGAACCTTGGTGAAGCCCGGAGATGTGTGCTCGAGACATAGGAGGCACCAGATCGGTGTGTGGTGTTGTTTCCTTCCCCAAACAGAGCCCTGATGAACATTGGGCTGGCAGCCCCTCAGCAGATGCTGCAGCTCCTGAGGTTTAAGAGCACGAGTTTGAGAGTCACCCAGACCTGGTTCCACTGGTCTCTGATTATGTGACCTTGGGCCAGGTGTTTAACCGTCCAAGCCTGGGCTTCCCCTCTGTAAAGTCAGCACTGGTTCCTCCTTCCTTGTGCGGCTGTAGTCACAGATCCTATAAAGACGCAGGTTTTGTGAGCCAGCTCAGTGCCCGGCACATAGGTAGTGCCTGCTCTGTCACATGGGGTGACATCTGATGGGCTCCAGCCCTCGGATGCAGACCTCACTTCCTACCCATCCGCCCTGCTGTACCTACCTGGTGCCCGGTGCTGCAGGAGAAGCAGCACTTTTAGCTCGAGAGGAAGGTGCTGTGTGACACCATCACCTGCTCAGAGTTTCCAGCCCCACCTGCCCCTTACTTGGGTCTTCATTCTGGTCAACCCAACCTCAACGCCACACTGTGACTCTCCCCACCTGCGGGGATAAAGTTAACAATTCTAATGCCAAGCGCTTTGGAAAAGTTCCACCTCCCCACCCAGCATTACTTATTTATGCCTTCATCTTCTTCAGAGATGACTCTGAGGTGCTCGCAGCTCTCTCGAAAGCCTGGCATAAGGGGAAGTAGTGCCTGCTCCCGAAGTAATTAATGCACTTTCTACTAGCGAGGGAACATGTAATTTGCAGGAATGTGTGTCAGGACCCACCCTGCTAAATTTATACCCTGTAATTTGCAAGGTTTGCTGGCACCGAATGGGCCGATTGGAGAGTCTAGCCTACCTGCTTTGCAATTATATCTGCTGGCTGCCGGTATTGCAGGATTGAGTAACTGGGAGACAGAGATCTCAATCATTTAAGTAAATTAGAACCGGCTCATGGGACCCATCTGAGATCTGGTAGACGAGGCTGCTTAATGATGTTTCCTTTGTACAAATTTCAGAGTCTCTGATAAGGGCAAGGAAGGAAAGAGGCCAAGATGCAAGTACAGGCTTTCCTGGATGTGGGTGGACCACAGGCCTTGGACAGCATCTCTGACAGGCCCCTGGAAAAGGAAAACACAGAACTAATATAACAGAAATGGTTTTATGGCCTGTTTTATGAGCTGCATCAGCCCTAATAATCGGCTCTGGGGAGATCCTTGTTCTTCTTTAAAACTGGAAGTCACTTTGCAGCCTCTGCAGACCAGTGATTTTGTAAAATCCTCGTAAATTTTTTGTTTTGGGAAACCTGCCGAAGAATCACGTGGGCTGACATGCACGCTGCTTGTTCTGTAGGGGGCTGGGTTTTTCCGTGGTTGTGTTTTTGTGGCCAGAGGACAGAATCCAGCAGAGATAAAATGAAGGGTAGCAGCCCCAAGCCCTGGTATAAATCCCAGATCCTCGATTATTCCATGCTGCCTTGGGCAGGCCGTTTTTTACCCCTAGAGTCGTCCACCTCTCCTCATTTGTGAAATGGAGCTAATGAGTCCTTTGATTAAAGCTGTTATAAATATTAGATGTTTGTAAAGGCATCTGGCACATGGAGAACACTCAATAAATGGTAATTATCAGTGCATTTATATTGGGGGGGGGCAATGTTATTTATCAGTTGTAAAGAAGCTTCGCTACACAAACCTGGCAGAAGTGGTAAACAAATTGGGTAGAATCCTTTATTCTTTCAAAAACCCATTTGTGTGTGTACCCTGAGTCCTGAAAATGCAGATTGGACAAGTTGGTGCTATTGATCCGAGTGGGCTTGGAGCTGAAGAAAGGCTCACTCAGCCCAGCCTCAGGGTTCACTGAAGAGGGCGGGATTCTTATTTGGCCATGGGACCTCCTCAGGTCTTAACAAGTACAAGGAGGAATTTATAATCTGGAATGAGAGAGAAAAAGAGAGAGAGAGACTGAAATTCTTTCCCCTGGGAGTTAGTTGAGGCCTGGGATCAGAGCTTTAAATGCTCCCATTGCAAGATTGGGTTTGTTAATACATGGCTTATTCTTAGGTATCCCAATCCTGGGGCATGAGAGAATGAGCATTCAGTATATGTGTGTGCCTGTGTGTGTGTGTGCGCACGTGTATGCGTGGGTGTATGTGGGTGTGCATGTGTGCCCGTGTGGCACATGTATATGGTGTGTGTGTGTGCATGTGTGCCGCTGTCTCCTTTATGGGCTGGTACATTGCAACTGGGAAGGGCCCGAGTTTAACTGGCTAAATATTAGTAAACACGGTCAGAGAACTGAGGCCTTTGTTTTGTCTTCCTAAGAAAGGAACCGGTCCTACCCCTGTTCCTGCAGGAGGCCGTGGGACTGGGCCGGGTATCTCCCTCCACTGTGGTGTTTTCTGCCTCCTGCAGCCCTCTGAGATCAAGGCCCAAGTACACACCTGCGCTTCCCTCCTGCCTCCTGGTACCCAGTGAAATGGATTTTGTACTGTCCTGATGTCCATCCTTCCCCCAGCTCCTCTCTGTGGCCCCTTCTACCTTTTTCTTCCTAGAACTTTCCTGAAGAGTTCGTTTTCTTATCTAGGCATCACTTCCTAGGAAACTCCCTTTTCTGCTCTGAGACTGACCTTTTTGTTTCATGAAATCCGATGCTTCCAAAGGACTTCAGGCCTGTGGGTTTAGGGGCAGTCCTCATGGGCAGGGCTTTAGATGAACTCCATTGGCAGGATTTGGTTGACCATCCTGGGCACCTGGCTGATAAGAAGGGCAAGAAAAAAAGACAGAAGGTGGTCCTGCATTACTTTCCCCTTACATACCTGAAAAATGAGTTTCCATTAGAATAGAGATGGATTTTCCCCTGCCAAAGGTTTCTGTTGAAAGAGGTAAAGTGGAATGGGGAGGGTGACATGAAACTGGGAAAGAATGGGTCTCCCACCCCTATCATAATTCCTCCTGTGCTGCCTCATGAATGGTTTGGTGCCATTCACTCTCTTTCTGATTTGTTTATAGAACGTAGCAGAAATTGAATCCATGCAGAAAATGTTATGAGTCACTTCATCTCCTGCAGGAGCTTCTGTATTATTATTGCAGGAAGGAGCACATCAAAAGGCAGGTCTGGGAAAGCACAGTGTTCAAAAAGCTGGTTTTATTTGTCTTACGGAGCAGTTATTTTCCAGAAATCTGTAACCAGAATCAGGAAGTTTCCAGTGTTGCATCCATAGCCATTTATATCATTCTCTGATTCTACTCCTTGCTCGCCTCCCCCCCCCCCCCCCCCCGTTGTCTTTTGGATTTTGAAGATTGGAATGAAACTGGTCAGAATTGTTTACAGTGTGCTCAGGCCCCCCCCCCCCCCAAATGCGACCAGCATAGCAGACTGAAGAATGTAATCTACTCGGGTGTATTTGTGTGTCTGGGTTATCCCAGTGCTCAAATGTGGAGCCCAGTGGAGCTTCCTTGATTGCTCCTGTGGGGATTGCCTGCGCCTTGCTCCGTGGCCGGGCCGAAGCAATGCAAACAGCGCAGAGCATTAGCCTGAGCAGAACCTATAACTAGGACAGCGGATCTGCTGCCAAAAAGACCATCTGCTGTTTTCCAAAGCCAGAGTTTGATGGCTGGGTGTCTCCTCCTTCAGCAAATAGAGACTCAATAGATTTACTTATTTTAAGTTTGGCCAGCCTTTCGTACTACTTTTTGTTAGAAGGGGGAATATATGTTGGAGTTAGTAAAGTAAGGCCCAACTCCTTGATTCTCAAATAGGTGCCTACAGTTTTTAAATAGCTCCTGAGTCGGATTTTCTTCCTGTTCCCCCATGTCTTTCAACGCAGGGCTGCCAGGTTAACCTTCCTGAACCCTTATCCACCTTTTGTCACTCCCTGCTCAAGACTGATGCTGTTGCTTTCTTACTATGGGCAAAGTAAAGTCCAAAGTCCATAGTCTATTCTAGCTTTTAAAGCTTTTCTCCGCCTTCTGCCCCTTGATCTTCCTCACAACCTTTAGCTTTAACATTTCCTCCCAGTAATTCCTGCATCCCGTTTCCTGGTCCCATCTCATGGCCTTTATAACTCCCAACTTTCATTTAGGGGCACACTCCTCTCTTCTACCAACAGTAGACTTTGAACATGCTCAAACCTTACATTTCCCACGACCTGCGTATACCAAGTGCTCAGTAAGTTCTTTCCGGGTGAATGAATGAATCAGTTAGTTAAATGAATGCTTACCACAAAACAGTAGGCATTGAGTAGATATTAAATATCACGTTCTGTGGACCCAATGCGGCAACGTAATGTCATTGTCAAGGAGAACATTGGCCAAAGTGTTTTGGCAATGAGAATACAGCTGTTGCCCACATGGACCAGTGTCACCTCTGGATGGCCCCCCAGCACTTCAAATGGATAATTAAGTCAGGATTTGTGTTTCAGGAGTTCCCCTATTCCAACAGTACTTAGTTATGACTTTGAAAGGGTGGAGAGAAAACTGTAGTAATTGCAGCTTATGTGTTCATAAGAAGGGGCCCCTGTTGTAGCTGTTTGGGGAACACAGTGGTGGTAGATAAGAGAGTGCTTTGAGGGGCCAGATAGACCTTGATTTGCACCTAGTTTTCATTGACTGGTTTGTCTTCTTGACCTCATTTCTTCATCTGTAAAATGGGGGTAAAAGCTACTCAGCAGGGATGCAGTGTGGATGAAACAACAAGCACAAAGTACCAGTGGGGTCCTGTCACTAGCATTGTTAGTCAGAGTCTGCAGAGGTGTCTAAAATTGTGTTTTAGTTGCTGTTATCCTTGATGATGGTTTCTCATTGTTGATTAATAAATTTAGATTGCCTTCCTTCTGTAGTCTAACGTTAGGGATTCTTCCTTATTTACTAGAGGTGAGGGATTCTGAGTACTCTATCTTTGTTTAAAGATGTGAACTTGAAACAGGAATAAGAAAACTGGATGGAAAAGGTGGAAAGAAAAAAACCCTGGTGCTGGGGGCAGAAAACAGAATTTCACGCTATGTTTAAGTTCTCATTTCCCCAGTATAGTTCTGAAGGGTTATTAATTTTGAAATATAAAAAGATCTACTGTGTATACATTGGCTCGCCCATAGATGATTTTATTTGGCATGTTTAGAGACAGGAATGCTGTTCCTATTTATGTGTGTGGACATTCTGGGAAATGTTTTGTTTTCTAAATGTTCCTCAGCTTTCTTCTTTCTTGTTCTCTAAGAGGTCCTGAGGAGTAGAGCCCGATTCCTAGGGAAGTTTGGTAAAAACAAACATTTCCCTGAAATTATGTGCTTGTTCGTGGGGCCCCTGAGCCTCTTGGCAGCTTGCTCACAAGCAGGGGCTTCGAAGGGCTGATGTCTGTTTCTTTGGATGGTGTTTTTGCAAAATCTTTTCTCTTCATTTGTAACCCCCAAAGAAGTATGTTTGAGGCTTTTCCTCGGTTGAGGGGTTGGGGTGCTGACAGTGGCTGTTACTTGAAATCTTCCTGCCTCCCACTCGCCAGTTTTGCTGGCACCCCCCAGTCAGGATCCATTCCTGGCTCTGTTCCCCATTTTTGTGTGTTTCTACTAGGACCCGGGAGGCGCTGGAAGGCTGAGCTGATGCACGGCCCTGTTTGCTGGCTCCACCTTTTGTCTTCATAATAAAGACACTTTTTTTTTTTTTTTAAAAAGTCTTCAGTTGGTTCTTTTTTTTGTTTCAGGCTTCCTGGTGTGATCTTTGGATCTGTGACTTACTGCTGAACTGTGGGTCTGTGATTCTTGGGCCTGGCGAGTGTGGCCTGAGGTGTTCCGCTCACACCTTACCGCCTCCCTGCTCGCTGGAGTCTGAGATTGGCACTGGCCTTTCTGTGTTGACCCCAAGTTCAGGATTTTTCCTGGGGTGGGGGAGGTGTCAGGAGATTGAGCTGCTCTCTGCTGAAGTCTGAACAGATGCTGTTTGTTTTGTGGGAACACAAGATAGCTGATCTGAGAGAGAAGATGAGAGAGACAGACAGACAGAATGGTGCTTGAGGGCAACGGATTGCATCTGTGTAGAGAACACAAATGGATGGCATACCAACCTGGCCTCAAATGAAAAGGCCAGAAGGGCATCACGTTGAATCATGGTCCCTGCGGTGCCTGCCAAGTCGAAGTCACTAGAAGTGTGCAGTATACAGATGTGGGCTGGCACCTTTGGTGACAGCAGAGTGCTCTTAAAATCCGAGACTCCTCTTGGCTGGGGGTTTGCTTCGCCTGTTCCCCATTCAGCGGAGGGGCAGCTGCCTTACCATGAGCTAAGATCCACCCTCCTTTCCAGGAGCTGAGGCCCCCTCCCTGAACATCTGGGCAGTGGTCCTTTCTGAAGGAACCATGGTAGCAAGGCAGAGAGAGAAAGCCAGAGTCAGACTTGTCACTGGGCCTTGGCCAGAGACCCGTGTTCAGTTGCCTAATTCGTGGGCTCATCGAATGTAAATCATTCTCCATTGCTTTGCTCCCTAATTTCCTATAAGCTTTACATTTTTCTTTTTGTCAAAGATAAACAGAAACCTCTTTTATTAAAAAAAAAAAAGGGGGGGGGGAACCCTGAATGAACCATGTGGAAAACTTCACTGAAGACCCCTAATATCCAGAGGAGCTCAGGGAAGAGGTGGAAGGTAATGAGAGATGGCATTGACTTGTCGGAGGGGAGTCCCAGCCAGGTTCAGATGTATTTTGGAACAAGAGCTGGAGCAGCCGTGCAGACTTCTCTAAATGCCTCCCTGAGGCGTGTGCTTCGGCCGAGTTCAGTGGATGGGACCGCAGAGCCTCGAGCCAGGCCTGAGATGTTTGCATGCTTGGGGCTTACCAGGGTGTGGCTGATGCCATTCTGGGTCCTGGGGAAGAGGGGTGGGACTGTTTTGATATTAGGGGGAAATGTGCAAATCAATTTTAAAAAGTGCTGGACATTCCCCTCTCTTCATACTGCCAGTCCCCACTGGTCACTTGGCGTAAGTTGGACTTGGCGTTTACTGGGACCAGTGAGTTTGCTGTTGGCTCCTGCTGTAGAGGGGAAAAACGGAGGGATTCCCCCTGGGATGGACAGAGAAGTGCCTGTGAGCCAGCCACGTGTTCGAAAGATTTCCTCTAATTACTTAAGTAAACTTCTTACAGAAATTTAACATATATACTGGAAAACGCTCAGATGTTGAGTAGGGAGCTGCATGAATTTTCATAAAGTAAACACTATCTGGGGAACCAGTGCTCGGATCAAAAAACAAAGTACTACCAATGCCCCAGAGCCCTCCTGTGCCCCTGCCTGGTCCCCCCACTGCCGATCCTGACTCCAACATCATAGATTACTTTTGCCTGGTTTTGAACTGGCAAGAATAAGAGTGTCTGGCTCCTTTTGCTCAACATGAAAAACATCAAATTTCCGTCCCCCCTTCCAGGAGGCGGGTTGTGGGATGACCCTCCACCCACTTGGGTTGCGAGGACAACTCTGAAACCTTGGCGACCAGACGCCCCACCAGCCTTGAGCCCCAGGCTGCAGCACTCTCTCTCCAGGCGCCCTTGAATGAGCTCTTCTGTCTTCCAGAGAAAGCGTGGCCCGATGCCACCTGGAAGACCCAGTAGTGTGGAAGCAGGAGTCCAGCCAGCCATAATTGTGGGCTTACAGTGAACACAAGCAAGCCTCCGAGAAACAGGCTGCATTCCCCGCAGAGGACAAATTAAATTTCTATCCCTTAAGCAGAGTCCAAGCCCCCTGCGCTCCCACACAGGCCACTGGGGTGGGGGCCTCTCATGGGCACAAGGGAGGGGAGACAGACATGTGACCGTGGAAAGGTGGCTCCTAACCTCTTTTGTAGAATATATTTGTGTTCTAAAAGGGAATGAAAGGGAGTCTCTCCTTGGGGCAACTTCCCAGAATAAGAAGCAGCCACCCACAGGTGTTTCCAAATGATTTCCTATTCAGTTTTAAAAAAATTTATTTTTAGTTTGGGCCAATGTTTGGGATTATTGGTTTCATGACTATGTAGAAGTACTCTTACCCAAACATGTTTCTCCTAAGTTTCAAGGAATGCTTTGTCTTTTTTATAGTTTGAGCATTAGTGAGTAGGATGACCTTTCCCTGTAGGCTTTTGCTTCTTAAAGGAGCCTGTGTGTGTGTGTGATGCGTGGTGCTGTGCAGCCCCTCCCCCAGATCATCTTGGTTATTCTTAAAAGTTCTCCAGGCATGTTTACTGTGGTGATACTTTAAGAAATTCATTTTGAAGCAAAGATGCCAATGGAAAATATACCTATATTTTTAAAGGGCCTCTTAATTCCCTCCCTCAGAGTGTATGTTCTCGGACATTGCAGATAAAACATCAACACAGGTGCCTGTATATTATCACATACATCTCTAGAGATAAACAAAAATGGATCATGCTATCCATGTGGTTCTGTAGCTTGCTTTCCCCCTCTGCATTGTAGAAATCCTTCCACATGAGTACTCCTCCTTAAAGGCTGAGTGTTGTAGTGTGGATACACCCTATCACATTTATTCATCTCCCTCTTGGGGTCAATATTTAAGTTCTTTTGAGCTTCTACAAATAATAATGTAAAGATAAGGAAAAGCCTTCTATGGGTTTCTCTATGCTTATATTCCTAAGAATGAATTCCTAGAAACGGAACTGGTGAGTCCAAAGGTAAGCTCGTAACAAATAGTTGTGGGTGCTGCCCAATGGCCCCAGAGAGGGGGTTTCAATTTATAACCTCACCAGTAGTATGAGAGTGCTGGTTTCCTCACATCCATGCCAGCTTCTAATATTATCCATCTTTTTAACTTTTGCTGATCAGATTCCTTTAAAAGATGGCATTTCCACTTGAATTTGTGTAACTACCAGTGAGGTTGTGCATCTTTTCAT
Source organism: Miniopterus schreibersii (assembly GCF_964146895.1). Classification (NCBI taxonomy): domain Eukaryota; kingdom Metazoa; phylum Chordata; class Mammalia; order Chiroptera; family Miniopteridae; genus Miniopterus; species Miniopterus schreibersii. Next base: position 57,751,581 of record NC_138112.1, read on the forward strand.
TTGTTTATTAGCTATCTTTATTTTTGGTGACATGTTTATTTCCTTTATCCATTCTTCTCTTTGTTTGTTGGCAATTTTCTTATTGATTTCTAAGGAGTTCTCTGCAATTAGGGACACAGAGGATTGTTCTAAAAGATCCGTTTAGGAAAAAAATCATCTTGATTGGCATTCCTGGCTCTGAAGCTCCATAAAAGATCAAGTAGTCTCTCTCTCTCTCTCTCTCTTTTTTTTTTTTTTTGGCACTGGTTAAAGGCTTTGGTGTTCTGTTTTGTTTTTATTTAATTAGGTGAATTTTTCCTCCTGGCTGGAGAGTCCCGGCTGTCTGTAAATGCATTATCGTTAGTACAGCGTGGCATGGATCGTGATGTGAAGTGGGAAGTGAGCTGTGCCAGACAGGGGTTGGCTCCCGTCAGAGCTGATTATCGTGGATGTTCAGTGAGAAGCTGGATCCCTTGCCTCATTTCTCTTAAAAACCATGGTCTTTCCGGTCTTTGGCATAAAGGCACCTGATCAACAAAAGGGACCGGGGGAGTCTCTTGAGCTGTGTTGGCAGTTCTGTTCATTATGTTTCTTTATGCTGCTGGCATTTCCTAGATCAGTGTTGCTCCCTAAACTCTCTTGGCAGGTTCACGTGGAGCCAGTGTTCTTCTCTTCACGTCCAGAGCCCCTGGAGGGTTGCCACCTTCCATATTGGTAAACAAAACTGGGCTGTTGGTTCAAAGGATGCCAGGGCTTTCAGAAGTGGGGGTAGGCTGGGACTGGGGTCCCAGTGCTCCCATGGCCATTAATGACCAAGGAAGACCCTTGACTAAACCCCTTTTGGTCCCCTTTGTGCTGCCAGACCACCCTCACAGGGCTTGCTTCTTTGCCTGCTCTGGATGACAGTCCCAGCCCAAAATGCCACTGTCTTTGGTGCAGCTGTCGCTACTCCCTGGATACAGAAAGAAACAAACAAAGGCCAAATGTAGGGTGCTGATGGTTTGGGATTCAACACGGGGAGAGGGGAAATTAACCTCCCTGTGGATGGAGGCCCAAAGGCTTGGCTGGGACTGCCTCCAACCCAAGGCAGAGCAGAAATAGAGGGTTGACTCTAATGGGTGTTTCCAGCGACTAGATGCACCTGGCCTGGTTCCTCTCTCCATAACCTGTGCCCAGCCTTGATTTCTTGTGAGCTGGCTCTGAGAGAATGGCTCATACAGAATGTTGGATTTGCCTCATGGGCAACTATGTCAGATATTGTTGACAGCTCATGTCATATACATAGTCCTTGTGCCCAAGACTTTTGAAGGCAAGCTCTTACCTCTGAGGTTATAGTCTAAAGTGTTGGGCTACATTTGAATTTTTACTTTGAACCATGGAGAATTATTGGTTTAAGCTCAAGCTAATCCAGAGGTGAAGAGTACCATCCCTCCATTCATCCTATTCTTCCATCCCTCCATCCCTCCATCCATCCATCCCTCCATTCATCCCTCCATCATCCATCCATCCATCCATCCATCCATCCATCCATCCATCCATCCCTCTGTCCCTTCATTCATCCTTCTATCCCTCCATCCATCTATCCATCCCTCCATTCACCTGTCCATCATCCATCCCTCCATCCCTCCATCCCTCCCTCCATCCCTCCATCCCTCCCTCCATCCCTCCATCCCTCCATCCCTCCATGGAGTTGAAGGGAAGAGAGCTGAGTTGGAGGTTGAACCTAATGGCAGATGAGGTGGCTTATACAGGGCAGATGTATCTATCTCTCAAGCAGACAGGAGGCAGAACGCTGAAGGCTGTTGAGGGAGAAGAGCCTCCAAGGTGACTGAGGAGGAAGAATCAGAGAGCCAGATGTGTGGGAGAGGCCAAAGGAATGGAGTTTAAGAAGGAGGGAGTGGTCAGTTGGTCCAGGGCAGCAGAATTGTACATAAGGTAAACATTGAAAATTAACCTTTGTATTGACTGATTGGTAGGCTTGGGAGGCCACTAGTTACTTCCTGAGGACAGATTCAGGAAACAAAAGGGGGTGGGAACCAACTGGATGTCAGGGGATTGAAGATGGCACAGATTATAGGGTTTGAACCTGTGGACAGGTTATCCCAGCAATGACTGACCTTTTTCTGGTGAGTACGTGCTGAGCTGCTCCCATAGTAATCCCACTGGAGTCACTCTGTGAGGCATGTTTGATATCTTGAAAAATTGTTTCTTAATGAGCAGCACCCTTCTCCTGACCTCTCTCCTGGTAGGATTCTGTTGTGCTCCTTTCAGAGTGGATCATTTTATTCTCGAGATTACCCTTCCTCTAATTACTCATCACGGAACTGTACATTATAATGACATGTCTGATGTAATGACGTGTTATGCACCTACATTACACCTAGTCTTTATGTAATAGTAAGTCTTCATTAGGAAATAGTAATACCCTTAACACATGAACTCTGGCTAATCTTATGGCCTCTATTAATATCTGTTTTTTCCCCAAAGAGGTTTTTGTGGTATGAATGAGTTACAACATTTTCAGATCTGTGACTACGTGACTCCAGTACCAAGATGGACAAAATACCCAGGGAGCTTATCCAGGTTGGGTCCATCTTCATTTTATAGATGAGGAAACTGAGGCAGAGTCAAGTTATTCCCTGAACTTGAAGGAGTGGAATTCAGATTCAGAGCCTGTGGGCCACAGGGCTGGCCCTAGTGAGAGGAGCTCTGTAATCGCTCTTCAGTTTTTCATTTGCTCTGTTTTCTGCACTGTCAGAAGCTACCCGTCGTGATCTGGAAAACCCGAACAAGTTAGTCTGCAAGGTTCTGGCCCTTTGATTTACCAAATCCGACAGGTCTCTCGCAGAAGTAAATTGCTCCCTCCGAAAGCTGAGCTCATTCAGACACGCACACAGAAGGGGGACTCCAGCCATAAATGCTGCTCAATGCTGGCACTTGCTAGACGTACAGATGTCATTTGCTCAAGAAGTCAGCTAATTCCCCGTGACGGAGGGCCCGCTGTCGGGCTCAGCACGGAGGGAGGGTGCCCGCATGAGCAGACCGTAGAAGTGAATGGAGTGCTTTAGTGGATTAAAGCTACTTAAAAAAATTTAAAAAGACGCATTCCCTTCCTGCTTAGTGGTACCGGCCGGCGCTTTTGATTTCCCTGGCAGAGTTTCTCTCCTAATCGGAAGTGATAAGCCAAACCCGTCATTCGTCTTCTGAGACAGGATGCAAGGCTGTGGATAACAGCAGTGAGCAGGGAGGCCCTGAATCCATAGGGAATGGGAGGCAGGTCTGATTGCTGGCCCTTGGGAGGTGATTTTCTCCGGTCACGGGAGTGTGGGACCAGCCATCTCCCAGGGGGCAGCAGGGGCAGTCAGAGTTCTGAGGCGCAGAGGCAAGAACCAAGTGTGATCCAGGGGCTGACACCTGGCTTCCCAGGCTAACTCCAGCCCTGCCTTTTGCCAGGTTGGTTGATCTCTGGGTCTTAGTCTCTCTGTATTTAAAAAGGGGGAGTACCTTTAGTGCCTGCCTTGCAGGGAGGTTTTTGGTTCTTTAGAGGAGGAACTCTGTATAAATCCTGGTATTATGTTTAAATGCTAAAGAATGTGTCTAGGACGGGCAGGTGGTGAGTGTTTGCCTGCTGTGAGAACTGGTCTGTGTCCACACAAAGAAGAATGGCCAGTGGAGCGTTGAAAAGGAACTTGGATGTCATCTATTATTGCCCTTTTTTTAACACATGGTGGAAACTGAGCGCAGGGAGGTGGAGAGATACCCCCAGATCCCAGTGGGGAATCCCACGTGCCTTTCCCTTTAGACCTGCCTCATCACCACCTTGTTTGGAAGGATGGGTTCATATCTATAGCTTGGCTGCTGTTCAAGAGCCCGAGGAGTGGTCCAAGCAGGCCTAGTTACTTCTTAGGAAAAATCAAACTGAGACTGTGTGTTAGAAGACACACAGCCAGGGTTGCATTGTGAGCTCCTTAACTGTCTTCTTAAAGCCTGGCGTCTATCCCCATGGACCTAAGTGACCATGAGTCTCAGCCAGCCAGCCCCAAATCTAACAGGCTTCCCACCTACCCAGGCCGCACCCTCTCTAGGGAGGCAGGGAGAGAAAAGGGACCCAGCCCTCTCAGCGTACCACTGACAGTACCAGCATTATGATGAGAGTCAGGGGAAGTGTGTATAGGGAAGGAAGGAGTGACAAATCCTAGTACTATTTATTGAACCCCAAGTAAATAAAGTATTTTACTTACTTTATTCCCCCATCTGTTATAGATAGATAGACAGACAAATATAGTTCTCTGTACTTCAGCCACCCTGTCTGGGAGGTGGGACTACCCTAGTTTTATACAGCTGGAGAGAATTTTAGCTCAGAGAGGGTAACTCACTTGTCTGAAGTCACACAGCCAGTTACAGTGATAAGAGAATTGGGCATTTGGCATTTGTGCCTGGACGTGCCAGATCAGCCTTGGCTGCCTCAGCTTGGGCGATCTTTGCTCAGCCTCCCACAGCCCCATGCTGAGGGGCGAAGAGGCAGATGGCCGGGACTATTCTGAGAAAGACATTGTTACTGCGGCTCTTCCCACCCTAGTGTCTCAGAGAGTTAGTATTTAAAAAATATCTGACCTTCTGGCTAGGCCTGGCTATTTTTATTTTTGGAATGTCATGGCTTAATAAGGTGGGTGGGTAAATCTGGCTTGTGAAATGTGTTTATTTTTTCCTCCCGGTCCACCGCTGCTCTGCAACTGTTGCTGCCTTTCAGAAAGTGAAAAGAGTTCATAATAGACCATAGAGCGAATCTCCCAGGTGGGCGTCCTCGCCTCTGCTCTTTTCCCCCCAGTGTGAACACTTGCCCCCTTTTTATCTCTCATTCTTTATAGTTGATTGGGATTTTGAAGCTAGAATATTTGTGGCAAACAGTTCCATATGTCTTTCATAGATTTTTCTCAAATATTAGCATGATTTTTCTTCTTTATAATAAGTTTTACTAATGAGACATTTTTTAAGGGATGGAGAGAAGTACTGAGAGTCACACAAAGAAAGCCCGCATGCCTTCCACCCAGCTTCGCTGAATTCTAGCACTGTGTCATGCTTCCTTCAGATTGTTTTAAAGGGAGAAACCTTCCAGTTGAAGTTCACTGTGTACCTCTGATCCCATTTGCCAGCAGGTAACCATTCTCCCGAACTGGGTGTTTTTCTTTCTGGTACATTTTCAAAACGGTGTTTACACCTGTATGCATCCATTGATTTGTGATACTGTGCAGCTTGTGTTCCTCACTAAGTGTTAGGCGTCTCAGATTTCCCCAAGTCGATTCATGCCACCCCAGGTCAGCAGATTGAAGCTCTCTGTAGTATTCCATTGTGTGTGGACAAACCCTGAGTTTTCATGCATTCTTTCGATGGGCATTTAGTGTGCCTTGCAGTTTCGTATTACAGCAGTGCCGCCCTGAATGTTCTCAGGCTTGTCTGTGCAGTTTTCCCCAGGCCTAGGGTGTGTACCAGAGAGGGCTGGGCGGGTCGAAGGGCAGTGGTGTCCTCAGCGGCACTAGGAATTGCCACACTGCTCTGAGTTCCTCCACCACGGGCGCGTGTGAGTTCCTGTAGCTCCCTACTCTGTAGCTCGCCACTTATGGTGGTCACACTTCAAAATTTTGCAAGTCTGATGGGTGTGAAAGAGAAGTTCCCAGTTTCGTCACTCATTCTTTGATTACAAGGGGGCTTGAGTATATATTAAGTGGCTGTTTGAGTTTGCTCATCAGCGAAAGTACCTGGTTATATGCGCTTTCCAGTTTTCTGCCAGGTTGGCTGTGTTTTCATATAAGAAAAGCCTAGATATCAATCTTTGTGGGTTAAATATGTGGCAGATACCGTCTTCTAGTTAGTGGCTTATCTTTGAACGTTGTAGCATCTTTCGATGGCTAGGGGTTTTACACTTTAAAGCAGTTGGTTGTATTTATCAGTCTTTATGGCCTGTGCCTTCATGGAGCCTTATTCCAGAAATCCTTACCCTGAGCTCATGAACATAAGCTTTGGGGCCTGAATGAAGCTCATTTGGGTTTTCTGTCTTTATTCTTTGATTTGCTTTGGTACTTCTCATGTTTGCCTTGCAAGGGCGTCTCTGTGTGGAGCTGCAGAAGGGTTGCAGTGACTGAGAGTTGTGGCAGCCGTCCCTGGGCAGATGGGGCCGGGCTGAACTTGGGGTCAGAGCAGAATCTTTCTTCTTGACCTTGTGGCTGTTTCTGAGAGGTGCTGAAGTGCAGGGTTGATTGGCTCTCTCTTGAGCCTGGCTTATCTGCAAGCCTGATAAAATTGGTCATAAAGTTGTCCTCTTCACTTTAGCCTCACTGCCTGCTGCTCGCTTCCTGCTGTTGCTGCTGATTGAGGCTGAAGAGACAGAACACGTGGGGGACAGCTTCTGCTCCAGGTTCTCACCGGGCCTGACATGCAGCTGGCCCTCGGCGGGGACGTGGTGTGTGGCAAGAGAACTCGGAAAAGTTCATCCGGAGTTCTTCTGTTCTGTTCCTTCTCTTCTAGGAGCTCAGGAGCGCTCTGCAGACTCTGTCTCACTTCCCGTCCTTGTATTTTGTATGGAATGTAAATGGATTTAAGCGGGGTTTAGATAAACTCCCAGAACTTGAGAGTGTCAGCTGGATGGGTCCTTAGGAGTCATCAGGTTCTATTCCCCAACTCATTCCGCCAGCAAACATTTGTTGCATGTCTGCTGGGTGCCTAGCACTTGCTAGTTGTTGAGGACACAGAGGGGAACAGGACAGCCATGGTCCCTGTCTTCCTTGTGGGGGAGCAGCCACTAAACCACAGGGATTGTTTTAGCGTGTGGTGGCTGTGAGGGGATAGAGAGGAAGTGCCTTTGGGTCGGCACCTCAGCAGTTTTGTTATTTCTGGTAGACCTACCACCTTCTAGCTCAGGAGTCGGTAAGCTATGGCCTATGTCCCCAAGCTAAGAATGGTTTTAACATTTTTAGTAGTTGACCAAAAGGATAAACTTGGCAATAGAGTTTGATAATAGGGAACACTGACTTTGAACCTCAATCAAGTGAAATGTTACCTGCCCTCTTCCCTGAAAGGATTTCATTCTTCTCATTAGTAGACCTGTATTCTAGAAAATGGTTCTCAATTATTATATTTTGAATTTCATCAGTAAAAACATTGTGGAATATTGTTTTCTTTCGTCTTATATAAGTACCTGTATAATATCTTGAATGTGGCCTGCACAGCCTAAAATGTTTATACTGTCTGGCCTTTTATAAAAAGGGAGTGCAGAGAGACCTCCATCCTAGCTGTGTGACTTCACAAGTTACTCCTTTGGTCTGTTTCCTAGTCTGCAGAATGGGCATGGTGCCCGTTTCATAGCGCTGCCGCGAAGGAATAAAAAGAGAATTGATGTTAAACTCCTGCCATGTGTTAAGAGCTTCAGCAGATGTTAGATCTTCCCCAGTGAAAAGTCAATCAATAATGATTGATTTCTTAAAGGCTGTTAGACGGAGCAGAAGGGGGGATGGGACCAGGGTGGGCGGGGCTCAGTGCTCCCCTCTGAGGATCAGCATCCTGCTGAGTTGCTGCCCAGCCCCTGAGCTGTGGATCACAGCCCTGCAGATCCCCAGGGCATTAATGCCACTCTGATATAATTTTCCTCATGAAACGCAATGAAGCATAACTAAAAAATGTGAGTAACAGCTTCGAGCCCATAATGAGGCTGTAAATAGAAGACAAAAATGATTTATGAAGCCTTTTCCTGGTGAAGAACTGTCCTTTTCCTAGACCTTTTCACTTTCTCTTTGCTTTTCTCATTAATACTCACCATTGGCTTCCGTTGCTAACTCATTTTAAGAAGGAAACAGCGCGTTTATCACTGTGTGACGGTTGCTGCTTCACACTGTGTGGGAGAGTCCAAGGAGGAAGCTGCGTGAAGTATGGATACTGGGCGGACGGCTAGGCCCACTCACTGTCTGAGTGACCTGCACCACCCATACATTTTCCTGAAGTAAAATTACACACGCTCTTCCTTCATGGACGGTGTCAATATGAAATCTGTAAATGCCAAGGGTCACCACTCCTGGGCTGAGCCCATGAGTCACTTTATACCTTCTCGCCAGTTTCTTCCTTGAACAGATGGGTAAACGGAGGCTGGGGCTACTGGAATGAGCTCGCAGGGCAGGGCAGTGTGCAGTCTAGACAGAGCTGGGGACCTGGCTATGCTCAGGTACTTGGAGCCAGAAGCACGTCCTCACTTCAGGCTCAGACATCCACACGTGACTGCTCCCTTTTTGGTGGCAGCCAGAGTGCTCTGCATAGCAGGACTCCAGCAGGAAGCAGTCTGTTTGATGAGAACCAAATGGCTCTGGGAGATGCTTGGGACAGATGTCTCTCATTCCTTCTGACACCGATGCCACCATGCGGAGCCGTCTGGAGTTGAAGGGACCTTCGGGGATTTTCCAGGGATGTTTGCAAACACTTCGTTCCAGACCAGCTCCATGGTGCTTTGCACGGGACGTGTGTGTTGTGTGTGAAGAAATGAGTCAAAGGGAACACAGATGGCTGTTTTCAGTGGCCTCCTAACATTGTGTTTGTTGGCACCAGGCAGTGGGAAGAGGTGTGTTAATTCTCCAGGGAGGTTTTAGGGAAGATCTTTTCGAGATCTGCTAAATGGAATGCTAAGCCGCACGTGTGTCTGCGCATATGTTTGTGTGTCTTGCTTTCGTTGCTTATGGAGCCTGCAGGCTGGATTGTCAGGAAGCAGAGGGTAAAAACAGAGGCGACTGGGCAGAAATCTGAACTCAGGGCCTGTGGATCGTTTGCAGATGTTGGTTCTCTACTGCGTCTTGACAAAGGGTATCCCGGAGGGGCGGGAGATGAGCGGGGGGGAGAGCAGAGAATGGGGAGGACTGCAGCTGCTGGAGTGGAATTCCCATTTCTCAGCTGGAAAAGTCAGCATCACTAATCCCCCGTTCCAGGAGAAGCTGGGCAGACTGCAGCAGCTGTCTGAGTTTTTGCAGTTGCCCCAGTTTCGGCTCTCTTTTTGAATCTAAATTTGTGGGTGCCAGAAACTATGGAAGAAGCTGCTGCAGTGGGCTGTTTGCCTCTGTCCAGTGGGGGAGGACTGGGAACTTTTTTTTTTTCCTGGAGAGATGGTGGAGTTATTTTAAGTAAGTGATGTGCTGCAGTGAACATGGGCAACTCTTTTTCATTTTTCAGCTTAATGAAGAAAAAGAGAAGGGAGGAGGAGAAGCCCCAGCTAGCCTACTTTGTGCTAATGCTTGTCTTTTTGGATTCTAAATGTGTCCCCAGACACTGAGATGGGATAAATATTTCAGCCACGAGAAAGTCCTGCTGTCGGGGTGGAAAGATTTCTCACCTCTTTTAAAGCAGACAGGGTAGTCATTTACTTGCACAGATCCAGACACCCTCATGTACCTCATTTTTAACTATATGTGTACAGGCCCCACTCACCTTGTAGGGGGATGAGGCAAGAGGTGGATAGAACGTTCCAAGGAGGAGTCTGGGGATGGAGATGAGCCGGTAACTGCACGATTGGTTTTCTTCTTGGAGCGACCACACCTGTTCATGGGGGACCCACTGAGCACCAGATGTGAAGGACACAGAGCTGGATGAGGCAGTGGCCCATGCCCTCCGGGATGTGCCGTCTCAGTGGGGAGATGGTGCAGACACACCGGTCAGCACAGGTTGCGATAAGGGAAGACAGGACAATACCAGACTGGAAAACAGGGACCAACTTTCGATTGGGTGTCAACGCAAGATCTCAGAACGAGTGACGTAAAGCTGAGGTCTTAAGGCCGAGTGACATTAGTCAAATGTATTAGTTTGTTAGGGCTGCTATAGCACAGTACCACGGACTGGATGGTTTACAGAAGTGAACCAGGCCGGGAAGTGAGAAGTCTGAGATCAAAGTGTGGGCAGAGCTGGTTTCCTTTGAGGCTTGTCCCCTTGGCATGCAGATGGCCGTCTTCTCCCTGTCTCCTCGCATGGTCTTTCCCGAGTGCCTGTCTGTGTCCTGATCTCCTCTTTGTAGAAGGACACGGGGTAGATTGGATGAGGGCCCACCCTCACGGCCTCGTTTTAACTCACCACCTCTTTAAAGACCCTGTCTCTGAAGTTAGGCACATTCTGAGGGACTAGGGGCGGTTAGAGCTTCAACATACAGATTTTGGGAAGATACAGTTCAGGCCCTAACACCCATAGCGCAGGGAGAGGTGGGTGGAAGAACCCGGGGTCAGCGAACAGCATGCCTGGAGGCCTTGCTGCAGGAAGGACATTTGTGTTCCAGGAAATAGTTAGAAATGAGGTTGCAGAGGGAGGCGGGGCCTGGATCCTGCTGGGCTTTGTCAGCCATGGCAAGAGTTCTGGATTTATTGTAAGGGCACCAAGAAGCCATCAGTAGCATATTAAAGCCTCTGTCTGCTGTGAGGAGAAGGAACTGGGGGCAATGAGAAGTGAAGGTTGGGAGGCTGGTTAAAGCCAGGATTTCTCAGCCTCGGCCCCATTGGCATTTTGGGCTGGGCGATTCTTTGCTGCGAGGGGCTGCCCTGTGCTTTGCAGATGGGCAGCAGCATTCCTGGACTCAGCCCAATAGATGCCACAACCCAAAATGTCTCCAGATTCTTCCCTCTGTCCCTGGGGACCAAAGTCGCCCTGTGTTGGGAACCACTGGCAGCTTGCATTCACTGGTATCAGCTGAGTGAGGCACACTTGATGGGTTTGGGGAAGATTTTTGAAGACAGGATCAATGGGATTGAACCTCTCTTTGCCTTGATTCCTCCTCATGCTTTTGAGTTTGATGATATTGTCGTTTCCCTAAAGTGCGAGGTTCTGTGCCCCTTGCATGCATAATTGAGTCACTTGAAAATGCACAAAGCATGTTCCTCTGTGTCGTCAGTCGCCAGGCCCTGGGGATCCCTGGTCTGCCTGCAGAGCCCTGAGCCCTGTGGCTGGCAGGGCCACCTGCATGTGACAGACATGGTGTTTAAGTCTCTGTATCACCCTTTCATTTGTCAAGCCCGTCTGCTGCCAGCCTGTTGACTCTCAGAGCAAGCACTTTGGAATCTAATCTCGCCCATTTTCTGCCTCCGGAAACCTGTTTATCAGAACAAGATTTCACCATGGCAGCGACTTCTCAGGGAGCTTGCCTTCCAGGAGCTAGCGCTGCAAAAGCAAGTGGAGGTATTTCTAACAAAACAGAGTGACGGTTATATTCAGAGCCCTGGAGAATTCCCTGCTTGCTGGGGGGATCAGAGCAGTTGTTGGGAAACAGCTGGAACGAACGCGTGGGTTCTCTGGGTTGTATGTTCCATGTCTGGCCGGGATCTAGCACCTGCTGTCCTTCTAGGTTCTTCTCCTATGGCCCCCTCTCCACCATCTAGAGCCCTCACCTGGAGACGAGGAACTGGTTTCACATTCTTCTCAGGGTGGGGGACAGTTTCCGAAGAGTTGGGTCTCGAGAGGGATCTGATAGTGAGTGTGGGCTCAGTGGACAGAGCACCGTGACGAGTGGTGTCTGACCGGCTGGTGGAAGAGGGAACGCAGTAGCACACTATGTTTACAGTTCCCAACAACCACAGCTTGTTTTTGTTCCACACCCTTCAGTGTTCTGGGCTGAGCTCTTTGCTCTGTGTCCTCCTCTACGCCTGAGGGGTTCTTACATTCCATCTGTGTATCTGTCAGCATGCACTGCAGATTCCACCTCTCTCCTCGAAACTTTCCTTAAGGCCTTGAATTTTGACTTTATCTTAAGAACAGTGGGGAACCATTCAATGGCTTTTTAAAGTAAGGAAGGGTCATTATTGATGTGTTCTTTAGAAAGGTCCCTCTGGCCATGGAGAGGGACGTGCAGGATGGCAGGGAGGCCAAATCGGGAGACTGTGGCAGTGACCTGGTAAGAGATGGGGCAACCTGGGCTGGAGTTGAGGCTGTGGCAGTGGAGACCAGCATGCAGGACTTGGTGCTTTGCCATCTTAGGGAATGACACAGTGAAGAGGGACATGTAGGGTTGTTAGGGTGCTGGTGAGGGTAGTTGGGGTGAGGTGAGGTCCCTCGCTTTAGCTGCTCTTCTAGAATTCTTCAGTGGACTCTGAAAGCTCATTTTTAGTAGGGAGATCGTTCATTATTAACTCAGCACGCAGGGCATCTGGTCTACCGTAATATCCATGGTCCTTGGGCTGGTGTGGCTCTGCTTGCCTGTGACTGTTTCGTTCTGATTGATTGTTGCCCACATGTTCCAGTTGTCAGATATGTTTAGTATCACCCCAGTAGTACCGTAGTCACACAGAGAGTAAGATCTCACTTCCACCTGGAGAAGTCAGGGAACGCTCTAGAGGGACAGCGGCACGGAAGTTGTGTGCTAACGCGCATGTAGGGATTCGCTAGGGGACCCCACGGGTCAGAGGACATTCCAGGTAAAAATAATAGCACTTTTCACAAACAGTGGCATGAAAGATGTGATGTCAGGGGTCTGGAATGAGATGCTTCTCTTTGGCAAAGCTTGTGGAAGAGGCTCACGGGCCCTCCTCTACTCCGGCTACCCCCAAGCAGGAGGTGTGGACACCCCTCGTAGTCCATGGCAATAAAATCACTAGTGTACACATATATACATACTTTCCAGCCCGAGGTTTCATCTTTCCATCTTTAAGACCTGGCACAAGTTTCTGGTCATAAGTGTTCAGTAGATGCTCACTGACGTCTCAGGAGGGAGCTCTGGAAGGATCGGTCTTTTTTTCTCCTTTTACCCTAAGACCATGTTACTTCCAGATGGCTCCTTATCTCCGGGCCAGTGATCACACTGGCTCAGACCCATCAGATGGATTAGGCTCTGGCTCCCTTGAAAATCAGTACCCCCCTCCCCCCAGGTCCATTGGTGGATGAATTCAGCACCCTGCCCCCATGCCCTGTTTGCTTTCTAGCCTGAGGATTAGCTCTTTTGGGTGAGGGCCTTGACATTTTGTGACTCTGTTCAGTGAAGTTGCATCTCAGCCTTGGGGCTTGGTTCTAAACCTCCAGGAATGCTTGGCAAGCAGTTCAGTGACCTTGGTGCTCCCTTAGGGGTTAGAGGCCTTAGTTTAAGTTTCAGTTTGGCTTTTCCTCCCCGTGTGACCTCAGGCAGGTCAACTTTGTGGGCTGGAGCTCCCATTTTCTAAAGTGAAATTATCTGCTGATATCCCTGTTGACTTTGCCCAAGTTCAAGGATTCTGTGACTATAGTGCTACAGAGTCTGAGACCTGGCAGGAGCCCACAGTTCCTACTCTTGGAGGCATTAGGAGCCCATTGCTCACTCCTGTCCGAAGGCCTTCAGTTTTGGTCACTGCTGATGGCCAGGAAAGAACATGTGGATTTTATAACCAATCTTTTTGACGGAGAAAGAAGACAAGTCAGTGTGTCAGACACCTGCCCCCTACTTCTTGGTTTTTCTTCATTTAGTCCTCTTAGAATCCCCAGGGTTCGGGCAGCGAAGATGATCAGTCCATTTCACCGATGAGGAAACTGAGACCCAGAGAGGTCTCACCTCTACAACCCATGGGGGTCCTTGTCGCCTTTGCCACACCATCTGATGTCCCTGTTCCCTCTCTCCAACAGAGAGCCAGCTGCTCCCTGGGAACAATTTTACCAACGAGTGCAACATTCCGGGCAACTTCATGTGCAGCAACGGGAGGTGCATCCCGGGCGCCTGGCAGTGCGACGGGCTGCCTGACTGCTTCGACAAGAGTGACGAGAAGGAGTGTCGTGAGTGCCCGGCCCTGGGGGGGAGATGGTGGGGGTCCTGGGGCAGGGAGAGGAGGCCCCCATCTGGTTAGACCCCTAACACTCTGCTTGCTGCCCGTGGTAGGCATGGGCATCTGGCCAGCAGTCCTGCCCTCTCCACCTGTAGGTCTGTCTCAGAGCAGTGTGGCCTGTGCAGAACCCAGGGCCTTGGTGGCAATGGAGTCACAGCAGTGGGAGAGCAGAGGACCCTTCCAACTGGGCACTGCTAGGGCCTAGAGAGGGGTGTGTCTCATTCTCCCACCCACGTCCTTCAGCCTCTTATCGTTTAGTGCTCCTGAAATATGCGTGAGATTTGGCTGGTGGGAAATCTATGAGAAAGGACACATCTGGGATGTGAGTGGGGGGCGTCCAGGTGTCCAGTGATCTCCCTGCCCCGGAGGGGTATGTCCCTCTTCCTCCCCAGAATTTGACGCTGCAGCATGAGCTTGGCCACGGCACCCCAGCAGGTGGGAAGCACAACCCAGGAGTGCCGGGTCCCAGGTTGTCCAGTGGGTGGGTGGCTGTCTGGGGTCTACACAGCTGGACAGTGCTTCTTGGCTCTTTCCTGGCCTTCAGGTATCAGGCCTCTGTCAGGAGAACTGTTTTCTGACTCCGAGTCTGCAGACTCTCTGGAAGCCAGCTGAGGAAATGGCTGGGGAGAGGCTTGTTATTGGAATTTTTAACATAGCTGGTGTCAGGATTTGAGGCCGAGTTTGTTGACCCATGGGAAAGAGCACTGGGTGTGGAGTCCACCTCCAGAGCCAGTCAACCCCCCTCCCGCCCCGTGATATGCCTCCTCGGGCCGGCTGCCTGTCCCGAAACAACCCCTTGCCTGTACAGGGCCCGGTATTCCTGCTGCCTGCCCCTGCTCTGCAGAGAAGTTTTTGGGGGGTGAATCGGCAGTATGTTTTTTTGTGGGGAGTATTTTGTTTGTTGCATATAATTTTTTTCTGAAGAGACCACTATCCATCATGCATTTTTATTTTTGCAGTTTTTAAAAAACTATTGTCTCTTTCGGCCTCCTCTGTTTCTCGTGTGGCTTCCACCTTGCTAGAAACGTAACGTTTGTCGTTTGAGTTTCGAATGACTCAGCATGTGTAAACCCCATTATCTGCCCCGCTCTCACGTTGTTAACACGGTGCGAATATGTGGAACGGCTGTGTTTAGGGTGCGGTGTGTACTTGAACCTCCGGTGCATGCCGGCTGTCCTTGGCTGGGGGGAGATGCTGGTCAGGACAGGCCTGTGGAAGAATGCGGGACTAGGAGGTGGGGCCTGTATCACCCCCCAGCTTTGGCAGTGTCAGCTGTGTGATACTAGGTTAGCATCCTCTGTGACATTCTGTGTCCTGTCAGCCCAGGGCCACGATACAGAATCCATGCACGGACCGAAGGGGTGGCGGAAGGAGATTCTAGAAAAAAAGACGGCGCGGGCAGCTGCCGGGCACGGTTTGGTTTGGTTTGGTTTGGAACGGGCTTGTCTTGGCTGTTCTCCATTCTTTTTTCCTCATTTCCTACCCTTAACCCCCAGGTACAGACTTGATTGACATTTATTTAGTCTTTTGATCAAAAC
Source organism: Miniopterus schreibersii (assembly GCF_964146895.1). NCBI lineage: Eukaryota > Metazoa > Chordata > Mammalia > Chiroptera > Miniopteridae > Miniopterus > Miniopterus schreibersii. The sequence goes on from NC_138112.1 coordinate 57,766,885, forward strand.
ATCATTTAAAAAATCATACACACAAACACATGTGTTTAAAAAATCTCTCTCCTATGTTGCCTTTTTTAAAAAAAATAAAAACATAAGAGCACTAGAAAGTTTGGACAATAGAGGAAAGGAAAAGAAGTCCTTTTCTAAAACAAATTCTACTTGCAATTTAAATTTCTGACATACTGCCCTAAGTCTGGGAGTCGACGGTGTGAGCACTGGAGAAAGATGCTGTGTCCAGATCCCAGCCCGTCCTCACCCTTTGCCCTCCCCCATGCCATGTGGTCTTAGGAAAGTTACCAGAATGTTCTAAATCTTAGCCTTTGGGAGAATTAAATGAGAATTCCTGGTGCTTCAATTCCCTCCTCTCCAAGATGAGAATAGTAAGGCTTCTCATAGCATTGTTGTGAAGTTTGAATGCACACAACACAGTGTCTGGTAGACATCAGCTGTTACTGGTCAGTCTGCACACACTGTTTTACCCCCTTGTCGTCATGGGAACCCGTGACCGAGGAACTTTGTTTCTTCTTCACGGTGGAGGCCCTTGGCCACATTACCGTATTTAGCATTCGTAATTGTTGTTCCGTGAGGTTGCCTCCTATTCCATCAAGTAGATGCACTGTCAGCCAACCACTCCGCTGCTGGGGGGGGGGGGGGGGTTAAGTCTCTTTTGCTTTTTTTACTTCTGCTGATCAAAAGGTTTAGGGTCCATGAAGGAATTTATACATACCCAGAGGACAGAGCCAGGGTCTCCAGAGTCCCAGCTGGCCGATTTAGAATTTGTGCCACTTCCTGCCATGTCTCGCTCAGAAGTTACAAAGCCCTTCCTCTGATTCTTTGGAGCAACTTGGTACCTACCGGGAGGAAAGTGAAGGCAGCTGCTGGTCTCCCCACAGAGAGGTCTTCGCCTCCAGTGCCCTGTGAAAGAGCTTTGGCATTTAGAAGATAATACACTTAAACGAGAATCCTTGCCCTTATCAGAGGGTGAGAGAAGAGTCCAGAGCTGGGTGTCATGGGACCTGAGACCATGGGCAGCTATTCTGTGTCTACGGCAGAGAAAAGATTTTCACGAGACAGGGAGAAACTTTTTTTATCATAAAGGTAATAAAATCATACATTGTAAAAATTTGGGGACCAGGGAAGATAGAAACAACAGGATCATACAGAAGGTGAGTCCCCATTAGCATCTTAGAAATTTTCCTTCAGACTTTTCCCACTTGTAATCACCAAGGGTATGTGTTAGTATATATATTTTTCCCAGGTGATGTTTCAACATTTTTAACATCTTTATATGTTTTTTTTCTTTATCATTTTTTTAATGCTTAGGTAAATAGTCCATTCACTTGGTATAATATAGTTTATTTATTCATTACTTAGCATTTATGTTGTTTCCAGTGTTTCACTGTTAGAAATGGTGCTCACTGTTTGAACATGAGGGTGAACATGACTTTCCCCTATTTTGAGAAATTTTCTTCATCTACATTCTCAGAAATGAAATGACTGGATTGGAGGACAGAAGCTTTTTCTGGCTCTTGATTGAGACTGCCAACTTGTTCTGCTAAAGGCTGGCACCAGCCTGCTCTCCCACTGGCAGCATGTGAGGATTCTGGCTTTATTTTAGTCTTGGCAGCATTCAGTAATATCTTAAAGAATATTTTTATGGTTCATTTAATAGTTGAAAACAGTGATATATTTTAATTTTAATTTTTTATCATCTAAAGAAATTGAATGTTTTTTTCCCATACCTCTATTTACTAGTTATATTTCTGACTTTGTGAAATATCTGTTAATGGACTAGAATAAATTTCCATCTGGGTTGAGTCATTAAATTTTCTGCCTTGTGAATCTGAAGAACCTCCCCTTCTTAGAGTTTTGAGAGAAGGGGCTCATTTTGGGAGAGTTTGAGTGTATTTCTGTTCTTGGTTAGTGGAATGCCCTAAGTAATCATTTTATCTAAGTAACATTTTTTGGTAATAAAAGAAATAGAGAGATGTTTTAGAAAAACATAGACGTTCATGAAGACACTTTGTTGTGATGTGTCCTTACTTGAGCTTCCTCTGGGCTTCACGTTACCAGCCTTCCGAGGAAGGGACTGTTATCTCCAGAGGTGGAAACTGAGCCTCAGTGAGATTACACAGAGCTGCCTGTTGTCCCAGAGCCCCAGGCCCCGTAACCTTCCTCCACCAGAGACCACCAGTGGGCTCCTTCAGTCTTTCTCTACATGTGGATCAGTTCCACTCTGCTGAGATCATACTGTTACAACTGCTTGTTAAAAATGTAAAAAATGTCGATAATGTTTTCCTATGGAAATGATTTCTAAAATGGCCCTTAGTCCTGTGAGTCCCTGAAAGAAGAGACTGTATTACGGAAACTTGCAGCAATAATAAAGCCGCAGCCCACACTTCCAGGGCCCACGTGTGACCTGGAGCCTTGGAGTCTGCTTCTTGCTTTGTGTCGGATCCTTGCTGCCACCTCTGTGTCCTGACCAGATGGGGGCGAGGTCATGCAGGGGTGAGATCCTTGGTTCATTCTTTCCTTGGAGAGATTATATTGATCGCTGTCTTTGAGCAGGCACGTACAGACTTTTAAAGTTGCAGGCCCTTTATGTTTGGGTGCGGGTGAGGGTGAGGGGTGGGGAGAGGCGAGAGGAGATGGGGACACTTTCAAGGACTTTGTCGAATAATAAACTTTTAATATATCTCCAAGTTCAGAGACATGGAAAAACAGGTCAGAAGTGGAGTTCAAATTTTATTTGCTTTTACTGTTCCCAGCCATTTCTTGAGCGCGACGTTTAAGTGCTCTGGTGTGATGACAGAATCCATGGGCGGGTTTGGAATAATGATCACCAGGAAATACATGAGACGAAGAGATTAGCCAGACAACATACCGTGGACACAGTCAACAGTGCGGTGATGGACAGAGGGAAGGGAGGCGGGTGGAGGGGGGAAGGGGGCAAACCCGGAACATCCGCAAGAGTGTCAACTAGAAAAATAAAGACCTGGAGGGAAGCAGGCCCCTTTCCGGTTCACCATCCTTCTCACCCTCTGCCTCTAGGTGGCGCCACATATGATGTTTTCTTTTAATCCTGGTGCCACAGGGCTAGCAGAGATGAGGGGGGAAAACTGGATTCTCAGTTATTATTCTTACCAAACTTCAGCAGTAATTCAACTATTTCACCAGACACCTAATGCTTCGGTCACATGCCAAATGCCGCAGGAAATCAGGAGGTTTCTACAGGATGGGCATGGCCTGCTTCTCCTTCTCTTACTTAGGGGTTGGTGACAGTTTGTGGCCTAGCAAGGCAGCCTGTCAGTGAACTGGTAGATGCAGCCACAGTGGGGTTTACTCCTACCATTGCTTTGGGTTGAATCGCCATCTATCTCGCTCCACCCACTCCTCATTCATAGGTTGAAGTCCTAACATCCAGCAGCTCAAAACATGATCTTATTTGGAGGTAAGGCCTTTGTAGAGCTAATCAAGTTAAAATGAGGCCATTAGGCTGGGCCCTACTTCCCTATGACTGTGTCTTTATAAAAAGGGGCTATTTGGATGCAGAGAGACATACAGAGGGAAGCCCATCTGAAGAGACAAGAGAGAGAAGATGGCCATCTGCAAGCCAAGGAGAGGCCCAGAGCAAGTCTTTCCTCCCAGCCTGTAGAGGGAACCAACCCTGCCGACACCTCGATTTCATACTTCTGGCCTCCAGAACTGCGAGACAATAAATTTCTGTTGATGAAGCCACGCAGTCGTGGTACTTTGCTATGACAGCCCTCGCAAACTAATCCAACCATCTACCCATCTCCCTTGCATCTTAAAAATTGTTACTCAGTGAGTGACGGCTGGCCCACAGCTGTGTAACAAGATGACATTCATACACATCCCACTTCCAGTGTCTTCTTTAACAGTTTGAAAGGAAGAATTTACTGTTATGGGTTGAATTGTGTCCCCCCAAAAGATAGGTCAAAGTCCTAACCTCCAGTACCTCAAAATGTGACCTTATTTAGAAATGGGGTTATTGTGGATGTAATTAGTTAAGATGAGGTCATACTGGAGTAGGGTAGATCCTTAATTTGATATGACTGGTGTCCTTATAAGAAGACAGTGTGAGAATAGGAAGGAAGAGAGCCGTGTGACAACTGACATAGAGATTGGACCGATGCAGCTGCAGGCCTTGGAACGCCAGGAATTGACAGCTGCCAACCAGAAGCTACAAAGAGGTAGGGAGAGATTCTACCCAGAGTCTCAGAGTGTTACCGGTAAGGGGATCTGGCCCTTGACGGGTCTGCCTAGGGCCAGCTGGTAGTGAGTGGATTCTTGACTTTGTGCAGGAAAGATTTCATAACATGAGTCCAGATGACTACAAGGGAACATTTATTAAAGCTGGGGACAGCAAAACAAGAAAGGGCTTAGCATAGAAGAAGCAACAGGAGAGCCTAGGCTGGGCTGCCCTAGCTCTCTGGGAAGTCAGAGAAAAGGAAACCTTGGGGTCAGGTTCAGGGGACTAGCAGCCTTCGAGTAGCCTCTGCCCATTGCTGCCCAGGTTGCAAGTCTCCTGGGGTCCTTTAGAGTTTAGGAGATACGTGCCTGTGTAGGAAAAAGAGGGGAAAGGGAATGGCAGCATGCGGGGATGCTCCCCAAAAGGGAAAGCACACTGGGTCCTTTGTCTTGAGGCTTTTTTCTCTCTCTTGAAGGTAGGAATCTTAAGGGAGGTCTCAGGGGAGTGTCTCAATAGAATATTCATCAGCTTTCCAGGTGTGCTCTTTCAGGGTCGTGGTCTCCTCTGATTGGTCAGTGCGGGGGGGGGGGGGGGGGGGGGGGTCATTAGTCAATGTATCTGGTCCTGAGGCAGCCAAGGCACCACTTTTCTGGTGGCTTTGCTACTTATCTGGGCCTGGAGTTGAAATACAGCTGAGGCCTAGATGCTAGCTTCAGGGGTCTAAACAGTGTGACCTGTGATATGCTAGGTGAGGATAGATTACCCTGGGGACAAAGTTCTTGTTTTCCCAGTTTCGCCCCTTGCTAGGCATCCGGGGCTTCCTGCCCTGGTGAGTTTCTGTACCTGGCCCATCTAACACAAACCATTTACTCTCAAGTGTCCTTGGTTTAGGGAAGATAGGATTTACTAGGTGGCTGCAAACTGCTGTTTAACAATCTGCCTCAGTTTCCCTATTCCACTTGTCCTGGCTTACTGGCCTCTCTCAAGAGGAAGCATGGCCCTACATATCCCTTGATTGCAGACTTTTGGCCTCCAGAAATGTGAGAGAATAAATGTCTGTTGCTTAAAGCCACTGAGCCCTAGATGTTATCTCTAGTTTGACCAAAACTCTGTCTCTGTAGTCAACAGACCTGAGGCTTTGTTACTAAGATTATTTGATGTGGGTCAGAACCTCATTGTCTCGAGGGCTTGTATAGGAGCCTTAGGAGGCTATTCTCTGGCCCCCTTGTTGCTCCTCTAAGGGGGTCTGCCGCATGACTAGTGACATGCCAGGGGAGGAAAGGCCAGGGGAGGGTCCAAACCGCATGACCAGCTATATAAAGGTCAGGGGTCTAAACCGCATGACCAGCGATATGCTAAGGAGGAAAGGTCACTCGGGGGGCAAGGTCCTTGTTTTTCCAGTTTTGCCTGTTGCTAGGCACTGGGTTTGTTTGCCCTGGTGACCTTCTGTAGGTGGCTCATTGTCTTTGCTCTTGTCTGACTGCCTGCCACGTATCCATTAAACACTTCAGAGTGAAAACTCGCCTCCCTTCACAGCACTCACTGTATAGAAGAAATCCAAGACCTGTGTGTGTTAATGTTGCCTCTTTTCTAACTTAGTCACTTTGTTTGTGGATTTCTTTTTAAATGTCTCAGGTAATCCCCGGCATACCTCCCACTTCACCTAATTTCTTCCATCTCAAATGTGAGACCATAAATGCTGTGGTTAAGAACCGGGCATGGGGGCCAGACAGCGTTGGGTTCTGCCCCCAGCCTCTGTTGGTGACCTCTGGGGCCCTGGGCACCATTGTACCTTACTCTACCCCTATTTTCTCCTCCATAAGATGGAGATCATAGCAGTACCTACTCCATAGGTGACATTTAAAACATTAAGTTGGCCGTATATCCAGGCCATAAGCCAGTTAGAAGTGAGCTGACCTTATGCAATAGGCATTGTTTCCTGGTGCAGTCATGGCGCTGACCGCAGGGCTTTGTTCTAAGTCTTAACTTAAATGAGCTGTTGTGTCTGAGGCTTGGAGCTGGGTGCCTGGTGCAGGGTAAGCATTTGGTAAGTGCTAACTGACATCATTCCCTTAATGAGTGCTAATGACATTGTCCTCCAACCAAAGTCTGCTGTGGCATTGCTGGCCGTGCAATGCTAGCCATTGCTGTCCTAGCCCCCCCCCCCCCCCCCCGGCACCTCCCCCAGTCCCTCACTTTCCCTTGCCCGCCACCCCTGTCTTTGCCATAGAAACACCTTCCTTTGCTGGGTCAATATCTTCTTTTCTCTTGAGTCCTCAACACACAGTCATGAGCTGTTATGAAATTCTCTTTAGCTTAGAGCTTCAGGGAGCCAGCCAGGCATCGCAGCCAGTGCACAAGGGAAGGAAACAGGTATCTGAGGGCCTGAAATGAGCCAGGCGGGCTCTCCAGGTCGAGGGGAGGGAAGCTGGGAAGTAGCTCTCCTGAATTCAGTAGGGGACCTGCAAGTGTCCCACACCTGCCAGAGTGGCCCCACAGGCCTGTTCCCAGCTCTGCTGGAGCCCCGCACGATGAAGCACCTACGTGGATTTCGATGGTGGGATTTTGCTTTTATCACTTGAACTGCATTCTTCAGTCTCCACCTTCAGGGCGCTGGCCTGAACCAGAGCTGTTCCTGCAACCTCTAAGGCTTTAGGTCTAGAAATGGTAGAAGTAACAGTCTTCCAGATACTCTCTCCTCCCTGTCCAGATGTGCTCTTTGTGCCCTGCGCCTACGGTGAGTGAGCAAAAACTTGCAGTCCAGATGTTGGGATCACAGCATAAATTCCAGGGTTGTCACCTGAGAGCTACATGGGAACATTTCCAGCTTGTCAGGCTACACTTGACCCAACTGTGAATTTGACTTTATGCACACCTTTCTAAAAGGGCCCTGGTAGCTGTTTGAAGATGCCAGCAATTTTACACTAAGCTGAGAAATGCAAAGTGCTCTGAAACTTTCTGGCTGTTAGTTCCCTGAGGCTGCTATAACAAAACACCACACACCAAGCACTTAAAGCAGAAATCTGTGCTCTCCCAGTTGTGGAACCTAGCTAGATGTCTGAAATCACGGTGTCAGCAGGACCATGATCTGAAGGCTCTAGGGGGAGGGTCCTTCCTTGCCGGTGTCCTTGGCTCCCTTGGCTGGTAGATGTTCACTCCATCCTCAACTCCATCAGCATGTGGCCTTCTCCCTACATCCAAATTTCCCTCTTCTTAAAAGTATACCCATCACTGGATTAGGGTACACCTTAATCCAATATCACCTCATCTTAACTTGGTTATATATACCAAGACCGTATTTCCAAATAAAGTATAATCACAGGTCCCGGACACTAATAACCACCCCCACTGGATCCCTATGGAGAAGGCCGAGTGCCAGGGGACCAGCAGCTCCCATGGGATAAGGCCTTCACCCTCAGCCCCATTCTGTGCGGCTCCCTGTGTCCACTGCGGGTGTTTCGTTCTTTATTTTACCGTCCCTTGATAGCACTGTGGTCATGGAACAAGACTAGGTATGTGAGTGGGACAGGAGTGGCTTGAAAGCCTGGGAAGAGTGCTTTATATGAGAAAATAAATATTAAACAAGAAAACTCAGCTATATGTAGTCTTCTGGCACCTTGATTTGGCCATTTCATGGTGAAGAAAGTACTCAGAACTCTAGTTTGTGTGCGTGGCAGCCTGTGAAAGTCCTGTGCGTGGCAGCCTGTGAAAGCCCTGTGCCTTTAAAAGCCACGGGTGTGGGAGGTGCTGTAACTAACTAAACCGATGCTCTCAGCGCTGCTTTGCAGCCCCTGGGAGGAAGCCGGGAGATGGGAGGGAGGGCGCCCAGCCAGATGGAACAGCCGTCAGGTTTTGTGCGCCCTGCACAAAGACCCTAAAAACTCAAATATGTTGCCAGTGTTTCTAAAACTTGCACATAAAAATTGGGATTATCAGATTTTCTTGAAAAATCAGACTCAGCGTTGGGATAACTCCCTGTACTCAGACCTGTTTCCACTCCGCCTCCATCGTGTGCTTCACCATCTGGCTCATTCTGAAGTCTCCAGCGTCCCTTTAATTCCAAGACACGCGTCTTTTCACATTCGGGTCTCTGAAACTTATAAGCGATGCCTCTTCTAAGTGATGGGATGAAAAACCACGGTGTCCCTGTTTAATTAGCAGACTTTTTCTTTCTGACTTGTACATAAAATAGCGGCATGCCTTGTAATCGGCCACAGCTTGGATTCAGTGAAGTACATGTGGTTTTCTCTGATCTTTAGCAAGTGATGTTTCAGCCAAGGGTGCCGAAGTTTCCAAAGAGGAAAATGTACCACGTGTTCACTTTGTCCTTAGGATGCTGGGCTTGAGGACAGGAAGCAGGTGCCAAGTGGGAGGGGACTGGCTCTAGAGCCACATGGCCTGCATTGGGCCCTGGTTCTATCTCCTGCGAGCTGTGGGACCTGGGCAAGGTCCTCAAGCCTCAGTTTCCTTAAATCCCATGGAATTTTTATGAGGATTGAGTGAGCGAAAACCTTGAAAACCCTTCAAACAGCAGCTGGCACATAGTGAAAGCTCAGGAAATATTAGCTGTACTCTTATCAGCAGTATCGAGTCACATTTCTGGTTTACCTCCCAGCTCTGCCCCTGGCTAGTCGCTTCCTTTCTTGGAGCCTCAGTTTCTTCATGTGGGACATGGGACTAAGTCTGGAAAGGGTGTGTGAGAATCAAGTGTGCCAGTGCTGATGTCTGGCTCAGAGCAGGCACTTTATAAAAATTCTCTGCCATCTCCTCCCTTCCCCAGTGCTGTATTATTCCCCAAAAGGAGAGTCTGCAGCTCTGCCAGAGTGTATTTGATCCGGGCTCCCTCCGGCTCCTACAGTCATCAAAGGTGGGCTGGGAGATGCTCTGCAGATTCTACTTTCCAACAGGTTGTCTAAGCTAAGGGAGGGGAACCACTCTGTTCCAGGAATACTCTGAATGTCAGATCTGGTGAACATCAGTCCAAACGAGCATCTCCCCTTCTCAGAACCATTTTCAGAAGACAGAACCCAGGGACCCTGCTATAGTCCTGTTTATAGGGATGAGGCGGAGGAGGCCCCATTGACCCCCTCAGAAAGTGAGAAGAATCAGACTCTCTACCAGGATCCCCCTCCCTTGGAGCTGGAACAGGAGGCCCCAGACTCTCTGATTGGGGGAGAAGTTAAGGTAGGTACCCGAGCCTAGAGAAAAACTGTGAGGATTTGTCCAGATTTGTCATCTTCCCGGAGCAGAGCAGCTCTTTCCTCTGCAGTCACCAAAGCTGTCAGTTCTGAGAAAGTTTTGTTTTATTGTTTAGTTAAGGCTCCTACACACATCCCCGCTGGTGTCATTGTAATCCTGTCCTAATGTTGACAGAGACTTGCATGCGTCTACTACAAGCACCACCAAGCCCCTTCTGGGTTCCAGCTGCTCTTTGGGACCTGCCCCCACTTTCTTGACAACCGCCCATTGAAATGCCAGTATTGTCACCACCTAAGTTAGTGGTATCGAGTCATCTGAAAGTCATCTTAAGTCAACTCTTTTGCACAAATATCAGCCTCACTGATCTTGCCAGTCCTCCCACCACCTCTGGATGACTCCGTGATGATCAGCACTGGACTCTGCCTTCCCGCCCGCAGGGGGAGAATCTTCATGAAGGACCAGAGCTGGGAGGGTTTGCGCTCCTGTTGCTGGAATGAGCGTGGCCAGGCCGCCGGGGCCCATTACTCAGGCAAGCTCTCCGTGCCAGGACTCGGCTGTAACTGCAAGACGACATAGTCAGTGCTAACAGGTTCCGTAATTGCTAATAAAATTTAAATGGCTGCAAAATCACAGAACATCAAAAAGAATTTTTTCTTGGCACATCTGAATTTTGCTGATCCAAGTTGGTCTGTGACTGGTCAGCCCTTTTATTTTTATTTTTGTGTGCAGACTTGCGCTTTCCTCTGTGGCAGTGCTAGTTCGAAGTTCCCAAATGGCTTTTAAAAAATTCAAGGACCTATGAGAAAGTGATAATTAAAAGAAGAGGAGGTGGTGCATTCATATAACCCAGACACGTGACGGGGAGATTCTTTTGCTAGTGGCACTTAAAGACTAGTGTTCTGACAGAGTGGGAGACGATGGGGGTAGAGAATCTTTGGGGTCAAAAGGTAACTGTATGGCCCTGGTTGAAAACGCATTTTAGGAACTTTTGGCTTTTGACATGGTGAGTTCCATGTCCTTTGTTGAGATTGCCGTGAGAAGGCTCCAGTAAAATGTAGGGAATGTCTTAGGGCTAAAAGGCTCTCAGGTTTTCTAGAATCAGTGGTTAGAAGGGAAGAGACTGAAATAGGTTATATGCACATAGTTCCATGTTCTAGGCACGACAGAGGTCTAGGTTATCTTTGAAAAGGTGTAGTTTGCATGCACCTGAGTTTTTTCCTGTCGTCAGGGTCTTTCATTTTGCAGGTGGGGTGGTGGATGAGGGTGGGGAGGCGGGGATCAGTGTCCCCGTTCTCCATGGGACTGAAATTTGCAGGGACCAAAGACCATCTTGGCCCCTGTTGTCTCATGTCCCTTTTCAGGTGGGAGGGCTGTTTGCTTCTCCAGTTCTCTTCAGATCCAGCATTAAAGCCCTTGATGTTGACTGACCTGAGCTAAGAGAAGGTGCTTCAGAGAAGGGTGGGGTACGGTGGGAGGGGGGGTGGCTGGTGAGAAGACTTTCATCGGTGCGTTGAGATCATCAAAGGCCCCAGAGAGCAGGATGGGCAGCCTGCCTGCATGGTGATTTTGTGGTGGTCACCCAGTGTGATATATTTGTTCTTTTGGCCACTTTGAACCTTTTGGCCAGTGAGAGGGGAACCTGGAGCAGGAACCTGCCCGCGGCCGTGCACTTGTTCCCGGGCCTGCGCAAGCCCTTTGCCATCACTGTGCCGCATGTCTTCAGGCCTTTTTCTGTTCAGCTCCTGGCTCAGCCTGCTCCTTGACACACAAGCAGATAATTCTCTGAGTGCCGGGCAGCAGGCCGGCAGCCGTGGGAAGCAGAGTGAGGCGCTGTCGGATGACAGGGAGCAGATGGTCTTGGTTTGGAACGTGGTGGGTCTCTGGCGCTGGCTGTCTGACATTCAAAACCAAACCACGGTTGTCCCCAGTTCCCTGGAATTGAGGACGCTGGCCAGGCTGATGCTTGGCAGGGGCAAGGGAGAAAGGTCACCTGCTGCCCACAGTCACTGTTTCCCAGGTGCAGCGGTGACACTGCCGGGTGCTTTCGTGCAAGGTCTGGTACTGTGCCCACTTCCATCCTTGACCCTGCCACCACTCAGGACCTCCTCTAAGATGGAAACAGAGGCCAGACACCTGCGCTTTTAAGGGGCTTTCATGCATATAGTCTCCTAAGGAAAGCGTCTGGATCCCAAGTGCTGTCTGAGCCAGAAACGAAATTCTTGGCCAGAGGTGCCTGGCCTTTGGATATCTCCACAGGTAACGCCAACAAGTGTGCATCCTGCTAACAGTGGGTGTCTCTGGGAGTGGGACAGTGGATCCTTGCTCTTTCTAACTTATTTCTGCACAGGAGGCAGTGTGTTGAGTGCCTCCGTGCGCAACTGGCACAGCCTGCTTGGGTTTGTCCTGGTTCCTCTGCGTCCTGGGCAAGTTGGTTCATCTCTCTGTGCCCGTTTCCTCATCTGTGAAATGGGGAATAATCATACAGTATCTACCTCATAGATTTTAAATATACTTATACCTGTTAAGTATTTAGGACAATGCTTGACCCTTACTAAGCTCTTGAGAATTAGCTGTTACTAATAATAAGAACATCATCTTCATGTACATGCAACAGGTGGTCCTTAGGTGATTTTTTAAAAAGTGTAAAGAGAAAGACTGCCTGGATCATAGAAGCTAATGTGTGGCGGGCCTGGAATGTCTGCCATAAGGACCAGTAGGGCTCTAGCTCTCATTTGGGGCCTGGTCTTTCATCTCTGCAGTGACGGGACAGCTCCTCTCAATGCTGCAAACTGTGCTTCTTGGAGCATCAGGGAGGAAGGAGGGCAGCAGAGCCAAGGGGACTTGGACTCGGACCCCGTGAGAGCTGAGCAGCCACAGGTCTCCCTCTTTTCTGATACCTAGTGTGCTTTGCATATGATTTCATTGTGTGGAAAACAGACAAGAGTCGAGTCCCACTGGACCAGATCCCTAAGAAACCTTTTCCCCCCTTTAGTCTCTTCGTGACATCCGAGATTTCAGAGACTGTACCATGACTGTCCTTTTCCAGAACAAAGCTTACTTCCAGCTATCCTAGCATGGGAGGACTCAGAAATTTATTTCTTATAACGAGCCCAAATCCGCTCTCTGGAACTCTTTAATGGTAGCAGCGGGGTGCCTGAGATGCTAACGAGTTCTCTGTTTTTAGAAACCCTCAGGCTTATGATGACTTCAAGTCCGTTCCAGCTTTACTAATTGCCGGCTGTGTAGCTGGGCGAGTCTCTGCCTGTCGGAGGAATGAATGAGGGCACATGCAACGTGCTTCAGTGCAGTGACTAGTGGGCGGCGGTGACACTGCAGCTCTAAGCAGAGGTGACTGGAGATGTTGGAGGTCCTCCTCCTGTGACTCAGCAGAGCAGAAGTGTCCTTGGTTGTAGACAGTTTCTAGGTGAGGCCATTACAATCTCCCTTCAGTGCCCATTGACTTTGCCACCGAGTGGTGTGCCCTTAGGAGCCAGGCCTTGTACAGTTCCTATAAGAGCTGCCTGGAAGCATAGTACGTGCACATCCAAGACGTCGTGGGTCCGTCTTTAAGACCATCACCCTAATGCTGGCCATCAGCCACACCACCGTCAAGGCCACAGGTGTGGTTTTTGTAGAGTCCACACTCTTCCCTTTGCTCTGCAGGGTGTACATCAGAAGGAAACGTCGTGCTCTGGTGCAAATGAAATCTTGGCGACTGTGGGCTATGAAAACAGTACATATGTGAAACACACTCTCCTGTGCTATGATGTTCCAGTTCCGTGCCAGGTCCCCCCACACTCTGCATCTCACAAATATTTTGTTTTTCCTTCCAGACGGTGGGAGTACAAAGGCAGATTTGTTTCATTTGCTGATCCTGCCAGGATTTTTCTCCTGCTGATCAGCAGTCCTTAAAGTCTCATATTTAAGGCTGACCTTTAGGGAAATTACACAGGAGCAGCGTCAGACTTACCCTGGGTATGGCTGCAGAGCACATGGGGAAATCAAAACAAAAGAAAACATTTAGGAAACAGAACAGTGCCCCTGTGAGTGAGTTCTAGGGTAGGCAAGGACGCTGCAGCTGAGCAGGGTAGGGACAGACCCTTTTTTGTTCTTGACCCTGCATGGTACTTGGGGCATGTGATTTTACTTTCTGAGCTGCCTTTCCTTCTAAGAAACCTGCCCTCCGGCATCTGCCCAAAGATGCTGGTATGTAAAGGATTACATCATCCTGTTCTTCGGCTCCCCTGTTGATGGGAGTACGAAACTGAAAAACACCAGCAGGGCTGCTGCTTAGAAAGAATGGAGATGGGTGGGTGGATGGATGGATGGATGGATAGATCGATGGATGAATAGATCAGTGGATAGATGGGTACTTGGATACATGGATCAATGGATGGGTCGATGGATAAAGACAGGGACCTCTCATTCTTTAACCACATTGCCTCCTAGAAGCCTCCCTGTCCTTTCTCCCCAGGCTAGGGAGATGCTCCTTGTCTCTTCTCCCATAGCCCTTCCCTTCCTTTGACTTGCAAATAAGCAGATACAGTAAAGGGTGGTAGGTAACCATCTTCCAGGTGACATTGAAAGCTTCAGCACAGCCAGGTAAGGCACCGCATACATCTTGTTCACTGCTGTCCTCACACCAAAGAGTGCCAACTCCTGGCACATGGAAGGTGCTCAGTACACCTTTGTTGAATGAGCCAGTGAGAGGACAGTGACTAGTTAGAGGACTTGTGGGGGCACGTCTTTGCTTGCCTTCATGTGTCCCTCCCACTGCTGCTCTCAGAGCTGGTGTTTCTCTTAGCAGGGAGCCAGATGGGATTGCGAAGCAAAAATAGGATTCTTCCCACCTCGTGCTCTCTCTTTCTGACACACACACACATACACAGTCTCTCTTCCTCAGGACTCTTAAAGGGGTCACCTAACTGATTTGCTTTAACAGCTTGTCCTCATAACCTCCCTTTCTGCCTCCCAAGACCCCCATTCCTCCTTGTTAATGAATCTTTCTTCTGAGGATAGCTATTCCTGCAGGTTCTGTCCTTTCTCTTTGGGTTCCACAGGGTGTGACCTCTGGGAGAGCCCTGTCCCTCCCTTGCTAAGCTTTTGCATGGACCCCTGTTATCAGCTCAGTCGCTGTGTCCTGTGCGTGGAGTTAGAGACCAGAGGCAAGGCCTGATGAGGGGCTTTCACACTCAGGAATGGGGCACCTGGCAGTGTCAGCAGGCTCTCCATTTAATTACATGGCTGTAGGGACACTCACTGTTCTTAGCAAGGCCTGAGGGAGTGGCAGGCAGCACTTGCCACCTTGCCCTGCTCAGCCGTTGCCCACACAGCCTTGGGGCCATGTGCAGGGGAGAGGTCAAAGCACTGTAAGGGACACTTGCCTGTGGTCTTCCTTTTCTGGGCCTTTGTTTTTTTATCTGTAAAGTGACTCTCATCTCCTAGCCCCCTTACAACTACAGATGTCTGTCATTTAAAACAGGATGACCTCTTCCTTGTGAAAATAAAGACTGGTTTTCTGGCACATGGGGATACACACTTAGAGGTGGTTTAGGTTGCTTTAGGCTTATGCAGAATGGTGGGGACCCAACGTGAGCATGTAGCGTAGGGCCCCTGGGTCAGGCTTTAGAACTTTTAACTACATACCAGGCACTGTGCCTGGTGCTCTGTGTGGATGATCTCTTTCAGTACTCACAGCTGCCTCACGAAGTGGGTCCTGTTAGCATCCCCATTTCACAGATGGGGACTTGAGGCTTAGAGAAGGTAAGGCATTGGCTAAGCCACTTGCATGCCCAGCCAGGTTCCAAAAGCAAACTTTTAGCTCCAGTGAGCTGGTTGACTTCTCTGCTGTGCTGCCCCCTGCAGGGAAGTGGGTGCCGTGAGGATCTGTGCAGAGAGGTTTTCAGGGTTTAGGAGGACTTCAGCCACCCTTGCAGAGGGAGTGCATATGGAATGCCCTGCACAACACCTTCCTGCCCTGCAAGGAAGGATTGCATTTTAAGTGTCTGCAGTCATTCCTGATTGTCTCCTCGGCCCTGGAGGGTACAGCAGGGCATTGAAGCATGAGAACCCATATGGGTGTTCCTTTTAACTGTCTTTGGTAAAAACCAGTGGCAGGCAAATCTCAAAGCACTCTGCACTAAATACACCTGGCAGGTAGGTGTCCAGATACTTCTTCCCTCATGCTGAAGACCATCCCTCCATTCCAGTCCCAGACTTCTCAAACTTACATGTATTGGAAAGGCATGGGGATCTTGGTAAGATATGGATTCTGATTCGGGGGGTCTGGGCGAGGCTGATTGTCTGAGTTTCTAACAGACCCATAGGGGGTGTTGATGATGTTGTCTACACTTCGAGCAGAGAAGAGAGGGTCTAGAGGCCATGGGTTCCAGGCCGGCTCCATCGGACCATCAATCAGGATGATCCAGAGGCCTCAGTAAGCAGTTTCCTGGGAGATCCCGGTCAGCAGGTCTAGGATGTGACCCAGGATGCGGCAGGTGTTCCCCGGACACTATGAGAAACACTGCCTACCCCAGTGCTTCCTAAGCCCCTGTGATCATTAGAGTCCCTGATGGATTGTGCCACTTTGGGAAAAATTGGCTCACTGGTCTGCAGTCAGGCCAGGAACCCCGCGTCCTATTTCCCTAGGTGAGGCTGACCCGCACTCAGGTCTGGGAACTCAGTCTCTCTCCTGCCCCGAACTCTCCCTCCGACTAGAGTCCTTCCAGTCCTGCTCTCTTTCCCCCTTGTTGGGTCCAGTTTGTATCTCTCCGGTCCTTTCAGCCTGGTTCTGCATCCACCACAGTAATGAATTTGCCCAAGAACCCCTTCCTTGTCAGGTTCAGCAGGCATTGCCATCCGACCCAGTGACCTCCGAGCAGCATGGGACACCATCACTCACGCCCTGGGCTGCCCTCCTTTGCTCGCTGGGCTTCCACCCCCGTCTCCTGGCTGCTCTTCCCCCGCGCAGGGAGCCCCTCTGGTTTGCTTCCCCGCATCATCCATCATCCTTCACCTGGAAATGAATTCCATGCTTTGCTTCTTATGCGTTCTCCCCTGGAGAGCAAGGCCCAAATATTTATTTTCTGCATGATCTTCCTAAACCACATATCAGATCGTGTTACTACTCTCTTGCTTAAAACCAGGAGGCAGAGGACTTGGAGCCAGCCGGTCTGGGCACAGATCTTGGCCCTGCCACTTGCCAGCCAGGAAATCTTGTCATTGAGCTTCCTGAGCTGCTGTTTGCTCATCTGGAGGAGGGGATGGAGCCCCTCCCCTAGGTAGAGTCCCCCCATCCCCCAGAGCTGGTATACTGTGAGCATCCAGTACAAGTCTGCTTTGAGGGGTTTTTTAATTGTTAGTAATAAGGAATGCGAGTAATAGCAGCAGCCCGCAGTGGCCCCAGGTCACCCATGGAATGAGGTGAGACCCCCCAAAGTGTGCCTCACAGAGCCCTCCTGGCCGGGTCACCTGTCTCATCCGCCCTTCCCTCCTGCCCCGTCTCACACCCCTGTGCCTTTGCACATGCTGTTTCCTTCAATGCTTCTGTCCTCCCAGCATAGCGTTTGCACCCCAGGGAGCCTCCCCCATGTCTTCTTTGTGCTTCTGCTCACTCTTGGGTTTTTCTGATGCAAGGTCCTATTGTACGGACCTGATTTTGCTTCTATGTCTGTGTCCCCATCTGACTCTGCTCTTTCAGTCTCGTTTGTGTCCCTGGCATCTGGTATGGCTGTCACTCACTGGGGACGGTGACACTCACTGCAGAATGCATGAATGTTTGAGTGACAGTGGAAACCAAAACCAGCCCACTGGCATAGAGGACGAACACTTTGAATGTTTAAGATCGTCTTACCTTGTCACGAATGAAAACTTAGGAATCATCTTGAGGCCTCTCTTACCGGGTGCCCCTCTCCCCAGCCCCATCCGTTAGCAAGTCCAGTCAGCACCACTGCTAAAGCAGTGGATCCCAGCCAGGGGTGAGTTTGACATTTTCGGTTGTCACACCTTGGGGTGCTGCTGGCATCCAGTGGGTGGAGGCTGGGGATGCTGTGAAACATCCTGCAATTCACAGCACAGCCCTCCCACAAAGAATCCTCCAGCCCAAATGCCAGGAGCGCTGAGGTTCAGACACGCTGGTCTAGAGGGCTCTGAGTCCGTTCATAGCTGTCCATTGTCCCCAGTCCCACACTGGCTCAGGTACTCTTGTCACTCCCTGGGCTGGTCTTTCTGCCTGTTTCTCCACGCCCTCATTCCATTCTCCACGAGGCAGCGGCTGATCTTTTGAAAAGATAAATAAAATAACTCTTCTGTGAAACTTTCCATCACACATGGCGTCAAACCCAGGCTCAGACTGAGGAAGCCCTCCTGACCTGGCTCCTGCCCCCTCCCCTGGCTTGCCGCTCTGGTTCCACCCTGCCTCCCATCTTTCTCATCTAGGCTCTTTCTAGTCTTCTTTAACTTCAAAATGATTGACATTTGGGGGCCAGATAATTCTCTGTTAGGTGGGTGTTCAGCAGCATCCCTGGTCTACCCACTAGGTGTAAGTAGTACTCACTCCCCTCTCCCCTAATATTGCCAAAAGTTTCCTGGGGAGCAAACCAGAAGAACTGGGGAGGAATTCGGTCAATTTAGTACCTTCTTGGAAAAGTACAACTGTATTATTTATGATGTCACCACCCATCTGAGATTTCAGGGGTTCTTAGAAAGTTTTGTTTCTTTACTTAGTTACATTCAGAGTCATGCAACTCGTTGACACACTAATTTCAGAGCACTTTCATCACCCCCAAAAGAAACGTTCTGTTATTGATTCTAATTTCATTCCGTTGTGATTGGAGAACATATGTGGGATGATTTCATTCCTTTTGCATTGACCGAGGTTTGTTTTCTGGCCTCACGTTTGGAACACCTCGGAGAGCGATCCACGTGCACCTGAGAAGAATGTGTGTTCGCCTGTTGCTGGGTGGGGACTTCTGTGAGAGTGATGGTTCCTGGTCGGTGTGTTGTGTCCATGTCTCCTGTTTCCTTGTCGATCCTAGTTCTTCTGTCCATTACTGAAGGTGGGTATTGAAGTCTGCAGCTCTTATTGTGGAGTTGTCTGTTCCTCCTCTCCATTCTGTGAGTTCATGTGTCCTATATTTTGTGGTTCTGTCTTTAGATGCATAGAATTGTGTCTTCCTGATGGTTTGACCATTACTTTGTCTCTATGAACTTCTTTTTGTGTGTCTTAAATTCTGTTTTGTCTGATTCTGTCTTGCATAATCGCTCCATCTCTCTTGATTTTGGGTAAGGTGTTTTGTTTTGTTTTTAAGCTTCCAGGGTTATTCTAACGTGCAGTCAGGATTGAGTGTCACTGCTCTCAAACGATAAACTAGAAGCTGAGGATTGATGTCTTTAAAGTTAGCTCACAGCTACCAAGACATGGCCTGCATGGGATTACGTGATTCCTGTGACTGGTGCTGAAGGCACCAGGGAGACTCTGGATGCCTCGCTGAAAACCTTTCCCGGAGCAAAATGTGTGGCGGGTTAAGTACTGTTTTCCTGAGACAGTTGTTTTCAGTTTACCTTCTGATGGACAGAGAACGTTCTCGCTCAGCCTGTCAGAGCAGCTGGCTGCTGCCACCTCCCTCTCTGTGCTGCTGACACTGCCCAACCCAGGACTGCGTCTCAGTGAGAGTCCCGTTGTCGCATGCTTGTCACCACGTGTCACCCTCCCGTCACAGACCCTCCTCTGCTGCTCTTTGCAGATGTTGTAATAACAAATAATCTGAGCTCCAGGCTTCTCTGTGTGTGTAGATTGTCTGGGAGGTGCAGGTAAGGGGGACGGTCAGAGACACTTCTAGAAAGCTGCTCAGAAATGAGCCCTCCTCTCCACAAGTCTGGAGAAAAAATATGCAAGGAAAGGAGGGTGTTTTAAGAAGAACCTCCAAGTTTGTCAGGGGCCCAGCGGGTGGGAGAGGGTGCATGCTCTGAAAAGGAGACCCTTCTTTTGCAAAGGCCGAGACCCTCCTTGCCCAGGAGATGAAAGCCATTTAGAGTGGACTCTGCTTCATTCGTTTCTGCTCCGACCTGAAAACCATCTTTGATTCTCTCCTCCCTCCTCCCTCCTCCTTTTTTCCTTTTTCACTTTTTCCTCTCATTTCTTGGGAGCTGTCCCTCAGACACCCCCTCTCATGGAGTCGGTCGATGCCTTTATCGAGGTGCCCTTTGAAGGGGGAAACGGTTCTGTTTTATCGGTGTCTGTTCCCACATCTGTTCTTAATCCCAGGGCTCTGATCCACTGTCAGGAAGTTTTCCCTCCGAGGGATGAAAAGCCTCCCGAGGCTAAGCTATCTGACCCACATTTATTTATTATCTTTTTAGAGCTTTTTTCCTCTCAAGATTTGTCTGGAGAAGAATCAGTTTGGAATGCCTGGGTGTCCTTCTCTGGAATTTTCATTCCAGTGTATACACACACGAACACACCTCCATACACATATACGTGTGAGTTGTAAACAGCTAAAATAAATAACCTAAAAAGACCTTTAGGTCGTAAGATAATTTCCTAATCCCAAACTTGCTAACTTGTTTTGCCTTTTTCCTGTCATTTTAAATAGTAAAATTAGTTTAAAGGGCAGTGACAGGCCCTCTGAAGTCCCTCATTGTTTATAGTGCCTTTTCCCCTAAAAGCCCAGAGACGGTTACAGACTTGGCTCTCTTCAGTTCCCTCGGGACTTTGGGGGAGTGAGGAGGATATTTCTTTGACTTACAAAGCCTCATAATATCATTGTCAGTCCATAAAAATTTCTTCATAAAAGAAACACACAAATCTGACACGTGTCCTTCCTTTATAAAGATGTCTGCTGGCTCCCAGGGTAAGTGTCCGAACCCCTGCCTGCCTCGCTCCCAGCCTTACCTCCTGCCACGCATTCTGCCTTCCAGATGGCGTTACACTGTTTTCTCTACATGCAGAATCCCATATTATTTTCCAACCACTGATGAGGTCTGTGCTATCTTTATGCCCCTTTTACAGATGGGAACACTGAGGCCAAGAGAGGTTAAGTGACTTGTCCAAGGTCTCCGCTATTATGTGGCGGAACCAGGATAGAAACCCAGATGCTTGCAAACCCTAAGCCCTTCTGACATCTTAGCCTCAAGGCTAGGCCTCCTATTCTAGTTATAGAAGAGGAAATGTTTAGAAAGAATTTGCTGTCTAAGAATCTTCTGGCAAAGCTGGTCCAACTAGATGTCTTCTGTGTTTATAATCCAGTTAGCTTGTGGTCTTTTGCTTTCTCCACTCCCAGTGTGTATCTCTGAAAGAGTCAGCATGGCATTTTAGGAAGAAATAATATGTTGCGATATCTGAGCAATCAAACTTGGAGTCCACACCAGTAGTCACACAGAGTTGAATTACTGAAACAAGCAAAGGGCTTTTTTGGTCAAATAATAATGAATTTGTAAAGGCTTGAATTCCAGGTATGGATTTGGCTTGCTGGCTTTTTATCATTTCTTTGGAACCAAAATGAAAGACCTGTTTTTCCCCCCTTTTAGAAAATCTGAGCATACTGCTTTTTAAAAGTCTGTTACTATTTATAAGGCCTTTTTTGGTTTCTTGCGCCTAACCATTAAGTCATTTTTGACTTTTAAAAGGACTCACAGTTTGACTTTTTACAAAATGAACCAGGGGACTGAATATACTAGCAATTTCAGATCCATTACTCCTGTGAAGTTTTTAGCCAGCAACGACCACATGTGGGCTATCTCTTTGGGGATTGTGTGCATGTTGCTTCAAATTATGTGAATTTTTCTTATTTGATTTTTTTAATAATTTATACTTTACTGTAGTAGTTATAATTCTCACATCTTCAGCGTGAGCTGAATTGCAACTAGCTCATAGCACATTTCTTCTGAGAAATAGGGTTTTTACTTTAATTTTTTTTTTTAAATCCTTACTTGAGGATATTTTTCCCATTGCTTTTCAGAGAGAGTAAAAGGAAGGGAAACAGAGAGAGAGAGAGGGGAAGAGAGAGAGAGAAAGAGAAAGACCAATGTGAGAGAGACACATTGATTGGTTGCCTCTCGCATGCACCTCGACTGGGGCCGGGTACAGAGCCTGCATCCGAGGTACGTGGCCTTGGCTGGAATGGAACTTGGGACTCTTCAGTCCGTGGTCCCACGCTCTAACCACGGAGCAAAACCAGCTAGGGTTTTACTTTAATTTTAATTAAAGAAAAGATACTGGGTACTTTTACTGATAGGAGAAGCAAATTCATCCCACCCCCCTTTCAGTTCTCCCATTACCACATCGTTCCTGCCTCCGGCCTTTGCACATGCCGTTCCCCTTCTTAGAACAGCCTTCCCTCCACAATCCCACCAGAATTAACTGGCATCTGTGGCGCAGCTGTCGCCTACGCTTCCTCATTCTTTGCAGGTGTGACAGAGTTTGTGAATTAATGTCAGCTGAGTGAAGTGAGTAGCTAAATGAGTAAGGCCTCTGTCTGTCTGAGCATCACGTTGGTTTCCACTGGAGGTACGTGTGGTGTGTGTGGCTTTGCTCCTGAGATTCATTTTCTGACCTCAGCTCCTCCCCAGTCTGAGATTGGCTGTCCTCCAGCGCCCCCGTCGGAGCACTCCCGGTACTGCATGCAGAGACGGGCTCACCGACATGCGTCCTCCTGTCACTTAGGGAGTGCTGTTCAGTGGCCACACCACGGAGTGCCTGACAGATAGTAGGATGCTCGGGAATATTTTGTTACTAGCCAAGATGGGGCAGTGCAAACATTTTTGGTCTCTGATCCTGTTTTGTGTTGTGCCCAGGTGAAATGTTAATCCTCAAATAGTGGACAGAACTGGTGAAGAACTTTAAAATAGTTCTAAAAGGGCCTTTTTGCTAGGACAGCAGCTGTTTGAATATGAGCCTACATTTTTTGTGTGTAAAGCAGAGTTATTTTGTGTCTTGCTCATGAACATGGAAGGAGAGAGAACCTGTTGAAATGGGAAACATTATAAAGAGGCCCGTGGTTTCCTGTGGGTGGGCACTTTCCTCGTGGTAGCCACACTATCTGGGATGTGTTAGACTTTCTCGAGGGGGTGGTGATCAGAGTGTGCCCCATATTGGTCTTGCAGCCAGCATCCTTGGAGCAGCCGCTGGTCCGTGCAGTGGCAACATCAGGAAAAGGACTGATGAGGCCATTTGCTCTCTGGACGGAGGACAGGTGGAAACTGAGTAGGGTGTTCACATGTCAGTGTTCATTGGGTACCCTGGATGTTTCATAGACACGCAGATTCCCCTGGGAGAGGCCCGGGAATTTACATTTTCACACATCCTTGGAGGTTCTGCACACGACGATCACAGTCCCCTTCTTCACGGACCGCTGCTTTATGGGACAGGAAATTCTGGGGAAATGTTGGCCGATGGGACAGTCCTTGGCGGGAGAGCCTGCCCTTTGTCAGTCGTAGACGGAGGGGAAGTGCCTCCTGAGAAAGTCAGCTCAAGGAGCGTCTCCTGGAAGGAGGGACACTGCGGTAGCCTGTGATTAGTGTAACCCAGGGAAATCAATTCCAGCAAGATTGATGCCTGCGCCTGGTGCAAATTTAAAAAGATAAAAAGAAGAGTCATGGTTTCCTTGACCAGATAGGAATGTGCCCCACTCTGCAAAGTAATGAAATACACAGGTGGTAAAATGGAGAGAGACAGAGATTGATGGAAAATAATGCTCACCTGCAGCAGTGGAGGGCCCGCTTTACCTAAACGCGGGGGGACCGCGGGGTGTCAGCCTGTGTGCGTCTAGGAAGATCGTTGCCAGCAGGGGAGGATCAGCCCCTCTCGGACAGTCCTGGGCTGGAGGCTTCCCCGTAGCCATCTGTGGCTAGAAGACAATACTAGTTTTTCAGGGAGGAGGCAGTCCATAATCAAAAGCATGCTAAAATGTTAAATCTGTATATCCTTTGACCTAGCGGCTCTGCACCTGGGTGTACAGTGGGGAAAATAATATATGCGTCTGGATGTGCATTGTTTATTGAAAACTCCCCAAATGCCTACCAATAACAGGACTTGTATGTACATAGATGCATAAAATTACTTGTAGCTATCCAAAGTAATGGGGTGGACCTGTAGTTACCAACAGGAAAACAGGTCACAGTATATTAAGTGACAAAAGCAGGGTTTGGAATGGCATATTTCACGGGTGCATTTAATCAGGTGTACTCTGACTTCTGTTTATCGATTTGGTCAGTAGTTATTGAGTAACTCATGTGCCAGGCACTGTTCTGGGTAGGGGAGGTAGAGCAGTGAATAAGATGTGGTCCTTGGCTGGTGAAGGGCTTGGAACCAGCAGCATCCACATCGCCTGGTTGCATGTTAGGGATGCAGGATACCAGGCTCCGCTCCAGACCCGCTGCATCTTAATGAGGTCCTAGTGGTCTCGATCCGCACACTGTAGTTTGCGAGGCTGTGCTTCAGGAGCATGTTAACCAAAGTGGCCACAGTGGATTTCCCCGGGTGGCGGCAATTTGGGGTAATTTTTACATTTGCAGCTGTATGTTTCTCTGTCGTTGGAATTTTTCACAGTGAGCAATGTCTTGAGTTGACAAAGCAAGGATGGTAATTATGCACAAGAGCTTAAGGCTCCTGCTTCTGGCTCCTTGGGCTGTCTCAGGCGCATGCTGGCAGCATCCTGGTGCAGGAGGTGGAGGTGGCAGCTGCTGCTCATTCGGTCAACCACAGAGGTCCGGAAGAGAGGCCCTGCGTGTGGATTTGTGGCCAGAGCTGTTGTCACCGCCTGAGAGAGGCTGCAGGTCTGATGAGCTGAGTTCACGGCTGTTCTGGCTGAGCAGAGAGGCTCTGGTGTTGCAGCCCCTGCCCAGCATTTTTGTGTGATTGCCACGTGGGGAGAGCGTGGGCAGCAGCCGTAGGTGGCCCGCCTGCACTGCAGCATCGTCATCTTCCAGGACCAGTGGGCAGCGCTGAGCAGATCTGGAGCCAAAGGCATGAGGCCTGCTGAGGAGCGTTTCTGACTGAGGCTCAGAAAGTCTGGCCGTGTGGAAGAGGGCCTTTCTCTCTCATGACTCCTTTTCTTGGGGCGCCTCCTGGGTCTGATCCCCGATGTGGGCCTTGGCAGGGTGCGGCCCTACAGCTCCCTGCCTGAAGCATGGTGTAGACTCAGGGTGTGAGGGCTGGACTCTAGGGCAGTCTGACCCTGAATGGCTATGTGATGTTGGGTAAGTCCCCAGTTGCCTCCTTGGGCCCCAGCTTTTCTCATCTGTTAAATGTGAGAATTAGTTTTTGAATGAGCCTGTGGATTACCTGCTATGCTCCAGATGTTAGCATGTAAAGGTCAGGCCTCTGTTCTGAGGGCATCACAACTGGACTATGCTGGGGTGTCTCTTGGTTCTGGCATGACCCCCAAACACTGGTCCAAGGGCCATGTCCTTCCTGCATTGCGGACGCTAAACAGCTTCTCCTTTCAGATAATGGTGAATAGTGGTTATTGCACATTTGATAGTTTATGTCCTTGCTGGTAAAATAAAAAGTTGGCAACCGTGTTAGTCCTTTGTCCACTCCTGTCTAGTTAAAAAAAAAATTATTTTTATTTTACTCATCTGTGAAATTCAGAACTGTACCAACCAGGCTCTAAGGAGGGGGAGGACTCAGATCAGGATATGAACCAGCCCCAGGAGAACCTTGATCCCTGTCTTGCTGGTGAAACCTGCCACTTTGAAAAGTTCTTTGAGCAACTCCTTGCAGACTGATGAATTTAAATACGCATTCAGTGGAATGGAGCCACCCCTCTGCTTTTGTCAGTGCGATTTTAGACACAGAGTCCTTCTTCCACCTTCTGCCAGGGTGGCTGAGGTTCATGCTGAAATCTTCCCTTCATGGAAGTGGGGGCCAGACTTTGTGAGGACCCCCTTGAGCCCCACAGCAGGTCATGCAGGCAGAGAGCAGCCGACAGCGGCTGTCAGCGACTGGCTTCTCTCTGAGCTTCTGCCAGGCGCTCAGCTGGCCGCCTGTGATCCGCCACAGAGGTCGCCTTAGCAGGCGTCTGGTGGCACAGATGTAAATCATAACAGGACTGGCTCCCAAGACAGCATCTGAGCATCCCTGACAAGGCAGGAAGTCTCATGACTAATTCCCGAAGAGGGGGCAGGGCCAGGGCCAGAGAGCTGGTTAATTGCATGGTAGCTAATTCATTTATAATTGTTCATATTCTCTCTTTTCTCCCTCTTTATCTTATAGAGTCTAGTCCTTTGGAGCTGGACTGGGCCTTAGAAAATGTAAACAGGCAGTAGAACAGATGAGGCAAGAGCAAGGTTTGAGCTTCAACTGTATTTATCAGCAGTGTCAAGCTACTGCTCTTCTGGACCTCAGTTTTCTTATCTGTAAAACGGGTTTTGTGAGGAGTCAACGAGGTGGATATCTGTAAAACATGGAGCACAATGCTTAGCCCATGCTAAGCATTCAGTAAATGCTGTTATTACCCAATCCCACTCTCTCCTTTCACGTGTTCATTTGTATGTTCAGCAAGTATTTATTAGGCATCCAACGCAGGCACTGTATCGTGCAGCTCCCTCGAAAGTGGCGAATGAAAGTATTCAAGTGAGTGTATGTTCATCACCAAACAGCCTAACACAAAGCCAGTGACATCTCTGCTGTGAAGAAAGAGAAAGAAAAGCAGAGTAAGGGCTAGAGTGACTGTGGGTGGGGGGCAGGAGACAGTACAGTGGTGACAGGGACCTAAATAAATGGAGGAGTGAGCCATGCTGACCTCTGGGAGAGAGGCATTCAGGCAGAGGGAAGGGCAGGTGCAAAGGTCCTGAGGTGGAGCTATGCCTAATGGGCTCGAGGAGGAGCCAGGAAGCCAACATAGCCAGAGCTTAGAGAGTGGGAAGGCATGAAATTGGAGCGGTCTCCTGGAGCTGGAGGGTGCTGTGATGGGGGTTTTAGGCTGATTTTAAGGTAATGGGAGAGCAGTGATGTCCTGAATGGAGGAATGATGTAGTGAGGTTTGCAAGGAAACGCTCTCAGCTTAAATGGCAGAAGCCTATAGACAGCCTTTCTTCCCTGATTCCTGCAGGGTCACCCGAGCAAGGCTGGCTGACCCTCTAAGTTGAGCGTCCATCGCTGGATCTTGCCTGTAGCTGTTATTACTGTGGGGTTTGCTTAAGGGCGACGTTCTATTCCCACATCCTCTCTACGTTTACTAGTTGGAATTCTGTAGGCAAGAACTTTCCCTTTTCCCTCACTTTCTATTCATCAATTTATGGTATCAGTATGTACTCAGATATTTATTTTGTTCTCTGGGTTACAAGCCAATACTACTGTTGTTTATTTTCTTGCTTAAGCTGTTCTAGTTTTGGCCACTGGGAGCTCCTCCAGGCTGGCTCCTTTTGGTGTGCCTCCAGCATATCTTGAATACTTCTTTATTTTCTGGCAACACAAAACACTCTGGGTTCATCTTGTATTTTCCCTGGAATCAACCACTTCTCCAAGGAGCCCTGGTTCCCTTTCTTGGATAATGGTATTTAGAAACCAAGATCTGAGTGTTGGGTGTGCTTATTGCTGTAGGGGCTCGTTGATTGTTTTCAGTCTCTCTTAGCAGATGGAGCTAGGAAATACGTGTATGTGCACTAACCCATGCGCACACAGGTCAACCTTCCTTCCTGTCTCTGTCTACCTACCTCTCTGCCTGTCTTTCTATCATCTATCTACCCAAACCTTGCGTTCACACCGATGCCTTCAAATCCAGTCCTAAGCCTCAGGATTCGTTTCAGCCTTCCCGCTTTCCTCATTGTAACGTCTGCCTCTGGGGGGAAGAGCCTTGCTCTTGCCATCTGCAGTACCCTTGCTCATTTGTTCCACCTGGTGCACACAGAAGCCCGTTTCAGAATTGCTGGCCCGTACCCTGTGACAAGCAGATCAACCAGAATACTATATTCGTGCGCAATCCCTTTTCTCTTTAGCCTTAGGGGATCTAGTCAGAGTAGTGTGATGTTGCTCCTCACCTGTAATGCAGTTAGGTTTATTTGTTGCTATTTGTATAGCGCTCACACACACACACTCATGGTTGATTTTAATTGTTGACTTTTTGAGTTATGTGCCAAGAGTCGGAGTTATACAGATAGACTCAGAAATGTGCAGCCTTCTCACCCCCCCCCCACCTATTCCAGGCCCCTTCCCATCCTTCCCATCCCCTTCCCACCCACCCCCTGTAGGTAACCAGCGTTCTTGGTCTCTGGTTTGTCCTTCCTGGGTTTCTTTTTCACAGATGAAACAATACATGTATATATTTTCTTATGTCTCCTTCTCTTGCTATGTGGAGGGTTAAAGTACTGTAGATACTCTTTCTGGCTTTGCTTTTTCCACTTAATAATATATCCAGGAGATCACTTCATATCAATTCATAGAGATCCTGGATCACTTCAGATCAATTCATAGAGAGTATTCATAAAGAGCTTTTTTAACTCTGTTAATCAGAAAAAGGTAATTCAACAGCCCAGGGATCACTTTTAGAATTCTATAAGCCTAGTGGTGATGATGATAAATAGCAGAAGCCTTATCATTAATTGAGTATCTATTGTACGCCATGCTCTGTGCTAAGCATTTTATGTAGATTATTGCATTGACTTCTTCCTGGAGCCCTGTGAGGTAGCCGCTAGCTCCAATTTACTGATGAGGAAACGGAGGCTCAGTAATGTTTAGAAAGGTGCCCGAGGTCATTAAAAATGGAGCCACAATTTGGATTCTCTCCCAGGTTTGTGCTCTGTGAGGGGCACACCAGCACCGCTACAGAAGTTCCAGGTTGAAACGAAACCATGTGGTCTTTTAAAACCCAGGCCTTCAAACCCTCTTGATTGTGGATCAGCTGCTGTTAACAGTGGCATGTGGCTGATGGCAGGGACAGGCAGGTAATTTATTGTCTGTTTGTTCCAAAGAAACGGCCCTTCTGTTTTGAAGATCATGAGTCCTGCCTCTAAGACAGGCGGTGAGAGGGATGCTCGGTGGGATCTGCTACCTGGGATGCGGTAATAGATCCGATCTTACACCTCGTTAATCGCCGGCCAGAGCGGCCAGCGCCATTCACGAGAAAGTACATTACAGCACAGGGCTGTTGGTGAGTGGGACACTCAGTCAAGCCCGAGTTACAGCAGCTTCTTTTAAAAGTGCGGCAGAAGCGGAAGAAGAATTTCTCTGAGCAGGAGTCTGGCTTCTGTTTTGAGAAGTGACAGCCTTTGGCAGGGAGACAGCACACACGATGGACTGGCTGAGTGTGGCTCCTAGAGTCAGAGCGCCGGGGGCCTCACCCAGCGTTGGATTTTCTAGCTGTGTGACCTTGGCCAGATCACGTCACCTCTCAAAGCCCACCTGTGAAATGGGGTTAAGAACTGTACCCATCTTTGTCAGGGGTCCCCAGGACTGTCCCGAGGTTCGGTGATATGCTGGGAGGATTCATGGAACTCAGGCTATGATTTATTATAGCGAAAGGCTCCAAAGCAAAACCAGCAAGGGGGAGAGGTGAATGGAGTGAGGTCCAGGGGAAACCAGGTTCAGACTTCACAGGCCTCTCCCAGCGGTGTCATCCAGGGCGCGCTTAACCCCCCAGCAACAAATTGTGACAACGTGTAATGTTTTCTACTGGGGACGCTGCTTAGAGACTCAATGCCGGGTTTATACTGGCAGCTGGTCACACAGACACTCTCTCCCTGGCATGTACCAAAACCCTAACTCTCAGAAAACAAGCAAGTGTTCCCCCCAGACTGCGCTGTTTGCATAAACTGTCTCCGTGAGTCGTCATTATAGGACAGTGGTGCGAACCCTCCCGAAACCCAGGGTCCCAGAAGCTAGCCAGGCAGGGGCTGCGCTTGCCAGCCAGCCTTTCCAAGGACGGCAGCCTCGAGCCCGTGGTGTCGACCCTGTCTGCACACCACCCGCTGGGTGGCCACTGGCTGGATTAAGATGATCCGTGTGAGGCACTGGCCGCTCCGTCTAGTGTAGGGGGCACTCAGCGAAAGCAGGCGATTCCTGTGACAGTCAGGGAATGAATTTTGAATGGCTCATCAGCACCTTGAGAACAAGTTCCATCCATCATCCATCCGCTCGCCCGTTCCTTGCCGTTCAGCACGTTTCGAGGGAGCCCCGCTGCCGCAGGCGCTGGGCCGCCTCCTCGGGACTCCTGGAGGGTGGAGCATGTGGGCTTCCAGTCCTGCTGGGCATCGGAGGTGGGTGGTGGTGGTAAGAAACTTCTGGAGATTTCCAGGTAATGTAAGGAGGCCCATTGCGTGCCCAGAGTTAGCAGGATGGGCACGCCAGGGTCAGAAAACAGCCTCCTGATGGCTGCTCTTTGCCTTGTTTTTCCCCCCGCAGCCAAGGCTAAATCGAAATGCGGCCCCACGTTCTTCCCCTGTGCCAGCGGCATCCACTGCATCATCGGCCGCTTCCGGTGTAACGGGTTCGAGGACTGTCCTGACGGCAGCGACGAGGAGAACTGCAGTAAGTGACCCCTGGTTCATGCCAGCCGCCCACTGCCTCCATGCCGGTCACTGTCGTCGTCTTCTGCCCAGAGGCTCAGGCTTTTTCTCCCGGGACCCAGACTGTTCTGTGAATGTTGTGTGAATGCTCAGCTACCATTTACCCAGACTCTCCTAAGTGCACTGGGGTATACTTCGTTTTCAGTTCTGACAATAGTTGTACAAATGCAGGTATTTGATCCCTGTGAACAAGTAAGGAATCTGAGGTGGAGCGAGGTAAATGAGCTCATCCAGCGTCACACAGCTCACAGGTGGCAGAGCCGCTTCTAGGGTCATTCACACACTCCTCCGATGGACTCTTCACTCCACACCCCAGGTCTACGTGCCTGTTTTCCATCTTACTTTGAATTCTTTTTTAAAAAAAATCTGTTCCTATGTTAATTGTATACATACTATAAGAATATATTTTTGAAAAACATTCAAACAGTGTAGAAAGCTAAAGTTTTTGATTTGAGACCACCCTGATTCCTTTTGCCTGCTGTATAATATTCCGTGGCATAGCCATAGACACACCCTCTTCTCCTCTCTACCCCGCCTTGCCTCTTAGCACTCCTTGCCCTGGATACATGCAGCCCCTTCCTTGCCAGCCTCTCTGTGTCCAAAATCACTCCACACACTGCAGCTTCGGTGACCTTCAGCATCTCTTCCCCGCCTTTCATACTGTCTCATCTCTCCCAGCAAGTTGTTTTCTACCTGCTGCTGGTCACGCTGGTCTCAGCTCACTGTTTCGTCTTTGCTTTCCCTGTAACTGTTTAAGCTTCCAGAGCCTTTATAACTGTAGTTGGCTCTGGATAAATTGACCCATTTATTTTCTGTGTCCATGTATTTTAGTAACATTTTCTTCTCCTGATTATTAAAAGAACTTACAAAATATAGAAAAGTATAAAGAGGGAAACAAAACTGCCCAGAATGAAACACTGTTAATATTTGGGCTATTTTGTGCCAGTCCTTTCTCCCTCTCTCCCCCTCTCCCTCCATCTCTCTCTTTCTCTCTCTCTTTTCTCTCATGTGTTAATTGAGATGTCCTCTCCCCAAAACATAAGTTTTAGCGACTTCAGCGACTGTTTTGATAAATTGATTTTCCCCATCCTGTCAGTTCTATTTTAAGTCCCCGAAGAGGAGGGTGGCTGTCTCCTGTGTTATTTATGTCTTTCCAGGGAACAGTCATGGCTGTGCCCTCCCAGCAGGGACACAGGGGCTTCATAACTCTCCCACATGCCTTTTCCTGTTGCCTTATTTCATCTTCCGGGCCTCAAGTGACAGAAATACAGCACAGCCACTCGATTATCAAATGCTTAGTACAGTGGCCGAAACCCACCTTCCCAGGGAGGCTGCATATCACTAACAAGGTCGGCTGGCTGCGCGGAGTGGGTCTGGAGCTGGAGTCTCTGGCCTCGGCTTGTCTTTCCCCTAATTAAGCATGAGATGGGTGTGCTACATGATCTCTTTGCACAGGGATTTCCTTGTCTTCAGAAGCAGTGCTGAGAGCCTGCTTCCTGGGGCCGTTGTGAGAATTAGATGAGATAGTATCTGAAAAGTGCTTAGTGTAGTGGCTGGCATGGAGTAATTGGTTATAGAAACATATAATGACTTAAAACAAAACTGGGATAAGTGGTTAAGGGGAAGACCATAATTACTAGGATTTTGCCTTTGGCTTCCAATGTCCGAGGACATTCTTTTTTTTTTTTTTTTTTTAACACTGAAAAAAATTTTATATTTAGAATTAGCCAGCTAGACTCAGTTTAGATGATGCCGATTTTGTGGGCAACATCCAAAGCATCCTAGTGGGGAGCCAGTGGGACACATGCCTCTTCTCTCCATCGGGCCTGATCGGGGTGTTGACCTTGGCGACGTCAGTGTCACAGAGCTTCTTCACAGCCTGTTGGATCCGGTGCTCGTTGCCCTTGACACCCACAGTGAACACAGGTGGGCCGTTGTCTTCTCTCTCCTTGGCTGACTTGTAGTCAGGGGGACTCGATGATGGCATGGTGGTCAAGCTTGCTTCTCCCGGGGGCGCTCTCCCGAGAATCCTCGGGCTGCCTGCGGAGCCGCAGTGTCTGGGGCTGTTAGAAGGTGGGTGACGTGTGGATCGTGTTGTTTTTTTCGTGGCTGTGGACACCTTTTAGCACTGCTTTCTTTGCCTTCAAAGCCTTTGCTTTGGGAGAAGCAGGGGCTCCCTTCTTTAATTTCAGCTCCATCTTCATGTAAAAGTCATGATTCTTTTATATTTCATTTAATGTGTATTAGCTTGATCTCTGCTTCCTGCTGTCCATGAGGACCTTACAATTTAAGGGGAGAATTGTATATATATGACATATATACTCATACATAGATACTAAAGAGTACTACAATGGCATTAAAAAGCAGGTGTGACACACCGTCATATGTACGTTCTGAGTGATTGTCATGCTACATGCTCCTGCCATGGTTAAAGACCCTATGTGATGTCATTGTTTGGATATTGGTCGTTAATTGTCTAAGTGAGTAAATTATACCCATTCCAAATTAAGCCAGCATTTTCCTTTGGCATACCTACCGTTTTAAAACAGTGGCGCTCGTTCGCTACTTTGAGAACTGGTAAGTAAAGGGACAGAATCAAGCATTTACCCTCCCT
The DNA here is from genome assembly GCF_964146895.1 of Miniopterus schreibersii. Classification (NCBI taxonomy): domain Eukaryota; kingdom Metazoa; phylum Chordata; class Mammalia; order Chiroptera; family Miniopteridae; genus Miniopterus; species Miniopterus schreibersii. The sequence continues at coordinate 57,799,404 of NC_138112.1, forward strand.
TTCTGGTATGAATTTTACCAGCTGTAATGGAAGAATTAGGGTGTCTCTATTTTATAACCGCTAATTAAGAAGGGGTCATCAATGGCTGCTAAAACCATTAGGTGAAACATTGATGAGGAGCTTTATAGCCGATGGGACAGGCTGGAACCCACCGAAAGCAGCAGTCAGTCTTCCCCTCAGATGGCTTCGAATCAGTGTGGCACCACTTTGGGTGGAATGTAGAAGCCCGTCGCCCTGCAGGTCACTCTGTCAGCGATTTTCAGCCCTTGTCACCCCATGGCACACATAAATTACTAACATTCTGTAGCACACCCAAAACTATCCTTTTTGCCAATCTGAACAAAAAACAAAAAAAGTATAATTTTGATTCACTCACACCGGACTATTGCTGTGCTGGCTGTTGTCTTTTTTTTTTAATCTGACAGTCTAAGGGAAAGAGGTCGGTGACCCTGGCTCAGTAGTCAGGTGGTGCATGTTTCAAACATCCTTGCAGCACCCGGGTTAAAAATCGCTGCTTTGTTTATAGTTGTCTTAGTGCATCTACATACATTCAAAACTCCAAAAGATGGTGTTTTAATGTTTGCTTTAAATTTTCAAATATATTTTAAAGAACTCTGGAGGGCAAGGATGCTGAGGAGACCGTTGGCCGGGTGGATCCTGTTTGGGCCGCGCTCCCTTCGTTCCCGCTGTTGCGTCTCCTGGAGCGTTTCCCTCCCGTCTGGAGCGCGTCCTGTGGCAATCCCTGTAAAGCGGGCCTGCCGGCCACGCTCTCCCAGGCTCCCTGACCTGAGAGTGCCTTCACTTCGCCGTCCTTCCTGAAGGGTATTTTTACTGCATATAGAACTCTGGGTTGACAGTTTGTTTCTCTAAGCACTTTAAAAATGTCACGCCACTTCCTCCGGCTTCTCCGGTTTCCGGTGAGAAATTCGCAGTCATTCAGGTTGTTTCTCCGTAGAGAATACATCATTTTTCTCCAGCTGCTTTGAAGATTTTTTTTTTCTTTAGTTTCGGCAGTTAGATTATAGTGTGTCTGGGTCTGTGGATTTCTTTGAGTGGAGGGTTCTATTTGGATCTCTAGGTTTTTGCCTTTTGCCATACTTAGTACACTTTTAGCTATTTTTTTTTTCAAATTTTTTTTTAGTACCACACTCTTCCTTCTTTCCTTGTGGGATTCTGACAACTGCTTTAGATCTTTTCTTTTCTTGTCCCATGGGTCCCTGAGGCTCTGCTCATTTTCAGATCAGTCCTTTTATCTTTTTATTGTTTGGATTGGATCATTTCTATCTTTTGTCAGGTTTACTTTTTCCTTCGTCTGCTTTCAAGTCCATATAGTGTGGTTCTTTATTATTTTGGTTACTGTAATTCTGAAGTTTCCTTTCGGTGCTTCTTTCTATCTTCTGCTTTTTGCCGAGACGTTTTATTGTTTGCTCTTTTCAAGAGTGCTTGTGATTGCTTGTTAGAGTATTTGTAAAATAGCTGCTTTAAAGTCTTCATCATATAATTTCAACATCTGTCTTATCTTGGTGTTGATGTCTGTTGAATATCTTTGGCCATAAGAATTGAGATTTTCCTGATTTTTCATATGGCAAGTAATTTTGGATTCTATTCTCAATATTTTGATGATTATGCGTAACACTCTGGGTTTTGTTTAAATCCTATGGACGCCCAGCCGGCGTGGCTCAGCGGTTGAGCATCGACCTAGGATCCAGGAGATCGCGGTTTGATTCCTGGTCGGGGCACATGCCCGGGTTGTGGGCTCGATCCCCAGTGCAGGGCGTGCGGGAGGCAGCCGATGAGTGACACTCTCATCATTGATGTTTCTATCTCTCTTCCCCTCTCCCTTTCTCTCTCTGAAATCAATAAAAATATATATATTTTTAAATCCTTAGGAGAATGCTTGCATTTTTGTTTTAGGCAGCCCATGACCCTGTTGGGCCACAAGTTCCTGCCAGCCCCCTGTGAGGCTGCGGTTATAGTAGTTTCCTAGCTGTTTTTACAGTGCTCTTTGGGTCTGTCCTGCATGTGCCCGCAGGGTCAGTCTGGGACCTGGGCAGGGGTATGTGAGTTCGGGTCTCAACATCTTCGGTGAGCTAACCGGGACCGGGTCTGTGCATATGCAGCTTGGCCCTCAGCCTAGGAGTTCATAACTGACTATGGAGCTGCTTTCCCAAGTGCGTCCCTCTCCACGATCTCTCAGTCTCTCTGACACTTTCCTGGGAATCTGAGAGGGGGGATAAACTGCCTGTTCCATGACTGTTTGGATTTTGGTCTTCTTCCCAAATTGGCCTGCTCCAGTTTTCTTTTCAGAATCTGAAAATAGCTGCTACATGTGTTCGTTTAGGTTTTTGTTTTGTTTTGTTTTGTTGTTTTGTTCATCCTCACATGAGGATATTTTTTCCATTGATTTCTTTAAAAAGAGTGGGAAGGGGGGGTCAAGAGGGAGGGAGGGAGAAGGAGAGAGAGAGAGAGAGAGAGAGAGAGAAACATAAACATTGATGTGCCAGAGGGACATTGGCTGCCTCCCACAGGTGCCCAGACCAAGGCTGAGGATCAGACCTGCAACCCAGGTATGTGCCCTTGACCGGGTTCGATAACCCTTGACCCTTCGGTACACAGGCTGACGCTCTAACCACTGAACCACACGGTCAGGGCAAATCCAGGTGGGTGTTTTTTTTAGCTGCATTCAGTGGGAGAGCCAGTGTGGGGAGTGTTTACTGCCTCTGACCTGGAATTGGAACCTCCTACAAGTCAGTCTTAGCATCACAAGAACAGAGACAGTCAGATGTTATTTGCCTTCTGATATGATTCAGTAGGACCCTACATCATCACTGTGAGGTATTTCTGCCAAAAACATCCAGCCTGAATCTGACTGAGCCTCTAAATGTTGGTCAGTTTGGATTGATATAACAGAATATCATTGATTGAGTTGCTTAAACAGCAGAAACTACTATTTCTCTCAGTTCTGGACGTCCAAGATGCAGGGCACCAGCATGGTCGGGCTCTCGGTCTGGGCCCTCTTCCAGTTTATGACGTCCCGTGGCGGTCCTTGGGGCGTGCACACACACAGTAATTTTTTGGCTCCCCCTCATCTTATAAGGGCACTAATCCCACCAAAAGGGCACCATCCTCATGACCTCATCTAACCCTAATCACCTCCCAAAGTCCCCACCTCCTAACACCATCCCATTAGAGATTAGGGTTTTGGGGGACAGAACATGCAGTCTGTGACGTTAACCATTAGTTAATAAACAGGAAATTCAGGAACAGAGGAACATGTAAGTGACCCACAGGTAGACAGACTGCCTGATCCAGACTGTGGGAAATTCTTCAGGACCCAGTGTCATCCATTAATAAATTCTAAGAAAAAACAGAGGAAGAGGGAACCTGTGGACTGAAGGGGGGAGAGCAGGGAGGACATCAGTTTCAGGCTTACACAGTTTGAGCACGGAGTTTTCAGGCAGAGGTGTCCACGGGGCGTCAGGAGATGTTGATTGCTAGAGGACCGGTTTGGAGTGCCATCCACAGGTGGTGGCAGAAGCAGGGACAGTGGATAAAAGGCAGGCTTGGGTGTTAGACAGGAGGTCGCCATGCCCAGGAAGCCTTTATAGGGAGGAGGAGACCATCCTGCCACTGGCACCAAGCTGGGTTGGAGGGGGTTCTGAAAATTCAAATTTTCTGAGCCTTAGAGGCTGAGGAATCTTTACCTTCTGCCCCTTTGCCCAGAGTGGTGGCCCCTTCCCCTGAGGCTGTCACAGACAGGTTCTAGCCCCAGAATGTGGCTGCACATGGCACCCTCTGTCTTGGTGGGCAGAGGGCCGCGTTGTTGTCTGAAAGGAGGGCAGGACTTGCAGCTGGGTACAGACAGGCCGCCTCGTCTGTTTGAAGGGCTAGGCTTTGAGCGTTTTCCAGGCCACATAGGAAGCAGCTTGTTAATGGGATGGACTATTTGCAGAGAGGCTTGGGGCCAGGCCCCCTCTGCCCTGGACCAGCGCAGGTCTCAGGGCGGCTCTGTTTCCCCCAGTTGCCTGGTTTCCAGGGAGATGGAGCCTGGAAGACCCGAGCCCCATGAGGCTGGGATGCTGGTCCAGGAACTGAGCAGTAACCACCGTGGGGTGGGGAGCAGATGGGACACGTCAGGGCTGGTGACAAGGGCTTCCTCATGGATGCATTTTGTCAAGAACCCTTTGTGAGGTGGAAGAGGGGCCAACTTCACAGACTGTAAGTGGATTAAGGCCACCTTCCCTGGGTCCTACTGGAGACAGATTGCTTCATTTCCTGCCTTGGATCTGGTCAGTTGCTTCTGGGTGACCGCAGTGGGCCCCTGGTCCTTTCCTTCAGATGTGGTTGAAGTAGACGCTGCCAATTTTACCACTGAACCCAACCCTAACTCAGCTCCCCCTCCCTCTGCGGGGGAGGCGAGTCTCTCTGCTGAGTACGTGGGCTGTGGGCTGGGAAGCCCTCCCCAGATCCCTGTGTTTGTTGTAATAACCGAGGAACTTTAAGTCAGCTGTTGTGTGTTTGAAGTTCACTCTGCAGTTTTTCTCATCTCTGTTGAAATAAATACTGTAAAACACATTGTTCCTCTTCCTAATTAGCTGAGTAAAACAATACATTTTTCAATGACTGGTAAAGTTTAGCAAAGACACAGAAAACATAGATCTGGAGCATAGAAATACGGAGACATAACATCCTGAAGCTTAAAGTGCTTCCTCTCCAGTATGTGGCAGTCTGTTGAGCAGTTACTATTTCAGGGTCCTGGGTGAGGTTCCATGGACCACAGGGACCCCTGGCCTTGACCCCTGCCCGTCCAGAGCATAGAGCCTGCAGTGTTGGTCCACCACAGTCCCACCATGTGCATGGCCCTGAAACTTGGGGAAGCCTGGCCAGTAGCTGCCAAGGCCCTGGAAGCAGTGTGGTGAAAGCTGAGCTATCTCTCCGGGCTTTGGGGAGATGCACCCCTCCAGTGAGTTTAGTGAGTCTGCCTAGTAGCCAAGCATGGTGACTTTGGGGACCACTGTTAACAGGGATTTCTCTGAGGGGTGTTGCGTCTTGACTTACGCAGTGTTTGGTTGGTGAGGGTGTGGGGCCGTTCTTGGGCACATTCATTTTTAGACTGAGCTGTAATACAGGGTTGCCTTTGGCTCCTTTTAGAATGTTCTGGTCTCTTTTGGAACTGTCTTAGGCTGCTCTGCTTGCGGAATTCTTAAGGTTGTTTTTTTATAGCTTTTCTTGTTTTTTCCCCATAGTTGTCAGCTTTTATTTCTTGCTGGCAGTTTGTCTGCAGGGTGGCAAGCCATCCCCTGGCCCTTCTAATTTGCTGTGTCCTTGGGAGCCGGAACACCAGCCTCGATGGAATTTACATAAACAGAGAATCTCAATAGACCCTGAAGGAGGGGAGGCTTCAGGGCCCTTCCCAGCAGAGCTCCTGGCACTCGAAGGGCATGAACAATGTGTGTTTTGATGGTTCCGAGGCCTATTTTTTGGGCCTGCTGCTGGGGTGGGGGCCGTTCCTCCAGCATCCACTGCCTGTTTCTCTGCCCTGCATTGGGGCTGGAGGAGAGGGGGCACAGTGTTTTATGAGGGGCCATTGACAAGGAAGAATCCCAGGTATACCTGTGTCTCCTGAGCAACTGGATATGAGTGTGAGAGATACTGAAACAGGTGTTTGTGAGCCAGAGAGAATTTTGTGGAAACAAAGTAAAGATAAAAGGAAAGTGAGTGATCCCTGAAACTTATCTGCCAGACTATACTCTTAAAAATTTTTAGTAAAGTCTTTCAAACATACTGAAAAGGAAAAGTAAATGGACTTCTGTGTTCTCAGTACCCTACTTTAATAATGATATTAGCTATAGTTATTATTCTATTACCAGAACTGTATTAACTATAGTAATTATATTGTACTGTATATTTGAACGTTGCTAAGAATATGTAGTTCTTAAAAGTCGTCATCACACAAAAAATTTTGTAACATAATTACCAAAAATGTAATTATGTGTGGTGATGGATGTTAGACTTATTGAGATAATCTGTTTGCAATATATACAAATATCAAATCATTGTGTTGTACACCTGAAACTAATATAATGTTATTTGTCAATTATATCTCAATTAAAAACATATTACCATGTTGCTTTTTTGCCTCAGAGTTTAAAATAACAAGATGCTACCAAATATCATTAGAAGTCGGCAGTATTTCCCTGTCAGGGCCTGCCCGCCTCCCTTCTCTCCAGAGGCATCCACTGCCCTGAACTTAGCCGTGTTTCTTCCAATGCAGGCTTTTATTCTTTCAGTATATATTGTTGTATCCTTCAGTAACAAGCAGCGTTCTTTTGCACGGGTAATCTCATGCAAGTGGCACAACACTGTATATATTCTTCCATTACTAGCTTTTCATCCTCACTGTTACATCTGTGAAATTTATTCATCTTGCCTCTGGTTCATTCATTTTTCACTGCTTTTGAGCAAGGATTGGTGAACCATGGCCCCAGGACTAAATTTGGCCTACTACCTGGTTTTGTAAATAAAGTTTTATTGGAACCCAGCCATGTCCTTTATTTATGGATTTCCTATAGCTGCTTTGCACCACAGTGGAAACGCTGGGTAGTCAAGACAGACAAAGATCGAATGGTTAGCAAGGTCTAAAATATTTGCTGTCTGGCTCTTTGCAGAAAAAGTGAGCCGAGCCCTGCGGTAGAATTTTGATGTGACTGTATAGCACATTGCGTCTGTTCTTCTGTGGGTGAACATTTGGGCCATTTCTAGTTATTTTTAATTGTACAAACAGTGCTTCAGAAGCTCATTTTTGTTCATTCGAGGTTCTCCCTAGAGTGTGTAGCTGGACATGAAGTTACCGGGCTGGAGGGCACGTGCACCTTAAATTTGTCTCCAAGGCGGACCTACCAATTTGCACTCCCACTGGCAGTCTGTGAGACTTCCTCTCCCTCACACCCCTGCCAACAGCCTGGTGTTTTCAGACCTTAAGTTGGGCACCTGATGCGGTTAACGTGGTGCTTCATTACCGGTCAGCATTTTTTCAGGTGGTTGTTGACCATTTGCCGTTGTGGAAGTTGCCTGCTAATAATATTCTTTGCCCACTTCCCTCCGGAGTTGTCTTTTTTCCTTTTCAGTGACTGGCTACTGCTCCTTTCGGTTCTAAGCATCAAAACCCGCCAGCGACTTGGTTTTCAGTCTGGATTCCTCACCAGGGCTGTGTCTTGAGGTCTAGTCAGCCTCAGTTCATCTGGATAGGCATGATCTGTATCTACACATGCACACACATATGTAGTATGTGTGTATGCACATATGCACACACACATACATGACTTCTTTTTCTTGGGAAGGTGAGTCTAAGGGTGAAGAAAAGTAAGTAGTTGCCAACATTGTCAGCAGGGTTGACCCACACAGCCTTCCCCTTTCGGATGTTCCAAGCAGCGTGCAACCGCTGGGTCTTGGAGCAGTTAGTGTCTTCCTGAGGCTGTCCATTTCAGTGAGCTGGTTGTTGATGACGCTTTGTGTAGACGTGACCCACGATGTGACCCACATGATCCCACAGAAGCTGAAGGCCGCCGTGGTGGGTACGAAGGGTTTGGAGGGCTGCCTTGGACAGAACCCGAATGTGACTTGGGGTTTTGGGTTTCCCCATTTGGGTTTTGGCTGAAGTCAGACCTTGGTTTCAGCTTGATCGCATTGAACCATTCTCTGGCCCGCAGTGATTTAAAGAATTAAAACTCCCATTTCCAGGCCAGGCTACTTTTGTTTGACTTTGCGCTGATCCATTCTCTTCAAAACCGAGAGCGCTGGCTTCCCTCCTGCCTCCGCCGCCTCTGACCTTTGAGTTCAAGCTTTCTGAGCTGAATTGTTAAAAAAATAACTCTGCAGCCCTTTGGGGGTACAGAATCCTGTGAAAATTCACAGTCCCTGCAGCCATGATCTCCGGGTACCTCACCGATAGCTCAGTGGAGCGCGGAGAAAGATAGGTGGCAGCTGCCAGCTTGCAGTCGAGGACCCTGAGAGGCGCCGGAGCTGGCGCGTCCCTGACCCCGTAGCAGTCTTCTGTGCTGGGCCTGGCTTCCCGCTCTGGTGCTTTTCCCGCAGCGTGTGATTCAGGTGCGGGCTCAGTTCATCGCCCAAGGTCCAGACGACCCCTCTTCATCATCACCACTGTCGCTCCTTCAGAGAGGGCCACACTCCAGGTCCTTCGTCTTCAAAACCGAGAGCACGGGCTGTTATATTTGTGAAATTTATTCACCTCACCTCTGCTTCATTCCTTTTTCACTGCTGTTGAGCAGGGGTTGGCAAACCATGGCCCCAGGACCAAATTTGACCTACTACCTGTTTTTGTAAATAAAGTTTTATTGGAACTCCAGTAAATGCAACACTCGGGGTGACCGAAACAGGCATCACTAGGGGAACGATCCCTGAGCCCGTGCCAGGTGTCGACTCTGCACATTTTCTCACGTGTCGTCTCCGGTGATGCCTAAATTAGCGCTGTGAGCTGCAGGGCCATCTTCCTGGGCCTGGGACCGGCACCTTCATTCAGGGCTCGTGCTTGCTTTAGATTGAAAGGAAAGGCACCGTGCTTGCTTTACGCCCTGCACCTGCCTCCTTGAAATTTTAAATAATTTTTGAACAGTTGGCCCCACGTTTCCCAGTTTGCACTGGGCCCTGAAAATCACGTAGCCAGTCCTGTGCACAGATCAGGGAACCGAGGCTCAGGAGGGGACGTAATTTGCCTGAGATTACACAGCTAATAACTGGCAGAGCTGGGATTGGTGGAATTTCTACGTGACTACTTCATTTATTAAAAATAGAGCTCTGAAGAGCCGCGTTTGAATTGCACTGCAAGGAACAGGGAGTGATTTAAATAGCGCTGTAGAAATACTGATTTTCCATGGAGATTTGCTTACATGTCGTTAAATAGTTTTGTGCTGGCCCCACCCTGGCCAGTTGCCACCTTGCCTTTGAGGGAGGAACTCTCTCTGTCCTAGAGCGTGCCTGGAATAGGGAGCCAAGCAGACTGACCAAGTGGGTTAATGGACTTCTTTGATTGCAAAGAAGAGGGAGATGACCGAGTACAGTGACCCATAGTGATGCCTGAGGAATTGAGATGCTGGTCCGTAGTTAGGGAACCAGAAAGGTCCCGCATCGCTCTGGGTCCAGATCCTGGCATCACTCCCTCCGTGGCAGTTTCCTGGGTCCCCGGCTCAGTTACTCCTGGCTTTGCTTTTCTCTGTGTGTCTCACTTGCTACCAAGCATTCCACTTGCACCTCTCCCAGGACATTCAGGTTTAGCCACTCGGGCTGCCGGCCTGCCTAGAGGTTGACCACTTGGGGCGAGGCAGTGCCCTGTGGCCGAGTTGGCACGGTTATAGGGCGCCAGAGTGGTGACTTGGGCGAAGAAGCTTTAGGTTCGGGACAGTGAATCTCGTCCTGTCCAAGTCACTGTCTGCCTGGTCTCCCAGGACGGGCTCTGATCAAGTCAGCTGTCTTCGAAGATGAGCTAGCTCACTGCTTCCCGGGAAGGACACCCTCTGGGCTAGAGAAGGTTCCGGGGCTTTCCACGGTGACCTGCTGGCCTCCCTGGTGACCTGCTCTCCTTTCCCTCCACAGCAGCAAACCCTCTGCTCTGCTCCACCGCCCGTTACCACTGTAAGAACGGGCTCTGCATCGACAAGAGCTTCATCTGCGACGGGCAGAATAACTGCCAAGACAACAGCGACGAGGAAAGCTGCGAGAGTTCCCAAGGTAGGAGATGTCCCGGTTCTAAAAAATAACCACAGGGCTTGCCACGGTGACACTGGGAGGGAGAAAATGACCCCGGACCCGCCTCCAGATACACCGTGTTAATGTTTGCACTTGACCTGGCAGCCCTGCACACGTGGCCTTAACTGTAACGCACCATCTATTTCATTTTTCTCATGTGTTAAATACCATACACATATTTTCTCTTCAAAGTTGAAATTTGCCCCTGCTGCGTTGCATCCGGTCGCAGGGCTCTGCTGCGGTTTTTGGAATCGTTGCATTGTTGGGGGCCATCGAGGCTGTTTCTTTCCACTGAATTTCTTGCTCAGGATCAGTTCTGCCGGCTGGGACATGTGCATGGTTCATGGCTCCGCCTCTCCATACAGCTGTTTGAAATTATTTTTTGCTTCACGCTGCTGCTCGCATTGTCTGCATGTGTCAGCTTCACTGCGATACCCCAGGCAGTCGCTGCTCTTCTGTTTTCTCCATTTTTGCTAATTTAGCAGCCATAGAACGATAGCTCCCCAAATGCTTTAATTTGCATTTCTCTGATTATGAGCAAAGTTAACATTTTCCCCATGTGTTTGTTTACTACTTTGTGTCCCTTTGTGTGAATTTTCTACTCATCTCAGAGCTCTTGGTCTCAGAGCTGTTTTCTGGAAGCCAATGGATGCAATGTGGGGAAGAAAAGGAGCTTTTTAGGGAACCCAGAAGGATGTGGCAGGGTCGTATCTTCTCCTATTAAAACTGACCGGGTACCTTTCTTTACTCATTGACTGTTTTCCTATAAACATATATTTCCTTCAATGATGAAGAAGAAATGCAAAGATTTAAGAACGTGCATCCGTTTTAAGGCATCCTAAAAAGTGTATATTTCTGGTATAAACTGATACCATCTGTATGCAATCTTTCATTTTTTTACTTAATATTTTATTGCTGTGATTCACCCATATTATTGTTTGTTGGTAGAGTTCATTTTCCTGACTGTGACGCAGTATTCCACAGTTTATAGATTTAATAAAACTGTAGAAAGGAAAGCAAGGTAAAGATGGCTCTAACTCATGTCAGGAGGCAGAGTGGACCGAATCAGCTCCATGAAGTCAGGTGCAGGTTCTTTCCAAGGTCCTGGCTTTTGTTTTGGTTGGTGGCTCTTATGTTATTAAAATTGAATAAATAGGTCATTCATAGACCACTGGTGAAAATGAGTCCACAAACCAAGGATTACGATTGATCCAAATACATAAGCCCGAGGTCTGGAGATGAAAGATACAATGTGCATCAGCATAGACTTGGCCAAAATGTGTGCAGAGAACAGCTCTGGGAACTGAGCCTGGGGTAGAATTAGCCTCTGATTGTCCTTGGGCCTTCGCTGCACCAGTGGTTCTCAAAGCCTTCCGGCGATTTAAACACGGTAAAGTCTGAAGCCACTGTTCTGCATCGACTTCAGAGGTTTCGAATCTGCCATTTGCCGAGGAATTTCGAACTTCTGCTGGAACGGCAGGGTATTTCTAGCCTTTACACAAAGTCAAGTTTTGATAAACCAAAAGTTATGCCAGTACACCTCCCATGGCCTGTGCCATCCTCAGTGATAGACACCAGGCACGGGAACAGTGGTCAAGTCAATACCAGCATGGATAGGAGGGACTGAGGAGAATTTCCTGTATTATTTCTTACGTGGTTTCTTATGTGTTTACCAGACTCACTGATGGTGCCCTGAGATGTTCCGCAGAAGGCCTTCTAAAACTTGGAAGTTAGGGAATTTGTCCGGATGGTTTGTTTTAGCAGCACCTCTCCCCACACCCTGCGCCCCCATATGCCTATCCCAGCATTTTGCTGAAGCAGATTTGGGCTTACCCTTAAGAAGAACTGTCTCTCTACAGGCTGGTTAAAGTTATTGTCTCTAAACCCAGTTCCCTTTTCTCTGTATATGCTGTACTTTCTTAAAAACACCGGGTGTAGGAAGTCAGTGGTGGACACATGCACCTGAAGCCCAGCATTGGCAGGTACCTTATGTGGAGCCGCCTTCCGTAGCGTCTCAGCTTTGTGCCTGGCATACCCAAACGGCACCCCCTGCCCCCCCGAAAGTGAGCTGTGTTCCCACATACTCTCAGAAAACAAGTCCCATCAGAGCAAGAGTGACAGCTGTTAGTCCCCATCAGTGTGACAGCCTCTGAGCTAGGGGGCTGGCCCGGGTGGAAAGGCGTTGCCATTAGCTACCTGAGAATGGGAAGCGTGCCTTTTTTGCCTCTCAAATCCCACAGTCCTACCCAGTAGCCAAGTGTCTTGCACATAGTGGATTTAATACATACTGCAAACTGGAAAAGATGTCTTTGTCGGACATTATGTTATTAAGCTGTGTTTAATTTGCACACTATGTAGCATTACATTGTGTATGTTTTTAAGTTACGTGAGTTTAGAAAATCTACAGTCTATTAAGATAATCATAATGAGGATTATTATTGTTGCCTATTGGGCTCTCTGTTCTCCTAAAGAATTTCAGAGGCATCTGGCTTGTACAGAATATCGTCTTGAACCACAGAAGGCTGGAGCCCTTGTCATCTTCAAATAGGGGACGTTTATCGAGCCTTACCGTGCACTAGATACTGTGCACCTTCCGTTCGTGAGCTCCTTTAGGCAGAATACATCCCGTCTGCCTCTCCTGGGCTCCCAGTCCCTCAAGATGCATCTTTGCTTTCAATCAATGTGGGAAAAGGAAATTATATTTCATAACATTTACTTGGATGGAGTGGAGAAACCTCGCCCCAGGACGGGAAGTACAGTTCTTGAAGTACTTTCTTCTAGTTGGATGAGAGTATGGAAAAGCGGTGTCTCCACGCTAGCCACACCAGCTTCGTGTGCGCCTCCCTCCCTTTCTCTGCTCACCCCAATTAGTTCCCTGCCTCGTCCTTGGCCTGGAACCCAACAAGGAGCTCTGCCAGGAACTGGAAGCGGGGACAGGACCATGAACGTACCTTTCTTTCTATTCCATGTGGGATGTATTAGAGACCAGAGAGCACTGTGGTGGAATTGAATTTTAATTGGGCTTTGTTGATTGGAAACACAACCTGTTCACCAGATAATTCCCAAAGCAGGGGCCTTGGAGCTGGCTGGCATATGGACCTTCTGTTGCTTAGGAACTCTCCCGGGAGGGGCGCACCTGGGGGTCAGCAGGTGCCACGGTGCCCATGCTGGGTGTGGCCAGCACTGAGCGGGGCCTGAAATATGTTGAATTTAATCCCACTGAACAGTTAGATTCTTTCCAGCTTTGGGTAAATGACTGAATGTGGTAGGCTGTCTTTAACAATTTCCATCTCCTGGGGTTCACACCTGGTATGATCCTAATTCTTTGAATGTGATCTGGACTTTGTGACTAGATTTTTAATTTTTTTTTCATTGTGGCAAAATACACATAACATAAAATTTACCGTCTTAACCGTTTTGGAGTGTACAGCTCGGTAGTGTTAAAGTATACTCACATTGTTGCACACCAGTCTCCAGAACTGTTTCATCTTGCAAAACTGAAACTCTGTACCCATTAAAAAATGCCCCGGTCCCTCCTCCCCCCCTCCCCCCCCCAGCCCCTGGCAGCCACTGTTCTACCTCCTGTCTCTGTGAATTTGACTACTCTAGATATCTCATAGAAGTGGGATCACACAGTATTTGTCTTTTGCTGACAGGCTTATTTTTTACTTAGCAGGTTCATCCACGAGGTAGCATGTGTCGGAACGTTCTTCCTTTTTAATTAAGGCTGAATAACACTCCGTTGTGTGCCGGAGCCACACCTTGCCTACCCGCTCATCCGTGGGTACACGCTCGAGTCGCTCCCATTCGGGGCATCGTGAATAGTGCTGCTGTGACCATGGATGTACAGATTGGGACTTGCTTTTAACAAAGAGACAAAGGTGATGGGATGTCGGTTCCAAGATTAGCTTACTCAAGGCTGGCGTCTGTGTTGCTTACTCTCTCTTTTGCTCATGTGACTGGACTCTGCCCTGTTTTTAGCTGCCCCACGCATAGGCCCATGTGGCGAAGCCCGGGGAGAGCTCGGACCAATAGCCAGCAAAGAGCTGAGGCCCCCGGTAGCCACACGGTGAGCTTGCAGCGGCTCCTCCCCTGGGGCAGCCTCGAGCTCTCCGAGGCCCCCGTGGACGCCTTGAGCGCGGCCTTGTAAGAGGCCTTGAGCCAGAGCTGAACCGCTCCTGGGTTTCTGACTCATAGAAACTGGGAGATAAAAAGTGTTTAAGCCTCTGAGCTTTGGGGTAGTTTGTTGTGCATCGGTAATAGAAACTAATACACCGAACACGTCTCCTGCGGGCCCCAGCCTGACTGGCTTGGTCCCAGGCGATGGTGAGGTGTCACCTGGGTTTGGGAGGACCGCCGTGACTTTGATCTCTCGCTAAATGTCAGGCACCATTCCAAGCATTTACTCACATTAACCCATTCGGTCCTCACAGAATCCGTGTGAGAGGGACCCTCTCACGGAAAAGGAGCCCCATTTTCTAGATGAAGAACTGAGGTGGTTTATGGCTGTGCCGTGTGCACGCAGTGAGTAGGGATCCAGGATGGGATCATCCAGCGTACAAAGTAACGTCCTTCATGGTTCCCCTTCCCCCCGCGACACTGCCGTCCAGTCTTCACTGTCCTGGGAGCGGGAGCACAGGTCCGGCCCTCGGTCCCGTGAGCCCATGGGGGGGCTGTGTCTGAGGCTGGCGTCGGTCCCCGCTTTTTGTACTCAATTTTCCTCTCAGTGGGAAAGACTAATGATGCCTGTCCCCCTTCCTGCCTCACGAGGAACGCCGGGAAGTTAAGCTCTTCTGCAGAAGCCACCAGCCCTGGGAGGGTGAGCGGGGTGTTTTGGCAGCTGGGCTGCAGGTTCTTTACCTTGCCTGCTGTGTTCTGGTGATAACGCCTCGGGAGCATTTGGAAGGCTGGCTGTGGGGTCTGGCGCCTCACCAAACGCTAACAGTGCTAGCTGTGTGCTGTTCCTTCTGTAGGAGTGTGCGTGTGTTGGGGGGGCTCACAGCACACCAGGTGCCGCAGCAGAAGTGTGGACAAGGGGATGTGAAACTGCCGAGAGCGGCCAGCGTGCAGAAGCAGAGAGACGGGGGCCTCGGGGACGTGTGGATCGTGGCAGTTGAGAGTGGATTCTCTTGGTGGGGAGAGGTGCTGGCCTGCTTGCCCTTTGGGGTTGGTAGAGCCACTTGGTTAATAGGACGTGCCCCAGCTTGTGTTTCAAGATGTTCATTTTCTGTACTCGGTGTGCAGGCCTCATTAACTGTCTCCACCACAGCCTAGAGCTGGAGTCAGTGAATCAGAACCATGAAGCCCCTTAAAGTCCTGACCAAGTCCAGCAGCCCCTCTCTTCCCAGGCACCTGAGGACATTGCACTTGGGCTTTCACCCTTCGGTCCTGAGGCCCAGATTGAGAGCTGGCATGAGGAGGGAGGGTGGGGGACACAGAGGTGCGGGTTAGAAGATCCAGAATTGAGAGAGAGCCCCGTGCATTTGGAGAATGGAAGCACGAGGCTCCCCTGGGTGGACAGCAAGAGTAATGTGGGAGGAAGCTGGAGTGAGCAGCAGTGGCCTGTGGATTGGGGCCTGGGAAGCCACGGTAAGCATTTTGCACTCTTTCCTACGGGCATGGGAAGTCACGGATGAGACATGTGGAGGTCATAACAGGGCCATGCTTCAGGAGGTATTTGAGCCTCCCATCGCCAAGATTCAGTGATGAATGGGATGAGGGTTGCAAGGATCGGCAGGCAGTTCGCGTGACACGGGGACGCTGATTCCGTGGGACTGGAGAGTCCGCCCTCTTCCTGCCCAGGTGTGCGTGCTCTCTGCCCCGGGCTTCCCACCTGGGAGGCAGTTGGGAGTAAAAGGGGCTGTGTTCTTGGAAGACACCTTTGCTTTCTGTTGGAAGATGAACCCAAGTGACTGAGCAGAGATAATTTCTAGAGAAATCAAGGCGAGCAGTGAGATGGAAAAAGTGCTAGTTTTTAGTTTTTCAAGTATGAACGAGAAAGAGATTTATATATTTAAAAAAAAAAAGAGTAGTCTGGGTTTAGGGGATCCAATAAAAAATATCACAACCTAGAATTTGTTGGGTGGTCAATATTTTCCCCAAAGGTCGTGGCCGCCAAGTGATGTCAAGAGCTTTGTTTGAGGGGCCCTGAAGAATCATCCCCCTGAAAGAATTCATTTGGCTTTACTTAGAGGGCGCCTCTGGAGGGATGCCTTTCCCCCCTGTATTTAATTCGAGAGTTTGAGAGCCCAGCTAGGCTGGGAAAGGCAGAAATGCTGACTTCCTTAGCAGAAACGGGAGATTTGAGAGGTTGATGCTGCTTTTCTGTTCCTGTGGGGTTTCTTCTTAGTAACTGAGTGTTGGCATCACCAAAGCTTCCTTCCCTCCGGCCACTGCCACGGGAAGGGGAGGATTCCTAAAATGTCCCTCATTCAGAAGAAAGGCAGGATTCTCCTCTGAGGCCAGCAATTGCCTCCTGATCTCTCAGCCTTTGTGGTAATCTCCAGAGCTCTTTCTTCATCTCCCCTTTTCCTTGTGCACATCGCCCCTTCTGTCCCCTCTCCTGGCTCCTGGCTTTATCTGTCCCTCTCTCTCCCTGGCATGTGGTAGAGTCCTGCCTGGACCCCCCCGCAGAGTGTGCCTCTTCCTGTTGAGCCAAGTTTCAGGGTGGTGGGACCGAGCGTGGCCCTTGCTGTCTGTCTGCAGGTCCGCTCTGCAGGTTTTCCGAGCCACGCGACTGCTGTGCTGCGTGATTACATAGGTAACCTTTATCCGTCCAGTGCGTGGATGCCTGTGGGCCTCAGCTCCCCACATCACTCCCAGCACCTTTCTCCTCTTGACTCTTCCTCATATTCATTCAAACTCCAGTTATTTGCAGAGTGCGTGCTGTGGCCCGGCCCCACCCAGGTTCTGGAAGAAATACAAAGCGAGCTCAGATCAAAGTTGCTCACAGTCTGTAAGGGAGAAACATAATGCCCTGCAGATAATGACCCTAAAGTATGATAAATGCTGTTATAGAGGAGACAGGAGGACATGAGGGGCAGCGAGGAAGGACTGTTTTTCCTGGGGGGATATGGCAGAGACTTCGGAGAAATGAAATCTCTGCCCAGTCTTTAAGGATAAACAAAAATGGACCCATAAACAAGCATGAGGCTGGGCATCGAGCCAGAGGAAGTAGCATATTCAAAGACAGAGATTCCTTATGGCTGGAGCGAAGTGTTGGGAGTGGGCCAAGTACAGGGACATGGAGCTGCCAGGGTGCATGAGGCTGGCTTGTGGAGGCCCCCTCCCTGCACCCTTCAACTGGAAGGTGGTGCCGGAGAAGAAATGAGATGCGAAAGCCTGGAGAAGGGATTCACAGGAGGGGCTGATCATCGTGGCACACAGTGAGAATTCTGATTCTCCATGGCTCTCATTGAGCTCTGCTCTCCCATGGGCAGGGAAAGTCTAATTGAGACTTGGGGATACCGTACAGGAGGCTGGGGAATAATAGATTCTGAGTTCTTTGGCGTGAGAGTTGTTTGGGAGGGTAGATGACTATGGGCCAGATATTCCCAGCCTCCCACCCTTGACTAGTGGCTTGAGAATCTTTCTTGGGTTATGCAATCCAGTAATGATAGTTCTTTTTTTGGACCCGGTCTGGCTCCCTGAGAGCTCTGAGGCCTGGGAAAAGTGGAAATGTGCTCCAATGTTGCAGATATCTTGCCACAGCCCCCAAATGCCCCAGGCACCTACTTTTCATTCCCTTGTCTCTCTGGAAACGCATTCTGGTTAACCTTTGGTTCTGGAAAGCCACAGAATGACACGTTCTCCTCTGTGAATTCTCTTCCCTGAGATCTGTGCCCTCTGTAAAGTGTGTGCGGCTCCAGTTTGCATCGATAGGTCAGCATTTACTGACGGTCTCCTTTTGCAGAGCACACTGCTAGGTGCTACGTGGCATCAAGAGAATTCCTAGGAGCTGCTCCGTTCTCTGGTAGCTAGTTGTTCGGCTGGAGAGGAAGACCAGGAGTACACCGTCACCCTTTGACCAGCTCTATAAACTTGAAAAATGCTGCATCAAGTCTTGCATTTGAAAGTATACATTAATGCGCCCAGTATTCCGGGTGCCAAGGTATGTCAGATGTGTGCTATTAGCTGCCCCACCCTCAGCTCCCTTTGGAAAAGCCAGCCCTCCAGCCTCCAAGACAGTAATCAGGCGTCTCAGGTGTCTCAGTGTTACCTTCCCTGGGTGTGAATTATAGAAACTGTCTTCTCGGGGGTTAATAACGGGTGAATCTCATATTTGCCTTTGTTCATTCAACATATAGTGTTACAGTGGAGATTGAGGCCCAGAGAAGCGATGTGACACTTGGGGTGCGTCATCGAATGAGAGGCCCCTATATGATGTGGCTCTCCCCATTTCTGAGAAACAGCAGCAGATCAACAGCATCAGGTGTAAATCTTGATTAGTTCTGAGGAAATCACGTTGATTATTTCTCAGGCAGGACGAAGCTTTGCCTTTCGACTGTAAGACCTTTAGAGCAAAAGTTGTGAGGTGGGATCTGGAAGAAAAGGAAGAAAAGATGTGGTGTCGCCGCTCACCCATTCTGGACAATCATATACGGAGACGTTTGCAAAAGACGAGTCGCCCCAGACTAATTTATGGCGTGTTTTCTATTAGAATTGCAAAAGAGGGTGTTAGAATATGGCTTCACGTGTACTTAATGCATGCTGTATTTAAATCGGGGATGTGCACTGAAACGTGAAGCAGACAGTTCAAGGAGCTGCACTGATTTGCCGGATTCTGAACTAATCTTGATTCTGTTATTGTCTTTTTCTGTTCCCATCCTTGTTTCCTTATTGTTTTTCATTAAAAGTAATTTAAATCAGAACCCACCGTGGATTTTCAGAATCAGCCAGCTGGAGGGGACCTGAAGCTCGCAGCTCTCCGGCTGGACTGGAGCTGACTTGTTAGCTGCCCCGGTCCCTGGCTCCTGCTCAGCCTGACACTGTGACGAGGAGGCGTGGTGGCCGCTGCTGCAGCAGGCTCCGTGGGACCGAGGCTCATGTGGGCTCTGTCGCTTCGTGGGCAGTGTCAGCATTAGTGGAAATGCCTTAGATGGCGGCCGTTCTCTGCTTGGTCGACCCTTCGGCTCTCAATCTGGCAGTAAAATTCAGAGATGATGCTGTAAGATGTTTATACCCTCTGCGAAAAGATCTGGAAAATGGAAATAAGTGTGATCAGGGTTCTGTGGAGACAGGAGTGATTAAAGGCCAGCGACAGGGAGTGTTTGGCATTTACCCTGGAGAGTATCTGGTTACAGTGATACCTAACCAGCAGAGGTTGGGGGAGAGAGGGGGCCCTGGGAAATGTTGATGGTGAGTTTCAGAATGATGGGGCGGGGGGAGGAGACATGGTTGGTATTTAATAGATGGGGGTCAGGGAAACTTAATGCCCTTCATCGAGGGGGACAGTCTCACAAAGCAAAGCATTGTGTCCCGCCACCTCCTCTCCCCCTGTAAATACCAGTAGCTCTCTGCTTGAGAAACATTAGACTAACTGTTTCACTTTATAAAGAGAAAATGGAAATGGAGGCCCAGAAAAGTGATGTGATTTGTCCAGGGTCACACAGCATGAAAATGGCAAGACTGGACAGGAACCTGTTTCTTTGGACCCTGAGACTCAGGTCTTTTCCCATTGTGCTCCTCGTTAAGGAGGCAAAAAGAACTTAAGACTGAGTAACTAAAAGCGGGGAATCTGCAAAGTACTGAAACATTATACACTGTGCCATTCAACACATACGAATCTCCAAGCAACAGAAGCAACAAAAAGTAAAATAAGAGTATGTGTCTAGAACACGTGACTTTCTGCCAGTTGGAGGCTCTACCCTGAACCCTGTATTCAGCTTGGGAGTCCTGAGTATCACCATAGGAGGCGTCAGTCACAAGTATATTGGTTGGTTTGGATTTTTTAAAAAACAGTTTATTGAAATATAACATATACCACGCAAGTCACCCATTTAAAGAGTACAATTCAGTGTTTTTTAGTCTATTCACACAGTTGGACCACTGACTAATTTTAGGACATTTTCATCACTCCAGAAAGAAACCCTGAACCCATGAGTAGTCATTCCCCTCTAGCCCCACTCACTCCTCCCTCCGCCCCATTTTCTATCTCTATAAATTTGCCTATTCTAGACATTTCATATAAATAGAATCCTATAGTACATGCTCTCTATGACTGGCTTGTTTCACTTAGCATAATGTTATCAAGGTTCATCTATGCCATAGCAGGTATCAGTAATTCGTTTCTTTTTATTGCTGAATAAATAAATACTCTCTTATAGGGTAAACCACATTTTATTTAACTCTGCAGTAGTTAATGGCTTTTTGGATTATTTTAAGTTTTTGGGTATTATAAATAATGTTGCTGTGAACATTTGTGTGCAAGTTTTATATGGACCTATATTTTCATTTCTTTGGGTGTATACATAGGAGCGGAATTGCTGAGTCATATTGGTAACTCTGTGTTTAATCCTTTGAGGAAGTGCCAGTTTTCCAAAGTGGCTGTCCTGTTTTACATTCCCACCAGCAGGATTCTAATATCTGTACATATTCACCAACACATTATTATTATTATCATTGCCATCCTTGCGGTGTGAAATAGTACCACATTGTGGTTTTGACTTGCATTTTCCTAATGACTAATGGTGAACAACTTTTCATGTGCTTATTGGCCGTTTGTGTATCTTACTTAGAGAAATGTCTATTCAAGTCCTTTGCCATTTTAAAGTTGGGTTATTTGTCTTTTTATTGTTGAATTGTAAGGGTTTTTTATATATTTGTCAAACAAGTCCTTTATCACATATGATTTGCAAACATTATCTCCTGTTCTGTGAGTAATCTTTTCACTTTCTTGACTTTCATTTGCAGCACAAAAGTTTTTCATCTTGATGAAGTCCAATTCATCTATTTTTTTCTTTTGTTGTTTGTGCTTTTGGTATCATATCTAATCGTTGCCTAATCCAAGGTATCAAAGATTACTTCTTTGTGTGTTTTCTAAGAGTTTTATAGTTTTGGCTCTTACATCCTGGTCTGTGATGCATTTTGAGTTCATTTTTATGGATGGTGTGAGTTAGTAGTCCAACTTCATTCCCTTGCGTGTGGACATCCAGTTATCCAGCCCCTTTTGTTGAAAAGGTCATTCTTTCCCCCACTGAATTGTCTTGGCTCCCTTGTCTGCTATGTTTTTAATAAATTCACTAGCTAGACTCCTTCAACTATATTTCTCGTCTGGGGACAAATTCACAAGTAGTGTGTGGCAGTCCTTGCCTTCTAGGGATTTATATTCCTTTAGGAAGAGCTGATAAACGTGAAAGAAGACAGAGCTGTGTGATGATATAGGGAACATTTTTTAAAAAGTGGTCAGTTCCCTTCCTTGTTGGATGATTTCATAATACCATGTCCCTCTCCTCATAAATCCAGTGGCAATTTCCTTCGCCGGAATAATAATGCATTTTACTTCACAGGTAGTGGTCGTTGTAGCTGGAGTTGTATTAAGTGGAAACTGTCATTTGTGTGTTAACTGTGTGCCAGGGACTTCTCTGAGTACTTTGCACACATCATTCATTCAAACCTTGCGAGAACCCACGAGGAAATAACTATTTCCACATTTTATCAATGAAGAGAGTGAGGTCCAGAGAGGTTAGTTCATTTGTTCTGGGTCACTCAGCTGACAGGTGAAAGGGGCGGGATTTGAACCCAGCACCCCAGCACCAGACACCGGTCCACACTTTCAGCATTTTAACCATCAGGCTGAACTGCCTCCTCTCCCATTCACAGTTCTATGCTCAGCACCCAGTACATAGTTGGCACTCAGCTCTGCACAACTGGATGAAATGAATTAATGACTAAAGGATTAATCCAGACAGAACAGCAGTGGCCAAGGAAGGAGGATTGATTTATGGGGGAAAATTTAGAGGAACGATATCCAGAGATAGGGTTTGCCTAAGTGAGAGTGATGACTGAAGCCAGAAGGTGCCCTGGGGGAGAGGAACCAGGAACAGAGGAGCAGAGGGGAGGAGGAGTGATGGGGTGTTGGAGTGCAGAGTCCAGGCTGGAATATAAATGAGGAATCACAGCTTACACTGCAGCCTGTGGAACGGTCTGTGTAAGAAAAGCATGGAAATGCCATCAGGTAAGATAGACTGCCCAGAGCACCCGACCCCATCATTTGAAGGGTGCTGGCTGGGGGAGGTGGGTGCGGAACAGGCCAGCGAGCGCTCACCTTGGATCCAGCAAGACGCTGATGGCTCTGAGAAGATGGTGCAGCAGTGTACCCAGTTATTATCATTCTGGTAAATACTGCTTGTCCTGAAGGCAGGAGCGGCCGTATCTCAAAAGAGAGGCGTTCGCCTAAGTGTTCAGGCAGGCCAAGCAGGGTTTGTAAGGGATGAAAGCTTGATGGTCTATCTGAGGTGACTGATGCTAGGAAGCTTTATCCCGTTTGCTTTTCTCGCAGGATTTAAGCCAGAAGGTTGCCTCCAGCTGGGGGGGCTGAGGCTGTGCCAGTGCAAGAGTGTGGGCAAAGCTATGTGACCGTCTTCCTTGCAAATGCAGTGCCTACCGCCTGCAACAGTCGTTAGTAGAATTGCGCCCTTGCTGCGTGCCAGGCACTGGTCCTTAGCATTTTACTCATATGGAAATCAGTTAAGGAAGTTTCTCCTTTTATTATGATCTCTATTTTACGGGGGCGGAAAATGAGGGTAGGAAGATTCTAAGTCTTTCATGAGGTCATCGTGATGGTTGATTTTATGTGTCCCCTTGGCTGGGCTAACGAATGACCAGGGAGCTGGTAAAACATTTCTGGGTGTGTCTGTGAGGGTGTTTCCAAAAGAGATTAGTGCAGTTGAAAGACTGAGTAAAGCAGATGGCCTTCCCCAGTCCACTGAGGGCAAGGGAGGGGTCAAACTCACTCTCTCTGCTTGAGCTGGAACATCCTTCTGCCCTTGGACTTCTGTCCGTCCGTCCGTCCATCCATCCATCCATCCATCCACCCATCCATCCATCCACCCATCCATCCATCCATCCATCCATCCATCCATCCATCCATCCATCCACCCATCCACCCATCCATCCATCCATCCATCCGCCCATCCATCCATCCACCCACCCATCCACCCATCCATCCAGTCTCCTCTTGATTCTGTTTCTGTAGAGAACCCTGACTGTACAGTTATCCAGAAAGTGGCAGAATCAGAATTCGAATCCACACTCTGTGACTTCCCAGGCAAAGCCTTAACGACTACATTCTTAAGACACAACCCCTGCGCCCTAGGACCTTACAGTTTGGTTTGGGTGAGCAAGTGAACAAACAAAAAATGACAAGTTAGAGCTGTGTCGTGTGCCTGAGAGCCAGCGAGGGGATCTAGACGAACCGCTTGAGATGCCGTCCAGGATGGAGCTGTGGTAGAGGCTCATTGGGGGGGGGGGGTGGTATGGAAAGGCTTACTCTGTACACTTGAGGGTCAAGGACTGATGAAGCAACCTCTCCAAGACTCGGTTTTCTCCTCTGAAGCATGGGGACTAGACCCATTTCATTGATTGGAACCAGCAAGTGAAATAGTGTTGGTAAGAGCTTAGCGCAGGGCTTGGCACCCAGGAGGCACTCGGTAGATAGTGCTGTAGCTCATTCATCGACACCGTGGTGATTGCCGTAATTGTTATTAAGCAGGCACTGTCTTAGGTGTGGAGACCAAGAGGAGTAAGACCCCGCCCCAGGCCTTGAGGAGCTCGGCCCATTCCCACACTGCTTGCTTGCTTTCCTGTGCACTCTCCACTCCCTGATGGGAAGGACTCGAGCAGGTGCTGTCAGATGAGTAAGTCATCGCGAGTACTTATAATGTCATGCGGCACATGCATCACGAGAAGGGTATCCAGTCTCGTTTGGGAGAGTCCCGCTGGTCTAGGTCAGGCTTGGCTCCATTCTGCAGATTGGATTCAGGTGGGTCCTACCTGTTTCTCTTTTGTTCTGGGAGAAATGGGCTGCCCAGGGCATGTTTTCCTCTTGGCAGTGTCAGACATGCAAAAGCCCCACACCCAGCTGCACAATCATATTATAAGCCTGTACCTGTGACCCATGCTAAGGTCCTGTTGGCTGGCACAAGTCACATGGCCAAGCCCAAGGTCAATGAGCGGGAAATATAGGCTGCCCCCAGTGACAGTAAGTACAGAATTGCATGGCCAAGGGCATGGGTGCAGGAAAGGTGAAGAACCGGGAGCAGCAGTGTATTCACACTGAGCTTGGAGGGGAGCTAGGCTCCAGCCGCAAGGCTGCCCTCGGCCTGGCGGATGCCTTATTTTCCGGGAGACTTCCCCTTCCCTGGCACAGCACCTCTGCCCACCCCTTGATTTCTGTGCCAACCACCCAAACCCCTAAAGGCCTGCTGTGGTCACACAGCCGAACTCTGGCTCCAGCCAGCCCTGCCTTTGATTGAGTCTGCCTCTGACTCATTATTTACAGAGACTGTAAAATAGAGCTTAACTCAAAATTACCGTAAGTCAGCTCATCCGAGTGAGGCCGGTAGGCAGCTGGACCTTCACAGTTGAAAGCAGACTGAGTAAAAGGGGGAGGGAGAAAAATGAAGAGCTGCAAATAAAATGTCAGGGGATGCTTCATTATGGGAAGGTTGTGCGCCCGCCTGCTTAATTGTCTAAGCGGCTGATGGCAACAGCTGGCAGCGAAGCCAGTCTCACTTCTACTTACGTGTTTACCTGGTGCCTGTCACCGTAACGGCCACGAGCAGTATTGACTCCAAATTAATTTTGCCTCATTCCTTCTCTTTCTTGGCTGTGCTTTTATCACTTCTTAGTCCCGCACCGCAATAGGAAACCTGTTTACTACATGGCAAAAACTTGGCGTTTCGAGAGGCAGAGTCCACCAAATAACACAGAAACAGCTCTTATTAGGTGCCCGTCGCTAGCCTAGGTGCTTTTTACACGTGTATGTGACTCTTCTAATCCTCACAACCATCATATAAGGTAGGTAGTATTATGCCTGTTTTGCAGATGAGGGTAGTTACAAGTTATGACCAGAGAGGTTAAGTAACCTGAAAAAAGTCACACAGCTTGGAGGTTTACTTAACCTTGATTGGCTTTTGATTGGCCTCTGCAAGGTGGTACTTTGGGCGTTCTTTGTGCTCGGAGTGAAATCCAAACTCTTTACCAAAGACCGCACGCCTTATACGTTCCAGCTCCCAGCTGGTCTCTGTCACATCTCCTGACACTCTCCTCGTCCACCTGGCCCAAGCCGCACCGGCCTCCTTTCCATTTCTTAGCCATGCCCTTCATTTACAGAGTCTAGTTTGGGGGGTCTGGCCTGTTTTCAGCTCTCACCTTCGCCTCTCATCTGAGACTTCCAGCCGGACGCTTTAGCCTCCCCGCTGCTCTCCCTTCCTTGCCCCCGTTGGCCACTGCTGCCTGCTCCTCCCACCGCCTCTGCTGGCTTCCCAGGGCTCGGCAGCACCCTTTGGTTCCTGGACATGGGCCTGCCACCCTTGGCATCTTTACTGTCTCAGTCCTGTACCCAGTTCCCAAATCAAGACTTCCATGCACTGAGAGCAGGATTTCCTTTATCCCGGTGTAATGGCTCATCCCACCTAGAATGCTCAGCTCTCTTATTCAAGAGAATAAGTTATTACCCTGCCAGCCTCACCTCAGCCACTCCCGCCGTCAGAGAAGCGAGGGAGGCCTGACCCTTGGAGTGGTCAGGGGCCGGAGGCTGGTCCCCAGAAGAAGCCAGCTGGCTGTTGGCCGTGGCTTTGGGGCAAGGCCGTCTGGTGCCCGGGTCAGCCCCTGGGCTGTCAGCCTCATTCAGGTTTTCTGGTGGAAGCTCGTTAACATGTCCAATCCTGGGATGCTGTTCGGTCCATGTTGCCCTTTGGTTTTTCATCTCCAGGAACTGCAGCATCCCTGCTGTGATGTGGCACTTCTGTGTCTTTAACTTCCTTTTGAATTTGTTGGAAGGAAGAAAGAACTCCATAAAGTTATGAGCTGCAGAGAACCTGTGTTGTAAGACCAGTGGGTGTCTTGAATGGCTAAGTAATTTGAACTCGAGGAACCACCCAGTGTGAAAGCCACTGCCAAGTGAGTGGATCCTGTGTGCTCCATTCGGCCTGCAGGTGGTCACAGAATGTGAGCAGTGGTCATCTCTGGGGTGGGTCATTGGAGACTCGGGTCTAGCTTTAGACATTTTCCTTTTTTTTTTTGCGTCGAGGACAAAGACATACACAATAAAAAATAAATAACACCTATACTCCTGAAAACTTGATCTTGTGTTCTTAATAAAGAAGATTGGGGCCTGGCCAGGCGTGGCTCAGCAGTTGAGCGTCGACCTGGGATCCAGGCAATCAGGGTTCGATTCCTGGTCAGGGCACATGCCCAGGTTGTGGGCTCGATCAATGCTTCTCTCATCATTGATGTTTCTGTCTCTCTCTCTCCCTCTCCTTTCCTCTCTCTGAAATCCATAAAGATATATTTAAAAAAAAAAAAAAAAAAGACTGGGAAAGTGACTATTAGAAGCTAAATATACAGGTTTTAAAGACTATCTTTATTTTATTGTTTACTTATATTAAGGAAAAAAACCCTGCAAGTTTACACTGGAGTTAGGGATTGGCTGCATGGGGGGTTGAAAGAATATCGGTTATGAATAGTTTATTGTTAAAGTTAGAATCAGAAAATAAAAACAGTACTAGAGAGGAAAAGGTTTTCCCACTTATGTTTTTGAACTTATTTAGTAGAGGCTGTGTAAGGTTCCTTAATATCTCTGGGCCTTAGTTTTCCCATCTATAAAATGGTTTAAAATAGTACCAGCCCATAAGTTTGCTCTTAGAGTGAATTGGTGTCTGTGAGAATCTTAGGACAGGACTGGAACACAGCAGTCACTCAGTAACTGCCTGCTGCTGCTGGGTTGCCCTTGTTGTGACAGTTAGCTTTGGACTCCATAGCAGAAGTAGCCACAATAGTGAAGTTACAGCAGTAAATTAGGGAACGTAGGGCTCTGACTGCATCTGAGCCGCTGTGCTCAGTTTTTTATTTAGGTGCATTTATTAGCTCTTCATATCTAATCTGTACCATTTGTTTTGTTACTATCTTCATATTATAGATTAGGATGCAGAGGTTCAGAGGGGTTGAGTAACCTACCCAAGGTCACACAGCTTGTAAGAATTTGACCCTGATTCCAGAGCTTGTGCTCTGAATGAGTACATTTTGTTACCTTGCTGTCTTGTGTTCTCCTGAGTGCCCGAGATAGGCAGTTGCCTTCATTTGCCATGGGATTCCTCCTGTGGGCCACAAGTCCCCGAGTGTTTTAATGTCTTTACAGAGGGATATGCTGAGAATTTCTCCAACTGAATCCCCAAAGCAGAGACTTAGCCCCATCCTGGTGGATATACGTTGGGAGAGGCAGAGGCCACCCACACCCACTGATCCGAGGCATCAGGCAGCAGGAGGCTGGTAACTTAAAGGCTACATGTTGATGGCGGAGGGTTTACAGAAATGGAAGCAATTATACAGCTTGCAGTTAAACTCGGAGTGGGGATTGAAAGCTGAATAATTAATGTCCAGTTTGTTTGTAGTTCAGTGTCCGGGCAAGCAGCTCGACAGCAAGTGTATAAATACTCGCCCCACAGGGACCTGACCCAGAGAGAGGGGCGCCTCTGTCTCCTCTTGACTGGAGAATGTTGGTGCATCTCACGTTTACCTGCAACTCCCGCTGCCTGGTTCTGTGCTGGGAGCTTCGACAAACCGGGATCACTCAACTGGCAGGTGCACGGGCGCTCCCCTGGGCTCTCGGATGGAGATGCCAGAGGGCTCTGATGAAGGGCCAGAGGAGCCCATGGCCATGGAATTGGACTTAATCCCAGAGCAGGGGAGCCCAAAGTGGACAGGTTCAAGGTCAGATTTGCCTTAGAAAAACCACTCTGTGTGCAGGGCGGAGCAGCGACAGGCAGTGCCACCTTACCCAGATGAAGCCAACGTGACTCGCAGGGTGTGGCCTCAGGCACCAGTGTTGTCCTCTAAGCCAGGGACGTATCCAGGGCTCCTCTTCAGGTCCCTCCAGCTCCCCGGTCGTTCTGAATGTTTAGCAGGAGTCTGAGCTCCTGCTCAGTGCCAGCTACTCTGCTGGGTCCTTCACAGATTAACCCCTGTGATCCTCACAGCATCTAGCTCGGGAACCATTCTCGTTTTGCAGTGGTACAAACCGAGGCTAGAGACTCACTCGGTTCACTGTTCTAGAAGATGTCAGAGCTGAGTCCAAGCCCGGTGCCCAGACCTCTTTCCCTTTCGTGGCCTGGCTCTCCCGCTCTCAGATGCCAGGAGCCTCGTACTCACCTGGCTCCCTCTGGAATCACAGCTGAGCCTGGCAGGTCTCAGCCTGCTGGAATGGTGGAAAGCAAAGGGCAGCTTTTCCCACGTTAGCATGAGGGACCTAGGAGGCTCTCTGAGCGATTCCTGCCTCCTCCCAACCCTCGTCCCACCGCCACTAATCCACGTTACAAGGTGGTCTCTTTCCTTTCAACACAAGTGAATTACCAAGTGAGAATGGAAGCAGCAGCGGACGCCTCAGAGAGCTGGTCCAGGGCTCAGGACCTTTCTCTGCACGAGAACAACCCGCTTCAGAGCCTTCTCAAAGGTGGCAAAGTTGGCATTTACAAAAGGTGAGATTTTCATCACGTACGGAGGTGTGAGCTGTCTGGCAGTGTCCTGGAGCCAGCCACTTTGTAAAATAACGACTTTTTTTAGTTTCTTTGGAGCTGGAGGGATTATAGCAAAGCCAGAGATAGTCCCTGACTGCATTTTAATGAATGGAAATGCTGCCGCTATTATTAGGGATGGTTTGCTTTTCTTTTTAGGATTTTTTTTTCCATTGTGGTGAAATATACATCACATTAAATTTACCATCTTGACTTTTTAAATGTGCAGTTTGTAGTGCTAAGTATATTCGCATCGTTGTGACAATTCGCCTTTGAAATCCAGAAAAGAAAGCCTGAGTATATTTCATCCAGAGGTAGAAACAAGCACATAACATTACGTCCTCGACTGCTCCTGAGGTCTGGGTGGTTTATTAAGTTTGCACCGTCAGTCACATGTCTTGCCTCACTGAGCCATCTGGGGAATGGGGTGGGATGGGGGAGGGCTGAGGAAGCCCAGGTGTCTGGCACCTTTGTTTCGAGCATGTTCTAGTGCCATCTAGTGTCCGAGGGGCCTCGTGCCAGCCGGGTAAGGCTGTAGATTTCCTCTGCTTCAGGCCGGGCTCTGTAAACCCAAATAGCTTTAAAAGAGCACCCAGGAGATACTTGTCTTTTTAGATCAGCTACTTTTTTTCTGGCTCTGATCTCTTGGAAACTTGCAACTGAATCCATTTCGTTAACAGTCAGAACAATTTGTTTCTTTGAAGCTCAGACAGGGTGAGATTAGCATGAGCCCAATATTAAGCTATTAAGCGTCAATTTGGTGAACCTATTTATAAAGGGGAGCCGGAGACAGAAAATAAGGGAGGCCGCATTGAGGGGCTCCTTTGCCAAGTCCTCTCTCTCTCTCACTGGAAAAAGTGACTCAAATCATCAGTTTTTATGTAAGAGGAAAAAAAAACTGGGAGTGTATACACGCTGCCTTGATGACGTGTGGTTCTCCTAATAGTAGTAGCAAGACAGTAATGCGGGACAGCTAAACCTACGTCATGCCATGTACCCAACACTGTTCTAAACACTTTACCATTTAAACTATTTCATTCTCACAATAATCCAAACGGGATAGTTGTTAATATTTGCCCATTTCATTAATGGGGAAACTGAGGGACGTAATGTGGCCAAGGTCACAAAGCCATAGTCAGTGTGTTGTGATAGTGAAATTTCTGAGGACTTAGAAACACTGGGTTTTGGTTAGGGTTCCAGGTGATGGAGTGTTTCCCTCGCCGCCCTTTGGTGCTCAGCTGGTCTCTGGCGGTGGCTGCTGGCTCTCCCCTCCGCGTGGGACTAGGCCAGGGCACCTCCCAGCTCCATGCCCAGAGGGCCCAGGTAGAGCATGTTGATCACATGGAGCTGTTTAAGGCTGTTTGGTGTTTTGGGCGTATTTGTTTTAAGGAATTTCACAAGGCTGTGACATTTCCTCTCTCACGCCTCACTTCCTCTGTCTGGGGAGTAATAAAAGGAGTTTCCATCGGGTGTTGTTTTCGGGGAGGTACACGAGGTAATGACTGTGATGGCACGTGGTCCAGTGTCTGGCACACAGTATGTCCCCATTACATCTTACCTTTGTGTACTTTTGATCTGCAAAAGTAGTTATTTTAGCTCTGCATCCATGTGCTCTGGCATCTCCTGCTGTCGGGATAAGTCCGCCCAGTCACCGGAGAGGGCTGTGTCCATCTTCTGTTCTGGAGGGCAGATTAGTTCTTAAATGTCTCTTCTGGGTGGAAGGACTGGAAGCCGGGAAAGTTGGCTTTATCACGTCTTCCTCTCTTTCAGATCCCCGTACACCTGTATGCATGCATATGGGTAACATGGACGTGCACACATACACAGACATACATGTGTATCTGTATGCTTG
Source organism: Miniopterus schreibersii (assembly GCF_964146895.1). NCBI lineage: Eukaryota > Metazoa > Chordata > Mammalia > Chiroptera > Miniopteridae > Miniopterus > Miniopterus schreibersii. Next base: position 57,829,749 of record NC_138112.1, read on the forward strand.
CATTTGCACATATGTATATGTATGACGAATACACAGACACACATGTCTGTACTCGCACGTATGCATGCTCCCTCCTGCAGTGCGAAGTTACAATATCAGCATCTTATGGAAACCATGAGGAGGGAGATCCGGAGACGTTTCCTGCGAGCCGGGGATGATAAATCGCAGCGCTCCGCGCAGCCCTCATTATTGCAGTTTAAATGTGTAAAGGATCGCTGCTGGTCTCCTTAACATGCAGCGTGTGTTGTAGTTAGGTGAGCTGACAGCATTAATAAGCGCTTTCTTAGGTCCCCATGAAAAATGCAGCTCTCCTAATCCTGTTTCTCCCACCGGGTCTTAGGCCGCTCGGTCCAGATGCTCGCTCCACGGGGTCTGTAATAGCTGCGCCTCTGAAGGACGTGATTTCTTAATCCGCAGATATGAAGCTTTGCGAGGGAATTTTAGCTGTTCTGTCCATGGCAGTGTGGGAAGCGAGATGTTTCTGTTCGGGGAGCTCTCGTGGGTCCCCTTCTCCGGTCGGGGGAAGGCAGTAGTGTGATTCGCAAGCGTGAGCCCAGGTTTTCAGCCGGATGGTAAGAATTGCGGTGGGAGCAGGAACTCAGGGCATCCGCTGCTGACCGTCCTGGAGATACGGGGTCATCCATCCATTCTCTCTTGGGCTCCGTCAGTGACAGGCGGAACCTCCCATCTGGCTGGAAAATCTGTTACTTGACCTGAGCAGGAAGAACAGTTTGGAGTTGGCAAGTTGGTGGTGGTGGGTACCTCGGGGGTTCTGGGTCCCCCAGAGAGCGTCAGCTGCCTGGTACTATGAGGCCGTTAAGTGGGGTGAAATGCTGATTACTCCTTTCTGTTCTCTGGCCCTGGCCCCTCTCCTCTCCCTTTGCCTGGTCACTCTCACTTGCCCTGACCTCCACTCTCTCAGCACCCGTCTCCTCTTGATTTTCCCGCCGGGCCTCCCTCCCTCTGTTCCTTCCTGCTGGAGATGCAGCGAAGTAAGGGGATGGCTGGTGGTCAGTTGAGGTGCCTGAGGCTCCACCTTCTTTTCACTCAGCCCAGAGATGCCTCCTCTCTCCTCTCCGTGTAAATCATTTAACCACAAGGGTTTTGCTGTCGTTCTTCCTGTAACCAGCTCTCTCAGGCCAAAGCCTGAAGTCCAGGGACATGTCTGAGAAAAGTTGTGCCTGGGCCTTCCAGCTCTGTGCCGTCTGAGTGGTGAAAGACTCAGTGCCAGCTTTCGTCCTTTCCCAGCTGGAGCCTGGGAAGGTCAGGGGCAGTAGCCACTTCCAACCCTTAAGTCTTAGCGGTGGCAACAGTTCTGCCTTCCCATTACTCTTCCCACCTTCCGCTCCCAGTCTGAGCCTTTTCATTGACCTCAGTGTCTAAAATAACTTTTTCATGCCCTCTCTCACCCCCCCCCAGAAAGGTTCTGTGATTTAAGAAGTATGGGAAACACAGGGTTAACACCAAATTACACCATTTTCTTAGTTTGAGGACTGTTTCAAGCTTTGGATGCACTTGGGTGCGTTAGGAATCCCTTCATCGGGGAGGTAACATCTGGCATTTCCCAAAAGTATTTAACCACAGAATTATGTTTTTGAGTTACGTCTCACGGATCGACACTGCCAGAGGTCCTACCCCCAAAGTCTTTCTAGTGTCATCCCTGCGGGGTAAGATGGCCCTTCCCTGTAACTCAGCTCACCATCAGTGCACATGAATCCGGGCACATGGCGTCCTGTGCTCTGTGGCAGTTTGTCTTCATGGGGGGGGGGTGCTGCAGTGAGCGAGCTGACCACTTGCAGAAGGATTAAACTGAGGCGTGAAGCCCCGAGTGCTTGCTGTGCCCCAGGGGTTTCACGTACACTATCCTACGTAGACTTCATAACAGCCCTGCAGCAGGGCTAAGCCTCATTCCCCCGTTTCACAGATGTGCCCAGTGGTGGACAGGGGTAAACTGAGTCACCCGAGCCCTGCAGCCAGTAAGTGGCAGAGCTGGGATTGAGCATAAATATTTGGGGTGTCCATGGAACATAACTGAGTCATGCTAAGGGTCAGTTGTCATTGGCAGATGACCTGGACTGAGGCTGACCAGGGAGCAGAGGTTGGGCTGGGATCATTCTCACACTGTTTATGGGTGTAATGAGGGATATGTCCCCTGTCACTGCAGCCAGGACACCTTGTAGCCTCTGGCTACAGAACACCTTTTAAAATGCTCAATTCAAATACCACCTACAAGTTCCATTTTTGTCCACCCAATTTCTAATAATATAACCACATGAGTTCCTTTCACCTATAACTTCTCTTAGCAGATCCTCTACAACTTGGGGACACAGGTCAAAATCAGGGAAAGAATCTGAAGGTGAAGCATCCAATTCCAGCAGCCCCGATGGAACCAGTGTCACCGTGGCAGGCCTCTCATTGGCAGTCAGCCCGTCACTGACATTGGTTTTCAGGGGGCTTTGGGGTTCATGAGGACCATTGAGCAGAGCTGAGCTGGTATTAATGAGTGCCTCGTGCACATGGACAGCACTGTAGATCAATACAGTATATGCTCCCAAATCAGATGATAAACGAGTACCATTATGGCCTAATTAGCAAGACTCATATTTTTAATGGATAAATAATAATTCAGCCGCATTATCCTAAAGCACTTCTTGAAAAATGCCGTTCCTGCTGCTCGGCTGCTGTGCAGATGGAGGCAGAGGGAGCAGAGCAGCCGTTGGTGCGTTTATTTGCTCCACTGGTGAGTAGCTTTTTTGTCTGTATTCACAGACTTCTGTAGCTCAGCTGGACTCATTGCTTTCTGAAGGCTGAAGGATATTAAAATGTCTGTATATATATAGTTTTAAAAGCCAGACTGCCTCTTGAAGGTGGAATTTACTGAGCTCTACATAACTCCGTGGGGGGGTGCACCCTCACCCTTCAGTCTGATGCATTTGAGCAGCGTCAGCCTGAGTACTTGACTGGAGGTTATGGCCTTGGGTCCAAGGTTGGCAGCGACACCATCCGGCTGCCCACTGCAGGATGACCATCGCCTTGTGGGCAAGAACATGGGCTCTGGAACCACAGAGACTGGGGTTAAAATCCTGGCTCTTACCTTTCTTAATGTTTCTGAAAAGCAAGTCAATGGGGGTGATAAAAAAAAATACTTTCTTGGGTGGCTGGGAGGATCTGTAAGATAGCGTGTCAAGTGCTAAGCACAGTGCCTGACATGTGACAGAGGACTGATCAGCGTTAGTCTTTATTGACAGTTTCCTGGACCTCAGGTTCGTCGTCTGTGTGATAAAGCAGTCGACCACGTCCTAGGTTCCCAGAGTGGGGTCGTCAGCTTCCAGGGTTCCATAAATACGTGGACGAGAGTGGCCCTTCTCATCTGAATCAGAAATGCCGGCTTTCTTTGCTCTTGTTGGACTCATTTCAGCTTCTTAGCAACACTCATTGCTATCTCGTGCTGATCAGAGGCTGGGGCTGGCAGTTACATTTGTTCGTTATTAATAAAAAATGGGAATCAGATGAAATAGCCCCCAATAATTGCGTAATGGTGACAGATGTTGCCGCCAGACTTCCCTCACACGTTTTATTTGAAACGTGCCTGTGGTTCAGAAGATGGCAACTGTCAGAACATGTCATCCTTGGGGGGCGGGGGCCGGCTGGGCCATGCGGAGGCTTCGTGGTGGTGGAAGGAGTGCAGCCCTTGGCGTGGATGGCGTTTTCCAGTTTGCCTTCTCTGACTCTGAGTCCATCCTGTCCTGTCCGGAGAGCACAGCCTGTGAACCAGCAGGGACTCCAGGCAGCCGCCTGTCACCTCAAGTTACCGCTTTTAATAGGAATCATGACCATTTTTACTTGTTCGTATGCCTTGCCTGCCCCTTCCTCCCCACCCATTAGGCCCCAGCGTGTGGCCTTGGCTTGAACCAGATGAATACTCTTACAGTCTCAGGAAAATCCTGCACTCACTTCTCCATGCCTTAGGGTGCCCCAGGATGCCCTAGAGCCTTTGTGGCCAGTGTTTCAATTGTCTCTAGGAGACGGGTGCAGGGAGAGCTGAGAGTGCCCTCTGTGAATGGATTTGGGAAAGAAATAGTGTGGAAAGAACTGGTGGCAACCCCTCTTCCTCCAGGAAGCCCTGGCAGCAGGGAGCCAGCTGAAGAGTCAGCATGCTCTAGGATTGTCATGTTGGGCACTGGGTGGTTATGGGTGCTGCAGCCCTGGGGGCTGTGTCAAGGGTGGTTATGGGTGCTGCAGCCCAGGAATGGGGTCAGCCTGACATCCTTGGGGGGACCCTGGAAAATGACAGGAGAGTGATTGGTTTTGTCTTGGAAAGCCGTGCTTGTTACCTCTGACTGAGGCGTGTTTGTTTGTAACAAATGCTGTCGTGGGCAGTTCACAGGAAGGAAATACACAACCCACAGGCCTGTGGGAAGATGCTTGCCCTTTCCGGTAGGCAGGGCAAGGCCCCCCAGAACACCAGGGACCCCGTCTCACACTGGAGAAAATCTCGCCGTGTGTGTAAAGGGACGTGATCGAGGATGTTCTTCTCCTTGTTCCTTCTGATGATGAAAAAGCTCCAAACATTGTACATGTCCAGGAGAGATCATGGTGGGATACCACACAGGACTTGAGTTTTAAAAAGAGCAAGATGCCCTGGCCAGTCTGGCTCAGTGGCTAGAGTGTCGGCCTGCGGACTGAAGGGTCGCGGGTCTGATTCTGGCCAAGGGCACGTACGTCGGATGCAGGCTTGATCCCCGACCCCGATGGGGGGCGTGCTGGAGGCAGCCAATCGATGTGTCTCTCTCACATCGATGTTTCTCTCTCTCCCTCCCGCTCTCTCTCAAAAGCAATGGAAAAAATATACTCGGTGAGGATTTAAAAAGAGCAAGATGTTCCCTGATAGTACAGTAATATTGCAGTTTTTGTCAACTTTACAGACACTTGCAAACCAGCCAATACCATGTGTCAATTACGGGTATAAATGTGTGTATGAAAGTATTTAAAAATGACTTTAAGGTTGCGAAACAAACTGAAGAAAATGGTTCCCTACAGCCAGTGGGGTAAGGGGTGGGCAGACAATGTGAGTGCGAGGGGCTGGGTAGGAAGACCTTCACTGTAACTGAAAGATTTTTTAATTAATTAATGGAAATGTGACAAAATCTGGGTGCTGCTGAGCGCGAGCAGGCGCGCACACACACTTTAAGTGTTGTTCTGTATATTTTTAAGTCTCCCCCTTGGATGGCGGTGTGCGTTCCTAGCCCTTCCTCCGTGCAGGACTGAGATGAGGCTCCCGTGGTGGTAATAGATGTGAGAATGCTCTGTCCACCAGGATGCGAGGCAGGGGCAGGGCGGTGTTTATTTAATAAAGAGTAATCGCCTCCCCAGCTTTTCTAAGTAGCGCTTGTAGCTTTCGGAGGCCTGGGAGGATTTGCCGTGATTTACACTCCCCGTACCTTGAAGTTCATGTTCGTTTGTTTTGTGAGAACTCCCCAGAGCGCACAGCAGAGATAAAAGCAAAGAGAAAGCGGGGGATCGGATTTTTATGTGCCTCTTGGACGGCTGGGGAGGATGTGGGAGCGGATGCTTCCTCCCAGGGACGGAGACAGCTGTCCCGAGGTCCGGGTTGGGTCTCCCCAGCAGTCGCATTCCTTGGAGCAGATCCGATAGACTGCAGTGCACGCTCGCTGGCTGCCGTGAGCTCCGTGCCCAGCATTCAAGCCATGGGAGTTTGGTGGGGTGGGGGGTAGGGAATCAGTTGGGGGAGGGTTGTCAGAAGGGAGGAAGGATGTCAGTTAACCAATACAGATGAAGGTCCCCGTGTTCAAATGGTGGTTTCTATGACAACACTTGGACTGAGCCTAGTGTCCCCAGCCGGAGGAGACAGACAGGCACTGCACGGAGGTCTTCCCGTTACCTGAAAAGGTAGCCAGCTGGAGCCGGCGAGGCCGTGGGGAGTGGACGGAATTGCTGGGCGGAAGGCCTGCAGAGACTCGGAGCAGAGCCTCATCTGCGTTTCTGAAGGCAGTAAATTCTCATTTAAGCTGCAATATTGATCTGCTCGGTGAAAATGCCTCATCGGTGATTTTGTTTTTAAGCCATGCCTTTCCCTGAATCTCAGATAGGATGTGCAGGGGCTAATTTGTTCCGTTTTCTGAGAAAAATAAATCTCTGTTGCTCACTCTCAGCCCCCGCCCCTTCACATCACAGTGTGTGGGGGTCCCTGTGGCCTTCTGTCAGGGCTGCTCTGAGCACTCACACGCTGAGCCACACACCTTGTCCGTGGCCTCTGGTGATGTCACTCTGATGAAAGGGTGGACTGCAGTCTGGACCTCCTCCAGACACCCCTGCTGACTTCGTTAAGGGGACTGCAGAAGAGCTAGACGCAGGAAAAGCCACCCGTGGGTGCCTGCACTGTAACACTCCGGTCTGTCTGTAAGCGTCCTCACATTCAGTGTCCTAGCTCCTGGTGAAACCCTGAGGCGGCATTCTCCATAGTACAACTGCTCAGCTGCCCGCTTTCAATGTGGCTCATCATGAACTCCGTCACACAGCTTTTAGTCGGAGCTGGCGAAGATCGGTTACCTGCCTGTGCGGCATGTGACACCCACTCGGGTTCCCACCCCCTCTCTCTGCACCCTGAGTCAAGGTACAGATAACAGATGTCTCCAGGAAACCAAGCAGATGTGTGTGGTGTGGTCGGCCAGGTGGGATCCATGCACAGAGGAGACACATGCTCCATGAAGGGGAAGCCCCAGCCCAGCCCCTGCCAGGAAATTGCCATTTTACATATGGTTGCCCGGGAAAGACCTAATAGGAAAGGTAACATTAAGGGAGCCAAGGGTAGCAAGGTTTCTAGTGAATGTGGCCTTGACCCACCCTACCTACCCACCAGGCTTGGCGCACGCACTCCAGAAGATAGATTTGCGGGAAGTCCTGGCTGTTGTTAGCCCAGAAATAACCTCACCAGGTGGGAGAAACTTGTAGCTGGGAATTACACATTTTCCTGCTTCCTGTCTGAGCCCAGGGAGGATGCCACAGAGAAAGGGAAAACAGGCATAAGGATTGTGTTCCAGCTTTCCTAAGTGTCTTAGTCAGCTCGGGCTGCCATCACACGATGCCCCAGGGCACCTGGCTTAACCACAGACATTTATATTTTCACAGTTCTGGAGATCAAGGTGTTGGCAGGTCTGGTTTCTTCTGAGAGCTCTCTCCTTGGCTTGTGGATGGGCGCCTTCTGTCTGTGTCCTCACAAAGGTCTTTCCTTTGTGTGTGCACTTGTCTGATGTCTCCCTTCTGTGCATCCAAATTTCCTTATCAGGACAGCAGTCAGAACAGATTAGGGCCCACCCTAATGGCCTCATTTTAACTTAATCACCTCTTCAAGACTTTAACCTCCAAATATGGTTACATTCAGAGGTGCTGGGGGTTAGGACTGCAGCATGTGAGTGAGGGAGGGGTGGGCGGGACAGGCACCCATAGCCCTAAGTAAAGAGCCGAACAGCCTGGAGCTGGTGAGAAGCACCGAGAGACCAGAATTCTTTCTCAGGCTCAGCCACCCGCTCAGCCTGGGGGTGACACTAGCTCCAGTTGCTCATCAGTAAAACTGGAATAATGTTCCTGGGCTCTCACCTCCTCATGCTGTTTGGAACATCTAACATCTGAAGAAAGTAAGAACTGCGACCCAGTAGCAAGGTTTTGCTGTAAGCTCATCAGTGGTAGGATGGAAAATTTTCTCACTTTATAAAGTTGTACACACCCACCGTCCATCTTTCTTACATAATTGAAACCATCCTGTAAATAATTATATAAGCTGCTTCTGCTTACCACAGTATGTTCCTTTCCTGGGATGACCTAAAAGACCACACACTTGGTGGATTGCAATGGAAGTTTATTCGCTCGCAGTTCTGAAGGACAGAAGTCCAGAGTCGAGGTTGTCAACAGGGTTGGTTCCTTCCAGAGGCCCTGAAGGAGACTATGTCCCATGCCTCTCTTCCAGCTTCTGGTGGCTCCCAGCAACCCTTGTCGATTCTTGGCTTATAGACACGTCACTGTCACTTTGATCTTTGCTTCCATCTGACCTTCTCCCCTGTGTGTCTCAGATCTCCCTCTCCTTACTGATAAGGACACCAGGCATTGGATTTAGGGCCAACCCTAAATCCAGGATGATCTCATCTCAAGATCCTTCAACCAATTATATCTGTAGAGATGCTATTTCCAAATAAGGTCGTATTTATAGGACCAGAGGTGAGGACGTGGACATACTTTTTTGGGAGACACAGTCCACCGTGTGAGTGGGGATGGGGGTAATCTCCACTGTACCCACACCTGCCCCCCACCCCGCCCCTGAATCATCTATCCAGATTTAAGAGCAAGTTCCCTTTCCCCACGAGGACACGGAGGCTTTGCTCTAGCTTACCTTGGTTAATATCCTATTTCTGGATCAGTCTGGAAAGTTGTATAGGTAGACCCAGTTCCAAGTACATGATCTAATTAGCAAACTCGTTTTGAATGGCTAAGTGGAGCATCATCTCCTCATCACAATCCCGGTGACCCATTTCCCAAATGCTCCCTTTCTGCTGTTTTTCTCTGCTTTTTAAACAAAGCAGAGGGAAGGAAACACCATTTGCATATTTATTTGCTCCAGTGGTGGGCAGCCCCTTCTGTTAGGGAGTTTCTCCAGCAGGCTTTCTCATTAATGTTTCTTTTACTGAATAAGGAATGTGGAAGTGTCGTTAGAGACCAACAATAGGCGGCAAGCCTGGGAAGGTGAAATCACTGCCTCCCCCACAGCCCAAGGTATACAGTTCCTCCTGAATTTTCAAACCTTGGTTGGAGTTTCAGTTTTTGCAGGAGACAAGGCGGGAGGGCAGCTGGAGCAGAGAACTCAGACTGAGACCCCAAGTTCTAGTTTCATCTCACCCACCGAGTTGTCCCTGAAACTTTGTCCAATTCCTCTTCTGTAAGTTGATCCAGAATGTCTCATGTCCATCCTAACGGTGACCTCCTTTGGGACAAAATTTTCTGTCATGCACAAACAGACCCCCAGCCAACCCCAAGCAGCTGCCACCTGTCCTCCCACCGCAAGTCCCTGTCCTCGGGGCCCATCCTGTCTTCAGGCTCAGTCTGTCTGTCTGTGTGCTTCTTTCCCTCCCTTCCTTTCTCCTTCCTGGGGCCCCCACCTCTCCTTCATTTCCACGTTCTTTACCCCCCCTCTCTGTGCCTGAGTTTGAACTTTGCTGGGAAGGGCGTGGTGACCTTTGACCTCAGACCCAGAACTCATCCGGGTTTGGACTGTTCTGTCTGCCATTCATCTGGCTTCTCATTGATCGGGAATTAATTGGTGGCAGACAGGCTCCTCTGAGTGGATTGCGGCTGTCTGGGAAATCTGCTGACCTGGGGAGATTTTCAGATGTTGTCAACAGCCCTGAGAGCACTTTGTCGCGTGGTTTCTACCTCAGCTGCTCTTGGCGTGGCCTGCCTGTGATTCAGCCACTCTGCCCTGTGTCCTCTGGTGACATTCATTATTTATTCAGGGCCTTTGAAGCTGTGCCGCAAAATGTCATTAAGGAGTCTAGATTATTTTCTTTTCTTTCTCTTTTGTCTAAAGAATTGCAATTAAGAGCTTTGTTTTGAGATGATCCAGTGAAATAGTGGCTGTGTTGACTGACCTCTGCCCCCCCAGTTCACTTTTGCTCCCTGTTTTCTCCCCAGTCTGGCTGTGAGGCTTAGAACAAGTCAGACCTGTGTCACTTCTACCTTTGTGACCTTGAACAATTGCTTAATGTTCCTGAGCCTCGTTCTCTTGCTCTGCAAAATGGGCATAATAATACCTACCTCACAGATGGGAGGTAAGGATTAAAGGAGAGAAGTGGAGAATGCAGAGCACTTAGCACAGTTCCACAGCATGGTTATCTGTAGGGGAAGAAACTTTGTTCTCTTAGGCAATTCACGGGGCCTGCAAATTAAACGGACACAGGCAGGTTAACAGGAGAAAAAGAAATATTGATGTTAATATTTAAAATTTTATGTACACGGGGGCTTCATGGAAAAGAACTGAAACCCCAAAGAAGTGGTTAAACCTAGGGGTGGTCAGGTACCATTTTAACAAAGGGCGATAAATTGTGGAGAAGTGACTAGAAAAGGGAACGAGGTTTGGGCTTCTGGGGATAGTAAGCTGTGGGAAGGTAGGTACACAGGGGAACTAATGGTAGATAAGGGTTGTTCAGTCAGGTGTTTATGCAGCCTCTTCAAGATGCCATCTCTGTCTCTGGTGATAAGAATTACTCTCCTCCTGGTAAGAGGGGGGAAACCTTCACCAGGGAGATTTATGTCCCCTTTACGGAGAGAAACTTAGGTTCTGCTTTTAGGCAGATGAGGGCAGGCAGAATGCTCCTCTTGTGACTGCTGTTTCTCAGTTGCCTTCAGCTCAAAATAATCCTTGTGCCAAAGTGGCATATTTGTGGCGGCATATTCATATCCCCTTCATATCCATTACTTTAGAAGGAAGAGACCTCTTCACTTCTGTATTCCCAGGGGTGTCTGGCTCATAATAGATGCTCAGGGAAACGTTTACAATGGACAATACAGGAGTGAGACATTTCCTACTGTGAAAATCCTCTATCGGAGTCTAGTCTAGGCCCTCAAAAGCCCGAGTCTGTCTTTGTCCTGGGTTCAAGGTGTTGAGCCTGCCACCAGAGCCAAAAGTCCACCTGCAGGGTTCCCTGGAGGAAAGAGCTGTGCACTGGGAATATGCATTCCTAAATAAGTCATTTTCTGGCTCTCTATCTCCATAGCCATTCTCAGTCCTGGTTGCACATGCGAATCACCCAAGGGGCTGATTTTCAATATTGATGCGAGGACCATCCCCAGAGACAGACTGCTGCTCTGGAGTGGGGCCTTGCAATTTGGATGCACAGCTAGGGTCCACAAGCCTTTGCTCTAATCAAGGAGAACTGACTCAGTGGAGATTGGATAACCTCACTGGATGCTGAGCCTTGGAAGAGATAAAAAAGAACTCTAGTAGCTGGCCTCTTAGTTGGGACTTCAAGATTGAATCAGAATCAGTTAATTATCTCTATGGGGTGACACCATCCCCAACTTAAGAACAGCTTGTACATACACATTGTCACTGTAAACTCAAAGCCCAGGTTTGTTCAGACAGCCAGCTCTACCCAGCAGGACCCTAGGTAGGGCCAGGTGCCTCAGCAGATCGCAAGCCAGGTGGTCCGGCACCACCATTTGTCATCATTAGCAAGAGCTGGAGAAAGTTGGGTTTCCTCAGGCAGTTCCACACCTTCTGCGATGAGCAGTGACTTTGGAAGGCTTGTCATCTCTCACTGAGCACAGATTGAGTTTTGTTTGTTTACCTGCACGAAGCTTCTCTCTGGGGGGGAAGGTGAAGGGAGGAGTGCAATCTCAACACCCACACTCTGAGGTGGCATTATTTGCAAACAGCCGATTTGTTCCTCAGTCCTGTCCCCGCTCCCTCCCGCCACTCACTTGCTGATGGAGGGTCACAAAAGAGGAAGGTCAGCATCCATCATCTTCAGCATGATAAGGTTTCAGAGGTTTTTAGCATTTGATTTGTAATGTTTTCGGAAGGCGACATCAATCATGCGGGTAATTTTTTTTTAAATCGTATTTAAAAAGAAAAGAAAGCCCGAACCCATTTGGGAAAGCGCGCGTGTCAGTCACAGCCTCTTTGGATCTGGTGGAGAAGCTGTAAATATTTTCCTCCGCGCAGAGTACATTCGGGCTGTGTTGACGGCGGCGTTGTTAGTACAGATCTCCTCGGGGGCTCCCAGTAACTCCGGGAGGAGGGTGGAGCACGGAGCAGGGGCTGTCATCTGCAGCCCGGAATAGAAGCAGCAATTTTAAGCAATTTAAAAAATTCTATTAAGGGCAATCTGTTGGGCTCCTGCTGGAAAGAGGGGACCTCGTTCAGAATGCTCTTGTTAATGCTCAGGGGCTGATGGGGTCTCCAGATGTTTACAGTCTCCTGAACCCCCAAAGCCATTATAGAGGACCCCCCATTTCTGCCCCTTCATGCCTTTAAATGGGAACATTAATAATTTCCTGCTTAGAAGAAGAGATTACAAAAACCAGAAATGAGTTGTCCAGATAAAGCTAGACCTCGGGGCGCTGCCAGACAAACTTGGTTTTGTCAGAAAGGAAAAAATTGAGGGCAGTTGACTAAAGAGTTTCCCACGTTGCAGCTTGTGAGCGGTCCTATAGTGCTTTTGTCGATTTTTAAAAATTTCTTTTTACTGAGTCTTCATGTTTTAAAGTCCCAGGTGAGCTGTGGATTCTGGGCCAAGGGAACAGGTGAACGTGGGTTAGGCCGGGGAGTTATTTTCCTGCAAACTGCCCATGGATTAGACCCACTTGGTGGCGTGGGAGTTGTAGGGAAAGGGAGTCCCTTCTGATTGTGTGAGTCTCTGCTATGAACGTCTTAAAATTCTAATGGCTCAAGACCCGTGAGGACCTTCCCAAGGTCCGGGAGTAGAGTGTTGACCTTTGGAGGAGGTAGAGAATCCCTGTTTCAATCATTCCTGATACAGACAGTGTCTGGCTGGTGAAGAAATGTCTTCGTCTCTCTGGGCCTCACTCTTTGAGCCTGTGTTCAGAGGAATCTGTATTCTCCAGGGCACATGCTCTCAGGTGCTGGGAGCAGGAGGCACTGCCACATGGGGGCACATTGGGGCTTAGTAGAAGGTAGCCTGTGGGTTAGTAACTTTCAAGCTATTTTGACCCCAACCCACAGCAGGACATTTTTTTTTAACATCACAGTCCAGCGTCCAGATAGGAATGCATTCTGTGTGAGGTGCACCGATACTTTTCACATGGTCTGTTTGGGCATTTATTCTAAGAGCACCTCCGCACATGAGTTCCGAGAGGCACCTCAGCTGGAACATTTCCAGGGATGTTGCTGTCCTGGGTCATTCCCTTTGTGTTCCATTGGGTTTGAAGGAATGGCCTCCTTGCCAATTCCTCAGACACGCCAGGGACTGTCTCACCCCAGGATCTTTGTACTTGTCCTTCCTTCCAGCTGTCCAAGGGTCTGTCTTCAGTTCTTTTAAGGTGTCACCTTCTCAGCATGGCACCCCTGACTGCCCTGTTTAAGCCTACAGCTCCCCCTCCCCCATGCTCACTCTTCATTCCACTTCCCACGTCCTGGGTTTTTGGGTTGTCATTTAGTTTTTGCCACAGCACTTAATTACCTTCTAGCAAATAATATACTCTATAATTTACTTATGTTTATTGCCTATCTCCCTCACTAGCTCATAAGTTCCCTGAGGGCAGAATTTTTGTTTTGTTGGTTGATGACATCCCAGACAGCTGGAGAAGAAACTGCTACGTGAGAGGCCCACTGAAGACTTTGTGGAATGAATGAATGAATGAATGAATGAACAAATGTTTTAAAATTATAGTCCCGTCCTGCACCTTTTTTTTAAAATATATCTTTATTGATTTTAGAGAGAGGAAGAGAGAGGGAGAGAGAAAGATAGAAACATCAGTGACGAGAGAGGCATTGATTGGCTGCCTCCTACATGGCCCCACTGGAGATCAGGCCTGCAACCAGGGCCTGTGCCCTGACCGGGAATCAAACTGCCATCTCTTGGATCATAGGTCGATGCTCAACCACTGAGCCGCCCGGCCGATCCCTGCACCTTTCTTGAATTAAGGAAATAAAAAGAAAGGCTGAGCCCCCACTTGGATTAGAATGGAAATGAGGAGGAACAGTGGGACAAGGAGATGACAGAGAGCAAAAATCCCCAGAAAAAGAGATCAGGGATCCAGCATCAAAGTGACTAGCTCTTGTGACCTCTCCCCACAGGAGAACTCACCCTCTTCCCCGAGGGGCCACCCATCCTCTCATTCTGTCCCAAGCCTGAGTCTTCATTCATTGATGCCCAGCGGTGGGTCGGCCTGCACCCCGTCGGCAGCGCCCGGCTGCAGGGCTTCTGTTGGAACCCCTTGAAGATGCTCAGTCCCATGAGCTGCATGTGGCCCATGGCAGATAAGACCATCATGGGAGAATTTATAACTCCGTTGCCTTGGTGGCTGAGGCCAATAAGCAGCTGTCTGACAGAAATAAAAGCTCTTTCCCCCGTTCCCTTTTCTTGCCTGAGACACAAGTCAGCCTGAATCTGGGTGGTGAATGAACGTTCTAGGAAAGTGGAAATGAAAAACTTCCAACCTGCCACTTTATGGGAAATTTCCCTCATCTTTGTTCTCAGACCCATCTGTTCTTCGTGCGTGCAGCCACGCGAGCCTCTGCCCACCGAATCCCGAGGAAAATTGCCCTCATAGAAAGCCAGAGTGGATCTCCCTCCAGGGGAGATGAGGCTGGTGGGGAGCTTATTCTGTTAAGCGATGCCAGTCGGGCCAAATCCTACTGAAATATTTAATGATGAGGCACATGATGGCATATTCCACCAGCCCTTTTCTCCTTCTAGCCCATACTTAGCCTGGCAGCCAAAAAAAACCAAAAAACAACCAACACCCCCCCCCAAAATAACCACCAAAAACCCTGTTCCTGGGAGTTTTTTGTTCTTTCAGTTAGGCTTTTGGAGGTCAATTTTTTCAATGTTTTTATGTCATTGTTCAAACCAGGAACTCTGCTTGTCAAAGAAGAGGATCTTTGAATAGAATAATGTGTCTGATTCCCTTGATAGTCGCAGTTTACCCTTTTAAACTGTTTTCAGTTTTAAAAAAACATTTCCCCCAGAAGAAATCAGGGCTGAAAATGGACTTGTAATCTCCCCAACGCTGCAGGATGATTGGTGAGAAACCCACAGACGGGAGCCGAGTTTTAGCCTCAAGGATCACCGGTCTCTCCTGGTCTATCCAGCAGAACTTTAGGCTCCTAACTTCTCTTTGCATTGGGAAAGGGGAAAAGCTTTTCGGTGTCAGGCACTGCGCAGAAAGGGCCTTTCCATAGGATACCCCACCGGCTCCTCCTCTGAGTTCTGAAACAGGTTCTACTACCCCCATTTTCTTGTCCACCAAATGGAATTCAGAGTTCTACTGCAAATGGAAATGGGGCTTTGGCCTCCAAGCCCCCACAAGCAGGGTGAGACATGAACTTTTCAAACAGAGAGAGGCCACCAGTATGTGGATGTATTTATAAATAGCAAACAAAAAAAGCAGATAAAGATCCCTGCCCTGTGGAGTCTGCCTTCTAAGTGCTTTATTTTAGGGATGGATGGATGGATGGATGGATGGATGGATGGTTAACAATCTTTATCTCCATTCCAGGAATAATAATTAGCCCTTTCCCTTCAGATGCATTTATAGACATATGACCTGGGCTTCAAACCAGGCAAGTTTGATTTGCCAGTAAATCTAGTCACTGTGGCAACATGTCTTCTGATCGCATAAGGTGCCTTAGAATAAGTGTAAGTTTCTGGAGACAGAGCCTTAATCAGTTTTGTATGCCCTGCTATCCTTAACGCTTCCTGGGTGCTTATCGAGTGTTTGAACAAACCAAATGTGTACATCAGTTAATGTGAGGCTCTCAGAGAATGAATTAGCATCTATCAGGAGTCGCTCAGTCTACAGACTTACATATATCCAAAAATAATCACCCTTAGAGAAATCTCTGAAAATCAGCAATGAGAGAGCTAAACGAAAGTGATAAATCATTCCATTACAGTTTCACACATTTATAAGCAAGTGGTTTTTGGAAACAAGATCAGTGTATAAGCTGCATTTAGCCTTGGTACACTAAGCAGATTTGAACCAACTATAAATTCCTGGCGTGGTATTTTTAAGCCAGGGAGGGGATGTGCTGGGGAAGAGAGAATTGGAGGAGCATCAAAGCTATATCTGCAAGTTTAATCTACATTTTTAGAAAGATGTGTTTTTGAAGAATTGGAATATCAATCACCTCCCACTGGCAGGATTCTTCATCAAGAGAGAAATTATAGCACATCCGATCTTCCTGGAGTCTCTTCTGATCGCATTATTGAGGTGGTTTTCGTCGCTGTGCACCACATGTGAGAAGAAGCCCTTCCTTGGCTTCCTCCTGGTCCTTCGCTGCCTTATTTACAGCCTGCAATAGACTTGTTGAGTGTCGAGGGAGAACCCAGACAGAATGTTAATGCAGAGAAATGACACAGGAGCCGGCGATGCCCTGGGCTGTGAGTGCACGGGAGGGCGGGAGGCCTGCCAGCTGCAGCTCTGCTCCTTGCATTAGCTCCTTGCGAGACATCGTGTCCGGAGAATGAATTGGAGCCTCCGCCATGAGCCCCTCATCCGGGAGCCAAGCGACAGTCCTTAAGTTTATAGCTTCCCACCCGAGACCCGAGCTTGGCTACTGGTGGACGCAATGAATAGTTGATTTGCAATGGAAATCCACATTTTGGTATGGAGTCCCCATTTTTCAAAAGTGCTTGGTAACCTCACAGCTTCCCCCACCCCCTTTTTATGACAGTCTTCTTTTCTGTAATATTTCAAACGTGAGAGATGAAACAGAGTTGTCAGTAGAACTAGATCCTCTCCAGGGAGGCTCAGCCATTGTGATGATGGCATCTTCCTCCCCAGGTAGTTAAAGCATAGACCTGCTGGCCACACTGCTGTCCTGTGTCTGCGTGGGTGTCTGATATCAGGGTAGGAAGCCAGGGGCTAAAACCAGGGGCAGAGAAGCAATGCAGATGCATTAGGCAGGAAGCCAGGGCGGATTAGGGAAACATCTGGAATTATGGAAGGTTGAAGGGAAGCACTTTCGCTTGGTTTGCAACATGGGCAGTAACCTGCTTTAAAGTCTGGGTTAGGACCTGCTTGTAATTGATAGATGGGTTGCTTGGATGTGAATGGAGCCTGAAAAGAATCTATATTCCCTTGCAGCAATTAAAACACACCTTCCACCCCCACTTTCTTCACTCTCTTCAGCAGACCCCTTCTCCTTAATCCACAGCACAGAAGTGTATCATAGCCCAGTGTGGTTAGAGTTAGTTCCTGGGCTCCGTGAAGTGACCAGCTGGATAGTAGAGTGCCCGGTGTGGATTAAGGGATGTTGGAGAATGCTGGCGTAAGATACTTAGCAGCCAGGTGTGGGGGTTCTTTTAAGTATTCCTTCTCTCAACAAGACTTAAAGACAGGAAACTGTTATTTTCTGCCCCTCCAGCCCACTGGGTCACTGCCACACCCACTTGGTGACCCATGTAAGTATTAGAACAGTTTTCTTCAGGGTCCTAGTAGGTATTTTTTTACCTTGAAGAAAAAGAGAAGCTTTCTGTTTGATATATGGATTGATGGACAATCGTGTATAATATAAATCCATATGTCTGTATTGGGGGAATACAGGTATGTTTTTAAAAGTTATTAGCAAAAACAGTTGAAGTCCACTGTTCAGAGCACTGAATGAGGCACCTAGATTTTCTCCCTTTTTTCATTAGTGGTAAATGGCTTCCCTTTTTGCACCTTTCATACTGCCTGATGAACTCAGACCCAGAGCCTCTGCTGAGAAGAAAGTCCATGTGACTGAATTAAGATGCCCCTCCTCCGGAAGGAGCCTGTCCTGCCCCCCTCCGTGGCCCTTAGCTATCTCAGGTTTTCACAGGAGCCACGTGGTGATCGAGTCCCGTGGATCTTGACCATCGCTGCCCGCACACACCTCATAGAAGCTTCCGAGGCAGTTACAGTCATCAAGATGCCGTATGTGAAGCACATGGGCATTGGGTTGGCCCATTGCAAGAGGCCTCGCCCTCTGTCCATGAAATTTAACTAGTTTAGGTCACCCAAGTGTTGCTTTATTTAAAATTGAACAAGATCCAGCCACTTAGAAAATACACCAATAAGCTCATCGCTCAGATGTTCCCCTACCCCGTGCCCTGCCTATGGCCTCAGATCTCTTTTCATGCCCAGATATAGGTGGTTTGCTTCAAAAAATCATGCTTGGTCAGGGTCAAGAAGCTGGAGGTGATAGCTTTCAAACACAGATTTGCAAAGAAAGGAGAGTGCTGTGATTGAGGATGATCGCTGGCAAGGGGAAACGTCCACTCCAATCCACACCTGTCCATCCCTGTGACTGCTCTTTGGTGCTGCCCAGCGGATCTCCCTCCAATGAATGAACTTCAGCAAACAGAGTGTCAGCTATTCGACTCATCCTAGAGTCCAGTCGTTCAAAGCTGACAGCTCTGACTCCTCATTTCTCTTAAGTGCAGTACTTGGGGTTGATACAGAAGCTTTGGAAGTAGGCAGCAGGCCATATTCTTCTGTGTCCCAGATCTGGATGTTAGAATGTAAAATGTGGTATTTACCAATGTGTCCCGCCTTGAATTAGCCATGATTCAATTGTTATCGTTTGCTGAAAGGGACATCTTTTAAAATCTTACGTATACAATTGGCTTGCTTTTCAAAAGCACAATATAATCATGTTTCCATTATAAGAGTACAAATACTCATATATAGGGCATTTGGAAAATACAGAAGAGCCAAAAATTCTTCGATATTTCCTTCATCCATAAATAATCATTATCAGCTATTGGTGTATTTCCTTCCATATTCTTTTCTGTGTATATGTAATGGAGGCTTTTTGTTCTTGCAACCACAATGTTATTTATTCAGGTTTGCATCCAAGTTTTCCCCCACTTGTATTAATAAGTCTTTTCCCATGCTGTTATAAACTCTTAATAAGCATCCTTAATGACTGAGTAATGTTCTAGCAAATGGATGCACCTTATCTCACTTAGCTACACATCTGTTGGCGAACATTTATACTTTACCATTGAATTATTACAGACTAAGTGGTAAAGGTCTTTAAAGCTTCATTTCATATTTTGGAATTCTTCCTTAGGATAGATTTCCGTAAGATTTATATCCGATATGAACACTTTGAGGGCTCATTGTACTTAAGTTACTAAATCTTTTTCCAGATGGGCTGTATCTTTTTTACACCCTCACAAGCAATCGAATAGAACCTTTTCACCGCATGCTTGCCAACATAGTGTATTGTCGTTTTTTAAATCATTCTTGCATTGCTAGGCAAGAAATGAGATCTAATTTTCTGGAATGTTGTATCTTCCTGATACGTGCTGATCAAGGCTTTATTTCGGAAGACCCTGCTTCGTTTTGCATAGTTCATAGAAACTCAAGGAAAGTGCTTATGAAAAAGAAAATTGTTTATTTTATTTTTATTTTAAGCTCTCATCTTCTTTCCCTCCTACTTTTAAGTCATCTTCCATGAAGAACTACATGACCAAACAATATAGAATTAATACTCCAAAGATTCTAATGATTGAGATGGCCACCCAGTTTTCAGGCAACCTGGATTTTAATGTTTCTGACTTACGCTGTTTAGCCAGTTACCATTGAGTGCCTACTGTTTACAGTCCTTCCTCCCTCCCTCCACCCCTGCCCCCACCCTGTCCCTCCTCTCTCCATCCTGTGGCAGCTTAGGTGAAGGTCTGACAGAGGGAAATTAACTGGCTAATCCTTGGGCTGCAGCCTGGTCCCTGGTCTTCTTCCTGCCGAACATGATTTATAGCTGTTTGGCAGAAGGTCAGAATCTGATCCCTCAGAGCAGGGGTGGAGGGGGAAATATTTGATTTCTTTGACACAGTTCATTAAAAATTCATACATATGGATCTGAAAATGAAACATTTCTTCATGTCAACATGAGTTACGGTGGAAGCCTCGAGCAAGACTTCAGTATTAGAGTGTGACACCGTTCCCGAGTAATCACATCGGCGTGGCGGTGTCTCTCTGTGTGACAGGAAGGGGGAAAGGTGATGCGGGCTCCAGAGGTGGAAATGAGATTTTTCTCTTTTGCCTAAGGGCTTTCCTTGTAAACAGAAGCCAGTTTATTAGGAAACCTCTGTATCTTAAAGCTTAAAGGGCCCCTTTATTTTTTTATTCTTTTGTCTACTTCATTAACAAGTATTTTATCAGCCTCAGCTGTTGGTAAGGTGCATATTAATGGGACATGACTTATGTTAAAGCTCCCTGCTCTTTGTATTTTCTATCTTACTCTTCCCTGACCCCTTACTTTAGAGTGGTTTGACTTTTACAGTGTCTTTTATCATAAATACCATAAGGTTAGAAACGTGCTCTCCCAGCCCAGTGCTTCTCAGACTGTAAAGCACGTACAGATCACCTGGAGACCTGTTAAAATGAAGATGTGACTCATGAGGTTCAGGACGGGACCAGAAGGACTGCATTCCTACCCAGCTCCTAGGAGGTGCCGCTGACCCAAGCACCACACTGAACAGCGAGCTGTACTGGGTTGAGTAGTGCTCCCCCAAAATTCATGTCCACCCAGAACCTGTGAATGTGACCGTATCTGGAAATAGTCTTTACAGATGTAATTAAGTTAAGATGAGTGTATAAGTCAGGGATCTATCTGTCTATCAAGAGAAAAAGAGATTGATTAACTGCTTTTAAGGAATGGGCTCCTGTGAGAGCTGGCCAGCCCAAAATCCGCAGGGCAGGCCTGCAGGCTGGAGATCCCGGGATGTGTTGACATCTGAAGCCATTGGGAGGCAGAATTCCTTCTTCCTTGGGGAACAGCACCCTTTTCCCTTAAGGCCTTCAGCTGCTTGGATGAGGCCCACCCACACCATGGAAGCTAATCTGCTTTACTCAAAGTCCACTGATTTAACTGTTAATCACATCTAAAGAAATACCTTCATAGCAACATCTAGACTGGTGTTTGACTAAAAGCTGGGTGCCATAGCCTAGCCAAGTGGACATGTAAAATAAACCATCACAATGAGCCATATCAGATTAGGGTGGGCCCTAAATCCAGTATGACCAGTGTCCCTAGAAGAAGAGGGAAATTTGGATACAGACACACAGGATCATGTGATGGTAAGGGTAGAGCTTGGACTGGTACATCTGCAAGCCAAGGAATGCCAAGGATTGCTAGCAATAGCAGAAGCTAAGAGTCAAGGAAGGATTCTTCCCTGGAGCCTTAATTTTTGTTCTTTAAGCCCCCAGTTTGTGGTGCTTTGTTGTCGCAGTCCTAGGAAACCCCTACAGTGTCCTAAGTCACAGGCAACGACAAGCCTAAGAACATCATCACAAATGCTTGACTTTCCTGGTGGTCACCTGCTACCTTGAAAGGTGAACCCAGAGTCTGGAAAGTGCACAAACTAAAGTTTTATCAGAGATGAGAAGTTCAGAGCTCCTGTGCCTGGGAATGGACTGGTCAGGGCTCCCCTCTCTTTCCCAGACTCCAGAGTTGATCTGGAAATTCTCATGGGTCTCCTCCCCTTCTTCCTCTTGTTCTGCCTCCAGGTGGCAGAGCAGCCAAGTGACAGATGAGGAGGAGTTAAATTTGCTTTTCTTTGAACAAAATCTACTAATTAAAATGTACCCCACTGGGGTTGCCATTTGCCACAAGTAATGCGTATTTCATTAACATTTGCTTTAAAAACCAACAAGGTCGTAAAGTTAAGATTGC
Organism: Miniopterus schreibersii; assembly: GCF_964146895.1. Classification (NCBI taxonomy): domain Eukaryota; kingdom Metazoa; phylum Chordata; class Mammalia; order Chiroptera; family Miniopteridae; genus Miniopterus; species Miniopterus schreibersii. The sequence continues at coordinate 57,851,146 of NC_138112.1, forward strand.
TTTAGCCTAAGTGCTGTCCAGATTTAATATGCACGATATAACCTCCTGGCCCAGCGATAAGCTTGAGCAGGCAATTTTGGGTGCCTCGCTGAGGCTTGTTTTTAACAGGAGGGGAATCAATACTGGGCGAGGGTTAGACTAACAACGAGAGCTGTCAGGAACCAGAGAAATAATTAAAGTTGTAATATTAACAAAGCAACGTGGCTGTAGGGGAATGGATAGATGGTTTTATTCTGGGCGTTGTGTTTTTTTCCTGCCTTGGGCGCATCTGTTGGCATATTCAGAAGGAGATAGAATGAGGCGGTATTTTTCTGCTGGGGAATGTTTAAGTAAATGTCAGCTGTGATCAATAGGCCAGCCTCCAGAAGGAAAGCAAACCTGTAAATGTCACTCGTTTCGCTTTCCAGCAACAGTTGTGTGTGTGTTAGAGCTGAAGTATGAAACTGGTGAATTTTCAGTGTAGCCAGGGGTTAGCAACCATAGGCAGTGGTGAGGAAACAAAATTACCCTGAAAAAGTTGGGTTCCTCTTAACAGTGAGAGCATGGAGAAACCAAACTCCTAGATACTGTGATCCCTCCACTGTCTAATTCAGCAAATTGAATGACTCTTAGGATTGCTTTGAGGTGGTCTTCAGACAGATTACAACCCACGGTATTCTTTGAGTTTGAAAAGATGCCTTTAAAAGGCTGTTGATGTTTTAGATTAAGAATATGCTCCGCACCCTGGCATACAGAGCTTCGATTCCAATGGACTTCTTCATGCTCTCACCCTGTGGCCCAGCAAATCTGGATTATTGCTCCCCAAAGGGGTCTTGTCATTTCCCTTCACGTGGAATATTCTCCTTCCACCTCCACTTGCTAGAATTGTTTCAGGACTCATCTCCAGTACCACGTCTACCACCTGCACTGATTCTCATGACTGCTCCCGGGACCATCCCTCCTGACTTGGAACATCCACGGTGTGTGATTAGCACAGCTTTCCCAACACCTTTGTGGGAAAGCTCATATTCCTACCTAATACTTGTTTCCCTTTTTTGTCCCACCTGTTTGGTTATAAGCTTCTTGAGGCCACAAGAGTAAGAGGGTGCTGTGTCACCCGAAATATAGGCCATGTGCCTTTGCTCTCATAAACGCTCCTTAACTGTGAACCGGATTGAACTCCCCATAGGACAGAGTCTGTCTGTAGCTTAACATTTTCCCTAACTTGAATTATGAGTCAGAGAAGCAGAATGTCCTGGACCATGAGGAACTTCCAGGGCGTTCCCTAGACGCAGACTCTTGGGCTGAATCCCTGGAGATTCTGAATCAAAGGGTAGAGCCCAGAAACTTGTATTATTAACAGACATCTCAGAAGCTGGAGCCTGCAAAAACCCTCTTGGCTGCTGCAGTGGATCATGTGGACCCGAGTTTGAACCTGGTTCTACAGTTTCCTTGTTGCGCCGACCTGGGCAGCCTCCCTGTCTGTAAAATGGGCATAGTTATACCTGCCTCTTTAGGCTGCTGGTGGGTTAAATAAAACAGCATATGTAAAATGGCCATCCCAGTATATGTAACATGTAGAAAAATATCTGCAAAAAAAAAACAACAAAAAAAACCCAAACCCAAAATTGAACAGTCATTATCCCAGGGTTTGGGTTTTTGTTTTGTTTTGTTTTGTTTTTATAGATAATATTTTTCTACACATTACGAATACCAGACTCTGAGCTAATTAGTGCTTGATAAGCATCACCTCACAATAATTTTAACAGTCTTTTGAAATGTAGGTACCTTTATTGTCTGCATGTTACAGATGAGGAAATGAAATCAGATGGAGTACGTTTCCCAAGGCCAGGGAGGGCAGGGGCTCACAGTAGGTCTTCAGATGCGAGAGCCTTAGCTCTGGACTGTTCCTGGGAGCATGCACCCAGGCGTACATAAGGAGCCTTCCGAAATGTCTCTGGCGTCCACAGCTATGGGGTTGCATATGACCATTTTGTGTAGACTCTCCCTAACTTAAATTAAAACTCACCGATTAAGTGTGGCTTCTTTACAGGCTGCCGTATTTCTGATTGCAGTATTCCTTCTCTCCCGAGAAGGCAGCCCACCATTGTTTTGAAAAGTTGCTCAATTGGTAATGGTTGGAGAATACTTTGAAAATGTCAGGTATCATTAAAGTGTTAATAAGGCCCTGAGGGGGTGGGAGTTAGTTTTTCCTGCCTGCCCCCCCCCCAGCCACCGCCACATACATGCTTATCTAGCTCTCAGTTGACCCAAAGCATTAGAGTAAAAGGTCAGACCCACCTATCTTAGCCGCTAGGAAGCATCTAAATCGCCTTCCCTGTCTTTGGCCCTGACACTTTGGTCTGAGCCTGCAGATAACAGAAAAGGGGATCTTATCGAGACAGGAGCAGGAGAAATAGCTGGGAACAAATCATCACAGTGAGAACAGGAACTAAGGAAGACACATTGATCAGCTTTCAACAGGAGGGAGCTTCTTCCCATTCCTCTTGCTCGGATATGGTCCCCGGGATGGAATTGTGTCCCGGGCATGAAGTGCCTGCTTGTGATCCCGTGCTTTTCAGACAGAGTAAATGAGGTTTGAAACAACTGTATAGGGCTCTGATCACCAAGAGGTGTGCAGCTTTGTGGGTTTCAGAGCGACCAGATCCCCCCAAAAATGATCAAAGAGACTTGGGAAGTAAGTGGGGAAATGTAGGCAAGAAGTATAATGACTTTGAGTGGCCTTCAGAATTCAGTCCCCCAGGTTCAAAATGTTGGCTTCATCTCAGTTTTTTCCCGTCTTCCTGTTCACTTCCACCGCAGCCTGCCCTTCTTTGCGGAGGTCAGGAGCTTCGGTCTTGGCAACGTCTGCTGCTTGTTAGTGCATTTGCACTCCTGGAAGACTTGTTCTGCGTGGCTTCAGAAGGCCCACAGCCCCTCGCTCGCTCTGGAGTGGGGACAGTGGAAAGCTGCCTGTCTCCTTGAGTTCCCTGTTGAAGCTTTTGCAGACCCGACAGTGCACAGTCCCATTCTGCAGGGAAGAACATGCTGACGAGTCACGAAGGCTTTCCCCCTTCGTGTCATCTTCTGCATCTTTGGGAAACCATTCCTGGGATCACCACGGGCCACGTGTCTCGGTTTAATAACGCATGCTTTTAGTTTTTGTTAGGCGCACACACAGCCTGATATTAAGCATTAAGCAGGGGAGCCAGGCGAAGACCGTGGGGCCAAGAAGTTGCTGTCTTTGAAGAAACACAGGGAGTTTGGAGAGAAAACAAAAAGGAGGTCTCCAAGGTTAGGGCCACCATTCAAGAAATGAATGCATCATTTATTAATAGTGGTTTCCAGATTCTGAGCACTTACAGTGTGCCAGACACTGTACTGAGCGCTTCTGCCTGTCGCCAGGATGTGGACAGTGGGACGCCCATGTCATGGGTGGGGAAACTGAGAAACAGGAAGGTTGAGTGAGCCAGCCGTGGACACACAGGATCAGTTAGCTAACTTTTGAGAGGCACTTTTCCCAGGCTGGGGTGACTGGAAGATAAGCAGCATGAACTTCTTTACCAAACCCCAATTTAAGCAAAGGTAGTAAATCTCCATACACTCAAAGCAAAATTTAAATATCATTTGCTTTGGAAACACAGAAATACTGGGTATCAAAACATATTTTGATTTTCTCGTGTAAAATTAAAGTAAAGCACATTGACCATAATACAAGGAGGAGTATTGTACATTCTACTCAGCTATTCTGGGTAAGAAGGGGACAGTCAACGAAGGTGAAAGTTTTCATGTCATTAGACAAAAGGAAAAAATTAACTTCTGAAGTCTGCCACCCAGAAGTCATGATTTCAGTACTTCGTGAAGTGCAGATTACTTCCACACCTGTTATTGTCACGTACTCCTAGAACCCAGACTAGTCCCAGAGAATTAAAATAGGCAGGATTACAGCCCCCAAGTCCATGTTTTAGCAGGCTCCAGAGGTGATTCTGTTGCACCACGGTTTGGATTTCCTTTAGACCACCCCACTCCATGTCTGTTAGCCTCTTGTCCGTACTTTTCCATTTTTTTTGTGTCTCTCTCCGCTGCATTCTGGTCAATTCCTCTGAACTGTCCTTCAGTTCACAAACAGGCCTACTTCGGAGATACTGGGGGTTTGGTTCCAGACCACTGAAATAAAGTGAGTCATCATTTTTCTGGTAAAGGGTCTTGCCTTCAGTTTGTAAAAACGCAGCACCTGTGAAGTGCAGTAAAGCAAACAGCACAATAAAATAAGGTATACCTGTATTCTCTTTTCATCTGTTTCTGATCCACTATTAAACGGATCCACTGAGTTTTTTATTTTAGTTGCAGTGTTGTTCACGCCTAGATATTCTGTTTGGTTCTTTCTTCAAAGTTATTTGGTCTTTTTTAAAAATAGCTAACTTTCCCTGCAGAGAGATGTATTTATCCTTTCCTTTTATGTCTTTAAACACAGTAAACATGTTTATGATTCGGTCTGATACTTTTAATACCTGAAATCTTTGTGTGTCTGGGTCTGGTGTCTGGTGTTTCTACTGGTCTACTCATGATGCCTCCATTCTTCAAGAACTTGGTAATTGGGGCTGCATGCCACTCATTGTCTTTGAAAAATCATTTGTGGGGATTCATTGAGGGGTGTGATAGAGGGGTCTTTCTCCAGAGAATTTAGCTTGGCTCCTGGGAGTGCTACAGTTCAGTATCATTCCAAACCAAGTTTATGAACGTCCCTAGACCATCTAAGCAAACCCAAGGCATACAATCCACAAGAGGACTGTGTGCCTTGGGTTTGCTTAGATGCAAATGCCCCAACATCTTTCTGGTTGCACCTGTTGCAAGGATAACGCTTCGTGCAGTCCCCTGGGCAAGGGCAGGAGGCTTACCTCTGGTTCATCCTTACCCTACAAGTTAGCTTTTTGGAGTCCTGTTGTAAGGGGGGGGTCTCCTTTAAACTGCCCACTTTGGGGAAGCCCTGGATCTTGACCTCAGTCTTTGGCAAAAGTGAAACGCAAGTTGGTCCAGATAACCATTGCTCTTGGGACAGAAGTTATCTCAATTTTCCAGATGCTTACCCTTTACTTTTATCACCTCCTCAATTTTACTCCAGCATTGCAAGTCCCCCCCACCCAATAGGAAAGTTGGTGTGACTAGACAACCCACGGTATTACCAGAACGGAAGTGCCTATGCTAGAGTTTGAGAACCAGGCCTCCATCCACTGCAGCCCACGTTAATAGAGGAATAGATGACAGCTGCACTTCGGGCTTGTTATTGGGTAGGACACGTTACTTGCCTTTGCCCAAGTCTTTCACTTTTGTTCTTTCTAATGTGTCGCTAGGTGTCTCCAGTGAGATGGCTCAAGTCTCAAAGCAACAGTTACTTTACTCCAATAAAAAGATCAAGCAGTGCTTTTAGGAGGCGGTCACGGGGATGGTGTCAGGTTGAGAATCCTTAGGTGCTGTGAATTCAGGGAGTAGGAACCACAGCTGTCCGACCAGCTTGAGCTAATCTTCCCTCTCCCGTCACCGTGTGCTCTGGAAGTGAGTGCACTTGGATGAAGGCAGGGGCACAGGACGGCTTGTGTGGACGGCAGAGGCTGATAGTGCAGCTTGGAAAGAGCACTGCAGTTTCCGTCGTTGAAACTGGGAGACAGTCTGTACTGGGCTCTGGCACTCTTCTTTTCCTCATTCCCTCAAGTGGGTTAATTGGCCTCTGGAGGTGCCATTGCCCCTGGGTCGAAGGACGCCACTCTTGGCTGCGTTATTGCTCGCCCTTCACTCTGTTTCTGAAAGTCACTCTCGAAAACACGCATTCCTCTCCACCTGCAAAGCCCGATTTATCAGCCAACTTCACAGAGAAGAAACAAGATAAAAACCTCTGGCTGTAAAACACTATTTTGCATTATGTTCTGTGGGTTTTGTGTCTAAACAGAGCTAAGAGACGCCTTCGTGGCCCCAGCGATACCTCGAGATTGCTGTATATCGGCCTCTTTGTAGAAGACAGATGGACTTGACAGTTTTATGTCTCAGACAGAGGCCACGTCTTGCAGAGAAAGCTCTCACCAGGAAAGCGGGAGATGACACTTTCGGCCTCAGTTCTGCCAGCCCCTCCCCAATGAGAGGAAGCACAGCCTGCAGGGTTCCAGTCTTGACACTATCGCTTACTAATTCTGTGACCTTGGGCAAGTGACTCACACCTCTGCCTGAGTTCCCCATCCATAAAAAGGAGATAATGAGAGCACCTAGGGCATGGTGTTGTTGCAAAGATAAATCATGTAAATGGCTTAGAATACAAGGTTTGGCTATAGCAAGCACTCAGTAAGTGCATGCTATTACGATTATTATGCTGGCCAGAGGGACAGGGACAGGACGACATGCAGCTACTGTCAACACCTGGAAAATAGTCCCCTATACCAGTGAGTCAAGGAGAAAGAGCTCTCATTTTGAAAAGGAAAATTGACAGTGGTAGCTGGCCTATTGGAGAGAGCTGGTTCACCCCCAATGATCTTTTCCGCTCAGTACATCCTTGCCCGACTGATAGTACGTGTGGTTCAGGGTTATTATGTTCATTGCCAAGAGGCCTGTGAGTTACTGAGCCGGGAGACCCTGATTAAGAATGTAAAGAATCAGGAGGTCTGCAAAATGCGGAGAGACTAGAGAAGCGCCACCAGGCAGGTGCTGGTTTGGGATTAGTGGGGTGCATAAGGTATGAATCTCATACTGGACCAACTCCTAGCCCAACACTGGCTGTTGGAATTGAGACAGCCCATTCCTGTGTTTCACCATGGCCAAGTGAGCTCATTTCCTACAGATGCATACAGCTGGGAGATTGTATTTAAAACGAATTATCTTTGTAGGTTACCTGCTACATGCATTTGTCAGAAGCCATTGAATTGACATTACACAATTTAAAAAAAATGAGTTTTCCTTTCCCTTAAGTTGGTAGTGGAGCTACCATGGGTACGCAGATGGTTGTCATGGCCTGAAGGGGTTTCTTTTGTGATTACCAACTAGAAGGAGGTATACCTGTTATGTGTCTCTAGCAGAAGTGTATGATCTGTCCCCGACCCCTGCCAACCCTGACCCCTTATTGGCATCTTCTCTGCCTTTCTCTGACTTCTTATTGCCTTTACTTTTCCCCAGATTTTATTTTCTTTTTTACTCTTTTAATTTACATTTAATTTTTTTTTTTTTTATGATTGGAAATAATATATGCATGCAACGAAAAAAACTAAGCCCCTCAGAAGCATTTAAGTAATAAGTGAAAGTCTTTACCCTTCCCCACCCCAATCCCTTTTCCCAGAAGTAAACGCCATGAGTGGTTTGGTGGGAATGCAACCACTTTGTTATGTATATATCTATATAATGCAGATATACAGATAAGTAGATATATACATACACATGTATAAGGTCTTGTCTTATTATAGAGATGGAATCATTCTCATGGTTCTACATTTGTTTTTATTACAAATAGACCGTGGGTATCTTTTCAATGGCTACACCATATAACATATTGTTTAGATATATTTTAACCAGTCTTCTTCCTGTATTTCTGACCTCAGTCACGATGGACGTACATAGCTCAGCTGAGAGACAGCCCCACTGGGGAACGGGCCTCCCCAAAGAATTCCGTCTCATTTCTTTTCCGTAACGCGCTCTTGCATTCTGGGGGCTGTTGCTTCGGGGTGACATGGAGTCCAGCTGGCTTTGGCAGCTGATTGGAAGATGGTGGTGGAGTGAGAAACACTATCCTATGCCATGTGTCTGTGTGACTAGAGGACATTCTTTTGCACGTCAAAGGGTGATTTATAATATTGCTAGAGACAACCTCTCCCCCGAAGGCAGGCCGAGATAAGGTTAGATTGAATTTCGGGAGATGAAAGCGGCTCTACAGCAGGCAAAGCCTGTACTTCTGTAGCGCTTCATGCTCTTTGAAGTGCTTTCTAGTCATTATCCTGCGTGGCCCCTCGAGAGCCCTGGGGGCACAGAGGGTCGGTGTTAGTACCCTGAAACTGCAGGTGAGACCGAGGATAACAAGAAGTCGGAGCCGGAGCTGGGACTGATCCCTTTTTTCCTGTTCCTGGCCCAGTGTCCTTGCCACGCTGAAAAGTGCGCAACAGACGCCCGGGATCCCGTTAGCGCGTTTCCTGCAACCCAGGTGCCCTCGGTCGCTGAGGCTCGGGCAGTAAGCGAGGGCACTGCCTGCCTTCAAGACTGCTTGTTTAAAGTGGCCATCGGGACACGCTTACCTCTGTTTCCTCCTGAAAATCCACCCAAATGGTATTTTAAGGAGTAAACCCGCAAGGATAAAGAAGGAAAAAGAAAAAAACATCCATAAAAATGGGGAAGCAGGAGGACAGTTGGGTGAGTAGTGGCTGACTTAGCTCAGGAAATGGGGTTCTGGCCGGCGCTCGGGAGAGCCAAGAACCAACCGAATTACTCCCAGAAGGTCTGGGGCTGGGCCGCGTGAGAGAGCTCGGAAGCAGGGGTGACCGGGAATACTGTTTGGAATTTCATTAGGAAGCGGTCACACTTCCCATGTCTCCCCCTGCCTGGCTCGGGCCCTGGCCGCTGCCCCCTCGCCAGGGAGAAGGCTCTGGGCGACGGCGAAGCAGAAGCGCCTGGCAGACCACACGGCCCGCGCAGAGAGGTGAGGGCACCTTTCTGAAAACGGATGTAGTTAGTGCGAGCTGATATGAGTGTTGAGACCACTAATCTCTCTCTCTCAAGTCATTTTCCAGAACACAGTTAGCCAAGCTCAGGCACCTTAGGAATTTAGAAGTCTGGAGGGGAGGGGGAATCTCACCAGGTTCAGGAATTGGAGCTCCCCAGTGAGGGGCCAACTGAATCATCTTATGGGGAAGCCAGCAGTTGGTAAGCCACATCCAAGTGCTCTTTAGTGCCCCACCTTAAAAAAGAGTGGTCAGCAGAGAATCGCAGGCACTTGGCTGTGAAAGAGAGACACATATATGCACTCACGCACATGCACATGCGTGTTGCATACAAAGAGACAGACAGAAAAGGGAAAAGCACTGTAGAGTAAACAGGTTATGGAAAGGTTTTTTGAAACCTAAGAGCTAGCTGTGACAATATTGCATTCTTTTTTCTTTTTTTAAATATATCTTTATTGATTTCAGAGAGAGAGAGAGAGAGAAACATCAACGATGAGAGAGTCATTGATCAGCTGCCTCCTGCACGCCCCTGACTGGGAATCGAGCCCACAGCCCGGGCATGTGCCCTGACTGGGAATTGAACTGCGATCTCCTGGATCACAGGTCAGTGCTCAGCCTCTGAGCCATGCCCGGCTGGGCAGATATTACATTCTTGAAATAAAAGCAGGATATCCTTTTTAAGAAGCAAAGCAGGAAAGAACTCAGACATTTAAAATATGAAAAAGCTGAAACATAAATATGAGAATATGTCCCAGAAAGTACAAAAACACAAAGCAATACAAACTAAGGTAAAAAAGATAAGAAAAATAAATCACGAATGTGGTTAGATTTACAACCAAGTAACAGGAATTCTAGAGAGAAGCGAGAAAATGGAGAAATTAAAGGCAGTTCCCCCTGAACCAAGGACAGAGCTTTCAGATAGGAAAGGGGCTCGCTAATGCTCAGACCCATGAATGGAAATAAACCACAACAAGCCCATCAGCGTGGCGTGTCAGAGCATTGGGCAAAAAGAGGGTCCTACAGGCTTCCAGAGAGGCTGTTAGAAAAAGAAATACACAGATAAAAACAGACTTCATGCAAAGGTTCAAGAATCAGAATGGCATCAGACTTCTTAATGACACCGGACATGGGTTAACCGTTCTGAAGTGAGTAATTCCAGATTCTGCACCATACACACATTTTCAGAAACGAGAAAAAAGCGTGACTTTCATACAGCCCTTTCAGGAAACTCCTAATGAGGATGCTTTACCCAAACTGCAGGAGTAAACCAAGGAAACAGGAGACACTGGTTATAGGAAAGCAGATCCCACATAAGGGTACCTCCGGACAGTGATAAAATACTGAATGGATTTGAACGTGTCGAGAGAAGATTTACAAAGCTGGGGAAGGCTCTGTGTTTGGATTAGTGAGAATTATATATAATACTAAACAAATATATATCTCATACTAAACAAATGGAGGGGGAAAGGCTATAGTAACTCCAGGGAAAACAAAAAGTTCTGCCGGGAAGACAAGCATTTAAACTGCAATCTGCTCTATGACGTGTTGGCGAAGACCATTTTCATGATCAAGGTAACAAAAACGCTGATTATCTAAAATCACTATCAAACGGGGGGGGGGGGGTGGCGCTTGGAAATGGGCTTAAAAGTGGGCATGCATCGGGCAGCTGCTGAGATGGTGATAAACTAGAGCTAAATCCCCACTTCCCGGCTGGAAAGCCAGTAGCTAATTCCTAAAGCTGAAAATCGAGAAATAGCACTGTAAGCGTGTTATTTGGAGATATGGAGGGAAACTAAGAAAAGACGCAACCAAAATAGCAGGAAATGATTGCTTCTGGCGGGGGAGGGTCCAAGGACGCTGTTTCTCTTATCACGCCTTCAGGAACTATTTGACTCTCTAAATTGTGCGCACATGTTCCATGTTCCTTTGATAAAACTGAAAATGAATTTAAAGAATGCACTGGGAGGAACAATTGGTCGGTAAGAGTGCTTGCGCTTTCAGAGGGAGCTGTCAGAGGAAAAGCTCTTTTGAGCATTCCCGGCCTCGCCGCAGGTGACCCCTGAGCACGAACACCTCTGGGCCCCTCATCTGCCAATCCTGGGTCCACCGCAGTGATAGAAGCAGAGATGCAGAAGTGACATTTCAGGTGCCCGTGACCTGACGTTTTCCTCTGTAGGATGAGTGGCTTATTGAAAAATCCAGCTTTGAGCATTTTGGTTTACCACAAACCAGAAAAGGTGGCCGAGGTGGCCTCTAAGTGGGTTGGGGTCACACACAAAGCATCACCAGGCCGCTTTTTGTGGAGTAGTTCATAATTCTGCCCTGCTTTTCCAAGCAAAACCACATGGCGGATATCTGGGGAGCGGAATAAGGATTTGTTCTCTTTTCTCCCACACTGCTGGGCAGCCTGGATTAGGGACATTGATCGAGGCACCTTCCTTTACCTTCCAGACCCAGATCGTGTTACCCGACTCATCTCCCGGCGGCCCCTGGAGTGAGTAGCAGAGGCGTCTTTTCTGAGATGGGACCCTGCGCGTGTGCCCAGGCATGTAGCCCATCCAGCCAGGGCCGCAGAGGCCGAAGGCACCGTCTCATTAGTGTAGTGGCTCAGAGCATGCACTTTGGAGCCAACCCTGGCCGGGTTCAGATCTTGATCTGAGAACAGACCGCTGGCTCAGAGTGAGTGACTTCACTTCCCTGAGCCTCCACTCTCTCTTCTGTAAAATGGGGGTAACAGTAGTACCCACGGCATAGAATGAAATAATGGGTAAGACGTGCTTGTGGAAGAGCACCTACCACGTATTGGCTATTAACTCAACATTATATTACCTATATCATATTGGGAGAGTCACCAACTCTCTGAGCCCCAGTTTCCTCATTTGCAAAACGGGATAATACTGCATCTCCCGACATGGTTGTGAGCATTCTGTGAGCTGAAGTGCACACATTGCTTAGCCCGTTGCACGGCAACTAGTGAGAACTTGATTCACAGAGGGACTAATTATTTCCCTTCCTTTCCACTTCCACAGCCTCTGTTCTCATTCAGACCTACCCTTCTATTGCCTGGCCACCAACATACCTTCCCCAGCCACCCCGAGTCTCCCCTCTCTCATCTGGAACGCGTCTTCCATGCACACCTCATGGAGCCACACCTCACCACTGTTCATAACACTGTGCTGGGTCCACTAATCCCCTGTCACCGACCATTAAGGTGATTCCGCTGATCCACTGTTGTTGGTCTCTGAGGTCCCACCGTCTAATGCCTTCTGCACACTCAAGTAGCCTTTCACTATTAATGCTCAGAACGTGGAAAGAACAGCTGAATGTAAAGTGAACAGTTTAAAGCAGGGAGAAAATGCCTAATAATCCTGAAAGCCACACTAAAGGGCGGCAGAGCAGCCGCAGGATACATTAGGCCAGTGCCTGGGTAGACTTCTTTATGGCCAGGTCTTGGCCACCATTCCCAGGGATAAATGCATTCTGAGTTCCTCTGGGGCTCCCCACCCTCTGTCACCCAAGACACTGTGCTCCTCTGGACACGACATAATGGGCCAGGACATGATGGGTTTGATAGGACCCAAGAGCAAGAGAAATACCACCATAATTCCCCATATGTGGGCAAAATTCAGACATTCCTGGGTCTATATGTACTTGTGTTCAGGATGGGCGAGTAAAAGGGAATTCACCCTTGGCACTGCTGATCGGTCAGACGTCACCTGAATCAAGTATGTACCTATACCATAACCAGCCCATCCCAACCTTTGGCCAAAACGTCCATCTAAAAAAAGAAACGTATATGGCATCCAAAAAGCCGGCCTAATTAAGTCCTGACAGTGTTCTTATCTTACTCGAAGATACTAGGGAACTGGGGCAAGGTATGTTCTTTTTTTACTTTTCTCCCCATTTGATTTTAAAATGACCCGAAGGGGAGGGAGGGTGGACGCTGCGTTCCATCTGTAGGACAAGTTGTCGGCGTCTGGTAATTCCTGCAGACTTTGAAATGGGGCTGCAGTTTAACCGTATCACATGCTTAATGAAGTGAGGCCCCGTCTCATCGGTATTCATGGTGGTGCTGACATTACATACGCTAATCCCGAGACAATAAGCTCTAAGGAGACGCTTTCTTTCTTGGTTCCAAATGAATGGAGCAGCCCGGATTCTTCCAGTTTGATCCCCTACTTTAACCTGGAGTGATGCCAGCGTGCTGGGTTTTACCCTGGGGAATTCATCTCATGCGAAAACCTTAAATCGGGTCTGTCTGCCAGTGCCCGCCGTCCTAATCCGTTAAACATTTCGAGCTAACAATGCACAGGGGGCCCTTTAGCTCCACAGACAGCCGTGTTCTGCTAAGACCATGCTAATAGAACTGCTTCTGCCTGCTTTCTCAGGGAGGCATCGGCAGTTCCCCAGGCCGGCATGGTTTTGTCTGAATCCCTCACACACGCACCAGGCCCTTGGCCTGCCTTACCGCAGCGGTGCCGCCCCGCCCCTCTCTGGGCCCGGTTCTCTTACTGTGCACCTGCGAGGGTTTCGGATGAATGACCGGCTCTCCCTTTGATGAGCCACTTACACGGATCCAGACCCTTTGACTTTGTCAAGTTATGGGAACCGGAGTCCAGAGCCCCGCTGCATTGTGTGAAGAGAATGGCATTGAGCCCTGCAGGCCCCTGGTCCCTTCATGGGTCAGGGAAATTAAGACATTGGGACTCGTTTGAATGAATAAACCTGTAAGGAGCATTTTTCTTCAGAGTCAAGCACTGCTGTTGGAAAAGGAATGTCTTTCCAGAAAACTCTGGTATTTTTAACAACTACTGCGTTTATTCTACTGGTTCATTCCCAGGGGAGTGATTTTTTTTTTTTCCCCCTTTATCCAAAAAAAGAAGATAACATTTTTAGGATTCTAAAAAGGAATGTGTGATAGAGCTTTCGTTAACAAATCTGTATCCGGTGTCCCTGTGTGCTAAGTCAAGTGCTGGATAAAAGGGCAGCGTAATGTAGTCGTTACAGGCACGGACCCAGGAGTCCAATGGCCTGGGTGCAAATCCTGCCTTCAGTCCTTAGTAGCCGCATGAGGTTGTGCTGGGCACACAGCCTTCCTGGGTTGTGGCTTCCCCTTGGGTCAAGGGCATGTGAACCATACCTCATTCTAAAGCCCTTAGAATAGCTCCCGGCACTTAGTAAGTGCTATATAAGTGCCAGCTGCCACCTGTGCTATGGCTGCCATTGATATTATTATCATTACAATTATTAGATGCTGGGAACAAAATTGTCCACAAAAACAAAACAAAACCTGCCATGGCCCCTGTGTTTATGGAGCACAGAGTTTCCTGGGAGGGCAGACACTACATGAAAGTGTAGTGACTGTAACTGGTAACTGGATACGGTATAACTGGATACAGAGCTCTGTAGCATGTGCTGTGATGAGAGAGAGAACTGTTTCCAGGAAAACAGAGGAATTGTCCTAATCAGGACTGTCAGCAAAGGCTTCCCCAAGGAGGGGATGATTGACTGGAGATCGAAGGAAGGAGAGGCATTAATTCATGACAAAATAATTAAGTGAGAAAATGCAGGAATACACCCCCCAACATCACCCATTATCTATCCATCCAATAAAAAACAGTATTAGCATGTTACTGCATAGCCTTTCACGTCTTTTTTTTTTTTCCATGAATAGAAATACATACACACATATACATGTTTTCTCATCCATAAAAATGGCATCCTGCTCTTATAAAATGCATACTCTTCACTAAAGCAGTTTCTTTCACCTTCCTGTGTCAGCCACAGGGACTGAGTTCCTATCACTGAGAGCCACGCTGGACCTCCCGGCTCAGCTGTGCACCCACTTAGCACCCTGCCCACCCCTCCCCCACCTTCCCAGGAGGCAGGCAGGCTCTGCTCCCAGAACCAGCCCTCCATCAGTCCGGCCCCGTCACACACCCAGTGCCTGGGCTTATCTCTCTGCAGGGATGCTTCACGGCACCGCTCAAAGCCTCCAGACTCCTAGAGCTTTTCCTCCTGGTGAGCACATGGTACCCAGAAGCCTCCTGGCTGCGTCTGAAAACCTAACTTACATTTGCGACCAGCATTTACGGGCTTGTCTGGAATGGGAGGCTCTGTTTAATGTTTGCAGGAAAAATTTATACACATGCGCATCACCTTATTTCTTAAACCACCTCTCCTATTTTGGGAACTGGAACTCTAATAAAGATTTCCTGTGAAGGAATTTGCTCCTGGGGTCCTAAGAGTTCAGCTTTTCTGATGAGTCTCTTGGGGGATGAATTGTTTGTCCTGAAATTGTTGAAGGCTCAGGTCACTAAAACTCACCTTTAAAGGAGATACTTTTATGGACTCAACCCCCCCCCCACAAATCAATGGCCTTGTGCTCTGTGAGCTGACTTCCCCCCTTTTTCCTCCCCATCTACTCAGTGACAGGTGGATTCTCTCATTTCCTCTGTGGTACATTTGAAGGCAAGTCTGCTCGCGATGAGGACCCTGTTAGCAGATAGGTATGCATTGTCTCATCCAGGCGGGGTGACAGCAGCTGCTCAGCATGTGCTAAGCCTCAGCCTGTTAACAGTCCCCGGTCCAGCCTCTTCTGTGTCACAAAGACTTGTCTTCTCTCTCTCGCCTTGGTTTTCACTTACCTTTTCCTTGGTACTCGCACAGCTTCACCTTAAATCAGTCCAAAATGTATAAGGTGAGCAACCAGGGCCATTCAGTAATACTGTGGAACGGCGTTTTAGTCTATTCTGGCCGCCATAACAAAGTTCCACAGCCTGGGGGCCTTCGAAATTTATTTTTCATCATTCTGGAGGCTGGGAAGTGCAGATCAAAGTGCAGGCCAGCTCCCTTCCTGGCTTGTGGACAGCCGCCTTCTTGCTGTGTCCTCACATGGCAGGGAGAGAGCAAGCTCTCTGGTCATCCCCGGTTTTATTCATCAGTTTATTTTGTTCATTAAATTCCACATATAAGTGAGATCATGCGATATTTGTCTTTCTCATCTGGTTTATTTTGCTTAGCATAATTGTGGTACATTTACACAGTGAAATACTATGTGGCTGTGAAAAAGGAGCTCTTACTCTTTGCAACAGCATAGATGGAGCTGGAAGTGTTTCCTTTTGTTAAGCGTGAAAGTGAAGTATCCTGGGTGCCGTGTTGCAGTTAAGTTAGGTCCTGAAAATGGGGAGCAATAGAGACATTTGATGGTCGAAGTGAAATGGGGTGACAGTGAAAGGCACATCCTGTCCTTTGGAGATGCAGTTACCAAAGAATAAAATACTCCCACAGCCAGAAGATAACCAGGCCACTGACAGGCCTCTTCATCCATCACCAGTTTTTCTTTGCTGCTGTATGGTAGAAAAATAGAGATGTGACTGCAGGGGCATTTGTGGGACTGACCTTTTATTGTAGCTTGACAGGTACAACTGTGCATGTGGGTAAGAAGTAATTACATTACCTTTTTAATGCCCGTCATAAGTCTGAGTAACCAGGTTTGCAGTAATGGCTTCTGGTGGGGTTTCTGTTGTGTGGTTGTTGAGTTCTGAGTGTGGTTCTCTTTGTATCTTTTAAATTAATTTTCAATTAAGCTTTGAAATGACAAAGTATAAAATTAACTAACTTGCAATTAATTTCAACAGTATTTATGCAAAAATTCGAGGCATGTGAAAGATGGGGAGCATGGAGTAAATTAGTGGTGGGTTTTTTCACGACCATAATTACAGTGATGAATATGTATGAGGCCGGTTAGGAAAGGAAGGCACAGCAAGCAATTGTATTTAATTAAACTTTCAGCTGGCTTAGCTCACAAGCCCGCAATGCGTTTTAGTCTCCTCAAACTATTAACAAAGCCTCCGCAAACAGCTAGCCCCCAGGATACAAAGGAGACAGTCACACGTGCCTTCTTCTGTGATGCTCTTCCATTAATTTTGCAGACTTCTGGCTCCCTTGGATTTGGATGTCCAGGGATCATCACTGGATGACCATGGGATCACGGTTGTTCAGGGTGTGGCCTG
Organism: Miniopterus schreibersii; assembly: GCF_964146895.1. Taxonomy (NCBI): domain Eukaryota; kingdom Metazoa; phylum Chordata; class Mammalia; order Chiroptera; family Miniopteridae; genus Miniopterus; species Miniopterus schreibersii. The sequence continues at coordinate 57,867,824 of NC_138112.1, forward strand.
AATAGTTCCCTTGAGTTACCATTTTATTTGTGTTTTGTTTTGTTTTTTTAATATATCTTTATTGATTTCAGAGAGAAGAAAAGAGAGGGAGAGAGAGAGATGGAAACATCAATGATGAGAATCATTGATCAGCTGCCCCCTGCACGCCCCCGACTGGGGAACCGAGCTCGCAACCCAGGCATGTGCCCTGACTGGGAATCGAGCCCCAATCGCCTGGATCCTAGGTCGACGCTCAACCGCCGGGCCAGCAAGTTACCATTTTTATGACAAGCACAGGCCCACCCTAGTTCATAGGCCACCTTGTGTCACTTCAGCCCTTGTCAAAAAACCCTTCATCGGGCATTCCTTGGGCATTTTTTTCTGTGGTGCTGGATGCAGGAATTGGCTTCTAACAAGGCTGTAATGGTAACACACGTTATAACCCAGTTCCTGGGCTGGACTTACCGCGGGCTGCTCAGTGTGCTGAGCGTATGACATGCAGGAGTCTCCCATCCTCCTAGCCACCGTGTCTGAGGCTCAGGGAACAGGCTCAGGGGCACTTGCCAAGGAAGTGGCCTAGGGAGATTTGAACCCAGCTCTTTCTGATCCTAAGGCCTGTGCTCTTTGCCGCTCGCTCACTCTCATATTTCTCCAAGTTGGAAACAAGAAGGAAATCCTGTTAGTCCCCACTTCAAGCTGCAAGTGGAATTTATTCAACTCCCTTGTTTACTTGAGGTTGCCTTCGTGCTCCAGATGGACGTTCCAGGGTATCCAAGCCAGTAAAGCAAGGCGCCAATGAGAAACCATGAGGGATGGTACAGAGGAGGCACTGGTTATGTTGGTACAGTAGCAGCAACAAATATTATTAAGCCCCCAGCCTTTTCACCAGGCATGGTGCACTGTGTGCTTTATAATGGCCAAGTGTGATCTTTACCAACACCCCACGAGATGGGTGCTATTATTCCCATTGTACAGATGAGGAAAACTGAGGCTCCAGAGTTTTAGTAACTTGCTAGAATTGCAAAGTTAGTACATGGTAGACCCGGGATTCAAATGCAGGTTTGTCTGCCTGAAGAGCCTATGGTTTGTACTGGACACCCATCAATGCATCATCTTCTCAACCCCTTGTTGATATCCGTGGGCAGCCACCCACCAGGTAGGAAAACATGTCCCCACAAAGACAGTCTTCAGTCTTGTCCCCTGGTGGTAAGATCCAGAGTCTGAGTGTTTGGCAACCTTGGAAGATTTCCGCTAGCTGCAAATGAGGTGATATTTGGATGCTTGTAAGGAACTTTCTAGAATCTCCAGAGCAAAGAATTAGAGAAGTGGAGAGTGGGTCTAACTGTAATCATTGCAGGATTTTGTTTTCATTTAACCTAGACCACTTTTTCTTAGGTTCCACTTCCAAATACAAAACCTTGAAAAGGCCCTCGACCTTTGCTCCCGCATGTCAGGTCATGCTCTCTTAGCCAGTGACTTCTTTTCGAAGCACTCTTTGAGGTCAGTGGTTACTGTCTAGAATAATGTGTAATTTCTGAGGCAGTTACAACCCCCCAAAAGGGCCGGGTTGGGCCCCCAATGAATGCTGACTCCACGGCCCTTTTCCAGCTCTCATTAAGCTCAATGGCTTTAGTTAAAAGAAGAAGAAGAAAAAAAAAATCCCATCACAGACGTGCATACCAGACTGCCATTAGCAGAACCGGGAAGAACCTTTCGCCAAGTGAAGCAATTTCCTCCTACTGTAATTAAAGCAATTTGGGGCTGAATGTATTTATGGGCAAACTTGCTGAAATGAGACAGAAGCGATTTACAGTGTGCGTGTCAGAGGATAATCAGAGGCCCCGGGCAGACATCCTGGTGTCTCTCCATCATAAACTGGCGTTACAGGTGTGTCAGGTCTGAGCCAAATCTGGATGCTGTCTCAGGCACATCACAAAGAAATGAGGAAACTGAGGCACAGGAAATAAGCAGCTCGCTCAAAGTTGGAGAACTAGCCAGCCAGTCACCAAATTCGTCCAGGCCCAGTCCTCTTTTCTGCTCCCACGTCCCTCCCAGGACGTCCAGCGGGCCTGAGCTCCTGGGGCCTGGGCTCTTCTCCAGCTATCTTTTTAGTTTTTCTTCTCGTGAGTTTCTTTGTTAATGGTTTCGGTTCTCCTCTAGTTCTTAACATTTCTGAAGTTTCCCCAAAGTATCGTTTTACCATTAGACATTCCTGTCTCCTGCCAGCCAGCCCGTCCAGGCCATTATGCCAGCATGTGCCCTGCGGACGTCTGTGGAGATCTAGTGGCCACAGGTTCAAGCCACCTGTCACCGTGCACCCCTGGCCCTAATGCACAGCCCCTGCTTCCCCCCAGGCTCCCAGCTCCTTCCTCCTCTTTATTAATAAGTGACCAGAATTCTCTGGAACTGAGATGTATGTTTCCCAAGCTCTGCTGGGGCTCAAGATCAATGTGTTATTCAATGTGGATTTGCTGTATTCTTATTTCTAACAAAACCTATGCATTTAGGGTCAGTTCAGACAATAAACCCCTGGTCCTCTGTGGTCTCCATGAGCGTGGAGATTCCTGCCGTCAGCTGGTTCTCCCCACTGTTGACTGTCATCAGTGTGCAAGGCCAAAGGGAGCTCACAGCTTGTCTTTCCGTAGAGTGAAACCCCAGGGCCCTTTTCCCCCAGTGCCTCTGTTTCTCCTCTCTGCTTTTTTTTTTTAAATCCTCACCTGAGGATATTTTTTCCAGTGCTTTTTAGAGAGGGAGGGAGGGAGGGAGGGAGGGAGGGAGGGAGGGGGGGAGGGAGGATATCGACGTGAAAGAAACAACATTGGTTGGCTGCCTCCCCCACAAGCCCCGACTGGAAGAATGAGGGGGACAAACCTGTAACCCAGGCATGTGCCCTTGACCAGGAATCGAACCCTCGACCCTTTGACGAACCGGCCAACTCTCTAACTGTGGAGCCACACTGGCCAGGGCTCCCCTCTGCTTCTTGAACAGTGATTTTCAAGAAGTGGGACGGTCACAGGAGTCATGGGCCTAGCCCTGGAATTGTTTGTCCTGATGGTGCCCACACTGGAAGGCTATTTACACAGCATCTTTTGTCCAGAGAGACAACCGATGATGGTGGGAATGCCAAAGATGACAGCATCTCTAGCTTCAGACTCGGGGTTGTGTCTTCTGAACCAAAGGGAGCAGGAGGGTTTGCAACACCTCTTATCCCCTCAAAGTCTTTATAGACCCAAAAGGGTTGAGCGCTTGTTTATCTGCCATCAGACAAGCCGCTTAGGTCTGTGGTATTGAGACCACAAGGGAAGTTTGTAATCATGACTGATGATGCGTTTCCTCCTCGGAAGCCAATAAAAAAAATACAGTGAGCCGAGGCTCCCTTATCTCCCTCATTTGTGTGTTCAGTTAGTGCCACTGGACACAGACACTGTGGTGCGAGGAGCTTTACAGGGAATGACGGTGGGCAGCGGACTCTCGGAAGTGATGAGGAAAATATTAATTGGCATGAGTTTTGTCAGTGTCTCTGTCCCTGACTCTTCAGTGAAAGTCTGAGGTCAGTGTTAACACCAGTGTCTCCTTGTTGCTCTGGGTGGAGGTGTCACCAGGAGGAGCATCTGATACATAAAAACCACAGAATTGAGCTAAAGGCCCTCAGCTTTCAGTCAGGAGTTATTTCTTATTTCCTCTAAATTTGGAGATTCTAAAATCAGGGAGGGGGAGCTTATGGGGGAGTCCAGAAAATGAAATCCTTGTTAGAGAAGGGACCATTCCTACATGAAATACCGAGTGGTGGTAACAATGGTTATAATAGCTAATGCGTGTGGTAAGCGTTGTGCCTCCCAGTAGATCCTAAACCTGTAATTTCAGGTTCATTGTTATTCCTGGTTCTACAGATATTATAGTACCTAATATGTGTGTGTACAGGTGAACTTGGAAGTGAGAGGGACAGGGCAGAAACATGACTGAAATGAGAAATCAGTCCTTAGGAAAGGTAGGGTTTTCTTTACCGGGAACTAGCTGTGTCAGTAACACTTCAGCAAAGGAGGGAGTAAGAAGTGCCAGAGGTGGGTCCGGCGAGGTGCAGGGGAAGCTGAAGCAGAGAACAGTTATTTCTCGTTGGAAAGCTGTGGGGAGAAGCCTGGGAGAGTGTGGCCCAGTGGCCATTCGCATCTTGAAGGCCGGTCACGATGTGGACACGAGGCCATGCTGGGAAGGACCTGGCAGGCCAAGACAGCAGCGGTGCCAAGAAGGGAGGACTTCTGGAAAGATTTACCTGCAGAACCCTGAGACTGGGAAGACTGCTCCCCACGCTCAGCTCTTCTAAGACATGAGTTGAGTTTGTCCTTTGTACACAAGTAGCTCTGGCTCGGGGTCTCTCGTGAGGTTGCAGCTATGTTGTTGGCTGGGCCTGTGGTCTCGTCTGAAGGCTGGGGGAGGATCTGCTGGGAGGCCCACTCACGCAGATGTTGGCAGGATTCAGTTCCTTCTGGGCTGCTGGAAGGAGGGCCTCAGCTCCTCACTGGCTGGCTGGGGGCTTCCCTCAGTTCCTTGTCACACAGACTTCCCCCCAGGGCAGCTCCTATCATGGCCCTTAGAGCAGGGGGGAGAGAGAGAGAGAGAGAGAGAGAGAGAAAGAAAGAGCTTGCCATATGGGCAGGATCCTGGGCTGGATGCCAGAACAGAAAAATGGACATTAGTGGGGAAAACTAGCAGAATTCTAATAAATTCTATAATTCAGTTAATATAATTGTTTCAAGGCTAATTCTTAGTTTTGACAGTCGTTTTGTGATTAGGTGCTTTAGAGAATGCTGGGTGTGGGGTCTATGGGGACTCTTGCACTATTTTTTCAAGCCTCCTGTAAATCTAAACTCATCTCAAAATAAAAAGCTAAATTTATTTTATAAAGGAGAGCCTAGCCTAAAGTAAGTACTGTGTAGGTATTTATTAAAATGGGGAAAATGGCACTTGGTTTAGAAAAATTATATATTTGTGTGGTTCATTAATTGAAAAAATTTTTAATTACCATGTGTGTTAAAAATACTGGATATTTGCCGTCTGCCTGGACTATTTCCAGAAGCCTACACAGAAAGAAACGAGTACCAGTGGGTGCCTGTGGGAAGAAGACTGTATGGTGAGAAAACAGATGGGAAAGGATCTGTAGATCCTTTCTTACCTTCTGAGTTTTGAGCCGTGCATACCTTGCCTATTCAAAAAGTAGGTTTTAAAAATCTAAGTGGCCACAGGGGCTTTGAGCCTCCCAGGGCTCCCTGCCCATTCCCCAGTACCTCCTACTCCTGAGCGGTGACCCAGAATCTCCTGGCACCCTGGCTGGCCCTTCACAGCATTCATCTCTGTACTGTATCCATCCCTGTGGGTCCTCTCATTCCTCTTGCTAGGAGGCCAGCTTGGCCCTCCGTCGGTGACAGAAGGCTCATGGCTCTTCCCACACTTGTTTGAACATAGCCCCATTAATATTTACAAATGCTCGCCTGGCCTCGCATCGGTGTCTGGAGAGCTTCTGACAGGGATTCATGGATTCCAAAACGTCCGTGGGGATAGTTGGTGATTTTTTCCTCTTTAAAAATCAAGCAGGTAACCTTGAATCCTCCCCTGCCCCAGACCCTGTAATTATTCATCTATGTGGAGCAGCCAGATTCAGTGACCTGCTGCCCAGAGGCTCTCTGGTGTTGGCATGGAGCCCCCAGTGCCTTCTCCTGGAGAACATCAAAACCTCTGCCAAGCCCTCATTTCAAGAAGCGTAAATATGAGACATCCGGGCACCTCTCGCAGGTGGATCGACAGTCAGGCAACACTGCCCAGCCACCAGGGGAGGTGGTGCTGGCAGAGAGCAGGTGGAGTTTTAGGTATTTCATATCCAAAATGAAGAGCAAATTTGCTCTTTCCAGTGGGAACATCTCAGTCACTCATTTCTACAGACAACAAAAAGCAAAGCCAATGGAAACACAGCCAGCGAGGGGTGTCCTTGATTTCTCGGTTGATTTATTTCTTCATTTACTCTGCGGCAGTTATAGTCACCTTGTTACGATTGTCACATTTTGTGTATTCAAGTAATTTCCCGAAGATTCTGTATGCTGCATAAAAGCAGCTGGTAAACCTCATAGCTCATTGCTCATTACAGTGTTTGCTCAAGGAATCAAACTTAGACCAGCATGGGCCAGTCAATATCCCAGGGTTTCTGAGCCCTACAGTCTCATGTCTGAACTATGCAACTCAGCCATGTAGCATGAAAGCTAGCGTGGACAGTGTATAAATGAACAGCCGTGGCTGTGTTCCAATAAAACTTTACTTATAAAAACAAGCAGAGGGCCAGACTTCACTGGCCCCTGGGCTAGAGCATAGGGTGCTAGAAGACATGGCTCAAGACCAGGTTGAAAAGAGCCAAGGGACAGATGAGAGACTCTCTCTAGGCCTCTGATAGGAGGTTGGATTTTGAGTTACAAAGAGGAGCCGTCTTATTAGCCTCCTCAAAAGAGTTTTCAGGATGTTGTGTGGAAATGGATTGGAGAGGAGCAAGACTGGAAATTGGGAGAGCAGCTAGGAAGGGCATGTGGTAATCTGTGCAGCGGATGATGGTAACTTGTCCCAAAATTTGGAAGCAGAATTAGCAGGACCTGCCCCAGACATGAGTTGGACATGAATGCGAAAGGGCTGGGTGTGAATGGAGAGGAAAGGCAGGGACCAGGGCTGATGCTGGGACTTCCTGTCATCTTCGGTGGCTGGGGATGCCTTGTGAGTTCATAATTGATATGTGATGATAATACTTGTTTGCTCAGCCCCCATAGATGAAATTTTATTTGCAGCGGCAATGGCACACCTGGGGTAGATTGTTCCTCCCCCTGGCTTTTAGGGTTCCCTTTTCCCGCAATGCTATTTGTGTATGATTATACAGCACTCACAGGCTGATGAAAGCATTACCGTTCCCTGCATCCCACTTGAGTTAGCAGTATTTGTGCCGGCTGCTGACACTGCAGGCTCAATAAACCACTGTATTGGAACTCGTCAAGCCTTATTACAAGACCAGAAACCAACTGACCATTGAGTTCAAAGAATGTCTGCTAGGCGTTTAATTTTGCCGTTTCCACCGTATGATACAGGTAAATAGATACTGTAAGCAATAGAAATAGTAATCTGCCCAGCCCTCCTTATTCAGCAAATTCCAGCAGGCACGTGTATCCATTGTAAGCCTGATTCCTGCAAGAACAGTCCAGAATTCCTGTGCAGGAGCCTGGGCTGAGCTCCTCTGCTCTGGACAGAGATGCATGGAGGCCTCCCCTTTGATGCTCAGAATGAATAGGATATTGATCCCAGCACTTGAGCTCATACCGAGGTGCACACCCCTCCCTTGCCTGCTCTCTTTGGCTTTGGCTTTTTGTGGTCCACAGAAAAAGTGGTAGCAGAGAACTTCTGCCTCCGCCCACCCCCCCACTGGAACTTTTCTGTTGATGTTTTTTAGGCCATCACACAATTGAGCAGAGTTCTAAAAAGGCCACCTGGGCCCTAGCTCCCCGTTACCCTCATCACTGAGTTTTGCACGCAATCTGAATTCCTATTTAAAAATGCCCTTTTCTACCTTCAATAGCCAATTAAGTTTCTTATCCTCCAGCCAATTCTTTAACTGCCCTGGGCCTGCTTCTTAGCCAAGAAGGCACTCACCACCCACTCCCTGGCTTATCCTCGGTGCCTTTCCTCCTCAGAGGCAGAGCCCAAGCTCTGCAGGCCCAGCAGGTCTCAGCCGGCCTCAGAGAGCGCTGGGATCACTGGGGCCTCTTCCCCACCAACACGCTGTCCTCGTGTCTATTAGGGGCCACTGGTATCAGCTGGCTGTCTCAGTAGCACTTGTTGAAAATGCAGGACCTTTCAAGGATGCTCCCTTGCTCCCTCGGCCCAAGGGTGGGCACAGTGAAGGGTGGGAAGGACCAGAAGCCCTTTGATTTTGATTTTTGATTTATTTATTTATTTATTTTTAAAATATATCTTATTGATTTCAGAGGGAGGAAAGGAGAGGGAGAGAGAGAGAGAAACATCAATGATGAGAGAGTCATTGATCGGCTAGCCCGCAACCCGGGCATGTGCCCTGACCGGGAATCGGATCCCGATCGCCTGGATCCCAGGTCGTTGCTCAACTGCTGAGCCACGCCCCGCCGGGCACTCTTTGATTTTTTGGAATAAGAACAACAGAGAATTCCCAGGGAGGTGTCTGCCTCATTCTGTCTTCAGCCTCAGAATGTTCTCATCTCTTACTCTCTCTCATTTTGAATTTAATCCTGCGACACTTGTCTCCTGGTTCTGGATGGTCCTAGAGTCTTAGTTCCCTCCTGGTGGGTGGGTCCCTCTCTGGTTTTCCTCTGGTTCAGGCTAGGATGACTCCTGCTATGGTCCGGCTGACACTGGGCTGGCTGGCAGCGTGGATTTTCCCATCACCCTCCCTTCAGTTAATTTTAGAAACTTGAGTTGCCATGGTAATGGATCAGTGGGGTTTTCATGGTTCTATTTTGATTCAGTCATGTGTTGGTCTGCCCTTTAAATTATACTTTTTCAGTCTGAATCTAAATTGGGACAGGAGATGAGCTTGAAATGGGATCCCCAAAGGCACTGCAGCCCCTTGGGGTGTTTTGTTAAATGGGGAGTCAGGATGGATGTGGGATGCCCTTGGCTTACAGTGGCCTGGGCTCTCCTGGGACTGGCTGCAGGCGGGTAGAGGTAACCCAGGGGACATGCTGGAGAGATGCGGGCCCGGGGCCTCTCCCGCATGTGAGCTTCTCGAGGGTCAGGTCTCTACTGTTTGGTTCCAGAATCCCCAGCACTGAGCTCAGAGCCTGTGCTATGAGCGGGGCATCATTAAGTGGGTAAATGAATGTGCATCCAGCCAGACTTCCCTCCTCAATTCTCAGCACAACCCTTAGAAGGTCACACCCTTGATGTCCCTAGAGTCCTGGCTGTTCTGCCTCCCTCTGGTGGATCTCCTCTTGTCAGCACTCCCAGGGCCCTTTTTAACGAGGTGTGAAGAGATCAGAGTCTTGCACAGATAAAAAGAAGTCCCAGAGGCAAGCCCACAATTGGCCCTCTCAGCTCAGATTTAAAAGAATAGCCTTTAACGTTCATATCAAGTCGGGTGGGTAAGGGTTTTTAATCCCAGTCTTACAGATGAGGCTTAGAAAGGGGCAGTAAATTGGCCAAAGTCACTCATGTGGTCTGTGACAAAACCAGGGCCTAAGCCAGTCAACCAGACTCCAAACACAGACTGACCGCCATGCACGCTGCGCTGTAATTGGATAGATTCATCTTCATCTGTACTTATGTGTTTCCTTTGTGCATAAACAGGCACGTGATAGCATTCGTGGCTATTTCCACCACTCCATGACAGGAACGTCGCCTGCATTCGCTCTAAGCCCCACAGCAGCTCTGCAAGGTGGTGTTTTCTGCCCCTACTTTGCAGATGAGGGAAATGAGCATTAGCCTTGCCCAGGGTGTCACAGGGGCTCAAGCAGAAGAGGGATTTGGACCACACCTGGGGACATGGGTTGGATAGTCAGTGAGAGACTCGGTATATAGATGGACACTGGCCAGACGTGTGTGAGAACAAAACACTGACCCAGCACCTCAGCAACTGCCCAGGAAGCCAGACAACCACCCCTTCACCATAGGCCCAAAAGAGCCAAAACTGGATTAATGACTGACAGCTTCCCTGATCTTAATCCCCATTCCCAGTTTAGGGCCAAGCAGAGAAAGCTAAATAGGCTCCCCTAACCAGTCACATAGGATGCCCAGCTTGGCCTCCCCCAGCTTCTCTGTGCCAGCAGCTCCAGGCACGAACTACCTGACCATCCTTTCCCCACTGTGAGGCTGTCCCACTCCTCTGCCCGCTTTTGAGTCTCTAACAAACACAAGAGATGGCAGCTGACTCCCTTGCTTCAGCGGGCTCTGAATAAGTAGCCTTTGCTTTGCTTATCGGGTTGGTTTTGTTTGTCCCCACATAGGGGTGCGGTGGTTGGGATGCCAGCTCTGAGGGAAGGAGCTTCCCTGAGTGGTGTCCTGAGCACAGCTGTGCAGGGCTGGTCAGCATTGGGCAGAGGGACAGCCCATTGTCCCTGTACCATGTAAGCCACCTTGCCGCCAGCGTGTTGTCGGACATGTTATAAATGAGATGTCACTAAAGTGTAGCAGAGGGAGGGGTTGGCATTTGAGGAGAGCACAGAAAGGGGCCTTCTCATTCCAGCAGAGGGGACAGTGGATGGCTTCGTGAAAGTGGCAGCCCTGGAGCGAAGGCTGGAAGGAGGGAGGACTTGCAGGGCTGGGGGGGGGGTGCCTAAAGGTCACGGCAGGGGAGCAGGGAGCCCCGGGGGCTCTCCATCGGCCATCTGCAGCCCGTCTCCTCCATGCAGGGACTGCTGACCTTCACGGCTGTGTCTGCTGGGCCTCTTGCCATCTGGCTTGCGGTGGTTCTGGTCAGTAGGAAGCCCAGGCAGGAGGTTGGAGGGTGGAAAGGGGAAAAGGTCAGAATATTTGTTTCCCCAGTTTCCTGCCTGGGAGGCCACAGATCGGCGGTGGCTGAGGTCCTCCCCCAGGGCCCTCAGCTCCTGCCAGGCTTCACCGGATTCTAGAAGCCACATCCTCACCCCTCAGGCCTGAGGGTGGGAACAGCTTCCCACTGTGCCTTCATTAAATTCTTTCCATGTCCCTTTTTAAACCAGGAGGCGGTGGGACCCAAGTTTTACAGGCAGAAGGCACTGGGCAGGAAAACTGGGTGCATCAGAGGAACTGTGAGCACCTTATTCTAGCCCGGGGCAGGGGGAGAGGGAGGCAGTAAGGAGACAGAGATGGAAGGAGCCAGGTGGGAAGAGCTGAGCATCATGAGGAGTTGGTTCTTCACCCTTGAGAGTAGAAAGTTCTGGAAGGGTTGTAAGTGGGGGCAGGGCCAGGTCAAGTCTGCAGGTGCCCACGGGGTTGGCCTAGTAGGACAGGGTCTGGGCCACTTTGGAGGAGGGGACTGCAGGCACTGGCTCCACTCTCAGCTGGGAGGCAATGGATCTCTGACGATTCTGGAACGAGCTTACACTGACCCCAGCTAATTATGAGATGGAAGATGCTAGAAGAATGGGACTATGTTTGTTTGTTTTATGTTCTCTACAGCCCTGAGCTCAGCCAATAACATGATATTTCAGCCGCAGGGGTGGTTTCCAGTTCCCCAGGGCCGATTGCTTCCACAGACTTGAGTGGGACCGGTCCTTACACCATGTGTCTCTGGGTGCTGGTCAGGCAGACCTGGGCTCAAGGCTCAGCACTGTTACTTCCTGGCTGTGTGACCTGGGGCATGTGACCTTACTTCTCTGAGGCTTATTTTTCTTACCAGTGAGGCTAAATGAGTCATGGCCAGGAAGCACTTGGTATATGAGATGCTCGGTCTCCTGTGAAATATGCAGGTGCTTCTGGCAGGAGTACAGCACAGAGACCGAGTCGTGCAGAGCCCCAGAACTGGAGACCCTCTGCCCACATCCCCCAACAGATGCTAACTGAGCACCACTTTGGGTATTGGGGATGCAGCAATGGGTGGGCAAATCTGGCTGTGCTCACACAGTCGCATTTCAGTAGGAAAGGGATGATTCCTTACAAATACACTAAATAGTGACAGGCAGTGACAAGTGCTATGAAGATAGGTAAGACCAGGATAGGAGATGGAGAGGGATGGTGGTGGCCCAGGCTGTCTTCCTGCTATTATTGACCTAGGAGCAGAAACTTGAGTAGAGCAGGGTGTGAATGATGCATATGCTCCGGTCCAGGGCACAGCATGAGCAAAGGCCCTGGGGCAAGTGCTTTGTATGTTCTGAAACCACATTAAGGGGACCAGGGAGTCTGCAGCAGAATGAGCATACAGGAGCTGAGGTCGGAGTGGTAACAGGTAAGATTGTTTAGGGCCTGGGGGGGCGATGGTGAGGAATTAGACTTAATACTGAGTGCGTGGGAAGCCACTGGAGGGTTTTGAGCAGAAGAATAACATGATGAAGGAATTCAGGGTTTAGAAGAAGCACCCTGCAGCTAAGGGAGAAGAGACTGCAGAGAGTGAGTGGGACTGGGTGGGTGGAGGAGACTGGGTGTGAGACATGGGCCCTAGGACCAGATCACCCAGGGGCTGGTGTGCAGTCTGGCTGGGTCCAGCTGTGTTTGTGCCCCCTTTGAGGAGTCCTTGTCCTCCTGTGCTGGGACCAAAATGAATACCCCTTCTCTGTAGAGTGCCAGCCGGTTGTTGTGTTATGATTTTCTGAAATCTCCAGAAGCCGTGACCTTTTCATGGTCAATAAAGCTCCCCCTTGGGAGTCCTGCTTGTAATGCTTCTGTTATCAGCCCTCTTCCCTAAATTATTCAGGCAATTGTCTGCACTTCTAAGGTTTAAGTGTGCACACTCAGCGTTTCCCCAGGTGATAAGGTGTAACAGGCAGATGTAGCATGGAGGGACCGACTGTGCATGGGCCATGACGAACCACAGATGTGGAGAACGGACCCACGCTGCCTCGGGCTCCTGTGCATTTAAACAGGACCAGCTCCTGCCTACTCGGCCTCATCAGGCGTCAGGATGGCAGGAGTCTCTCACTCACACTCAGGAGCTGCTGCGCTGGAGGCTCCTGGCGGTGGGCAGGCTCCACTCAGTGATGGGTGATGCTGAACCTTAAGTGGGGGTGGCCTGGAAGGTGGGGGCTACTGCTGCAGAGGGCAGGGGGTTAAGGCAGTCACTTCTCAGCTTCTGGCTTTTGAGTTGTAGTCACACCCACAAACTTCCTCTAACAGTATGCCCAGAGGCCAGGGAATTCCCTGTCTGGTTTGTGAAAGAACACTTTCCAGAATGTTGGGGATGCACTTACTTGGAACATGGTGTGAGTTCTGTTCATCTCAGCGTGGCACCCAGGTTGATGAAATAGCTATATCCTTTCATGAAGCATTGCAGTGTACATTTGCCTAGTAAAGGCTCTGAAAAGTCGTGTAATAACAATTGTTAATGATAATTGAGGTGCATGAAGTACTTGGGCAAGTTGTGACTAAACTTGTACATCCCACAAAGCATATAATATTTACTATCTGGCCCTTAACAAATAAAGTTTACCAACACCTAGTCTACACCAAACCATTACTATTTTTCTCTAGTAGAATTCTAGTAGGTTTATGTGGGGAATTTTGTCTGTCTTGAACATTGGTATATTACTTTAATTCGAATATTTAACATGGGTTTTTATAATCAGAAACTAAGTTCTATAAAGCCGTAGTGGCATAAGAATTGGTATATAGCTCAATCAGACAGAATAGTGGATCTAGAAGTAGAGCTCCTAGATTTGTCTGGTCAATTGATTTTCAAAGGTGCCAAGGTAATTCAATAGAAAGGGCAGGCTTCTCAACAAATGGTGCTGGAACCGTTGGATATCCAGAGGGAGGTAGAAAAGAACATTGAACTTCACCTTGTCCCATAAACAAAAATTAACTTGCAGTGGATTATAGATGTAAATGTGGGAACTAAAGCTATAAAACTTCTTCTAGGCAACGATTTCTTGGATGGAATACAAAAGGCACAAAACATAAAAGCAATAATTAATATAGTGTACTTCATAAAAAATTTTTAAAGCACTTGTCTTCAGAAAGACACTGTAAAGTAGATGAAATGACAAGCCACAGAGTGGGAGAAAAAATTTGCAAATGACATTTCTGGAAAAGTACTTGTATCCTAGAACATATAAAAAGGCCTCTTACTGCTCAATAATCAGTAGTCAGACAAACCCATTTAAAAATGGGCAAGAGGTTTAAATAGACACTTCACCAACGATCTGTGCATGGCAAATCAGCACACGAACAGAGGCTCAGCATCATTGGTCATTGGGAAATGCAACCTGAAGCCTCAGTGATACCACCACACACTTCACAGAATGGCTAAAATTGAAACGACTGACAACATTAAGTGCAGATGAGACTGCGGTGCAACTGGTGGGGGGAGGGGAAGCAAAATGCTGTAGTCGCTTCGGAGAATGGGGTAACAGTTTCTTATAAAGTTAAACATACACTTTTTGTGTCATTCAGCAGCCTTACCCCTAAGTACATACCAAAAAATATGAAAAATATATGTCAGCACAAAGACCTGCTTTCCAGAAACTGGAAACAATCCAGGCCCCTCCCTTAGCTGGTGAATGGATAAACAAATGGTGGTATATCCGTGCAGTCAATGGAATACTACTCAGCAGTCTAAAGGAATGAGATAGTAATGCTTACAGAACCAGCGACGAATCTCAAAAGCACTTTGCCAAGTGAAAGAAGCCGGATACAATCGGCCACACGATATGATTCCATGTCCATGACTAGTGGCCTACAGTGACTGCTGGGGGTGGGGGGTGCAGGTTCTATATTGTGTTTCAACTGTTTTGTTTTGTTAAAATTCGTCTAACTGAACATTTGAAAAGGGTAACTACAGCTTTATAATTTTATTGTGTATAAAATATACCTCAATGAACCTGACCTTTTAAAATAATCTGAAGAAAACTAAACTTAAAAAATAATTTTTAAAAACAACACACAGAAGTTGACTTTTCAGAGGAAGGGTAAAGTCAGTGTAAACGGGGCAGTGAACACTCCAGAACAGGAACAGGATTCTAGACTCCTGAGGTCAGGCTTGAGGCTTCAGAGCCATCCCCAGGGAGTGGTGCGTCATCAGTAAGGGGTCTCTCGGGTGAGTGACAGTGGGGCATGGACCCCGAGGAGCCCTCACATCACCGGGAAAGAAGGAAGAGAAGACGATAAAGAAATCAAGTTGCACCATCATGCATGTTATTAGTAGATAATACAGGACAAATATGTGGAACAAAGTTCCTCTCCCTGGAAGCTACCACTGATACCAGTTCTGTGTGTCCCTCTGGAACTATTCTGTGCAGTCTCTGAGCTTTGGTGTGTTTTTTCCCCACACTTGTCGCAGTTTCTTTCAGATCGTCCCATCAGTATATGTAGAGCTGCCCTAATTTTTTAATAGGTGTGGTACTGCATGAATCCACCATAATTTCTTTGGCCACCCTTCAATAGCTAGACACTTAAATCTTTTCTGATACATTTGCAATTGTGAACAATGCTTCTGTGAACACTCGAATTAAGAAGTTATTTCTCATTAGTGTGAGTGTATCTGTTGGATAGGTTTCTCAGAGTGGAATGGCCAGGTCAAAGGATATGGACGTTTTTAATTTTGATACATATTTTTGACCCTGTCCCCACCCTGACTTATACCAGCTTACCCTCCCACTGGCCATGCATGAATAATCGTGCCTGTTTTCCCGAGTCCAGGCCAGCAAAACAAGAAGTCCATCTTTGCCTTTGCCAATCTGATAGGCAAAAAAAAACACAACAACATGGAAAAATGGTGTCTTGTAGGAAGTTCCATTTGCATCTGCGGGGGGGAATTTTGGGAAGCAGAGGAACGCCAGGGCACTCATGCCAGCTGCTTCAGCCTCTCGGTCCGCCCAGCCCAGACAGTGCCTCTGCGTGAATTAGAAAAAGGCCTCTTCTTCCAGACGCTCGACTGCCATCTGCTAGAAAACTGCTGTGAAAACTGCACAAATCTGTGCCTCCTCTTGAGGGGAAGAGCGCCCCAGGGGTGTGCAGGACCTGCCCACGTCACCGCACGGGCCGAGGGAGCCAGCGGAGGTTCTGAGAGCACAGTGGTCCCTGGGTGGGAACCAGAGCGCCTGGAATTCACGCAGCAGACCGACAGACATGTGACAGGAACTCGGGCTGTTTGACAGCAGAGCACAGGAGCATCAGCTGGAGGGACAGCAGAGCACATGGAAGCTCCATCGTCTGTGGATTGTGCGCTTGGAACTTGGGTCCCAGGCAACTCTGATGTTCGTAATTTGGCCAGCGGGCTCATTAAGCTCTTAAGAAAAGTGAGTCTAGTTCATGAATTAATGCAAGCTGACATTTTACACACGCAGCAAAAACGAGACCAGGCACCTCCGCATTATGTAGCATCATAATTTCTCGAGCAAATGGGATTGCCGCCTATTGCCCGCTCCACGGGCAGATCTGGGGAGGGCCTGCTTTGGGAGACGTCAGTGAGGCCGTTAGGACCCACAGGCATTTTACACCCCACCCACCCCCGTTTGAAGGAGCTCTCTTGTATTCCTCAAGCCACACGTGGTCACACAAAAGTCATTATTTTAAATCTGGACCCATTTGTTTTCCGTGTGAAAACCTAGCCCTTTCAAACTCTTTTAAGAACCATCTGTCCCTGGGAAGGAAACGACTCCATCCTTGCCGTGTCTTCCACTTTACCCCGCAAAGCAGGCCCTTGCAGCCCCGTGTCTGGTCCAGAGAAGCTGCTGCGGGTGATGAAAGGAACGTGGACACTGAGAAGCAGCGTTAACTCGATTGGGAATGAGAAAGTTGGGAGGCGGATGGTGGGGACATTTGTACCACGGTGTGACTGTACCTAATGCCATGGAACTGTACCCTTCAAAGTGGTTAAAAGGGTAAATTTTATGATATATATATACATATATATATATACATATATGTATATATATATATTTTTTTTTTTTCAACAATAAAAAAGGAGAAAGAAGTAGCATTAACCGTGTGCAAGCCTCTGCGGGCACTTTGCTGGTGAATTCGGGGGATTGTGTTTTACCCGCCCGGTAACCCGAGGCGATGGCTACTGTTATTTACACGGAACCACCACCGTTTTAAAGATGAGGCATCTGAGGCTCGTAAAAGTTCAGTAACTTGCTTGAGCAACAGCCGTAAGTGATGGCCCCGTGATTCAACCCCTCAACCCTGTGCTGCAGAAAACAAAATGAAAAGATGTTTCCTTTTACGTGGGAGTTCTGAAGCCCCCACCCAGCTTGTAATGACCTGGCTGAGAACAGACGGGACTCCAGCAGGACGCCGAGTGGCAGCTGGTGGCCTCCGGAGAGTTCCGGCCCTGCCTCCCTCCCTCGGCTGTCTGGAGCTTGCTTCTGCCTTTCGTCTGGGGTTTTATTTGCTGCTTTCTGTGCAGTTAATCATTGAAACAATGACCCACGGGAACTGCGTAGCTTTCATTCATGTTCGAATGTAGCTGGAAAGAAAATGAACCCAAAGCCTGGAGCTTAAGAGGGAAGGTCTGTCTCAGATGAGGATTATTCGGGGGCATCTGTATCGCTGGACGAGAGTGGGGCACAGTTACCTAAATGCCAGCGTAATCTCACTTGTCCGGGACAGGCTCCCATTGCTGACCTACCATGTTGGACCAGTAGGACCAGTTGGAGGTGTGCTGCCACCTCAGCCAGGTATCCCAAAGCAGCAAGGATTGAGACCCCCGGGGCCACCCCATGGTCACTATGGTGGTCAGCATAAGGCATGCCGGTCACCTTCCCGGCGCTGTGCCTCTGTATGGCAGGGACGGCCGGTGGGGCCCCCGGGCCTCCAGTGGGAATGAGGCCTCCCGTGATGTGGCAGGGTGGCTGTTGCTCATCTCACTTCATCCAGTCTCATGGGCTCGGAGATGAAACCTTTCCTCAACTCCTGCTGTTTCCACGCTTCCGTTAGTAAGGTGTCCCTGGGACTGCAACATTATCTTCCCACGTACCAGGCGCTCCTGGACATTTATTTTACATGGAAAAAGCTATTTGGAACAATGAGGCAGGAACTTTTCCTGAAGTTGCAATTGATCCTGTATGGCTTCTTTTCCATGTTTCATCTGGGTTTTTAGAGGTGAAGTATAGCACATTTGGTTCATTTCGTTATATTGTGAAGGCGCTGGGGTTACATGAGCACCCCGAGTTCTGTGAGCTTACACTGCTATTTGTAAAGTTCGCCTTCACAGCTTGTCAGATGCTGTTGAACTTCGTGTCCCCAGCCCGGCTCAGTGAGCGCCGTAGCTATTCCAAATACCTGGACATCGGAAGTCTGAATGTGTAACAGTGTTTAATGCATGTAGAGCTCCTCGAGTTGCAGGGTCTATGAAATCTGACCCACCAAGGACGTGTGACTTTTCTGCACTGTTAACCTTCATTGTAATAAAATGAGAAAAATTTTAAAAAACTAAAATAATAAATAAATTTCCCAGGAAAAACTGATTTCTGCTATAGGAACTACCCCTCTCGTTCCTTGTATAGTGTAGCTCCTGGGGCTAATTCTTTTTAAACAACTTTATTGAGGAATGATTTACATAACATAAAATTTCCCCATTTTAAGTGTGTGAGTCAATGAGTTTTGGTAAATTTACCTATTTGTCCAGCCATCACCATGTCCAACATTCCCATCACCCCAACAAGATCCCTGTTCCCACCCTCCTCCCCAGCAACCATTAATCTGCTTTCTCACATTTCATGTAAATGGAATTACACAATATGTGGTCTTGTGTTTGCCGTATTTTGCTCAGCATAATGTTTTTGAGGTTCATTCATGTTGTAGCACGTATCGGTACTTCATTCCTTTTCATGGCTGAGTAATATTCCGTTGTATAGACATACCACCTTGTGTTTATCCATTCACTGATCGATAGATGCTTGGGTGCTTCCCACTTTTTGGCTACTGTGAATCATGCTGCTGCTCCAAACATTTGCATGCATGTCCTGAGACTGACTAAAAACAGAAGGGCTGCGCTCAGTTGGTAACCTCCCCCTTTTCTCTCCCCTCGGGGTTTTCAGAACCAGGCAGTGGGCAGGTGTTTGTGACCTCAGAGAACCAGCTTGTGTACTACCCCAGCATCACCTACGCCATCATCGGCAGCTCCGTCATCTTCGTGCTGGTGGTGGCCCTGCTGGCGCTAGTCTTGCACCACCAGCGGAAGCGGAACAACCTCATGACACTGCCGGTGCACCGGCTGCAGCACCCGGTGCTGCTCTCCCGCCTGGTGGTCCTGGACCACCCGCACCACTGCAACGTCACCTACAACGTCAACAATGGCATCCAGTACGTGGCCAGCCAGGCCGAGCAGAACGCGTCGGAAGTGGGCTCCCCGCCCTCCTACTCAGAGGCCCTGCTGGACCAAAGGTGGGTGCAGGGTGGGAGAGACTGGGTTGGAGAGCCCATCCCATGTGGGGAGCGGAGTGTGTGCACCCCCGGGTTCCTGGGTCTTGCCAAGAGCCTGCATTCGGGTGCTGGAGGCCGCAGCAGCGCCTGCCGTGTGAGTCCCTGCAGAGCCATTCACATGCGTCACCTCACTTAATCTTCTCAGTGACTCGCTGAGGAGGATTCTGTTTCTGCCTCTATTCTACAAGTGAAGAAACTGAGGCTCTTGGGTTTAACTTACTTGTGAAGGACATACAGTTAGGGTCCTGGCCAACTAGGAGCCCTGGCCCTTCCTGGTAGTGCCACACCAACACATGTTCAGGCCATCGGCATTCACACTGTCGCCTCGCCTGCCACCGCGGAACTGTGCCCTGTTTGTGTGAATGAATGGAAGTCCCTGGACAGAGCTCTCTGCGTCCCCTTGGTTTTAAGGTTGCTGTGCCCTCCCTGCACAGCTCTGCTCACTGTCGCCCTTCCTCTGAGCTGGGACTCACTGTGTGTGGTGTGAGGCCTCTTGCAGTCCATGTTCCTCAAGTCCACACAGCCAGGTAGACGTAGCTTGCTGTAAGAACTCCAAATTCTGTGGCTCGTCAGAGGCTCCATCAAACACCAGGCCAGCGCTTGGCCACGGGGACCCCCGCTGATGGAGTGAAGCCTCTCTGCCGAATCACCCAGGACAAGCCAAGGGTACACTCGGCATCCTCGCTCTGGCTCCACCCAGAGGATGTGGTTTGGGCACTGCCCAGCTGGCACAGCCAGCCAGAGCACTCTGACCTCCCGCCCCGTCTGGTTGCACACCACCTTGGATGGCCTGTACTTGGAGGGCCTGCCTCCTTCCTCACATCAGCATCCACTCAGACGGGCAGAAGTTGGCACTGCCGCCCTGCCTTGGCTCCTCCTAATGCATTCTCTCTCTTCTCCTCTCCCCCCCCCATCCTGCCTTCTCCACTGCAGACCCGCCTGGTATGACCTCCCTCCGCCGCCCTACTCTTCCGACACCGAGTCCCTGAACCAAGCCGACCTGCCGCCTTACCGCTCCCGCTCCGGGAGCGCCAACAGCGCCAGCTCCCAGGCAGCCAGCAGCCTCCTGAGCGAGGAAGACGCCGGCCACAGCCCAGGGCAGCCCGGCCCCCCGGAGGGCACTGCCGAGCCCAGGGACTCAGTGCCCAGCCAAGGCACCGAAGAAGTATAAAATCCAGTTACTCCAAAGTCCACGTGGGTTAATCTGCTCTGACTGTTACCATCCTAACAACCTACACTCATGGGAAGCTCTTCGGGGTGCTTCAGGGAGTGATTTGAGGTGTCAGCTGTCTCCATCCCCCCCAGATTTCAGGATGTTCTTTGGAGGTGACCTGGCGTTTGGCCTCTCAGGGACAGGATGTGTGTTGTGCACCTGTCCTGGGAGGTCACTCTTTCGCCGGGCCCAGGATCACAGCTTCATCTCCGCGTCATTCGTCCATTACCGTTGCGACCTGGCCGAGCAGGCGGCCGGATGAAGCGGGGTCTAGGTGGCCCCTGAGAAAGCAGTTTCTGTGCCGTGTCGGATGTTCAGACGGGCCGGCACTGCGCCCGTTCTCTGTGGGCTGCCTTCTGATCGCTCTGTTTGGGGGTTTGGGTTGGATGAGCCCAAGGAGGCTCTCATGGGATGGCTGCCCTGCAGGGGAACCCAGGTGAGCATCAAAACTTCGCCCTGCCCCATGCATCCCTCTCAGTCCAGCGGAGGCAGCGGCCAAAGAAAACTTGTGACATGCCGTGTCATTTAGGTTTTGTAAATGACCCTGAAACTGTCTGCTCTGGATAGATTCTGGCTTTAAAACTTGACGGTAGAATCCTTGTTTTGAGAGCTCTCACTGGCCGCCTGTATCATCAGCCTCACCCTGGAACAGGCAGGAAGGCCCTGCAAGGAGCTTATCCAAGTTCTCCGCTCCTGAAAGGCAGGCTGCCAGGAGCCTCGGCCTGAGGCGGTCCCCAGTCCTTTCCCTGGATTCTGGATTGTCAGCCTCCCAGCTGTGACCTGCCTGCAGCCGAGGGACGAGCACCCGGCTGGAGTTGGCCTGATGTCTGATCTGACCCCTTGTGCCTATGAAGCACCCCCAGCCTGCTTCAGCACTAGCCTCCTAAGTTCCCTTAACACTCAGAAGTCATTTCACCTGTGCATTTGGACTTGACACTGTGGTTTCTAACACACGTGAGAACGGTATTCAGTACCTCCCACCAGAGCTCCCAGCTCCCTGCACTGCATACAGCCCCTGTCCCAAGGCCCCAATGTAGGGTTAAGGTTAGAGCTGGGTTGGGCCCCTTCGAACATCCATAGTTTCTCCCCCGAGGAACATGGACAGTGGACAGTTTGGAGTCAAGATTTGCCATCCGGACTTTTTTTTTTTTTTTTTAATCTTTTAGAAATGCATTTGAAACAGTGTGTTTGTTTTTTTCCCTTCTAGTTAAGGGACTATTTATATGTGTATAGGACAGCTGTCTTTTTTGTTGTTTTTTTCTTTAGTGAGGTCCAAAGAAAGATGCAAAAGGAGGTCACACCTTTGTCCCACTGACCCCGATCACAAGTCACTCTAGACCGACCCTGGTGCCAGGCGCTTGTGCACTGTTGTACTTGGAGTTGTTATTTATCGAGTTCTTCAAGGATGCTCAGTGAGGGTGCCTTCCTCCTGCCGTCATAGTCTCTGTGTTCCTGCTAGCTGTCCTCTCTCTCTGTACCCCGCCAGCTGCAGGGCCCACCCCCTGGGGAAATAATGGGTAGAAACCTAGAAACCTAGGCCTTATTTGGCAAGAAGCTGACAGGATAAAACTGGAATCCGGGGTAGCCACTCTGGGCAGCTCTCACCCGTTCAGGGTTTCTTTCCACAGCCTAAGAAACTTTCAGCAGCTTCTCTGATGCGAATTCACGTGGAGCCTGCAGGGGGGAGGAAGTGACCTTCAATGATCCTGTTCTGTAGACTTCTTTTCTTAACCCAATCCAGAGGATGCTACAGGAAAGCTAACCACTTGGTGATTTTTAATTTTTTTTTTAAGGAAAGGAAAGGAACCTAGTTGCTTGCATCTTTTGTTTTTGAAGTAACACTTTGGTTATTTTCTGAGTGATCCAATAAAGAGAGGACTTTTGATGGCAGCCAGAGTGTGTTAGGAACTCTGGCTGAACGTCGCATCTCCTGTGAGTCAGAATGGCTGTTTCTCCCTCTGATGGGCCCTTGCTCCTGCCTGGTGCTCTGGAAGTTGCTTAGAGGAAAGGATTCTGATTTTAATTAACTGTGCAGTGAATTAATCTCACGTACATTTCTGCTTCCAGGCGTTTTAGGGAAACAAATGGTGTTAGTAGATAAGGGGAGCCTATTAAATGTTGTTTTTTAAAACAAACGCAGGGACATTTTTATTATAGATTTGATTTTTTAATGAATGTTTTTAAAAATATGTAAATAAGACACCAAAGCTGCAGGGATTTTTGGAGTTTTTTCCCCCCTCAGGATAGCAAAATAAGTGGCCCACGATATTTTTTAACTCATTCCAATCAGGATATTTTTTATACATTGCCTAAATCGATGCCAACTAGAAAACCATCTCTGCTCTCTTTTCTCAGTGAGATCAATGAGTCCTTTTTATTTCTGCATTAAAATACTTTCACTGTGATAGCTTATCACCTGACTCCACCCCCTCTAATTTGACATTGACACTTTTAAAAAATACAACTAAGTGGTTAATAGTGTGTGGTGTTCGAAGCTGATGTAAACTGGAAAGGTTGTGTGCAGTTGTATTTTTTTTTTTTGGCTAGGTTTGTGTGTTTTTTAATTTTATACTTTCAAATAAACTTGCAGTTTCATTCTTTCTGTTGGTGTGAATGATTTTTAACCCACATTCCTCCTCTGTGGTGATTTAAAAAAACACTCATGTCTGTCATGGTTTTTGCAATGAATTTATACCATAGCAAAGGGGCAAAAAGGAACAATCTATTGATGGGGCCTCAAAATATGATGGGCGTTTAAGAATTCCATAGCTGGTGTGATTGGAATGGATTGGTGAAGTCACGCATACCAGTTAGTGTCATGGGCTCTGGGATGTCACCTCAGAAGACAGCCATTGACTGCTTCCAACTACAGTGCTATTTGGGGGAAAGGAAAGGTGACTGAGAACCATGACAGACCCTGACCATGTCAGGGGTACACTGCAACTCTAGCACAAGTGTGCTGATAATAGTTTTGAACCACAAATAGTGCAGATTGGCCCCATCAGTGATGGGAACATGTCTGTGCTCATATAAGTCTCACTCTATAACCACGTGTTGACAGATGCCTCAAGGACAGTAGTTACACAGGAAGTTAAGATGCCCAGGAGGTCACCACTGCCACCACCCATGAACAGAAGAAGTATCCTTGGTCTTGGTCCTGGCCAAAGTTGAAATACACATGGGAATCTAAACACAGGATCTGCAGAACCTAGATTTCGGTCATGTACTGATGCCCAGGTGTCTCAAAAAGAAGATTAGGCTGTTAGACAGTGGGATGCCAAGTACAGGACGGGTCATGTTCGGCCCCATGTGGTCTAGAGTGATGTGCTGCAAGGGTGTGTCAAGATGTTCATTCCCCCATCTCGTTCAGTAGAACGTCAGTTTATCAGTTGTAAATGATAGAAATTCAACTCATACAAGCTTAATGGTGTTATATTTTAGAAGACATACTGGCTGATGCAACCAAGTCTAAGGGTGTGGGACTATTGGTTTGGGGCCGGACTGGGTCCAGTTGTTCAACAGCTGTCATCGGGAATCTGCTTCTCTATCCCCAGCTTCTCAGCCCAACTTTGCTCAGCTTTATGGCTTTACATCAGATTTGAAGAGAGGGTCCCGGAAGATCCAGGCTCACAGTCTCAGAAAAAGAGATACTATCTTCATGAAAGTTTACAGAAATCCCCCTCCCTTTTTTTTGCCTTTATTTTTGTATTTTTTAATGAATTTATTGGGGTGACATTCACGCATAAAACCATACAAGTTGCAAGTGTACGACTCAATCAAACATCATCTGTGAGCCTGGGAATCAGCTAAGGGCAGGCAGATGTGCATGGAAACGCCCCAGGACCACAAATTGTGTTTGGAGATGGCGGCATCTCCAGTTTGGGGATGAAGAACTGACACCTGGCTCAAACAGGTGAAAGAGTTACAGAAATACTCTAGAAGGAGAAAAAGGGGTTGGCTTCCTTGTACTTAAAAAGTAAACTGCTTAACTCACCCCTCCTGTTGAAATAATTTGCCAGGAAATAATTGAGTATGAGTGTTGACCCTGCTTGCTGGCTTGGCTTAAATCAGGTAAGTGGCTCTTCCATAAAAACGGTGTTTGTGTTTGCTCAGTGTGTCAGCAGGGAATAAGGGATTGAGTATGGAAATTAGAGTTTATCCTCATGCAGAGCTGATGGAGTGATGGGCTGGAAGGATCGGGCAGAGGATCCAAGACACGGATACCAAGGACACTGGCCAGAGCTGGGACAGGTGGAGGAACCAGAGCCTCTAAGGAAGGCCAAGGAGCCCCTCCATGGGCCTCCACAGTGGCCCTGCAGTGAGCAAGCTCATAGGACTGACTGCAAGGCCACATGTCTAATAAACCCAAAACCCTGGGAATAATGACTGAGCTCCTTTCATTGGCACATGTGCCCCTAGAACCACACAGGGAAGGGGCCTTAGAAAGCATGGCTCCAGGAGAGAGTGGAAACAGCAGCATTCGTCCTAGCTGGGGGCCTTGACCTTGGGCCATGCAGTGGTTTCCGGTGCAGACACTCCACCCTCCAGTGAAAGGAGTCCTACTCTGTAGCAAATTGGACTCAGCAAGTATTGGACCTTAATTTCTTTGTGTCTAGTGAGAAAATGGAATTTCATCTTTGACTTTTAATTTTTATAGGCATACCCCATTATTGGAGTTCTTAGTTTTCAAAAGTGCAATGATTCCATTATAGGATTTGGTATAAACTCTGGTAAACTGGACAGTTTATGTTAGGAAATAGAAAATGTGACTTTGGGAGTTATTTTTATTAGGGATCTGTTTTGACCTTGAACAGAAAAATCCACTGCCCCGTGGGTCCCAGGGAGACGCATAGAGTGACTGTGGTGGGTGCGGGGGGAGGGACTTCATGAAGGTGGAAGTGAGATGCCGCGCTGTCCCCTGAGCGGAAGGCCAGTTGGTTGCCCATAGGTTTCGCTGTGAAGCCATATGAGTTAGAGAAAAAAATGTTGAAAAGTGTAAGGTTTCTAGCCTCCTGTCACAGTTTTCCTCTCATTCACTGACACCTTCTCATAGGAGCAAATTTACTAGGTAAGAGTCAGTCAACTAAAACTATCAAATGGTCCATGTCAACCAGAAACCAGAGTACTCAAACTGGGAACAGCAGTTGCAGGGACCCCAGAAGGAGACGGGTCAGCCTTGCAAGGGGGTGGAGATCGCTTTCCTCCCTCCCCCTCCCTCTCTTCCTCTCCTGCCCTCTTCCTTCCTCTGCCCCTCCTCCCCTCCCTCCTGTCCTCTCCCCCTCTCTGCTCGTGGGTTAACGCATTTGTATGAGCTGTTTGTGCTCCTTGAGCAAGCAGGGTGGCTAAGTGCCCGTGGGGTTCCATCTGCAGTTCCAGTTCTCGCCACAGGAAGATTGGGAGGTTTAGATTCGAGAAACAGAATGTAACAGGAGACTCGCATTTTGGTTTTAGTTAACTTTTCAATTCCACTTGACATTCAATATTATTTTATATTCGCTTCAGAGCCATCACTTTATCAGCCGTTACTGGGGAGACCTGCTCTTGGAAAAGTGACTGGGCACTAGCATCTACTCTTGAAATGGATGTGTGGATTTCATCTTGGTTCTTGCCTCTGTTTTCAACCACTTGAGTGTGCAAACCAGCAGCCCAAAGTAGTATTCAACCCACAGGTTGACTATTTTAATTGGCTTGTTAGACTCCCCTTTTTTCACGGTGAACCTGTTGCCAGTGATTGAAGTTCAGGTATTTCACAGAAATATCTGGATACGTGGCGTCTTTTAAAGAACCAGGAGATATAGCAGCTTTGGGCTCCCTTCCCACATGTCAAACTCTGCAGAGCTGAGGAACAGCTGCCCTGTTCAGATGGAACGATTTTTTTTAAGTTTTCAATTACACTTTACATTTAATATTATTTTGTATTAGTTTCAGGTGCACTGTATGGTGGTTAGACAATCATATACTTTACAAAATGATCCCCCCAGAAGTCTAGTACCTACCTGACACCATACATAGTTATTACAATATTATTGACTGTATTTCCTATGCTTTACATATATCCCCATGACTGTTCTGTAACTACCAATCTATCTGTACTTCTCAATCCCTTCTTCAACTTTTTCACCCAATCCCTCCCCCTCCCTCCCCTCTGGCAACCATCAGTCTGTTCTCTGTATCTAGGAGTCTGTTTCTGTTTTGTTTGTTTATTTATTTTGTTCTTTAGATTCCGCATATGAGTGAAATCATATGGTATTTGTCTTTCTCTGATTTATTTCACTTAGCATAATACCTTCTAGGCCCATCCATGTTGTCACAAATGGTAAGATTTTATTCTTTTTATGGCCGAGTAATTTTCCATTGTACATATGTACCACAGCTTTTTTACAGGGGCAGGCATCTTAAAGGCCTGGAAGCCCCTGGCAGCTGGGTCGGGCAGGAGGGCATGACCCACTGGTAAGAAGCCTGAGACAGGGGGTTTAGGCCTGGACTCTGAGCAGCCTCTTTCAGCAAATGAATACTGATATTAGAATGATTCCGATTTTCAAAATGAGATTCCCACGGCCCTTACTACTGCTCAGAATGGGCTCATTTGTCACTTTGTGTGCCAGGGAGATACCTTGTCATACATAGTTCCTGAAGACAGACAAGCCCATGCCAGTCCTGGCCTCCGTGTCCCCAGAACTGTTCCCAGATGTAAAACCCTTCTCTATGCCTCAGCAACCCCTTCTGTGAAATGGGGAAGCAGCTGGCCAGCAGCCCAGGGAGCCTCGGTCCCAGGAGATAAGTGTGGGCACGGTGGCGGGGGGGGGGGGGGGGGCACAGCACCACTGGCAGCAGCAAATTTCTGCCTCCAAAAGGGAAGGCGGGGCTTCTGCAGACAGTCTCTCAATAGGCCCTATATCTCGAATAAATTGCATGTTGGAATTTAATTTGGAATCCCTGCTGTTTCCTTGATGAACGCAAACCACACCGCAATTACAGTGATGAAGCGGGCAGGCCGCTCCTGACAGGCGATCTGTCTGAACAACGGGGGGGAGGGGGTGTGGGCAGTTGGCAGGTGACTGGCGGAGCTTTGAGGGCATGGTCTCCGGAAACCCCTCAGGGGACGAGGGCTGTGCACTCTACCCTCCACTCAAGGGGCAGGTAGAGGAGAGGGTTCCCAGGGGACTGTCTGGTTCGCATCCCGCGGCTCATGGCCAAGTGCAGCTCCCTGCTAACCCTGAGCACCGCTCGCTGCCACTCGGAGCACCGCTGATTCGGCTCATGACTCAGGTGTCGGGATCTCGCCTCCGTCACCATCTCAGAACGGAAGGAAATGAACATGTATTGAGCACTTACGATGTGCAAGGGACTGAGATAAGTGCCCTAGAGGCCTTCTCTCATTTAATCCACTTAGTAATTTCAGAGATGGTGCTCTTACCGTCTCCACTTACTGATGAGACACCTGTGACTCAGATTGAATATGACAGTCACGCAGCTCGGAGTGCTGGTGGTAGGTAGGATTTGAGTCCAGTGGTCTGGGCCTAACCAAGTTCACTTTCCACCTTACCCATGCGTTCCCCAAGGCCCCAGCCTTCCAGAGACCGCTGGTCTCTCTCTGATCGTTTGCTGCCTCCTCCAAGGATGCCTGCTCCTCCTATCGCACACCCCACATTGGCTCTTTGAAAGGGGAATCTCAGTGTTGCTCCCCCACAGAAGGGGGGCCACCTTATCTGATGGAAGATGCAGAACTGGCCATCCAGGGGCCGTGGGAAACAGGTGCAGAGACGTGGCCTGTTTTCCTTCCCAGGCTTCAGGTGGGAAGCAGACCTGAGCCAGAGGTTTGCTCTGCTGGCCCCGCTCCTCCTCCCGGGACTAGACAGAGTAGTCAGTGTGCTCCTCTTTACGGAGGGACAGCAGGTAGAGGTGGTGAAAAGTCTCATCTTGGCCTCAGGCCCAGGATGCATACTCTCAAAGCTGACTTTTGAGCCCCGTTTTGTCCAGTGCTTTGTGTTGATGCACTGAAGGCCAGAATTCAGGAACGGAAGAGTGAGGGACTGTCACTTTAAACCAGCCCCTGACTCCCAGGCACCAGAGCCACAGGTCAATAGGTCATGTGTACTCACCGTGACCCCCTGCTGGAGACAAATGGCAAATGTATCTTGGGTCTAAGATTCATTCATTCCACGAACACGAATTGGAGGCCTTGGATGTGCTGACTGGGCCAAGAGGCGGGAATTCATTGCGGAATAAGACAGGTGCTGTTCTCGTGGGATCACAAGCGCGGAGAGGGGACAAACAAGCTGCCTGAACCAGCACAGCATGGGGAGTGCCGCCTGGGCTCGGCACGCACGGCCGGCCGCCTGCAAGCTTCGCCTGTCCTTATTCCGCTGTGGTGCAAGGGCCTAGGGTTGAGTGCTTACCTGAGAACAAAATAGCACTGGCTCAGAGTTCTCCCTCACGTCGCAGCCCAGACACGAGCCACCCAAGGCGGTGGTGATGGCCCCGGGACGGCTGGGATTGTGTTCCGTCCACCTTCAGGCTCTGCCATCCCTGGGTGTTGCCTTCGCCCACATGGCTGGAGAGGGTCCTCCACCAAGTCCACGTTCCAGGAAACGGAGGGGGGAGAGGAGCGCGTGGTCCCGAGTTGCACCCATCACTGCTGCTCAAGCTCTGTCAGCCAGAGCTCAGTCGTACGTCTATGCCCAGCTGGAAAGGAGCTTGGGGAGGGTGGTCTTTTTTTGCACAGCCACGTGAAGTGCCCAGCTGCAGACCTGGGATACTATGACCATGTAGAAGACAATGAGAAATGGGGGGAAAAACTGGCCATTGCTGTTGTAATTGCTTTTCCCCTTTTAAACCATGACCAAAACCACATAGAGCTGATTTAGCCCAGCATGAGGTCAAGGACTGTCATGGTTCCAGAAGACAGAGTCCACACAGAGCCTGGGGAAGGGCTGGAAGCCAGAGAATCTAGGACTGTCTACAGTGCCTTTGTGGAGAGTTGCCGCTTCTAGGTATTTCACACAGAGGGCAGTTAATACAGGGAATTGGTTGTACAGGGGGTGGAACAGCTGGGAAGTCCAACAACCCAGAGATTAACAACCACAGGAAGTCATTTCACTCCCAGGGTAAAGAGAACAAAGGAAGAGCCCAGAATCAGGGACTGACAGGCAGAAGCCAAAGCCACGGTAGATGATGCCCAGAGTGAGGGACCTGGGACCACGGAAGGCACTGAGGCCAAGAGGAGATGCAGCTGCAGCTGGAGATGCTGCCAGGGGCCGAGAGAGAGAACTGCTCTGCTTTTCCCCTCTTCCCGCCTCTGTCAGTGCCACTCATTGGTCAAAACTCATATGAAGCCAACTGGAAGGAGATTCCTGAAAATGTAGTTCTCTGTAGAGCAGAGCAGAGGGAGGGGAGGGTGGAGGGTAGACCTGAGCACAAACAGGCGAGCACAGACTAGCAGAGAGCCAGAAACACCCACGGGACCGACCTTGGCGTGGATTATTGGAAAACTGTATTTTCTCTAGGCTAGAACTAATTAATATAACGTAGTGGGATTTGATTTTTTTATGGAATAAGATAGAAGCTAGAGTCCTGATTTCAGAAAAGAATAAAGTGAAAGTAGAATTGGATTAGTTTCCTATTGCTGTTGTAACAAATTACCATAAATGTAGTGGCTTAAAGCAACACACATTTATTTAACTATTCCAGAGATCAGAAATACAAAATGCTCTTCCTGGGCTAAAATCAAGGTGTTGGCAGAACTGTGTTCCTTCTCGAGGCTCCAGAGGAGAGTCCATTCCTTGCCATTTCCAGCTCCTAGAGATTACCACATTGCTTGTCTCCTGGCCCCGTCGCTCTGACCTCTGCTTCTGTAGTCACATCTTCTCCCACTCTCCTGCCTCCCTCTTGTAAGGACACTGGTGGTTATGTTGGACCCACTCAGATAATCCAGGGTAATCTCTCCATCTCAAGGTTCTTAGCTTAATCACATTTGCAAACTCCCTTTACCATGCAAGACAACTTAGTCACGGTTCTGGGGATTAAGATGTGGACATCTTTCTGCCTGCTATAATATTTCATTTTTCTCCCAGATCTGAATCAAGGACCCCAAAGACTAAATCAGCATTGAAAACTCATAGAGCCAAACTGCCCCCTTGCAGGTCTCCCCCAGGTAGGGTGGACCGTGGCTGCCATCTGGAGACACACACGGCACCTCTTTAGAGCATGTGCAGAAGTACATCCAGCACTGGCTTCATTCCTGGGTCAGCTAGGAATGCTGTTGACTGCAAGCTACTGAAAATCTGACTTAAATAACATTTACTTATTTCTTAGTAACAAAAATCTATGGGTGGCTGCTAGGCATTGGTCCAGTAGTTCAGGGATGTCAGGGCATCTTCATGAGTCTCATGACAATTCCCTAATGCTTAGTGATTGGACACTGGTGGCATTGCTTGGATCACTAACTAATCTTGGAGATTTGCTGCCCTTTGGTCTTCTCGTCTTGGAAAGTGAACTCCAGGAGGTGGTATGACAAATCCCTAATCACTAAATATGTGCGCCAGCTCCCAGAATCATGTCCAAAGTTAAGGCAAGGAAGATGGAAGAGGTGGCATCAATGACACTTGTGCAAGTTGTTCTAGACCTCTCCTAGCAGACTTCGTTTACATTTCACTGGCCTGAAACAAGCCACGTTCCCATCCCTGGAAGCAAAGGAGGCTGGGAAAGCACATGTTTGGCATTTCTAGTCTCTACAGTTGAGCAAGAAAAAAAAAAGCTAGATGTTGAATTATATAAAAGAGGCTGTCACCACTATCTTTCTTGGATTCACTTAGTTCTTCCTGTTGAATGAGAACATGAACTATAGTTAGTTTGGGCTGGTCATGCTTAGCAGCAACTTTTAGGTCACCTTTCCTTTTCTTATCCCCATAGCAAAGTCAACTCTTTGGAAAGGCTCATGACCTCTCTATTTTTGGTGAAACCAAGGGCCTGGCAGGAGAGCCCATTGGAGACGTGTAGCATGGATGATAATGATTGATGATGTTGCTGGTGGTGATAAAAATAGTTAAATAAGGTAAGTTCTATTATTATTCCCATTCTATAGAGGAGGAGACTGAGGCTTGGAAAGAAAAGATGCATGCCCTGTCTCAAAGTGGCACCAGTACTCAGAGTCTAACTTTGGGTACCATACCACCATATACCATACCACCTTCTGGAACTCACTTTCCAGGACAAGAAGACCAAAGGACTACAAAAGCCAGAGGAGAGATATTCCAAGATTATGATCCAAGTGATGCCACCAGTGTCCAAAATTTGTTGCAGGTATAGCATCAGCAGAGATGGAACATGATCTAGAGAAGCAACAGGCACATCACGCACCACTTAACCGTGTCCCACAATTCATTAATCTTCCTCAATTTAAAAGCATTTATCATGATTAGATTCAGCTCAGCCCTATGCAAGTGGATTATTTTTAAGATAATGCAAATAGAAAACCACATCTTCCTGTGCCTCCCACAGGTCAAGATCTGGAGGTCAGGCTCACTCATTCGTTTAACAAATAATTATCGTATAACTTCTGTTTGCCAGGCACTTCTCTAGATGCTGGAAAGTTAGCACAGATCAAAATGAACAAAAATCCTGCCCACAAGGAGTGTGCATCTCTCTTCCAGTGGAGCGACAGGCAATAAACAAAATAAATAGGTAAAATATAGAGATTGTTACACGGTGTTTCCACACTCCTAGCAAAGGATTGACTATTCCACAGTCATGGTTACAAGTTTCCATCACAACTGGTTTTAAACCTATCTAATCCATCAATGACAGTTCTATAATCTTGGCATCAAATAAACCAAGAGCTAGTTTTAAACTTGACCAAACTGATGGGTGACAGCTCACTCCAATGTACACAACTCTGAAAGCCATGCAGTCAGCGACAGCCTCGTGGTGTGGAAGTCAGCCAACTGCTGGCGGACTCGCTTCTGTGAACATGCTTCTAAGGCTGACATCAACCCACTCCTGCCTCTAAAACCAGCACAGCCCAAAATACACTGCTTCCAACAACTATATAAGAGACCAGCAGTTTGCTTTGCTCAGAAGACTTTGTCTGACCAGCATGGCTCTTCCTTACCTCGACCTAAGAAGGATTTTCAGATTTGGGTGGTGGGCTCCTCCTTGGATAAATCTGAGGGTCCCAATGAGATTGCTTTGAAAACCCTCAGTCCAACAGGTGCACTCACCAGGCCCTTGGTGCCCAAATGCCACTTACTTTATGGATTTTCTTGACATGTCTCATTAAAATGTCTTTGCTGAATATTTTGTCATCCTAGGATTGGTAACCAAACTGTTCTCTGTACAAGGAAATTTGACCTCAGTCATTGTCTAATTAGAACTTTTTTTGGAGGTGCATCCTTTGGTGAATATTTTTTTACCATTAATCTGCTCATTTTTGCCCTGCTTGCTTTAGAAGGATATGTGTGGTTTTTTTCCTGGATGACCTCATTTTAACTTAATTACCTTTTTAAAGACCTTATCTCCAAATACAGTCTCATTCTCAGGCCCTGGGGGTTAGTACTTCAACAGGCGAATGTTAGGGAGACACAATTTAGCCGGTAACACTTGGAACAACTGATCTTTGGGGAGAAATTTTGATATGTCAGTGTTAAAAAATTAAGGCATTTAACAATAGCTCTAGAAAATTACGAAAATATATATATTCAAAAAGTAATAGTCAACTTCTTTGATCGATTTGATGCTGAGAACTCAAAACAAAACACTGTCAGAGAGCCTGTCTTGATGACTGTAGTTCACTCCTGTCCAGATTTCCAAAACTCTGTTCTCCACTCCGCTTTCTCCACTCTGTCACCACCCACTGTGTCCCTCTGTTCCTTCTGCTCATTCCCCTGACTCCCTCAGTGAGTTTGTCTCAGGAAAAGAAAAATCACATCACAAAATATCCCCTTAAAACTGCTAACCCAGAAGGTCTATCTATAGAAGTTGAATTTTAACCATGGTCTAGAGTTAAATTGAGGGCTATAGTTATAGTATTTTTGTAAACCTAAGGAAGAAAGGTCGAAATCGGCTCCAGAATTCAGGGTTGTGTTACACCGATCATCCTGGGCTCTATCAGATTTATACCAACTAGGTTCACTGCATGGTTAGTCCCTCTAACTAACAATAGCTGAGGGGATGGTGTTAAAGCGGCAGCGTGGGAGGGAGAGAGAACTGAACACCCAGCTACACCACACTTTTTTAAAAGGCCCAGAAAGAACAAGAAGAACAGGAAAGTTACTAAAATAAGGCAATTTCAGAAGCCTTTCCTTTTTTAAAGGCCGTGTATGCTAGTAAATGTTTAACCTCCGGCTCTCTTGGGGGAGGTTGGGGGGGCTGGGGGCCAGGTGGGAGGGCTGGGAATGGTAAGTTTGCAGATTTTGGTGCTGAGAGTGCTTTCAGCAAGGCCACCTCCAAGTCAGCCACGTGACACCTGGGCCCGCAGCTGAGGGAGCCGGTGCTGGCCGGCCCGGCACAGCGCCGCTCGGGGACGGCTTGGACTGATTCGGGTTTGCCAGCTAAATGAGAGTGAACCAGCTGGACGCCAGGAGCCTTCCAAACACTGTCCTCGGGCAGACCCAAGGCCAAAGGCACTGGGGTCTTACCCTCTCTTTTTCCATGTCCTCTCACCCGAAATAGGGGAGTTGGGGAAAATAAATTGAAATGAAAAGTTGCCAACTTAGAAGATTTTCAACGTGTAGCTTTATAGAAAGAAATAAGCTGCAATAGAAACACATATCTGGCTTTTTGGATGAAAACAATGGGCCCAGCGACCAAAAGATTCTGTTTGCTCAGCATGCAGAGATTGTTGAAAATCACCCGCAGAGGTTATCAGCAGAAGGACCACTGGAAGAACTGGTATTCCATGGTGGTGTCAAAAGTGAAGGACAACTATGCAAAATCTGTCCAGGGATGTCTCTCAGACAGACATACACACCCAACTCCTCCCCTTCCTTCCCCTCCTCCCCAGGTGTAGCAGTTTTTCCTACCTGGTATCCTAGCTCTGGACCCAACCTACTTGTCATGTGGTTTAGGTGAAGTTGAACCCAGCTCCCTCCCCCTCCTCCTACAGGCTAACAGGTGACTCAGAGGTGGCCAATCAGAGACTGTCACGTGTTTTCAAAGGCTCAACAGGGCTGGGACTCAGGTGAGATGAGTGAGACACTTGCCTCGTGCACAAAATGTAAGGGGTGCCAGGAAGCTCAATAACCAACACAAATAGTATTTTAATGCAAGAGTTTTTAAAAATCAAAGTTAATGCAAAAAAAGTTCATGGTGAACAAAATGTCACAATTCTAAGCAAAGGCAGGACCTGCTCAATAAATGGTTGTGAACATTAGCAACCTTCGTGACACGGGCCTGGGGAGGTGGGTCGGAGCCCCCGCTGGCCAGCTCAGGGCCTAAGTTCAAGTGTGCCATGTCTAGGGAAGCGGTTAGACCCACAGGCACGGGGGTCTCACAGAGCCCGGTCTGAACCCTGTGCTCACACCTACCAGTGTTGAGACCCCTCTAAGCCTCAGTTTCCGCCCACGTGAAACAGGAATAATAATACACCATCTCCACCAACGGGTTGCTGCAGTGCAGGTTGCCTGACCCAGAGTGCACGCTCACTCAGACTGGTGGTCACTGTGGAATCATTTAACAAACGCCGGAATCAACGTGAAAAGCTCCCTGGGCTGGGCTGGGCAGGGCATCAAACACGCTGGCTTTTCGCGGCGGCCTGCGCGCTGCCCGGGTGAGCCTCCCGATAAGCAGCGTCTGCCAGCTCGCTAGTTCATCAAATGCGCAGCTGGCCTGGGAGCCCCCGGCCTGGAGCTGCCTTTATTGCTGTGGCTGCTGCCATCTGGATATCAGAGGGAGCACGGAGAAGCGGCCGGCTGCCCAGGCAGGAACAGCTGGGCGGAGGCCCGGGAGAGTCCTGGGCTGCAATCTGCTTGCTGCACACTCATTTGAGATGCATGGTTTTTGGCAAGGAACAAAATAGCATCTCCAGAATACAGCCAGGCACTCTATGACTTCCTTCTCAGCACACAGGGAGCATGACCCGTAAGTGGCTCTGGTGGCTGAGTTGTCCAGCTGGAGGAGAGCTCAAGGCACCAGCAGGACAAACGAGGGCATTGGCCATTTTGGGGTGGACCTTTCCTTCTGATGCTTCTGACATCAGACGCAGGAAGAAGGGCCTTGAACAGGAGTGGTGAGGAGGCGATAGCATTAATCTGTTCATCTGGTGAGCTGCAGGCACTCCACTGGCAGCAGGACCTGCAGGAGAGAAGCAGCGTTCCAGCGGAGCGCGGGGTTCTCAGACTTTAACGTGTCTCAGAATCACCCCAAGGGCTTGTTACAAAGCAGAGCTCTGATTCAGTTGGTCTGGGGTATGGCCCAAGGGTTTGCATTTCTCTCTAGTTCCCAGGGATGCTGCTGCTGGTGGTGAGGGTGAGGCACTTTGAGAAACACTGACATTAGCAGTTATGGGCTCTGGGGTCAGGCTGCTGGAGGCCTTAAACATTTTACAATGAGAATCATTACACGTGTGCTTTGTACATAAACAAAAGATGAGTAAGAGAAGGTCCCTATGTATTCATGCAGATACACAATGTTTTCATATGTCTTCAAGGGGTTCACAGACCCAGGAAAGCTCATCTGTCCTGATGCCCCGGTTTAGCAGATCAAACAGCTACCATCTTGGAGCCTCCACTACGCTGTAGGACGTGTAGCAGGTAATTCCTGTTCTAAATTACTTCCATAAGGGCCCGCGATCACTTTGTAAGGCAGTCACTATCATTCCTATGTTATGGGCAAAATAACTGAAGCTCAGAAACTTGCCAAGGGGGACTTGGAGTCAGGATTTGCACACAGACCCGTCAGACCCTCCATCACATGGCCACTGTTTGCTTCCTTGGAGTTGATTGTTACTTACATTTCCCAGCATCCCTTGCAGTTATATTAGAGCCAAGAGACTGGGTTCTGGCCAGTGAATGTGGGTGGGCATCGCAGAAGTTACTCCCAGACTTCACCCTTTTAAACACGTTCCGTGATTACTCCCTTCTTCCTCTTGCCTCGCAGCAGGGATTTTGGAAGCCATGTGTTCCAGGTGGCTTAGCTCAAGATGCAAGAGGACCACCCAACTGGTGCCAGGACTTTCCCCCAGACTCTGGTTCAGTTGAGCATGCTGGTGACACAGGGCAAGCTTGACTGAAAGTGTGTCCACATTGCCCTGAGTCACTAGGCCAGGGCTGGGCACCTTCCTTGGCTGACTTCTGTGGCTGTGCTTCCAGTCTCCTTGTTTCCCCTCCCTCTGTGTTTTCTGTTTTTGTTTCCCTCCTCTATTTCCTTTTGTTTGTTCCAGACACGCTCAGAAGTTGCTTAGGGGACCTCGCCTTCCTTTGATGGGGGAGGGACAGGGGAGGCGGGACTGAGCCTGAGGGGCCTGGCCCAGGAAGCAGACGGAGCGAGGGGGAACTGGCAGGTAGAGGAAATGAAAGGCTCCACATCAAAGGGGAGAGGAGCCATCAGCTGCAGGATTCTCCATCCTCTGAGACCGGGTCTGCGCTCTAATTTGTGAACCTTAGTTAAGTTTCAGAAACCAAAACTAAGGGGCTGCTGGGCTTCCGGCTAATGAAGGTGTTTGTTGAAAAGATTCAGAGCTGTGACCAAGATACAGCTCTGCTGAGAAGGAAGTTCAAGGTGTGGACACCACAGTGAACATGACTAACGAGGCCCAGGCTCCCCCAGAGCTGGCTTCTAGGGGGAGGGGACAGACAACACCAAACAAGATCTTTCAGCAAGTGTGGTCAGGAGGAAGAAAACACTGAGGAAGGTGCCTAGATGGCTACTTGGATTGGGTGTCCAGGACCCCTCTCTGGGAAGGCCGTGTTGGGGCGGAGCCCTCCGGAGACAGGGATGAGCCAATGCAAAAGGCTTCAAGCCAGAGCAGACTGAATAAAAGACAGGACGGGACAGGGGCCTGAAGGCTGGGACAAGGCATGCAGTTGGTATGACAAGCGCTGTGGTAGATTTGAGTACAAGAGTGACGACCCCTGATCATTTGTCTACCAGGTAAAGAATGGATTTCAGGGGCAACAGTAGCAATGGGGTGGCCCCTTAGGGGGACTTTAGAAGTCCATTGATACCCCAAACTCGTTTTGACAGTGCAACTGAAAGGAGGGGGCAGCTTGGAACTATCCTGTAACCAAGGGACCAAGTGGACTTGCTGGGCCTTGGATGTGGGGGATGAAGACAGGACGAGTCAGGTTTGGGGGTCTGGGGCTTGAGTTCAGTGGGGTCCACCTGCACAGGGTGTGTCCAGCAAGCAGCTGGAACCCCAGATCGACAGAGAGGGGAACCTCTCCTTAGGACTCCTGAGGGACCAGCTTCAAAGGGCCCAGGCTTGATAGTGGCACAGAGTGGGGTTCTGAGGAAAGGGGGACTGGTCGCAGCCGGTCCTGCACTGTCCAGAAAATAGAAGGGTTTGGGGAGAGGCCCTGATGACAGCATCCCCAACACGAGCCTCTCTTCCAGCCTAGGGCTCGGGGATGAGAGGACTGGGCCACTGGCGGCTGGTCTTCTTCTTGGACAATTGCTCCCCCTACACAAATTCATCAGTACAGAGCTTAGGAGGTGAGACGCCTTGGAGACCTTGAAAAGAGAGGTGCGTTGGATCAGGCCAGGGCACGTGTGTCATGGGAACCCGAGTTTTGTGTGGTGGGGGCCTCTGTGTCCTGGCAGCCCTGGGGCAGGTCATCCATGGTACTTCAGTTCCTTGTCTGGACTGAGCACAAGGCCTAGTCGCCTACACAAAGTTCAAGGGGACAGGGCCCTGGAAGAAGCCTGAAGAAAGCACAAGTCACCTGGGGATCACCCTCCTTGCTGACTTGTCCTCAACACCTTCCAGCAGCTGGCCAGCTTGCAGCAGCCCCGTCTCCTGCAGGAGGAGCAGCAGGGTGGCCTTTGAGGACCACATGAAGGTACTATGGGGCATCCTGGGACCTCTGCTGGCAGAGAGGGTGAGAAAGGGAAGGAGAAGGGACTCTAGGACACGGGAGACGTGGCTCTCCCTGGGGCACCTGGCCCCAGGCTGAACCCTCCCCCTGGATTCCACTCTGAGACAGGATTTGCCAAGGACGTGTTGAAAACAGGCCCACTTCAAAACGGGTCAAAATCCACTTCAAAGTATAAAAGAGTTGAAAGGTGTTCAGGAAGTTGGAAAATGGAGATTTGGAAGGAACTGTTGACAAGTCCATTCACTCACTCACTCATTCAACAGAATTTGAAATGCCAGCAATATAGCCAAGAGGAAAAAATGAGAACAGAGGAAGGAAAGAAGGGAGAGAGGCAGGGAAGGACTGGAGGGTATGGGGGAGGGAGGGAGGGGGGAGGGAGGGAGGCAAAGGGCACAGGCCCTGCTATATATAAATAATGTTATGCCACCCCCAAAATTCATATGTTGAAACTTAAGCCCCAGTGTGATGGTATTAGGAGGTGGGGCCTTTGGGAGGTGCTCAGATCATGATGGTGGAGCCCTGTGAATGGGATCGGTGTCCTTATAAAAGAGATCCCAGAAAGCCAAAGGCCACTGTCTATGAACCAGGAAACAGGCCCTCACCAGACACGGAGTCTGCCGACGCCTTGCTCTTAGACTTTGAGCCTCCAGAACTGTGAACAGTAAATTTCTGTTATTATAAGCCATCCGGACTGTGGTATTGATATAGCAGCCAGCCCGAAATAGCAAAAGGTTGGTAACAACCTAACTGTCCATCAGTAGAAACTGGCTAAATTATAGTCCATCCAGACAATGGACTTCTACGTGCCCTGGAAAGGAGTGCAGAGGCTCCTGTGTTTCAGTAGAAAGAGATCTTTAGGATAGATTGTCAGGTGAAAAAAGGCCAGATGGATAGAGCACAGCATCTTTTGATTAAACTTAGACCAAACTTTTCCTGTCAAGGGCCAGACAGTAAATACCTGAGGCATAGCAAGCCGCAGATAACCTCGGAGGCATAGTCTTCTTTGTGTTTTGTTTTGTTTTGTTTTGTTTTGTTTTCTTAAACCCTTTAAAAATGTAAAAACCATTGTTTGCTCTCAGACTACAGGCTGTCAGCTGGCCTTGGCCTTGGGTGTTCTGAGCTACAGTAGCTGACCTGGGTTAAATTTCTTTGAAAAGATAACCCAAGAAATCGGTGCCATCAGCACCTCTGGGGAGGGGATCTGAGGACTGGGGGTGACAGGGAGTTTTCACTGTGTGCACTTTTGTACCTTTTGATATTTTTTGATCATGTAAATGTATTACCAATTAAGCATAAAACAAAGTAAAATAAATCTTGACATTAAAATGGAACCTTTTCTCTTCACCAAGATCCCCAAAGGTCAAGCACAAAACAATAAATGTCAAGTACCCCCTGGATTCCACATCAAGACAGGATTTGCAAAGGAGGTGTTGACAATGTTCTGGGGACTTAAAGATCAAAACTCACTTCAAACGAATAAAAGAGATGAAAGGAATGTGTGCAGGAAGTCAGAAAATGGAGATTTCGTTGGAGTTATTGGCAGGCTGAGGGTCTTACCTGCCCCCCTCCTCATCATGGGGTAAGGCTGGGGCGCAGTCTCTTCACGCTCCCCCAAGCCTAAGGAGAGGCACCTCAAGAAGGCCATGCCCACTTTCTGTCCTCTATTCCCAACTGCCCCTTGTGTCACAGGTCCCTGTGCCTGGTGACTGGGCAACTCCCTTCAGATCCCCCACACTCCTGGGGAGGGCGTCTCATTGATTCTGACTTCTGTTCTCTGGGAGATGATCCTTCTTTACATTGTCATTTTCTGAGCTTTAACTTTTCCAGAAATGGAGAAGCACTTGACTTGGGGGCCAGTAGGCACTCAGCTGTGTGACTCCAAGAGGTTACTTCACCTCTCCGAGCCTGTTTCCTGGCCTGAGAAGACTGAGTGCATATGCTCACTAGAGGCTTTCTATGCCGACTTCTCCTGCAGGTGTTAACGTGAAGTTACTCTGCCCTCTCGGCAGATCCATCTCAATGGGCTGATCGGAAATACAAACAGGTTTCTGAGTTTGCCGGAGAAATTCATGCCGCTCAGAAGGGCGGTGGTCGTGGTCGGTGGAAAAGCACCTAGATGCCTTCAGCTCCTTCTCAGAGCTCCACTCCCTCCCCCAGCCCACTCCCAGGCCCACGGCAGAGGCTGAGTTTATGCCATGGTCAGGGCTGAGCCGAAGCCCGCACCCAGAGCTGCACACCGGCACCCAGGAAGCGCTCCCCGAGGGGCTGACCCGGAGACTCAGAGCCGCCCCTTCACCTGGTGCGGGGCTTGGAGGCGTGGGGACCTCCGCGCCGAGCCACCCTGCGGGAAGCGGCAGAGGGTGCAGCCTGCCCGTGCCCGCGGCAGCTCCGGGAGCGGGCGGCCTGGCGAGGAAGCTGGAAACGGTGAGCTCACGTGGGGTCGGGAGGAGCTGTCACGGCCCGTGGAGTTTGGAACATGCACGAGGACACGGGGAAGCAGGGCAGTGACACTCCCATTTCAGCAGTGGAGCTCCCATTTCACACCCACCTGCGAGCACACGCTCCGGGCCGGCCTGTGCTACACTCGGGATGCAGTGTCGAACAAGGCAGATGAGCTGCTCACCCTCACGGTACATCCCAGGGGGAAGACAGACGGACAGGGTACATAAGTAAGCGTGCACACCAATTCATCAGTTAATACCCCGGAATACCGGGGAGTGGGGAGGAAGCAAACAGGATTCTGGGACCGCAAATGAAAGAAGGAATGCTCTTTAGAGACAGCCGCCCGGGGAAGTCTCTCTAAGGAAGTGACTCTAACCGACCCCTAAAAAATGAGAAGGCTGGTCCTGTGAAAACCAGGGACAGAGCTCCAGGTGGGGCCGAGGGTGGGGTGCAGGGGGTGCAGGCACACAGACCTGCGGCAGGAAGAGCTCAGAGGAACTGTGGAACGGATGGAGAGCTGATGTAATGAGGAAAGTGACACAAGATCAGGAGGTAGAGGTTGGCAGATGTCATCCTACTTAGAGGCTTCTGAGATGTGACGGTCAGTGAACTAAACTGGTGCAGAGATGAAGCGAAACAGCGATGGGAATGCATGTGGGAGACGGAACCCACAGGCCTTGCCTACGGACTGAGTGGGCCGAGCGTGTTGGCAGCCGTGGGAAGTAGGCAGTGATGTGCGCCCCCCAGTTCTGGTGGGAGCTGATCTCTGCTGAGATGGAGAAACCTGGGAAGGGGGATCAGGTTTGGAGGCTAAGACAAGATCAGTTTTACCTTCTGGAAAGCACTGTGAAGCTAGAGTAGGGGAGACACGCCCAGTGTGGGGAGCCAAGTTCAGGGCTGACCCAGCATCCCCGGGGACCTAGGGTGGTGACCACAGGGATGGTGGGAAAACCGATGTCCCTGCTAAACAAGCGACAAAGAGAAGAGCCTCTGCCTCTCCAAACACTGTGGATTTCCGTCTGTGAGGTGGCTGAGCCGGCCAGCCAGAGGGAGCACTTCTTTTTGGAGAACGTTGAAGGAAACCACAGTATGGAGAGGAGTCGCGAGTGATGTGGGAAATGGGGTCACGGGAGAGACCAGGCGGAGGCCGCAGCAAGACATGTCTCCTGCAGCTGCTGTGGACTCAGAGCGGGAGCAGCATCTGTGCAGGTAGAAAGGCCGTCCTGGGAACAGATGGCCCGGCAGCCCAGGGTTCACAGGGGAAAGCGGGTGACCCCCTGCGCTCAGGGCAACCTTCCTGAGCAGCTGAGGATGGAGCATGGAGAGATCCACGGGCATCACGGGCACTGCGATTTCCACTCTCAATGCCACCGTCACTTCTCCCCCTAGAGCTGGGTCCCAGGCTACGCAGCTGAGCGGAGCTCTCTTCTCCTTGGCTCCACCGGCCAGTAGCAGCGCCCACTCCAGCTCAGAGATTAGCCTGGGCAGCAGGGGGCGGGGGAGCTAGCCTGGAGAAGAGGGAGAGAGGGAAGTGCCAAGCCATCGACTCTGGACCCTGTCAGGACCCTCACTCCCTCATTCATTTATGCCTGCACACCTTCAACGGTGACCGAGCAGCTACCAAGGCAGGCAGTGACCCAGGGGCTGGGGAGAAACCGGTGAGCAAGACCCAGTCTCTGTCCTCGGGAAAAGGCAGCTCAACAGCTGGACGATCGCACCCTCTCACTCCTCTCTTCCCCACCCTGTGCCCACGCCTGTCCTTGGTGCCCAGAGCTGTCCAGAATCATCGTCCGGGGCCCACTGCCTTCAGCCCGCGAACCTCACGCTGCTTATTCTGATTTCAGCCCATTTCTTTCATCTTGTTTGACGAGATGAAAATGTAGGGAGAAGTCAGGCTGTAAAGAACAGTCATGACATTTCTCTGAGTTTGGAGAGCACTGAGAAAATACGCAGGTGTTTTAGGCACTGGGATGGCATTAGATTTCCACTTAGAGAAGACCTGCAGCTGCGAGGAGGAAGGACGGAGGCGAGGAGAGAGGGTGGCAGGACTGGAGGTGGGGCCATTTAGGAGGCCTTGGGAAGAACCTGGACGGACGAGAGGTAACCCCTACCTGTCCCATCCAACCCACCCTCCGAGGAGAACTCGTGCGCCTGCTGAGCTGTGGGAGGGTTTGCCCCGGCAGAGGCATCTGTCCATGTTGGAAGTTTAACCAACATTGATTGGGCAGCTTCCATTTCTCAGACACCTTCACGTATAATTAGTTCCCTCTGAGCTGCACTGTCAGCAAAAATTAAACTTTTTCTTTCTTAGACGTGAAGAAACGGAGACTTGGTTCCAAGCCCCCCTTGAATTGAACCCTCGCTCTACCACCTGCCCAACATACTGTTCGAAAGAAGCAACAGCCCAAAATGGAGTCGCTGGGGCTAAGCCCCCAGCACCGAACCAAAACTTAATCCCCGAACTAATTACGGTTACAGCTTCCCCCAGGAATGTACTCTTACTGGTGAGTCTGGAGTTCTCTGCTCAGCACCAATGAGGTAATCGACCACAGAGGGCTTCCCGCCCCCCAGGGGGATGAGGTAACCCTCCTAATGCACCCTCTTCGTCCCCAAAGGGAGGTGACCTTGCCTGAAATCACCCTTTATTTTGTTTGTTTGTTTACGACTTCCTTGTCCTGCCTTTTAAAGTATTTCCCTGTCTGTAGCCCTTTGGAGTTTCCTTCTACTTGCTGGATGGGATGCTGCCCAATTCATGAATCATTCAATAAACTCAATTAGATCTTTAAAACATACGCAGTTGAATCTTTAACGGTGTAAGTAGAGAGGGACACAGTACAAGGCCTCGTGAGCCGAGCCTTGGGCTTGCGAGGTTGCTGCTAATACAACCTTGCTTAGAAGAGTCATATTTGATGGGCTCGGCGGTGGGACTCCTGGTACCCAGGACCCGGTGGCAGAAGCA
Organism: Miniopterus schreibersii; assembly: GCF_964146895.1. Lineage (NCBI taxonomy): Eukaryota > Metazoa > Chordata > Mammalia > Chiroptera > Miniopteridae > Miniopterus > Miniopterus schreibersii. The sequence goes on from NC_138112.1 coordinate 57,911,493, forward strand.
ATGAGGAGACAGCGGGTGCTTCCAGAGCTGAGCCACGGGAACAAGCGTGAATGGGCTCCCCGGGGTGGGCCGGCCCTGCCTCCCGTTCCCTCCTCCTCTCTTTTTGTTGCTCTGGGCCTGAGGGGGAGAGTTCTGAAGGGGAAGGGGCCTGGGCCTGGGGGCTTCCCTTACAGGGGGCTCTTTCCCTTGCCAGGGTCCTAGGAGAGGCCCCCCAAGTCCCCCACAATCCCCTCCCCGGTCCGCGGTCCCAGTTAGGCCAGGGCGGGAAAGGAGAGCAACTGCGCCATCTGCTGGGCGTACTGGGAAGCTCCGCTGCGCCCAGGTGAGCACTAGGCAGACATTTCCCTGCCTGCGTGGCTTTTGGGCGTAAGACTCTTGAGCTACCAAAGGGTGTATGACAGGTGACCTCCGCTATAGGAGTAACCCTCAGAATAGAACCCGTCTCAGCTGGTGGCAGGAAATAGTGTCAACTGGGCTGCCTGTTACCGTCTGTGCACGCAGGTGAACAGTGAGGGGAGAAGACAAACACGTCCCACTCAACACGCAGTGTGGTAAGCGCTGTGCCTGGGGCAAGGCAGGCGGAAGACAGGGGACCAAGCTGACATCCTAGGGCCCTGTCAGGTGCTGCTCCTTAATCCAGAAGCACGATCAGCACTTAAACCAGGGTTAAGGGAAGACATTCCGGAGAGAGGGCACCTGGAAGTTCGTGCCGCGCCCCCGCCCTGGCCCAGGGCTGCCTTCCCCTTGCCTGCCTCTCCAGGAGGTAAGCCCTGCCAGTGTCTCTCACTGTCCATTCTCCTCTTTATTTTAGCAACGAGCCTCACTCACTTCCCCAACCTGCAACTTGTGGCCAGACAGCTAAATATTGGCCATGTGATTGCGACCAATGGCATGTGCGTGGAGGTAAGTGGACGCTTCAGGGGTACGCTCTTCTTCCTATCTCTTCTTCCCCACGGGCTGGGGTGCAGACTCGGAGTGTAGTGATGAGCAGACTTTGCCCACAGGGATGAGGGCAACACCTGGTGGTTGGTGAAGCAATGAGATGGAGGGAACCATCTGACCTCCTCAAATCTGCCAGCCCAGGCTTTTACACGAGAGAGAGAAACTAGATTCTTTAATCCATGGAGATGGTTTTTTTGTTAAAGCAGTCAAATCAATATCCCAGTGACGCTCACTCCCAGAAGTTGAATAAACGGAAGGGTTGGGAGATCTATCAGGGTTCCTGAAATCTGAACCAGAGGCCATCCCGAGCTGCAGATCCAGTGTGGTTATAACTATGACCCCAGTTCCCGGTGATTCTCCCAAAGTATCGCTCAGTTCAGTTACCACTGGACTAGTTGGGATGTACTGTAGTTCAGTGTGGTTTGTGTCCAAGGCCACATGACTGGTGCAACCTTGTTACCAGTGGCCAAGAACATCCCAGTCTTCAGTCTAGGAGTCTACTTCCTACTTGACTGCTAATCTATGACATGCCTTACCTAAGTAGATATCTTATCTCCACTCACAGATAAGGCATTGAAAACCCATCAGAGTCTTTCCCAAGAGCCCAGGGATAATAGAAACTCAGCTTCTCAGGTTTCCCTTTGGGACCTCTTGACATTTCCTCAAAGGAAGAATGGTTGGTTCTCTCCGCTGGGGGAGACCAAGGCCCTCTGGCACCGACCAGGGAATATGACTACGTCTTAAAGTAGTTGTAAAAAGGACAATTAAACCGCAGAAATGTGAGCACTAGAGAAGGAAGTTGTACAGAAGTCAACGTCACGCAGCTAAGAGAGTGTTTAGGAATTATATCAGTATTTGGAAGTCAGTGGTTACAGGTTCAAATCATTCTTGTAAATGTTCAACCACTGGAAAACTTTCAAAATGCCAGGTAGCCAATGGTTTCTAGATTTTAAAAAATATATTACAAAGGTAACAAAGGCCCCCTCCCGTTTCTGGTAACAGGTCAGCTTACTGAACAGAATAAGGGAGAGCCTGTTGCACCACACTGCACGCGCTTCCTGGAAATTTGCAAATACCAGACCACAGAGCTTGACTAATGACTTTTGGACATGGTGCCCACTCTGTGTGTTTAGGGAACTGGCTGGTGTGGGAAAGACTCAAATGCCTGGTCCTTACGTCAATGTTGCTGGCCGTGAAAATCACCAGAAAGGGGAGGCGAAGGGGGAATAAAGATGACCCAGACAGGCGCGGTCAGGCAGGCTGATGAGAGCTGAAAGCGGCCAGAGTAAGGCAAAGCTCTGGTTGCCTCTGAAGAATTCCAAGTTTCCTTTTCCCCAAATTGAGGCAGGAATGGAAAAACCAACAGCCTTTGAGTATAAAGACTCAGATTTGAGTTCTAACTCAGAGCGGGCTTCTAAATACGACGCACACAATGAATGGATGCTCCACTGATCCCAGGGAATCGACAGGAGGCGGCAATAAGAGATCCAAAAGTATTCCCAGTGCTTTGTCCATGGGTGACGGTTTATCATGGGAAAAGATGCTGAGAAGGTATACATGCTATCACTCGCAGTTCTTCTGTTTGTATGTGCAAACTAGCTTAGACGCAAAAGGAATCCTTTGGTTCAGCCAATGGGGGACAGTCGTCATCAGAGCTAATAGCAAATATTCCATTTTTCTTCCTTCCTGGCATATGGTGGGATTGGCACTCTCTGCCCTCTAAAGTTTGGTGTGACCGTGTAACTTGCCCATCACTTCTGCTTTAACAACAAGAGTGCACCCTGCCACGTTCCCTTGTCCTGTCTCGGCGATTGGGAGGCTTACAAGGAGATGACGTCTCCGTGGTCTGGGGCCCCTTGTGACTACAGTGAGCAGAGCACTCGCCTCCGGTCCCCCACCTCACTGGCTGTGTAGCAAAAATAAACTTTTGCTGTGAAAGCCACTGCAACCTTGGGATTGTTAGTCACTGCAGCACAAGCCTGTACTGAGTAGCTTTTCTTACCTTCTGTATTCCTGATGCTCTGGGAGTTGGATCTTGATCCTGGAGAGACTGTTCCTCCTAGGGCTAGCTAATTCCTGGAGACTGCAAACAACTCCCCGGAGAGCTCACCCTCTGATAAAACCAACCAATCCATAGTCACACCCGCAACTGTGTCTTTTATCAAACTTTCACACACCAAGCCAGTGTTCCCCCTGCCCTGAATCACCCCAGGACGGGTACTGGACAACTAGGGACTACTCCCGTAGCCGAGAACCTGCCAAAATTACTCAAACTAACCAATCTTACTTGGCATACCTACCCTGCCTCACCTGTTCCTTCCTGAGATAAGCCCAATAAAGGCCTGCTGACCCCCCTCTCTCTGCATCCTGACCAACCCTGGTCCCTCCTCATGTGGCCTTTTGTGATGTGCTGTGCCTCCTGTGTCTAGGGATCCATGAGTATAAGCTTCTTCCTTCATGACAATTGTTTCTCTGTCTGTGTCCTACCATTCCTGATTAAAACAAATCCTGGGCGCATTTGTAACACAAACCTGGCCCATCCTGATGGAAACACTAGGAGGGAGGCTGGGACTGGCGTCGGGTGCACTGGGTTTGCTCACCCTCTTCTCACCCTGAGTTCTGCTTTCCTCTGTGCTAGTTGCACCAAAAGATGGGCTTTCTCCGAGTGGCAGGAAGATGGCTCTAAGCATCCAGAGCCGAAGCAGGAGGTGGTCTTTGCTGCTGATTCCAGCAGGAAAAAAAAGTTGTAGGGGGAGACTCAGACTGGCCCAACTTGAGTCAGGTACAATCACGGGACAATCTTTGTGGGACACGCATACTGATTAAGACTGACCCACACGCTCGGGCAGCCAGGAGCATAGTTGCCACTGAGGTCTATCACGGCCCTTCTGTAGATGGAGTCTGGACACCCAACCCATGCTGCACCACAAAGAAAGGACAGTGTGCAGACGGCTGCTCATTACACAAAGTACTGAATGAAAGATCTCCCTTTGAAATCAATAGGAAGGAGCTAGGTTTTTATGAGGTAGGTCAGGCCAACCAGAAATACAGTATTTAGGATCCATCTTCCCCAACAGTGGAAAACAAACCCCTTAAATGAGCATGTGAGGTGAAGGGTGGCAAACATTTACTGAATATTCCAGTTACTGAATGCCCTGTTATACACCTGGTTGCTTCTGTTCAGGTGGGTCTGGCTAAAGGAATGTCCAAGTCCCCAGATACCTATGCTAGGCTCCAGCTTCAAGTTGGTTTTTATAGAGGCCCATAGGACAGGGTTTGAAGATCTTTGTGGGTCATAGGAAGCAGAAGAAAAACTGAGGGGGATGAATTCATGACAAGGCTCTCAGCCTGGAATAGTGGGCCGCCTCCCACAGTCCATAAACTCGTCACTGAATGTGAAAAACAGAATGTTCACTTCCTGCAGAAAGGATCCCAGCTCTCATCAGACTGCCAGAGAGGATGGCCCCCAGGGGGTCAGAACTGCCATTTTAACAGAGGGAAGCTCAGCAGACAAAGAGGGGCCTGGGACTTTTCTGGTGTCTCATCAGGTGGGCAGATTTCTCATCTCCACTTCAGTTCTCCTATTTTCCAAACAGCACTGACGTCACCAAGTTCCACATCCTTGCAGCATCCTGTGTGGAGACATCTGGGCCCAAGTCCTAACGAGGCCATTTACCAGCAGGTGACTTAGCTTTGATGAGCCGATTCTGCATCGACAGAGGGAAGACCACATTGTCACGCCAGCCGTTAAAGTAGATGAAACAGTGAATGTGGAGCTTTCTCCTTTCCCTCCCATTAATAACCGAAGCTAACACCATGGAGCCCCGTTATATGCCACAATGCTAAGTGCTTTTAGATACCTTATGTCATTTAATCTTCACAAAAGCCCTATTGAGTAGGTAATAGTATTATTCCCATTTAATTTTAAAATACTGGGAATTGGGAGAATGGAGGCTGAGGTCAAGCCCTCACCACCAGAAAGTGGAGCTGGCTTCCAACCCGTCAGTCCTCTTAACCCAGGCTGCTTCTCCCACCCACACCACCCGAGACCAAAACAAAGTGCTCAGAGAGCCGGCTACTGCTATTGGAATGATCCGGATGGGGGTGTGGGACGTGGAGAGCCTTATACACATAGTTCCTGTGACATGTCAAGCAGGTGACAGATGATCTCGTTGGTTGGACTCTAACAAGTGTTTTCTTCACAGCTCCGTGACATGCACATACTGTCAACCTTGCTTTCGCTCTACAGGACAGACAGGCACAGGAAGGTGGTGAGGGTGACGTGTGGCTTCAGTCACACTATGGTCGTGGGCTTGGCTGGGAACTAGGAAGCTGGATCACCATTACCCAGGAGGCAGCACTAGCCTGAGGCAATAAACCAAGGCTCAGGATGGAAGCTACAAGAAGCAGACCAGAATCACGAAGTTTCCAGAACTGTTCTTTATTCCCAATCACTCCCACTTCTTTACCCTGGAGTGGCTGCATTATACCGAGTGGCCCTCAGCTTCATGAAGAAGGGAATTAGCCCCCTTTCAGAACCCCTGTGCAAACAGGCCGCCCAGCAGGGCTGAGGGAACTGGGAAGGCTCTGGACTTGGGCAGGCGGGTCCCACTGCAGTGACCCTGCTCTGGGGAAGCTGCCTTGGAGAGAGAAGCAGGAGCCGCTGACATCACCCACCCAATTCCCTCTGTGTCCCAGGGCTGGGAATGAACTCATCAGAGCAAATGCTGGAAAGGAACTTATGAGACAAGCTACCCAATTTGGGGCCTGAATTCCCGAGCCCTCACACCACCGCAGTGGGAACTCAGTCCCACGCAGGAGCCTTTCAGAGGTGGAGGCTCTGCTCACCAGATTTGGAAGAGGAAAGAGAAGATGAGTGAGAACAGCATGGGGCGTGGCTGCTTCCTCCCAATCCAACTGCGCCTTCTGGATGGCAGCCCCCTCTGGCCCCCGTCCTGCCTGCTGTAAGCCACAGCTGCTGCGACCAGGGCAGTCCACCAGGTGCCTGGTGTCGGGAGGTGCTCCGTCGCTGACAGCAGCTGAGGCGTGGCAGTGGGGCTGATGGCTGGCAGCTGACGGGGTCACTTGTTGGCCACAGCAGAAAGCTGGTCTCGGATGCGGCCGAGCCCATCTAACATAGTGTCCAGTGTTTCCTTACTCAGCTCCATGGTGACAGCCGAGACGCAGGGCTTGTCCCCACACAGACTGGGATCTTCCTGGATCTGAAAAGAGAACACGGTCCCAATGTCAAAGCCGCCTCACCTCGTACTGCCCCAGAGGTGAGCCCTGGAGCCGAGAGCTGCACCCCGTCCAGGTGAACCTCTGAGGAGAGGCGCTCTGCTCAGAGCTCCGGTCCTGGCCCTGGAGTCAGTGCGCAACTGGGAAGAAGGAAGGGGATGGCTCAGGGGGTGGGGGTCAGTTTCCATTTGCATCGCGCGCTCAGGGCAGGTACCAGGGAAGCCAAGGCTTCCTCACCGCCGACTTAGCCTTCAAGTGAGAGAGCGTCACGTGTTCCTACTGGTAATTCGAGCAATGGGCTCTAGGGTACATGAGAATCCAGGGGGATGCAGGAAAAATACAGGTGACCCCTGTGCCAAAGTGGGCTTGAGTATGGCAAGTAGACTCAGAATGTGTGAACAGCGAAGGCCGGCAGCTTGAGCACTCAGGAGGTCGCACCTAAGTGCACTGGGCATCGTGACAGTCTTTGGGTTAATAAAGCTGCTGTAACAATCATAACCTGCATGTCTTTTTCCATATGAACTGTCAACCTACTTTTGCCCATCCCTGTATTACAACCTCTACTTATATTTATTTATATCTTTATAAAAAGCAAGCTTTACTGATATTCAAAAACTTAGTTGTTAGAGGCAGCCTCCCTGTGTCCCCGATCCCACCTGCTGTGAGCCAGGGTTGCTGAGAGGGCTAAATGAGTTAATGCAGGCAGAGGCCTTCAGTGCAGTGACTGGCTCAGAAGGTGAGGAACTGACACCTCTCCAACTGCTAGCAGCTCCCGACCAGCACGTCACCAGCAGCGATGACCTAATCACACTGGACAAGAAGCTGGCTGACGTGGACCAACTTACCAAGAAGGCCATTTGAAATCTGAACACACTCTTACAGTTAAAGCTGAACTTTCCTACAGGTGTATGAGGTAACTTTTAGGTTTCGGTAAATTATTTTTAAAATTTGCTCTGTTGTCTCTTTATTTTAAAACTTTTACTCTCAGTGTATGCTCTACTATGTCTAGAATATGTTAATACAGTAGAACACATATACTTCGCAAATAAATACTGTATTTGGGGGGAGCTGAAGCTTTTTTATTTATGGAGTTAGATATCCCCAACTTTGGAGACTGGCATTTTTGATGTCCCCCAGGGGTGCCGTCTCTACCGCCCCGTCTTTCAGTCTAGTGAGGATGACATTGGACGTACCTTCATCTGGAGCAGGCAGGTGGGGACCACCATGCGGCTGATGCTGTCTGAGGCGGTTTTGATGTCCACTCTCCAGTCCAGGTCGACCAGGCGTGGCAGAGAGACTGCGGAGGGGACAGCCCAGCTCAGAGCTCATGCCCCCATTTGCTGAGCCTTTACTCTGTGGCAGGCAGCCCTGAGGGCCGTCCATGTGCAATGCATGGGATCCACGCAGCAAGTCTCTGAGGCGGGCAGGCGGACGGATGGACGGGGCCGATGGCTCCGTGCCACCTGCACTTAGTGCTGATTCAGGGTGGCAGCATCTCCAGGCTCCTGCCTGAACACCCCACACTCCAGATGTCAGGACAGAAGGAGAAATGACCCAGGGAGAGAAGACGAGGTGGTGGCCTGAGTCTCAGGAAATGTGTAACTTCAACAACAGTGGAAAGAGCTTTTGTTTGAGAGGCAAACAGACTTGGCTTAAACATGGGTTCTACCATTTGTGTAACCTCTGAGCCTCTGTTTCCTCATCTGTAAAATGGGGATAATCTTAGCCTAGCTCCCGAGGTTGCGGGGAGGGCTAAACCAGTTAATGCAGGCACAGTCCTTCAGTGTAGTGACTGGCTCAGAGTAAGTTCCATGATCATTTATTAAAATCCACTTTTACTCAATCTTTCAAGCTAATTTCAAGTACAGTTTTTTCCTAATGGAAATATCATTATTTTAAGTATTTTACTTACTGCTTTGGAAATTTGCTTATTTTTTTTTAACATGACTGTGTTATATTAATTCTGTATTTACAATGAGAAAAAAATTAAAAAGCAGAATTAAAAATAAAAACCACATACACTGTTCAGTTTGTCATTAGGTTAATTCCCTTTGATTTTCAGTTAAGAACTCTGGCCACCTGGCAGGTTCTGAGCTGGGCTGGGAAGGAGCATGAGGAGGAAAAGGCAGAGTTCTTGGTACTCACTCAGGTTTGCCTGGGCTTCAGCTCTCCAAGTGGATCTGTTTTAGAGGGAAAGATGAGGTAAAAATGACGGCAAGGGATGAAAATGGAGTCTTCTGACAACAAGAGAGGCCCATGGACCTGGGCTTCTGCCCCTCTGTGATCCCCAAACCGATTACAATCGCCTTCTGACAGGAAAGTAACCTCCTTCCAGTTTGTTTTGTAAAGCGCAGTAACTTTAAGGCCAAAAGTGCTGTTAGTTTTCACAACTTAAAAAAGGAAAAGGCTTAATGCGTTGTAATCTTACTGCGCTATCGTTCTCAAAGAGAGAGAAACGGTCAACCTATTCTCTCTTGTTTTTTAAGTGATTTCAGAGAGAGGAGGGGGGAGGGAGAGGGAGAGAGAAACACTGATCAGCTGCCTCCTACACACCCGCTTCTAGGGACCAAGCCCACAACTTGGGCATGTGCCCTGAGTGGGAATCAAACCAGCAACTTTTCAGGGCACAGACAATGCCCAAACAACCGAGTCACACGGGCCAGGGCCGCCCATTGCCTTTAACCCAGTAAGGAAAGAATTAAGCAGGTGAACAAAGTTTCTATGATAAATTGTTCACTGAAGTGAAAACAGCCAATCACATACATGTCTAACTCTTGGAAATTTCTTAATTAAATTACACAGAATTTCTTTATATAATGGAATATGACTAGCCACTAAAAATGGTATTGAAGGTAAATATTTATTGACCTGAAATGCCATTAACACTAATACTGTTAATGGCAAACAAGCACATTATAAAGTGGCATCATCCCATCATGTTAAAAGCAGAAATGCCCACCCCTCTCTGCATGTGTGAACAGAAAAAATAAACAGGTCCTGCAAGGCTCTCCACCAAGGAACTAATACTGCTAACCCTCTGGGTGGTAGGATTAGGATTTCTTTTTGTTTACCTGTGCTTGCTTTTCAAGAATGAACATACTATTTTTAGAACAGGAATAAAAGAATCTAAGCCTTACAAGGAACTCTCAAGAAACAAGCACTCACATGTGTTCCAGGATGATCTTTGTCAGCAGGTTTTTGAGGTTCTGGTGGAAGTTTGCAGGAAAGAGAGCCAGAATGGCTTCTGCAGAGGACAGGTCCCGGAACGCTGCCAGCCTGGTGAGGCGGTGGAGGGCCTGGAGCAGCTACAGGAGAGAGGGGGAGCCCTGGGTGGTGAGGAACAGCTGGCCAAGAGACCAGGGACAGGTGACAGGGCTCTATCCCTTGCCTGCCACACACTGCTACAGTCATTCAACAGCGTCCCACGAGTCCTGAGGCCCCTGTCACAGATGCCGGTGCCCATGTGCCTCAGCCTGTCCCTGAGTTCACCTGTTGCTTTAGAAGACAGATGCAGCCACCTGACATAGGAAGCTGTGAACTTGCCAGAAACTCCGCTTACAGGCAGAGTTAGTAAGTCCCCTTTCCTATTGTACAGAATCTGACCTTCAGTTCAAGATTTTCAACGGTGTGCTGCAAGAATTTTTAAAACATGCAATACCTATTATTCAGGGGCACTGACCTCTTTTCCCTTAGACTGTCAAATAAAAAACAACAGCCAACACAATAGCCATTTGGTGTGAATGAATCAAAATTATACCAATTTTTTTGTCAGATTGGCAAAACAACATATTTTTTTGGTGTGCCACAGACCTTTAGTAACTAGTTTATCTGTGCCATGAGATGAAAAAGGTTGAAAATCCCTTTTCCAGCCTGTTCCTCTGATAACCTAAGGAGTGGCAAGTCAGCTACATTACTAGGCAGCACTGCACTGGTCCACTGCCTCTGGACTGGGAGGGCTGCATGGACACTGGGGCATGGACACTGGGGCCCACAGCATGGTACTTCCCTGAGTGTGGCTGCATGCCCTTTGTCAGAACCTGAAGCTGTGTTTACTGAACTGTTACCAGAGGTGTTGGCACTTGTAGGGTTTGCGCATTGAATCCAGGGTGGTAGGAGTGTCGTGACCTTGCCCCTAGGCTGTCACCTGGGAAGAAAAAGAGAACCAACAGCTCCAGGCTGGCTGTGTGGACTGCCCTGTGGAAGAGGAATGCTAGGACACTGTGTTCTACCCCAGGATCTTCCAAGTGACTCTGTAGCCAAGTGCGCTTATGGTCATTCTGTAGATATAACAATCCTTAGCCGAACCTAAGACAGCTCTCTGAAGGCAACTTTCTCTGCTTTAAGGGCTCCCTCTGATGCTGCGGGAGGTGGCTCAGCTGCAGACAGGCACAGTCCAGGGGAGAGGGGACATTAACCCTTCACCGAGGAGAAGTGGGAGTTAAGTGGGTAAATGTCCTAACCTCGCTTCCACATGGTTTCTTACAGGCTCCTAAGACTGAGCCCCAGTTGCCCACAGCAGTAACCGCTCATTAACATACACCCTTTTATTGGTTTGTCTCCCTTCCCTGTTTGATCTTCCCTACTCTCTCCTTTGTGCTTTCTAGAATCACCTCCCAAGTAACTACCTGCACCCAAATCTTTGCCTCAGGGCCTACTTTTGGGGAACCCAAACTAAGTCTCCAACTCAATTCCATAATCTTACTTCTGCCTTTTATTCTTCTATAGCTAATTTCAACGAACAAAACTTCAGATTAAAATAATAATAATAACACAGGCCAGTTTGAATGAACTCCTGTGTTGGAAAAATAGTTGCCCTGGAAAACAAGGCTGTGAGTGCTCCGTACCAGGAGTCGCCTTACCCTTCCTCTTGGCCATCAGCTGAGATCAGGTGAGGTCTAGCCACAAATCCTTCCTAACAGCACTTGGGCCTTGCAGCTTCTGCCCAGTGACCCCTGAAAAGTCTGCCTAAGCTATCCAACCAAAAATTAATAAGCATTGGCAAGTTACAGATTGGGAAAGAAAATCTTAAAAAGGTTGGCTTTTGGCCACACTGTCTAGGTAACAAGTTGGAAAGGAAATGGTCAGGAGCTCTGATTCCATGCCTCATTTACAACAAGGAAATAAAGGTTCTAAACAAAGGTGTTAAGTTTACTAACATTTTTAAAAATCTATTTTAAGAGTGCTTTAATGTGAACAGACATTTAAGGGGAAATATTTCTCTGGACACAGCAGTGACGGGGAGGTCAAGAAAGAGACTAATGTGTGGATTCCAGGGGTCAAAGGTCATTTCTGATCATACTTACTTGCTCTGCCTCCTCCTGGGTCACAGACAAGCTGGAACACGTGATCTCCAAGAGCTTTTTCGAGCCAAGGGCTGAACTGGAAAAGCTCTCTTGGCATAGCTGTCTGACAACATCTTTTGAGGAGGCCTATAAGTTAATTCACAGATGGAAAACAAATAAAGTCACCGAAAATATTTGTTTTAGAACATAATGTTGTCTCTATACTATGCAATGGTGTGACGGCTTTAAGACTCAAGATTTAAAGGTGCACAAGACACTTTCATTTCTAGGAAGATAGATCATAAGTACTTTTCCTTCTTCGTTCCCATTAAGCACAACTAGCATCCCTGGGCACTAAATGGAAAACCAACCTAAGACGACTCTGAAAGGGGGAGAGGAGAAGACAGACCTGCTGTGGATTTCATGGCCAAGGAATGACATGGGGGCCAGTTCCCTGGGTTTTCTTTCTGTTCATATATCCCAGACTTTGAGCTGAAGAAGAGAGCAACCAAGAATGCCAATGGGTGTAGAAAGAAAAAAGCTCCAACAAATACCTGCTCTCTCTAGCCAAAGGACCAAAAACGGGCAGCCTAGCAAAACAGAAAACCTTAGACAATAACTGCTCTGACTCCGGCCAACCACCACAGAGAACAGCTGGCCCCACCCTCACCCATGTGGGCAAAGGCCAGGTGGGGAGCCTAGACGTCCACCCTTGTGAGGCTGTAAGGAGCCCTCGGCGAAGGCCAAGTAGGAAGCGGGGTCTCAGCAGAAGGCGCCCTGCCAGGCGGTACCAAGTCCCACGCCCTCAGGGATCAGCGGAGGCTGATCTGGCCAGTCCACGCCCCCCACACACGCGCGCAGGCGGGAGGGGCGGCCGCACAGGCAGGGCGAGCTGAGCGCTCTAGGTGCAGTCCCAGCTTTCTCCTTCCCTCATTAACTCACCCAGCAGCTATTCATTAAGCACCTGCTGTGTGCCAGGTGTTGGGGGCACGCTTGCTGGCGATACATTTGTGAATAAAACAGATGCCTTTAGAGAGGAGAACAGGAGAGAACCCAGGGGAGGTGGTCAGCGCAGAGGGGCCGCTGCGGGATCAACGAGGGGCGCTGTGCCGCGAATGCGGAACGTGCGCCGCGCACAACTGCTGAGCATAATGGACGCAATCCTTTTCCTCTATCGTTTTTTTGTTTGTTTGTTTGAGTCTCTCATGGATCCTACTTTCTGGTGAGAAAGACAGACAGACAAATAGACGCCTCGTGCCAGCTAGTGACAAAAGCTAAGCAGGGAGACGGAGCCGCCCTTCCCGCAGGGGAAGTCAGACGTTAAGCAATAATTTCAACCCATCGTTTCATTGGATCCTTCCAAAGGCCTATGAAGTACGGCCCTTCCAACTTTACACTCTTTCAGAGGAGTATCAGGAGAATTTTTTTGGCCTTTGCCTAGGTCAAAGCAAGGACGCGGAGAAGAAGGCAGGCACGCCTTCCTCGGGGCCGGCGCGGCAGAGCGGAGAATGCGCGCCTGGCCACCGCCACCCTAACGCACCCATCGCGAAAGCCAGCGCAGAGACCACGACTAGGAGGCACCTGCACGGCGCCTTCACAACCATCACCGTACGTGTTCCCCCGCCGTGGCGGGGGCGGTGTGAACTGTATTGCTTCTTTCACACAGCTCGGAAAGGCGCAACCACTTGCCCGGGGCCACGGAGACAGAGTGGCAGAGTCGTGGCTCCACATCAAGGTCCGTTTATCCCCAACTGCTACTCCGTCTAAAATCCCGGGGACAAAGGGCGTCTCCGCGCTGTCCCCGCCCCCCTAATTTACCTTCAGCAGGGTCTGGAGCGCTGCAAAGTTTTCCACAGTCAGCGCAGCCATTTTCTGAGTCATGTGACCGCCTCGCTGCGAGACGCGCGGTCACGTGGTCCGGACGGCTGGCGCGGGGCATGCCGGGGGCTGTAGTCCTCGAGGGTGGCTGGGGCTCGGCGGAATGGGGAGGAGCCCACGTCTGGCGGGACCCCCGGGTGGCTGGTCCGGGAGGCTCAAAGGCCGTGGGATTGGGAGGACGCGGGCGCGGGCGCGGGGTGGTTTTCAGGGGGGAAATGGCTTGGCTTGTTTACGTACCAGGTCCCCAGTGGATGGGCTGGCCGGTTTTGGGAATGAGCCTGCATTGGCAGATGCCTCGGAAACCTAGCTGTTCCGAGCGATCAGCCACCCGGCTGCCTGGAAGTAACAGCGGCTGTGCCTGTGGGAATTCATGGAGTTTACCCCTCCCTCCATCTCCTGAATGTAAAATTGCTTTCCCGTGTGTAGCTTCCTCCTGTGCGGGTGGAGAGGGGATGGTATTATTTGCCTTGTCCAGGTGGGGAAACTGAGTCACGCCGGGGCTTTCGTGACTTTCCTGTAGTCCCCGGGACGTCTGCTCCGAGGAGCAGGTGAAGAAGCATTTGGAACGGGGGTAGGGAGGGACTTTTATGAAAGAAAAAAGGTGAAGGGATTAAGCAGTCCAATTGGTAGTTACAGAACAGTCCCGGAGACGGAGGCTGCAGCACAGGCCGTTTAGTGAACAGCATCGAGAGAACCATGTACGGTGCCTGGTATGGGGGCCGCTCTGTGAAGGACGTGATTTTCTAACCACTTTGCTGCACATTTGAAACTAAATCAGAATAATATTGAATGTAAACTGTAATTGAAAAATAAAAAATTAAAAAATAGGTATTACCTGCTATGTTCCTATCGCACCTATGGCGGGGCGGAGGTGGTTCATGGAAATGATTTTATTCATGTATTCAACAAGGCGGTTACGGTGAATGTGGCACGTGGCTTTGAGTGGGCAGTACAGGACTCCGATTTGCCCAGCTCAGAGGGCCTGCCTTGAACAAGACTGAAATTGTACAGTCGTGGAAGTTGGTTTTTAAGGAAAGGTTCCTTTGCACCCCAAACCCACAACCTCCGGCATCTCCCTTACCCAACTTTAATATCTTGTTGACTCACTCTTTTTCCACCCCCATTTCCTTAGCAAAGTTTGGCCCCAAATAGGTTCAGATAATTTCATGCTAGAGAGAGAATGTCTAATTGTAAAACTGCAGAAATTGGTAAGCGGCTAAGGACATTTGTTCCTCCGCCGCCTCCTCCCCCGCCTCCTCTCTCTCCCTCCTGTTTTCTGTGGGGGTCCTGTCCTTTTAGAGCACTTGCCCTGCCTTCTCCAGTGGGGCTGATGTGAAGAGAGCAACAGAGATACAAAAATGTTTTAATGGAAGTCAATTAAAGGTAGCAGTCTTGGTTTGGAGTTTTTGTGGGGTTTTTTTGTTTGTTTGTTTTTGGTAATAGTTTTATTGCGATGAAATTCACATATACAACTTACCCACTTAAAGTGTACAATTCAGTGGACCTTAGTATATTTACAGAGCTGTGTAACAATCACCAGTCAATTTTAGGACATAATTACTGCCCCCAAAAGAACACCATGCCCTTTAGCTATCAACCCCAACACTCTCCATCACACCCCAGCCCTAGACAACCATGAATCTTTCTGTCTCTATAGGTTTGTCCATACTGGACATTTCACATAAATGGAATCCTTTGATAAGTGGCCTTTTTATTTTTTCCACTTATCCCAATATTTTCAAGGCTTGTGCATGTCATAGCATGTATCAGTATTACATTCCTTTTGATTACTAAACAATTTCCATTGTATGAGTAGACCACATTTTGTTTATCCATTCATCCGTTGATGGATATCTGGGTTGTTTCCACCTTCCGGCCCTTTTATGAATAATGCTGCTGTGAACACTCCTGAAGAAGTTTTAATGTGAATTTATGTTTTCATGCCTCTTGGAGTATGTATATGTCCGGGAGTGAAATTGTTGGGTCACATGGTAACCCTGTGTTTAACTTTTCCAGGAACTGCCAGACCATTTCCCAGAGTGGTTGGGCCTTTCACATTCCCATCAGCAGTGTGGGCGGGCTCTGCCTCCTTCGCCTCCTCGCCAACGCCTAGCATGAGGTCTTTTTTATTACAGCCCTCCCAGTGGCTGTGAGGCCGCATCCCCTCGTGAGCAATCAAGCTTTGGAGTTGTATTTGCACAGTAAGCACATCTCATCAGTGAGACTGCTGAGGTTCACTGGAAATGACTGGTGGAGATTATGGGGACTTAAGGCCCCTGTCTGCCCTTGGGTCCCACGCTAAGCTCTGAGGGCCTCCTTTACCAGGAGACCACAGCAGGAGGTGGCGTAGGCTACCGGCCGAGGTCCTGGAAGGTGAGCCTCCCTCAATTTCCTAGCTTTCCTTTTCCTCCCCCCATTTCATGGAGCGAGATGAGAGGGATGTCCAGGAGGGGCTGCTCTGCCTTTTTGGTCTTATGCTCTAAGCCAAGGGGTGGCTTTGAAGTGACCAGATCAGCTCACCAGTAGACTTAGAAACAAATTGGGGACAGAAGGACTGATCATGACAGGCGTGCACTGGCTTGGAAATGTCATCTGTGTCCAGATCAGACATCACAAGCTGCGTGATTTGGGACTAAATCTGCAGTGACCATGTCTCAGTTAACACAGTGTTTGAAAATTGGGAGATCTGACATAAAAATCCAAATTCCTGGCTCTTTAAAAATACTTGACAGGCATGGCTGTGCTGTTCTCACCTTCCTACATTGCAGCAGTTGGCTGGAACTGAGTTAAGTCCTGGCTGCCCCCTGAAGACTGGCACGGGCTCTTGGAATCCCCACAGTCCCCACCACTCTAGGTTGTGTCACAGTTGACCCTCTCTATACATTTGTCACCTGCCTCGTCCCTGAGACTATTTGTTAGTGCCAACTCCCCTCAGGGACCTAATGGGGTAAACGTGGGCCATAGTGGGATGCAAGGCCGAGTTTGGGTGTTTAGGATCCTGGCTTGCCAGGCATCTCCATACCATCTCTTCATGAATCTAAGCAAGTCGTAGGGACAATGTGGGCATCTAAGTTGTCATTCATGCTTCTTGAGTGATTTCTAAGGACTAAGCACAGTTCTAAGAGTTTTACATGTATTCACTCATTTAATCCTGACCGTAACTCCAAAATAACCCCAGTTTTGGGTGGGAAAATTAATTGTCAGAGAAAAAGCCCCCCACGGTCCACAGGTAATTAGTGGCAGAGCCAGGGTTTGAAGGTGGGAGTAAGTGAGGTCATTTTGTGAGCATACTCCTAAGATAATGTCTGGCCCGTTGTGGGGTTTTAATAGAAGCCATGACACAATGTCCACCTGGCCTTGCCAGCCGCTGCTGATAGGCTGTGTGACTGGGCCGGGGTCCAGCCAGCTGCCCCCTCATTCAAGCTAAGATTTGGAATAGGTGATATTTGTGTTGGGAGAGATGATATCTATGGTAGTTTTCAGCTCTAACTCGTGAGTCTCTGAACGCTGGTTAGAGAAGAGGAGAGGGTGAGGACACTCCTGAGCAGGTGTCCCTGCCCCCCTTACAGAACACCATGGGCTGGGAGTCCAAGGTTCCTCTCCTGGCTCCAACTGTCCTAGTGGCTCTGATTTGTGAATTCCAGAGGCATCAGACCCAGGAGGGCACTGTGGCCTCATTTCTCATCCCTCCATCCCCAGGAGTGACACAGAAGCGGCTGATAACACACAGCACTGTCCTCACACACACAAGGCCCTATTGTTTCCCCCTTACACAGAGAGGAGGCTGTGACAATGGCCTTGAATGGCACCTAACTCTCCTTTCTCCAGTGTTACACTTGTTTTTGCAGTTCTGGAATTGGCTAAGCAATGATTTCCTGCGGGTGTATCAGCTTTTCATCTTTACCACCTCTTCCCCCCCTCAGTCCTCAGGCCCGGGTCAGTGGGAAGGCAGCGGAGAGCCAGGTCCCAGGCCTGGCGAGAGCTGGGCCTGTTGAAATGTCACCTTCTCAGGAGGCTGGAAGGCTGGGGGACCTCATCTCTCCCCTGCAAGGTGGGCCCTGCCCTGGAGGAAGGACTCGGACCAGGTATCATGGGAGACAGGCCGAGAGCTGCTGGTGGGGAGCGGGGGTTGGAGGCAGAGCCAAGGGCTCAGCCCCCAGGAGGGTGGGCTTCTGGGTTCAAGACATTCTGTAAACAAACAAGCAGAAGCAGCTGAGGTCACTGCCTCCCATTCAATGCCTCTGATGTCTCAGTGACCAGCAACTTCAGGACCCATGTGAGTTTACTGAGATGCCTGTTTCCCTCATAATAGCTGCCATTATTGAGCTCTTGCTGTATGTATTGTATCTGCATACATATTGCTATACGGGTTTTTATCTATTGATAGCACTTGGCAAACACTTGTACAGTGCGCTTCCCATTCTGGCTTCATTCGCCACAGGCAGTCTTGTCCTAGAATCTCTTCATCACCACACCTCCTGCACCATGTTCTTCGCGATAAACCAAGGTTATGCCAAGGCTGCACTTTGAGGGGCAGCAATGGGAAATGATAAGCATGTGTACTGAGGCCTCTGCCCTATGCCAGGCAATGCTCTCAGCGTTGGCACCTATTGAGTGGGTGCTTTCGTTATATCCATTTTGCAGATGAGGACATTGAAGTAGAGAAAACTGAAGTGACTCACCCAGGGTCACGAGTGGCAGAGGCAGGATTCGAACTCACTTCTCTCTGGACTACTGTGTGGGCCTAAAGCCTGGCCGGGCCTGTGGCTGCTTTGGAGATACGGAGGGTGGGGCGTCCCGTCCCGGGCTTGGCAGTACCTGGCTTGTCAGCTCCAGGAACGCAGAGGCTCTGAAGTGTTTGTCTGATGTCGTTAGCTTCTTTCTTGCTCAAAGGAGATGGGCTTGTTGAATGGTGACCGGGAAGGAATTTAGAGCGGTAACAATTGCTCAGTGAATGCCGTCTCTTATGTGGCCAGGGCCTGGGCTAAGTTGCCACGTGTGTAGGAGGATGCATGTTAAATAAACAGGACTCACAGGGTGTTTTCAGGAAGCCACTTTATTTTGCCTCTCACTGCCCCTAAGTTTTTCTGTGGAACCCTACTCTTTCCTTGCCCAGGGGTGAAAAGCAGGGCCTGTCCCTGACTCTTCTGGCTACCTTACTGGTTCCGACACAGCCTCAGTTCAGTAACTGATATGTCCTAGTCCCTGGAGTAGCCCAGACCTGAAAACTTCATTCCAAGTGGACACTGCTGTTCCTCCCCCAGCTGGGGCCTGGCATTGGGAGAGGGCCTGCGGTCAATCTCTCACTCACCCACCCCCCCTTATGCTTCCGTCTGGCTCACTGAGGATTCTGAACCTTGGTGGGGAGAAGGAGTTGGGGGGGGGAGACAAAGAGAAAGGAGAGTAGCAGGAGGTTCCGACTTGGTTAATACCCAGGTAAGCTGGCATCCCACTCCCACTGGCTGGGCCTAGTAGGTGTTTAGATCTGATTTCTTAATCTCCTGGCATGATCTTGTGAACACTTCAGAGAACACCTTCCCTCTTCATCTTTGGGGATCATTCTAATATTGCAGTATTCTTGTCTGGGTGAAATCTTTCATAATAAAAAAATTTAAAAATACAAGGTAGCAAATGCATTGATGGGGATTAAGAGTATGGTGGGAACACCAAAGAAGGCCCCCAATTGGAATTTGATGAGAGACACTCCCCAGAGAAAATATCATCTCAGATCTGAGAGATGAGTGGCCAACGTGCAGGGGATGCAAACAACATTGGGGAGAAGGTTCCAGGCAGAAGGAACAGCACGTGTGAAGGCCTATTCGCCTGTTTAGCTGGAACCAAAAAGACATTTCATGTGTAGAATGTGAAGCAGGAAGTTGGGACCAAGAAGTGAGACAGGACAGATGAGCAGGTCCTGCAGAGCTGTGAGATTACGTTCGGTTACGTTCCAGAAAGATGTAGCTAATAAGTATTGAGCTGGCAGGGCTGTTGTAAGCCCTTCACCTATGTTAACTCACTCTGCCTCTTCTAGGTACCTAAAAATCAGCATTTTTATGATAGAGATGAGGCAAACATGGGTTAAGTTACCTGCTCCAGTTCACAAATCTGGAGGAGGCTAGAGGAGCCAAGGTCAGAGCCTGGGTTGCCTGGCTCCAGAGCCCGTGTTCTTACCCACTAGGCTACACCAGCTCTCAGGACCAGTCTGGTTTCTGTGGAGAAGGAATCGGGGGGGAAGCAAGACTCGAGGCAGGAAGACTGCTTAGGAAGCAGGTGCACAGACCCAGGCGGTGGCGATAGGGACTTGAACTAAGACAGCAGCAGTGGAGACGGAGAAAAGGGACAGGCCAGAGTGATTTTGGAGTGAAATCGACAGGACTTGGTGATTGAACAGGCGCGTGCAGGGGGAGTCAAAGCTGATGCCCAGCATCGCCCACCGAGAACACGCCTGAGAATTGGACACAGAGAATGTGCAGATACCTGTCCCAGACATGGAGAGGGTATTAGGAGAGCCCGGGCAGCCCCTTCATCTGCGAGGAGCAGCCTGTGGGACCTCCAACTCACATTTCTCTTGTCCTGTCCTCTGCTCACCATCATTTTTGGTGCAACTTGCTATTTTCATGGTTTGAATTTTGTCACCGGCACCTGTGGTAACCTGTAGGCCACTCCTGCACCCTGAGTTTACTGGCACAGTTAGGCCACAGGCAGCCCTGGTCCCTTTCCTAATTGTCTCTCACCCCACCAGCCATGACACCTGAGCTGTCTCACCAGGAGCCCTTGGGCCTCTTTAGAGGGCTCAGTGGGGACGACAAATTAAACAAATATTGAAAAACGATAGAAAGAAAACTACCTGGCTGTGTCCTTCTAATGCTTATTGATTTTTAAGATCATCTCAGGCATGAAAACAAGATTTACTGCTGGCGCCTTGGCATTGGATTCCAGTTACCTGGAAGCGCAGGCTTATCAATCAGGGTGGGGGTGCCCTGCAGGGGTGGCCTGCCTCCCACCAACTCAACACGAGAGATGGAGCTTGACAGGAAGGGTGCTGTACTAGCTCGACATGAGGGCCACAGTGGCCCAGGAGGGCCCTCACGTGCATTGGGAAGCCACTGAGGCCACTGCTCTGGGGACCTCGTTTTTTGTCTTGCTAACTGCCCCAAGGAGCCCAGCCTATTCTTTGTGCATCAGAAATGACGGCCAGTGATTCCTTTGGGTGATGAGATCATGTGTGAATTTTCTTCTCTTTGCCCATATGGCGTGTCTGCATTTTTTCATAAACAGAACATGTCATAATTACACATTTTAAAGCAAAAAATAAACATCTCCCCTATCTACTCTTTGCCACGGGACTTTCACCCTTCTTGGGCTTTAGTGGTTAGGATAGGAGACCTTATAACTTTACCCTAGAAAGACACAGGTCCTTCCCATGGTGGAGATTTTAGTGCAACTTCCCAGAAGAAACAGCCAGAGGGCGACAACTGTGAACACAGGGAAGTGCAGAATTCCAGTTACTTGCCAGGCCTGCATTTTCTTATTGGATGGCACCCAAAAGCCTCATAACAAAAATCTTACCGGGAGTCATTTGCACCCACACCAGGCACCAGGCACTACGAGGTTTCCAGTGTCCCATATGCACTGTCACTGAATCCTCACCACAATTCTGTGACATAGGTATTGGTGCAAAAATGGAGTTCGAGATGCTAAGTGACTTGCCCAGAGGCACGCTGCTGGTAGGCGGCTGAGGTAGTAGATGCTGGTTAAGATGCCTTTAGTTGTGAGTCGGGAGACTTGCACCAGGAAGTTTCATCATCTCATTTACAAGTAAGGACTTCGTTAGCACGTCCCAGGGGAGGTTGATTCAGCAGTTCAATGATGCCCTCAGGACACTTGTGCATTTTTCCGTTTCTCTGATCTGCCATCTTATTGTTTTCATTTTCAGGAAGAAATAGGGCTCTGGCAGCGACATCTAGACATAGGGAGGGTCAGAGAAAGAAGTTTCAGTTTCTTTCTAGAGCTTTCTCCTTGGAGCAAAGAAACTTTTTCCAGAAGCCCCTGCCCACTCCTTCCAGCAATCTCTCCCCACGGGCACACTATTGTCTCATTGGCCCATCCTCGGTCACTTACCTATTCCCGAAACAATCACAGGCAAAGGGAATGGAATTACCTCTAAGCCAGTTAGGCCTATTCCTGGGGTTAGTGTTGGAGGAGGTGGGTCATTTTTCCCTGAGCAAAATTAGGATTTTATTTGACATGGATGTTGAGGAGCTGGGTGGAGGAACTAATTGTATTCAGCATACGGAGAGAACCAAGCGTCTGTTGTCAAACTCAGGGGTCTCTGTTCCTACTTACTCCACTGTTCTACGTCCTTGGCCATGGCTTCCCTTCCATTGCTAGGAATTGTTACAATGGAGCTTATGTGTCACCCACATCTGCCCCTTCTCTCTGTCCGCAGGTCCTGTCCTCTATGAAAGCTTGATTTAGGGGAGATCATGAGGAGTGGAATAGCTGGCATTTTAAATATCCCAGTCTCCACTAGATAATTTCCATCTTGGGCATCTCTAGTCTGGGAGACTGCCATTTCGCTTTCCCCTGGGGCCTTTCAGAAAAGGTCCTCTTGGCAGACTACCTTGATGAGTAGGACAGGATCAGCTTTTAGCTTTAGAGGACTCGAAAAAGATGTGCTTGACGAGATACATTTGACCGCGCTTCCTGGGAATCGAGTTTTTAGCTGACGTGATGGATTTGGAGTATCAGTCAGCAGATCTCGGGGCACAGTATACTTCTTGCCCCACTGACCCTGGCCTTGGCCATTGACTTGCTTTGGCCAATGGCGTGTGAGTGGGCCTGACTCCAGCAGAGGCTTTCAAGGGTGCTCGTGCAGTGGGACTCCTTGTGCTCCTGTAACCACAGGAGAAGAGCACACCCTGGGGAGTCACTGCCCCTTCTCTCCGGGCCCCAGAACGAGTCACATGGAACAGAGCAAACCCAAACTGAATCAGAGTTGCCCCAGCCACACTGCAGATCTGTGAGCGAGGAAAAGCAAAGCTTGGCTTTGTAAGTCACAGGTTCGTACTTTGCAGCAATAGCCGACTGCTACAGGCAGTCTTTCTGAGTGTCGCCCAACGGGTATAGATGGGGTGGCAGGCATGTAGGGCGAGCCATGAGAACACGTCCCATGCGACAGCCTCTGGAACAGCGAGGGTTGTGTGTGGCTCAGAGAGGCGATGGACTGAAGGTGTTTTGGAGAGTTTCTTAGAACAGCCCAAATTGTAAGAACTTTCTATAAACTCTTCTCTGACCCATTTTCACCAAAATAAGCGTCATAGCCAAGAACTTACTAAACACCGCGTTTCATCATCAATGCTCCGACGTAGTGGCATGTAGAGGAAAGGGCGCTGGGCATGGTGTGTTTTTGTACCACAGTTCAGCCCATGCCTGTGACTTCGGGTGAATCACTTAATCTCTCCGCACCTCACTTTCTTCACCTGCAAGTTGGGAGTGTTTATAAGGATAAAATGATCATGTACGTCTATGGTTTTCAAATTTTACTGTTAGTAGAAGTGAGATAGGCAGGAGACGGCCAGTCAATGGTACGTTTTCAGTGACTGAGTCTAGGGAAGGCAAGAATGTCAGGACAAGTCAAAGTGCATCCAAATTGCCCTCATTCACATTTTTTAGTGCTAGTCCTATTCAGAGGAGATGGCTGTTTGGCATCGCTGTCTTTAGTAAAAACGTTAAAAGTAAGAGAGGAAACACATACTGTTTCTTGGTTACACATCTGACACCGACGTGACATTTTCACAACCGTGGGGCTGCATCTCTGGCTTGGATGGGGGAGGGCTGGGGTCGCTAATGTCCTAGTGAAGGTGACTGTTGTTTCTCCCCTAATGGCCCCACCAGAGAAGCAGAGGCCTCCCTGCTTGGCCTCCTCTGGAGCTGGTAGGCTAGGCTGGGTTAAATTGTATATTACTTTAATGAGCCCCCTGAAATTATTTTTTAAAATGCTCTATGTATAGATGACCTTGCTCAAGATGTCACTATTTTCTGGGTTGAGGAGCAATGGAAACTTTGAGAAAAGGCAAACATAGTGATCTCTCCTGGCACAGCAAGATCTTCATAGAATGGGGATCTTGTTGAGTATGCCTTGCTTCTTTGCTGTGAAAGACAGCAGTGGTGGGTAGTGTGGGAATTTTGGGACGCCCAGCAAACTCCCTCCTAACCAACTGAGATATAGATACAAGGGGTGAAATTATCCACTTATGAATAGAAAAAGATTGAAGACCATCTGAATGATTGTTAATAGGGGGGAGTTAAGTAAATGTAGCACATCCATGAAATGGAATACTATGCAGCTATAAAAAAGGTAAAGATGCTCTCTCCAAGTATTCACATGGGAAGAGCAAGAAAATGGGCAGGCGTGAAGGGGAGTAACATAAGTGTCTTACATATGCATAAAGAAAGGTTGGAAGGAATCACAAGGAAATACTACAGGTAGAGTTTGGGGATGGGAACAGAGCGGGCAGGAGACTTTGCACTTAATACCATTTTGATAAACATGTAAATGTATTGCCTGTATCTATCTAGAGATCTACAGAATGGCTCAGAGAAGGGAAGACACAGTGGTGATGGGTTAAAATCGTGGCTTTGTACCTCATTGTAAGTCACCTGCTTGTCTGATATCATGACTTTGGGAAAGGGAGAAGGGACAGGGCAGGCAAGAAAATGTAAAGGGTGCAAGTGAAGACTAGGGGGTGGTGTGTGTGCTCCGCCTGAAAGTGGAGAGTGCCACCTCCACATGCTGATGATGCCATTGGTGTGCTCCCCACGTCTCAGTTCACTGGATGTCACTGAGCAGGTGCTTGGAAATATGACTGCTAAGGTCTGAGGCGGCGAGTGCGCTGTGTAATCTGGTGGCACAGCTCTTTATTGCCACCCACTTGGGAGCCAGGACAGGGCATGGAACCCGGCATCAGAATAAACCTACATTCAAGTCCTGGCTCCTTCACTAACTAGATCCATGGGCTTGAGTATCTAATCCATCCCCTCTGAGCTTGTGTTTCTTTACTTATAAAACAGGAATGATACTAGCCCCCACCTCACTGTTATAAAGCATCATCACATGAGTGCCCTGAACATCACCTGGCCTGTTAGAGATGCTGTTTGCTTTTACTAGTGTAGTCATTTACTTTTGTGGCCAGGAGCGTAGGCCTTGACTCTTTGTACTTAAGACAGAGCAGAGGCTACGGTTTCTGTCCTGGGCAGGGCAGCCCGCACCCTCCTGGCTTGGCCGCCCGACGAGGCGGCTGCGAGGCCTAACGCGGGGCTCTCTGGGGGAGCTGCTCTGGGGCCAGATGTCTCCTCTAGGATTCCACAGGTAACGCCAGATGTTGGCGGGCAGCTGTGTTCCCAGAACACCCATCCGTGCTTATTCCCTGCGTGACTGCAAAGTAAGCTGCTTAATGTCATTGTGAAAATGACTCTAAAAGTTAATGGTTCCTCGAATAGGAGAAGCCTCCTCCCGCCTCCCAGCCACACCAGATCGCTTAATTCTCTGTCTTCTTTCCATCTCACGGAAGGAAGCAATGGCCCCAACTACGCCCTGGGCGAGAAGTTTCCTTAGAGCTCCGTTTGTGATGAACTAATCTCGGTTGGGGTGAGAAGTAAAGGACGTGTTAGCTGTTAGCTGTGTTATTGGGGATTTCCAACTCTTAATATTGTTGTGTTTTTTCCCCCACCCCGTGAAAGAAGTTTTAAGCCACACCAATGTCCAAGGTTCAAAGAGTTAAGTGCGTCTCAGGTTTTAAAAACGTTTAATGCATCAAAGATAGCTTTGTCCCGGGCCCCATGCTGTGGTCAGAGACAAGCCTTGCTTTGCTGTGTTGCCAAATGCTATCTCTTTATGAAGCAGCAGGTGAGCCAAGGACAGACAAGCCTGCCCTTCAGATGTAATCAGACTGTGCTCAGAGCAGGGACGGGCCTGGGGACCCGACATCTGGCTCAAGTCCCATTTCATCCCCTGTGTCTTTTCCTGCGGGGGAAAAAGCCAAACAGCTCAAAACAGGGGCCCAGCAGCAGCAGCAGAGCAATTGCCCTTACCTGCATTGCCAGGGACTCTACGTGAAGGAGACTGCGAGGCAGGGTGTGGACACTGGGAGCGCAGGAGCTGCATTCGGGAGGTTAGAGGGCCCCGCGGTTAGAGGGCAGCCTGCCCTGGGCGGTTTGGGGGCAGGCACACCTTGGAGACATTGCAGGCTCCATCCTGCTGCAAGAAACCGAGCTGTCGACTGCTTGCTGGTGGAGGGTCTTGCTTTCGGTTTGTAAAAAATATGTAACATTTATGAAGCGCAAGAAAACAGAGCGAAATAAAATGAACAGTGCTGGTAGTGGTTCATGTCATAGCCTCTTAAGCCAGCGGCCTGAGGTGAAGTCCCAGCTGTGTTTGTCCCCAGGAGCTGTGTGGTTTTCATCCCGTCACTGAACTTCCCTGTGCCTCAGTTTCTCTTCTGTACAATGATCATAATAGCACCTACTTTGTAGGGTTGTTGTGAGGGGTACATGAGTTAATATGGGGGAAGTGCCTGTTTCATAGTGAGTGTAGAGCAGTTTAGTCTCACATACCCTGTGACGAGTCTTTTATTTTTCTGGCTTGGTACCTGGTACTGCAGAATACTTGATACCGCTGAATTGTGTGGTTGGCAACAAGGAACTGAAATAAGCTCCCTGTCAGTGATTTATGGAACTTGGATGGGTGTCAGTTGGCCCCTGGGGCTTGGCTTCTTGTGTCCACACAGATAGTCTCTGTGTTCGCCTTGCAACAATCCAGCTCTTGGCGCCTCGGAGTTACCCTAAGAGAATCTCCTCGCACATAAGTGCACATGGTGGACTCTCCAGCAGTCTCCTGGTGAGATCTGACGAAGAGATGGGGGTGCATATTGCAGCGTGAACACACACACACACACACACACGTGCGCACACTGCCACAGGCTTCACCATCTCCCTCAGGATCTCTCCCCTCCAAAGTCCCTGCTTGGCTGTGCTTTCACGGTTTCCTTCGGTGCCCTTTTCCCCACACCAGCCTCCAGTGTTGTTTTCTTCTCTCTGCCCCTTGGGAACCTCACATTCCTCACTCCTTTTACTAAGCACAGCCGTGTGGCCCTGCCCCAGCTCGGGCGCACGAACTTACCCAATCAAGCGCAGCATCGCCCAGCGTCTCCAACTTGAGTCATTTCATGTATCGGGACGTTGCTTTCCTGAGGGGCGTGCAAGCACTTAGCTGCCATTCCTCTATCGAGTACCTACTGCTCTGTCATTTACGCGCTGTGTGACGGTGGGCATGCTGCTCAGCCTCTCTGAGTCCCAGGTTCCTCATCTGAAAAATGAAGAAAACGATAGGACTGCTGGGGCTGTGGTGAAGACAAAGTGAGCTGGTGCCCGCAAAACCCAGAACAGTGCCTGCTGTTCAACAGGAGTGCAGTCGGTGCTGCGTGAATAAAGAATAGCCGACTCTCTCACAAAACATAAATGGGATTAAAGAATAGCCGACTCTCTTACAAAACATAAATGGGATTTCTCCCAATTGATAACTTCTGATGAGATGTGTACAAGGCACAAAAGGAGCGAACAGTTAGGTCTGTCTGGATGGCAGCGGGAACTTTTGCAAGTTAATTAATCATTCTTCACCTTAGTTTCCTCCACTGCAAAATGGGAATAATAATAGTGCTTATTTATATGGATGTTGGGAAGATTAAATGAGATAATGCATATAAAAGCAAAGCCTCATCCAACTTAAAAGTTTAGAAAACTGTAGCTATTTTTATTAATTTTTTTTTTATTGAACTGAACTGTTAGGATAGGAAAGTGTATTTGCCCCCTTTCCTGGTATAAAATTAAAATTTGCAAAGTTCAGATGTATTTAGGAAATCTCGGTGCTGTTTTACTGAAGGCTTTAGTCAAGACAGAAGTTATTTAATTTAAGCTGATAGCTTTGGCTTCAGAAATTTTAAATCACTACACAATCCATAAACTTACTAATGAATCTCTTGATATTCAGTTTAGGGAATCTTAACTTCTTTGGGGGCTGTTAGCTTTGTTGTAGTTTCCTTTCATCAGCTACACATTAAGAATTAATTTGGGGTATGAGCTAATAGCCCAGCACTCCTGACCAGTCTTCCCTTTGATTTTATGTAAATTGTGAGCAATTGACCATATTCCACGAGCAACTAGTTATGAAGATGGAATATGCATGAACAGAGTTTAGCGTTGGGATCAAATAAGGCTTGTAACAAATTTAATATGATGTTGTAAGGGATATGCAAAATCAATACAGTGCTGTGGAGTGACTGGACTTCAGTGCAATTCACACAGATGACTGTAGTCACCTGGCCCCAGAAAAGTCCTTTCAGGATTAGCTACCAGAGGAGGGGGTGGGTCTGTTAGAAACAGAAAGCATCCAGATGTCTGTCTTTGGGGATGGGGCCTGAGTGACCAGGAGTCTTGTTGTTTAGGACCAGGACATGATGAAATCAACCTCCTCTTGGACCCCCTCCTAGGGGTCTAACTGCAGGCCAACTTGATTAGTCTGGGCCAGGGGTCGGCAATCTTTTTCTATAAAGAGCCAAATAGTAAATATTTTAGGCACTGAGGGCCACATGGTCTGTGTTGCAGCTACTCAACTCTGCCTTTGTAGGGCAAATGCAGTCACAGACTGTACGTAGACCAACAGGTCTGGCTATGTTCCAACAAAGCTTTATTTCAGAAACAGGCAATGGGTTGGATTTGGCCCGCGGGTTGTAGTTTACAGACGCCTGGTCTAGGCTGAATGGGACACGGGAGAAAAGAAGAACCCAAAGCAACGTTTTCCTGAGGCAAGCTAGCATCTGGGTTCACGGGTGAAATAGGGGCGAAGGAAGTGGGAGAAAATGCCCTTTTCTCTTCCCTCCGTTCACAGAGTTTGCCTATTTTCATGAAGGCGATCACTTGGGAAGGTGGGACAAAATGGATACGAGTGTCAAGAGTGACTGGGATCAAGTTTAAATCCTAATGCTTTCGTATTTAGCTGTGTGACCTTGGGCACGTTTTTCTACCCCTGTGAGCCCACCTGTAACATTGGGATGATAGAGCTTGTCTCACAGAGCTGTGAGGATTAAATGAGCTTTGTTATATAAACTGTTTAGCACACATTCAATGGTGGACATGGTGTGTTATGTGCAATTTAAGGAAAGTTCAAGAATAATTTTTTGGGGGGGATTATTTTTTACCTCTCCTGCAGACTTTAGAATGCAGCTCCCCATAAATTGGGTCTGTGTTATTTGACTAGTTCCAAGATGTCCCCAGGAGGGGAATGGTTGAGTGGTAGGTTTTTCATGTTCAGCTTTAGTAGATACTAAACTGGTTAGTAGACGGTAACTGGTTTTCCAAAATGGTTATACTTATTTGCATTCCCATGAGCTATGTTATGAGAGTTCCAGTTACCATTCTGGTTTCTGGTGGTTTTCACTGGCATCTTGCAAGGGGGTCATGACCTCTTGACATGTGTGTTAGCCACTGGAATATCCTGTTATGGGAAGGGCCTGTTCAAGTACAGAGCTTTCTGGTAGATTTGTAGAAGTTCTTTATATAGTCTGGAGATGAGAACTTCAGCTGCTAAGGAGTTTTCTGATAAACAGAAGTCCCTGGTTTTAATATAGTTCTATTTTTCAGTCTTTGTTTTACTTTTCTAAGTTCAAAGATTTAGTAAATTATTTGATACTCTTACACCACACTGCTTGTAACGTGTCACACAGCCAATCAATACACACCAGTTAGATCACCGGATTAGCTAGCCAATTTCCTCCCACTCCTGAGATTTCATGAATCCACGAAACCTGACCAGTTGGTGTTCATTTGGGTTCATTTTCAACACACGTCAAAAGGATGGGTGTGGATGTGTGGAGCTACTGACCAATATGAATCATGGTGAACACTGAGGGTGGAAATTTTGGAGTGCTCGGACCACACTAGGACAGGACTACAGGGGTGAGGTTAAGTGGTACAGTGATGGAGGTGTGAGAAACCACTCAGTGTAGCCAGGGAGGGGTCCTGAATATCTGAAAAAGTGAACACGAATTAAGAGAGTTGGTCCAGGATAGGTGGGAGGGAAGGGAGTTGGGGGGAAGGTAGAAAAGATTGTAATTTGGTAGCAAATGTCAGAGACTCGAATGTAACAAAAGAAGGTGTTCATGGGACTTTGGCCTAATGACAACTACCGTCCTTGACTTTTCCCTATTTTTTACTAGAAAGCCTCTAATAGTCCAAACCACCTACCACCATTTAAAAAAATAATAAAGGCACTTAATACCCGCCACATTTTTCTCTCCTGATGAAAATAAAATGGATTATTAACTCTTGAATAGGTACTATATGAAATAAAGGGAATAAAAATTTAGAACCGGAAGCAAGCACTGTGAAGAGTACACATCCCATGTCAAGATTATAGGACTGGCCCGGCCTGTTCTCCCGTTTCCCTGAGGGTCCTGTGCAGGCCATACGGGAAGGCTCATTTTAGCAGATAGAAATCTCGTTTGTAAATGACTGAAAACCCAACTTGGAGGCCTCAATGATAAAAGGAAGTTTTTGACTCTCATAATTGAAAAATCTAGAGGGAATGTTGGCCTCAGCTTCGGCCTTCTCCAGCAGCTCGGGTGATATCACCAGGGATTGGGATTTTCTCTGTATTTTCTCTCTGCCTTCATTACTGTCCGCTTCATCCGTTGCTTATATGCACGGTGCTCCTGTGTCCCCTGGTAAGTTCTCAGTGCCCCCTCATGGAGCTAAATCGCTAAAGCCGCTGTGGTCCTCATTCCCCGCTGGACACGGGAATGTAGGGAACCTCTTCTATGTCTCCTGCTGAAAACCTGGGATTTGCAACCTCTCACTGGCCGGGATTGGGTCGCATGCCTGAGCCTCACCCACTCCGGCGGCCAAGAGTCTAAGGCAGGCTGCTGGACTGGAGAGTCCAGGTCCAACGTGGGACTGGTCCTGCCCACTCTGCATGGCTGGTCATGGCGGAGGAATGAATTCTCCAGTTAAAGGAAGGGTGCTGACGTGGGAGAGGCATCGAAGACAGGATGCCCTGGACCTTGGAGCTTCAGGGAAGCTTCTGTGAACAAAGAAAGGACTTGTGATTTTGGAGCCAAAAGGCTAACACAGTGCAGCTTCCAGAAAGTGCTGCTAGAGTGAGAAAACCCGGCTGGATTGTGGTCCAGTGCTTATTAGGTTAACCGAACACCGAGTCTCAGATTCCTTATCTGATTCCAGGCCTCTTGTTATTGGAGGAGTGAATGACAGAATATTTTCAGAAAGGCTTTGGACAATGTAAAGAGAACACGGACATAAACGCATGACGTTTTTACTGCTAAAGACCGTAGCAGGCATAAACAAATCCCGAATGCAGCATTTCCATTTAAAGTTTGACTTCTGCAGCTAACGTTCGTGTAAAGTGACATTTTGGTTGGGCCATCAATAGTAATGATCAGGATCATAGTGTCGAGCATGTCAGAAGTGCTAACCGCTGACATCTATTTCGGGTTTACGACGTGCCAGGCACTGTTCTCAGCAATTTTCACATATAATTTCATTCGATCTTCAAACAGCTTTATGAGTCAAGCACCGTAATTATCCCAATTTGATAGATGAGGAAACTAAGCCACAGAGAGGTTAAGCGACTTGCCCGACATCCCCCAGGTAGCAACGGTAGAGCTGAGGGTCAGATCCAGGCAGCCTGTCTCTAGAATCTGAACTGAGCGTCGCTGTGTTACCCAGGGCTCGCTTCGGCAGCACACATCCTAAACCACGATCTCACCCCCGGCCCACAGTGCTGAAACCTACCATTTTGCAAGTCCGACGATGGAGCCAAAGTTACTTCCACCGTTTTGTGCACTAATATATCAATTAATGCAAAGTATGTTAATAGACTCATTAGCCTGTGAAAATAAATACCTAAATAGAGACATTTATTATGTTGGTATTTTTTTCTTGTGGTGACTTGGTTCTCCAGCTTTGATCTGTGGGTGTGTGGACACATCCCAAGGCAAAAGCATGTTTGTGGGATTACAGTTTGTAGAATAAAGAGAGTTTGGAATCAAAAGATGAGAATTACGGGCACAGTCCAATTACCAGCTATAACTGATTCACATTTCTGTTTTCTAATCTGTAAAGTAGAGCTGGTGTCTCCTCCAGAGTGAGTATGGGGCCAAAACCGGATGTTATGTAGGACTGTCTTTGGAGAGCTGCCAAGCACTGTACAGATCTAAGATGTTTATTAATTTTCATAATAATGATGCTCCCAGAGACCATTTGTGCTATCATTGAATTAATTATGTACCATTGAATTAATTAGGAACAGTTTTTAATACTACCTGTATTTCCACAGGATTGTGCTTTTAAATTTCCTTGAAGTCTGGCCCTCCTAAGAGGCCTGATCTCCATCCATGGAGATGTCTGGTCCAGCTGTCAGTATAAGGTAATGGGTTACCTTCCCTGTTTGGGGGTCCACCTGAAGTCAGCATAAAATGATGCTTTATGGGGGGGTCCTTGAGGGATAGAGGCAGCCTGTGTGAGCACACAAATCTCTAGGCTCTCAGACCTGACCCCCCCTGTAGAAATGGACTCTGAATTCCTTAAGGAAAAACAGATCTATTACCAAAATAAAGGGTAGCCAAAATGTAGATTCCCAGAAGAGAGAGCCCCATTGTTCTAGCTCAGGTCAGTGTCCCTGGAGGGCGATTTACCAGCCCTTCCAAGGCCATACACTGGGGGGAAGGGTTGTTTCTATAGGGAAAATTAGGGAGCTATTATCAGAAGAACAGGCACTGGGGTCTGGATCTAGTCCATCAAGACAGGGAGGAGTTCCCTAATCAAACATGTTCATCAGGCACCCTATACATGAAGTTCATCAAAAGCAGTTTTGTGTGAGATAAAAGCTCTCTTTGACAGAAGACCTGCATCCTAGTTGTAATCCTGCCGCTAACATGCTTTGTTGCCTTGGGCAAGGTAGCAAACTTCTCTGGGCCTTAGTCCTTCCAGTACAAAAAGAAGGTGATGAATTAGGAATCTTTAAGGTCCCTTTGACTGCCAAGTTTTGAAGATTCTTTCCATGTATCAATTATCTTGCCTGTTAATCTCTAAGATATAATACTGTGCCCTCTGTGTGGTTCACCCTTTTGCATAATCAGTAGCTGTGGGACCTCCCTGCTCTTACTTAATTTCTGGAGCATGAATTTCCACATCTGTTATTGGCCCTGCCCTGGAAAATGGTATGAGGATTAGAATTAGGTGCACTGTGTGCTCAAG
Source organism: Miniopterus schreibersii (assembly GCF_964146895.1). Lineage (NCBI taxonomy): Eukaryota > Metazoa > Chordata > Mammalia > Chiroptera > Miniopteridae > Miniopterus > Miniopterus schreibersii. The sequence goes on from NC_138112.1 coordinate 57,944,159, forward strand.
AAGGCAGTTGTGTACTAGTTGAGAGTGGGGGTTTGGGAGTTAGATGAAAAGGACTTAATTCTTATTTGGCCTCTTTTTTACTGTACCACAGAGCAGATTATTTAAACTCTTGGAATCTTTGTTTCCTCATCTATAAAATGGGGGTATTTATAGAACCCTGTCCATGGGACTGTTGTGTAGATTTATTGAGATACTGCATATAACAGGTTTAGTACAAGGCTTGGCACATGGTAGATAATCTGTAAAGGACAATAGTTTGTCATAACTGCTTGTAATGGTTTTACAGGTCTGAGACCCAGCCCCTCTGCTATGTAACTCAAGTGATTCTCTTAACCCTCCAGACTTAACTCATTACTGACTCTCAAACGATAATCTCCTAAATATCTTGCCAATCCATCCACTTGTCTCCATCTCCCTTACTTCTGTCCACCACCACCTCTTATCTAAACCACAGGAGTCCTCTAATTGCCCTTCTTCCTTCCATCCTTGCTTTCTGTATTCAATAGGATCAGCTTTGGCTGAGAGTTACAGAAAATCCAAAATAGCATGGCTTAAACACAATTAATAAGGTAATTCTTCTTCTCACTTTCTGCACCCCCATTAGAATATATAAAAGTTTCAAGACTAAGTCATGGCAAGAGCATGGAGCAACTGACACTCTCATTCACTGCTCGTGGGAGTATAAAACTTTACACTCACTTTGAAAAGCTGGCTTTTTCTCATATTGTTAGATACCTACCATGTGACTCAGCCATTCCACTCCCAGGTGTTTACCCAGAGAATTGAATCATATCTCTACACAAAGATTTGTACAGAAAACAACCCAATATTTGTAGAGTAAACCCAATATTTGTCCAGTAAACAGCTCAAATATCCACCAACTGGTGAACGGATTAAACAAATTGTGCTATATCCACACACTAGAATACTACTCAGCAATAAAAAGGAAAGACCTATTGATACAATAACATGGATGAATCTCTAAATAATTATGCCTAATGAAAGAAGCTAGAAAAGACAGTACCTACTGTATTTCATTTATATAAAGTTCTGGAAAAGTAAAACTAGTCTATAGGGGGCAGAAAGCAGGTTGTCTCACGCTGGGAGTACAGGGACAGGTGAATCACAAAGGGGCATGGAAATCACTTGGGGAGGGTAAAATGTTCTGAATCTTTGTTATGTTGGTAGTTACATGGATGTATACAACTGTCAGAATGCACCAAATAGTATACTCTGAATGCAGGCAGGGTTTTATATATAAAAATTGTATATAAATTATACTTCAATTAATTAAAAAGTTGAAGGAGCGGTCCAGGGCTGGATCCTTTTTTCTCGTTGCTCCATGATACGTGGCTTCTTTCTCCCATCTAAGAAGGCAGCATCTAGTTTCCAGGTTGCTGGATGAAGGGACAAAGAAAAGCAAAGATCACAAGCAGTTTGCCTCTTAAAAGTCTTAAAAGCTCCTCCCACCTGACAATTCTGCTCGTATGCCATTGGCTATAATTTAGTCACATGGACAGATCTAGGTACAAAGGAGTCTGGGAAATGTAGTCACAGCATGTCCATCCAGGGGTGGGGAACCTTTTTTCTGCCAAGGGCCATTTGGATATTTATAACATCATTCGCTGGCCATACAAAATTATCAACTTACTTAAAAATTAGCTATGGCCCGGCTGGATTGGTTCAGCAGTTGCACATAGATCTATGATCCAGGAGATCAAGGTTTGATTCCCAGTCAGGGCACGTGCCCGGGTTGTGGGCTCGATCCCCAGCGGAAGGGGGGGAACGTGCAGGAGGCAGCCAATCAATGATGACTCTTATCATTGATGTTTCTATCTCTCTCCCTCTACCTTCCTCTCTCTGAAATCAATAAAGACATTTAAAAAAGATTAGCTATGAAAAAAGCTCCTAGATTTATTGAATTTTGAGTCCCACCTGCAGTTGTTGCCTTGGCAGGGCCAGCCCAAATGATTTTGCTGGTATATACAGGCCGAGGTCTCGACCTTCCCCACCCCTGCAGACCAAGGAGAAAATAGATATTGAGGGACAATTAGCTGACTTAGAGCTCTTCAATGGCTTTTCATTGCTCTGAAAATTAAGCCCAAACTAACTCCTTGCCATGGCCTCCAAAATCCTGCCTGATCAGGCCCCAGCTTACATTTATATCTTACTCTCTACTTCAGAACCGCAGCCTTCAGCTCCTCTAGTCCGTCAGCAGGGGTTATTCATTGCTCCCCTCTGCGTAGACCACTTTTCCTCTCCTCTGCCTAGTTAGCCGCTCTTTATCTTTCAGCTCTGCGTTCATCCTGGCTCCTCAGCTTCGGTCAGATCCTTCCCCAGAGAACACTTCTCACAGTTGGGAATTTTGTATTTGTGTGACATTTAGATCGCTATCTTTCTCACACACTAGGCTGTCAGCTCCTTTTTGTTCACCTTTGCATTCCAGCGTGTAACCCATTACCTGACAAGCAGAAGGAGCTAAACACACCTTTCCTGGGTGAGCGAATGAATGAATGCACAGGCTTTCTCTCGCACTATTGATCCAAGGGAGATTGCTAAGGAGCAGATTTGTAGTTCTGCTGAGCCCTGGCTGCAAAACAGCTCACTCACTAATTACCTTTGTTAGGTGTCAGTTTTAAAAGACTCAATAGTGTTTTATTTGATCATTTGCTCTGTACCTGCACCTGAATTTTCATTTCAGTTACCACTTATACTTTGAGATCTTTCTATAAATATTGTCTGCTTGGATGGTAGGGTGTGTGTGGGAGCGGGTGATGTGAAATGAGTAAAGTTTGTGGAAATAAAAGTTACTGTACGGTTCATTAACTCCTGTTTCCCTAGGGGGAAATCTGAATTATTTAGGACAGGAACAGGAATGGTATGCAGACTCAGGGGAGAGCGGCAACATGCTGTAATGTGTTTATGTTGCTCATTTAACTTGGAGGTGAGCCTCTCTTGATTTACTTGACGGAAAAATTATTCTCAAGTTAATGGTATTTATTTAGATGCAGATACAGTATGGTCTGCTGAAGTGGGAGCTTTGACGGGATAATTACAGGATATTAATAGATTCAGAAAAACAGGTTCTTCACAGTGCACCTTGTGGCCCACCAAATATATAATAAGCAAAAGTGAAAACCACTTTTCTTTATAAATATTTTCTCATTCAAATTTTCCTTGATTCACAAAGCTTTGCCACAGTTAATCCAATTAATGGTGTGTGTTTTTTATAATTTCGGCATGCAAATACTCTGATTTTATCTTACTTACATCTCAAAACATAGTCAAAGAAAGAAATGGAAGATATGAGATATAAACACAGGAAGAGAAGGGGTTGGGGTGGGGATGCAGGGGGCATTTCTTGGTGAGAGCTCAAGTCTGGAAACACCTTCCCGTGGGCTCTAAAGGGCCTGCCTCTGGCCCAAGGCATCCCAGATGTGGCTCACTTGGTGGTGCCTTCGCCATGTTGCCAATATCAGCCAACCACCCAGGCTTTGCTCGCTCAATAAGATGGGTTCCATTTTTCAAACTTAAATTTACTTAGGAAGACAAACTAAACTAATTGTAAAAGAAAATGTATCATGCCAGCTCCAGGGGTCAGGGATTCCTCTGCTCTGCTCCCTGCTGTGTCCCCTCAGTGCCCGATATGGTGCCTCATAGATACTCGAAGAAGGCTTGTTGGATGAGTGAATGTCATTGTCACCAATAGGGAAGCAAGCATTTCTCTAAGATACGCTGTCAACATATAGCTGTTAAAAACAATAAAAAAAAGCTCATTTGCTTCCCACGTACAGCCCCCTTGCATGCCACCATCCTTATGTACCATGCGCCACACTTTCCTAGGCCACAGAACAGTGGTCACTGCAGAAATGACCTCACTCCGTCATTTACTCATGGTCTTTGTCACTCCCTAGATAGGCAACTCCATTCTTAATGATTTTGTCCATCCTTGTATCCCCAACACCTAGCACAGTATCTATGAAAATATATAACGGAATATATATCATTATTATTCCCCTGACTACTGGAATATATATACTATATATTATATATGGACATATGCTTTATATATATGTACGTAATCTTGAGTTTGCACATAGGACTTTTCCTTAAGTCCCACTGGTCTTATCTAAATCAGACCTTAGTCACATGGCTGCACCCAGCTACCGGTGAGCTAAGAAGTATAGTCCATTCCTGGCAAATAAATTAGGTGCTTTGTTAAAAAAGAAGACAAGGACACACCTAGTTGTCTCTACCATAGCCTGGCGTTGAAGGCCTTTTAAAATCAAATATCGACCCAGCTTTCTGGGTTTTCTTTGTCTCCCAGGTGTTCTGAACTCTCTGTCCCCACTGAGCTCCTGAGCTGGCTGTCCCGAAACACTAAGTACTTTGTCACCTCCTGTCCGTTTACTCAGCCCTTCTGGAATGCCTTTTGCTTCATGTCCAAGCCACACCTTTGTTTCCTTGATGTTCCCCTGACCACTCAAATCTGAGATGACTTCCCCTGAGTCTGAACTCGTCTAGCCATGAGCGTGTGTATGACATTCTCTCACATAGCCACGCTCTTCTGCCTCAGACGGCTCTCTTTTGATGCCTGGAACAGTGTTCAGTCTTTCATTGTCTATTTTTTACACATTTAGGTCTTGTCCCCCACTTCCACCCCTCATTCTAGATTCCCTGAGGACAGGAGCCCCTTACTCAACGAACATTCCTTGGCCTCCTACCTCTCATGTGGCCCGTGAACAGTGTTTGGGACTTAGTAGTGAGTGAGACATGGGGCCTTGCCTCAAAGTCTAACATTTCCCATGGAACCTGGTTTTAAAACTTGCACATGTTAAGTGCCTTATAAATTTCTGTTACTTTGTGGAGCAATAAGAGCTGACATTTATTTAAAAGATTATTACTTATGTTCATAGTGTTAACTATATTACGTGCTAGGCACTATGCTAGCCTTTCATGTGTTTCCCTTTCTTTCTTTCTTTCTTTCTTTCTTTCTTTCTTTCTTTCTTTCTTTCTTTCTTTCTTTCTTTCTTTCTCTCTTTCTTTCTTCCTTTCAACAGCTATGAGCAGGCACTATTAATTTTCACAAGGAAAGAACGAGGCACAGAGAGGTTAAGTTACTTGTTCAAGGTCACACAGCTGGTAAGGAGTGAAGCCAGGATTTAATTCACGCAGCTTGAGTCCTGAGCTTGTAGTTACTATGTTAAGAAAGTGACTGGAAAGTAAGGGTGATCTCATGGTTTGAAGATTTAGTGGCATTATTTAAAATAGCCTTCCACAATTTGGACATAGCCTGCATCCTGGTCCAATAGGAGGCTTTCCTAGGCTGGATGCCCTTTTCCTGAGGAGTGTCCCCAGGCTGGGCACTGCCAGCCTGCGGTTCCCCATCTGAGCCTCAGCCCGCCCCGTGGTGTCTCCTCTCTTTCCTTTTGGCTTTCAAATCCTACTGTGCATACAATAAAAACAACTCACCCACCTCTGCATTTCGTGAGGCTGCCCGGCTCTGATGTCATCCATTCTGCGGTAACAAGAGGGAATAAACGAGCAGATGCTGCGGTCTGGAGGCTCCCAGCTGGATCAAGACCACTGACTTGTTTTGTTTTGCCCAGTGTTTAGTAATGTTTTAAAAAAAACTTGTTGTCAGCATTTACAAATTGGAAGATGCCATGCAAAAATCTGGATTTTTGGCTTCTTAGGAAAAACTGGAAGATTTTGGAAACATTGGGTCTGTATGTCTGCAGGCTCAGGCTGCCAAGTTCAGATGGAGCATGTTCTGTCTGAATTGACACAGTGCCTTCCTGCCTCTTACCCAGACACCTACAGGCACATTCATTTCTCTTACCAGCCTTCAGCAAATAATAATTGTAACACAAAAAGCATTATACGTATATATACATAAGCACTATATGTCAGACACCATCCTAAGTGCTTTCATTGCCTTTCATTACCGCAGTCACCTTGGGAAGAGGTACTGTTACTATCCCACTTTACAGATGAGAAAATTAAGGCCGCACTAATAATAGTGGAAGGGCTGGGACTCGCACCCAGGCTCCACAATCTTTGCTTTTAAGTTCTATCCTGTTACCTCTCAATGCAGTATCAAAATTTGTGTCCCTGCTCTGAAGGGACAAGAAAGCGGGGAGGGGCCCTTTCCCTGTCCCTTGTGCTGCCTAAAGTTGACTCATCGAGAACACAGACCCACAGAGTTGATTTCCTGTACAAGCGGCATGCAGAGGGAAAGGCTGCTTCTCCTTACTCTTCTGGACAGAGCTGAACCTGCACCAGAGGGAATCAGGACAGTGAAAGGAACCCGGGGGCACACCTGCCAGTGACTTTGGGGCCATCTCAGAGCCAGCTGTGGGGGAGCATTTCCCTTATCTCTCCTCCCTCCTGGAACAGAGGGAATTAATTCCACTGAGTCTCCAGCCAGCTCTCAGCTGAAACATTAGCCCATAAACAAGTGTAATCCATCTCAGCCCCGATTCTCTCCCAGGGAGGTGATTGGGGATGAAATACGATGCCAGGCTGAGCAAGCATCTCAGCCTTCCCGAGGGGTCCAAGGTGGTCCCCCGCCTGCCTGAGCCCCTCCCTGGGCTGCTGGGTGAGTCCATGGGGAGAGCAATGGGGTCTGCGGCACAGAGAGAGTCATTTGGCCAGGTTCCCTGCCTGTGCCTCACACACCCTGAGGAAGAGGCGGGTGGGTATAGCCAGTTCAGGTGGGTGAGGGCTGTCCCAAGACCCACTGGGAGAAGTGTCTCTGAAGCCATTCACCGAGCACTTTTCATGCACCAGGTGCTGTGGACGCAGAGATGGACAAGCTTATGACATAGTTGGGGTGATCATAAGATCCCAGACCAGGGTGCCCTGGAGAGTGAGGGAACATAGGCTTGAAGTGGGACTATCTGGGCCTAACAGAGATATTTGGTCACAATAAGACCACTCACGGCTCTGGAACTCCCGATTCTGGATCTGGCCAAGGAACAGTAAGCAAGTTCACCTCTGAGCCTGTTTCTCGCCTGTAAAATGGGGATGCTAACAGTCCAGAGTCCTTACCTCTCAAGAATGTCCTGAGGATTATATCAGATAAGGTAGTGGCCGGGAGGAGCTGAGAACCCCTCCCCACAGGGACGTGCTTGAGGCCAAGCAGCTGGGCTCGGGGACTAACCTGGCTTTATAAGCTGAGATGCCTGGCAGGCTTTGCAAGGTGAGAGCTGGTGCCCAGTGGCTCTGGGAAATCAAGGGGACTCTACAGGCTTAAGGTGGGAAAGAGAGAGGAGAAATGAAGAGACAACTGAAGAGGAAATAAATTTGGGGTAGTGACAGAAAGAGAGCTTAATGGGGAAGTTTTAAGTTACACTGTGACCGTAGGCTACATGCCCATCTTTGGGTGAGGCCCTTAGTGGAGGGGCCTTTGCTCACGGACGCCTCTTAGATGTCTTGGAGGATGCAACAGACTCCAGGTGGGTGCGTGGTGAGAGCGGGGACCCCCTGGTGAAGGCTCACTCCCCGGAGTTCCTGGGTGCCAGGCGCTTAGCTGGTCCATAGGGAAGGCTCCATAAAGGTGAGTTCCTGCTCTTGTATCACAATTGTTCCTACCGAGGCCAGGTTTCCTCTGTCAACACCAACCTGGAAATACAAAGCTGAAAACCAGTGGGGCAGCCAGGATGGAAAAAATGCCCCATGAAGACAAAGGAGGGTGTTACTAGAACACACCATTCCCAGAGAAACCTAGCATTCGGCAGGACTGACTTCTGGAAATCGCAGGCCAGCCTTGGGCAGCTCCCGGACTGGTCAGGCCTACCTCAGAGAGAAGAGGGGGGCACTCTTCCCAGATCGCTTATTTGCAGAATGAGAGGAATGTTAATTAATCCTGTTATCTGAGCCGAATACTTTCTGGTTTAATTTCTCTGATAAAACCTTCCTGAATGGAGAGTTCTCAGAATACCAAAGGAGGCCTTTCTTCGGGATTCCTGAGGTGCAGTGAGACCTGGAAGGGTGAGGGTGGGGAGGGTAGCCTTTCTGGCCCCAGAAACTTCGAATTCAACACTGACTTTGTCTTCCCAGTATTCTGACTGCAGACCCTTTACCATCCAGTCTCCTTGCTCCATTAAACATGACTACACTTCAGAAAGGAATGGGAATATATAAATTCATTGAAAGAAGGAAGGAATGAAACAAAGAGAAAGAAAGAGAAAAAGAAAGAAAGAAGAGAAAAGAAAGAAACCCTAGTTCAAAATCTGTAAGGGGGTACATGTAGGAAATTAAAAATTCAGAACATGGAGTTACCTAGAATTTTTGCACCAGATTTAATAATCATGGAATCGTTGTGCACTTACATGTGCCAGGTACTATCCTTATGGCTTTACAGGTTCTATGTTTGTAATTTACTCTGAAACATTTCAGCTTAGACTGTGTGACATTTGGGTACATTATTGGAAGTGATAGCACAGGACAGCCAATCAGGCGTCTGTTCTCGAGGGGTGGTCAGCTAGAATTATACCAGAAAAGTCTCACTCCAGAACAGGCCATTTTTAATGTTTTGGCTGTCTTAACCTTGAGAAATACCAAATGTCTTGCCAGTTAGCAAACTAAGTGTCGGAAATGGGATTTCACTGATGACATTAGTAGCATGTTTATAGGTTTAGTGGATATCAGAAAGAGGCTCTCAACCACTATTGGTGGGTGGTGTTCGAGATCTGTAGATTGGCTAAAATGTCTTACTATTGATATCTCCACCCTTGTGTGAAAAGTATATAAGAATTCAAGTCATGATTGTAAATGGCCCTTTATCTAACTATTTGAAGAATTTCTTTGTTGTCTGAGGGTTGCACAGTCGTATCTCTGAACTATTGGGGACCCTTTCATGTGTAATAAAATAGGACAACATGCCCAAAATGGAGCTGTTTATGCTAAGCCGCATGCAACCAAACCAAAACTTAATTAGTTTCAGCTCTCCTAGAAATGGAATCTTAAATCAATCAGAAATCACTTGATCAGCACTGCTGGATAGACCCCTCCCAGGTCCTAAAGGAAAATAACCTTGAAATAACCAACTGGCTTTTTGCCTAGTATAACTTCCTTATATCCTTCACCCACCCTTCTGCCTGTAAAAGATTCTGCCTGATTCAAGTTGATTTTTGCTTAAATAAACTCTTAAGGTTTTTAATATGTCTCAGTTTATTTTTTAACACATGCAAGGTGGTGGTTGGTCTGAACAGCTAAAAAAACAATTAGAAGGGACTTAAACTGAGCACATAGAACAGGTTGTAGAATTTATATTATTCCTGTTCACTGATAAGAGTTTAGCAAATGTTGGCAGAGTGGGGAAGGAAAAATACTTTCCTCTATTCTATTAGGTTCAGTATCTGGGGTATGTGAATTAAACTGACCAAAGACATATTAACAGGAAAAAAAGTTTATTCTGTATATACATGGGGGGGGGGGTTTCACAAAAAAGAAGTAAAAACTCCACCAAAGTGGTTGGACCTAAGAACTTATACCATTTTAACAATGGGTGATAAATTGTGGAGAAGTGACAAGACCTTCATCTTGCGAAAATGGGTTTTTAGGGGTGGTAAATTGTGAAAAGGTAAATATATAGGGGAACCAATGGAAGAGAGCGGTTGTTTGCAGACTCAAGGCTTACTATAATTCTGTGATGCAGGCATTATTATTACCTCCACGTCCTGCTAAGAAAACAGGTCTGGAAAGATTGAGACACTCATCTAAGGATACAGAGTCAGAATATAAATCTAGGTCATTTGACTTTAAAACCTGTGCTTTTTCCACCACATGGAAATAAGATTTACAATTTTTTTCTTGGTTTTACAAATATAACATGACCACAAGGAAATTGGAAAACATGAATATATAAAATAGACTAATTCTTCTACTCAAAGAAAACCATATTAAACTTTGGTGTAATACTTACAGAAATTTTTATGCATATTTATTTGAGATTATACAGTGCTTATGTTTTTATCTTGCTTATTTAACATGTTGTAAATATGTCTTTATATTCTTAACAATTCTTCATTAACATCATTTTAAGGTGAACATAATATTCCATCCTATGGCTGTGTCATACCACCTGTCAGACAGTTAACTTTGTTCTGATTTTTTACTACCATCAATAACAAGATGGCCATCTATGAAGCTAACCTCTTGTTTACATTTCTTACTATTTCTTCAGGGTAGTTTCCTGGAAAGAAAATTTCTGGTCAACAGGCAAGAACATTTAATAGATATTATGAAGCATTAAACTAGACCACAGTGTACTCTGCCTTTGTAAATAACAAAGACCAACATTACTTTCTAAGACAGATTTAAAATCAAGATAAATTGAAACTGAGCGTTTTGACTAAGAATGGACTCACCAGCTGTTTCTTTAGTGGTTTATTTAGTGTTACTTTTCTAACCAGTAGGGGGCAGCACAAACAAATACCATCAGAGATCCTCCTTGGCCGTGGAACTTGACATTTTTGTAGCATGGTGATCTTTTTTTTTTTTTTTTTCCAAACTTCCTTTGTTAAAATTTAGTAACAACAAAGTCATCAAATTTACAGGCAAGGGCCAGAGAGGAAAATCTATTTGACTTGAAAGATTTACACTTTTCAGGAATGCTCTGGAAAACTGATCCAGGAAGCAAAGGGCTAAAGAAAAGAAGGCCTTTGCAACATGGCCTTTGCTCCAAAGGCTAGGAAAGCAAGTCAGGGTGAGAGCAGCAGCAGAAAGAATGGTGTTGGTCGGTGGGATTGATGGTGGCATTCTGTGCCTGGCGAGACGTATCTGAGGGCAGGGAAGTGAGTTTATCATCCCAAACAGGATAGTCAGAGGAAGGAGCCACATGACAGCCAGCCCGGGGAAGACCTCTGGACCGGCAGGCACAAGGTCAGTGATGCAAGGAAGGGAAGTGTTAATGAATCACAGAGAAATATGCTGTGTCTGAACTAATGACAAGGGGCGGGCTAAGCCTCAATAAGGAACATGATTGTGATATACCTGGAGCCAGGGCTGCTGACCTGAGAACTGGGGGCCGTGGAGAGCATCTTCAGGAAGTCTGTGCGCACCCTGAATTTATGCAGAACTCGTATAGAAAAATAGACACAGTTTTCTGGGGGAAAGAACTGTAGCTTTCAGAAGTCCATGACCCGCAAAAGGTTAGGAACAAGTGATCTGTGTATATTCCCTCCAACTCCAGGGTCAAAAACACTTTCTCCCCTGAGTTGAACCCTTTCAGCCCTGTTCCAAAGACATGTCTTTCCCTACAAGTGGCAGATGCCTAGATGGAGTGGCGGGTGCACCAGCTTAAGACCTGGGTGATGGAGGGCTTAGCGAGAGGTGTGGGTGGGTCAGATGATACACGAAAGACCCTAGGCTGTGCACTAGGAGAGGTCAGTGCAGGGCACAAATGGAAGGTGACATGATTCACAAAGCCTGGAGCTTCCCATCTCATCTTTCTTTGTACCCAGATCGTGCTCCTCCTTCAACCGACTCAAGTCCCGCTTCTCTGACCCCTCAGCCATCTGCCCTCGCAGAACGTTCGGCCTTTCTGTCATTATTGCCCACTTGGGCTGGTAACACTATGCCGTGTGGCCTCGTATCATAAATGAATCGTTTCACAGGTGTGTGTCATGGCCACAACAGAAAGTGAGATCCCAGAGAGCTGGGGCTTTGTTTTCTGCATTTTCAAGTGAATAATTATTAATAAGAAATTAATTGGAAACTAATAATAGATGCTAAAGTCAAAGAGATTGCTGTGCGTCAGATACGGTGTGGATGCCTTCGCATAGAATTAAAATTTAATAATATTCCAAAATCCCTATAAAGTAGGTATCAGTGTTCCAGCTTACTGGTGAAAATGGGGTTTAGGAAAGTAATTATGAAGCTGTAGTAATTGAGTAATTCAGTACCACCAAACGATATTAAGGGACTGATTCTTTTAGTCTCAGTGCCAAGCACACTGTGAGCGCAGAGTAAACGTGAAGTAAAATACCTTTAGCACCCCTCTCTGATGAATTTGAGATTTTAAAAATTGTTATATCTAAAAGCATCTAAGTTAAAAACAAAAACCAAAACCCGACAAACCATGTGAGCTTGCATTTGGTCCTTTGTGGCCTCTGTTTACCGAACAGGCAGAGACTCACCTGGAACTGAACCAGGGCCAGCGAGGGAGGGGAAGCAGGAGGCCCTGGTGGGGCTCTGGTTTCCTGCGGGGAAGGCCAGGGGCTGAGTGTCCCGCTTCCTTCTGGTCGATTGTTCATAGGAAGGAAGGAAAGGGACCTCTGTTCTTTCTCTAGAATCTCATGATGCCAGCAAGAATATTGATTCCCCCCCCCCAAGAAGCCCTCCACCAAGAGCCCCTACCTGGGGGCTCTTGAAGGGGAATGGGGGGTCCTGGTGGGGTGCAGCTTCCTTTATTTCCTCCCTGATGGCAGCACATGCAGGTTTAGCTTATCACTTTTTTTTTTTAACTCAGCATTTTTGAACCCTCCACTACACAAAGCATCTTGGGGGTAGCCCAGGTGTAATTGGGCTCACTCTTTCATTAAATAACCAGAAAAAAAATATGATGAGACATGCCCATCCCCCCAGAAGGTTCAGCAAAGGAGCGTGGCCTAAACCATTTCTGGCTCTGACCTCCTGCCACCTGCTTCCTCTCATCGCCACTAGCCTCTTCCTCATTGATGCTGGAGGCCACTTTCAGCTCTCTGCACCATTTAGCCCCCAGAGTAATGAGGTTATATGTAATTTTCTCTCGATGTTATTTCCCATATTCTGGGGGGCTAAGAGAATTAGTTACATCACAGGGCAAGCACACTACCGGCAACATAGTAAAGTGACTAAAAGCACAGATTTCCAAGTCAGACTGCCCCGGTTCAAATCCCAGGCGTGCCTCCTACCAGCCGTGTGGTGTCAAGTAAGTCACTTAACTTTTCTGTGCCTCAGTGTCCTCATCTGTAAAATGGACATAATAAATAATACCACTAGGATTGTCGTGGGGATTAAGTACGTGTGAGGAGCTTAGAACCCTGCCTGGCACATAGTAGGCACTAGGTAATCAGCTTTTCAACACCTTCCGTAGCATCTGGCACATCTCTGCCTCTGACCTGGCCAGTTTCTGTGTGGCCGGAGCCTGTGCCCCACCTTACCTTGACGAGCAGCCGCTTACATTTTCTTACCTTCCATGATTCCTGGGCCTCTCCAAAATGCATATGACTCAGGCTGCAAAGGAAGATGGACAATTCTTACTTTATTATGGACGACAGTTTTAGCTTCCTTTATTTCTGCTTCTTCCTTCCAGGGTGAGGCAGACAACATTTTATACCTAAAGGCTTCTCATCACGCTTTTCTAAATAGAAGATCAGTCTCCTCCTCCTCACTCCCCCACCGCTGGAACAATAGACAATGCCCCTCGCTGTGTTCATGATGCAGAAAGACTGTGGTCATCGTGTTTTAATAAGACTTTAGCCTTTGCAGGGGAGGAAAAACATTTTTTCTGCCCTCTCAGGCTCTGAGACTCGGGACTGGAAATTTAGCTGACAAACGACAGAGTAACAGGGGAAAAGCATACACATTGTATTTGATATTAATATTTTTACATGGCAGTGGGTTTCATAGAAGAGAAATGATCATTTCAAAGAAATGGATTCAGGGGCTGATATACCATTTTAACAAAGGAGAGAAATTGTGGAAAAGAGACTGGACAAAGGAAAGGGGTGTAGGCTCCGAGGGGTGGTAAACTGGGAAGGTGACTAGGAAATATATGGGGGAGGCTAGTGGAAGACAGGGTTATTTTATTAAGGGTTAGCTGTGAAGGCTGCGCTCATTGTCAACTCCCTGTCTTGGGTAATAAGAATGTTCATGTCTTCCTGGGCCGGGAGGGCACCCTGCTCCTGGGAAACTAATGCCTTGCTTTTGGGCAGAAAGGGGTAGTAGAGTAAGAGCAAGAAAGAAGCAGTTCTGCTGGCTTTGGGGGAATCACCATGAAGAAGGATCCTGAAGCATCAGCTGCTTTTAGGGAAGGTGGAGAGAGCATGACAGGGAGAGAAAACGTGCCTCAGGTCACACGTTAGGGGCTGCTGGGAATCCAGGTCCAGCTCCTGCATCTCTCAAGGATTTCGCTCTGGAGAAAGGGGGGTGGATTAGGAATTTTGTCCTGTAATTCAGGTGGTGATAAGAAGGGCCTGGGCCGAGAAAGAAGAGATTACAGAGGAGTGAAAAGAGGCAATTGCAAGAGATTCTTACAAGGAAACATAAAGCTTTACTTACAGAAGGATAAGGGAGGGAGGGAGGGAGGGAGGGAGGGAGGGAGGGAGGGAGGGAGGGAGGGAGGGAGGGAGTTCAACTTTCAGAATTTGTTAAAACCAGAGAATTTTAGAGCTGCAAGGGCTCACCCCTGCCCAAACACATCCCTTTTCAGATGAAAAGTTGAGCCCCAACACATTCATGTTAGTTCCAGGTAGAGCTCTGGATCCCCAGGCTGCATCCCCAATTTTCACCGGTTCCTTTCATTTAAATGACAGGCCAGTGCCAACAGTAGAACTTATCATCCCTGGTGCGTTTCAGCCACTAAGGCACCAGTTTTAGAAAGAATGGACTCTTATACCAGGTTTCTTAACCTCAGCACTACGGACATTTTTGTCCGGGTGACTGTTGTGGGTGACTGTCCTGTGTGTTGTAAGATGTTGCCCTTAGCATCTTCCCCTGCCTTCAGTCATAAAAATTAATAATGTTCATAGACATTGCTAAATGTTCCTGGTGGGGTGGAGGTGGGGGTGCCAAATCACCCCTGGTTGAAAACCAATGCCTTCTATCAGTGTTCTCACAATGAGTTCCAGCACTGCATGAGTGAAAAGCCCATAAAATCTTAAAGGCTGAAGGCCTTAGATCATTCATCAAGAGTTAAATGATTAATATTTTCCAAATAATCTTTAGAAAGGTGATTTGTTCATTCATTTAACAAACATGTACTGTGTGTCAGGAGCTGTGGAAGTCTTTAGAGACACAGGGATGAATGAGACGGCTTTCAAGGACTAAAGCCAGATAATGAGGTGACGATTCATGACCCTCCCTAGTTTTTAAAGAGTCCCACAGAGGGTGGGAGAAGGGAAAGAAGCCAGAGAACTCAACAGTTACGTGATGTGCACAGAAAACTTCATGCTGCTACAGAAGCCGATAAAAGGTTGGGCTGCTGAGAGTATGGACTTCAAAGTCTGATGCACGTGAGCTTGATATGACTTGGGCAAGTGCCTTTCTTAACCTCAGTTTCCTTATCTGTAGAATGGAGATAATAACAATACTCAGCTCACGAGTGTTTTTGAAGATTCAATACGATAATGCATGTAAAGCTCTTTGTGCAGAGCCTGGGACTCTGTAAACACTCGACAATCCCACAGAAGCCTCTAACCATCTTTCAGCTCATGCTCTAGGCAAAAGCACACTCACTGCCACCAAAGAGGGGAGTAAGTCACTGGGCAGTTATTTTAGTTTCAGCCACCTGATTGTCCCTTATTCATGGCTTGTTGGTTGTGTGTGTGCTTGGTTTTGAGGTGTCTTATGAGTATTGCTAAATCCTGTATTTCCTATATATGCACAAGAGCAATGAGAGTCTTGAACGTGCTACTTATGGGAGATGTTTGCTCATAATAGAAATAAAAGTAGAGATCAATTTATTAAATCAAAAGTCAGAACCTGCAGAATTTTGCATGTGCACTTGAAGCAAAGCATTGTACAGTGGGGACAATGATACATATAAAGTCCTTAGAAACAAACATGATACACAGCAGGGACTCAAGAAGTATCTTCCAACATCATTTTCATCATCATCATCATCATCATCATCATCATCATCATGTAGAAAAAAAGAATCCTAGAGTATGTCAAAAACGGTGAGCTTATGCACTCTACAGTTACCAGCCAGAGGCAAGGGAGAGCACAAGTGAACTAGAAAAAATCTCAAATATGCGGCTAGACCTGAGCACCAACCGCAGAAGCCTCATGCAAATTTAGGAGCCAGCTGGGGGCTGGAGACACAAGGCTTAGCTTGCAGAAAGTGGAAATTGCCACTTGGATGTTTGTCGCAAGCCACGAGTGTTCCGTGAAATTAAGGTTCCTTGGAATCTGTTCCTCATTAAAATGAATCTTGGGTGAGTGGGCATGGATCCCATAGATCTCTGAGACCCTTAGGAAAACCATCTGGGAACGGAGTGTCATTTGCCTCAACAGATTTCCAATGTGATCTATTTTAAGGAAATATGCCCCAGAGAGGAAAGTATGACCATAGCAAGGAGAAACATTAACTTGAGAGCATAAACTAACGCCTCTATTTCTTGGATTGTGAAGGGGAACTGCAAACTTAAACTCTTCTCGGTCACCTGAGATTTACAACAACTCTCATTTATTGACCATATCATATGTGCCAGACAGTGTTCTAAGCATATTTCATGGACTTTCACCAAAACTCTATGAGCCAGGTACTGCTCCGTTTCCACTTAATACATGTGGAAGTTGAGGCCCAAGTTGCTTAAGGGATCCACGCAGTCGGTTGTGCAAGCAAGAGGTGAGCTGAGCAGTCTGGCTCCAGAGCCCATGCTATTAACAACTGAACTTACAAATGGCCTTTTAACACCTGACCGATTTTCAAGTATAAAAGCTTCTGTATTATCATCCTACTGCTATCAGGGCAGCACCGTCACTGGCGTCAAGGAGAATTACGACCAAGTCAAAGGCATTTGATTTAGAAACAAGCACATCACTGACCCCTGAGTGCGTGAGTTCTGTAAAGCGCTGGGATGGCTTATGGAAGCCAAGGGAGCTGAGGAAAGGGAGGCCTCGGTGTATAGATCACTTCCAGGAGTTTGGCAGTAACGGGAGAGAAAAATAGAATTATAACTACAAGGAGCAGCCAGCCATGCGAAGGCTTGCCTTCTTCTCCCCAAGGTGATGGATACACGCTGGGAGGAAGGAAAGGGGGCTGGTAGAGGGGAGGATGAAGTTGCTGAGAAGGAAGGAGAGATGTTTCATGGGAACCCCTGGGAAGGGATGGTGCTCAGGGCACTAGCGGGAGGGCTGACGTCCGGCTGGATGTGGAGATGATTTGGGCTTTATGAGTTAATGATCGCCCATGAATCAGTAGTTAAATTTTTAGAAATCTGGACCCACACTGAACTGAAAGCCCACATTCTCCCAGTGTGGATGGTTCATTATCTAATTAGAAGAACTGGGTGTGCTTCTTGGAGCTGCTATGAAGTAGCTCTGTGGTCTTGGACAAATAAGTCACTTCTTGTCTCTGAGCCTTAGTTTCCTCATCTGTAGAATGGAAGACTTAAACTAAAGATCTTAGATCTTTTGTACTTGCAAAGTAGTAACTTCTAATATGTCTAGGACAATGTCCTGCCTCTTTAGGTGAAGGATTAATACCCTTACAGTGCGATTTTTATCTTAGAATGAGAGGGAGGCCACAGTCACTTCCCTCAGTGCTAGAGAGAGAGGTGCTTTGACCAGAATTGTAAGCAGACATGCATTATATTTATAAAGGTACATAATGTTCACTGAAATTGTCTAATTTGTTACCAGGATTCTAAAGGCATCATTCTAAATACTATAAAAACTTATGATCTTTATTAGCTATCTATCTATCTATCTAGCTAGCTGGCTATACATATATATATGTATGTATATCTGAGCCTCAGGAACGTCGTGAAATATGGCTAGCTTGTTGCTGGAGATTGAAGCATTGTCATTTGAATACACAGGCCCATCTATTAGTAGTGGGACTACTGATCTCCCCAAGAGCGTAGTTCTCAGGAAGGAGAACCAAATGGTGTATTTGTGTTGCTAACCATCAATCATTAACAGCGTCTAATAAGCAGAAATTCCCCTAGCCACCAGAACTATAAAATTCAACTCAGCAAGTGCATAGAGTGCCTACTATGTGTCGGACACCAAACAGGAAAATGGAGAAGGTAGATACCAGTTTTGCTGATCAAAGCCTGTAACCACAATAAAAACACAAAACAGGAAACCATGACAAGTATCTATCTGGTGTGCGACCATTAGGAACACAAGGGGTGCAACCCGTCAGCTAAAGGGGTGTGTGTGTTTGTGTGCATATGTGGTGTGTGGTCAGTGTGGATGGATAGGCTGATAAGGCAGAAGGCTTTGTGGTAGGCACCCACAGAGAAAACCTGCAAGAGTGATGGTTTTGTCTTGTTATGGATATGCTATTGCTCATGACCGTTTATCCCGGGTGTTCCCAGCAGCTCCAACACACACACACATGCACGCGCACACACTCCTACCTCTAGAGTGCCTTGGTGTGTACTCATGGCCCTAAGCCAGCCATTTGATTCAAGATGCAGGTGGTATACTCAGTAGCAGTTCTCGAGGTGTGGCCTGGGGACCTTTGAAGTTGCCCTTGGGACCTGTGCAGTCACACACAGGGCCCTGTGCTCAGTTTAAAGCTCTGTTGTGGCTGCCTTGAAATTCTTAATAACTTTTGAGCAAGGCACCCCACAGTTTCAGTTTGCACTGCAGACTATGTAGCTGGTCTTTGTTGCTTGATAGCCTTCCATGGGGTCCGTGAGCTCAAAGCTATTTTAACAATATTATTATTAATAATAATATATAATAATAATAGATATTTTGCCTTTTCCACTCTTGTTCTCACACAAGCACACAGTGGCGTTTTCCCAAGGCTATATGCCATAGGTATTGTCACAGGTTGAATGGAGAAGCAGATAGGAGAATCCAGCTGTTTTCTCTTCAGCCAGGCATTAGAGAGGCTTCTAAAAACCAAAAAAATGATTCCACTCTCCTCACTGTATATATGTTGCTTTTGGAAAATACAGTCAGTTTTCACAAAAATATGCTATTTATGTTCTTAAAATTGTTACTAAATAAATTAATAAATAGTTTAAATTTTTCTCAGTTTTAGTTTTTAATATATTAAATATTGATAGATATAACTCACAAAAGCTGAAGGTCTTTTGAGTCATCAACATATTTTAAGAGTATAAATGGGTACTGAGTTCAAAAAGCTTGAGAGCCACGGTTCCATAAATATTTACTATTTCTACTAGTAGAAAAGAACCATTAGGAGATGTGATCAAAAGATACAGTGTGTTTGTTTATACTTGCTGTATTAGGGTTCGCCAGAGAAACAGACCTTTAGGATGTGAATATAAATGGAGACTCATTATAGGAATCAGCTCACGTGATTGTGGAGGCTGAGAAGTCCCACGACCTGCCACCTGCAGCTGGGGCCCCGGCAGAGGCCGCAATGTGATTCAGAGAGAATCGTACGTCCCGAGATCCTGGAGCACCCGTGTCCAGGGAAGGAGAAGACGGCTGTCCCGGCTCAGGCAGAGAGCACATTCGCCCTTCCTCTGGTTTCTGTTTGTTTTTTGCTCTTTTCATACTCTCAGCGGACTGCATGGTGCCCACCGTCACTGGTGAAGGAGATTTTCTTTACTCGGTCTACCAATTCAAAGGCTAACCTCTTCCAGAAACATCCTCACAGACACTCCCAGAAATACTGTTGCATCCGCTATCTGGGCACCCTTTAGCCCAGTCACGGTGACACATGAAACTAACCATCACGATTGTTCATTTATGTAGGTAAAGATACATCTATTGAAAGATGAGGCAAAGACATAATCTTTCCCTCACCCTTGAACTTCTGCACAATTCCCCAAAGTGTCCTCTAACACAATTTACTCGATTTTCCTTGTTTCTCTCCTTTGTAGGAGTTGCGGAGTGGCAGACTTTGGGTTGCACCTCGCTACTGGAACTTTCTAAACTGGAATGGCTGCTTCGAGAGGTAGCGAACTCCTCTCTCCTCAAGGGGTTCCAGCAGAAGCTAGCTGCCCACTTCTGGAGGGGTGCTGGAGAGGATTCCAGCATGAGGCTGAGTTGGACAGAGCGACCTGAGAGGTCCCCGGCCCGTCTGGAATGCTAGTAAATGAGAGTGTTTTCCCTGACCACATCCAAACTCGCAGGGCTGAAGTAGTAATGAATGGGTACAAATCTTAAAAGGAAAAAAAGAAAGAGAGAGGGAGAGAAAAGATATTCTGTCAGCCCCAAAGCAGTGGACTAGACCCTGGCGGTTCCGGCCTTGCACATGACAGGGCACCCACTGGAGCCTGGGAGAACTTTCTCCAAGTGACGCAGGTACGTGAGGGAGAGCGCAGGGCAGGACACGGTGGGGGTGGAAATGACATGCTCTGGTTCTCGTGGCGCTGACTCACTGAGATTGACATTTTTTAAAGTCACGGATCCCTCCCTTCCCTTTCAGGAGCCCCTTTCCTCTACTTTTAGCAGCAAAGTGTTCACGTGCTTTCTCCCCATTTGCTCTTTGAAAATCCATCTTGTACAGGAATGTAAGGTGTTTGCAGTTGATAATTCAACACATTACCCTTGCGAAAGAAACAAGGAGATCCTGGAGACAGTATCTTGACTGCAAGGAGCAAACCTCCTAAGGAGGAAATCTGAGACACTGGGTAGGCAGAATAAGACATGTGAGTGGGTGGGGAGGGGTTTTCTAGCAAGTCTCCAACTACACCTATTGTTCTAAAGGGGTGATGAATTATGCCTGCCCTCCCTCTCTGCAGCTCTTTCCTTCTTCATTCCCACTTTCCTCTTTTCTTCTGTAAAATCTTTCACGGAGCCTCTTGTTAGACCCCAGGCATTGCCTAGGTATTGGGGATTCAGAGATCAACAACGTGGCGTCACTCATTTCTTAGTTTGTGAGCGGAAACACAGGTGAACTGATCACTATAACATGCAGAGGCAAAGGCTCTGGGGGGAGGCGTGCCAAGTGCTGGGCAGCCCGCTGGGATGGAGGGGAAGGACACGCCTGACCTCGCTCCTGGAAGGGAAGTGGGAGTTTAGATGCGGAACAAGAGAGCAAGGCACTCCAGGCCCAGAGAGGTCAAGGCACGTGCCCAGTCACACAGCTGGACCAGCGCAGAAGCCTGGTTCCATAGCCTGTACCCTTGGCCTAAACATAAGGAGCTCACCTGGCACAGGGTGAGGTGGAAGAACAGGAAGAGTGACCCGGAATGAGCCCGGACGTCGCATAGCATCCCTTTAGTCACACTGGTAAACAGAAAGGGAGGCAAGCATTTATGGACCAGGGCAAAAGAGAGCCACTTCTTTGAGGCGCTGGTAACTTATATCCATGTCACAAGTTATTGACATATATGCACTGAGCGCCTGCTCTGTGCCGGGGCAGGCTTCGCTCCCTCCCCTCCGGAGCTCACGTCCTTCCAGAGTAGCTGGGGGCAGCCACCGTGCTCAGCAGGACTCATTGTTAATGGCTCCCCGTCATTTCTGTAGATGCTGCGGTTGCAGCTTCTCACCGCTTCCTTAGAAGACCTCCTGCCCCTCCTCCTAACAAAACCCCCGACTTACGCCTTTCCTTCCCTCCTTTCCTTCCTCCCGCTCCCTCCGTCGGGGGCACGGAAGAGCAGCGAACTGACCCCGCAACAGGTTTCCCGCCCAGGGAGGAAGGGGCCGGCGGGGCAAGCAAGGATTGACCTACCTCTACCAGCTGCCGGACAAAGGGACTTGGTCCCCTTTACCTGCCCGATGCGGGCAGAGAGCTTGCTCTTCCAGAAACAGCCAGGCCCAGGGAGAATGGCCCACCCCTCCCGCAAGAATGCAAACAAACAATTGGCTATTAATCTCAAGGAGGGGGCACAGGAACCCATCCAGCCAGGAAATCTAAATCGAAGAGTGCTTAAGTGCAAGCTCCCCGGCTCCGGTTAACTGCCAGGACTGCAGATGGCTCGGCATTCCCCTTAGAGGCCGGTTTAGCGACAGGTCTTGGGAAAGGACTACGCTTTTCATTGAGGGGCCCCCTTGTGCTCATCCGGCAGCTCTCTGGGTGGTTAAACCTGAGGACTAGGGAACCAGACTGTCTGGGTCTGAATCCTGCTCTGCCAATTGCTGTGCGTCTTTGGGCAGATTATTTAACTCTCTGTGCCCCAGTTTTCTCATCTATGAAATGGGAATAATAATAGGAGCAGCCTCATACTACTGTTTCTTTATATTATGAGAATTACATTAGTTGATATTTGTGATGGGCTTAGAACTATGTAAACACTTTTAAGGGTTAAACTAATAAATATATTATCCAGCTGCAGGTGGTACTTGTTTCTGTCTTGTCCATCTCCCAGCATGTCTGTGACTGGACAGAAGGAAAGGATTTAGCAAAGAGTCTTAAGAGCAGGAAATTTGGGGTCAAACCATCTCAGTTCAAATCCTGACTCCACTGCTTAATTAGAGACTGTCAGCTAATCTCTCTGATCCTCAGTTTCCTTATCTGTAAAAGGGGGTTATTGTTGTACCTATTTCTTAGGATGGTCATGAGGAATGAGCTGTGTCAAGTTCTCAGTGTAGTGCCTGGAACATGGGAAGCATGCCCTAAATTTCAGCTATTATTTTCAGGCATTCTGGGGGAAAAAGTGCTATATAAACATAGCAATTTTAATTGCACAAGTTACACTAGGGCCAAAGTTAACATACTGAGCAAATGTGGCCAGACCCTCAAGCCAGCGCCTAGAAGCGGGTTGTGTGCTGGGTAAGGAAGAGCTTGGCGGCTTGGCGGGGTGTGGAAGAGCCCAGCTGTTTGAGTTCTGGCTCTCCTGCTTGCTAGAGGCGTGATGTTGGGCAAGTTAACATCTCCAAACCTCAATTTGTTTCCTTCCTCCCACCCTTCCTTCCTTTAATAAAGATTTATCGAGTGTCTACTCAGTGGAGGCACAATGCCAAGCTCTGGGTCTTCCCCTAGGGGACAGGTCAGTGATGCATCCCAGGCAGCTGTAAGGACTGAAGGAGTCACTGTCTGCTGGGGTTTAGCCTGGGGCCTGGGCCCCAGTGGGCCCTGCTCATGCTAATTTACTCTCAGATGTCCTCAGATCACATCCCTCCTCGTGGCTGGTTCTTATTCTTTTCTCCAGCCCCGAGGAGGTGCTTGGGCAGGTCAGGGGAAATCACTGGTCGAGGTTACTCGTTTTGTTTCTGCAGTGGCAAGTGAGCAGTGATATTTTACCCCAGTAGATTTAGGATAGTATCAGTAGATTAGTCATCCAAGAAATTAAAAAGCAGAAAGCACAGTCTACTGAGTAGACTCAATTAAGATTTCCCCTTGATCTTATTTAGTCCTGGGCCCTTTTCAAAGCAAATTTGACCAACATGCAATTCTTCTGTCTAGGATAGCATTTCCCTAATTACAGTCTGTGGAACACTAGATCCTAAACTGTTAATGATATTCCATGGAAAGAAATTAAATTATTGAATGTTTCTTTCCTGCAGACCACGGCCAAGTTCTTAATAGACTAATGCATATTATGCTATTGTATGCAGTATTTTCAAAATTTATTTGACTAAGGAATCTTTCTCCAGCAACACTAGTCACATCCTGGGGTCCTTCCTTGGAGAACAGTTTAAGAAATGTCCATCTAGGAGATCTAAGCTAGACTTTGTTGATGAAACCAGGCTAAAATACCCAAGCTCTGGTAACGTGAGTATCATATTTATAAGGAGAAGTGAAACAGGTGTTGAGTGAGAGGCTGGCTGTTGCTGTTGTTAGACCAGAACTGCCCCAGTTAATGCTGGAGCAGGAACAGAGAGTCTTTTGAAGGGCAGCCATCTACATGCCGGCCTGGCTTACCTGGATGGGGGGAGGGGGAGGAGGCATCCAAGCACTGCCTGGTACTATTGTCCTAGGGGTCAGGGCATCTTTGCTCTGCCCACTTTCTACCACTGCAGAATTCTCCTCATTTCCCACATCCAGCAGGAAGCCTCCCTACAGTTGGTGGTTTGGATGAAAATATTTATCTTCCCCAAACAGCTCTGCAACTTCCCCTTCCTAAATTGGGAGGTCAAGATGACTAAAAGTCGGGAAGAACTTACAGTGGGAAATAACACCTTGTAATTTGTGGTTATTTCTACCTCCGAAGAGCTGTGTGACCTTGAGAAAGGACTAAACCATTTATTTTAGCCTTAATTTTTTCATCTGTGAAATGGGGGTAATAATAGTGTGCATGTCATAGTGTTGTCGGAGGAGTGAGGTACTGCTTGCAAAATACGGTGACTATAAAGGAGACTGGTATAGTGTCAGCACCTTGTACGTCTGCAATTAATACTAATGTCAGTTGTAATTGTTATTATGGAGTGCACACTTGTATATGTGTGTGTGTGTGTGTGTGTGTGTGTGAGAGAGAGGTTGAGAGAGAGAAAGAGACTGGGAGAGAGCATTTGAGAGAGTGAGAAGGGAGGAAAGAAGGGTGAGGCATGTGTAATGCTTAGGGTATAACGGGAATTCCATCTTGCAAAGAAAGATTTAGATTAAAATGAAAACAAATAGACTTCCTACTAATGCTGACGCTTCCATCTAAAAAGATAATTTGTAAGTGCGATGCTAGGTAAAGTCCCAGGGGCCAATATTATTGATTATATATTAATATCTTAGTTTATACATCAGTCTCTGGAGAATTTAGTTACCATGAGTCAATCCCAAAAAGCTTACTTTACTTGGATGCACCTTGTGGAGGTATCATGGTACCCAGGAGGCTGGGTTAGTGGGTAGAGGGCTGTTTGGTGGGCACTGACTCTGAGGAAAGGGGCTCAGGTGGCCTCAAAGGATTTTTCATTGACATTTTGACCGTAGCCTAGATGAACTACCTGGATCAGGAGGCCTCTTTCACCGCTGCCAGCTGTGTATCTGTCCCTTCCTGTCTCCTTCTCCCCTCGCCCAGTAGGAATAAGCGAACACATTCTCGTTCATTCCATTTGCCTTTGTCCACACGAGATGCAGACTATTCATTATGTCATCATATTTATACGATTATGCTCCTTATTTTTATTTTATCTGTTTTTGAAACAGGGAGAGCATGAATGTCACGTCTTTACTCTTAGGATTACCAGTTTATTTCCATATTCTTGGACCACGTATTGAAGTCTCCTTTATAGTCAACAGTATTTTTTAATACAAAAATACTTTTGCATATGTGTATTGCAGTAATACAATAAATACTAGAGTATAAAGAAAAGCTGAAACATATCTGAACCCAACTGGGAATCGAGCACAATACAAGGCTTCAATAACTGTACAATTTCAATAACTCTTATAAACCTCATTTAAGTCTCATAAAGTCCCTGAACACCAGGCTGTGTCTGCAACTGGGACTATGATGGATTAAGGAACTGCCGCCCAGCAGTACACAAGGTCTAAACCAAACCTTAGGCTTCTTCCCACAAGGAAATATTTCTTGGCTTTTACAAGAAGGGATGACTGTTCTGGTTAAGATACCTGTGGTGCAAAGGACAGCCTTACCTGTACCCTGTACCCCGCTATCTCAAATAAAAGGGGCCTCTCATAGAAACGAGGCCAAGCTGGACTTCATGATAGCTGGGGCCAGAAAGAAGTCTGTCTCCCTCTCTCTGTGTCTCTCTCTTTATCTCTATCTCTCTCCCTCCACCTCCCTCTCTCTCTCTCTCTGTATCTGTATGCACATGCGCACACAGATGTATAACTTACCAGTTGTGAGATTCTCACTGTCTGCGAGTCATTCATTCATTCTCTCAACAAGCATTTGCACAGTTCCTATGTAACATGGAGGTCATGGGTAACACTGACAAGTGGTTTCAGCAGAACAGAGAGGCTGAAAGCCAGATTGGAGAAAGTCAGAGAAAGAAAAAGAGAAGAAATATTAGGGACATCGAAAACTCTTTCAAGGTGTTTGCACTACATGAACCAAAGGGTGGGGTCGGGGACATTTTACATGTTCCACTGGGAGACGGAGAAGGGAGGGGGGCAGGATCTGATGCCCTGTGGAGGGCGTAACCCCAGGTTTGGCACTGGCAGTTCATCCCCAGCAGCAGGAGGGAGGCAGAAAATGGCTACAGCAGTGCTAGTCTACACCTCTTAGCTCAGGCTGCTACTACAAAAACCATAGATGGGAGACTTAAACAACAGACACCCATTTTCTCACAGTTGTGGAGGCTGGGAAGTCCAAGATCAAAGTAACAACATTTAATTCTTGGTGAGGGCCCTTCTCACAGCTCGCAGATGCCACTTTCTTGCTATGTGTTCACATGACCTTTTCTTGGTGGAAAGAGAGAGGAGAGAGGGAGAGAGAGAGAAAGAGAGAAATCCTGTGGTGCTTTCTCTTTTTAAAGGGTCACTAAGCCCATCTTGAGGCCCCCATCCTCATGATCTCATCTAGCCCTAATTACCTCCTAAAGTTCCCACCTCCAAATGCCATCCCATTGGGGCCTAAGGGTTCAACACATCAACTAGGGGAGGGAACACCAACATTCAGTCCACAGCATTATGGAAGTTAGTATTAGACTTTCCTATATTCTCAAGCAAAGAAGGAGGGAAGGTTCTCAGGTGAGAGTGAGGATGTGGGAGAAAATTTTGTAATGTTGGAGACAGTGGGAAAGGGAGTAGGCTAGAGCCATTTCTTTGATGTGGGTGCAGAGCGGTGTGGTTGCGTATATTTCTCCAGCCGTGTTTTTACTGAGTAGGAGGAGGCTCAGGCTAAACAACTTTGACTTAGCAAAGCAAATACAGTGAAGCGAGAAAGGAGCAAGGGAGTCCAGGATGTATGCAAAGAAGTTAACATAATAATGGAATCTAATCTGGGTGAAGACAGAAGTGAGGACCTGAAGGGAAGGAGAGGCCATAAAAAGGCAGCATATCTCAGGGAGTTGAAGATTTATGGGAGTCAGATTACTGGAAGGTTGGAGACTGGGAGAGGGTGGCAATAGGAAATGACAAGGTCAAGGCTGGCCATGAGAATAAGCCACGGTGGTGAGAGTGGAGAACAAGGGCATTGGGGCAGAGCTCAAGGAACTGAGATGCCAGGAGATTGAACAAGATTCTTTCTATGGAAATTGAAATCACCTTGTTTCTCATAGAAACAAGGCCAAGCTGGACTTCATGACAGCTGCCCCCAGTCAGTGTTTGTCAACTGACTGACTTATAACTGTGGGAAGGAATAATTGAAATCTGGAAAGTTCAGGGGAAATTCAAGTAAAATTGCTAAAATTCTTTTCACTGTTCAGATTTGCTCATTCAAGTCATTCTCAAAGTACAATCAGATCGAATTCAATACCAGCCCCTTTGGAATGGATGACAGATACTTCCCAGTACCAAAGACAAAAAAAGAGAGTAAAAAAACCAACATACCAGAAACACCCCATTGTTATCAAGAAAAAGATGAAAAGGGTGTGAAAATTATGTTTTGTTTGCATCATCCAAAGTTCTTCCAAAAACAAACTTCAAGGTCCTCAGTGTTCTACTGTGGAAGTTAGGAAGAGAGCAGAAGGAAAGGAAGCTATTTTTGACGTGTGTAGTTAAGTTTTGCTGCTGTGCCAAAGGTCACTGATTTTACACCCTGGGGTTAGATCAGATGCTGAGCTTATTTCTCCAATGGTCTGTTTTTATGGATGGTGTAATACTGTTGATGAATATTGAGTGCTTATGCAAGTTCTATATCTAGATGAGCATTTTTCATGAGTAAGTACATTAACTTATTTTATGACTGGAGCTCTGAGGACCTGAAAAACTGTGTGTTTTAACACTGCACAGGCCTGAGGGACCTACTTGTACTCCTCAAAACCTCTGTATCAGGCATCAGCAAAGGATCCTTTTATTTATATAAAGGAGATAAGTTATGGAAGGGTATGATGCTTTCCTTCACTGGAATAATTTTTTGACATGGTATGAGACATGGAAGTAGCATGGAAGGAGGTCCAAACGGGAGACCAGACCTTGAACACCTTAATTCAGCAGATGTTGATTTCCTACTTATTGTAGATCAGGTCCTAAGCCACTAAATGCTATGATTCAGGGATGGAAGTAGTCAATCAGACCAAGAAGGAATATCATGTAGTTCAAGAGCACTGAGTTGGGATCAGGGTTCCATGCCCTGTCCTTTCTTGTCCGTGTATAACTTTGGATGGGCACCTACCCTTCTGGAACTCAGTCTGGTAAGTCTTTGGGGATAGACATGTGCAATGGGGATGGGGTGGGTAGGCACTGTTACGGGAACAAAAGAAAAGTAGAACAGGCCTCTGGAAGAGCAGGAAGTGGATGGTGGTTTTGATCTCAAGGCAGCCCTTTGGGAGGGCCTCCGCTGCTTCTCCCTGTCTTGATGCCCACTGGCCCCCATTTCTACCCCCTAGCTTGTTTTACTTCAGTAGCGTCCAGATTATGTGAGTGCAAGCAAATTTTGGTTAAAAAAACCTTGTTGCTATGGAGCTGGAGAGAACCCATGCCATCCTATAGCATAATTTCTGCTTCTTCCTTCCGCTGGTCCCTCCTGATATATGTCAGCATCCCTTCTCTAGGTGCATCTGGTGGCAGGGGAATGGGTGAGCGGGCTGGGAACGAGAAGCATTGATTGGGGAGCGCCTGGCCTTGGGGCAAACTGGAAACTGCCCGGTCTAACGGGGAGAGAAGTGCTCCAGTTCCAGCTAACTGTGGCTGTGCCGGCCTGCAGCATGTTCAATGCCACGTCTTCCAGAGTTTTCAAGGCAAGCTGAAAATTCATATTTTTTGCCTGAGGTTTTCTGATTTCTGCACGTGAGCAATTATTTTTTTTAAATGTTGACACAATGGGGTTCAAATAATATACATTGAATTTACATTTAGCCCGTCCACAGACAGCCCATCTGCAGCTTCTAGAGTCTAAAGTTCAGATAAAGCCAGGACCTTTCAGCTTTTGTTCTGGATACT
Organism: Miniopterus schreibersii; assembly: GCF_964146895.1. Classification (NCBI taxonomy): domain Eukaryota; kingdom Metazoa; phylum Chordata; class Mammalia; order Chiroptera; family Miniopteridae; genus Miniopterus; species Miniopterus schreibersii. The sequence continues at coordinate 57,972,912 of NC_138112.1, forward strand.
AGCTACAGTGTGTGTGTGCTTATGTTCTCATTCCTGAAATGGAATCCCATTGGCTCAGTGTATCTTTTTCATGCCAGTGTTTGTCACAGAGTTTGGCTACATTTGGGTGAGGTGCTTGCCCTTAGTCTTAAAGGGGGCTACCTAAGGCCAACTTCCATTTCAGAGGCTGTGGCCATGGCAAGCTGGATACCTGACGTGTCTAACAAAGACCTTGAATTTCCTCTTCCATAAATGAATGTTTAAATAGAGAGACCAGTACTGGATTGTCCTGAAAAAATTCTGTTTCTTAATAAGAAAAGGAAATGTTCCAGTGACACTTAGAATTTTGGTAAAAATTTGGGTGGTAACAAGTATAATATATTAATCATCCTTAGGACAAAGTTCTGATTTACACCAAAAGGTCAGCTACTTCTTATTTTGAGAAAATTCCGCTTACAAAATCAGCAACTTCTAGGGCAGAAGAGACTTTTACCTCTGTAAAACTCCCTTCTAGTCCCTGAATACTCTTTTATGGCATCTCCACCAAGCTGGCATTGCCTACATTGTGAATACGTCTCTTTACCAGGGAGTGTACTCCTTCCAAAGGGAGCTTCTTTTATCCTTGGATAGGCCTGGTGATTATGTTTTAGATTTTTTTTAATTGCACAGTGCCCAACCCACCATAAGCACTCAGTACAGCATAAATTTGCTAAATGAATCCACTTACCCTTCATTCATATAATATTTACTGGGTGCACAGGATATACCTGGCACTGTTCTAGAATTTTGGGCAATATCAGTGAACAGAATAGATCCATGTTCTTATAGAGCCACGCTGTCCTGGAAGTAAGAGGTGGTGGGAGAGAGACAATACGTTTTTTTTAAAGAAGTAAATTGTGTAATATGTTACAAGTGATAGATGCAATGGAAAAAGAAAAAGTAGAGTTGAATGAAGGGGTGAGAGGAGTGAGTTACAATTTTAAATAGACCCAATAGAGTGGACCTCATTGAACAAAGACTTAAAGGAGATGAGGGAGTTTGCAACATAGAACGAATGTTCCCAAGTCAGTCTTCCTGTAGCTTTGTAGAAATAGCTTCCTTTTCACCTCCAAGACCTGACGGATAATTATAGTAACAATAGCATAATATCTGTTGAACCCCAGCACTTTCATTAAATCCTCATAACAACCCTACGAATTCATTAAATCCTCATAACAACCCTAAGAGATAGTTCACTACGCTATACCCATTTTCATGGCGGCAAACTGAAACACAGCAAAGTTAAGAAACTTGGCTCTTACCCTGCAGCTAGTAAGGAAAAGAAGTGGCACACAAACCTTCACCTTCTGCTTCAGGGCTTTGGCTCTTAAAGGCTCAGCACAGCTGCTTTTAAGACAAAGCTCAAATCCCCTCCCAGATCACTGCCCCCTCAGGTTTTTCTTTCTTAGGCACGTGCCTGGTGCCAAGTTCCTTTCATTGTACGTGATTTCTGGGATAGATTTAAAGTCTCTCCATCATCCTGGGGTTTGTACTGAGAATACTTGAGCTTTTCACTAATGTCGCTGGACAAGTGGGAGACCCAGAGCTTCATCAATTCCCCCTCCCCTTTGGGCACACCCTGACCAGCGACCCTTACATAGGTGTTGTAAGGTCACAGTGATCAAAATAAACATGAATTTTTCCCCCTCTGTTTTGACTTAAAAAGATGCATCTTTTCTTCAGCAAATGTCACTGTGGTTTTGAAGCCTAAGTGTGATGTGTAAGCAGGCAGCATTTTAAAAGTATTTCCTGCTCAACCATAGGGTGAAATTATGCAAGCCAGTGAGTCCTGAAACAGCTGCCTTTAATTCTTAACACCTGCAAAAAAAAAGAAGTTTTGAAAATAATTTTACGTTGTTTTTAATTTTGGGATTGGTTGGTTTTCTGTTGTTTCAAACTCTGAAGGGCCGTCCAATTCATGAAACCTTCAGTTGGAAAGAGAGCTTTCAAAGAGCTTTGCGTATCTAAGGGAGAGGCTTCACTGAAATTATACTTTCACAAATGCACTTAGAACAACTTCTGGAATGGGCCGGGGGGCGCTTCTTAAGACAACAGAAGGTCCAGGCTCTAGCTCTCCAGCGAGCCTTCGTGTTTCCAGTAGTGAGGAGGGGGAGTGTTGGGGGGGGACCCCGGCGTGGAGGGGGCGGGGCGTCTGTGCTTGTGTGAGGGAAACGCCGCACCGAGCTCCCTGACCTGTTGCATCCTCCCAGGCTTTTCAAGTGCGAGAGTTGGATTTCCTGAAATTGTTGAACTGGATGTAAGTGCAGGCGCCCCCTCTCCCCTTCTCCCCCCTCTCGAGCCGGGTGAGAGTGCGATGGAGGGAGGAGGTGGGGGCCTCGCAGGGAGACTGAAGCGATGAACACTGGACAGGAAAAGTGGGAGGAGGAGGCGGCGGGGGAGGAGGCCGCGAGACGAGCGAGGAGGGAAACGTGTCACCCGCCGGCTCCGGGAGCTGCGCGGCCGCCCGTTGGCTGACTCGCGCTGGAGACGACTGGAGGCTGGACGGGACCCCGCGGAGGGCAGCGCTGGGAGCGCGCGCAGGGGGAGCTGGGCAGAGCGCGCCGGGGGGCCCCCACGTCCCGCGCTTCCCTCGGGTGAGAAAACTCTCGGGCACAGCGGAAACTTTTCCCCGGGCGCGCTCCTGGGCGGGAGGCGAGCTGCGGGTGTGCACGACCCGCAGTGACTCACTCCCGGACCCCAAGAGGGAGAGTGGGGAAGCCTCCGGGAGGGGCCGGAGTCGTCGGCTCAGCAGGAGCACGGGACTGAGAACAAAATTTCCGGGCACGCCGCACACACTCCGGTGGGGCACCGGGGAAGGGGGCTTGGGGAAAGCGTCACATTTGGGGGCAACCGGCTGGGGACCCCCCGCGAGGTCGAGGGTCCTTCTATGGGACGCTGCAGGCAGGCTTAGAGGTCCGGACTCGAGACCCCCTTGGGGGGCAGGGTGAAGCGCGCTCCGCGTCCGCGACTTAGGGTGGGCGAGGCACCAATGTGGCTCGGGATGGGGGATGCCGCCGATCGTGGGACCCAGGCTGAGCCCAGGCTGAGATCGAAAAAGAAAGTTTGCTTGTTTGTCTCTCTCATTCTCCTTCGGCCTGTGGGGCAGATTGCTGCCGCCCTCGGGCGCAGGCGCCCCCGCGCCCCGAAACAGCCCATCTTTTCCTGCCGTCTCCGTTTTCCGGAGAGAGGTGTGGGAGGGGAGGGCTGGGAAGGCAGCCGCTCTGTCGTGCGCGCAGCTGGACGTGCGCCGACTGGGGTCCGGGGCGCAGCCCGCGGGAGACCCGCCTGGGGCCGGCGGCGCTGGGCGCAGGGCGCTCGGCGCCGGCCGCAGCCCTTTCGCTTCGTCTTTCCCGCCGCCCTGCTTTCGGCTGGGCTCTTCCCTGCGCGCCTACTGTGCGCGCGCGGCGAGCTCACTTGCGCACAGGGGGCGCTCTGGAGCCCCGCCCGGGCGGCTGGGATCCTGGGCTCCTAGCGCTTTTCCTAGGGACGCCGCCCCGGGTCAGACCTGGTTGTGTACTTGCAAACTGTGCTTCAGGAATCGGCCCTGGGGTGCCTCCCTGGTTGGCGGTAGGGTTTTCCCCTCTTCAGCCCGGCCCCAGCCCTCGGTCACATGCCGCCGCCTCTGCCCCGCGGTGGCGGGAGCCCGCGCTTTGTGGCTCAGCTGCACTGCGGTGAGTATTTATAGATGCCACTGCCATCCTGCGGTAGGCAGGGTTTCAGTTACTGCGATGCGCTCCGAAGACCGACGGACGGCTCACGCGCGGCGGCTCGGCGGCTCGTCTGCTTCCGAGACCCGCAAGGAGAAAGCTCTAGGCTGGAGTCTGCAGGCATCCCTGCCGCGGCGCAGTTCTCGACCAGAGGAGACGTGCACATTCAAATGACCCATGCAAAGGGACAAAGCAGTCAAAGGGTCCGGATTGTCTCCTTCCTCTGCCCTCCACCCCCACCCAAGGGTGCTCGCTGATCAAGCCGTGGAGACTGCCCTTTTTGACCTCCCTTTGGTGATTCTGACCACCCTGGGTTGCAGACTTGACATTTCGTTGGCCTACATGCTGCAAAATGTCACAGTGCTGCACTCTGGTAAATTGTTCTGGGGTGGAAGGCTCTTACTGACAGCAGCAAGTGAGTCAGGAGGGGAAATGGAGCTTGCAGAAACTAATTTAGCCACATTTTAAATTTAGCTCGTGCTACTGAGAACCCTGCAGGGCTCCTCTGTGGAACCGGGTTGCAGGATTGAGCCCTAGAATCTGACCTAGGGTGCTAAGGGAAACAATGCTGGGTGAATTCACAAAGTTGTCTTCAGTTTTTCCAACCCCAGCCATTGTCCTTTCGGTATTTTACTGACGCTTCTAATAGCCAGCACCATTAATGGTGTAAAAAAGAAAGGCATTAGAGGTAAGTTAGTCCAACTGGCTTATTTCTCAAGGGCTCAGTTTAGACTAGCTTGTTTCTCAATGAGGAGACCTCATTTCTTTCAGAACCAGAGGGTCATGGATGTATACTTGTTTCAGTGGGCAAGATTTCAATAGTGGTCTGTGTTTAAACATTACAAAAATCTTCCCTGTTTGAGAAGTTCAAAGTCACACACGGGGTGGAGCTGAGAATGGGTTCCAGATCTGTTACTGCAGGCTTACAGTGCCAGCCTGGCCTCGAAGCGGCTTTCCCTTCAGCTCCTCGGTTGTTGATTAGATTATAGTTGAATTTACCTGGTGGCTTCTTTCTTTTTGAATGTCACATAATACATAGAGCGGCTCAATTATTGAAAATAAAAAAATCCACCCTGGCTGGTGTGGCTCAGTTGGTTGGGTGTAGTCCCATGTGCCGAAAGATCTCGGGTTGATTCCGGGTCAGAACACATGCCGGGGTTGGAAGACATGCCCGGGGTTGCAGGCTGGATCCCTGGTGGGGGGTGTGCAGGAGGCAGCTGGGTGTTTCTTTCTCACGTTGATGTTTCTATCTCTCCCTTTCCCTTTCCCTTCCTCTCTCTCTAAAATTAATAAAAACATATTTAAAAAGAAAAAAACCCTAATCTTGTCTTTAGAACCCTGTTACACTGCTATGTGAAAATTTCATGCTGGTAACCCAGACCTAAATGTCATAATCTTTTTTGTTCATTGATGATGTATGTGCAACATTTAAACCATTTATCAGTAGAAAATTGAATTTAGTAAGGACTTTGTGGATTTCTTAATTATTTCTCTATCCTAAGGATTTGTGATATGCATGTGTATATTTCCCTGTGGTCACTCCTTTTGTACTGCCCTTGTACAAGGTAAAATGTACCAAAACCTTTCTTGAATTGCAGCCTTTTTCTCTTAATCTATACAGAATTGATTTGAGAAATAGAGTTTGAGCCCCTCTGAAAGTTCCCTACTGTGTTTAACACCTGTCATTAAAAGTGTGTTCCCCAGAGTTGCCTCTATATGCAGAATGCAAATGCTTGTTAAAAGCAATGCTTATAGAAACTATCATTTGTTAACTCAGTGTGAATTAATATCTCAGTTGCTGAAATTTGGAAATCACATATTTTGTGGATTTTTTAAAATGGAGAATGGGGTTAGGAGTGTGATACCCTGTTAGGCAGAAGGCATTGTTTTTCAAGGGAAGATTCCCCTTTGGAGCCTATAAGGAAGATGGGAGTGGATGGTGCAAGGCAATGGCGGGGCATTAGAGGTGAACTTGAGTTAATTCACGTTTTTGTTAAGGGCTGGGGATCTAAGCTTTGCTTTGAAACTTGTACAGTTAAACAGCCTAACTTATGTATTGGGCAAATACTGTGAGCCAGGTACAGCCATGGTAATGTTGTTTGAGCCTACCAACAACCCGAGCAGGTAGATGCCCTATTTTCTGCTTAAGATGTGAAAATAGAGGCTTAGAGAAGCTCATTACTTTCCTGATATCACACAGCCATTAACTTAAGCTCCTTGTTCTTTCCAGTCCATTTTGATATCTAACCTTGAAGGCTTTCCCTGAGGAACCAGCATCCCAGGTACTCAAGAAGGGCCTAGTGGTTCACGTGGAAGTTTCTGGATCGGAAATTGATACCAGAGCAGTGCAGGAACTCTAAAATGAGGGGACAGGAGGTGGGTGAACAGTGGAGGAGCTGAAGGGACAGACTGGATAATTCTGACAGTAGTTATTCCACAGAAGAAGGAGAAAGGCCCTGTAGAGAGTGGGAATATAGAGAATTACCAGCATTGATCTGGAAGGGGAGGGGCTGTCACACAGCAGAGCAAGACCTGGCGACTGGCATGCCAGACGAGGTGCCCAGAGGGCAAGAGTGCGGAGGAGTCCCTTGACCTCCCTTGGCAGGCCTTCTGTTGTGAAGATGCCTGGTTAGAATCCTCAGGTTATAGTTGATATAAATTAGGGAGCCGGTGTGACCTGTTTTCATTTTTGTTGAACTTGGCCCTTTGAGGTAACATTTGCCCAATCACTGTCTTTAAATATTCTTTTCTTATTCTTTGCCAGTTTATGGCCTTTGTAGATCAATTCTTGAATTTTATTTAGAGGAGAGAGAGAAGTAAAAAGCAAAGGTTAGTGATTACCTAAATTGGATTAAGTTCTGTCTGCCAGGGTTTAAAGAAATATGTTTACTCTCTAATTACCATCAACTAGGAATTTAAATGGTCTATTAAATTTGACTTTTTTTTTTTTTTTAAACCTGCAATTGTTTCAGCTCTAACATATTCTGGGATTTGGGAGGCTTTTTCTGTTCTTCAAATGTGTAGAGGAAAGTCTCTGCCTCTCTCCCACCCCCTCCTATAGGAAAACCTGGTTAGCATCTACCCTCGCTGCTTCCCAAATAACCTATCGTAATTATTTGTACAGTTTATTTTGCGTATAATCATATGTTACATAAAAGCATGTATTTACCTCTCTGGGCTTTCATCTGTTTCCCTCTCCTCAATTTTGAGTTGTAGATTTCTGTCATGCACCCATCAGTGTTCTGGTTTCACTTTAGCTGCTTGCCAAACGCCAGCAACACCTCCAGTTTCTTGGTTCTTTCCTCACTGGTTCCAGAACTTTCTCCAGTTTGTTGGTCCTTTTTGACACAGGTCAGTTCTGGGGCCACTTTGGGCTCCCTCAGCCATTCAGGAAACAGATTCTGTGTCAGCTTAAGCTGAGCCTGGGAGAATACCTGAGAGAATTTGTTTTTTGTTTTTTTCCCAAGGACTGGGGCAAAAATCCAGCAAGGGCTGTGATGTGTGTCCGCATTATTCTGCACTAAGCTGCCTGAAACCCTGCTATAACCTGCTCATGACCTCAGCTGCGTAAATCCTCCGTGTAAAGCCTTTTACACTTGCTGGTTAATTCTAAATATGCTTTAGAGCTAGTTTGGGATCACTCCCCACATGTCTTTGGGAGAGACCACGTCAGCGGCTGCCGTCATTTTGGAGAACTCTGCTCCGGCTTGCTGGCCGCTGGCTGCTGGAGTCCACCGCTGTGGGAGCCTTGTGGCCACTTTCAGTGTAAACTATCTGGAGGCAGAACTAGTGGGCAAACGTGGTAATCCTTTGTTTAATTATCTCAGATAATTTAAAAAAATTCTTGACCAATGGGACAATCAATTCCTTTCAGGCTTCATAAAAGACCCCCAAACACCTAAAACATCAGTATCAACTTCGCAGAGAGGGGAAAGCTGTTGAAACAGTTTGGGTGTTGATCCCCGGTGGCATCTCAGAGACAACACGGATCAGGGTATTGAGATCTGGAATCTGGTTTTGGCTCTGCCGTGGGTAAGCTGTGGGACCAGGGGCAAGTTGCTCGGTTGTTCTGGGTCTCAGTTTTCCTGTCTACAGAATAATGAGATTGGCCTACCGCCCAAGTTCCTTTCTGTTCTGAAATTCTGTGATGGCCAAGGAAGCATGGTCTAGAGCAGTGCTCAGGTGCATATGAATCACCTTGGGATCTTGTTAAACCAAGAATCTGATTCGGTGGCTCTGGGTTGGGGCCTGAATTTCTAACAAGCTACGACTGAGGTGATGTTAATTCTGCTAATCCTCAGATCACAGTTTAAGAAGCTAGGAGCTAGAGTCTAGATCAGGGTTTCTCAATCTTGGCTGTGTTGACATTTCTAGCTGGATAATTTGTCGTGGGGCTGTCTTGTGCAATGTAGGATGTTTAACAGCATCCTTAGCCTCTACCCACTAAGATGCGTGTAGCATCATCCATTGCCACGCACTACAGCCATGACAACCCAAAATACCTCCATACATTGCTCAGTGTCTCTGGGGAAAGGAAGGGAATGGCAAAATCAGCCCAGTTGAGGATGTTGGTCTAGACCAGTGTTCTCAAGCCTGGTTGTGCATCGGAATCACATAGAAGATGTCCAGAAAGTACAATAGCCTGGAGTTCTTCTCTTTGAGATTCTGGAAAAGTACAAGTGCTAGATTTGAGTCCCAGTGCTGTCCCTCCACAACAGTGGGACCAGAGCTCATATGCTCTCATCCAGAAATCCTTCACTTCTAAAATAGGGGTGATAATGATGCCTGCTTCATAGGGCTGTTGGGGAGATCAAATGAGATGACTTGATCATGAGCTTTGGAAACTACGAAGTCCTGTGCAGAAGTTAGTGGTGAGGGTTATACCACAGGCCTCTGGGGTTTGATGTCATTGGTTTAATGACTTGATTTTTCCCAGGACTGGATTCATCTTCCCTCTGGCCTGCCTCAGTGACCTTCACACCCTTCCTTCATCATTCCTCCAGCCCTCACTGTGACAAGCTGTACACGGTTTCCTGCAGTCACTCTAGAGTCTAACCCAAGGGCCTCAAACTGGCAGCCTGCGGGCCCAACTTTAGCATCAGATGTGTTTGGTTTGGTTTGAATGGTGTTTCTGTTTCACTGCAGCCGGCCCTGGGCCCTCTAACCACCATGGTGCTCCCTACCTCCCCCCCGCCCCGCATCGAGTTTGCCCTTCCTGCTTTCGGCCCTCTTGTCTTTTTCTTTAATCAGGATGAGTCAGCCTTCCCCTTTCTTTTCTTCATCATTGGTAGGACCATATCTGGCTCATCTTGGTGTCCAGGGTGGTAGGTGCTCACCAGGTATTTGTTGAGATGCGGTATTTTCATCCTGTCCTTGCCTATCACAGATAAAAAAGCATATTTGTTGAGCTTTATCTATGGAAGCTTGTTTTGCCTTCCCCAGATTTCCTTTCCAGTCCCCAGTGTCCGTATTCCTTAGCTGGACAGGACAAGGAAATGGAGAACTCACCTTTGTTAGCTGACCTTTCATTAGTTTTGCCTTGTAACTGCCCCAACCTTGTTTCAACTGCCCATCTTCAATTACAGCCCTTGGTGTCGAGTTGCATTTATAACATTACTTTTGAGCATTTCCTGAGAGCCCCTGAGGCCCTCGGGGAGGAAGGTACTCCCTTCTTTGCCCGGTAGGGCTTCCTCTCCTCAGATCCTGGCTCACAGTGGACCTTCCATCGTCTGGTGTTGAATGGACTTGAGCTGAACTCATGACCTCCGTGAAATGATCAGATGTGAGAGCCCATTCAAGGCCCTTATACCTAGCTATGTGACCTGGGGACACGTTTCCTTTCCCTTCATCTCCTTTTCTTATGAAAAAGTATTTCATCCTGTTGAGAGAGTGCAGCTAATTTTTAATCAATAGCACATGTTAGTCTAGGGCACATTTCCCCATAGTTAAAACTCTCGTGGGCTGCCAGACAGTAGCTTTTGACTGCTCTGTCACCCACCGGGGTTTTATATGTGTTACATGTCAGAAATGTAATTGCTCACATAATGGTCAGTCAAGCTCCCGCTTGCTTGTGTCTAGACTTATCGGTTTACCATCTGGTATGGGCAGGGAAGAATCACCCTGGATGGCGTTTATGGGCCACACCCAAACAATTTGCACTCCAAGAAACTCGATGCTGAAAAGTGGGGCTTATAGATGAGTAAATAAGTAAGATGTGTGGTTCTTTCCCACAGCTTTGCCTGACTGGTACCAAAGCGGGGATTTTTCTGGTGATTACACAGTGGTTTTGCAGGCCAGGGTGGTGATGATGATGTGATGAAATAATTACTGCTAGATGGGTCTAAATTGTCAGTGCTCTGAGTCCTGTGGACATTTAGCAAAGGCTGCTGAGCAGAGATAAACACTCCAGCTTGCATCCTGTTTGCGCCAGTGTTTACTACTGCACAAATTTGGACTTCCAGACTCTTTTGTCTGCTTGGTTTCCAGTGGAGGGCTGAGAAAGTTGTCTCATCCTTCCTGTTGAGCCTTTTCCATAGTCCAAACGTGACCGTTAACATTTTCTCCTTTGTAGGAGCGTCTGTCTCTCTGCCGGCCTCTGTCTCCTGAGTTGTGAAGTCCATTCTGAATTAAAATAGACCCGCTGTGCTATGCATAAGGTGCCTCTCCTCTGCCACGTTTGTGGGCTCCCCTAACCAGCAAACAGACCCAGGGTCCATGCTTGACAATGCTTAGGTGGCCTCGAGTTCAGCCCACTGTGAAGAGAATTTTTCTGGTCCCTGGGAAATGGGAAGGCCCTTCTTCCTGGTTGCTCAAAAGTCCACATTTCATTCCATCATTCATGAGTATTTACTGGGCACCTTTCGTGTGGCCAGCACTGAGCTCACAGCAGGATACTGCCATGAAGGAGATGGGCAAGGTCTTTGACTTTGAGGAACTTAGATGCAATCATTCCGGGCTGGTCAGACAGTAAACAAACACGATGACTTCATTGTGCTTGCTAAGTGCTGTGAAGAAACACAGTCTCCTTCCTGTGAGGGACAGAGCGCTTGCTGCCTGGACCAGGTAAGAAGCTGTCAGTGGTGTTCAAGAAGGGAAGCCACCGGTGGCGTTCAGCTCTCGCCTCTGCGTGTGGTAGACGTGAGCATTGCTTAACAAAGTGGTTAGCAGCTCAGGCCCTGGAATCAGGTAGGATTTGACTCTGGGTCCCTCTTACCAGTCTCCTGACTTTGGGCAGGTTAATTCCTATGCTTCAGTTTCTTCATCTGCAGAATGAGAATAATAAAATCTACCCCTCTGGTTTAGGGTGGAAATGAACTGAGATGACAGATGCCAGTAGAGCATTGGCACCATCCTGACCCTCATGGCCAGCCTGTGATGATAGATACTATATTCTTATCAGCAATAAATATAATAAAACAGTTATGATAAGCAATTGATTTGCAAAATCAAATTACTGCTCTTAAGAGAAATCCTACTTCTGACTTGGCTTCTATCCAGTGGGCAGGGTGCGGTGTGTGGAGTTCAGACCCACTTTCCCAGGTTGGCTCGGTGGGTCCTGTTTGCTGTGTGTTTCTTTTAGCCATACCCCAGGTGCTGCTGGCCTGCCCTGTTGTAAGAGTGGATCTGGGTGTGTGTTCAATACAAAGGGGAACTGAGGACTCAGTGGTGGGATCAGAGTGAGATAAGACAGAGAGCTGGTTAAGAGGCTGGCCAACTAGATGGTGTGGTAGATGGGAGTGGAAACATCAGCGGAAGGTTCTGGGTTTGTGCTGTGCCACCTGCTCTCTCAGAGGTGCCCAGGGCTCTCAGCCAGGGGCTGAATGTATACTTGGTTATGCTGAGAGATCATCATGGCCATCGACTAGGCCGAACTCTTAATTAATTGATAAGTCAGAAGCCCTGGGGAAGGGGAAGGACTTGCCCAAGCCCACAGTGGCTGGTTCATGCAGGCTTACATTATACCTGGCTTAGGCCTGGGTAAAAGGTGTGAGAAGGCTGGTGGCCATAGCTGTGACGGGATAAAATAAAGGTCTGGTCACAAACCTATATGTCAGGCTTCTAAAGTGCTAGGTGGCTTGGTGAACTCATTGCCAACACTTACAAATCAGTGATTTTGCAGTTTTAAAAATCTAGATTTCTGGCTTTTCTTGAAAAATTCAGATCTGACAAAACTGAGCTTATATCCTGAGATGGTAAAACCAGATTGGACGGAGTGGTGGCTGCCTCCTTTAGCCTGGGCAGGACTTGCCCATTGTCTGTGACGTTCCAGGCCTGGACCTTTGGGTAAATGTATAGTAGTACATGGTGCAAAAAGGAAAGAGATTTTTTCTTCCTTTTAGCTTTTCTTACCAGGGTTTATTTTCTGGCCCATGTGTCCCTTACTCAAGGCAGCTGCTTTGTAGAATAAGTGCTGAATAAATGAATTTGTGTGGAATGAATGAATGAACTGTAATTGATAGAGCATTGAACTTGGGATCAGAAGCCACCTTTGAATCCTGACTTCCTCCAAACAGCTGAGTGACTTTGAACAAATCCTATAACCTATATTTTTGTCTTTCTTTTTTGGGGGCAGGGGAGAGGGTTCACTGTTGTTCTTACTTACTTATTTGAATAAGTAATACATTTTTATGTTTCAAAATCCAAAGGTACAAGAAAGTCTATGAAAAAAGTCTTCCCTGCTGTGTTCCTGCCACCCAACTCCCTTCCCTGTGGGAAAGGAGTGTGAGCAATTTCTGCTTTGTCCTTTCATAGATATTTTTATACATATAATAAAATATGTAAATGCTCTTTTCATATTTTTTTACCTAGATAGTAGCATAATATGTACACTCACATCTGCGTTTAGCTTTTTAGCACACTTTCATTTAGAGCGCCCCCTGGAGAGCACCCCGACCAATGCATGAAGAGTTTTCACCTTTCTTAGAGCTGGGCAGGGTTCCAGCATGTGGGACACCATAGGTTACACAGCCAGTCCTCTGTTGCTGAGCATTTAGGTTCTTTCCCACCTGTTGCCGTTGTAAAGAAGGCTGCAGTAAAATCCCTCGTTATGTAGGTCATTTGAGACACCTGGAGTAAAATTCCTGGAAGTAGAATTGCTGGATCAGAGGCCTTTGTCATTTTGGTAGGTCTTCCAGCAATGTGTGAGAGGGCCCTGTTGCCCCATACCCTGGCCAGATGTCACCTTTTGAAGCCTATGAGTTTAGTGAGGGACACAGTGTTTTATAAAAATGTTAATGCGAACTGCAGTTTTTTTGGCCCCTACTATGGACCCATCATGATCTAGGGCATCTAATTTAATCTTAACAACGTTGAGGGAAGTATCACACTCATTTGACACATGAGGAAACTGAGATTCAGAGTTTGAGTCATTTACCCGGGTCACCCAACTGATACATTGTAGAGGCTCGATTTAAACCTAGGGTGGCCTGGCCGGACGTTGCTCAGTAGTTGAGCATTGACCTAGGATCCAGGCGATCGGGGTTCGATTCCCAGTCAGGGCACATGCTCGGGTTGTGGGCTTGATCCCCAGTCGGGGGCATGCAGGAGGCAGCCGATCAATGACTCTCTCATTATTGATGTTTCTATCTCTCTCTCTCCCCCTTTCCTTTCCTCTCTCTGAAATCAATAAAGATATAATTAAAAAACAAAAACAAAAAACAAACCTAGGATGATCTGATTTCAGTACCAGGATGTTTTCATTGGTAAAGCTCTAATTTAGGTGTTGGTGTTCCCAGGTGACACTTGCTTACAGTTCCTGTGCCCCTCCCAGCAGTAGGGCCTCTCACATGGCTGGTTTATATGCCCATTCATTAAATGCTTGTGAATCCCCGTATTATACTAAGCCCTGGGGATGCACTTTTCAAACAAGATAGACATAGACATAGTTTATGGACTGCACAAAAACAATACAAAATAGTTCTGTAGTCATTTATTGTGATAGATTGTGACAGGACAACAAAGGTGGTGAGGAGGGTGGGACTGTGGAATGATGTGACCTAATCATGGGTAGGGGTGAAGGAGTGCCTCTCTGAGCAAGTAAAGGACAGGTGATAAAAGGTATGTGGGTTTGAACCTGGAGAAGTGGCGGGGGAGTGGGGGGAGAATATTTCACACAGAGGCCACAGCAGGTGCGAAGGTCCTGAGGTAGGGAAGAGCAGGCGGTGGTGGAGGAAATGAAGGAAGGCCAATGAGCTGGCATGCAGAGGTGGGAGGTGAGTGTGTGATGATGGGGTTTGGGATTTATCCTAAGAGCTCGGTGGAACCTTTGAAGGCATTGGAGCTACAAGGTGATGTGAGCGTGGTGGGCCCTGGACTGTTGGGTTCTTGCCCCAGCACCACCTGTCACAAGTCTTGTGACCTTAGATAAGTTAAACAATTGGCACTTCTGTTTCCTTCTCTGTAAAATGGGGATGGTAATAGCATCCTGGAGGTTGTGAAGATCAGACACTTTCATACATTTTCATACATTTCATACAGGGACTTTCATACATTTTCACTGCCACATACAGTGTGAAATATGTGATACATTTTGACTCAGTCCACGAGTACACACGTAATGTATATGTTTCCCCAAAATGCGATTGATGCACTCTGATGTTTCTATTCCAACTTATTTCATTAAAGATTTTTGGTCGAGCCCTAGCCAGTTTGGCTCAGTGGTTAGAGCGTTGGCCCTCGAACTGAAGGGTCCTGGGTTCGATTGTGGCCAAGGGCACGTACCTTGGTTGCAGGCTTGATCCCTGGCCCCGTTGGAGCACGTGCAGGAGGCAACCAGTTGATGTGCCTCTCTCACATCAATGTTTCTCTCTCTCTCCCTCCTTCCCACTCTCTGAAAAAGCAATGGGAAAAATATCCTCAGGTGAGGATTAAAAAAAAAAAGATTTTTGGTCAAGACCCCCTATGTTCATTTAAAAAATACTGAGATAATACACACCAAGTGCCTATTCCACAGTTGACACTTGTTCAATGGTGCAATCATTCTCCTCAATGTCATCATTATAAAAATAATTCTGGCTGCAGTGAGAGAGTGGATCGGTCGAGTCCAATGACAGTATCCAAGTCCTGACGGTGCTGAAGGACATTGGTCTCCGTTCCTGTGTCCCCTGGCAGAGAAGAGCTCCACGCCGGGCATACTGACTGCAGGAGCTCCCGAGGGGAGTGTGTAACATGGGCTGGCTGTCTGGTTTCCCTGGGAACTGGCTTTTCCTCATTTTCGGGCGGTCACATCATACTGTGCTGTTTTCTTTGACTTCTTTGTTATTTACACGCAGAACGGCTTTTTCCTGGAAGCCTCAGAGTCATTATAAGCCTCCCACTTCTTTATTTTCAGTTTTGCCATGATTTTACTTCCCTTTTCAGGGTCAAGGGTTGGTGCCTTAGTAGAATTCATTTGCATTTTCCACGAAGAGTCCCACCTTCTTCTGCCCACTGGCCCTGCCTGATGGCTGTGCCCCTTCCCTGTGCCCTGGCCCAGGCAACTGGGGTGAGAAAGCAAGACCCCACCTTCTTTTTCTCCAGGAACACATCCTGGATCCTGAGCTCAGGTTCGATGCTGATTTTCTGGCTGCGTTTGGTAGCATGACTAGGTAGGAGTGGGCTGTAGCATTGGGCACCTGTCAGGGATTTGACACTTATTAGCTGTGTGACTTCTGGCAGGTTACTTCACGTCTCTGATCTCCTGATGGGGTTTTGTGAGGACTGAGTACGTTTACCCACTGTGACAGTGCTTGTCACGGTGTCGGGCGGGCAGTTGATGCCTCATTAATTGCTGTCCTTTCCTCCCTCCTCACCGTGGGCAGCGTGCTTAATCTTGAGGACACAGGGATGAGTCAGTCCCCATACCAGTCTTCAAAGAGTTTATAGGATGGCCTAGGTGGGGGCTGGGGAACTTTCTAGATCAGGAGTCAGGGAACTTGAGTTCTAGCCAGTGCCGGCTCTCTCCTACCTCAGTGAGGGTAGGATAGGTTTCTCTGCTCTTCAGGGCGTCACTTGTCAGTGGGGGCCTGGGCTGGCAGCACTCCAAGGTCCCATCTGTCTCGTCACTTTCTGATTTGTCACGTTCAAGCCAGGACAAGCCTGTGCCTGCGGGGCCAGCGCGTAGCAGGTAGGTATAGGGTCCATCAGCTCTTCCCTTGAGGCCACTCTTGTCGACGCCGCCAGCCGCTTCCTCTCCGTGGGGCTCTGCAGAGGCATGTTGGCTCTGTCCGCAGTCGGAGTGGTGGGAACAAAGATGGCTTTGGGTTGCCTTCCGCCCATCAGGATCTGAGGGCTGCAGATTTTGCTGAGCAGTGAGTCAGAGGCAGCCTCTTGTTGTGTGCCCCTCGGCAGCGATGGGAAGCTGTGGGAACTGCAGTCATCGTCCTTTCTCGCTGAAAATCACCTTTCTTTAACAAGGGTCATCTGTGTGGATGGGGCTGCCTGTGTGTCTTGCTGGATGCGCACATGGCTTGAGGTGGGAGGCCTGGGGAACGCCAGCTGAGAAGCGGGGGTGGCAGGAGCCAGCCGCATGATCCCCAGTGTCACCCGGCCTCCTGGCGAAGTGGCTGTCTTGGCAAGCAGCCAGAAGGTGAACACCTGGAATGATCCATTCAGCTCACCTTTCTACCTCCCCGTTCAGCTGCCACCGTGTGGGAGGCAGCTCCTTCACCTCGAGTTTAAGATTCTCATCAAAGGAGTTAACATTCCTGTAATTACACAGATAGATTGCACTTAGCAGGCCCATTTAAAGAAGGGCCGTGAAATGGATCCTCTTTTAATAGTGTGGCCTTTGCTTGGTAAGCGAGCTCCCAAAGCCAGCCACTGTGAGGGCTCCGAGGGGGCCTCTGTGTTTTCAGGATATCTTTGCCTCATTCATTGATTTGTATCGATCTTTCCAAATTCCAGTGGCACTTATGGAGTTGCTGAGGCCCTCCCACACTTGAGCAGGCGAGTTCTGACTCCCCAGCATTCATTGATAAACTTTAGCCATTACTGACTCATTCCAAGAAGGGGGTGGAGGGACAGAAGACTGTGAAAGAAAACGGTGCGCAATTCTGCTCTCCTTCAAATTTCACAGGGGTAGGACAAGCCATTCTTTCTTTGGCTCCTGTTCTCACAAGTTCATTGCCCCTGTGCCCATTGGCTATTGACAGCTGCTGCCTCACCCACGCTCTCTGAATGGCAGGACTTGGTGCCTGTCATACCTCCGTCTTCTGGCCCCGCACAGCATTGAATTGGGAGATGACACCTTGGTTTCTTCTTCAAATGCAAACCCCCCCCCGGTCAACCTGCAGATTGACACTTAGGCCAGAATATCTTTCTTTCAGCTTTGGTTTTTGGAACATAGCAGAGTTAGCTCATGAAAGGGGTGGGGCGGCCGTGAGAATACTCCTGGGCTAACCTGTAAGCCCTTGAGAAAAAAAGTGACTGTAGCCTTGGTGGGGTTTCCTCTTGTCCTTCACTCTGATCAGCTGCAAAACTCACTCTAAGTCATTGATTGAGACGTTAGGTTCACCAAAGAGTAAGAGACTGAAATGACGGGTCCAGAGGTGCTGAGAAATTCAGCGATTGGTCTGACAAGTTGGTAGTTACAGAGTAGTCACGGGGGTTTTCAAGTACAGCCCAGGGAATATAGTCAATAATATTGTAATAATATGCCAGTCGAGTACTGGAAATATCGAGGGGAACGCTATGTAAAGTATATGATTGACTAACCATGAAGCTGTATACCTGAAACCAATACAAAATAAAATTGAAAGTAAAAAACAAAACAAAAACGCAATGGATCTGAGTGGAAATAGACAGTTCTTGAGGGTCTTGAGTCTGACTTCTGCTGGGTATGTCACACGACTTCATTTCACGTCTCATCAGTCCTATGACGTTGACAGTGCTGACAGCTGAGGACTCTTAGGCACAAAGTGCCCAAAGTCTCACAACTTGGGAGTGGCCTCATGAAGACTAGAATCAAGGTTCACTCCAAAGCCATTGCCATTAACCAGGAAGCCATAAAGTCTCCCAGGAACTGCTCAGGCAGGGGACAGTATCCTTGAACTCAGTCCTGCAGGGTAAGTTAGATTGAGATAAGCAGAGAGGAAAAGGAAGGGAATTCTAGGCAAGAGGAGCAGTAGATACAATCAGAAAGCCTGGGAGAGGGAGGAAGGACTACATGGAACAGCACCTGCTGGTTGTAAGCTCCATAGGGCGGGGACCATGCTCTCTAGGGCCACGGTTATATCCCCAGTACCTGAGTGAGGGCCTGCTGCATAGTAGGTGCTCAGTAAATATTTATTGCATGATGAATACACAGTTGTCTTCTCCATAGACCATGAGCCTCTTTAGGGCAGGGACTAGGTCTTAGAAATCTTTGGATGCCCCACAGCTCCCGGTGGTAGTAAACACTCAGTAAATCTGTTCTGATGGCATGAGTGAATGAATGGCAGGTCAGGGGTGGTGGGAGATGTGCCCGAGTGAAGAGGTACCGACTTTAGGGAATACTTAGCAATGCACATGGGCTGGCGTGGTGAGAACATCCTGTGGACCGCCTTCAGTGCCAGGACAAGGAGCTCTTGTGTTCTCCTTGAGGCATTTTTTAAAAGCTCTCTTTTAATGCACAACATTGTGGGGTCCGCAGAAACCCAGCCAGTGCCCAGACTTTGATGGTGTGCACAGGAACCGAGGTCGAGCACAGCTTAGAAATCACTTTTCTGTTGGGCTGGCCTCAACCTGGACCCATTGACACTGCCTTCCTACTTTGGGGTGACCACATTGTTTTAAACCAAAAGAGACCTATACAAACTTGTGAATGGGATCCTGCAGGGTAGAGATGTTACTGGGGGGCCTGGAGTTGTTTTTAGGATCATTTGGCTGGAAAGTCCCAGCTAGCTTCCTCTAAGACTTGGTCTGCTCAGCCTAGGGGTTTTCAATAAAAGCTGCCCTCTCTTTTCAGGTGTTGGCTAAATTTGTGGTTTTAAGAAAACCTGAGAGACTGAAGGCAGCAGCCCTGGGGGAAGCCCTTTCCGTGGGCAGCCGGAACCTTCTGGTCCAGAGGAGAAGCCGTCCCCTCACCTGGACTTATGACCCGTGGCTTTGCCCCCAGCCTGCCCATTGAGTGCCACAAGATGGGCTCCTTCCGCAGGCCCAGACCACGCTTCATGAGCTCCCCGGTGCTCAGCGACCTGCCCCGATTCCAGGCCACCCGGCAGGCCCTGCAGCTGAGCTCCAACTCAGCCTGGAACAGGTAAAGGAGGCCGCCGGGTGTGGAGTGGGGGCTGCCAGGGGCCAGAGCAGGGCCGGGCACTGGCTTAGCTTCTGCTTCCGAGATCTCTGCTTCAGAAGGTCGTGATTATAGGGGCAGTTGATGAAAAGAGGATGTTTTCCTATGGTTTCCTGAGAGCAGATCCCACTGCGTGCTCTTTATTACGGTCACTCCCCAGCAGGGCTGCCAGTGAGGGGAGGAAGGGAGGCTGCCAGCCTGCGAGTAGGTGTGGGGAGAGGACCTGCTTTTGGGTCCTCTTGACTTCAGTCTTCCTGCCTCTCCAAGGACCCTGGATGGAAAATGATGGGTTCCAGGAATGGAAAACGTGGCCGTGTTCATGCCACAGGTTTTTTGCCCTTTCAGCCACCTGCAGCCCTGAGCTGTTTGTTGAGATGGCCCTGGGGAGGCAGAGCCCCTAACCAGGACTTGCTTCTGTTTCCCCGCAGTGTGCAGACTGCTGTGATCAACGTCTTCAAAGGCGGAGGCTTGCAAAGCAATGAGCTCTATGCACTGAACGAAAACATCAGGTACGTGCGGGTCGGGCCAGAGGCCGTTTCCCCGCGGCCTGAGCTGGGGCAGAGGAGGCCTTATCTTGAGTTTTGTTTTCTGCTTGGCTCTTCTTGCTGCCTCTGTCGGCTTTTATGTGGCTCTTATGGCTGTTAAGTCCCAAGACCCTCATTGGTCTAGACTTCTACTCCAGAGGGGGTTCATCCATTTCTTCATGGCTGTGTGTGTGCGTGTGCGTGGGGGGGGGGGCAGAGGCTCACAGATGGCAGCTGTCTTCTATTCTGTGAACATTGACTTTGCCCTGCTTAATGATTAGGCACCATGTTAGGCAAGATGCCTAGGGGTTGTAACTAGACTGCTTGGGATTTTATTGCTGTTCTTTGTACTAAGTGACTTCCCAACTATTTTGTGCCTCAGTTTCCTCTTATGTGAACCAGGGATAGAAAATGTGTCTACTTCCATAGGATTCTTGTATAGATTAGATTGTTACACACATAATCTATTAGAACAGGGTTAGAACACGCTAAGTACTTGGGCCTTGTAGCTCTTAACATCATTATTAGTTACTGTCATTCCTGTTAGGTTTTGGCAATATAACCCTCAATAAGACATGGTCCTTGAGGAGTTTATGGTTTTCCAGAATCTTCCCAATAGAGTAGTGTCGGCATTCATTCATTCATCAAATATTTGAGTGCCTCCCTATTGGCCAGAGACTGGAGAGATAACAATAAGCAAAGACACATGGACCTTGCTCTCCTGGAATTTATATTCAGCCAGGAAAATAATCATTAGTCAACCAGTCACACTTGTAAGATGCAGAAGTGCAACTGTGACAGCTGCTGCCACACAGCTGGGTGTTGAAAGCATGTCTGCAAGACCTGATCCTGCCAAGGAGGCCAGGAATGGTGATGCAAAGCTTGTGCTGTGAGCTGAGGCATCAGAGGGAATTAACTAGGTGAAGAGGGACCCAGGTAGTGGAAACTGCAGATGCAAAGGTCCTGTGGTGGCAGTGAGCAAGGAACTAAAAGAGAACCCACGTGCATGGAGTGCCAGAGGTTGGGTGGTGGTGTGAAGAGAGGGCAGAGAGGTGGGCAGGGCTCTGAGCACCAGGGTCTCCTGGGGACAGAAGGTTAAATATCAAGTCTTATTAATGCCCTGGTGTTCATTCCTCTCTGGTGTGTTAAGTACAAAACATCAAGGCAAAAGACTCAACCCTGGAATGGGCAGAACAATAAACAAGGCCATTATTCAGGTCCTGTTTACATTTAGTCAAGACCTGTGTTAAGGGTCAATGAGGTGTTTTAAGAGCTCTACTTTCATTAAAACCTTCAGAGCTCAGAAGTAAACAGAGTTGTGTTAAATTTCTATCCAGGTGCTTGAATTTCACATAATTATTGCACAAATATGGAAAGAGTCAACAGATATCATCTAGCCCAAGGCCCCTCCTTTCACAAAGGAGGAAACTGAGGCCCCAAGATGTTGAGTGATCGAGGCAAAGTTGGGTCAGCCAAGCCCCAGTTACAAGAACTCCATTTTACTCCAAGAACTCAGACCCTGGCCTCTCCGTGAGGGGTCTTCAGCTCACAATAGAAGCATAAATAAAATGGGGGACTCAGGAATGTGCTAATTGTTCCTCACTTCAGGAGACCAATCCTGAAATTGTATTTAAAATCTTTGTTCACGGGCAGCAAGGAAGAGTACAGGCCACGCCAAAGTTCACCAGCCCTGTGAGCTCAGGGCTACTAACTCAGAAGCCTCAAGTGCAGAGCATGTCTTCCATGTGGGTGAGGCCAGCCTGGTGCAGGGAGGTGAGAGCTCACCCCCTGCCCAAAGGGGATTACCCCGGCAGAACCAGGTCCCATGACATATCATCTTATTTCTCAAGAAGAACAGGAAATTAGGATTTTTATGTGAAATTTCCTGGCTTTTAAATGTTGATAAATAACCCACATTTCCTCAAACATCAATACAGCCCAAACAAAACACATCTGTGGGCTGAATTTGACCAACAGGCCGCCCATTTATAAGGTCAGCTGTGGCCTGCATGGGGGAGGCATCGCTCATTGGGAGTCGTAGCATCCCAGAATCTAGCACTAAGGCCACCGGAGGGGGAGAAGGGAGCCTGGAAAAGCTCTAGGCACCTTTCACATCCATCAACACACTTACCCTTCCTCACAGCCCCGTGAGGGAACCATTGGCATCAGTAGTTTACCTACAAAATTGTGGGATAAGAAAAACGAAGTAACTTGTCCAGGGTCCTGCAGCCATAAAGAGTGGAGTCAGGATTTGAACTCCTGTCTGACTTAGATACCTGGATCAGTCTGCTCAGGCTGCCATAACAAATGCCATAGACTAGGTGGCTTAAACAATAGACATTTCTTAGGTTCTGGAAGCCAGAAGTGTGAGATCAAGGTGCTGGCAGATTTGGTTCCCTGTGAGAGCTCTCTTCCTGGTCAACACCTTGCTCTGTCCACATGGCTTCTTTTCTATGTACAGACACCAGGGGAGAGAGCAAGCTCTCTGGTGTCCCTTCTTGTAAGGGCACTATTTCCGTCATGGGGCCCCATTCTCATGACCTCATTAAACCTAATTACCTCCAAATACCATCATGTTGGTGGGGGTGGATGGAGGGCTTCAATATGTGAATTTTCGGGGGGACACAATTCAGTTCATAGCAACGCTTGTGCTCTTTGCACTATATTGTAGTGTCAGAGAGAGAGGTTTTAGGTTGGAAAAAGGGTTAAGGTGATGGTCTTGAACTTCTTTCTGCCTTCATCCCTTTCATGAGCCTCTGAGCCCATGATCACCTTGTGCTGTGATTCTCAACACCCTCGAGGAGCATGACACTCACCCAACCCTCCGCTGCTGGGTTTTGGGGGCTGCTGGATATTCCTCTCTATTTTTTTTGAGTGATTTTCAGGCTGATGAGAAATACATATGGTTGGGCTTTGAAACGGATCGCTCATATGGGAATTGAACCCAGTCACAGCTGTTAAAAACCAGAGCAGAGCTTCTGTTACCCATGTTCTCTACTGGCCCATCGCCTGCCCCTTCTCTAGAAAGGTGGTTAGGCTGGAGATGGGCTTTTACATCACAGAAACAACTCAGAGTGTAACCGAGAATGTGGAATGCGTCCCAGGCCCGCCTGTGGCCTGGTCGTCCAAGCTGAATAAAGTGGGCTGACCTGCACATGTGTCCACATCTGTAAGTGCCTATGTGGAATTTAACACAGCTGCCCTTATTTCCATAATTAAAATGCCAAAAGAGACACGCTGTTCTGCAGTTACACTCACATAGCCAGGGGAGTTTTGCTTTTCCCTTTTTTTCCCTTTTGGAGGACCTGTTTGCAGAATAGATCCAGAAACTCCACAGGGTTGAGGCACGACCAGTGGGGAGGGCGTGTGCGTGAGGGTGGGGGGCACAGGACAGTCGACAGGGAAGATGTGGAAGGAGAGAAGGGAAGTTATTCTCGGACCCCTTTCCCAGTCCATTGTGACAGTTTTCTGTGCAAGATCTGCGTTAGGTTCCGTGGAAATCTTTAACTTAAGAGAGTAGCTTTTGGATTCAGAAAGACTGGGGATCATGATTAGACTAGCTGTGCCCTGGCCGCTGTGGCTTAGTTGGTTGGGCGTCTTCCCCTGCACCAGAAGGTTGCCAGTTCGATTCCCTCAGGGCACATGCCCAGGTTGCAGACTCGGTCCCTAGTAGGGGGCGTGCAGGAGGCAGCCGATCAATGTTTTTTTCTCTCCTCCCTCTCCCTTCCTCTCTGTCTTAAAAAAAAAATTTAAAAAAAGATTAGACTAGCTGTAGGACCTTGGGCACAGCACTTTGTTTTCTAAGATTCTTTTTCCTTTTGTTCAGTGGGGCTAATAATAACATCGATCTCATGGTGGTTGGGGAATGAGATAATAATAAACATGTCATGGGTACAGCACCCAGCGCATAATAAACTTAGTGGTTATTATCCCGTTACAATGAAAATCTAGCAATAGTAAGGTGATAAATGGTGGTGAGCACTACGCATGGGTGCCTGGGCGGTGTGGTGAACTTGCCCGTGCACAGTCTGAAGATTTCTCTAGCAGTCTGCACGAGGTGAGCCTGCTTTGAACTACAGAGGTCCTGGGTGTGCTCCTCCAAGAATGTGCTGGATTTGACATCGGGGTGAGGCTCGGTTCTTACATGGAGAGCCAGCTGTGTCTCCTTTCCGCAGAGCAAAGAACAGAGGAAATGACTCTCTCAGTTCTCCATTCTACTCAAGCCAAACAGTAATAAATTTTGTTGGATTGTACACACTCAGTGTCAAAGCCTCAATCCATCAGCTTCCCTGGGTCACCCCAGCCAGCCCTGACCATCTTTGTAAGTGTAGAGTTAGTATAGTCCATGGGAAACGTGAATCCTTTTAAATACAGGGCAAAAATCGATTTAGAGTTGTTTGTATGGAAAATAATACAATAATACAAAAATAGACTGTGTTTAGTGTATTCATCGCTGTAAACCTACTTTTGCTCCACCCTGTATTAGCCAATGTGAAGGATGACCAGGGAGGTAGAAGTTTTATGACTGTGTCCCAAAATGCAGTCATTACAAACAATGGGTTCTTCCCAGATGTGTCATCAAAAATGAACTCCAGTATAAGTTTTAGCAGGTAGACTTTGGGGTGGCTATGAGGAAGAGCTTTGGACTCAGGATGGTCAAATTCTAAAACATTGTTAGATCAAGAGAAGGGTGTGGAGACCTTTTAAGAACAAATTCATCAGGAATGTCACACCTCAAAGTGGCAAATTGCCCTAGATAAAAGTCAGGGCACAAGCTTCGTCAATAGGAAAAACCGTAAATCCGAATATTTTCTATCGAAACTGCCTTAGAAAGCAGGGTGTACACACTGTTATGTCCCTGGAGGCAAGAAAAAATGACCTTTCAGCATAGATGATATAGTCTAACCTGCCCTCCGCCTGCCCTGAATTTCCACCTGCCCCGCCCTGCCCTGTGCTGGTCCTGCGTGTCCTCTTGGTTTAAATTCTCTGTGGGACATCAGTGTGGTTTTTTATGCCCCTCTCCCGCCTCCGTCCTGCTGGGGCTGCATTTTGGCTGTGGGGACAAGCCTGGCCAGAGGCGTGGGTTTCCCGAGCTCCTCCAGGGAGAGTGGCCAGACTGCGCCACGGGAGCGCGCTCTTCCTGAACATTCTCTGAAGAACCAGCGCCAGCAGGTCCTTCGAGCGCTTTCAGATTTGCCCGGCGGGAGCGTGTGTGTAGAGGGGGCGGGTTGTCGATGCTCTTACTCATGTTTTCAGTGAGTGTCTGTGCAGCGCTCTGTCGGCCCTGGGCCGGGCTCTGGGGTAGCTGTTGAGGTGGGTGGTTCTTGTCTTTAGAGGGCTCACTGTAGAGAGAGAGGGGAACTGAGCAGGCAGTTGCCATAGGATGTTTTAAGTGGGGCGATGGCCAAATCCGGAGTGCTGGGGAACTGGGAGGATGGGCACATACTTAGATTTGGGCGAAAGTGATGCCTCGGTTGAAATCTGAAGGATGAGCAGGTGGCTGTCCGTGGAAACTGTCTCGCCGCTCCTCTCTCCATGCCCTCCCGCCCCCTCCTCCCTCGCAGGATTTTGTTTCTCTGCAGAAACAAAAATGCTCAGAGATGAGGTTTCCGGAAACCAGAGATGAGTTATCTGCAGCTGGCCTGAGGCAGGAAACTCACATTTTCCTTCTCTCCCCGACCACCTTGCTTCTGTTCATGCTGGGAGGGAGGTGTCTCGAAGGAAACCCCAGAGATTTTCAAGGAAAGGGGAGGTTCCAAGAATCGTGCTCGATCGTTGACAGATCTGAGTTGAAACGTCCCCCTTCAGAGTCAGTTGGCTGCCTGAGCCCCCAAGGGGAATCCACCTCCAATTTTTCCATCTCTGCAAGGGAGTCCCTGGGACCCACACCTGGGGGAAGGGCTGGGAGGAGATGAGAAGATGAGATGAGAGCCAGGGTGCAGCCCCCAGGCTGGCAGAGTGGGCCGGTCTGAGGCGAGGGAGTGATAATAGCAGACATTCGTATAGCGTTTGGTAGGAGCCATGCTTTAGAATTGTCACTTTTAAAACTCACTACATCCGTATGGGACAGGTACTATATCCCTGGTCTTACAGGTGGGGAAATCGAGGCACAGAGAGGTGGGCTAACTAGCCCAGTGTTGTATAGCTAGTTAGTAGCTGAGCTGAGATTTGAACCCAAGCCTCTTGTGTTCTTAAAAACTCAGTAAGTAGGCTGCCAGAGGTACACAGAGCTGGCATTATCTATATTTAGGCCTGACTTGCTGGGATATAGATGCGTTCATGCATCACAGTTTGGGAGGGCCCTAGTCTGGACCCTAGTTTGGGAGGGCGTAGGTAAGGTCTTCTTTTATTTTGGCTCCGGTGACTGCCTGTGTGTTGACACCTTTTGTCTGCTCTGGCTATGAAACAGACCTGACTTTGGGGGTGGGATGAATAGTTAGAGGGAAGTGGTGAATCTGAAACCTCCGGGGCTGCCTTTAGAAATGTAGACATCTCCCCTAAAAATCCAGGCCTTTCTGGAAAGTTCACTCAGGCAAAGTGGACCCACAGTCCCACCTAGTACTGGCCAGTGGGAGCCGAAGCCTGGCTGCTGGCTGTGGGGGAGTTGGCTGCAGCCCCCACTGTCCGTGCCTGGGCGCCTGCCCCTGTGGGCGTGGGAGGTACCACTGGCTAGTGTTCAGGCTGCCTCAGTTTGAGTTGGGATCTTCCAGTGTATGACGATGACCCCGGACAAGACGCTGAGCGCTGTTCTCCTCACCTGCAAAGCGAGGATACATCCCTACCTAAGAGGCTGTTGGAGAACTTGAGGAGCTGTGTGCCAGTGTGCACCACATCTGGCATCTCGTGTGCACCAGTTAGGAGCTCAGTGCATGCTCTTTGTTGGGGTTCTCCATCTCTTCCACGGTCCCCACTGCCACCCCCTGTGTGCAGAAACCAGAGGTGTGGGAGGACCGGCATTTCACCCGAGTCCTGGCCACCACCTCTGATGGGCCCCCATGGAATGTGCCTCTCACCCAGCTGGACTCCAGCTCTCCTGGTGCCTCCCTTACCTTCAAGCCCGCAGAAGTGGGAAGTTGAGTTGACAAGCCCGTGAGGGGCAAGACGGTGGGTGGTGTAATAACAGGAAATCCTGTCATCTGGGTTGGTGTCTTACCCGGTCAGCCGGGGAGGGACAAGGGATGAGATAATACAGACCAGTGGGTCATCCCCCCTTTTTTTTCTATTATGGCCCTTTTGGCTTCTGACTGAACTTCATGCCTTGCTTCCCTTGAGGGCTGGTCCCACTACGCGTTCCCTTCCCACTTGTCTCAGGTCTCTCCTTCCTTCCCCTCGTAGCTCAGTGGCTGCTGCTGCTGCCGGTGGGAGCAGCAGAATTGTTTTCAATGAAACCTGGTGTGGGAGTCCAGTGTGTGAAATAGAGGAAGCCGGGATGTTGCTTCCATCACAGTCCCCTCAACCCTTTCCCCGAGCTCTGCCCCGATCGTCTTAATTCCACCTTTTATCGGGGTGGTCTGGCCCCTACTCTACGGCCCCCTTCGTGAGTTTCACCTGCGTCCTTAATGCAGGTTAACTGCTGGTCTGGCGATACTTTTAAAAATATGCTGACAGGCAGGGGAATGGAGCTCTTAGAGGAGTACAGGCTCCGGGGTCAGATGTCCTGGGTGGAATCCTCGAAGCCAACAGCGGCCGAGCCTTGCTGTGTGCCAGGCTCTGCTCTAGGAACTAACCATTCTAGGATTAATTCCTTTAGCCCTGGGAACAATCCTGTGGAGTAGGTGTCTATTATCCCAAAGTTCCTGTTGAGGACACAGGCACAAGGGACTCAACCTGTGAAGCGAACCTGCACAGGTAGGTTATTGGTCACAGCGGCCGCGAAGCGAGCCCAGCTGTTCAGGTCCTTGCCCGCAGTGAGGCTCCTCTCTGTGGTGGCCTGGTCGCCAGCCCTCCTCACAACCTCTGAGGGGCCGTTTCCTTGGGTATAGAAAGTGGAGATGTTACTGCTACCTTATGGTTTTGTTTTAGGCTTAAATGAGGAAACACCTATACCTTGTTGACAATAGTGCCTGTGACTTAGAAAGTCAACTTTAACTGGGGGAAAAAGCCAGCCCCCGTCCTAGGAGCAATCTGGTTTTTATTTCTTATTTATTTATCTGTCTGTCTATCATCTATTTTTGCTCCAATAAGTCATTACTTTTCTGTTTCCCAGGAAAGGGTGGAAAGAGTAGAAGGAGGCTGCAGGATGCCAGGCCTCTGTGCCTGGGAGGAACATATGTCCTAGAATATCCTAGAATTGGGATTTTCATCTCTTTGCATCTAGGGAACCACAAACCACAGACTCTTCAATTCTGTTGTTTTCCCCCCGCTTCTCTTCCTTCTTATGCTCTCCAAGTTGAACTGGCTGACTCAGTGAGGACGGTGACAGGGCGAGTTGTCCCCCTGCGATTGTAAGTATAAGCATCTCTAATGCCTGGGCACTCTGACTCCCAATTTTTGGAAAAGATGGTGCTCCTGAGAGAGTGGCCCTGATGGGAAGAAATCACTGTCGGAGCTCTGTGTCACCCTTTCCTTCCAGCATCTAGCACCATGTCTGACACAGCGCAGGCTTTCAGGAAAGGGTTATGATTCAGTGAATGAATCCCCAGGGTCCCAATTCTCAGTCACTCTTTCCTTTGTTGGAGGGAAGCCGCTGCCCAGTTCCCCCCAGAAGGGTGGTGCATCGAGTCAGGGGGGTGGAAAATCCCTCTTTCTCTCAGTTCGTCTAAGACCGGGGTAGAGTTTTTCAGAAGTGCCCTTTCCTAGTAAACCAAGTACAAGCAGAATAAACACAGGGTATAGAAATAGAAGGTGGATTTTGCATATGACTCAGCCCCGGCCCTTTCCCTCTCCTCGCCCCTTCTCTCTCTGAGTTAAGTTCTCCGGTTACCAGCCTGAGGGGGTTTGGGCTGGCAGGTTCTCAGGCCTGTGGGATTCTCTGACACTCCTAGGACAGCCTGCTTCCTGATATTGTGCCCTTGATGGGAACTCCCTCCCACAACTTCTTCTCGGCTTCAAGCCATGCACGTAAGCTTGGTGGCGGTTATTATTAATTGAAAAAAATTGTTTAATGGTTTTTGAATAGGATTGTGTTCCTAGGGTACAAAATTTTAAACATATAAGGAGCTATATGGTGAAGAATCTCCCTTTCCGGTGCCCCAGAAACTCAGTTCCCATCCCCCCCCAAAGATAATATAACAATAGTTTATTGTTTAGTCTCCCGAGCTGCTTTATGCCCATATAAGGAATATTTGTGGAAAAGCAGCTGGGGATACCCACACTTTATACATACAAGGTCCCTGAGCAGCGTGGTGTAGCATCTGCAAGCCAGTGTTGTTGCCATCCCTAATTTCCAGCAAAAGCTCCAAACTTCTCTAATCTCTCACTTGGGGAGATGGAGAACAGGAGAAAAACCCAGTGCATTTATACATAATTTCAAAAATGCTGTGTGTGTGTGTTTAAAAATCAAGGTGCTAATTTCAGTGCTGAGGGCCTCCTGGAATGCAGATCATGACAGGAATTTGTTGGTGTTGTGTAAATAAAAATGTGCCTATTCCCCTTTTTGACAAGGTAGCATGTCGTACAGACTGCTGTGCATCTTGCGTCTTTCTTTTCACTTCATGTGACGTAGATCTTTTCATAGCATTCCTTAGAGCACGTCAAGGTCTTGAACTTGGGACTCGATAAGGGACAGATGCGTGGTTCTCTTGCCAAACCTAGTTTTAGCACTTCTTCCAGTTGCGTGGAATTCCGTTGTCCGAATGAACCGTATTTTTCTGGGAACACTTCAGTGGTGCACATTTGTGTCGATTCCTGTGATTTGCTGCAGTGAAAACTCCACACACGTAGGCAGAGGCCTTGTCTAATTCAACGTGCTCGGGCAGAAATAAGACGGGGTTTTGTAAGGGACGGAGGAGCTTGCTGACTCGCCCAGCCAGGAGAGGAGAGCGCTGACTCGATTGGTCAGATAGGGTCGACTCTGTTCAGATAAGTCTGTCTGACGATACCTAGCGGGGAAGGTCTTGAACGTGGGACTTAATAAAGGACAAAATGTGTGGGTCTCTTGCCAAACCTGGTTTTCGTCCACTACGTCTAAAGTATATAAGGCAGACTCCCGCTCCTGTGCCTGGCCCCTTCTCAGTAAAGGACAAGGACTGCCCTTGCCCGTGGGGTGAAAGCGCCTCAGTGTCCTGCTGCTTTGCTCACCCGCCACCACCTCCCGCCTCCGGTGGGGCTGCTTCTAGCTTCGGTCCTCTTTGCTGAGCCCGTGTCTGGGCAGTTGTGTCGAGTTCACTCCTTAGCCTCCGCTCCGTTGTCAGCCGGTTTCTACCTCAAGCTTTGCCTTCTCGTGATGCTCTGCAGAATTCTGGCCTTGGCCGTGGCTGGCTGCAGCCCTGGCTGGACCAAAGGGGCGGTGCCTCCCCCTCACTGTAGGCTGGAGCCTTTTCCCCCTCCGTGAGAGGCAGGGGAGGAGGCAGGGGTTGCTGGAGAGCATCGTGAGACTCCCCAGTACCACTGTGAAATGTCCCTGGGCCCCAATCACCTGTGTCGTCACGTCCAGCCAGTTAACTATTGTTATGTTACGCTTGGGTAGATGCCTCTTCTACCTGTTCCAGGAGGGTCTCCATAGTTCTTGACCTTGAAGCCCACCCTTCTGCTGACCTCTTCCTCTTGCCATTTTCCCTGAAGCGTCTTCTTGAGTACAGTGTTTTCCCAGCGCAGGTTCCTTGGGACACCCGTTCCGTATCATCTGGTCTCAGAATCGTTAGTCCCTCAGCATCGTGAGTCCCTAAGATAAGCCGGGAAACTGTTCGAAGTAGTGTGTTAATAGGACTAGTTTCCCCACCGTTGAGGCTGGGCTTCTTCTCCTCTGGTTGGGAGACTTCCCAGTGGCCATGAAGACCTCGCTGGGAGGTGTTTCCCCTCGGAAGCAGCCGTCCTGCCTCTTCCTGCTCTACAGCTGTCTTCTGGGGCTGCCCACTGGGTTTCTGTTTTTCATCAGAGAGACACCTCTAGCCTCTAAACGCCCTGATGACCAA
The DNA here is from genome assembly GCF_964146895.1 of Miniopterus schreibersii. Lineage (NCBI taxonomy): Eukaryota > Metazoa > Chordata > Mammalia > Chiroptera > Miniopteridae > Miniopterus > Miniopterus schreibersii. The sequence continues at coordinate 58,003,483 of NC_138112.1, forward strand.
GCTTCTCGAGGCCCAGTAGCCTCTGTCGGACCAGCCCGTACCTGGGGAAACCCCTTGGTTGTGTTGATGGGGTGGCCTTCCAGGAGCTTGCCGTGAAATTGGATCTCAAAGTGCAGTATCCGCCACAGACACGTTTTCTGTGGTGGGAAAGGAAGGTGTTTTTCTTGCTCAGCGCCTGTGTGCAGCTGCCCGGGCTCTTTCTCATAGAGAAGTTTAGATTGCGGGCGTCTCTTCTCCTGTCTCCATCCTGCTGGGTTTGTGTTCTGCACAGAATGATATCTCGCCGTAACTTCCTGTGTATCCTACACGTGGGAATGCGTTTTCAGGGAGGAATTAATACCCAGCAGGTGTTGTCAGAAGCATTTTGCTCCTTAATAACCAGGACTGGTGGGATGAGTAAAGAAATCATATGAAGTCATGAAGAGGGTCCTCCCAGGGAACTCACTGGAGTGGGAGCCAGTTATTCTTGTTTTTAGCTTCCTTACCTGGATCCAACTAAAGAAAGAGCAGTAGGGTGGGTCCCATGATTTGACAATCTCCATCCTGTCACTGCAGCTCAGTAACTGTTTGCTGCCTGGATACATAAACTCTGTATCCATGGTGGGGATGCGTAACTCCCCACCAGGGTCCCCTGTGAAGGACCGCCTCAGTCCCTCGGGAATGGGAGGAAAGACCACCCAGACCATGGCACCGAGGCGAATGCCTCCGCTGGATTTGGAGGAGAGCTGGGGCGGGGTTATGGGAAAAGATGTTGAATTTGTAGAAGGTCTGGGTTTGAATCTTAACTCCGCCACTGACTTACTTAGGGGACCTCTCTGAGCCTCCATTTCTTTATCTATACGTGAGGGGTAATAATTGCCCCTCTCTCCACACACACGTACTTTATAACCTTTGGTTGAAGAATGTATGAAAGATGCATTTTAGACCATAAAGCCTACAAATGTGGGGACTTACAAAATTGTGGTCTTTCTCTTCTTGGCATTTTGTTTGTTTGTTTGCTCCTTCTGAAGCCAGGAGCCTTGGCCTGCCTCCACCAGCTCCGTTAGCTGGGACCTCCTGGAACTGCCTTTTTGAGAAGGTTGTTTTTGTGAGCTAAGAAGTGGGCCCCCTATAGGGTTTCCATCACCCCAGTTCCCTAATAACATTGGTGGACTGGTATTATCAGGGCCGAGGAAAGTTCACCCTTCTGGGGCTCGGCCTGGGCCCCTGCCATTGGCCAGCATGCCATCATTGTCACCTGTCCGTGAACTGGACAGCGGGAGCTGTACCATTGAGGGCTGCTTGACCGTGTTTTTCTCTCCCCAGGCGGCTGCTGAAGAGTGAACTCGGATCCTTTATTACAGACTATTTCCAGGTAAGCGTGTGGGTCTGAGTGTCCGTCATTACTGTGCCTGTGAGATGTGTCCCTAAAAGGGTGGCCGATGCTGTATACCTGGGCATTCATTCAACATCCGAAATGAGCATCCCGAGTTCCTGCTGGGCACTGGGCACTGCAGTGCAGCGGCTGCCTGGGAGCACGGGGCAGGTATGGTCCCCGGTCTTCAGAAGGTCATAGTCTCAGGCACGGGCTCCTGGGCTTTTTAGTCTCAGGACCCCTTTATGCTCAAAGCTTTTAACTTATTTGGATTCTGTCTATCTGTCTTCACTATATTAGGGACTAAACCTCAGAAACTTTACAATATGCTTTAATTCACTTAAATAACAAAGTTATTAAATATTGGCCCTGGTTGGTGTTGCTCAGTGGTTAGAGCATTCGTCTGTGCATTGAAGGGTCACGGGTTTGAGTCCCAGTCAAGGGCACATACCTGGGTTGCAGGTTCGATCCCCAGCCCCAGTTGGGGTGTGTGTGGGGAGGCAACAAATTGATGTTTCTCTCTCACATCGATGTTTCTCTCTCTCTCTCTCTCTCTCTCCCTCTCTCTCTCTCTCCCTCTCTCTCCCCCTTCTCCCTCTTTTCCTCCCTTCCACTGTCTCTAAAAAATCAATGGAAAAAATATCCTCAGATGAGGATTAACATAACTCTCAGAATAAAAAAATAGTTAGGAGAGTGGCCTTGTTTGATGTGTTTGCAAATCTTCCCCATCTGGCTTCTGAGAAGGTAGCCAGACCCTCATATCTTTTTCCCATTCAACCTGCTGTGATACTGCATGTCGTGGCTCTGGAGAACTCCACAGGATACTCACGGAGGGTGCAAGGTAGATAACAGCCTGGTGTTGTTAAGGAAGTAGTTTTGAGCATGTGGAAAGGTCTGAGGGATCCCCCAGGGGACCCCAAACCACACTTTGAAAACTGCTTCTCTCATGACATTCCCCCCCACCCCTATGTATGGCATCTAATTGGGTTAATTATAGGTACCCTTTAGCCAAGTTATTTCTTGTTGTCTATTTTGTTAAAGACAGACTTGTATCAGATGATCTAACGTTTCTCCTGCCTGAACACTTGTTATGGGGCAAATGAGTTCAAGGTTTCATTAGAGGATGGTTTCTAATCCCCTGACACAGCTCCCTTCCTGATTTAACCCACAGGCCATGGGGGGAGGCTGTGGGGAGGTGTGTAACACCTGCATGAAGTCAGAGTGCCCGCCTATTGGCTGAGTGGTCTTGGGAAAGCTGCTTCACTGCTCTGTACCTCAGTTTCCTCATCTGTAAAATGGGAATAAAAATATGATCTACCTTATAGGTCATTGTATGGTTTATATGAAATAACACATGTAAAGCACTTAACAGTTGGTGTATGGGGGGCGGAGTAGGAAGGTTGTTAAGAGCGTGGCCCTCAGAGTTAGGCTTCCTGGGTTCAACACCCACCATACACCATAGCCACTTACTCGCTGTGTGACCTTGAGCAAGTTGCTTTACGTCTCTGTGTTTTAGTTTCCTGTTCTGTAAAAACAGGGATCATAGGACCTAACCTTATAGAGTTGTTGTAAGGACTAAATAAATTGTTATTTGTAAAGTGCTTAGAACAGTGACTAGCACTGAGTAAGACCATGATAAGTATAAGTATTCATTAAATTTTTATATATTCATATTTGTTATTCTGAAGTGTCACCCACCTCTTTTAATGAGAAGGTGACAGAAAAATACATAACATCTTGGTTTCAGGTTGGTGAGGCTATTCTGTGTCTGAGGAGAACCTACTTCTAAGACAGTTTTAAGAGATTTTAGGTTTTAAAAACGGCATAGGCATCCTTTTGTTTATTTTTTCTTTTTACGAGTCAGGAAGCTTAAACTTTCATGTGTATTTTAAGAGAACGACAAATGTCAGTCGTTTCACACACACACAGTGGAAAATGGCTGCTGTAAATGTGGACAAAGCGAGACCCTACCGAAGCCTGTAATTCAGCTGGGTCAGACGTCTCCGCTGCTTGAAAGGAAGCTCCTGCCCTGGGAAAGACCAACGTAAAGATTAGGAAAGAGATAATTAGTCACAAATGTGAATCATTTCAGTTGACCTTGACTCAAAGGTCGGTGTTGTCCTTACTCCCTTCTTTCGCCGCCTCTAATGATTGTTTTTTAAATCCAGCTACGGAGAAGTGGTCTTTTAATCCATCTTGGAGAAGCCTGCTGGCCCAGCAGCCTTCCTCGCTGACATTTAAAATAGACAGGGTTTGGTGTGGTTTCAATCGAGTTTTAAATGTCAGTCGTCTTTTGGCATTGGGGGCTACCCTCAGGACAGGTGAGGAAGGGCATTTGGGTGGGGACTTGTTTATCTGAGGAGGCCCTGAGGTTTTCGGGGAGGTTAATGCTGCTTGCAAAGTATGCCAGACACTTCACAGCTAATAGCCACATGTCATTTTCTACTGAGAGCTTAATCAGAGAAACCACTGAGTGAATATTGAGTCTCTGGGGGTGTGAGATGGGACCTGGTTTTTACAGTTTTGACTCTGGGGTTTTCCTTAGCTTTAGGTGCTAGACTGGAAAGAAAGCTATCCTAGACACTGTGTATTTAAATGTAGGTTTTAAGTCTCATGTGGGTGCAGAGCCTTTTTTATTTTTATTTTTTAATTTTAAAAAAAAGATTCTCACCTGATACGCTTTCATTGATTTTAGAGAGAGAGGAAGGGAGAGGGAGAGAAAAAGAGAAACATTGATGTGAGTGAGAGAGAAACATCAATTGATTGCCTCATGTACTTGCCCGAAACGGTGATCTAACCCTCAACCTTGGTATGTACCCTGACCAGGAGTTGAACCCACAACCTTTGGGTACACAGGACGACTCTCCAACCAACTGAGCCACACTGGCCAGGGCGAGCCTTTTCTATTTTTAAATGCATTCGGTCCTCTAGTTTTTAGAAAGTCCCTGGTACATAGTAGATGCTCAGTAAATCTTGGGGAGGCGGAGAGAGGGGGGTTGTCCACCACAGATATGTAAGGCATTTTAGGCGGTACATGCAATGGCATTAAATAACATAGACAGTGTTGTCAGAAAGTGTTTCCCTTCCTTATTTTCCTTTAGTGCTTCTGGTTGTGCCACGGAGAGTCTTGGTTTGTGCCACTATCACACACTTCTAGCCTGGGTGACCTCCCTTGTTTAAGGAAGAGAGAGCAGGCCTCCAACCTGGGGTCTTCAGCTGGGGACACTGTCTGATTAGGATTTGATAACACCCATTTGTTTGAGTTGGGTTGATCATTGAGTCACATTCTATTTAAGACGCATGATGTCACTATTACTTCCTTTTTAAACATTAACGCTCTTAAAAAGTGGGTTGATTTTATAAAATTTGCATACAAAGAATAACAGTGTAGGTGGCCCTGGCTGTGGCCAAACTGTGGTGGTGGTTCAGGAGAGACAGGTTCAGAAAGGCCCGTGCTAGGCGCTGCTCGACAGTGGGCTGGTTCCAAAGCCATGCGAAGGACTGTCCTTGTGAGCAGGAACATCCAGGAGGGAGGCTCACAGAGGCCAGCCGCACGAGGTTCAGCCAGCAGATGTAGTTGCAAGAAGAAAAGTCAGATGGGCTCTAAAGAGGAGGAGGAGGGAGGAAGGCCTGGGGACAGGTGAGGAGCGGAACCCAGCAGGGGACAGGTAAGACCCCAGAGGTGCAGATGGATGTGGCTGTTGGGGGAAGTCATGAACGGCTGCTTGACACCGGGCTTCTCAGAGTGGAAGACAATCAGAGGGTCTCCTCCTGGCCATTTGCCTTCAGCAGCCAGTCCGTCTCCTCCCAGACCCCGAACCCGGTATCACCCACCTCTTGTAAAGCCGTCTTGGTGGCCCTGCTTTTGAAGGTGAGGACGTTTAAGTTGCAGCTTTTTTTTTTTTTTTTTTTAAATATATCTTTATTGATTTCAGAGAGAGGAAGGGGGAGGGAGAGAGAGACGCATCACTGATGAGAGTCATTGATCGGCTGCCTCCTGCGCCCACACGAATCTCTGACATCTCCAGCGTTGGTTTTTCTTTTTCCTCTGTTTTGAATTGCACCCGGAAGGAAAATTGGGGTTTCTAAGAGGAACTCTGTGTACTAGCGACAGCTCTGAGGGATCGTTGGTTCAGTATAACATTGGAAATGATGATATGAAATGCTCTGCATTTTTCTGTCGCCTGACTAGGTACCTCTGTGGTTCGGGCGGTGGGGATGGGAGGTTTGCACTTTTTGTCTTTCTGCCTCTGCTGGCTGCGCTATGTTTGTTAAAACCTTTTCGCTGGGCCCAGAAAGTTCAATTTCTTTTGGTTAGAACTAGTTGTACTTGATACAGAAACTCAGTCTCTAGTCAGTGGCTGTGCACAAGATACCACTTAGGAGAGACAATTAGTCACCGCAATTGCCAGTAGGTCGTGGGGCCTGGTGGTGTTTGATATAAACATTTCTGTTTTCGGCTCATATCTGCTTGAGTTCCAGAAAACCAGTTTCCCCTTAGCTCATTATGACCAGAGAAGGTTCATTATGCTTGTGGCACATGGCAGAAAGCCAGAGGAGGAGATCCAGCGTCCCGGTCACCGTGGAGTTGGAAATTGAAGACAGTGTGGAGGCAGGGATGCCTCCACCTGGGTAACACACAGCATCGTGCTAACTGAAGACCTGAATGGGCGGTGAAGGCCTAGAAACAGGCCCAGAATGAATGTATTTTGTAGGGACAAAGATGGGACTTGGAGGAATCCACAGAAAGTTGGGTAGAGGGATGATGAAGAGAGGGGGACATTTTTTGGGTGATTTTTCAAACCCACCTTGAATAGAGGGGAAAAGTCTCAGCTCCTCTTTGATCAATCTGGGAAGGCTTCTAAAATGAGTGGAATTCCCAAAATGGAAAAAGAGATTACTAGGTGGATAGAGGGTAGTGAGGGACAGTTCGCATATACTCTGCTTTGAAGGTGAAATCGGGGCCAGTATACAGAAGGGCTTTGAACAACCGGAGCTGGGCTCCAGAGAGAAGACAAGAGAGGGAGATGGCGATGGCTTAGGTGAGGTCATTAGAGGTCGCATTTTGGATTTGGCCAGTACTTGGAGGAAAGGCATTGTGGAGTTTGTAACCACTGGGGTCGCCACCCCGAGGAGAGAGAACGGGGTGGCACCAGTCTGAGGGCTGCGAAAAGGACCCCTGGATGTTTCAGGCGACTGTCTGGGCTGCTGCCCGCCAGCCAGCGGTTACCTTTCAGCAGCTTTCTTCTACTTAATCTCCCTGGCAATTACGTGAATTTTATGCAATTATTTGAATATTTTTATTATACTCTTCTCAAATTTTATGAAGATAAATGGAAAAATGAATCTTGAAATTGACCACCGTAGGGCTTAATATAATTGAGATGACGATGAAAATCAATAGGCTTGCTGAAACGGCGGATCTTGCGCCTCATTGGACTTAGGTTATTGCACATTCAGTTGTTACAGAAGGAACATGTAGGTACGAAATGCCCAGCATACATCCCCCAAAGACGAGCTTTGAATACAAGGTTAATTAGGGAATTTACAGTCCTTTGTCGCTTTATGGGAACAGAACGCCTCCTTCGAGGAATCCTGTAAGCTTCTTGTTCCACGTGACTACTTGTTTTCAGGAGCCCATTATGTATGAAATTGGGTGACTTCCTGTAGACCAGGCAAGGAGTCCAGGAGCCAGCTTTAGGGTGCCTGGGGCCGGGGGCGGGAGGGAGTCGGGTGGGAGGCAGGATAGACACTGGCAACGTGGCATTCAAATAAGTAGGACTGTTCAGCAATTCAGCGGCCATGAGGCGTAAGGCCTGAGTTGGACGGGCTGAGAAATACTGGTTAGGCGTGCCAACTTCCTCCCAGGATGCTTAAGATCTGTAAGGAGGACAGATGTAATAATAGTAACAACAGCTAACACTTTCAAGATTTATATGCCGGGCAGTGTTCTTAGTTGGTGGTTCTCAAAGTGCTTGTTGCTTGGGCCAGCATCTTCGGCATCACCTGAGAACGTGTTGGAAAAGCAAATTCTCAGGCTCCAACCCAGACTAACTCAGAAACTATGGAGTTGGGATCCAGCAGTCTGTTCTCACAAATCTGCCATGATTCTGATGGGCACACAAGTCTGAGAGCTGCTTCAAGCATCTTTCCTGAGCTGTCATTTATTCCTCCTGACAGCCCATGGAGAAGATTTTGTTGTTAGCAGTTTGCAGATACTGCAGCTGCAGCTCAGAGAAGGGAGGTTATCCAAGATCACGCAGCTAGTAAGAGGTAGAGCAAAAATCAAACCCGGGCCACCTGGCCAGAGATGAAAAGAATTTGGGTCATACTTTAAATGTTAAAATACCCTTGAGACATCCCCTAAAAAACTCCAGAGAAGAGAAATTTCAGTGTTTGTGTTTTTTTGGGGGGGAGAGGTGTTGTTCAGCATAACAGACATGGACTGTTTTCCTGTTTCCTTGTAAAATAACTTTTTAAAAAGCCCCCATTCACCTTTTAATCACCACTGACAGGGTGCTGGATGCCGAATGAAGAATTAGCATTTGTACCAGGTTTTTAATCTGCATTCTCCACCTGGGGATTTCTCTCTGGTCCCAGCACACCCACATACCTCCCCCTCTCCCCGAACCAATTTATTAGGGACTCTCTGGGCCTGGGGGTGAATTGTGCTTATAAGACTTTTTGTGGCTTATCTAGAAAGGCATCAGAGTTCACAGGAAACGTAAGCATCCTTGGAGATGCTGGCGGTATTTCAAAGTCACAGAGGGGAAAAAAGGAGAAGGCCTGTGATTTTCATCACTGGCTGGGTGCCAACCACAGGAACTTTCGTAGACATTGATGTCCCTGGAAACGTGCCTGGACTGGAATTGTTGGTTAATACAACTTCTCGGTAGGTGGAGTGACACACTGCTAGATTCCTCTGGGCTAGGAAAGAATGTCTTATTTGGGAATAGGCTCCACCTAGGAACTAGGTATTCACCTTGTTAGACATCAGCTCTGGGTACTGGAGATGAAAGCCCCAGAGAATACTTTTGGAGATGTGCAAATTGGGAAGCTGGTAGCGGCAGAAATGACCCAGCTGGATGGAAGCTTTGTAGGGGAACCCAGTTACATGGCTGGAGATGGCCAAGCCTGCTGCCCCCAATGTCTGTGAACCTGAAATGGACCTCTTCTACTTTCCCCTGTGGGCAGGGACCTAAGAAACTTCTCCAATTGACAGGGCAGGAGAGTGGGATGGCTAAAAGCACCGGCCCTTCTGCCAGGTAGATCTGGATTCCAATTCTTGCTAGAACACTAATTGGCTGTGTGACTGCAGGCAAGTTATTTAACCTCTCTGAGCCTCAGTTTTCTTAGCAATAATCTAGGTGTAATCCTGGTACCTCCTTCAAAAGGTTGATGTGGTTACTAGATGAGATGCCATGTGTTAAGGGCTTGATACATACTGAGCAGTCTACAGATGATGGCTATTCGTACGTTAGTATTTTTTATTATCATAGCTAAAGTAAACCAGAGGAATATACTGGGGCGGGGGGAACGTGGGCTTTGGATTCAGACCAACTGAGATGCAAATTCCAGTCTCACATGTGCAAGTTGCTTCTCTGAGCCTCCGTGTCTTCATCTGCAAATGGGGATAGGATTGTGACTAAGGTAAATGAGGTATGCATGAACAGGGTGTACCACAAGGGCTGACAAAGAGTAAAAACCAATAAACAACTCTGGCATTTTTCCGAATATTATCACGCAGGGCTAGCAGCCTCAGCACTGACAGAATTCCCACTGTGTGGAAAGTTCTTTCTCCTGGGAAGATGGGGGTAGCCTCACTCTCCCTGCCCCCTAGCCCCGTGGTTCCCCGTTTTCCTGAGTCCCTGTGGCCCTCTCTGGAGGTGGAGGTGCCTGCTTGACTAGAGGCGCACTGTTGACAGCCCCCCCCTCCCCTCCTCCTGCCCACCCTCTGGGATTACCAATCCCCTGCAGACTGGGTGGTTTCGGATGCCTTTCCCCAGACATCTTTGTTGTTCACATTCTTCCTAGCTGCACCTCATTTTTTGTGGGCAGCCCATTTCTTGATGCCTTAAAAAAATACATATGTCAGCTGTGTTTCATTTCCGGGCCTGTCCGCCACTTCATTAAAGTGCTGTGTATTCCACATCTAAGTTCATCGATGGGGCGGGGGTGCCTTAAGTGGCAACGGGCCTGGTTCCAAGTCCCAAATCATTTCCTAGGTGGCTGCTACTTAATGAAACCGTTTTTTGGCTTGAAGCCTTCAGGCTCGGGTAGTGGGGGGTGGGTGCCGTGGGGCAAGGAGTGGGACAAGAGAAAAGCTGGTTCCTCTCCAGCTCCATTGCCCCCCACCCCAGCCCCAGCCCCAGCCCCAGCCCCGCTGCCACAGCAAACATCACCCAGCGCCTTCCAGAGCTGGCATTTGTCAGGGGCGGGGGATATGAGAGGTGAGGTCGGCGAGAACAGACACTTAAAAAGACAAACAGCGCAGACAGCTGCCCGAATCGCGGCTGGTTTTCTTTTCTTCTTCCTTTTTTTAGGTCCCAGCAGCCTTTAGCCCCACCCATGACCAGCTGGCGTGTCCCTTTGTGAAGTGACCAGCAGACAGGCTTCATACTTGCCAGGGCCCAGTGCAAAATGAAAATGTGGCTGTTTCCCATGGGCCTGTGAATGGGTGACCCCCAAGAGATTGTCACCTCCGCACTCTGGGCCCAGAGATCAGGGGGTCCAGAGGCCCCTGCTGAGTCACCAGCACATGTGTCAGGGTCCTGTTGCCTGTCGAGGCCTGGGAGGGTGGCACCAACCCCGCCTCTCCCTGCCCCGGTGCCTGGACCCCCACCACAGGACCCTGTCACCATCTCAGGGGTAGGATGACTGACAGTGATGGGGCCAGGCTCCAAGAAGCCGGTGCCTAAAAACCCCTTCTGGGGAGGGGGTAGAAGGCAGGTCCACTGAGGCCCCAGGTCCCCGGTGTGTGCTCCATTGCCCCATCAGACTTCACTTACAAAACACAAAGTCAGAGGTAAAAATACTAAGAAGTGTAGATGGCAGCTGCAGAACCTTGAACCCCAAGCAGGTTCAGTGTGCAGAGCCCGCTGGGGCACAGGGGCCTGGTGGCTGCAGATTCCCAGGAGAGAAGGTTATTGGCTCGGTTGGAGACCAGGTGGGGTAGGGGCAGGAGCAGGCCAGTCCGCTAAGAGGGAGGTTGCAGGTGTAGTCAAGGCTTTGAGCTGCGCGACGGGGCAGGGCAGGCTCCCCTGGGCAGGCGGCGGGGCTGTGCTGGGCTGACCCAAAAAGTCCTCTGGTCGCCTGTGCTCCTAGCCTCAGCTTATTCAACTGTCAAATAACAGAATCTGCAAACTCCCAGCAGTCTGAGCATTTTCAAGATGTGTTTGGTCGGTCCGGGCGTGGCTCAGCGGTTGAGCGTTGACCTAGGATCCACGCGATCGGGGTTCGATTCCCGGTCAGGGCACATGCCCGGATTGCGGGCTCGATCAATGACTCTCTCATCATTGATGTTTCTATCTGTCTTTCCCTCTCCCTTCCTCTCTCTGAAATCAATAAAGATATATTTAAAAAAAAAAAAGAAGAAAAAAAGATGTGTTTGGAAGGTGCTCGAGCTCCCTGGAAAATGGCTCCCTACAACTATCATCAAAACCACGTGAGACCATTGGATTTGACCGCAGGACTGGGGAGAGCAGGGAAAGACTAGATGATTTTTGAGGCTCTTTTTAACCCCAAGGCTACAGAATTTTCATGCTGTGTATCATGAGAATTTTCAAAAGAATATTTTCTTTTCCATTCCTCTACAACATACAAATACCTTCTTTTCCTTGAAAAAAAAAATTTCCCCCCTAATGTCTTCTTGATGGGGAAGAACTAGAAAGAAAAGAAGGAGAACCTAGGCCATATTTTAAAGTTTATTACTTTTACAATGTAATTTTTTATCACGTGAAGAAAACATCAGCAGACTGAAAGGCTCTATGTTGCTCAGTCTAAATTTGGTGCTGTGGTGTTTTCTTGCTTTCCCACCCAGAAGCTGCTGGAATTCATTTGCTTGGCTGGAAGGTGGAGAACACAGTTAGGGTTTTACCTCAATTAACTGTCCATTCCGTAATGTTTTGTAAAGGAATTCTTTGTCATCACTTCGATTTTAGGGTTTCATCTACCGTCTTGAAACTAACTGGTGACCAGTTTTTAAAATTAGGCCGCGTCTTGTGAATTTTAGTAGGACCTATAAAATTTGGTTTATGTATATTAGTCACAAATGAGACAGTACCTTTGATAAAACGTTTCAGTGTTTTTGATGGAGGCCTATTTATTACAGGCTCTCTTTACTTGCTGCTCCTTGTGTGAAGATAGTTGGGCTAAGAGAGCAGCTATTATCACCACCCACCACTGATTACTGAGGACATAAAATGCCGTGTGTGGTGTGTGTGTGTGGTGTGTGTGTGTTTGTAATGATTATTCTTATTAGAGCTTTATGAAATGGTATAATGCCATTTTACAGATGAAGAATTCAGGACTCAGGGAAATTAAGCCCAGGATCACACAGCTAGAGTGTAGCCGAGCTGGGACTTGAACCCCTGTCCTATACACAGTTCTTTCCTCTCTGCCATCCATGCACTCATCAGCTCTGTAACAGGGCTTTTTGTAGAGGAGAATACTAAGCCATGCATTAAGTTAGGTTGTAGGCTACATGTCATCTTGGGCCCCCCACCCTCTAAGCATAGGCCTTGGATAATCTAGTGATGTGAGGTGAGTGGCGAGGCTCTAGCCCACTCTTGCTCTCTGAGCTTCTGTGACTTGCAGAGAGGCTGCTCTGGGACTTACAGGACCGGCTATAGCCTTTTGAGGAGAGGAAGGGGTTGGGGGGGCAGCTTTTTCTGGAAGGCAGCAAAGCAGCATGGAAAGAACAGTTCCTGGGCCCAGGAGGACCAGTGCTGTCTCCTGTGGACAAGTGTTCACTGTGAGCACCAGCAAGATAAGAGAATGTCCCCAACCTGAAAGGATGATCAGGGGGGTTGGAATTCAATGAGATGAAGAATATGAACCCTCTGGCTTACACAGAATGTTCAACTATTAGTTGCAGTTGCAAAAGGACTAAATCTCACTGTCTCCTTCCATGACTTTCCCATGCACACTCCTGACAGACACATACTCACTTCTGCTCAAGATTTTGCATGCAGTCTCCTTCATGACGGCGTGAGAAACCCTAAATTTATCTTTTAAAGAATATTCTTTCTGCATAGTTTCCCGGTGCCTTCATGTTCTCTTTCCTGAGTTTAGATCCAGGGCTCGAAGGACACCGGGTGTCAATGTCCGTGCACAGAACCCGGCCAGGCTTGTGGGGTGCCTCTCCTGTGGCTGGCGGGATGGCGGGGGGTGGGGTGGCTCTTGTCTCATTCTTTGGTGGCGGGATGCCTCAGTGTCTCCTCCTGAAGCCTCGGCCTTCAAGAGGACAAAAGGCTTCTTAAACTTGGAGGCCCGATGAGCTCACAAGTGCCCGCCCGCTGGAGGTGGGAGAGGCCTGTCAGGCTGCAGAGGCGCTCAACTCGCGTGTTTTGTTCTCTCTTGGCAGAACCAGCTTCTTGCAAAAGGACTGTTGTTTGTGGAGGAGAAGATTAAGCTGTGCGAAGGCAAGTACAAGGCTGCCCCCGTGCAGCGGGGTCCCTGTGACTCAGCCTTTGATGTTCGGACAGCTGACGGGCTTCTGTCCGAAGGTGACAGGCTCCAAGCGAGTGAGTCACCGGCCGCCGCCTCTCCAGCTGGGCGCCAGCGTTTCGCTGTGAGCCGGCCACGCGGCGGTGCAGCCAGAACTGTGTGTAGCGAAAGGAAGGGGAACTGGGTGGTCTCTTTGGGGACCGCGCTGAAGGGGTTTTTCCACGGGATGTGTGCTGGTGGCCTCCTTTGGTGGGGTGAGCTATGCTGTATGGACCCTGTCACGCTGTTCTCTCTCGTCGGACCCAGGCTGTTTCCTAGTGGCCTCTGTCCTATTTCCTGTGGTCCTATGTGACTGGGGGCCTGTCCATCAGGGAAACTTAGGCTAAGCGGATACCCACGGAAGGGGGTATCGTTTGATAGGCAAAGGCAAACTTCTTGGCTTTAAAAGATTTTTAGAGCCCGGTTGACAAGACAGAATGGAATTGGAAGGTGGGTCCAAAGGCAGGAATCGACTCCGCCGGGGACTCTTGTTAGCTCCCCTCTGTGTGGATCCTGATCTCAGCTGCCCCCTACTTTTTGGATGACTTTTGGCAAATTTTTAGTTTCCCTGAACCTTGTTTTTTATTACATTTAAAACGATGCAACGAGGGTAGGGGCTGTAGAGAGGATAAAGTACACATCGCAGCACATAGTAGGTATGCACTCTGGTTCCTTTTTTTTCTTCTCCCCCTACTCTAGCCTGAGACCTCTGTCTGTAGGACAGACTGACTGCTAGACCCAGACATCAGGCATTAGATCATCCCTTTTTCTTCCCATTCCCTGGAGAAGAGACTGGTGTCTAGGGAAGTAGCTCCTAGAAAGACAAAGTAAGAAGGAAAATGCGGAGCTGACAGTGGAAAGTCAGGTGTCCGGCACACAGTAGGTGCTCACCAAACCTTTCAAAGAACAGAGGTTAGAAATTGACCTCTGTCCACTTGAGAGTTATCTCAATCTGTAGCCTGGTTTCCTTTCAGTGCATCTATGTGAAGACTCTTCCTTATAAATACCCGCTAACCCAAGGCCTTGTTTATAAGTGACTTGCTTTGACAAGAACTTAGTGGGCCTTTTGCATTTTGGTGGCAGGCTAGTTAGTATACATGTGTGGAAGGTGGCGGCCTAGGAAAGAGAGGAAAGAGAAGCGTGGTCTCTTGCCACATTCTTTGTAAGTCATTTGGGAGTTATTACATGCTCCTGTAAATATGGAAAAATACCAGCTTTATAAAAAAAATGCTGAGCAAAACCAAAGATCTGATTGCCCTTAAAAAGGGAAGTTGAATGTCTCTCGCCCAAGTGACACTCAACAGATACATTCAGAGTGAAACCTCAAAAGTGGAGCTAGATGGGTAAACAGAGGTCACCCAGGGTTCTGTGCCCAGCCCCAGAGTGTGGCCAGAGAGCTCCGGGCCAGGGCCTTCTCTCTGCCGCCCTCTAGCCCTGGGGTCTGGGTGTCAGGGTCCTTTCTGCACAGTGAAGGGGCCTGAGGGGAACCTTTAAGGGTTTTTTGTATCTTCAGCCAGAATGTCTCTACTTTATTTTATGTATGACGACTCCAAGAGAGATTTTGTTTGGTAAAAGGATTCTCTTGCTATAAAATGTAGTTTGGAAAGGACTGATAGGACCCATCCTGTCCCTGAACACACTTCTCTTTATTAATCTATTTGCTTAGCTACGTCCACCCCGCCTCATGGCTGCAGAAGGGCAGAGGCAGCTCCTGCCCAAGTGTCAATCTCTTGTGGGATGTGCCACGTGACTCTCAGCCATCTGTTCCAGGGCTTTAGGGATCTTGACTTTGAAGAAGTTTCTTGTACCTACTCTCTGTACCTCTGGTGATCCAAACTCTCAGGATACATTAGAGGAAGGTTTTCTAAGAGAGTCATCTAGAACCTTCCATCTAAACCCCCTTCATCTTTGCTGGGACTAAGTCCTTGACTTGGGGGCTGTTTCTGGAGGCAACGTCACCTCCTTCCCTCCCCGGGGCTACCCTGTGTCTGTCTGATGTTCTTTTCTGTACGCATTCCAAAGCTTCCATTACTCTTTGAAGTTTGCAGCCAGCAGTTAGGCCCAGGACGGGTGCCTTCCTGCTGCTGGGCTGAAGGATGACCTCGCGTGCCGATGAGCCTTCCTTCTCAGCGGTGAAAGGGACTAGGTGGGCTCCGGCACTGACCTGCAGGATTCTCCTCCCTCCCTTCAGGGCAGGAGGGCCTCTGCTTGTCTTTGTAACGGAAGGCCTGGGATAGGGGCTCTCAATAAAGGAGCTGGGGCAGCCTCTTCTCCCTTGAGGTTGGGGTTCATCTTGGTTTTAGGTACAAGGATGACCTCACGTTTCAGATGGTCCTTTTGAACATCCCTGACTCCTCCCTGCAGAGAACTAGCATAGCCTTCATTTGAAAGGAGGATGCTGACTGATTGATTCAAACATTTATTGATTATCTAGGTACTTTCCTAGGTGCTGGGGACACAGTTGTGAACAAAACCATCATAAGGTTACAGGCCCTTGTAGAGACACAACCTGATAGTAGAGACAGATATTAATCAAATCATCACTTAAATATAAATCTGCAACCAAGACAAGTACTAAGAATACTGTCCTTTCCATAGTGGGGGGATTTGACCACTTTCCTTTGGACGTGATGTTGGAGCTGAAACTACAAAGATCAACATGTAGGTTAGGCAAAGAGAGGAGGGAAAGAACAGTCTGGGCAAAGGGACTAGCATATGCAAAGGCCCTGCGGCACGAAGGGACATGGTGAGTGTGAGGGGCTGAAGTAAAATCCACATAATGAGGGCCAAAAGGCTGAGGGCGATATGGAAGAGCAAAGACACAGAAGGAAGCAGACTCTCCCTGCCAGGTTGCTCACATTATGGAGCTTTTCTTTAAGCAAAGGAGAGTATTGGAGCTGACCATTGAGTCCTGTTCTGTCCTGTCCCATATGTCCCCCTTCCACTTACCAACCCTAGCATCTGCAAAAAACAACAAAAAAACCCTACACACATAATACTTACCATTCATTCATTCATTCATTCATTCATTCATTCAAAGATTTCTAGAAGTTGCTTTATTGATGTGTCTGGTATCATGCTAAGCACTAGAAATATCTGCACTCACTCCCGTTCTAGTGGAGACAGAGAAGCAAAATAAGGGATTCCAACCAAGTGTAGTTAGTGCTGTGAGAGGAAAAGTAGAGGGTGCTTTAGGTTTGCATCTCCCCGGTACACCTCACTCCGACCTTCCTAGGTCTGCATGTCTTTAGCCCTGCTAGCTACTAGTCATGCCCTTGTTCTGTTCTCTCTCCCAGCCACTGCTTTTTATCGTCCATTGAATTAATAGACGGAAGATGCTAAAGGAAGCTTTCTGTATCAGTTTAGTGGAACTGGCAGTGTTTTGCCAAACTCGGCTGTCGGTGTGTAATCTTGGCTGACCCAGTTTCTCTGCCTCGGATGAGCAAAGACAGTGCCCAATCGGCTCCGTTATCTAGGTCATTAATCAGCAGCCACTGTGCAGGCCCCTCTCTGCCAGCGCCTGCCTTTCCTGCAGGTGCAGAGTTCCTCACACAACCTTCCGGTGGCATTGGGTGACCCGGGTACATCTAGCCTGGGGGTGGCACCTGGCCATGCCTCTGGCTTCCTGATCCAAGGGGTGAGAGTAGGCACCACATCAGGATACGGGTCCTGTGTCCTATAGGTGACCACTTCAGAAATGCTGCCCTCCTGGTTACTGCAAAGCAGTGGGTGGAGGTGACAGTTTCTGGGTCCTCTTTCCATCTCCCTCAGCTGTCAGCTCAAATCCAGAATAAAAAGGCCATGGCTTAGTGTTTAAAAAAACAATAACAAAGTGCAGAGCAATATATAACGCAGCACATGGTCTGACCAGATTACATTGGTCAAGACCACGGGCTCTGGAATCCCAGCTCTGCCTTGCTGCTGTGACTTTGAGCCAGGTACTTGGCCTCTGTGAGCCTGTACCATGGGGTAATAGAGTCTACTTCTGAGATGTCTCATATATAAGTAGCTTAGCACAGTCACTGATAATGTTGTAACCATTCTCATGATAATAACAATTATTATACGATTTTTAAAATTCAGCTCTCTTTTCTGGATTGGGGTTAGAAGGCATATTTGCATATTTCTAGTTGAGTCTTTGCATCCAGCCCCACATTTACCGTAGTTAACACTTACAGATCAAATGTAGGTAAAGCCTTCTTCCCCTGTGGCCCCCCTTCCCTGCTCCATTCAACGTGGAACTGTCTTCTGGCCTCTCCTGCAAGTAATGACAAAGTTCTTTTCTTTCTTTCCCCTCCCGTCTTCTCGCCCTCGTGTAGGTGAAAATCGCATTGAGGTTCTGGCTGAAGTCTGGGACCACTTCTTCACTGAGACTCTCCCCACCCTGCAGGCCATATTTTACCCAGTTCAGGTCAGTCTCACGGGAACAGCCTCGGCTTGGCCTGTGCCACCTGGAGCCTCCTGGTGAACGAGGGAGCACCAGGAGGTCCGCCTGAGTTGGCTAAAGACTTTGGAGATCTTTGCAGGGCGCTCTGGTTGTCTTTTTAGCATCTAACCTCAAAGAGGAGACCCCACAAAAGCAGCGATTTGTAGGCCTGTGTAGCTCCATTTCGTGTCCTGCAAAGTGAGGAATTTAGACTGAAAGATGAGAGGTGTCTCTTTCATGTTCTTACTCTGTGACCTCAGCTCATTCTACCACTTGATTACTTTCTGCCCTCCGGCGGGACTGGTCAGTGTCAGGTCACAGTGGACATTCCCCAAGGCCGGTTGACCAAGAGACCGTCCTTTCCAAGACCTATGTCTCTGTCATACACCCACGCTGCCCTGTGCTCACTGTCCCACTCCTCCCCCTGGGGTTAAGGCTTCCTTCCTCCTTGGGCTTTGGTGACGTGCCGGCGTGGGTGCTGCCATAACACGGCCGTTGGCAACGGTAGGCACTGTCTTGTGCCACAGGTAGTGACCTACGTGCTCTGTTGGCTCTGAATGCCGTTTTAAAGGAATCTGGAATTCTTTTAAGTATTTGTCAGATATTTAAAAGTTGGGAGGCTATGCCTATGGAGTCCGTCTCCCATTCCGAGCCTGCCCGACTGCTGCGGTAGAAGCCTCCAGCCCGCAGCCCCCTGTCTCCTTCGCTCATTTTCAGCTCATCCTGCCCCCCCCATGAGAGGACTGACAGCATTGATGTGGACAGCTCAGCTCCCCTCGTGCCACGAGTGTCTCCCTTCCCTGCAGTGATCACTCCTCGGCCAGCAGTGGGTCTTACGAGGACAGTCCTGGGAGACAGGGCTGACAGATTTAGCCAATGAAAATACAGGATGCTGAGTTAAATCTGGATTTCAGAGCAACGTGAATAATGCAATGTTTGTGACATAGACTAAAAAACTGTTCACATTTAACTGGACCTCTTGTGTTTTATTTGGCCACCCCACTGAAGGGGATTTGCAGTCCTGGGTCTCTCTTAGGACCATTCGAGTGTGGGATTCCCAGGGGCAGAAACCCGGATGGGTTTAGAATGGGAGTGTGGGATCTTGGTGGGCGTGGTCCCGGGGTAGTCACCCGAGGACCAAGAGGGGCCCTCTTAGGCTCTGATCCAGGCAGGAGCCCAGTTGTGCCGGTCTGAGGCTGGTACGAGAAACTGTAAGATCTGGAAACAATTGGTTTTGTCCCCTGTCCACCTCCCCTAATTTCCCAAGTGATGCTGCTGCTGGTCCAGACACCCCACTTTGAGAACCCCTGACTTAGGTTTGCTCACTACTGGTGGTAATACCCCCTGAGGTGCCTGTGAGTCCAGCCAGATGCTTCTCACAACTCCCTGTGTGTAGAGGTGTCTGTGAGACATACTTCCTCACTGGACAGGTGGGTTTTTGAGTGCCTACTGTGTTCAAGGGGGTGGGACTTTGCCTTAGTTTATCCGCCCTGTAAAATGGAAGGGCTTCTGGAGATGAAGTGAGGGCACTGATACCTGTGAGATAAGTAGTCAGTGACAAGTGCTGGGATGTGGTGCAAAAAGTAGAAGCTGTAGGACCTTGGAGAAGATGGGGGCGGGGGGTGGGGTGCCAGTGGAGGTGGTCGGGGAAGGCAGCCTGGAAGGGGTGGTTGGGGTGAGCCTGTGCGGCCTGGGTGGTGGTGTGTGTGTCTTTTGGGATTGGAGGGTAGAGGGATGTAGGGATGGCCACACCACTCTTGCCCATGTTTCTGTAAAACCTTGCTAAGGAGTTATAGGAAATGCAGAGCTTTCTTAAGCTTGGTAGCCTTGAAGGCTGTGTCCTGCTCGGTAGGGTACCACGCGAATTATGGCTTTGTCTCTACTGAGAGTAATCGACTTTTGGAGTGCTCTGTGTACCTATGTGCGAAGGAGAGCCTGGAAAATGGGCCCTTCTTTCCCTTGCTGTTTTGGCAAACTTCAGGAGCTCTAATCCAGCTCTACACTGGGTAAATTACTGTCACTCTGGGCGTTAGGATTTTCCACCTGTGAAGTGGGTTTTGTAATAGGACCTGTTTCAAAGGGTGGTCGAGGGCATTAAATGTGTTATTTACATCAAGAATATCTAAATCGTGCCTAGCCCATAGCCAGAGCTTAGTGTCAGCTCTTAGGATTATTAGCGATTATTTTATTTCCTTCCCCCACCCCCCATGGTTGAACAAGTCCCTTTCTTCTACTTTCCCAGTTATTTTTCTTCCTACGTTACTTGCATTTATATAGTTGTCTAACAGGTCCCCTGTTTGCCTCTGCCTGGCATGTGATTGGCGCTCCGATATTTAACGGTTAGGCTGAGGAAGTGGCCTTGAACACGGGGAGGGGGTTGTGATCTCTTCTTGTTTCTCTCTGACCACTCACGGCACTCGTGACAGCATGGTCCCCATTATATGTGTTTTGTATCACCTTTGGGTTACCGAGGCAGGTCGAGTCACACCTTATCTTAAACAAAGCTTTCACTCTGAAGGACGGGGGCCAAGTCTTCGACCCTCTGATAGCCCCTGGCATTGCAGACACCTTGCCCTATCCCTCCCTGGGTCCTCTGAACCCCATGTGGCTGGTGGCAGATCCAGTGAGCTCTCCCCTCCCGACACTGCCTCTTCTCTCCTCCAGGGCCAGGAGCTGACCATCCGCCAGATCTCTCTGCTGGGCTTCCGTGACCTGGTCCTGCTGAAGGTGAAGCTGGGTGACCTGCTGCTGCTGGCCCCATCCCAGCTGCCCTCGTCCATCGTCCAGATGTTGCTCATCCTGCAGGTGAGGCCCCAGTGGAGATGTGACCCCCAAGGCCAGGGAATGAAAAGGAGGAGAGACTGCCGCTGTGGGACAGGGGGGAAGGAACCAAATGACCAGAGCACCTTAGCTCAGCTCAGCTCAGTGTCCTCGAGTCGTTCACATTCCTTAGTTCATTTGCTCATTTGCTGTATGACCACTGAGCATCGTTGGGGTCCCTGGCACTGAGCTCTGTGCTGGGACCCCAGTGGGGAGTGAGACGCACAGTCCCGTCCTTCAGGGAGTGAACACCCTTCTCTCTTCTCCTGTCCTGTCAAGAAGTACAGGGTACGAGTAACAGCAGGAACCCACTGCAGCCTAGCTCAAGGCAGACCAGGACTCCCTGGAAAGCTCCCAGGGCAGGTGGGCTTCCTAAAGTTATAGCAACCAGAGGGGAGACCGTGCCAGTCCACAGAGCCACCAGCCTGTCTCCACTCACTGGTCTTTACTTAAATCTGGCCTACCTTGGTTCTCTTTGACACTGCCTCTCCTGGCCTTGTCTGGTTTCTCTTGGACTTGGTCTCTCTCTCTGCAGAATTGCATTCGGTGCTTTGGTTTGCACCTGATCAAATGTGGCATCTCATAGCTCATGTGTTTCCACCCAGAGACAACCCCCGATGGTTGCCTAGTATCTCTTCATTCCAGTTCTAAATCAGTAATAGGAAGGTGACCTAACATTTACTGGTTCCTGCCAGGCACGGGCCAAAGCTTTAAGCGTGTTGCTTTCTGAATCAAATCATCCAAATGACCATGTGATGAGGTGGGCGCTGTTGTTATTCCCATTTTACAGGTGAGTAAACTGAAACTCAGGAAATTTATGTGCTTGCCGGAGGTCCCTCAGCAAGGTCGTAAGATTAAGAACTATGTACACTCAGGGGAAAGACTTTGATTGGTCCAGCGTGGGCTACACGATTCCCCTCTGTCCAGTCAGCTGTGACCTTGAGTGGGATCAAGGAGTATAAACATGGCCTCAGCAATCCCAGTCCTATGGATGGGAGCACATCATTCTCAAGAAACAGGGCTAGTGGGCTAGGGACACCCCCAAAAGGAGGCTACTATGCATCCTTCATCTCTGTACCAAGTTCAGAACCTGCAGGACCAGCTCTGAGCCCATCCACAGTGAAGACAGTTCATCCTTGGTCAGGCTGGTGGTGGCCCCTGGCTGTCCTCTCGGCAGGGGTGGGACATCAGGCTTGGGGCCCTGATATATTTCTCCTCCTTTGGCTGTCTCTCCCTGTTCTCTAGTCAGACCATTCGTCAGGGCATTCTCCCCCTTTCCTGAAGCAGTGGGGGAGGAGTTGCCTAATAGGATGAGAGTGGGCGTAACTGGCTGGAATGCCAGGTCACATTTTTTTGTGGCAGGGCAGAAGGAAGGGGGCAGAAGAGTGTGTGCAGCTTGTGTCCAAGAAATATAAGTGAGCTTGGATCCCGAGTAAGCAATCTAGACAACGAGCTCTTTGGGATGAGAAGAGATTCCTCTTTTGTTGTTTCGTTTGTTTGGAAGGAAAATGGAGGGGAGGGCTCTCACCTGTGGACAGTAGACCAGGAGGCCTGTCTCTGTGGTAATAAAAACACCTACCCCATTCCAACATTCCAGGCCCTGTGTCCAGCAACCCAGCAACCATACAAGAAAGCTGTCAGCATCCCCATGCAGCCCCTAAAGATGGTTAGATGGCTTTCCCAGGAGAACCGTCCTTCATCCACCCTGCCCCCCACATTTGTTCTTAGTGAGCCCTGGTAGTTGGAATAGCTCCCTTCTCTCCCCAGTCCCCACCCTCAGCACTGCCATGAGGTCTGGGGCTGATTTTCCCCTGCATGCCTCTCTTACAGGGAAAAGAGCCGCTTCTCAGGCCTGCTCTCTCCCTTTCCCAGTGCTCTTCCACAATGTCCCTGATCAACCCCCTCCCTTTCCAGAATACACGAGGGGCTCAAGCTTTCCTGCTGTGGGCTGCGCGTCCCATCCTCAGGCTGTGTGGGAAGAGGCTGAACTAGAGATTTTGACCAGTGTGGAGGTCTGGTTCCTCCTGACAGGTGCAGAGCATCCTGAGGTCAGCCTAGAACGGTGCCTTCGAGGTCCCAGCCAGGCAGCCAGGCAGGGTGAGCGACATGTGCAGTCGCCCACGGCCCCAAGCTCAACAGGGCCCCTGTGCTTTGTTTAATTCTCTCCCATCGCCATCCTGAAATTCTTAGGAATTTTTGAACAAGGGACCCCACATTTTCGTTTTGCACTGGACTTTGCAAATGCGTAGCCAGGCCAGCAGCCAGGCTGAGGTGGGGGGCAGTCCCTTACTCGAGGGCTGTGTACGAGCCAAGTTCTCAGTGGCTACCCTGGGACAAAACCATCTGGCTCCAGATCATGCACCTGTTACCCATTCTCTGCCCACCTTTCGCTGCTTCTCCTTTCTCTGTCAACCCTCCTATTTAGGGCTTATAAATTGTAGGAGGGGAAAGCTGGGGGAGAAATACCATGAAGGGGAAAAAATGGAAAGAAAGCTTCCTGGGCTCTGAAACCTCATCCAGGTGGTTTGGGGGCTGAAACTGCTCAGCTTTGGAGGCCTGGGGTGGGACCCCAGGAACAAGAATCAAGCTCCCTCCTCTTCTCCGGCCCTGAGGATTCCCTTCCGTTTGTGCTGATGAGTGTGTATTCCTCAGAGAAGCACCTCCTTTGCCCCCCCCCCCCCCCCCAGCATTGCCAGCGTTGCTGTTGCTTGCTTGGGCTGAGCAGACCTGGAGCCAAGGAGGCGGGGAAAACCCTCATGCCTTCTCCCCATCGCCACCTTCAAGCGCCAGGCAGCCTTCATTGGAGCACCGTGGGTCTGAGGCCCACTCACATTTTCTCTGCATTTTCTCCCTTCAGCCCCTTCCCAGACCCGACCTCCAAGTCTTGATGTCTCCTGCACCACAGCCCCTCCTTAGCCCCCTCAGTGTCTCATTAAGCTGCCCCTTCCACCCACCACCCCACCGTCCTGGAGCCAACAAGGAGCCAAGCCAGCCTGCTTCCTCGGGAACATCCCTCTCACCTGCTGATCCCCACCTGCAAGGTTGGCCCTCTGGCTTCACAGCCCGGCCATCTTCCCCTGCAATCCCCCCAAACTCCAGTGCAGTGGAGGGCTCTAACTGTAAAGGGAGGGTGATTTAAATCCATTCCACTTTGAGAATTTGATGGGACGGCCCCCACGATCCTTACCTCTCTGCTCCCCTGCAGCCTCGACGTGAGAGCGTGGCTTGGAGACCTTTCCGGGGATCAGTTGAGTCCCCTAGGAGTTTGCTGGTTTTCTGGAAATCCTTGGTTACTTCCTGGCTCCTTTCCGATTTGACCGTTGTGGTCATTGTGTTAGCTGGTGTTTGCTCTGGCCTTGGCTCCAAGGATTCTGGTCATGCTGGGCTTTTGAACTGACTTTTCATCTTGGTGCTAAACACATCTTGTTCCACAGCGATGCTCCCTTTCTTCTACTGCTCTGGAGTTTTTTCATATTCTGTCCCCCTTTCTTTTCTAGCCTGTTCACAAGTGGAAGCAAGATGTGCTTAGAGCCAGACAGCTTGGGTTCTAGTCCAGATTTTTGCTGCTTACTGGCTGTGTTTTCCTGGCCAACTTGCTTAAGCTCTCTGGGCCTTAATTTCCTCACCTGCGGAGGCAGAAGATGGGCGTGTCACCTTCCTCGGGTTGTTGGGAGCCTCTGTGCTTTGATACATGTCACGTGCTTCTAGAAAGTGCCTGTGCCGTTTGAAGCTGTCATTGTGCCATTGGGGGTGGGATTACTATGGTTGGGGCCAATCCTCAGCCCTGGAGGTGGGGTGGGGACAGTCCCACCCACACTGCATTGGTGGGATCTGTGGGGAGAAGTGCCATAGCACCCAACATACACACAGTTCTAATCATGGTGTCCCATGACAAGTGACTCGGGCTTCAGGCCTCTGTTTCCTGTGTTCCAGCCACAAGGACGCTGCTTGCTGGCATCACTGCGTTGGACATAGTAGGAGGGCCAGCTGGCCGTGGTGACTTTGGCTGACCTTTGCCTCTCTCGGATGTTTGTTTCCAGAGTGTTCATGAGCCCACAGGCCCCAGTGAGGGTTATTTGCAGCTGGAGGAACTGGTGAAGCAAGTGATTTCTCCTTTCCTGGGCATCAGCGAGGACCGTGGCCTCTCGGGCCCCACGTACATGCTGGGTAAGGGGCACGGCTCTCGGGCTGCCAGGAGCCTTGATGATAACGCCACCAGCTATGTATTCTGGGCCCTGGTTATGTGCCAAGACTTTTGCTTCCTATGCAGGCCCATGCAAATGTGTGCATGTTAATCCCTCACGTTCCTGGCTGCCCTGTGTCTCAGTAACCTCCTCCTTGCTCTGGTATTTCCCCCAAGGGACCCTACTGAGCCTCTGCGGTGGTGCTTGTCTGATCTGCATCTTTCATCAGTGGCTTTAATCTTTTTCCTGTGCCTGCCACCTTAATTTTCCCTGCATCTGACACCAGAAGCTGTGCCTTATTGCACCCCCACCACTCCACTGAGTGGAAAAGCCACCCGTGGTGGATTTCCCTTTGAAAGCACCTGGAAGTGTGAAGCCAACTATTTGCATGTGTGGCCAGATGAGATGGAGCTGCTGCTCCCCGCACCGTTTCTGTAGGTACCGCCAGGGCCTTCACACCAAGGAGAGGGGCTCCTGGATTTGGGGATCAATACTGTTGGGGCTGTTTTTGGTGTCTGGAAAGTTAGCATTAGCGAGCATCTGGCTCTGTACCAGGCACCCTAGGGAAGCTAGAGCTGAGTCACATTTATTCTTTCTCTTAGTGAGACCTCTGTCTAGATGGGGAAGTAGTTCTGTAATAAGGCTTATCATAAAAGATGTTTCCGTTCCATCTGAAACAAAAGTTCCCCAAATGTAGGAATTTTTTGGATTGTTTTATCTCTAGTAACTGGAATGGTGCCTGATATACAGTAGGCACTCAAAAATGTATGTTAGGTGGATGGCATCTGTACCCTGAGGCCAGGGTGACCAGCAGCCACAGAGAGGTGCAGAGACGAGAAACGATTTCCTGAATTTAGAACCTTTATCCCCTCTCCTTGCTTGAATGGAGTTGGAGCTGCACTCAAAGCGAAAAGGAGGAGCAGCCTCGGGTGAGGCTCCTGCCCCTTCCTGGGCCTCTCCACTGCAGAGAAAGGCAGGGCCAGCCGCAGTCTTCTCGGCCCCTTCGTGTTTCTCTGGAGACATCAGCTTAACCACAGCCACCACAGATCGGGGGTGCTGCCCCAGCCTGCCGCCTGTCAGGTCCTCCCCCCTCCTCGCTCACTCACTCATTCTACCCAGGAGCTGGAACAAGCCAGAGTAGAAATGACAGCCGAAGGAAGCCTGCCCTCCGACCGTGCCTGGGTGCCATGTCGCCGCCCCTCCCTGGAGCCTGGTTTCCTGCTTGGGCTCAGCCCACTGGCTCACCTCGCCCAGGCCCCCTGAGCCGGGTGGGGGGACCCAGGCAGATGTCAGGATGCCAGCAGGTTGGGCCATGGCAGGGACTCCACCCATCTTCCCTGGGCCTAGAGCCAGGAACAAGGGTAGATTCGAAGTCTGTTCAGTGAGAACTTACTCTAAGAGGCGTACCTTCAGTTTTCCAGCTAAAATAATACATACTTTTGTCAAATTATATATAAAGCAGAGGCCTGAGGTTTCATTCTTGGACCAGGGACTGTCCTTGCCTTCTGGGGAGTTGTCTCAGTAGGGGCAGAGAAGGGAGGAAGTGACCCTCTTTAGATTATTTTTTATTATTATTTCAGCAAATGTGCACTAAGACCCTATTCCAGGCACCTTGTGAGGTGTTGCAGGTATATCCTTGAACAAAACTGACCCACCCCTGGCCTCTGGTGTGCAAGGTCCTGTGAGGAAGTCAGTGTACAAGTGCTCTGAGCAGAGAAGTACAGGGGCCATGGTTCCCCACCACAGGGGGACTTTGCCGTCACGGGGAAATCAGGGAAGGCTCCCGGGGGGAAGTGATATCTGTAATGGGACTTAGAGGAGGAGTAGGGGTTAGCTGAGTAAACTGGGAAAGCAGACTCTCCCCAAAGCAAAGGGAGGGATCTTCGAGAGGGCTTTGGAATGGGGGAATTGGGGGATGGGTGTGCCTTTGAGGACCTGAAGTTGCTTCAGAGTTGCAAAGTGGCTGGTGGCAGGGGAAGCCCAGGATACAGGCTAGGTCCTGGGCACTGTGCTGGGTGGCTGGACACCATGCCACGGAGTAGGCACCGTTGTTCCTATTTCACAGGTGAGGGGAGTGAGGATTGAGGTCACTTGGGGGCTTCCAAGTCCCCAAGCTGGTGCACTTGCCTGGCTTTCCCGCCTGCTCCACCTCATCCCCCCACCCCTGTCAGCTCCTAGGAGGTGACTGTGATTTTACTGGGGGCAGCTGAGGCAGAGGTCCTTACCTATCATCCCATAGTCCAGGAGGCCTCTGAGACCAGACATTTCCCCTCCGACCTCTGGATACTAAAAATCTGAAATGGCCTCAGTGGTGTCCTTCCTTGCTGGGGACACTCCTTTCCAGATTGAGAGGACTCTCGGGCTCAGTCTTCCCCTCAGCAAAATGGAGACAATGACATTTATCCTGCCCGTGGGAGAGGAGCATTGAGACGAACTGCTGCAGTCGAGACTAAGGAGAGGCGTTGGATGTGAGAAACCCCTGTACCCACAGGAGGGTTTGCCATGGTCCACGGGGGCTGACCAGGAGTGGGGGTCAAGGGCAGCTGGATGGTCATCTGCAAAGCCACCACTTATCAAATGCCCGTTGCATTGCAGGTGCTTGGCATGCGTTCATCTCATCATGGCACAACCTGGGGGTGGGTACTGTGGTTACCTGGGTCTCAGAGTCGTTAAGAAACGTCCCCAGGATCAAGAAGTGGTTTTTCTAGGAAGTTCCTTACATGTTTGATC
Source organism: Miniopterus schreibersii (assembly GCF_964146895.1). Lineage (NCBI taxonomy): Eukaryota > Metazoa > Chordata > Mammalia > Chiroptera > Miniopteridae > Miniopterus > Miniopterus schreibersii. The sequence goes on from NC_138112.1 coordinate 58,030,703, forward strand.
AGGGATTCACAGGAAGTCTCCCTCTCTCTCCCTCGCCGGCCAGGCCCACGGGCCTGAGGAATACGCCTATTGCCTGGGTATTCGAGGCTGGCTGCAGAGAGAAGATAGGAATCCGAGGCCATGATGGGGTGTGCGCGTGTCCCCTCCAAAGCCGTCATTTTTCGAGGGCGGGGGGGTGCAAGGAGGAAGAAAATGAAATCTTAAATAGGTCCATCTGTCAGAAGCCAGGCCCCATTCTACCTTTTTATAGAATTCTCAGTTTCCAAGCTGCTGTCCCGGCTGCTTCCAGGGCCCTCTGAGCAAACACAAAAGCCCTGGCCTCCCACACACCTCCCCCCGTTGTGTTGCGGGGCTGGGGGGGCTTTGCCTCCAGATACTGTAGCCTCTCTTCCTGACAAGTAGGCATTCATGGGCTTTCAGGTGCTGGGGCCTGGGGAGGACGCCCACAATGGGCTTGGTGTGCAGGGGTCACAATGTCCGCATTATGGCCGCCCCGCCGCCCCTCCGGTGGGGCCCTGCCGGTGAGCCACAGAGATCAAAGGCCTGGGAACTGAGTCCCCAACAAAGGGCCAGAGGAGAGGCCTCACCCAGGCTTTCTTCTTTCTGGGGTGTGAAAGGAGCTGCCATCAGGAGCTGCCATCGCTGGCTCCGGTGCAGGGGAATGGATGCCAGAGCTCAGCGGGGGAGAGCCTGGTCCCTGGGGAAGGACAAGAGGCTCCCCCTCCCCCACCCCACATGAAAGGCAGGGGTAGGCCTGGAGGTAGGTGCCAGTAGAGGGGGCAGGACCCAGCCCCTTTCCCTGCTCAGAGGGCACCAGGGCAAGGGAGGGACCAGTGTTTAGGCTCCAGGGGGACTGACAGCTTCATCAGTCCCTACATGGGAGGTTTCCTCTGAGTAGCAGGACCCGGCCTTCCCTGGTGTGAAGAAGAAATGTAGGAGAAAGCAGACAGCAGCAGTGTGGGGAGCTGTCAGCTCGGGGCCCGGCGTCAGTTTTAAGGCCTCCCAAGGGGCCCAGCAGGGGCTCACCCACTGGGGATGCAGCTGGCACACTTGTCTGGGGGTTGCCTCTGGAGTCTGGTGGGAGTTTATCGAGCAGACACCGCCCAGGGCACAGTCCAGCAGCCCCTGTGGTCTGGCCTCTGCCCACACCCAGTGTTGGGAACCAAAACATTTTGCCCGGAAAGCAGAAGCAAGAGCTGTAGGCCCCTCTGAGTCATCGCAGGGAAGGCAGGGAGCAGCAGTAAGGAGGGAGGTGGGGCCAGCCGCAGAAGGAGCAGCGCCTTGTACACTACAAGGGCTGGGCTTCAGCTGTGTGGCCAGGGCCCAGCTTTTGTTCTAGCTCTTTCCTCTTCCTGGTCCTGCATGTAGTAAGTGCTCAGCGAACAGTCCAGCCCCACCTCCCGTCAGGCTGGTTGTAGAGTTGGGGCCGCAACAGGGGCTTTGCAGTTGCTAATCTCAATCTCAGGTGCTCGCTTTTAGCAGCAGCAGGAGAGAAATGAATTATTTTCGAGGGCGTTTTTAAAGGTTGGTTCTTTAACAGGGTCTCTGTTTCTTTGAACTCTCCTGGTGCTTCTGTTTCATAGGGATTGATTTTTGTGATCGTAAGAGAAATACATGGTTATTGTAAAAATGGGCCACAGGCTGGCATAGGTTCTTCTGTCTCGGTTGCTCCCTGGCATGTTGTCTCCTGTTCATTCTTCCCTATGGGTTAGGGGTTGTTGACCCCCCACTAACTCCTCTTCAATCACAGCCTGTGCTGGTTTCTCTCTTGCAGCCAGACGCCACTCCCGGGTCCGGCCCAAGGTCACTGTCCTGAACTATGCCTCCCCGATGGCCACCGTCAGCCGGCCACTGAATGAGATGGCCCTGACCCCGCTGACGGAGCAGGAGGGGGAGGCCTACCTAGAGAAGTGCGGCAGTGTCCGGCGGCACACGGTGGCCAACGCCCACTCGGACATCCAGCTGCTGGCCATGGCCACCATGATGCACTCAGGCCTGGGCGAGGAGCCCGGCGGGGAGGACAAGTGCCTGCTCCTGCCACCCAGCTTCTCCCCACCCCACCGCCAGTGCTCCAGCGAACCCAACATCACCGACAGCCCCGAGGAGCTGGAGGAGGTGGCCGGGGGCAGCCAGGAGGGCTCGGAGCCGAACTGTGCTTCCCTCAGCTGACTGCCCCGCTCTGCCTCGCAACCAGGGTGAGGACGGCTCCATCCTGTGAGTCACCAGCGGGCTCTTCCTTTGGGCAAAGCTGCCTTATGTCTTCTTGGGTACAGGCCTAGTCTGAGTGCCCTGGGGGAAATCCCTGTTGTAAACCTGTCCGTTTTTGTGACTGTGACCACCTCTCCGCAGCCATACAGACCCACCTGCCTAACGCCGACTTTCTGACTTCCAGCCTTGCCTGCCTGACTCGGATCCTCGTACTGGACAGTCCGATGCTCCCAACGACGGATCCCAGTGCCCTTGGCATGGCGTAGCAGGAGGCTGTCTGAGCCACACATGGAGCCAGCAGGGATGTGTGACACGTTCCCTTTAGGTCTGGTGACACAGAGGCTTGTGGGTGGAAGGATCCCTCTCCTCCCTTGCCTTTGTTTGTGGGGAGCGAAAGGACACACAGCCCCTACCAAGCAGGGCTCTGGGAACGTGCGTTCCTTGTTTTAGTTTCAGAATTACTGCGACAGAGTTGCCCCCCTGGGTGGTGAAGGCCTGTCTTCACCTACATTCGGAGGGCCTCAGGGCTGGATTAAGCCTCAGCCTTTCCCGCTCAGGCTTCCCCCCAAGCTGTAGAACTAAGCTCCCGGGTGGAGTAGCTGGTGCCTTCATCCCTCTTTTCCTTCAGAAACTGACCGTTTTCCTGTTGGGGGTGAAGGGCTGGCGGATGCCAGCCAACTAGTTTTATTCCTGGATTTCACTTGAATTTTCAAAATGTGCATCGTTTCAAAAAAATCGTTTGCAAATATTTGCACCTAGGATGTTGCTTTGCTCCTTTCCAATGGGGTCTGTCTTCAAGCTAAGAAACAAGCAAACCCCCGGGGAAAGGAGCCTGAAAGTGGTTTGGGGTGAAAGTGATCGTGGTGGGCAGGTCTCTCGGGCTGCAGAACTCTGGAAGCAGCTGGATTTGCAGCCAGAATGGCCTGTGTTTGTGACTGTCATGGCTCGTAGGAGAAGCTGCAGCGAGGTAGGGCGACGGCTCGCCTTGCGCTCAGACGGTTGCAGCCAGGGGAACGTCTCAGTGCTTTCCAGTGGGGGAAGCGGGGCAGGCGTAGGTAGGACCTTTTGGAGAGATGTTCGTTCCCTGTGATTAAAGAAGTACCCAGAACTGCCTGGAATTTCTAACACGTGAGGTCTCCAGATGCTCTTGGGGCAGCAGGCTCTGTACCATGCTGTCTCCTTAACGCTGCTCCCTCCAGGTCTGGGCTTTTTATGCACCTCGAACCTCTTATTTTCTCTTTGTATTTGCCTGTTGGCCCCACTCATAACAGCTCTAGAAGAAAAGAGAAGGCTCCCCTGGATCCTTCTGGCACCTCCTAGGTATCCTGTTAGGCTTGGAAACGTTAATAAAATCTCAGAGACGGGGGCCAGCTTGGCTTCAAATGTGGCAGGAGGAGGCTGGGAGAGGACGAGTGAGGTGTCAGCTGCCAGCCGCCGAAGGGCCTCCTAAGATCCTCTGAGCCTTGACAGCATTTCCCTTCCGGGCAAAGATCTGAAATACGACCAGAGCGGTGCTTTTGATGGCTTGTAATTTGGAAATCGTGTTTAACAAGTTGTTTCATGTTCATCCTTCTACGAGAGTGATGGAAGAGCAATGTCCAAAGGAGATCTGAGAATTTCAAACACAAACAAATAATAATCTTGGTATGTGTGTTGGATAAAGTCCACAAATTGACGAACATGCATTAGCAGATGGAACATCAGTAGGTAATAGCACGATGATTTATTTAACTGATGGCTCTGGTCCTTTAGTAGGCTGAGCACTCAGGACTGGTATTTATTGATGCAGGCAAAGTAATTAATCATGCTTGGTTTTTTGTTTCTTTTTAGTTTACAATGTTAGCAATACATATGTTTTGAAATGCTTTTTCCATATAGTGAGCGGCCCCGATGTGGACAGCAGTCATCAGTTAAATACATGAGCTCCTAGGTGGAGAAGGGGAGTGTCAGCCCAGACCAGTGGACTCGGTGTTGCTGATGACTGTTAGCCAGTTTACAACATCACCTGTGATGTACACACCGGGTGTTTGTGCAGTAAATATTTCAGACTGTACCCATAACAATGTTATTGGTGTCCATGGGCATTCCAGCCATCGGAGCCGGTGCAGGAGGCCAGCTGTCGTGTTTTAACCACTGTTGCTCCCCTTTGTGAGATGAAGGTTCATTCTTGTTTGTCTGAGCTCGGATCTTCCTGTGGCTAAGGTTTAAGGACATGAAGCGATCGCTCTAAACTCCGAGTGAGCTCACAAACCCAAAACCTCTCATGTTGTCTGTGTCCAAAACGGATTCAATAAATACCATTTTGCACACGTTACCTACCCTGTTGCCACGTGGTGGTGCCTTGATTGAATCTGCCCGCGCAGCAGACCACTGGGCGTCCTGCCCTCGCACTCTGTCCCCGCTTTCCCTGCCTCCGTGTCCCTTTTCCTGCAGCCTCCCTGTGGGAGCGGCGGCAGACTTCCCTCGGCCAGTGTCCTTGGGCTTTGCCTGCCAGCCGTGTCTGGCTTGGCAAGCCATCTCCTGGAGGAACGGCCTGTCTGCGGAGCTTGGGAAACACCGAACAGAGTCCGAGAGGGCAAACGACTTCTCGAGCCAGCTTGGTCTCTTCCGCCGTGTCTGAGCTAGAGGGGCCGCGTCCCCCTCACTCGTGGACGTCTCGGGTGTTCCCCTCGGGCTCTGTTGGGTGAAAGGAATTTATACTATTTTACTGTCGGCCTAAGTTTTCCTAGGAGGCCTGGGGCAGTAGGAGCCCGAGACCCCTGAAGGCTTAGTAAGAGCATTTAAAGAGGTGCGACCTGAGCTGATTGAAGGGCCTGGAGGATGTGAAGGGGGCGTGTGGACGTTTTTGTTGAGCCTTCCGAGGCTGTAACTGGGGACAGCCGCTGCTGAGCACTGTGCTCGGTGGGTTTCCTGTCGGTGCACCACGGCACTCCCTCGCCCAGCCGCCCAGCCGCCCGTCGCGTATTTGGGCAGCTGCCACTATGCGGAGGCACTTTCCTTGGTGCTGGAGATACAGTGCTAGACGGAACCAAGGTGCCTGTTTTTTTTGAGCCTACAATCTTATCAGGTCAACACAGGAATTTCAAATAATGTGAACAACAGATGAAATAAAATGGCCAAAGGCAGTGGCTAGAGGGTGACCTTGGGTGAGGTGGCTCAAGAAAGTCTCTCCGACACGGACTTGAGCTGAGGCCTGAGGGGAAGGGGCCAGCCTTACAATGTGTTTTCAATGACCACAGACCGGTGGCTCAAAGCAGCGCACACTTGTTAGCAGTGCCGTGGGCTAGAAGCCTGACATGGGTCTCCCTGGGCTAAGACCGCGGTGTTGGCAGGCCGTGCTCCTTCCTGGAGCCTCTAGGGAGAATCTACCGCCTCGCTCTGCGAGCTGCCAGAGGCTGGCATGCGCCGTGGCTCCTGGCCCTCTTTCTCCAGCTCCAAGCCAGCAACGGTGGGTCAAATCCCTCTCATCCCATCACACCGACCTACGTTCTGCCTCCCTCTTCCACCTTTAAGGACCCCTGTAGTTCTGCTGGGCCCATCTGGATGATTCAGGATAATCTTCATCTCAGGATTTCTGTGGGCACTGCCTCTGCTGCCCCCTCTGCTGCTGTCTCTCAGGAAGAAAAAGGCTGGCCACGGTGTGCTGGAGCCCTCTGGAGGCTGAGACTGCGCCGGGCAGGTGGGTGCTGGTCTCAGTGTCCAGGGCACACTGGCTGGCCTGCCCTAGAGGCCTTGGACTCCAGCAATGACCATGATTCTGGAGTCCCTTGCTCAAATCTTTCTCTTCTCTTCCCGTATGCCTGTCAGGCCCTCATCACCCCCGTCAGGCCCTCATCACCCCGTCAGGCCCTCATCGCCCCCAGTCAGGTCCTCATCACCCCGTGTGGACCTCATCGCCCCATCTACAGCTTGGTACCAATTTGCTTGCAGACTTCATCTCTCCCTGGGGATGTCCCCAACTGATTTTTCTAAAGTGCAATTCCTACTTAAAACTTCTTCCTGGCTGCCATTAAAATCCACATACCTGAACTTGTCTTACACAGTTGCCTAGGTCTTCACTCTACCTTCAGAAGTATGCCTTTCTCACCAAGTCACTCATTAAATTGGTTCTTAATTTCTTTGACCTTTTGGCCTACGTTTGATGACCTTTGAGAAGAATCCTAAGCAATGTAAATAACTTGAATCTTAGTAGGCTCCTGAATTCTTTCATATTTACAGGACCGCATAACATTTAAGAAGTACCTAAACTTCTGTCTTATATCAGTTAAATATCGCAGATAGTTTTGTCTGGGGTCCAACTTATGAAGTCATTCCATTCTCTGTGGACTGATTAGGATCAAGTCAGTTGCCTGTCAACCAAAACTTCTGCCCATTCTAAGGTAGTTTGGAGACGGGCTCAATGAATGGAAATAGCATAAGGCTTCTTGTTCTGGCCATAGGGGAATGGCTTGTCTCAGATTAATCTTCCTGCCAAAATAATTCTAAAAGCTGGACAATATATATAAAGCAATCGTTTGAAGGAATTGGAGAGCACCCAGTGCAGGCAGGATTTGAGAGGCTATGACCCCTAAGAGAAGGGAAATGTATTAGGCAATCTTCACATTCACCCTGGTTTTTCCTAAGGGCATTTTGCCAAATCGCTGGTCGGGGTGGGTGGTGGGAAGAATGGTGATAGCAGTAGCAGCAGTCTGACTGGGCTGAGATCAGAATTTAAGGCGGCCAGAGTTACTGGGACTTGGAGGAGGAAGGCTGGAGAGGACTTCATAAGACAGCTACTCTTCAGGCTTTTGGCTGACTCCTAAGCTGAGCGTGCAGTGAGAACTCCAGGAAACCCAGCAGAGAACAGCAGCTGGGAAGCTAAAGAGCTGAACAGATGTGAGCTGTTGCACAACAGTGAGGAGACAGAGGTTCAAGTCCCACTGAGGTAGAGGGGCTTTGACAAATATCCTGGGCTTTTGGGTTAAGACGCCAGAAAGGCCACACTCTAGGAGTCAAAGTCATGCTCAATAGGAAGATGGTAGACACAACTATATCTGTAATTACATTAAATGTAAATGGACTAAACATTCCAACGAAGACAAAATAGTCAAACCAGATTAAAAGTTAACAATATGCCATTTATAAGAGACTTTAAATGTTGGGACAAAGAAAGGTTGAAAATAAAAAGATGGAAAAAGATACATACCATGTAAATGCTAGCAAAAGAAATTTGGTGTTGCTAATTGACAGTCATGCAAATTTCATTATGATAAAGGTGGATTCAAAAGAAAGATATAAATTTACAATACATAAATTATCACTTATTGGTCATCAATTATATGCCAAACATCACCCTAAGCATTTCACATTCATTGTTTTGTGTAATCCTCTGAGCAGTTTTATGAAGTAAATGTCATCCTCTCCATTAGATGAGGAAATTGAAGCTCTGAGAGACTGAGCAATTCGACTAAGGTCAACACAACTAGAAAATAATAGAGACAAGATTCAAACCTAGTTCTGTCTGACCTCTTGCCAAAGAGCTTCTAAACACTGCTCTGCTCTCTAAGCACCATGCTGCCAGTTGGAGAGGACCCCTGAGGGCCCAGGAGAGGACATTCTGTGGGGAGTCCTGGGACTCTGGACTGGAAACCCTGCAAGAACTAAGATTGTTTGTGTGACTCTTTTGCACATGCATGCACATTACACACACACATACACACCCACACCTGTGTGAATGCTTTGCCCTTCCATACACATGATCCCCAAAAGGTGCAGAGACCTTCCAGGATGGACTATTGAAACCTGACTTTGAATTTCTTAGTCCAAGTTCTCAAGAATCTGGTCTGGTTCAAGAATCATGTATTTGTCCCTGATTCAGTCAATCAGCTGAACTCCACAGAGAAACCAGGGCTAATAAATTTTAGATGCTGTTACCAATAACTTAAAAATTGGTAAATTTTATCAACAAAGTGAGTTTTTAAAAAATAAGTCAATGTAATACAAAAGACATGTTTGTGGTTTAATAAAAACAGAAAAATGCAGAAGTACAAAGAAGAAAATAAGTCTCTGTTATTTCACTTAGAGATTAAAACTGAAAGATTACTGTACAAAAGTTACTAAATTTTACTTTTACTTTGAGTAGAAGAAACAACTGAAATGAGGAAGTTGCTGAACTTAGTTTCTTTATTCACAACAGAGCTATTCATCTCCAAACGACATCTCTAAAGACAAAATAAGTTAGGAAAAAATATTGAGGTTGGCTTTTCTATTTAAATATGTGTTTCTTGACGGTCAGAGTTTAATTTCCCCACGTGGACAACTGTTTCATAAAAATCAGGGGATATTTCTGATGTTTAAACAAAGTGCCAGAATTTTTAGAGTAAAAACAAAAGAACAAAGTTGAAAATCTTAGCAAACTTTTAGATAAACTTCAAAGAGAAATTACTAGGGAGTAAATGACTAGTTTGTAAGCCAAATAACTACAGAAATGACAGATCACCTATTTAAAAAGCAGGAAGAAGTGATTGTATCTAGTGTCTAAAATAAATCCAAGGAGGCTGTACATGAATTCTGAGTATCAGTCAGTTTTCTCCTCCCTCTGAATTAATTGGTTCTTGGTTTTGAATGTATCTGCTGCAGCCTAAATGTTCTCACTCAGAGGTATAAAGTAGACACACTCCATGTTCATCTTTCACTCACTGCAAAGGAGAATTATTTAACACTTGGAAATAAGGCAAAAAGTTAGGCTGATGTCCTTTCAAAGTCATACTGAAGGATTATTTAATTTTCTAGGGAAATGTACCTGTGTTTGATTTTGCTATTTATTATTTGAGTATAGCCTAGACACTGTGAAGTTACATGTTTATATTTTTCTATCTGGTAGGAAGGATAACCTCAAAGGTTATAATTTTATTTAAGCCTGCAGGACATTAACCAGTTTCTTCTGTAACCTACCAATCATAGTCTAACATTCTTTTTAGTTTTGAAGATGCTTTCCCTGGTGGATCACATAAACTCTTTTTCCTTTAAGTGCTCCTGGAATGAGCTTTACCATCTAATGGCTCCATCGTAAATTAACAAGATGAACAAAACCTGTGACATATGTTCATTCTATCAAACGAGAAGCGTGATTTTAACATTTTAACAATTATACTTTGACTTAGTTGACAGACCTCAGATGGTACTTTCTCTCCGTCTTCTGTGGCTGTGTGTGTGTTACGTGCTGTTGGGTCGGCTCTGACTCTTGGCGACTCTATGAATGAGTGACGTCCACAATGTCCTGTCCTCAACAGCCCTGCTCGGCTCCTGTAGACTCACGCCTATGGCTTCTTTTATGGAGTCAACCCATCCCATATTTTGCCTTCCTCTTTTCCTTCTGCCTCCTATTTTTCCAGCATTTTTGTCTTTTCCAAAAAACCTCCCTTCTCATCATGTACCAGAAGTAGGGCAGCTTCAGTCCTGATTACTTCCTCTATTTTGCAGAAGAGTCACCTGGGATGCTAATTTAGTGTGCAGATTCCTCAGCTGCCCCCCAGGAAGGCTGACTCTGGGAGTTTGGCACCAGGCCTCCTAATATGCATTTCAATATGCACCCCAGGAGATCCTGAGGCTTTGGTCCCAGAGAAAGATCCTGCAGATGCCTTGAGAAAGCCCCTCAGTGAACTGCCTGGTGGTGGTGGTCCTAATGCCCGCTTGGTTCTCGCTGTTCAGCATGGTCAGGGACAGATGGGTTAAACGTTGATGCCTTGGGATGGACTACAGCCCAACAGTCCATTTTCCTAAACTTCAATTTGGCGATGGCAGCTGATCTCAGATGTTCATCACCCATGGGCTGTATCAGAACGGGGGTAGGAGAGAGAAGACAACCAGGAATCTGTGTATACAGGTTTAAATTGCTGATATTCAACTCTTTCTGACTTTACAAAAATGGTGGTTTTATGTGGGGGTTGACCTAATAATTCCTCAGGTGTTTCTAATTTGAAGCTAATTTGGCAACCAACTTGTGAATATGACAGTTGGGACATGGAATTTCCAGTATGTGGGAAAAGTGTTTTGTAGCTTTCATCAGACTTAAAGGCAATAAATGAACGAATGAATGAATAACTAAATAAGGATGTTCTTCCCGGAAAAATGTATAAAGTAGAACTTTTTGCATACAACCTCTGGGAGCTTTATGGACTCAACAGGCTGAAGACTCCGCATTAACTCTGTTTTACAACTTTCTTTCAGAAGGCTGCATCCTCTAGGGGTGGAGCTTTGCTGCCCCCTGCTGCCACCTGGTTCTCAAAGGGCTGGCTCTGTTCAGGCCTGGGTTCTAGTGTGGAGTTTTGTAGGAGCTAGAACCGGCTATCATCTCAGATAGACTGACAGAGTGGCCCCGCTCTGGGCAGACGTACTGTTTTATAACTCACACACAATATTGAACTACTGTTAGTACAGGGTGTGGGGGAAAAAAGCAAAAAACAGTGACATCTATGCCTTACAACCTAAAACTTACATGACAAATAAACTATCAGGAACTGGTCGGCTTCAGCCAGTAGTCGTACTAAATTTTATTATTAAACATTTGAATGTGTTCTTTGTGCCAGGTACTGCGCTAAGTGCAGAGTTTCAGCAGTGAACAGTGTCTCTGTCCTTCAGTTTCTTATTTATCATTTATCCCAACATTCTCCTGAGGCCTAGAGTAAAAAACTGTTCTTCTGAGCTTCTAGGACCACTGGTGCTTTAGCTGCCACCGAAAATCTACTTAGAACTTTGGGATAAATGCAGTTGGTCAGCAGAGGCAGGGAAGCTCTCAGGAGTTTCTCCTTTTCAGAGAACATGGCTGGGAAGTGGCATCCCAGCTGTGCCTTCATGATGTTCTGGGAGCCAAACTGCCCCCAATATTCAGAGCCTCAAGCTTTGAGAGGGCAGAACGTCTCCTTCCCTTTTGTTCCGAAGGCCAGGCTAGTGACCTGCTGAGAAAGCCTTTTGAGAGAGAAAAAGCAGCAACACCCCATCTGCTCATTCCACGAAGTGTTTCCCCCCTCTGGAGTTATTTTTCAGTATTTTATAATTTTATAATTTTATAATAACAGCCTAAATTTTCAGGGAGGAGTAAGCTTTAAAACATTAAAGGCTTAGGTGACATTTAGTGAAAACAACTAGGCATGGGCTGCTAACAGTGAAGGCTGTGAGCCAGCATTACAATCTGCAGACCCATCTCATGGATTTCATCAGGTCATTTTTCCGGATACTGGGAACCGGGAGGCGCCAACTGCATTCTACGGTGGCAACGACAGCAACTGTGAAACTAACTACGACTCATCATGTGAACCTGAGAATTAAAAATAAAGGTTTTTCAAAAGAAAAATACAAAATGACTATTTTCCCTTTTTCATTTCCTTAAGGCACTGCCCTGCTTAGGAACTAGGCGTCACCAAAACACCTAATATATAGAAAACGAATTAGAGACAAGCCAAGTAGAATTAGAGGCAAGCCAAGAAAAGAGCAACAGCAGTAACTGAATAAAGGAAAAAGTACTTCAGAGTCCTAGGTTTGAAAGACCTCTCAAATAATTTAAAATGTTCTGGTCACCAGAGACTTTGAGGATTCTCTGGATAAAGGAATGACAAGCAGCTGCTCCTTCCTAAGGAGAATGCACCCTAATTACACGCATCAGTCACAAACATGCTCTTAGTTTATCTAAGACTTACTGGCATAAACAGCAATGGAGGCCCATTTGATAACTTTATACCTGCTAATCGTCCAACATCTCATTTTTCATTCTATTTCACTTTTCTATTTTTACTCCCCAAAATAAAAGTTGAATCATATTATAGCAGCGGTTTTCCAAACTTTTTCATCTCATGACACACATAAACTAATTACTAAAATTCTACACACCAAAAAATATATCTTTTGCCAATCGGACACACACAAAAAAATATATAATTCTGATTCATTTACATCTGATGGCTATTGTGTTGGCTGTTGTCATGTTTTTATTTGACAATCTAAGGGAAAAGAGGTCAGTGCCCTGACTCAATAGTCAGGCATTGCACATTTTAAAAATTCTTGTGGCACACGGCTGAGAATCACTGTTTTTCGATATAGCCAGAAACTGTCATTGCTGCAACAGCTGAAGGACAGTAAAAAACTACTCAACTACAAATCAATATCCTGACTTGTTTTCCAAGGGCAAAATGTATGTCTTGAGGCAAGTTTCATCCAAATTGGGTCAGGTATGTCTGGGAAACAAGGAAACAATTTATTTTCAATTTGTCAATGTCCAAGAATGATGTCAAATGATAAACATGTTAAAAGGTTGGTAAAACATAAGCCTGAACACTTGTAGGCCAGCTGAGTGAGACTAGCCTGTTTGGGGGGGAAGAGAGGAGATTTGAGAAACAGACAAGCTTTTCAGGAAAGACTCCATTCTGAGTTGAAGTCTTAACAAATGTTTCTATTCGGAATGACAGTCTTACCGCTACTTTCATTCCTTATTCACAATGAATGACTAGTATAAAATAAGTGGCTGGTTTATTACAAAATGCCAAATGTTGGGGGTTAAAAAAATTGCTTGTTAAAATTAAGATGAGACCCAGCTGACAGAAAGTAAAGTATTATGTCAACAAAAAATAAGCTAACGTAATTTTCCACCAGCAAAATCCTTTCATGAGTATTGTTGACATGCTGCTAGTTAGAACTTAATTTCCTAAAGCAGAATTTTATGGTTGGAGTGGACCATAGAAACGTCTAATCCAACTCCTTATTTTACAGATAGGAAGCCTGGGGCTAGAAATTGAAGGTAGATAAAAACCGTTACTGTTTGGATTAAGATTCCTGAGTAGGAAAAAAACACAAACTAACCAAAGCAGGAAATGACTCCTCAGTACCTAATGCACAGCCATGCTTTTAATAGAAATTTGACTAGACCAGGAAGCTTTTAAATGTCAATTCCTTTTTTGGTGAGGTTGAATGTTTTGTGGCAACAATTTTTTTCTCTGATAAAAGTACGTTTATTATAGAAAATGCAAAACATACAAGAAAGGCCAAAGAGAGTAGGTCATAAAAAATAGTTTAGTATATTTCCCTCAGACTCTTTTCTAGGCAACAAAAATAACTACCATTTACTTTGTAAATGGAAAGCGACGATTATTTCTTCTTGGACAAACAATCACAGGAACAGCAGGGGTACAGGGCTCCCTACCTAGTGGGTGCTGCTGCAATGATTCTCAGGAGCCATTTGGAAAGCATGGTAGCTAAGGGACACACACTGCCCGCTAGTCCGTCAGGTGGTGCTGACCATGGCACTGGGAAACGGCATGACCTGGATTTTCACTTTAAAACATAAACCCACCACAGCAGGAACCTAAACATGGGGTGGGGGGGAGGGGAGAGATAAGTAAGGGTCAAGGTAAGGGTCAAGGTCGAAGTGCACTTTCCAGGCTGGGTCTGCCTGGAACTAAACTCTTCTCCATAGTCTCTTTGCTTCCTCTTGAAATTAAGGCTGATTTTTTTTTCTTTCTAATTTTTATGAATTAAATTTATTGGGGTGGCATTTGTTAATAAGATTACATAGGTTTCAAGTGTAGATTTCTGATAAGGGATCTGTATATTGCACTGTGTGCTCACCACCCAAACTTAAATCATCTTCCATCACCATGTATTTGGCCCCCTTTGCTCCCTCACCCCCTTCCCTAGGTAACCACCCTACTGTTGTTTGTGTCTATGAGTTTGTTTTATGTCCCACATAGGAATGAAATCATATGGTTCTTAACTTTTTCTAAGGCTGGTCTTTAACACTGGTTAGGAGGCTCTGATTTGGCTTCTCTGGAGATACAATACCATCTCTCACGACCACACAACTTTAAACAGCCTGTGTAAACAGCACAGTGTATGGGTCCTCTTAGAGTCTTTTTAAAAATTTTTTATTATGCACTACGTAATACACTGCATCACCTTCTAGCAGGGGTAGATGAGCATAACCGAGTTATTCTCATCCATCAGGAAAATGTTTCCTTACTCGATGTTCTCTAAATCTTTGACACATAGCAACAATTAACTTCAGAGACACACCTATCTCTTTTATTAACTTCAGAGACACGCCTCTCTCTTTCTGACAAAGTCCACTGATGGAATAACAGGCAACCCTTTCCCCTTACCCATCAGTGAGCCTGTGGATGCACAGTGGCAACTCCGGGCATGGGAAAGCCCGTGCCCTGACGGCGATCCCAGGGAGAATCTCGAGTCAAACTGTGGCAAGGTTACCAAGGCCTTAGATTCTTGATAAGAGCCCATACTAGTTCAGGACACCCACTATATTTAATACCTGTAGGCCTTTAACAAATATATAAAGGCATAGAAATCATCTCTCCCTATTAGGAACATTTAGCCACTTCAATAAATTCAACACGATCCTCCTCAGGCATGAACTGTTGGACTAAAGCAACTGCTCAGGCTAAGTCCTGATGTAACACTATGACTTCCAACCTTAGTTTGGTGACCTCTCAGGTAGCACCAATGATTTCCTAAGTATTAAGAAATTTTGCTTTTAGAAAATCAACTTTGTCCCACTTAACTAAACCAGAGTGTTCAGAAAAGCTGAAAATGTCTGGCTCAAACAGCTTTTGTCAACACCACTGAGAAGCCCTATTAGCTGACCAGTTGAGCCATTTTAATTTTTATGTTGGTAATTTTATGTGTGCATCTCCTTGTCCTATAAGCATTAAGTGTCAGGAACACATGCAGGGCTGTGGAATTCACTGTGCATTAAGTGGACACAAAGGGATTTACAGCACAACACTGAGCAGCTGGTATCCATAGGACTGCGGGCATCCTAAACTCTGAAGATGCTACTTTGTAACCTCAA
This sequence comes from Miniopterus schreibersii, assembly GCF_964146895.1. Taxonomy (NCBI): domain Eukaryota; kingdom Metazoa; phylum Chordata; class Mammalia; order Chiroptera; family Miniopteridae; genus Miniopterus; species Miniopterus schreibersii. Next base: position 58,045,743 of record NC_138112.1, read on the forward strand.
AAAAGTACGTAAGCAAGGTAGAATGAAACATTTCAACAAGAATTATTCAAAAGACAACAGGCACACACTAAATACGTAAGGTTATATTCAGGGTTTAAACTAGTCCCTGAACATCCTTAGTAACACCCCGGAAGGAAATGGGGTAAATGAGAACTTAAGCTTTCCAAGGATTACAGTTCAAATCCTCTGAAATTAACTGGAGGTCAAATAAAATGAGAACTCAAGTTTACAGTAGTAACTTCTTGCTGGCACCAGCACAAGGCGGTAGTGATCTCAAGTTTAATATATTACATGTAATACTATAAAAATAAGCTGAAGTTTTAAGGAGTATCCATTATTATTAAAAGGTTTGAGCTTTACTACTCCAACCCTGGGGTTCTGACAGAACATTCTGGAGAAAAGCTCCTAAGAGCACAAGAAAGAGGTATACTAATTGACAAAGAGCTGCTACGATGTGCCACAGGCACTTGAGTTGTAACAATCTGGAAAAAGCATGGAACAGGTAGATTTCCAGGGAAAAACGGCTTCAGGCATGTGTAACAGAAACAAGTAGCAAATGACAAGTGACCTCTCTCACCACATTCACCGATGGGTATTCCATCTTTCCCACTGCTTTTTTGTTTACATATTATTATTGAGAACAGGGCAAGGAAAGGCAGTTTTTTCCAGGTGGCGTTTAAAAAAATAAAAACAAACGAGGGGATGCTATACCCCTGCATCAGTGCTCCGTGGCTGAAAACCCTCCCTCCGAAGACTGCCCATGTCAAAGCGAGTAGAGACCTCACAGCGTACTAATAAAGTATCATCCTTAATGAAGGTTCTTTGTCTTAGGGCTTCCAGATGCATAAAAGTCACATAACCAAAGCCTTTTGGGTTCCGTGGGATTGTGGGTCTCTGGAAGGCAAGGAGCTCTGGTTTGGCATCCATTATCTCCTCATGGTTTTGCCTTATAGGTGCTTCAGACTGATCGAGAATTGTAAGGCGTATTGTACCCTGGAAGGGCCAAGGGAGGTGGCTGTCATACTCTCCTTGCATTGTGTGGACAAAGAGGGATATATAGTTTGCACAGCGCTGAGCAGTTGGTAACTGAAGGTGCAGGCGCATGCAGAGTTTGTATCCGGGTTTGCCTGTGTAGAACCCAGGGCTATGAATGACAACAGGTTTCTCCTCTTCTTGAGATTTCAAGTGCATCCCAAAGTTACCGATCTTCCAGATGTAAATCCCATTGCACTGCTGTGCTTCTATTTCAGCAACTTTGTCCTCAAGGGTTCGAATAGTTCGTTTGAGCTCACTTACATACATGCTCTGAGTTTCCATTTTCGCAGTGAGCTCCCGGATTTGATGGTCTTGTCTTACAAGGCGACCCTCTAACTGTTGAATGGTTTCTTGGAAATTCTGGACCTCTGGGTGACACCCAGAGACCCGGGGTAGAGAGGCAGAGTCATATGGCAGCATATCACGCTGTGGCATGGGAGCTACAGCAAGGTTTAAACTCTGCACAGCCTGGGCCAGCATTCTCATGTGTGACTGGGTATTCTCTTGTAGGTGGCGCGCCAAGTGAATCCTCTGCATCTGAAAATCAAGTACAAGCTTTAGGCTGGACTAGATACTGTGAGGACTAGGACAGGGGCCTAGCCAAGCCAAATATACGGTTTTTAGGTAACGTCACCATTTCCCTCAATCCCCTACACCCTTCTTTGTCTTCACTAGATTCTAGATCCTACTGTTACTGGACAGGGTCTGGGCCCAGGGTGGGTCTGCCTAGGGCCTGCCGGTAGTGTGTGGGTTCCCGACTTTGTATAGGAAAAATCTCACAACAGGAGTCCAGGTGGCTTTTGAGAGTATGTTTATTAAGGCTGGAGACAGTAAAACAAAGGGAGGGCTTGAGGTAGGAGAAGCAACAGGAGAGAAAAGTCAGAGAGCAGGATGGAGGCCTTGGAGACAGGTTCAGGGGGTTCGCCGGGGTAGAGCTGCTGCCCCTGCTCCCCTGGCTGCAAGTGCTGCGGGGTCCCTTGGAGTTTAGGAGAAAAACAGCAAAGATACAAGGTGTGGGCGTACTCTTGGGAGAGCACAAGGTGGGTGAAGTATGTTTATTAAAGCTGGGGCCAGTGAAATGAAAGGGCGGCTTAGAGCCTAGGTGGGGTTGCTTTGGCTCTCTGGGAAAGTGAAGTCACAGTGACAGAAGTGAGCTCACTGGGAAGCCAGAGAAAAAGGGGGCCCTGGAGACAAGTTCAAGGGGTAAGCCTTGGACAAGCTGCCACTGCCCACTGCTCCCCTGGCTGCAAGTCTCATGGGATCCCTTGGAGTCTAGGAGATGCTTGTGGAGGAAGAAGTTGGGAAGGGAAAAGTGCTGGCTTGCTCCCGGGAGGGAGAGAGAGCTTGCCATGGATCCTTTGTCTTGAGGCTTTTTAATCTCTCTTTGGCTGATGGAATCCTAGGGGAGGTCTCTGGGGAGGGTCTCAACAGATTATTCATTAGCTCTTCAGATGTGTCCTTCGATATGCTGATTCATCAAAACGTGTGTGTAAAGGGGCCAGAGTTATTTTCTGGTTAGTTTTATGAATGGTATTGAAGAGAGACTGGGACCAAGCAGGTCTGCCCAGGACAGTCTGGAATGTGTAACCCATTTGCTCCTAAGTGTCCTTGGTTGAGGAAGATAAAACCTTGTGATTTATTAGCTGGCTGTAAATTGCTCAAATTGTTTGGCCTTGTCTAATTATTTTGTCTCAGTTTCCCTTATTCCACTTGTCAAGGAATTTCCCGAGCTTCTTACTATCCTCTCTCACTATGAGATAACCCTGTCTCTTAATTCGCTGAAAAACTGAGGCAATCTGCTGAGTATGCTCCTATCTGTCATTCAGATAAACCTCCCTCCCACTTACAAAAGTATCAGGATCCACACCCGTCCTCCTCTTCTGACTCAGGGATGGCTCTCCTCTGATCCAAGATTAATGCTTCACCTGGGCTCTTAAGTGGCACCCGCCCCTTTCAAAACCTCAGAGGTGTGGCTCAGTTATCCCCTTTCTATCATCAAACATTGTCTCCCCCTAACACTTCCCCTCAGAATATAATTATTAAAGTCTTTCCCATTAAAAAAAAAAAAAAGGCAAACCTCTCTATTGATCTTGCGTCTCCCTCTAGCTAATACAACCTCTTCCTTTTATAACCAAGAGTAGTCTACCTGCACTGACGCCAAGTACTCACTTATTATACAAATCTATTGCAAATTAGAATCTTTCCTGTCTTCATACTCTTCTCAGGTCATCAAGAACATTGTAATTGTTATATGAAAAAAATATTCCTGATGTAACAATTTTTATTGTAATAATAATTCGTGTGTATTATAAAAAATAGAAAATGTAGATGATCAAAAAGAAAATGTTACCTCATTTAGCTATTAACATTTTGATACATTTCCTTGAAGTCTTCTTCTCTATCCACACATATACAGAATTTGCACCCCCAAAATGAAATCATACTGTACACAATTTGCTCCTTTTATTTTTTAAATTATTAAATACATGCTTATTGTAAAAAAAGTCAGATAAAAAAACATAATGGCAATGCAAAGTGTAACTGTACTCTCCAGAAAGAGTACGATTAGTTATTTTATAACTAATGACCTATCTCGGATACTTGACACAACTGATCACTACTAGTCTTGACACTCATTTTGGAGACTATAACACCACATTCTCCTTGCCTGGTTTGAGTTCTAACACTGTTCACTATAGCTTCTGCCCTGGTCGACTTCTCTTTCCTGTACACACTTGCCCTATGTGATCTCAATCACACACCTTCCATTCATCACTAACTACTTCCCCAAGTCAATATTCTGAGTCCCAATTTCTCTTTGGAGTTTAAGACTATATACAATGCATGCCAGCCACCTCCATTCCCACTGGTATTCTCCACTGCATTATATAACTGAATTTTCTTGATCTATATTTAAGAATTAAAAAAAGAAACACCTTACCTTTTCATGGCAACCAAAAGAACTGAATGTGCATGGAATTGGGGCTGTAGGACAGTCTAGATCAAAATGATTAGGCATCTGAAAACGGAAACAAAGGTTGAAAAATGTTTTCCCCTGAATATCTGGTTATAGTTTGATGAGATCACACTTAAAATAAAGATTTACATTTCATCTAAACAAAATCGTGGATTATCTATGGCTGCCTTAGCATCACAAAGGCAGAGTTGAATAGTTGGAACAAAAGGCAGGTAGCTCACAAACATTAAAATAATATTTACTTCTAAGTCACAGAGAAAGAAAATACCAACATCTCATACCATCCCCCAAATTACTCAAAATTCACGAAAATGAATTTGTTCCTATTGCTGGGAAGTGGAACCCTCTAGTGGCACTTTAAAGAAAAAGCACCTTCTGACGTCAACCTCAACTGCAAATTTAACCAGAACTCTCACTGTTGGTCCAGACTATTTAACAGGAACCAGCCAACTGTAACCACACACTGCACCCAGCACTTCCCTCATGACCATCTTTCATAAATCTTCTTAGCTTTTGTTAACCTGAGCATGTTTTGGCTACAACGGGAGACTCAGATGTCAGAAGGTATTTTAAGTACATTAATAAAAGTTCTAAAGAACGTCTCAGCTTTTGATTTGGGGGCTCAGTCTTTAAGGTAAGACCCATTACAGAGAACCATATTCTTTGGAACTGACACCAAATTCCCTTAGAAATTTAGGTTAGCTATAGTCATAGACATTTCAAGGGGAAACGACATTAGAGACTATTTAACCCAATCCTTCGATTTTGCATAACCCACAACAGTGAACAGCAAAATTTTTTGTAAAGGGTCAAATAGTAAATATTTTCAGCTTTGTAGGCCCTATGGTCTCTGTTCCAAGTACTCAACTCTATCATTGTGGTAGAAAACCAGTCATATATGACATATAGACAAATGGCATGGCTGTGTTCCAATACAACTTATTTATAAAAACAGGCAGCCAGAACACATTGGGCTGGGAGGCTGATATGCTGATCCCTTATCTAGAATCTCAAGTTTCTTGCCAAGATCAATGGCAAGGCAGTGGCACAACCAGGGTCAAAACCTAGGTTTTCTGACTTCTTAACCTAGGATTTTTTTCCTACATTAAGTTTTATTTTTCCTAGGTTTTAGATGTGCTGCATGGTTTCCTTTAAATATTTTAACAGAGCAGGTGAGACTTAATAAGCAAAAAAAGTTTAACATCTTTAAATTAAGACTTCGTTGGAAAAAGCTATAGGACTCTATTAAGACAAATGGAAAAGTTTAGTCGAGTGACAGGTTTTGCTTGCTGCTAGTTAGTAAGGTAATCAATTATGATTTCTGGGTTTGCAGATTTCATGGGCGTATAAATAGTGACTAATATTCAAATTCTGTGGGTAAATTCCCCAAATGTCAGAAGATAGCAATCAGATGGAATTTTCCTATCTCTATTAATTACATAAATGCATAGTTTTCTACTGTAACTGCTACTGCTGCGGCCCCATTAGTGATCTATGGGACAACTAAATAAGAGGGGTTACAGATCTTGGGAGTCTCAGAATCTCTCAATATGCCTCAGGCGCCATGCAGACAAATAATGCTCTGCCACTGAACAGACCTGCTTTCTTCTATTGCATTGTTCTGTCAGTCAGTCTCTGGATACCTAAGACCCTTATTTCACAGTGCGTAAATATGTATTTAAGGTGTTTTTTCCTTTAAACGGGGATTTTGATTATTTGTATCTTAAAGTTACCTGGTTTTATCTGGAAGTTTTATAAATATTGATTTAATTAAAAACCTAAGTCACTCCTTTAATCTATTTATGGAAATACTAACTGATGAAAGGGAATCATTATACCTGTTCTCTGATGAGCACTGTATTGCAGTATTCACAGATGACATTTGCCAAAGGACAGTTCTGGTCGTGGAGCTAAATTTTATTAGAGAAATATAAGAAAAGTGTGAGAAAATCTGAAAAATGGGAAAAACAACCTATTTTTAGAAAAGTAATTTTTTCACTATAAAATTAAGGACATTAACATGTATTTTAAAAAAGTGACGATAGTAATGAGATACATCTCGCATTTCAGCTCTTTAAAAGAACATAGTAGTACACAAAAGAGAATCTTTTAAATGACTTCTTTTAACATGAGGCAGAGCATCTCTCACTAATCTGGACATCATTTACCAATACTATAATTCTCCAAAGGCATTCCTCCAAAAATCTCCAGCAGCAGCATGACAATTATATTAAAGCTCTTATCAGGAGGGTTAAAGAACAGAAGCGTTATTAGGGCAGGAGGCTTTGGTGCCCAGGTTCTCATAGGCCCTGGAAGGGTGAACTTGTTTTCTAAAATACAGTGAATTTAAGAAATAACTAACCCTTCAGGTTACATCCATTTAATTTACTTAAATTTAGGAAAACATCAATTTGTTCTAATTATGCCTCAGCCTTCTCTCCATTTTTAGCAAGTTTGTTGACTTTTTTCAATATTTCATCAACTTAATGAGTATAATATGCTTGATTTCATAAGAAAGCAGTGAAAATTACTAATATACACTTATAAGAAATAAAGTTTGAAGAAGTATGATAGTAGTTATAAAAGAATGTAAGTTATATGTAGATTATTTTAGTAAAGAGGACACAGGACTAGGATCTCAGTGCTAGCTTTGCCTTTACAATGTTAATATAAAATTACTTAACTTCTTTACATCTCAGTTTCTGAATGAAAAAAACTGCTCTATTATCATGATGCTGTCAGGTGCCATGAAGTTTCTTTTTAAAGATAAATGTTTTAACTGAAATGTAACTTATTTCCAGAAAAGTGAATTCATTATATGTGTAAAGCTCAGTGATTTACACATATATCACCAAAGAAACGCGCGTGGGATTTAATTTGTTCTCCATAAAAGTTTTAACAATCCATTCTCTTTCTCAACGAGTAAAGCCTAAGTCTTATATGGTAATCATTCTACTTGTCTTTAATTCAAGACTAGTCATTAAAATATCTCCTGGGAGAGTGGGTCAACATGTCTTTCCTCGAAGATTTTTGTCACTTGCAGATCTACTATGGTGGTAAGTAGTATAAACAGTGTTTTCTAAGACAGATATTCGAATATAAACTCCACGCTTATGTACTAGAATGGTTAACGGAACTTCTTAAAAAACGGACCTTTCCACACTGATAACAGAGACTCAGAACTGGGAGTGACAGCCTCATCTACCACAAAGTCCCTTAAACGTACATTAAAAAAAAAAGTAGTGGAATTTAGAAATCCAAGTAGTACGTGCCTCTTTATCTTCAAATGCCATCAACATAGCACAGTTTTCACAAGAAACCTGTCTCCTTGGACATTCCTTGAGAATATGGATATTAAGCTGGCACTTTTGGAACCGACGCTGGCACTGGGGACAATTCATGAGAGCAAACTCACAATGTACTTGATGATCCTATAATAAGGAAAAAATAATCTATTAGTACCTGCCAATCTTTAAGAAACCTCCCAGATATAATCTCTTCTGAGTACACACTATTCTCTCTCAAAACAGCTACTCCTTCACAAGGAGCTAAGTAAAAGGGACAGTTGCAAATATGTTTTAAACACTTAATTTCAAATAGATCATAAACAATATTTAATTTCTCAGAAAATGACCAAACTAAAAATGAATTTAATTTAGAGGCAAATTCTTTTACCTGGTTGCTTCAGTTCATCTCAAGTTATAGAAAGACTCCATTTAGTTCATAATAAAATGGAAAATTTAGAAAAAGAGATAAAAGTATAATGAGGGTACTAAGATGATGGCTATATGAGACTTGTTACTTATTTCAAAATGAGAGAAATAGCCCTGGTCGGTGGCTCAGTTGGTTGGAACATGATCCTGTACACCAAAAGGCTGCGGGTTTGCTTTCCCAGTCAGCGCACATACCTAGGCTGGGGGTTTGATCCCCCATCAGGCCGGTAGGGGAAGCAACCGATCGATGTCCCTCCCGCCCCCAGCTCCCTCCCTCATATCCTAGGCAAGGATGAAAGAGAGAGAGAAATGAAGAGATTAAAATGTGACATTTGTATTTAAAATGCTCTTCAGTTTTATAGCAAATAATGTTCACCCCAAAACTTAAAAGAATACTACCTTCTTTATTATCGTTTGGCAAAATCAGAATAGATGGAATAAGAAATTTCTATTTCTACTTATATTTATATCCAAAAACGAAAGGGATGGTATCTTATTAACAACTATTGTATGCTACGCACTGGCAATACACAGACAGACACAGCAAAGTCTCTATTCTCTGGGAACTGCCTTGCATATATGCTAAGGCTAGAAAATAACTTTAATACCTCAAGATGCCTCAGTTCCATCTTGTGCAAACAACCTTCATTTGGACACCTCACCATCAGAGAAAGAATCTCTCGTTTTGCAAAATTGTCAGGAAACAGCTGAGTTTCCAGTAGTATTTCGTTATCAACTGGACATTTGTGACCTGCATCCCTAAAAGAAACAAATAACATACATACATTTAGTAGGTTTAAACAAACATTAACATTAAAAAATACAAACAAGTTTAATTCACCATGTAAAAATTCTCCATTTATTATTTCCTGTGGAAAATAATTCTAATACATTATATTGCATATTACCAAAAAACCTCCCCAAAACCAAAAAAACACACACACAAACCACACAAAAAAATCAAAAAACAAAAACCCCAAAACCTGTCCTTTTATGTACAGTTCATGAACTGTTCTTTTATGCAATGAATACAACTAGCACCATATTGGTTACCTATCAGAAACTATGGGATTTTGGATTGTGGGATAGAGTTCAACCAAAAAATGAGAAAAAGTAACTGAATCAAGTAATATTCTGATTGTCATTAAATGAAGTAAAAGTTACGGATGGGGATTTTGCAGTCTGGCAGGCCTCTGTTCTGTCAGCAGCTACACAACATGCTGGCGAGATAAACTAAATATGCTGCTTGTAATACCAACAACATGTCGATAGCTCATAACAACAAAAGCTTTCCTTTATTTTTATGTATAGGGTACAATTTAGTAGGGAGTTAAAGGACCTCTACTTCTTGCTTCCCAGTGGTTTCCCCGTGGTTATTTCATCTTATGATGGGAAAAACCATCCCCAGGAAGTCTGGTTGTCTGTCACTTCCCTTTAACTTTTTGGGATGTCTCAATCTTCACTCACAAAATGTGGCAGGTCAGGTAGGCTATAGGAGCATTAGTCAATCATTCAAATCATTTGTTGAGCATCTCCTGCGTATAAGCCAACAGTGGTAGTTGCTGTGGTAGGTAGTTGCTGTGGTAGGTAGCTGAAAATGGGGTCTGCTGTCAAATGCCTTAAAACTAATAAAGGTGAGGGATACAGACAATCTTTAATGGGGATTCTCTCAGGCTAATGTTATTAGTACACTGTCAAATATTTTATGAGAAGAATAGAAAACTATAAACAAGTTTATTGAAATATATACCCAAGACCTAAGTGATGGATGTCTAAGAGAAAAGAAGAAGAAACTTACAAAGTAAACTGAAAACCATTATCCACAGCAAATGGAATTGGATTAACATATATTTTCATTCCTGAAGGATTATAATGGATGAGAAATTTTGAAGCCATTCTTTTAAGAACATTAGACTCAAAGTAAGTGGTCATTTCTAGCTGAGGGAGATAGAAAAAGAAAGCCTCAGACTTCCTTTTGTGGGTTTTACTTCCTTTTTAGACCACTGTCCATTACTTTCATGAATATCTTGCTATTTTAAAAAACTGCTAAAGATTAGCTACCTTCCTGGGCATGATGACACTTTGTAAAACACTGCACATCTCTCTATCTACAAAAAAATCAACGATCCATAATATGGTACATACAACCTATGAAGACTGAATCATGAAGAAACAAAATCTGGACAGATTACTAGTAAAGAAAGTAAATCAGTAATCAACCTCTTCACTTCCCCCCAAAACCCCCAAAACCTCCCAACAAACAAAAGTCCAGGAGTAGATGGCTTCTCCATCAAACATTTAAGGAAGAATTAATACCTATCCTTCCTAAACTCTTCCAAAGAATGGAAAAGGAAGGAACACTTCCAAACTCATTTTATTACCCTGATACCAAAACCAGACAAGGACACAAGAAAAGTCAATTTAAAAGTTGAAAGAAAAATTTGCAAGATAGTTAGTAGCCAGCTTAACTTACTTACAAAAGATTTCACCAATATAACTAGATGTTTGTTATTGAAGAACATAGAATCCTCCCACTACTTCCAATTATTTTTTGTCTTATACAGAACTCTTTAGTCACCTGAAATATTCCCATCTACTTTTGCATCATAATAAAATGTATTTATTTCTTGGGAGATGAACTTGACTCATTCATGGAAATCCCACATACCTTCATTCAGTTAAAGCAACTATGATTTACTGAGTGCCGGGCACTATTTCCGGCACATAGGAAATATCAAGAAATTAAACAGATCTCAACCTCTGCTCTCAAGGAGCTTATTTTCCAATTGGGTAAGAGAGATTGGGCGGGGGGGGGGGGGGGGGGGAGACGGAGGGGAGGCATGCTGTGATATAAATAGGGTAGCCGGGGTACCTATGAGAGGTGAGATTTGAGCCACATCGGAGGGAGTAAAAGGTTGTGACGCAGTTAATTGAAGTAAGAATGTTCCAGAGAGAACAGCTACAGCCAATTCCCCAAGGAAGGAGTATGCTTGGCATGTTGAAGGAAAAGCAGAGAGTGAACTGGTAGAAGGAAGAAGAGAATAGTAGACAGGAGGTCAGAAAATAGATTATGAATTTATCAGAGCCCAACAAGCCCTCTGGCTTTTACTTCCACATGATGTGCTACAATGTTGAGCAGAGATAACCAGGTTCACTCTGGCTGCTATATTGAGAACAGTCTGGAAGAAGGCAAGGGTAGAAGCAGGAGGCCTGTGACAGAGGTGATGGTGACTCAGGACAGGGTGGTAGCAGTGGAGGCAGTGAGAAGGGATTGAATTTTGGATACATTGTAAAGGTAGAGCCATCAATTAATACTTTCTTTAAAAATACTGGTTATTTTACAGTTGTCCATAGATATTAGATAACAGATTCTAATGGGGCTAAAATCCTAAATGGTCAACTATAGACGCATCTTTGTACGGTTGAGCTGCTCAGATTCTACTGTCATTTAAGGTATGCTTATTTTATATTATTTTCTTAAAGCTCAGAGAACTTATTTATTTATTTATCTGAGGGTCAGAGGAGGGTAGGGGATAGGAAGTACCTTTCATACCACAGTAGGAACTAGGGTAAGAATGTAGACGTCTCAAGTTTCTGTCCAATGTTTTTTCCTTGAGTAGGTTTTACGTGTAAGACTACTCTTGAGATGTCCTGTGTTCTGTGAATATCGTTCTCTGTATTTGGTTCTGGTCCAGACACAATTCTTTCTTATGCTCACATACCTTATGGATTTGATGATGCAGGCTTTGCAGAACCTATGGCCGCATGGTGTCTGCACTGCTTCCCGTAACGCCATCAGGCAGATGGGGCATTCGTACTTGCTCTCCAGCGGTGGGTCAAACTCCACGTCGTAGCCCTGGATCTCCTCCATAAAGGAGCTGGAGAGATTCCCTGTGCACGCAGTTGCACCCACGCTGTCGTCCTTCGTGGCAGCACTACAGGAGCTGGCCATGGCAGCGCAGCAGTCGCTTTCAGACTGGCTGGATGCACAGCTGTTTTCACAGTTTAGCAGACTCATAGTAACGATATTATTAATTGCTCTGTGGAAATAGCAAGGAAAAAAATGCTTTAACATACATATAAGTATACACACTTACATATCACAGCTTATTTATGCAGGTCACCTCTTAGTTGATATAATCTTCATTAATATAATTTATGGAAAACTTTCAAAGTTTTTTGAGTTTTACTTCATGACTACCATTTTATAATAAGTTAAGGAGTTCAAGATCTATTAGGTAGCCAGAATGTAAAGTTAAAAGAAAAAATTACCTCAACTGTAATACCTAGTTATATCACAATTATCTGTTTAAATGTCTGTTTCCTGTGACTGAAGTCAAGAATTTAATTTTCATATCCTTAAGTACTCAGCACAAGATCTTTCACATAACAGGTGTTCATTAAGCATCTGCTGAAGAACTTAATTATGCTGCTGAAGTTCCCTCAAGCATCCTAAGCAGGCAGTGCAAGGAAGAGCAACACACGGGGGATTAGATGTTTATGGGCAACTATTAGGTGTGTGATTTCGTGCAACTTAGCCACTTGGATCTTGGTTTCTTCTTCTAGATCTAAAATTCCATGAGTATATCCAAATGTTCAGTGTGGAGATTTCCATTATGTAGAAAGAATAGAACTAAAAAAGTATATTTGGACGTTCTGCCTTCAGTCATGTCAAGTGACTATGTTTCATTATCTGACAGGAAAAACAAGTGAGGTTTCGTTTGCCTATGGAAAACTATTGCTTTCATGGGTAGGTGGGGCGCCTTCAAATTCTAAATCATATGACAGTACTGAGTGAGAAACTAATGTCTAAAGGCAATTCATGGCCTAGGTAACCAGGTTTCTGCAGTAGATAATTAGACCTGTGGAAAATTCCTAGTATGTGCCCGATATAGTTCTAGAAACCGAATGTAAACTCCTGGTCAATATGGTGAACAATCATCCCTGCTCGTGGGTTAAGAAAGTAATCCTCTGTCTTTTTGTCTTTTTTTACCCCCACAGATATCTTTTTTTCTTCTCAAAAAGATTTTGCATATCATCTAATGAGCACCTACAAAGGATGAGGCCCTGTTCTGGCAGGAGGGGCAGGACAGCCAAGTAGTGAATTACCAAGAGGATGAAACGTGTTAATATGTGAGAGGACTTAGGACTGTGCCTGGAAGTAAGAATGCGTCAGTTATGTGCAGCTCTATACAGTAATTTTATGTAATAATCTTATTGCCCCCTCCCTCTTAGCAAAGTGGAAACTATGGAACTTAAAAAGGTGAAGTAACTTGCTGAGGACTACTCAACTAATAAGCAACAGAGCTGGAATCAGAACCCAAGTCTACCTGAGCCCAGAGGCTATGCACTTTGTACTACACCATGTTTGTCTCTTTGTGTATGTGTGTGTGTGTGTTTTGTTGTTGTTTTTTTAATATATCTTTATTGATTTCAGAGAGAGGAAGGGAGAGGGCGAGAGAGAGACAGAAACATTAATGATGAGAGAGTCATTGATTGGCTGCCTCCTGCATGCCCCCAACTGGGGATCAAGCCCACAACCTGGGCATGTGCCCTGACCGGGAATCGAACCCCGATCGCCTGGATCCTAGGTCGATGCTCAACAGCTGAGCCATGCCCGGATGGGCTGTCTCTTCCTGTTTTGACAAATGTGTTTATAAAGCTGCACTTAAAATTTCTTTCCCTTTATTTTTATTACAGTAGACTAAGGTGTTGACCTCAACTGCTCAGCTTCTACAAAACATGACCTGTCTAGCGTTATTATGCTGGGTTGATAGAATTTCAAAGAATCAGTAGAAAAAAATTGACATTTGTTTTACTTTTGACATACTATTTTCAAAAAAGTTAAAAACAGCTCCCATGCCCTGGCCTATGGCGGCTCAGTTCGCTGGACCATCGTCCTGTACACCGAAGGGTCTTGGGTTCAATTCCTGGTCAGGGCACATACCTAAGTTGCAGGTTTGGCCTGGTCCCCAGTCAGGGAGGCAACCAACTGATGCTTCTCTTTCTCTCTTTCTCCCTTCCTCTCTCTAAAATCAACAAACATACCCTTGAGTGAGGATAAAAAAAAAAAAAAAAGACATTCCTATAGCTAATGCGGATTTCTAGGGAAGACTTAGTACAGGCTGAAAGGCAGCAAGGGATGGCAAGATAGTGCCAAACACAGAACTAGTCATTATACCTGTGCTCCAGGATGGGGTAGAAGGCCCCTGTTATACCCTCCAAACCTGAGGACATATGACACTGCTATGCTATACTTAGGGTTTACATCCTTAGTTATTTTTCTTCCCATACACTTTTGTGTCCAATTACTTCTTTAGGTAAATCTCATAGATTTAGAATTATTTGGTGAAAGGGTATGTGACTTCCTAAGGTTTCTGACAGACAATGCTGGTTACCCAATGTGTATCAAAGGCTTTTTAATTCCCACTCCCCCAAAGAGAGTAAGTTTGAGATACCCTATATGTAATTTTATATACCCTTGACAATTCTAGGTATATTTATCTTTTGGATCGTTAACCATTTTCTTTTTTAAAGTAAAACCATTTTGAGAAATTAGTATTTCTCACTTAGCTGTACAGAATATATCAAAGTGTTAGAAGACAAAAGCAAGTTACTGAGCTATATCTCCTTTTTCTGTCCAACTGTCCAGTTACAATTCAGTTTACTAGGCAGTCTATATACTGCCCTCTTGCAGTCCAGTTTGAAAGAGTTGAAGGTCTTTGGATTTAAAGAGACCTTTCATAGCAAGTGTGTTACTAAGAAAACGTCTGTAATCAGTCACAATTCCTTAAAAAGAGTTCCACTGTAGGAATGCAGTGTGCGCACTCTTAAAAATCTAGATGTCGTCGATTTTCATATACTTTTCATGCTTTAAGAAGTGATACAGACGCTCTACACCCTCCAAGTAAACTTTTTCAGGTAGTCACTTTCTGTGCCTTCAGTATATAGACCCATGGAACTATACTGCAAAGAAAAAATTAAGCTAAAACAGTATTTTGAGTGCCATTTAGTATTTTTATGTTTACGCTTTCTTTCTGGCAAGTTAAAACATTTTCCCCTTTACTTTTAGAGACTGTGATGACATAATGACTCAAGTGAAAATCACTTTCCTAACTATAATAAATATTTTAATTAGTACTAAGAGAAGAATAAAAAGTGTTTTGCGTCCGCTACAGAAGTGAACGGAAGATGATCTGGCACCCTTGCAGGAAATATGCTCTATTAGGGTTCTTTTTATTTCTTATGGTGCCACAGGTACCCGCTTCATGAGAGGCTACAAAAGCAGGCTTTGGCTTTACATAACCTGTGAAAGATGACAGGGGTGGAGCCATATTATGAGAGTCAGAGTAGTCACTTCAGAGGAACTGCCCTGCGTGCCTGTGTTTCTTTACCCTCCAAACCTTACGTTCTACCTGTTAGTATCTGGGGATATAGTAGAGTCCAGAGTATACTGTTAAATTTCTGCGGGAGGGGGCGTAGGGTGATGCACAAAAATTGTCTCCCTAAGGTTAACAGGTGCTAACAAGAGAAATGTCTAAGCTAAAGAAGTCAACAAGTTATATCTTGAATTGGTTAATTTTAAGTTAACAGAAATTCATTCATGGCTAAACACACAACTCATAAAGTAAAACAAACAGATCGTGTATCAGAGAAATGTACACCTGAAACCTACAGAATCTTACTAACCGATGTCACCCCAATAAATTTAGTTTTAAAAAAACACCTTAGAAAAAGAAATTGCCTTTAATTTGCTGCTAGCTTTAGGAACAGGAACTACTTACTGACTCTTTAAAATCTATTCTTAAAATACAAAGACCTGCAGATGCAAATGCTGCAAAACAGTCAACTGTTATGTCTTAATTCTGAAAACAGACTCAAGGGGCAGTCCCCTTCCTAGGCGCTATTTGCTCCCCTCAGGAGGCAAAGGTCTGAACAATTTCTTTCAAAATCCAAGCGGTCAAAAATTTGTCAGCATCACAGATCGAAATTTATCAAAGAAAAGTCCTCAAGTTACAACCCTGAAATACTGTTAAGTATACAGTGTGTGCAGGTTGAAACGCTCTGATCATCACATGGGCAACAAGTGCCTGAAACACATCCCTTCCTTCCTAGAGTTACAAGGAGGCCGGCTGTCCTTACCCCACCCCGACCTCAGTCAGAAAAGCCCCTTCTCCCTTCCCCAGTAATCGCCGGGGAATGGACGAAACGCCAGGGGCCAGATTCACAAGGCCAATACTCAGAATTTCTTAACAAGTTTTTCTCGTTTCTGTGTCTGTGTAGCGAGACATTTAGTGATCTGCTTGTCCCGAGAAACAAAAGAAACGCACAGATACTTTATATTCAGGCCGCTAGCACTTTAGGTGCTTTCTGTTCAGTCATGACGGTCCCACCTCTCGGCTCGAGTTCCGCTAAAGCCAAATACTAGGAACAGCTTTATCAGCCCGGCGTCTGGAACAATCGCTAGCGCTGCGCGTGCAGGGGCGGGGAGGGAAGATCCGTGTCATCTGAACCTTTTTTTTTTTTTTTTAAAACTTGCTCCCTGGGACCTCTAACGAGTTCAGCAGGGAACCCAAAAATAGCTCTCCCATGACAGTGACAGGGGGAGGCGCTGGGAACTTAAAAGGGATTTTAAAATTTATTTTCAAGCTGGTATCAGCTCCGAGGGACGGGAAAACCCAGGAGGCAGTTTCCTTTGCTGGGAAGGGGAATGTGCGGGCTGACGAAGCGGGCGCGGGATTCCCGCCAGGGACGGGGCGAGCGGGAAGGAGGGGGGGGCGGCCCCAGCCGGTGGGAGACGAGGGGAGGGGGACCCCAGCCGGTGGGAGACGAGGGGAGGCGGACCCCAGCCGGTGGGAGACGAGGGGAGGCGGACCCCAGCCGGTGGGAGACGAGGGGAGGGGGACCCCAGCCGGTGGGAGACGAGGGGAGGCGGACCCCAGCCGGTGGGAGACGAGGGGAGGCGGACCCCAGCCGGTGGGAGACTATGGGAGAGGGAGGGGGGAGGCGGCCCCAGCCGGTGGGAGACGAGGGGAGGGGGAGATGGCCCCAGCCTGTGGGAAACGAGGGGAGGGGGGGGACCCCAGCCGGTGGGAGACGAGGGGAGGGGGAGGCGGCCCCAGCCGGTGGGGAGCGAAGGGACAGGGGGCGACGTCCCCAGCCGGTGGGAGACGAGGGGAGAGGCAGGCGGCCCCAGCCTGCGGGGAGCAAAGGGACAGGGCGATGTCCCCAACCTGTGGGAAACGGGAGGGGAGGGGGCGGCGTCCGCAACCTATGGGAAGAGAGGCCGCGGCTGCCCGGAGGAGACGTCAGACGGGGACTCACCGCTCTCGTCCTCCGGGCCGCCGACTCCACTCGACCGCACGACTCCGCTCAGCCCAGGCACCCGGAGAGGATCGGCAGCGCGCTCCGAGCCGAGGCGGCCCGGACACCACCCTCCCGGCCAGAAGGCCGCCGCTACCGCGCCCCCGGGCCGCCGGGAGCCCGAACCCCAGCCGCGGAGGCCCCTACTTCCGCCTTCCCTGCCTGCCGGGGGTGGGGGGTGGAGCCAAGGGCGGGGAGGGAGCGGGGGGGAGGAGACAGAGCGGCCGAGCTGCGGCTCGGCGCCCCCTGGCGGCGGTCCTCCACAGTGCGCGGGCTCCGGCGCAGGCGCGGGGAAGCCCGGCTGTCAATCAGAGCTCTCGGGCTGGGCTCCTCTCCCGCCGAGAACTGCGGCCGGGGGATCTGCCGGGAGCCGCCGAGCGATCCGGTGCGCGGCCGCCGCGCAGCAATCAGAGCTGCACTTTTATAGCTCCCCTTATGCAGGCAGGAGAAACCCCAACTGGGCTAGCTCATCTGACCTTCGGCAATTCTTAAATCCCTCCCGACTCCACCTTCCTGGCCAAGGAAGTGTTCCCTTCTGTGATCACCTGGCCCTCCCCCTTCAACCAGTGCGAGCGAGTCAAGCCCATATATTAAACACCCCCCGAACTGCTGCCAACTGTACCACTCCTTTTTCTGCCAATGTCACCAGAAAGCTATTCGGAATTCCTTGTTTCACTGGATGCAAGCCTCTAAGGAATGTAACAGGCACTTTGCAGGAGATGCACAAGAGTTTCACCCACCTCTGCCCATTTGACTCAGAGTTCAGCTCTTGGGGGAGCTATTACAGGGTGGGGTTTTTTTATGTATACATACCCTAAAACCAGAGTGCTTTATTTAAATCTAGTTTTTTCTCCTTTGTAAATTATGACTTATGATAATTTACTTAATCTGACTTTCATCATTTTTTTTTTTTCATCTCATAATAAAATGGGGATAATAATAGCACCTCCCTCACAGGGTTGTTGGAAGGGTGAGATTAGCTGGTAATGTAAATACATTATTTATCTAGGGCAGCAATTTTCAATCGGCGTGCCGCAAGAATTTTTAACACACGCAATACCTGCCTGGCCTGCGTGGCTGGGTGTTTGAGCCTCGATCTCTGAACCAGGAGGTCGTGTTGGATTCCCCAGCTGGTCAGGTCCCATGCCTGGGTTTCAGGCTGATCCCCAGTAGAGGGTGTGCAGGAGGCAGCCAATCAATGACTCTTTCATCACTGATGTTTCTATTTCTCTCTCCCTCTCCCTTCCTCTCTCTGAAATCAATAAAAACATTTAAAGAACAAAAACTTATGCAATACCTGAATATTTAGCCAGGGGCACTAACCTCTTTTCCCCTAGATTGTCAAATAAAAAAATGACAACAGCCAGGACTACAATAACCTTTCAGTGTGAATGAACCAAAATTATACCTATTTTTTTTTGTCAGATAGGCAAAAAATATATTTTTTGATGTGATGCAGAATTTTAGTAATTAGTTTATGTGTGCCATGATATGAAAAAGGTTGAAAATCGCTGATCTAGGATATAGTATGTGATAACAATACTGTATTTCCTGCTTTCTGGCTGCCAACATTCATAGAAAACGCTTATGTTTTCAAGATAAGAACCTGTCATTGGTTCTCAGACTCCATCTGCCTTCCCCCTCTTTTATAAAACTTTTTTTGAAATATTTAAGACATAAAAAGAATTATACACACACATCTCTGTGCTCACCACCCAGCTCAAGAAACAAAATACTGTCAGTAGAATTGCCAGGCCCTGTGTTTTTCCACTCCTCACCTTATAAAAATAAATCACTTATGGGATGACAAAGAGAGCATTATATGAAACTGGAAAAATGGAGGAAAGGAAGAGCAAGGGAGTTAGACTTCCCTGCTCTTATTAGTATGAACTCTGGAGCAAGTTATGTAACCCTCATGAGCTTCAGGTTCCTAAACTATGAACCCAGGGATAATATTTACCTTCCAGACTGTTGTCAGGATCAACCCATAAAAATGTATGGGAGAGCCCAGCTGAAAGTGGCTCAGTGGTTGAGCATCCACCTAGGATGCAAGAGATGGCGGTTCGATTCCCGGTCAGGGCACATGCCCGGGTTGCGGGCTCAGTCCCCAGTCGAGGGCATGCAGGAGGCAGCCGATCAATGACTCTCTCATCACTGATGTTTCTATCTCTCTCTCCCTCTCCCTTCCTTTCTCTGAAATCAACAAAGATATATATATATGTGTGTGTGTGTGTGTGTACACACACACACACACACACACACATAAATAAATGTATGGGAGAGAACCCAGCACTGTGCTTTCAAAACATTAGGTGTTCTGTGTGTGTTCACCATGTTTGTAAGTGTCCTCAAGGGGCCTCCTCCTACTTCCACAAATCCTATTTATTCTTCACCACGTTATATTTGGTGGAGAGTTTTAGTGCTCACCCGTGCCCTATACACACAGGAAACATACATTTCCCTGTGTCCTTGCAGTGGGACAGTGTCATGTGATTAGTTCTGCCCCACAGGCTGTGAGGGGAAGGGATGCATGTCATTTCAAGGCCAAAGCATTTGATTTTCATTGCAAGACCCTCTTCCCCAAGGAGACCATGGGGCAGCTATAAGAGTGTGGACCACTAAATTGTCCTGTGGAGGGCGCTGGCCTTGGAAATTCAACCCACTTGCATTGGACTCACATGAGCAGGAAACAAATGCCTGTTGTTTGAAGCCATTGAAATGTTGGGGTTGTCTTTTCTGCAACATCCTATCCTATGCACAGGTCTCCTTTGAAGTCTTTTCTAACAGTTCGTACCCTATTGAACTAGGAATCAGAAAACCAAAGTTTTACTCCTGGTTCTGCCTCTTACCTAAATTGGGACCTGGTCAGGTGTCTTCATCTATAAAGTTGGAATAAAATCTACCCTGTCTTCCTTTCAGAGCTGTGATAATTTCAAATGAGATCATATATGTAAAAACGCTTTTCACACTAGCAAGTCCTATACAGATGGGGGGAAATGAATGCTCTGATTAGTGGTATTACCTATGTACAGCAACCATAGTGCCCAGGTTTTCTGGAATGTTGCTAATTTAAAATATTTTGCTCAGCTGTCCTTACATAAGTAAATCAAAGTGCACAAAAGGATCACCACATCATTCCTGGGTTGCTTTTTTTTACATTCTATTTGAAAAATGAACTAAGATACACCTTGTAGACTATTGCAGGCGAGGGTGGGCAGATGAGAGATTCTTTTCCCAAACATTTAGCAGTAAGATAGCTAAATTATAAATGAGCTAAATTATAAAATTCAAACACAATCCATTAGTTCAAAACATTTATTGAACAACCATTGTGAGTGTGTGGCAATCAGCCTTGTAGTATTTATGCCCTGTGTGATCTCCTTCCCCAGTGAATGGGGGGTAACCAACAAGATGTGAAAATGACAGAATGTGACTTCCTAGGCTAGGGGGACTCCAGGCTCCCAAAGAACCAAGTCAAGAATTCACAGCTGCCAGGGCAGAATTTCTTGGACAACATGGAGAGATTCAGTAAGAAATATTCTAAGTGACTGCATCTTATTTCATTCAGAAAACAAACTTGAGACAAACCAGTTTTCTATCATTCCTTCCATCCACCTAATTCGTCCTTTCCTTCCTTCCTTCCTTCCTTCCTTCCTTCCTTCCTTCCTTCCTTCCTTCCTTCCTTCCTTCCTTCCTCCCTCCCTCCCTCCCTCCCTCCCTCCCTCCCTTCCTCCTCCTCCTCCTCCTCCTCCTCCCTCCCTCCCTCCCTCCCTCCCTCCCTCCCTCCCTCCCTCCCTTCTATCTTAACATCCATCCATTTGGCTATCCATTGATCTAAAATCTTTATGTTTATTTTAGAGTTAAAATTCACAAATAAGATGGTTTTCATGATGCATTCTGTTAGACTGATTTTGATGGAAAACTGATGGAAAATGAATCTGACTGACTGAATTGGAGTGTCAGTGAGAACTGGCTTTGTTAGATTATATAGTAGTTTTTCCCCATAAATTGAATGAGAATTGAATGATCTATATATACAGCTCCAAAATTTTGTTGAAAATACATAAAGCATACAATATAACAGAATTACATTCTTTGCAATTATTTGAGCTTATAAAAAATTTTTAGATGCCAACCTAAAAGTATGCAATGGAATGTATCATTTTCCAAGAACACCTTAAAGTCAGAATCTTTCTCACACCCGAAACAGGAAGAGCAAGAAAATAAATATAATAAACTTTGATAAAATTACAAAGAAAGACTCAGTCAACCAGAGGAGGAAGTAGAGATGATGGAGCCTAGAAAAAGGTCAGAGAGATCCAATTGGGCATTTCCCACGTGCATTCTGTTTGGGGGAGGAAGGGCCCTGCCTAGAAATCTCCCCTTCGTTGTCCATTTCCAGAGGCAGGAGTTTTGGAGACGGCCTGATGTCACTCATCTGTGAGTTGTAAAAGCAATCACCCGTTGAATGAGTTCATGCTCGCTAACAGTGGCAAAGTGAAGCCGGAGGAGCCCACGAAGGGAGGTTGTTACCCAATAGAGGATTCTGGCCTTGGAACGGGTTTCAAGTACAGCAAGTTTCAGGGTGGCCTCCACCACCTCTCCTTCCCACCCCACTCCCACAAAGTAAGGGACAGATCTCAGAGGGCAGAGGAGGGAGGAGGTGACGACCCCTGAAGGGGTGGGGAAGGAAGATGAACGAAGTGTGTAGACACGTGGGTGTGTGCAGGGGAGCCCCGGGGGCGGTTTCAGACAGTAACAAGCGGCTCCGATGGTGTGGCCTTGCCTCAGGCCACTGCAGGCTGAGAGGGGACTGAGCCACCGGGACGCAGGAGCTTAGTCTTGGAAGCTGCCTGGGATCTGCGGAACCTCCCGGGGTTGTCCGCAGCAACGAGTTCTCTTTGGTAAAGGCTGGCTACCCCCAAGTAGTAAAAATACTTGCCCTTCCCTCTTCATCTGCTTCCCGAATCCCAATCGAGAGCCCGAACTTTCTGTGTGGCACGCTCATTTTTCCTGCTCCTGGAAATAGGAGGGGATTTTTCTTTTTCATCTGGAAAAACGGGGAGGGTGGTCATGTTCCCACTGCGTTGGGACCAGTTTTTTCATAGTTTCACCGCTGCTCATCAGGCAGTGTCGGGATGGTAAACTGGCTCAACTTACTCAAAATCAGTGTTTGAACTGAAGCGCTAAGGGTCAGATGAATCCACCGTGGTCAATAATACCTTGTGACTTCTCTTGGCACATTCTCTTTCTGGACACTTTTAAAACAATTTCTATTAAGAAAAATCACCCCAAACTTGAAATATAGCAGGAAAAAGGCTACATATCCTTTGGTGTCATTGTTTAACGTGTTCACCTAATAGTTATTTAATTTTTGATGTCTGAGAATTCACCTGTGTTTGGCTTTGCTACTTACTATTTGATTAGAGACAGGATACTGACGTTACACATTAACTTAGAGATTTCTGTCCGGTAAAACGTCAAACCCCAGAGGTTAATGCACTAGAAGATATTAACCAGTTTCATATCTATTAAGCAGGGAAATTAATTTCAGTATTCCTTTGGCTGAATATATAAAATCTCAATTTTTCCAAGTCTCCTTTGAACTAGCTTTATCCCTTTGCCTATTCATTAATTAATGGATTGAATAAAATCTTAGATGGGTGCTCAGTCTATATTTGTACAGCAGCCATGTGCTTAATTTTTTTGAAAATTATTTTGACATTACAACATTCCTGCTTGACTTCGTTTCTTTCCAATGTTTGCATATTGAATAAATCGCTCACTCAGATTTCTGCATGTTTGATGTTTGCCTCTTGAATGGGAAATGTTGAATCTTTCTGGACATCAGGATCCTTATTTCTTTTAAAAAAACACACGTTAATCATGGCACTGTAGCGCAAAACCAAAAATGTACATATAGACTTTTGGCTTATCCACATTCTGGGACAATTAGAGGCTAATAGTTTAGGAAGGAGGGGAAGGAGGACTTTGGAGCCATAGGTTGGCAAACTTGAAAAGGGCTGTTTAAAGGTACTGATAACATGAGTTGGAAAGGGTGAGGGAATTTAGTCAGAGAAACACTTAAGATTTATAAGAAGCTGACCGCATTTATTTAAGAGAGTGGAAAAGGAGCCCTTGTGCTTGTTTAGACAAGTAAGACATTAACCATTCCGATTACAGGACAAAGTTCGTGACTATTGATTATGGAGGCTGTTTGTCTACTCACCACTCCTTGAGTGTCTTGCGTATATGCTTATCTCTCAGAAATGTTCCATGTCCTCCCTTCCCCCCCTTCTTTCTCAATTATTTGAGAGTTGGTGTTTTTTTTTTTTTAAATTTCTGAATTACTCAAGAGTTCGGTGCAGACGTTGCTACATTTTCCCTAAATTCAGCATACTAAGAATAAGTGCAGTTATATAGTCTCCGAAATAACTACAACATTATTATCGCGCTCAAAAATTTAACGTCTACAACAGATTTTTTATTAAGTTTATTGGGGTAATGTTGGTTAATATGAGTATATAAATTTCCAGCGTACAATATTATATAACACATCACCTGTATATTGCATTGTGCGCGCATCACCCAAAGTTTAGTCTCCTTCTGTCACCATATATTTTACTCCCTTTGCCCTTTACTACCCCCCACCCCCTTTCCTCAGCGGTAACCACGATACTATTGTCCCTGTCAATAATTTTTGTTTTTGTTTTGTTTGTCGCCTTCTGTCTTATGTCTCATATGTAAGTGAAATCATAGGGTTCATGTTCTTTTCCATATGACTTACTTTGCTCAGCATGATACTCTCAAGATCCACCCATGTTCTTGCAACTGGCAGCATTTCATCTTCCCTCGTGGCTGAGTAGCCTTCCATTGTATACATGCCACATCCTCTTTATCCAGTCACCCAGTGAAGGACAGTTGGGTTGTTTCCATGTCTTGGCTACTGTGAATAAAGTTGCAATGAACATAGGGGTTATATAATCGATATTATCCAATATGCATCCATATTTGAGTCTTTCTAATTGTACCCCAAATAGTCCTTTAGAGCTGCTGATTTGGTTTGGTTTTCTATCCAGGATTCAGTTCAGATTTACAACTGCTTTTGCTTGTCAATCTTTTAAAAAATTAAACCTTAATTCTGAAATAATTATAGATTCACATGTAATTATAAGATATAATACAACCCTGACCAGTGTGCCTCAGTGATTGGAGCATCAGCCAGGGCACTGAAGGGTGACAGGTTCCATCCCCTGCTCTGACCAGGGCATGTGTGGGAGGCAACCAATCGATGTGTCTCTCTCACATCGATGTTTCTCCCTCTCTCCCCACCCCACTTCCACTCTTTCTAAAAATCAATGGAAAAATATCCCCAGCTGAGGATTAACAACAACAACAGAATAGATACAATACACAGAAATCCCATTTATCATTTATCCAGTTTCCACCAATGGTAACATCTTGCAAAACTGTAGCACAATATCACAATATCTTGATATTGATCCAGTAAAGATATCAAATATTTCCATCACCACAAGGATCCCTCACATTGCCCTTTATAGTCACACCCAAGGCCCCCTAGCTTTTACCTTCCTTAAACCCTGGAAACCACTAATCTATTTTCCATCTCTATAATTTTATCATCTCAAGAATGTTACATGAATAGGCCCACATAACCATGTTAACTTTGGGATTGGAATTGGCTATAAACATTCCTGTACAGGTTTTTGTGTAAACATACATTTTCATTTCTCTGGGTCACATGACTAGGAGGGTCGTCACTGAGTCCTATGGTATTTGCATTTTAGCTATTAGGGAAACACAAATGAAAACCACAGTGAGATATCACTACACAGCCACCAGAATGGCTAACAGAAAGCTGACTCACACACACATTGCTGGTGAGAATGTACAATGGTGCAGCCATTCTGGAAAACTATTTGGCAGTTTCTTAAAAAGGAGAGAGGCTTCAGGAGAAACCAAACCTTCCAACACTTTGATCTTGGACTCCCAGCATCCAGAACTGTCAAAAATAAACTTCTATTTATTTATATTCCCAGTTTATGGTATTTTGTTATGACAGCTCTAGCAGACTAATATAGACTCTGTCTATCCATTGTTCTGCTAATCTATAGAGACTGCCAGGGATCTTGGCATATGTCTAATTTTTATCACTAATGTCTTACACTGCTGAAATTTCCTCTCATTTTGTAGGTTTTATAGGTATTTTAATGGAGCATTGAGAAAAATGAGTTCATATATAATTGAATCCGGATTCGGCTGTCTGCCGCAATGAAAGCCAAACTCGAGAGGCCAGTGCTGGTGGAAAAGGAAAGAGGTTTATTTGAGTGCTGGTATCTCGAGGTGAGGGACTTTCCCAGTCCTCAAAAACCCATCTTAAGATTTCAGTGCAGGTGGAGGTTTTTCATAAAGATGGAGAAGGAAAGCAGAAGAAAGAGATCAAGGGAAGGGGCTGTGGACATGCAGGTAGTGTCCTTGCTGGTCCAGTTATGCATTGCATTGGCCGTCTGATTGAATTCCTGTGTCTGGGTGATCAGCATTAACCAGGGCTTTGAAGGTCAGGCTGCTCCTTAGGTTCACACAGGAACTGAAGCTGCTGGATTGTGAAATATACTAAAAGAACTTTTAACATGTAAGTTCTAGTTTTGATAGAAAAATCAGGTCAGAGTAACAATCTGGGTTTAACATTTACTAAGATTAATATGGGTAGCTTTATATAAGTATAGCATATTCATTCCCCATTACACATTGGCCTTCCCTTTATCTCCTGTGAAACTTTGTATTTGTTACGGTTTTTAGTATGCAATTTAACCAGTCATGTCCTATCTTGTTCCATTCATTAATAGCAACAGCTTTAATATCATCTGCCCAATTAACCTGAAGCTTGCAAACATCAGGTTATGTTATGTAATCCCTGTCTAGCACAATGCATGTGCTTAAAAACTTGGAAAGGTTGGTTGATTGTTTTAAAACCTCAAATTGGATCCAGGGCACAGGGATCTTCTCTATCCTTTCTGTTTCCTAGGTTTAGATGGTGAATTCAGATTCCTGAGGCTCGAGCACAGGGCGGCTGGGACATCTCTCACCAAATGGGAGTGTTTTGGAGCCCCAGCCTGCTTTCCGCATGAACTAATATGCTGGTCTGTTGTTTTCCTCTGGGACCCAGAGGAAGATTTTTTGTAGACAAACAGCAGGTGAGGAGGAAGAGCTGTAAACAAAGGGCTATATTAAGAATGTGCATCTGCAGAGCTTGCTTGTCTCAATCCTGCCACCTACTGGGCATGTTCCTGAACTGACTTTCTGTAGTCAGCTCATCAGCCACAGGTGTGGAATGATTTGCACTACACACAAGTGGCAGCATTTTAGAGTTGGAAAGTTTCTTCGACATCACACTCTTTGATGTTTTACAAAGTCCCACTGTGGTACGTGAAATATTTTAGGTAGTACATGAGGTGATTTTAGGTGGAGACATATTAACATTGGGTGCACATTAACACTGCACTGCTTTTCCGGTTTTCTGTCAATCCTTTTGATTCAGGGAAGGAGAAAGTATCTGCTTGGTGCTGGCAGACCTTTATGTACACCAACCCTCCTTCCTAACAGAGAGAGCATTTTCCCTCCTGCATCGGATCTCTGCTACTCCCGTTTGATAACATAAATATCCCTTTTTAAAGCAAATAAACTTAAGTAAGCAAGGCGACTTCCTTTAAAGACAAAAATTAAACAAGTAATAGTACAGGTGATATTTGGATAAAGCAAAAATGGGGAAGGCGATACAGAGTGAAATGACGGAGACACTGGCATCTCACCCCTCTCCTCATTTGCTTCTACAAATAAAGAAACCGAGGCCCCTTTTGTAATGTTTCATTGAGAGGCTGAGCTGGAGTAGTTGGGATAGTTGACTAGTGGCATCTGTTATGACCAGGATGTCCAAGGGGAAGGAAAGGCTGTGGTGGAAGAGACCAGAGCTTGGTGTCTGTGGGGACCTTTACAACGGCAAGGCCTCACACACGGAGAGGCGTCTGACCAGCCACCCTCCCACTGACCTCCAGAAGGCCAAGACAAGGATACTGTGAGGAGAAAGAGTACTACATATGTGGGAGTGTGGTCTCTGAGGCATAAAAAGGCATGGGGGAAATTGAAAGACAGTACAGAGAATCCTCATGTACCTCTCTCCTACTTTCCTCTATTACAGCAGTATGGCGCATTGGCCACAATTAGTGAACCGGTAAACTTCCTTTAGCAATTTTTTAAAAGGTAGGTACAGCAGGCTAAATAAACCACGGCCCAGAGGGATAGCAGGTTCTAATCCCTGCAACCTATACATGCTACCTTCATGGCAGAGATTTTGCACGTGTGATTAAATTAAGGATCTGGAGATAGGTTGATTATCCTAAATTATCCAGCAATGTAGCCACTCCCGTGGAAAGCAAGAGATGCAACTTTCGATCTAGGAAGAAGTGAGAAGCTAATCCTGCCTTAGAACCTCCCAATTCAAAAGGCACTAGAAGAATCTAAGTTTCTCTCCAGTAGTTCCCCTTTCTGAAGGCAGCCAGTGTTACTAGGTTCTTGTGCATCTTTCCAGAAATAATAGATGCATATACGAGCTAAAGGTATTTATATACATATTTCCCTCCCTTTTTATCTTCCTGTTAGCCTGTACATTGTTCTGTATCCCACTTTCCTCTTGCCTTTTCACTAACAGTAATTCTCGAAGATTATTCCAAATAAATGCATAGTTTCTTTCTTCTTTTTATGGTCCTTGTAAGAAGATAAAGAGACACTAGGAGTTCACACACAGAGAGAGAAAAGGCCGTGTGAGGACGCAGTGAGAAGGCAGCATCTGTGAGCTGAAGAGAAAAGACTCACCAGAAACCAACCCTGGATCTTAAAACTTCCAGTCTCCGGAACTGTAGGAAAATAAATTTCTGTTGTTCGAGCCACCGAGCATCTGGTATTTCGTTATGGTAGCCCTCCGGATGTGTCCAGATTTCTTCTTGTGAGGGTAGCAGTCAGATTGGATTAGGGCCCAGCCTAATGGCCTCCCTTTAACTGAATCACTTCTTTAAAGGCTCTATCTGCAAATAAAAGTCACTTTAAAAAAAAAAATTATCTTTATTGTTGAAAGTATTACAGGTGTCCCATTTTTCCCCCCTCAATTGACCCCCTCCACCTGGCTCCCACCCCCTCCCCAGGCCTTCACCCTGTCATTGTCCATGTCCATGGGTTACTCATAGATGCATATAACTTCTTTGGTTAATCTCTTCCCATCCTCCACCCTCCTTCCCTCTTCCCTCTGAAATATGATCGTCTGTTGCATACATCAATGTCTCTGGATCTATTTAGTTCGTCAGGTTTTGTTCATTAGCTTCTTCTTAAAGAAGACCCTTCAACATTTCCTGTAGTGCTGGTTTGGTGGTGATGAACTCCTTCAGCTTTTCCTTGTCTGAGAAGCTCTTTATCTGACCTTCAGTTCAAAATGATAGCTTTGCTGGGTAGAGCAACCTTGGTTGTAGTTCCATGTTTTTCATCACTTTGAGTATTTCTTGCCACTCCCTTCTGGCCTGCAAAGTTTCTGTTGAGAAATCAGCTGACAGTCATATGGGTGCTCCCTTGTAGGTAACCAACTGCTTTTCTCTTGCTGCTTTTAAGATTCTCTCTGTCTTTAACTTTGGCATTTTAATTATGATGTGTCTTGCTGTGGGCCTCTTTGGGTTCCTCTTGTTTGGGACCCTCTGTGCTTCCTGGACTTCTACGTCTATTTCTTTCCCCAAGTAGGGGAAGTTTTCTGTAATTATTTTTTTAAATACGTTTTCAATTTCTTGCTCTCTTTCCTCTCCTTCGGGCACCCCAATAATATGAATATTGGGCCTCTTGAAGTTGTACCAGAGGCTCCTCATACTATCTTCATATTTCTGGATTCTTTTTTCTTTTTGCTCTTCTGGTTGGGTGTTTCTTGTTTCCTCATGTTCCAAATTGCTGATTTGATTCTCAGAGTCCTCTACTCTGCTGTTGACTCCCTGTAAATTATTCTTCATTTCAGTTCGTGTAGCCTTCATTTCAAATTGGTACTTTATTATGTCATCGATTTTCTCAGTTATTTTTGTAATACTCTTACTACTATGCTCGAGCATCCTTATAATAACTATTATTCTGAACTCTGTATCTGTTAGCTTGCTTGGATCTATTTCATTTAGTTCCTCTTCTAGAGATTTCTTCTGTTCTTTCCTTTGTGACATGTTTCTTTGCCTCCTCATTTTGGCTGCTTCCAGGTGTTTGTTTCTATGTATTAGGTAGAGCTGCTATGTCTCCTGGAATTTGTAGAGTGGCTTTGTGTATTAGGTGTCCTGTAGGGTCCAGTGGCTCAGCCTCCCCAGTCACCTGAGCTGGGCCTTCTAGGTGCTCCCCTGTGTGGGCTGTGTGCAGAGTGTCCTGTTGTAGTTGAGCCTTGGTTGCTGTTGGCGTCACTGGGAGGAATTGACCCCCAGGCCAATCAGCTGTGAGGACCAGCTGCAACTACAGCCAAAGAGCTGCTGTGCTGGAGACACCCCCTATGGATCAGGATTTACTTCAGTGGAGGTTTGGTGTTCACCAAGTGTGCCCCTTGAGTGTGTCACTCGTGGATGTGGTAGGGTTGTAATCCAGCGTGGTTGAGTTTGACCACCAGGTGCACTGTCTCTGGGGCCTCCCGGGAGGTGCAAAGTCAGCCTCTGCCAGTGCCTTGCCCAGGGCAACCCAGCATGAACTACACAGCAAACCGTAGTTGGCTGCTACTTGTGCTGGGCTTGGAGGTGTCCAGGAGAGGCCAAGCTATGAGCCAATGCAGGCTGCCGCTAGTGCCAGGCCTGGGGCCACTTATCAAGCCGTATGGGGCCCGCTGCTGCTTGTTTGAGAGATTTTAGGAAAGTCCTAAGCATGAGGCTCGAGAGGCCACTTGCACAGAAAAGCCCCTGGAAATGGCCTGGATGAGCTGCAGGTGGGGAGGGGCGGGGCCTCCAGGATCACGGGGCGGGGCCAAAGGTGGGAGTCAGGTGCTGGCGACTCAAACATGGCGCCTGCCTGACGGCTGTGTGCGGGGAAGACTGGTCACAGGAGCCACGGCCTCCGCCAGCCCTTCTGCCCGGGAGGAAGCCGCCCCTCCACCTCTCACCCGGATTTCAGGCAGGTTAGTTCCCCCCCGAGTGTCCCGGGTCCTTTCCGGCTGCTGCCCGGGGCTGGGCTCAGAGGGAGCGTCCGAGTGAGTCCGTGCCGGGCCCTTTAGAGGAGCTGCTGGGGCTCCCGCAGCCTTCGCGACCCTCAGGGACAGTCCCCGCTGGTTTCACAGCCCAGAGTTGTGGGGACGTCTCTTCCCGGCCCTGGAGCCCTGGGCTGGGACCCCTCGCTCCCCCAGGAAACCTCCACCCTGAGATGCCCTCCGGGGTTTAACCCATGGCACCGGGTGTGGGCCCGCGGCCGCGTCTGCAGGATTCAGCCCTGATCCGCCCGCGTCTCCGCCCCTCATATCGGTCTCGATGCTGCTTCAGCTCCCTGGTTGTTGGCTCTGTGCAGCGGGATTTCAGGAGGCTCTGAGCGATGATGGTTCTGTATTTTAGTTGTGATCGTGATGTGGTTGCGGGAGGCGGCGGGTGCCGCTGTTCCCTACGCCCCCATCTTGTTTCCTCCAAGTCACATTTTGAGGTACTGGGAGTTATGATGCCAATATTTGAACCGTGGGAGACACCATTCAGCCCCTAACACCCACCTTCACACCCATAGGCATAAACCACACCTTACTTCAACACTACACTATATCACTGATTATAACCAAAGAGAAATGGCTTTGTTGGGAGAGGGAGTGATGAGTCCAGGCGGCCAAGAGGCCACTGGACCCGGAGCTGATTCCTGGCGTCTTACAGTCTCTACATAGGAGGCAACGAGAAACAGGAGCCACTGGGAGGTGTCAGGACGAGTCGTGACGTCTAGTCATGTTTCTCTGGTATGGTACATGTGATACATGCTAATAAAAGATAAACATGGTGATTTTTCTTGTTGGTTCTCCCATCTCCACTTAGGCGTTTGTTACCTATTTTCTGGGACTAGTTAGCAGTCGGGAGCTAGTGAGACTGGAGTTCCACGTTGGATCCCGGCCGTAGTGCAAGACTGGAGTGAGTGAGGGTGGGGCCTTTGACCGCCTAAACTTTTGGTGCTATTTCTTAGTCTATAGCAATTATGGGGGATTCCTAAGAGGTAGGAAATGGTGGAGGGGTTGGGAGGGAAGATAAGAATT
Source organism: Miniopterus schreibersii (assembly GCF_964146895.1). Classification (NCBI taxonomy): domain Eukaryota; kingdom Metazoa; phylum Chordata; class Mammalia; order Chiroptera; family Miniopteridae; genus Miniopterus; species Miniopterus schreibersii. The sequence goes on from NC_138112.1 coordinate 58,077,118, forward strand.
TGGGATAAGGGAGGAGAGATGGGAACCAAACTTAGGATTCCTTTCAGACCTGTTCACAGATCCAGTACATTTTTGAGACTTTTCTGAGAGCTCAGTGCTATGGACCTCCTTGCCCACAGGATGGCGCCAGCTGTTTAGAAAACAGCCTCGCCAACCTGAGCAAGCCGCTGCGGCACTGCTGAATTTGGGGGGAATGAGCTGCAGCTGACGTTTAGAGCAATTAATGACGCATTAGAAAATTTACTAACAGGGATAATCAACGTTGAGTTAATTAGAAAGCAATTCAAGACTAGGAGAAGTGGGGGAGAAATGAGCGTTGTGGGGATGCCGGCTCTCTACCTCCAGTGTGGTGGCAAGTTTGTGCATCACTGAAGGTGCCCATCTAGCGAGGACCTGTCCCGGTTCTGCTGCGTGGCCAACTCGAGCTTCTTCCCAGGCGAAGAGAAGCACGAAGGCACCGAGAGAGGGATGCTCCCTGTCCAGGGTCGTGGAAAGAATCTTGTCCTGGGAGGCCGAGTTTGTAATGCTCTTTCCGCTGCTAACTCCCTCCTGTGATACTGAACAGGGCACTTTGCCTTTTGGGGAGGCTGTTTCTCACCTCCAAAATGCATCCATTGGGTCAGATAACCTCTAAGTTCCCTTCCAGCTCTCGCCTTCAACTGGATGTTAGAAGACAAGACTTTCGCAGGCTGGGCTTACAGATACACACTCATGTTTGTAATCACAGGGTGGGTAACCAGTATCTGCTGGATTATGATAAGGCCACGCGATGCAGCGTTCACACACTCAGACCACAGCTGCTCGGGTAGCTTTTGATTGATATCAGCCACCGGAGCTCATGGCTGTCTGGGAAGAAACTGAGTTTGAAAAGGTCTCTTAGAAGGGCGTCCAGGGAGCCAGGGGAATTAGTGTAGGCAACCTGCTAAGGAGGGCTTGGGGCTTGGATGGAGAGGCGGGTGCAGGGCGGAGCAGGGGGTGCAGGCGCCCAGTGGGAGTCCGGCCTGGGTAGGGTCTGCTGACACTTCTAGGACTACCCACAGCTAATGGCTCAGTGGGAGGGCCGAGCTCCAGGCGGGAACCTGGCGCTGAGTCCTTCAAACTCTAGTGTGGCCTTTTCACTCTTCCCCACTCGCTAAATTGGCCAAGATCTGTCCGCAGTGTTTTTCTTTTTGATTTGCTTGGAACAAGGAGGAATCTCAGGCAGCTCTGACTTTGCCGTTTTATGATGGAAGTCAAAGTTTGCTCCCGGTGGAATTTGTTATGTGGAAAAGATTCGAAATGAGAACAGTGGGTGGAATTTTAATGGCCAGGAAAAGGGACAAGGGCCCATCACTGGAGTTGCTGTTCTTGGTGATCCGGTGGAGGTGTCATCCCACAGCAGAGGACAGGTGACAGCAACAGGGTTCCAACGGGGGGAGACAGAGCCCCCAGGTACAACGGGTACAGACAAGAAAATATTGGAAACTCTGCCCCTGGAGAATCTGACATATACAAATCCAGACTTCTATGACACAAAACGATTAGAAGAATTTATATGCACCCAATATTTTTTTTGTCCTGTTTTAAATCCATTATTCATACATATTTTTATTTGTTTGTAAATCTTGTGTTTTTTTCTATTTATAAAAGTAATACGTGACTAAAAAAATTAAACAATACAAAAATCTATGGTAAAAAAAGAAATACAAAAAGAAAAATCTCCCATTACCTGGTCTGACCCTCGTGCCCTGTGCCGCATGGCCTGGATAATGTCCTTTGAGTAGTGTCTCTCTGAGCGCTCTAACTTCCCCAAGAAAAACTGAGCAAGATTCCATTTATGAATGTTTGAGCTCAGAACACATTCCAGTTCTGGTTTGGGTCTGAAGGGTGAGTAGCTGACCCTGTCTGCCTTAGATTTTCAGGGTTAAATTCTAGGAAAGTCCTGGGCAAATTGGGATGGTTGGGCACCCTGGGTGCACTTAACTTCTAAGTCAGTCTATAAACTAAGCCTATGATCCTAGGAAGCTGGATCTTGCTACTTTTTTCCAGTTCTTTAAGATATTACTGTTCCTCTGTTTCCTTCGAGGTTGAAGCAAAGAAATCTGGCCCTTTCCCCCTCTTTCTGTGAGTCCAGTGGAGACGGAGGGGTTTGGAGCACAGAGGATGGAGAGGAAGGACACCTTCTCTCATGTCAGCCACCTGGGACTCCTCTGTACTTGACCCCATTGTTTAAAGGGGGCATCAAGGCACATCCTGGAGGCCCTGCTTCCTGCGGGCTTGAACACGTGCACTGTCTTCAGGAAACAGTCTGTTCCCACCTGCCCAGCCTCACAGTGTCATGTGAACCTCAGGTGGAGGCAACATCCCCTCAGGCATAAAAAAACACCGAAGCTCTAGAAGCCACAAGCCAGTTTCCCCTCTCTCCCAATATCACTGAGATGGCTTCTGCCCTGTCCTGAGTTTACTGAGCAGAAGCTGTGTCCCCAGGACTCGGTCGTGTGTGGTTGGACAGGCCCAAGCGCAAAATAGTGGGGATAGAAGAGTGTCTGACGAGGGCAGCGGAGCACGGAGGAATCCTTGCGTCTGTTTGCGCTGAGGGCCCAGTGAGAGCAAGGCAGCCCCTCAGGTCTCAGCTGAACACAGGGTTACTCTGGGGATAAAGCTGGTCTGAGAATTACAAAGGGGATTTGAACTACAGACTGCTAGGTTCACCGATGTTCCTTTTTCAGTCATCCTCACACATTGCTTCAGTATTTTCCTTCTACAGCAGAGTGGAGGCATTAAGGACGCAGGCTTTGGAAGCCCGCTCCACCCTCGCTAAGTAGTGGGTCTGTGACCACCGGCAAGCCCTCCACGGCCCTCAACTTCTGTTGCTTCTCTTTAGAGGTAAGAACATCACATGCGTAGGATTGCTGTCACAAATGATGTGCGAAGCACTTAGAAGATTGCTCTCAATCATTAGGGGCTAATGTTATCCATCGTAGGTTGCAGGTGAGGAAACTGAGGCATCAAAGTCTGTTGACTTCAGAACTCTAGTAGTGTTTAAAGTTAGTGTTGTTACAAGGAGCCCCACCTCCCCTGACTGAGGATTGACCAGCTAGGAGGATTCCGGGGTGGCTTGGATACCATTTCAAAATAATAATAAAAAATTACTGTATAGTTAGTATTTGATGGGTAGGTACCCAGGGCAGACACTCCTCCAAGCACTTCCCTGCAACTCTCACTGTATAACCTCACCGGCTCTTCAAAGTCTATACTCTTTGTATTTCCATCTTACGATGAGGAAACTGAGGCACAGAGCTGGAGAATCTTGGCAGAAGCCAGAGCTTAGATTGGCAAGATCATTTCCAGCCAAACAGGGGAGTGAACTGGCAGCGTGGCAAAGCTCCAGCACACGCCCGTTTAGGGCTCTGCACTCGGCGCCCCAGCGAGGCTTCCTGAAGAGCCAGGTGCCAGCTGGAGCTGGGGGTCCGGGCCGTGATTGGCTGCCAACGCTGTGGTTGGCCCTCCTCGGTGGGGGAGGCTGGGAGGGACAGTGGCATCTGATAAATAATGCAGAGGTCTGTTCTGAGGGGACAGGAGAGCAAGGAGGGAGAGCAGAGCACACTTTGCTTTCTTGTTGGTGTCCAGTAATATCAACTGAATTACAGACATCCCAACACTTTGCCCAGGCAGCCTGCTGAGCAAGGTAACACCCGGACTTTTCCTGCCTTGAGCTACATATTTATTTACATTTTTATGTTTCTAATCAGAAATACTTGGCCTTTTTCTTTTTTCTTTTTTCTTGCAGGGGATGAGGGGAGGGAGGGATGCTGACATCAATTTGACTTTGCTCTCTAATGTGTGAAAACAGGAAAGGAACCAAAAGTCAAGTTTAGGAAGATGCTGTAGGTTCATAGAGAAGTTGCAGGGTGTCTGAGTTACTGTAAATGAATGCTGAGGCAGAGGAGGGGTTCAAGGTGTGCTGCTTAAATGAGAGTCCACAAAGCAGCAGAAGGAAAGCTGTGAGACTCTCAGGAAAAAAAAAAAAAATACTGTGCTGGTCCAGGCAAGAAAAATTATCAGGAGCAGACAAATTGCCGGGGGGGAGGGAGTGTGTATTTTCCCAGCCATTGCCAAGCATTGCCAGGATTTGTTTGAATTCGACTGGACTAAGTAGGAGACCAGTATTTCTCAAGGTGTGACCTGTGGGCCACTCACAGCAGGATCACTGGGATGTCTGTTCAAAAATACAGTTTCTGGACTCCATCCCAGGTAAACGGAATCAGGCTCTCTGGGACCTGATGATCTGCATTATTTTTCCAAAAACACAAGCTCCCTAATGATTGTGATACATAATAGTTCTGAGAATTGCCACTGTAGAAACCCCGCTCTTACGGCCCTGAGCCAGGATTCCCAGCCAGGGCTTGGGACACAGGACATTTCTCTTTCTGAACTGGTTCAAGCAATACGTTGCCTGGAGGAAAGGCAACAATCTTGGGGTTATTTTGTGGCTGCCTGAGACTTAGAAAAAGGCTTTTGATGCTGCCAACTTTTGGATGATGGTGTTGGGCCAATTGTAGACAGTAGTGTTTCTGGAGTGAATGAGTGAGTGAGTGGAGCAGGCGTGGCACTGAGAGGGGTCACACCTGGGCATACATTAGCTACTTAGGCGCTGTGTCTAGACCAAGTTGATTTTGTTCAGAGGGGAGATTAAGGGCCAAGCACTAGGATGTATATGTGCGCAGGGGGGGAGCTGGGCTAGGTGGGGGATGGTGCTGCAGCTGTGGCCCATCCTCCTGAAGAAGACAGCACTCACCACCAACGACAGCTTCCACCCCATCCAAGCCCCCAGACTGGTTGGTACAGATGACCCTGTGCCCGGGGGGAGAGAGGGATCACTGTAGCCGTGGTGGCAGGTGATGGCAATGCGGAGACGGCAGTGTCCCACGGGAGCAGGGCCGAGCCAGCAACGGCCACTCTGCCCTTTAGAATCTGGGCTGGTCTGCTGTGGGACCTGTTGTTAGAAGGGAGGCCATCAGGCGCTTGGCAGATTCCCTAGTGTGGGAACATGACCGCGAGAGGACTCTTTTCTAACTTCATGCTGTCTGCAGGTTTATTTTTCAGTCCCTTCGACGCGCTTACCAGAAAAAAAAGATCAGCTGAGGGTGGTGGTCAGATTTAAGGTTTAGCCAGGTCTCAAATTTAGAAATAAATACGGAAAAGTGACTTGTGTGGGTATACCTGCCAATCTAGTCTTTAAAACACTTTTTCCCCTAAATGGAATTGATGACAAAAATTGTAAAATTTTTGTGAAAAATTCAAATGATATAAAACGAATAAAACAGAAAATCAGGAGACTCCTCGCCAGTGCCAATTCGTTCTGTAGAGAGTGAGCATGGTTGAGACTTTAGTGCATGTCCTTCGGAATCTCTGCACTTTCAGGTGCACACAAATATGAACAAATGTGCATAAAAGAAGCCCCCCTATATTGCTCTTGTTCTCTGCTTTGTCATGTGGGCATCTTACTGTAATATAGATGCCTCTAGAAATTGCACATATACATTGATGCATATAGAAATGTGAAACTTCTGTATTGTTTTCTATTCTTTACTGGACCCTAGTTTAATAATGCCCTATTGTTGATAACTTGGGTGCTATTTCCTATTTTTAGAGTAACAATTTTTTAGGACAAACCTTTCTCTCTGTCTCCATGTAAGTGGGACGAACCTGTGGAATGTTTACTCCCACAAGAATAACCTGAGGGACCATTTCTATAAAATAACTTTCTAAAAGCAGATTTATTGCACCAAAGACAATATGCATTAAGCTTTTTAAAGACATTTAAGGAGTGTTGTCCATGAGAGACATACATTCCTCCCAAGAATGTATGAAGACGTTTTCATTTCCCCACGCCTTCATTAAAGCTGAGTAATATCAATATATATATATTTTAAATATATCTTTATTGATTTCAGAAAGAGGAAAGGAGAGGGAGAGAGAGAGATAGAAACATCAATGATGAGAGAGTCACTGATCGGCTGCCTCCTGCAGGCCCCTCACTGGGGATCGAGCCCGCAACCCGGGCATGTGCCCTGACCGGGAATCAAACCCCCATGGCCTGGGTCCTAGGTTGACTCTCAACAGCTGAGCCATGCCCAGCTGGGCTCAATATTTTTTAATCTTTACTAATTAGATAGATAAAAAATGTCATTAGTTTTAGCTCTTAAACATTCTATCTTCTTAAAGTAGTACATGGTAATTTTAGAAAAAGTAGAAATCATAGGTAAGGATACAAAGCATAAAATATCTATTTTTTTTAGCTTCCACAGATAACTACCAATAGCATTTTGGTGAATATTCCGCTAAAAACAAGAATAACAGCTGCCCCCCTTCTTGCTTCTAGTTTGAATAAACTTTTGGCAGTTGAGTTGGAAAACAGTCTAATAAGTACGCTTGATTTGGATGTCAATCACTAATAACTGCTTGGTGATGGCACTCTTGGCAGTATTTACATAAATGTACTTTGGTAGCTTCTGATATAACATTACAGGCCAGTGGGAGTCAGCAGAGAGCAGAGAGGGAGGGGAGGTAGCTCCAGGGCCCCTCCCAACACGCCTGGTGATTGACTGAGTCATTATGACCTTGGAATTCCAGGCAAGTGCATTCAAAAAAGACTGGGGCAGGGAAGGCTAAAGGGATGAAGAGGCACTTGGGAATGAGGGCAAGCCAACAGGACAGGGATGACATGGAAAGCCCTCGCCCCTGAAACGACAGAATTTAGGAACATCGCTGAACCATAAGCAACTTTGAAGTGTGTGTTGAGTTGCAGCTGAAATACTCTTAAGGTTAATGAGACCTTAGAAGTAGCTTGGAATTTGTTTGGTTCTCACACGGTTCTGCTTAGAGAACAATTTAACAGGATTTTCCCTTTAACCAAGTCTTGGAAATTAGCTTTTAGCCTTTATGAAAAAATCAATCTCTGAAACACAATGCATGCAAGATGGAATGAACTTAAGTGGTTTAAAGGGATGACCTAAGGAGAAACTTGGCTGGCTGCAGTCAGGGTTAGCCCTTGCCCCCCCTCCCCACCCCACCCATGGCCAAAGTGGGTTCACCTGAGGATTAGTCTCCACGACCACATGGTTATTTTTAAAAAAATCATCACTTCAGCTAGTTAAGTAATTGAGGGGTAGACGTGTTGCTTGACATAACTGGTGGGTCAAGAGTGTTCACGCAGGCAAACCTGGGAGAGGAAGATGGTAGATTGAAAATACAATGGCTGTTTTTCCAGTTATGTGCACGAAAGAATTTTGACGGTATTGGGCTAATTGGGTCTAGAAAGGACCCAAATGGCATTTTCAGACCTTTTTCTACAGCACAATTGATGTCTGCACCACAACCCAGATTTGTAGGGTTTCCTGGCATATGTAATGGCAAATTTTTTTACCAGAAGATAAACATTACTCCTACCTCGTACTACAAGCTATAGAGCTACTGACCATTGCCCGGTAATGACTTTCAGGATGGTAGCCTGATAAACACATCAGAGCTGCTTGTGGTTCTATCTGGAAGGACTTGCATTTTTCTTCTTAAAAGCCCTTTGGACTCTTTGCATGCGCACGCTGTGGTTTATTGCGGGTTTAGAGAGTAATGTGGTTTTTGGGTCTAACGTAGACACCACCTTATAATGCACAGCAGTGTTCACTAATTAAAATTGTGAGCAAAATTACTCTTCATGAGTCTTATTATTAGCTTGCATTCATACACCTCAGAATTCACGCCATCCTTCAAGTCATGAGTAATGGCTTTCTTTGGGTTAGTAGCTTTATCATCCATTTATGACCCGTTCGGAAGAAATAAACAACCAACCTCCCTGGAGACTGCTTTAAAAAGCTGGAAATATATTGTCCAGCAAGTGCAATGAGGCTAATACAATGTGAAAAATATGACTTTTCATTGATTTTAGTAGCCAGTTTTTCCTTGCATGTACTCAGCAAATAACTATTGAGCACCTGATATGTGCTAGCAAACTTGGGGAGAGAAAGAGTCTGTCTTCAAAGACCCTAAGGTTTGGGTGGAAAGCAAATAAGAGTGCATACATAAAACAAACCACGGTGCTACATGCACTTCAACGCATGGTGCAGAGACCAGAGGCAGTGTCAGAACAGGGAATGACTCCATGCTCTGCTTTATGATCAGCGCCTAACGTAGAATATTAAAATAGGAGGTTTAGCCCTGGCCAGTGAAGCTCAGTGGTAGAACACTGGCCCACGCACCAAAGGGTCTCGGGTTTGATTCCGGGCCAAGGACACATACCTGGGTTGCAGGTCCATTCCCCAGCCCTGATTGAGGCATGTGTGGGAGGCAACCAATCAATGTGTCTCTCTCACATGGATGTTTCTATCTATTCCTCCCTCTCCCTCTTTTCAACTCTCTCTAAAAAAACCCCAGTGGAAACAATATCCTCAGGTGAAGATTAACAACAACAAAAACTAGGAGGTTTAATAAGTAACTTTGGGGACGAATGAATGAATGCATGAATATTTGTATGGATTAATTTGTATTCCTTCCAAGATGAATCCCTGGGATATGGACTTTTTTTCCCTAACCTGACTTATGTTCATTGTTCCAGGCACCTCGGCCAGCATGGCTGTCTCTTTGCCACCCACTCTGGGACTCAGCTCCGCTCCCGATGAAATCCAGCATCCGCATCTTAAATTTGCAGAATGGAAATTTAAGCTGTTCAGGGTGCGATCCTTAGAAAAGGCACCGGAAGAAGCCCAGAAGGAAAAGAAGGATTCCTCCGAGGGGAAACTCTCTCTCGAGCAGTCTCCCGCAGTCCCAGACAAGGCTGGTGGCGAGAAGCCGGCCTCGGCGCAGCCGGCCCTGAAGCCTCACCCTAAGTTTCTGAAGAAGTCCCATGATGATGCGAAGGCAAGAGACAAAGCGATCCACCAAGCCAACCTCCGGCATCTCTGCCGCATCTGCGGGAACTCTTTCAACAGCGCAGAGCACAGTAGGAGGTATCCAGTCCACGGGCCCGTGGACGGCAAAACCCAAGTCCTTCTACGGAAGAAGGAGAAGAGAGCCACCTCCTGGCCAGACCTCATTGCCAAGGTTTTCCGGGTCGACGTGAAGGCAGACGTTGACTCGATCCACCCCACCGAGTTCTGCCATAGCTGCTGGACCGTAATGTACCGGAAGTTCAGCGCCCCGTGCGAGGCCTACTTCCCGAGGAATGCGACCGTGGAGTGGCACCCCCACACGCCATCCTGTGACGTCTGCCACGCCGCCCGTCGGGGACTCAAGAGGAAGGGTCATCAGCCAAACGTGCAGCTCAGCAAAAAACTCAAAATGGTGCTTGACCGGGCGAGGCAAGCGCGTCGGCGCAAGAGGAGAGCTCAGGTGAGGATCAGGGGGAAGGAAGCGATGAAGCAGGTCGCCAACTGCAGCAAGATACATCTCGGTACCGAGCTCCTCGCGGTGGACTTCCCCGCGCACTTCGTGAAATCTATCTCCTGCGAGATCTGCGAACACATCCTGGCTGACCCTGTGGAGACCAGCTGTAAGCACGTGTTTTGCAGGATCTGCATTCTCAGATGCCTCAAAGTCATGGGCAGCTATTGTCCCTCTTGCCGGTATCCCTGCTTTCCCACTGACCTGGAGAGTCCAGTGAAATCCTTTCTGAGCATCTTGAATTCCCTGGTGGTGAGATGTCCGGCAAAGGAGTGCAACGAGGAGGTCACCTTGGAGAAATATAATCGCCACGTCTCCGGCCACAAGGACTCCAAGGAGACTTTCGTGCATATTAACAAAGGAGGCCGGCCCCGCCAGCATCTCCTGTCCCTGACCCGGAGGGCCCAGAAGCACCGTCTGAGGGAGCTCAAGCTGCAAGTCAAGGCCTTTGCTGACAAAGAGGAAGGGGGAGACGTCAAGTCCGTGTGCCTGACCCTGTTCCTGCTGGCGCTGAGGGCCAGGAACGAGCACAGGCAAGCGGACGAGCTGGAGGCGGTCATGCAGGGACGCGGCTCCGGCCTGCAGCCGGCCGTTTGCTTGGCCATCCGCGTCAACACCTTCCTCAGCTGCAGCCAGTACCACAAGATGTACAGGACTGTGAAGGCCATCACGGGGAGGCAGATTTTCCAGCCCCTGCATGCCCTCCGGAACGCCGAGAAGGTCCTCCTGCCGGGCTACCACCCCTTCGAGTGGCAGCCGCCTCTGAAGAACGTGTCTTCCAGCACCGACGTGGGCATTATCGACGGGCTGTCCGGGCTGTCCTCCTCCGTGGACGACTACCCGGTGGACACCATTGCCAAGCGGTTCCGCTACGACTCCGCCCTGGTGTCTGCTCTGATGGACATGGAAGAGGACATCCTGGAAGGCATGCGAGCCCAAGACCTCGACGACTACCTGAACGGCCCCTTCACCGTGGTGGTGAAGGAGTCGTGTGACGGGATGGGAGACGTGAGCGAGAAGCACGGGAGTGGGCCAGCAGTTCCGGAAAAGGCGGTTCGCTTCTCGTTCACGGTCATGAAAATCACCATCGCGCACGGCTCGCAGACGGTGAAGGTGTTCGAGGAAGTCAAGCCTAACTCGGAGCTGTGCTGCAAGCCCCTGTGCCTGATGCTGGCAGACGAGTCCGACCACGAGACCCTGACGGCCATCCTGAGCCCCCTCATCGCCGAGAGGGAGGCCATGAAGAGCAGCGAATTAAGGCTCGAGATGGGAGGCATCCTCCGCACCTTCAAGTTCATCTTCAGGGGCACCGGGTACGATGAGAAACTCGTCCGCGAAGTGGAAGGCCTCGAGGCGTCCGGCTCGGTCTACATCTGCACGCTCTGCGACGCCACCCGCCTGGAAGCCTCTCAGAACCTCGTCCTGCACTCCATCACCAGGAGCCACGCCGAGAACCTGGAGCGCTACGAGGTCTGGAGGTCCAACCCCTACCACGAGTCGGTGGAGGAGCTCCGGGACCGGGTGAAAGGCGTCTCGGCCAAGCCCTTCATCGAGACAGTGCCTTCCATAGACGCCCTCCACTGTGACATTGGCAATGCGGCTGAGTTCTACAAGCTCTTCCAGCTCGAGATAGGGGAGGTGTACAAGAACCCCAACGCCTCCAGAGAGGAGAGGAAAAGATGGCAGGCCACACTGGACAAGCACCTCCGCAAGAAGATGAACCTCAAACCCATCATGAGGATGAACGGCAACTTTGCCAGGAAGCTCATGACCAAAGAGACCGTTGACGCCGTCTGCGAGTTACTCCCCTCCAAGGAGAGGCACGAAGCTCTGAGGGAGCTGATGGACCTGTACCTGAAGATGAAGCCCGTGTGGCGGTCGTCGTGCCCTGCTAAAGAGTGCCCCGAATCCCTCTGCCAGTACAGTTTCAACTCCCAGCGCTTCGCCGAGCTCCTCTCTACCAAGTTCAAGTACAGATACGAGGGCAAGATCACCAATTATTTTCACAAAACCCTGGCGCACGTGCCTGAAATCATCGAGAGGGACGGCTCCATCGGGGCCTGGGCGAGCGAGGGGAACGAGTCTGGCAACAAACTGTTCAGGCGCTTCCGGAAGATGAACGCCCGGCAGTCCAAGTGCTACGAGATGGAAGACGTGCTGAAGCACCACTGGCTGTACACCTCCAAATACCTGCAGAAGTTTATGAACGCTCACAACGCGTTAAAGAACTCGGGCTTTGCCGTAAACCCGCAGGCAGGTTTAGAGGACCCGTTAGGCCTAGAGGACTCTCTGGAAACTCAAGATTCCATGGAATTTTAAGCAGGGCAGCCGCTTATGAGTCGGTTTTGCAGATGAGATTTCCTTTGGGTTGCACGGAGGCCTTCTCCCAGCGCCCTTGCGTGCGGGGGCTTCACCGCCCGAGCGGTGGCTTCACCGCCCGAGCGGTGGCTGGTTGGAGAGGCCACAGGTGCCGAGACCGCGTCAGGAGTGGGGAACTGATGAGCCGATTGCTTGCGCCGTTTAGGGAGTTCAGAGAAGCGACGGGAGAGATCAGTTATTTGAAAAGCTCAGTAACTCAGAACAGGAGTCACTGCAGGGGACCGGAGATGAACAAAGATAGGTGTGCGTGCGCATAAGCGAGTGAAAATCAAAGCCAAGGTTGTCAGAGAATGGCCAGAGCAGCCAGAGAAGGATTTTGTCTTGTGGTTTGCATTTCCCCCCCTCAATTTATTGTAGTTAAGATACAAGTGTTTTCTGTATCAATTTTGTAGAATTCTTTACTTTACAATTTTCACGTCTCTTGGCTTACTTTATAAGGTACGGAAGAACTTTCCAGATTCCTGTAATAACAACAATATCTTACATTTGTATCACACAGTGACCCTTACAAAGTGTTTTCTCATTTGGTACATTTATACAGAAATACCCTACATCCAGAAACACTTTTTGGAAAATTAGACCTTTTCTAGGTTTTGGTGATGTCTCTGCTGGAACCTTAAAAGTTTAGGAGGTCATCTGCTGCCATGGATTTTTTTAATAATGAAGTTAGAAGAATTTGACCGTTAGGTACAGTTAGTCATTAAATCTTCTGGTGATACATGTTTACTTAGCTGTCAGGAGCCAAGTGTGATTTTTATTTTTACTTTTTAATTTTAATTAATTTAGTCTCCACATGTTTTGTCCTAGGATCTCAAGGCCATTGAGGCTCTTAAAATCTAGGTTTGCTCACTATGTGAAAACAGATTTAATAACTTGTTGAAAATTTCTGCCAGATTTTCTCCGTATGATACCTGGGCCAATTTTACTACATCCAGGTTTCCTGGGGTCTTTTCCTTTCAGTTATTCTTTCTATTGTGATGTTTACTTTCAGTATATTGGGATTTTAGTAGCAGGATACCTTTGGACTTCTCCACTTGCTAAGTTTAAGGTGCAGCCTGCTCCTAGCACAGTGGGAGTTAACAATTGCAGAGTGTTTTTATTTTTTGGCACTTTTGGAATATTTTCACGTTCACAGTGCCTCATTTTTCTGTGGGGTAGACATAGATTTTGCTATTAGCCCTATTGGATGGAGGGTTAAATGATTTGCCCAAAGTCACAGGGGTAATAAATAGTTGATCTGGAATTTGAACTCAGGCCTTTTGTCTCCAAATTCCATGTTCTTTCTACCACAGTAGTTAACTATATTTTTTATAAGGCAGGATCACATTTGTTGAGGACTCACAATGAATCCCTACAGTTCATGATCCTGGGATTAAGTTTCTTGGGGGCAGGGATGGGTGGGTTTTTAAGCTATTGGTGTGCTTTAGCACTTTGCTAGAAGAAAGTAATGCTAAAGCTCCCAAGAGCCCCCCGAACCTCTGGTTGCTCCAGTTATTTGGAAACGATTGTCTGCATCCTCAGGAATTTGGGAATTGCCAATTGCTGGCAATTTAGAGCAGGCGTGGGATTTAATATGTTTGTGAATCAAAATGATATGTTAGTGTTAATTAGTTTTTTTTTCTTCCTTCGATTTTATTGGCCATAATGTCACGCTTCTTACACAGTATATCAGAGAGCTTTGTAATTTAGTTGTCAAATGTGCATCCATGACATTTCCCTAAATGGTATGCATTTGGTGTTTTTATGGGAATTGAACCCGGTATTTTCCATTTAATAAATACAGCAGTTTCCCTTGCTTTTTATATATAGGAGATATATATATACATATATATATATATATATATATGTATATATATATATAAATACAACAGACATTTGTAATTTAGTCATCAAAAACATAAACGTATTTCAATTTTATTTTTTCTTGAAAATGAAAGTTTTGCATTTTGTAGATGAATGGGCTTCTTTATCCTGTTTAACCCTTCCAGCATGTCTGTGCACTAAGAAACAGCCGAATTCATGTCGTGATCCTGCTCCCTGAAGCATGCTGGCACTGGCTTGTAGATTGTTCCCCATTTCCGCTCTGTTATGCAGTTGGTGGCACTGTAAATACATTCCAGTATTAAATTCCCATGTCCTAGCATTGTAGGAACTATTTTGAATGCATGTGACTAACAGCATGATGTACAGCACAGCCGTCCCAATAATCCCTTAACCAGATCACATTTTGATAAACCCCAGGAACATCTGGCCGCTGGAACTTCAATATGTAGAAATTTCAATATGCTGCCCGTGGTTGTTTTTTCTCACACTGTAGACCTGCAATATCGCAGACCCTGGTTTTATGCTCAGGTTTGATTTTTGACAATGCCCGTTGTAAACTCAGTCCCATTCTCTAGGGAAATGCAGCTCACTGAACGGAGCGGTGTGGTTTTTGTTTTTTTTTTGGGGTCTTTTTTTTGAAGCATAGACAGGAATTTTGCAAGTGCAATGCATTTTCCTCCTGTGAAACCTGATTCTACAAGTTTTCCTTCCAACCCACCAAGGGGCACTGCAGGGACCAGTGATAACGGCTGATGAAAATTGATGAATGGTCGGTGGGAGGTCAAAAAGCACTTTGGGATTAATAAACATGCACTGAGATGCGAGAGCTGGAGGAAAATATGTCTTTTCCTTCCAGGTGAACTGGAATTTAGTTTTGCCTCCATTTGTTTTCACAAAATATAAATGAAGACAAATATTTTCTTTGTTCGTTTGAGCGTGTGAGTCTCGCAGTACAACAAACAGAATTCAGATTCCCCACAGCTGGGAGGTAGGGTCTGTGGGCACCGGGGGGCTGGGAGGAACAGGTCACCATTGGGTGCAAGTGACTTTTGATTGCAGATTTGTACGTATCTTCAGTTACTGCAGGAGAGAGAGTCTGTCCTTTCAATGGTAAGAGACTTCAGCGAGTGGATATTTTGTTCCTATTTTATTTTTTCTCTTTAACTACAGTAATATACCTCAGATCATTTTTGGTGAGATTTTTTTTCTTTTTATGGCATTGTATTTCACTTTATTTTCTTAAAAATAATCATAAAGTTTGTTTAATGGCTACCAAGAGCCTTCTTTTTTCTTGTATTAGGACAAGTTAAGGTACCAGGATGGGATGGATTTATTTGATGCGGGGGACCTATCTTTCCCCGCCAAACGTTTTCAAATTCAATGAAGCATGCGTTTCAGTACTTATTTTTATATTTTAATGTTTCTACTCCTCATTAATATTATGGTTACTATGAACAACTTTATGTTTAAGTATTTGAAATAAAAGTTAAAAATTTGGAAACTGTGTACTGTGATTTATATTCAAATGATAATATTGAGTCTGACATTTAAAAAATGAAGTAACACCTTTTTTCTTGAGGGAAACACAAAATAAATTTGTTGATCTTTAGGAGAAAGGGCAACAGAATAGCGAGAATGAGTATAATTTATCCAGTGTAGCCTGAGACAATTTGGTTCTGGATACTCGAGGTAACTAGTGAGGCTGTGAAAATGTAGGATTTGCTAATCGGTGGGGTTTAACTCCTTTCAGAATCTGATGAAAATATGAATCTGTTCCCCGGGGAATTTGCAGATTCATAAACTCAGAATTTTGGTCACAGAGGTTGACTTGTGCAGGGTTATGCAGATCCTGGCAGAACTGAGCTGGACTCGGGTCCTTTTGTCCAGTGCTTTTCCTGATGATGATGATGATGGTGATGATGGTGATGGTGATGATGATGATGGTGATGATGGTGATGATGGTGATGATGGTGATGATGACAATGACGGCTACCACTTAGCAAACAGCGTGGCCAGCACCCTGCATACGATGTTCTCGTTGGGTCCTTTTGGAGTGGATACTATTCTTCCCATGTTACACACGAGGTCACTGAAGCTTGTCTCAGCCAGAAAATGACAAAGTCACATCGTCACCCTTTCCCCTGTGGCCCTGCCACCTCCCCTTAGCGCTGCCCAGTCACCTCTGTCACCCACAGGTTTCCGAGCGTGTAAGCACCACCTCTGCTGGACACATCCTAGCTCCCTTCCGCTCAGAGCCGAGAGTCAGCCTGGCTGGCTCTGTGCACCCCGCTTTAAAACACTGAAATACGTTCGTATTTGTAGGTAAATGACCTGTGCTCCAAGGCTTCAAGTACCCTTCCCTATTTCCTCAGCCCTGTCCCTTCCTCCGCAAACCCACAGTCCAGTAAGTGACAGGCTAATCCCAGCATGGCGGGGGCCTGAGGGATCCAGCACCAGGCTAGCATCTTCTTTGATTGATCTTATTTTTTATTTTTACTAGTATCCTTGCTTTGTTTCATTTTTTTCCAACTTTTTTGAGGTATAATTGACAAAAAAAATGATATGTATTTAAAGGGGACAACATGATGATTTGATATACAAATGTGTTGTGAAATAGTTACCATAATCAAGTAATTAACACATCCATCACCTCACATAGTTATCGTGTGTGTGTGTGTGTGTGTGTGTGTGTGTGTGTGTGTGGTGTGGTGTGGTGGGGACACTTAAGATCAACTATCTTAAAAAATTTTAAGTGTACAATTCAATATTAGTAACTATAGTCACCGTGCCATACACTAGTTCCTCAGAACTAAAACTCGTAACTGAGAGTTTGTACTCTTTGGCCAAGCATTTGAGTGTTACCTTTGCATTTAAGAGTGAAGCATCTCCTTACCCTGGATGGCCCAGCTAAGTTCTATATCATTCCTGATACTTTTTCTAAGGACTTCAGCCTTTATTTTAAACAAGTATTTATAGAATGCCTTCCATGAGTAGGCAATGGGTGCTTGGCCCTGGAGATACAGTAGCGGACGTCACAGATGGTTACTGCTCACAAAGAGTTAGGGGGAGGTGACATCAATCAACAATAAACCTAATAAATGCATGACTACCCACTCTAGCAGCCATTAGGAAGGGGAAATACCCAGTGCAATCAAAATACAGCAGGACAGCCCTGCCGGCCGTGGCTCAGTGGCTGAGCATCGGCCTAGGATCCGGGTGAGCGCGGTTCGATTCCCGGTCAGGGCACACGCCCGGGTTGCCGGCTCGATCCCCAGTCAGGGGCGTGCAGGAGGCAGCCGAGCAATGACTCTCTTTCATCATTGATGTTTCTCTCTATCTCCCTCTCCTTTCCTGTCTCTGAAATCAATAAAGACAGATTTAAAAAAAAAAATACAATAAGACAATAGAATTTAAACTGAGGAATCAAAGAAAGCCCCTAAGAAGGAGGGACAGTTAGCTGGAGGCTGGTAGAATGAGTGGCCTGAGGGAAGGTGAGAGGTGACAGGCTGGAGAAGGCAGCCTGCGGGCAGACACCCTGCGGGAAGGCCCCTCGGGCAGGGGCTGACTGAGCGAGCTGAGGGAGGGCCGTGTGCTTGGGGAGGATCAGGCAGAGGCCTCAGCTTCAGGATCAGGTGGGCTGGGTGAAGACCTTCAGTTCTACCCCAGTGCAAATGGAAACCACTGAAGAGTTTGAGGTGGGCAACTGGTGCAATCCACGGCCAGCCAGGAGTGGGGCACAAGCGGATTGCTTGTGGAAGGTATTAAGTGTGAGAGGATTTGCCCAAGAGAGAGAAAGGTTATGCATACATGGAGTAGCAATCTCAAACAGTTTGACATCAGTTAAACACATCCTACTGCACTCCAATGACGGCGCCCAACCAGGAGGAGGGGGGACCCCTCTGCAGGACCCTCGCTGGCAGACCCACCTTCTCATGAAGTCAGCCTTCCTTCCCCTGACTCTTTTCCTTCTTTCTCATGGAAACTTCCTTTTCCCTCTGGCTTTTACATAATCATTTCCCCCCCTGGGATGGTGACAACATATTTCTGCCTTCTCAAAATACATACTGACTGACTGTTACAAAAAAAGTAAAGTCTTACTGCATGGATACCCAATTTTAAATTTGTCACCAGTTGCTTAAAGTGTATTACTTTATTTTCTGTAACTTTCCTGCCCCCTTGCCTCGTTCTACTGTGAGGCTGTAAATTCCCTAAAGATGGGACTCATCTTTTATGTTTCTTTTTCAGGGCCCATAGTATTTTGTGTGGACCTTGGATTTTCAATAAGTACTTACTGATGGACATTCCCAAAGAGGCCATTCAAAAGATCTTTATCCTTAAGCTAGGCATACTAATCAGCTTTTTGAAAGAAATGTTACTGATAACTTTTCCTTTCTATTCTCACGAAATTATGGTTTAAATAAATACACATTTAGTAGATTGCTATCTGGAGACAGAATGAGGTATTAGTTCTCTTAGAAATAAGAATTCTATATTAGCTGTTTCCTGACAGAATTAGGTTTGGGAAAAGGTGGCATCATCTATGCTAAATTCCAAGTCAAAAAGCAATATTCTCTGCTAGGGTGGAATTTGGTGGCATATAAATTATTTGGAATTCTTGTCACTGTGGATTAGAATGGCTGCCTTTTCTATCTAAATTCACCATGATATCCACTCTATACCTGTGTGACCTCTTTTCACTAGAAAAGAGAATAAATTTAACCCAAGACCTCACTTCATTTTCTGTGCAGTACACTGTTCTTTTTGTTTCCAAGTTCTTGTAAGATGAGATATTTTGATTGGTAAAGATATTTAGAGCACATGCGATGTATTTCCACATCTCATCCTTCATTTATTAAGGAATCAGAAGGCTAGTGAAACAACAGCTACAGAAGTGAGTACATTTCAGCCTACACACAGTGAGCTTAATTCAATTCAATGAACATTTATCGAGCAATAACTATAATGGACCAGAAACCGTGCTTGGTATTAAAGACACAAAGTTGAAGGAGAAGCTGTTCTTGTTTTCAAGGACACCACTGTCAAATGGAGAAGCCAGGCATATAAACAAGTCATATATGTTGGTAAATGCTGTAAAAAAAAAACAGTGGGCAAAGAGAGATGGCTTGGCCACAAAGGCGACTGTGTCACTCTGTTTGGGCTGAAGGCTTCACAGAGAACTTCAAGGTTGAACTAAATCTTGAAGAATGATAGTTATTGACCAGAGGAAAGGATTTTCCAGAGGGGGGGAAGTTCAGTTTTGATGGATTATCAAGTGCAAGATGGTCATGGGAGTGGAGGGATGGGCCTAGGGAATCAGGTCATACCTATGGGACCTGGGGAATCGCTGGGGAGTTATCATCTACCCAACAGCAAATTTTTATTTTGGGATGATTGCTGTGGTCTCAGATGATTGGAGGAGGCCATGGTGGAGGCAGGGAGACCAGTTAGGAGGTTGTTTAAATAGTCTAAGGACAAGATAATACACACAGTAGCGCTGGGTATGCAGAGCATGTGGTTTTGTTTCCAGTTTAAGAACTATATTAGTACCTTTCACTACTTTTTAAGGTGAGTGGCCTATTGCATCTGGATGTTTAAATACATACTATACCAGATATTGGCTCAGTGTTCACAACATCTATCTCTCTTTTCTGGGCACACAGCTAAAACTGTATTTCCCAGTCCCCCTGAATCTAGATGGGGGCCATGTGTCCAGCTTTTGGCCATGGCATGTCAGAGGAAACGATGGATCCCTTGCAGGCTAAAACATTCACAAGTAGGTGTGCCTTCTCCATGCTCTTTCTTTCCTTTGTATCTGAGGTCTTGAGGACACACAATAACGGAAAAGATGGTCAGAGCTGCTGAGTAGAAAAAGCCTGATTCCCTGAGACACATCTTGGAGAAGAGTCACTCAGGTGGATAACCTAATAATGAAACCCTGCACTGGACTCTGAAAACAGCCGAGAGAGAAAGAGCTGGATCTAAAGACAACTGTGGTTAAGGCTGAGGTGCAACTCGGAGTCATCTTCAAGCTGGTAACGTCAGGCCAGGTGGAGTCTGGATGTTATAGCAGAAGCTAGAGGGGAGGAACGATGGCCCTATGGGATGGCTGCTTCTCTCCCACCTCCCTCTTGATAGCTCAGCGGTAAATTTCTCCCTGGAACCTGGCTACAAAGTTAGGTGAAGACAGAGAACCTAAATTTACACAAATTAAAATTTTGACCCATAGCCAAAGGAATGCAGAACATAATGTGACTTGAGTTATAGAAAAATACAGTTTTATTTCTTGTGCTCTTGAATATAGACGCAGAGACCTGTGAGCACTACAGTTATAAGGAGTGGGTGGAGGTGGGGTGCAGGGAAGGCCTCCTGGCCGAGCAGCTGTTCGGACTGGCATGGAAAGGGTGGGTAGGAGTGGGCCCGGTGGACTAGGGTATTAACAGGAGTTACAAAGTGCAAGAGGGAAGGTAAGTCCTGCGGAGGGAATGGGCTGCTCACAGACCCCGAGTGATGAAACAACCAGGGGTGCTCACTAGAAATGCTGTTAGTTCAGCATTTTTGGAGATTGAACACAAAGTGTGCAGGGAGCAGTGAAACAAAGGTAAACAGGAGGAGACAGGTCCAAACGATATGAACTCGTATGTGATTTTATTTTACTGATGAAAAACTGGGAGCCTTGGCCCCCGCTCATCTCCCCACGCTCATGTCACTCCCCACCCCCTTGCTGGCTGTGTTTTGAGCAGACTAACCTCCCGACAACATGCTCATGTCACCCCAGAACTTTTAGACCAACGATTTCTTTCTAATTACTCTTTCCCTTCTCCTAATATATGAAACTCACTTGTACTTGTAGGTGAGTGTAGTCCCTTAAAACAGTCGCCTTGGAATGCCTTACACTTTTTATTGATATTATTCTTGTGGAAACAGTTTGGGACTTACCTTAGAACCAATTAATGAGCGAAATCATAAACTCCACTGTTAGCTTGTACTCTGACTTCCTTTTGACCTAAAGTGCTGATATAATCCTGAGAATTCCACCATACTAGGCCGTGGACGGCGCTGGTTTCCAGAAACCAACTCCATCTCTAAGCAAGGGGTAGGAACAACTGTTAGATATCTTCAAAGGAATGAGCCATAGGCTCTGAAAGTGACTGAACTGTGAGCCTAGGAATGTCTTAGGCCAAAGCCGTGCGTTGTTGGGAAGATGAGCACTCTCCTTCTAAGTGGTTCATTTGGATGTTTGCGCATGCTTAGCGGAAAAGAAGCCTCGTCACCTTAAAGTTGCACCTGATGAACTCACTGGTGAGATGACTTAAAAAGTCCTATTTTTACTCAAATATATGGTAAGTGAAACCAAAGTACTGCTCCTGAAACACATTACCCCCTGCCTCCCCCACTCCCACACACGTACACTGCAAAAGCAGCTATGCTGATGAGAGCTCAGCTTGATTATGGAGTCCAGCGAGTTCAGAATTAAATCACTTGGATTATCGTATCTTGATCTCACTGACTAAAAAACAAATATGGTAATAATTTTTTAGTTAGTCACTGTAGACAAATTAAGATAAGAGTATTTACCTACCTGTGGACAAGGGGCCACATGCTAAACCTGACAAGCTCAGGGAAAGCCCGCGTGGCAGCCTTGCAAATTCAGAGACCTAAAATAACCACAAAGGCCGGCCTGAAATGAAAACCTTTTAACTAAAGACCCATTTATTTTGGGCAGTCATGTCCTAGGCTGGTATCTTCCCTAACAAAGGTTAATTTTCACCCTAACTAAGCCTGTCGATTGTCTTTTTGCATCTAAATAACATATCATTGGAATGTCAAAGTCAAAGTAATTTTCCTCCCCCCCAAGCACAGGTTCTGCTCTTTGGAGGCCACAAATCCCCTCATTGTTATTGAGTTAATTGTTGACTGTTAACTATCCTGCACCCACCTAAGTAAAAGAAGTGTGTGTCTACCACTTTACTTTTTATCCAATCCCAGAGGCCCCCCCTTTGCTTTCTCCCGCCTCCCTAATCTATCACCAATGAATTTCATGTAACCCACTTACATCTCCTCTTTTGATTGTAATGTATAAAACAAAGTGCAAAACTGCCATTCTCCGGAGCATTATCTCAACCCAGCAATTGTCGACAGTTTGGATCAAACGAACTCGCAAAAACCCTTCATGGGTTTGAATGATTTCCTGCCTTAACATACCTCCAGAAGGAATCATTCTTTGGAACTGGGAAGGATATTTCAGCTCTAACTTATGCCAGTTTCTACTCATAGATAGAAAAGAAATTACATGGATCCTGAGAAAATGAAATAGTATAATTTTTCTCTTAATTAAGGGTAACTGTGAATGTTAATAATTGGAGTAAGTCAATATAAACAGAAGGCATTTTAATATTTTATTAGTTTCATGTAGGTGACAGAAACAACAACAAAATCAAAACAATGCAAATTGTTCAAAAGGCATATTCACCGAACAACATTCATGGAACATATTGAACATAAATGAATTTATTCAAGTTAATTTTAGAATCTAAGACATGGAACTGTTAGCGGAAGAACTTGGGTTCCAGGGTTTTATCTTTTGTACGGTTCATGTTTTTCTAAATTTTGCAATAATACCCTGCACATTGTGGGCTCTCAGGGAAGACTGGTGGGTAAGAGGTTAGGGGGCTTAGGCTCCTGGGATCAGGTAAAATGCTTTTCCAGAAAAAAACTTCAGGGGGGAAGATACTTGTTTCTAAGGTCATCTAATTATCAACTGATGTCTCAAAGCCTCAAAATTAACAGTCCTTTTAAGTTTCATTCTAGAAAGTATTTAATGGAACCTTAGCAAGCTCACCAATTTTATAATTTTCACTGGCAGCAACCTCCCCATGTTAACTAGACATAAACACAAATTTATTTTCCCCTGTTTGAAATCTTCTACCTGTTAACTGTAGGGAATCCTTTAAACTTTCATTATTCAGGGAAATAATACAATTATTCTCTGCGAGATTTATTTTTTGGTCCCTTTTTTTGGTGTGTGCTCACTCGCTTTTTTTTTTCAGAGTGCTAAGCATCAGTGGACTTGTTTTCACTAAATCTCTCGGAGAATCAGTTCGAGCGACCGGCTCTGGTTCATCATTTGTTCACCATATGATGGGGGATCCTTCGAAGACAGTGCGAGCAGATAGCTTGATAAAAATGTAACAAACGATGCAGATTCCTTTTCTATTTATTCATGTCAGTGGAGTCTATCTACCTTATTATTACTACTTCTGTATTTAAGATTCCTTGGATGAAAAAATTCAGATCAGAAATTTTCATTTAAGATACCTTTGAGTAAAATATTTTCAGGTATTTAGCATTGTATTATAAGCACTTTATACTGGCACTGAATTCATCTAACCAAAACGCAAACATTTTCAATAAATGAAAATAGGAATATAATTTTATCATTGTTACGATTCTTTTTTTTTTTTTTAATATCTTTATTGATTTCAGAGAGAGGAAAGGAGAGAGAGAGACAGAAACATCAATGATGAGAGAGTCACTGATCGGCTGCAGCCCACAATCCGGGCTTGTGCCCTGACCGGGAATCGAACCCCGATTGCCTGGATCCTAAGTCGAAGACGCTCAACCGCTGAGCCACGCCCGGCCAGGCGACGATTCTTTAAAACAGGTTTAAAAATTTGATACACTTGAATCCAGAGGCTTTTGCGAAACTAATCGAACAACCTTCTAAGAAAAGATTTCTTGGCAGGAGTAAGAATCTTCCCAGAACCCTTCTTGTGGAGGGATTTCAGGGGAGGCTTTTTCAAGGGCAGAGCTCGTTTTGGGGTGTGCAATGCTCTCGCTATCTGCACGTGGTCATTGCAGTAATACTTGTTGCTTCCTTCTGACAGCTGGATGAGCGTGCGTTCGGCCAGGTCCATGCACTGGGCGTGGACCCAGTGCCCGTCTCCGTGAGAGCAATAGATCATGGCCGGTTTGTTGAGCTCCGTTGAATAGAACGGTACCCACGTGTTGATGTCCACATCACACGCAGAGCAGCATGTAATCCAGTAGCCGGTGACAGACTCATCTTCCTCGTCGTCTTCATTATAGGTGTCAAATTCATCGTCACCGTCGAAACTAGTAGCTTCTGCACTGAAACAGAATTCTTCTGAGTCTTCAAAGGGAGTGGAGTCCCCTGGGTCTTCGGTGGACGTCTGACTATTTGTGAGTGTTTTCTGCTCTTCATTCAGGTCGTCTTCAGCACATTTCAACATGTAGAAATAGTATGTTTCTGAAACAGCCTGTTTATTGTCTCCTGGGATACCAAGGAAGACAGTTCCATTTCCCATGCTGTTTCCAAACCATATTTTGCTGTGCTTAATATCTGGGGTCCAATCTGGGGTCTCCATCTCACGAATTTCTATCTTGTTGTCTTCAAAAGAGATGACGTTGCAGACCATTCTTTTTTGATTGTCAAGCTGATAGCCACCCACAAGAACAAATTCATCACTGCTTGTCTGAGTCAGGATTGCACTGGACACAGAGATTCCTCCTGGCAAAACTGTGCAGTTCACAGCTGGGCTACCCAGGGGGAGATCAACCCTTATTCTGTAGAGGTTGGCAGGGCGGATGTTATTGGCAAGTGAATGTCCTCCTAAAATGTAAATGGTATCATTTCTGGAGATGGAGACATGAAAAGATAGCCCATCCTGAAGTTCTGGGAGGCTGTACGCTGTAGAACACCCAAATTCAAAATCCACCAAGAAAACGTGGGGCAGGCAGTCAGCTACGCTGTTCCATTTCTCTGTGGTCCTCTGGGCGGAGGATATGTACGATCGTCCTCCGAAGACGACACCCATGCTCCTCCCTCGGCTGTACACCACGTCAATGGAGTGACCGTACCTGGCTTCGGGAACGTCTCCTACCAAGTCTTTCTCAGTGCAGCGAAAAGTAACTTTTTTGTTGTTCTTGCTCACGACGGACATGACATAAATCTTATCCGAGAGCTCATTGTTTGGTGTTTTCCCTCCATGGATAATGTATTGCTGCTTTTCAGAATCCAAACCATCTCTGAATGTGCAAGTGGCTGGGTAGCGAAGGGGAGGGAGGTAGCAGGAATCCTTAGAGAAAACCGCAGGCTTCAGCTTCAGATGGTTATGTTTTACATCAAAATGGAAGACTCCGGTGGGGCAGGACCTCTTGGGCCAGCCTTTTTGGCCAAAGAAGAAAACTTGCCCATCGAAATTCATTAGTGAGAAGCCCGGTTGAATTAAGGCTACATTATTACTGACTGTAATCATCTGTAGTGACATGTTTTCTGATGGTGGATAGATCTTTTATCTGAAAGAATTAAAAAAAATTTTAACTTACTATATCTCTTTATATAAATCACTGTGTTTACCCCTCACATGCAGAAAGCATGTTTTAAAAAAAAGTTCTCCCACAAGTTTGTCGTGGGACTGAATTAGCAAACTCCAGGTAGTTAGGTAAGCAAAGAGCCACAGAACCTTCCCGTCGAATACAATGCAAGCAGCTGGGACGAGTTTCAGACACGGACCGTCCCCCCTTAGATTTCTGGGAATTGTAGTCCTTTTTTCTTAAGGACTCACTTCCTGACGTCGGAGAGAACTACACTTCCCAGGAATCAGTTCTCTATGGGATGTGAGGCTGCGATAGTTTTTGTTGCTCCAGGTGAGGAGGTTCTCAGGCTGTTTCTCCGAATGGGGATGTCAAAAGTGCGAAGTGACTAGAGGGGAGCCAACGCGGAGAACTGGGGAACGGGAGGTGAGAGTGGGGAACGCAGACCCAGCCTCCGGGTCTCGCGAGGTCGGCAGCACCGGGGATGGGGGCTTCAGGCAGCCCGCGGCCCGGGTGCTGCCGGGGCTTCCCCCGGGACTCTTATTAAACTGCTGGCTTCTGCCCGAGCGCGTTGCCTGGAAACCGGCGCCCGGCGACGCCCGGCCGGCGGCCTCGCAGACTCCCGCCCGCGGCCGTGCGCTCCGCTCGCAGTTGCACCCCGAGCGACCTGAGGCTGCTGGGGCGCGGGGGCTCCGGGGGCACCGAGGCGAGACGGGCCGCGGCGGTTTTGCAGAACTGAAAGCTGAGCCTCGGCGTACCTGGAGCGCAGGGGGAAGCGGCCCGATAATGACTTTCACCGCTGCGGTATTAGTAATGAAAATACAGCAACGGGGCTTCAGTGAGCGCCGCGTCCAAGGCCCGTTGTTTTCTCAGCTGCTCCTGCTCCGGTGTTTAGGGTGCTTTTGAGCGGAGCCGAGGAGATTCCCAAACCGCTCTCCCTCGCACTCCCCTTCCCTCTCACTTCTCGCCGCCCCTCCCCTCCCCAGACATTTGAACTAACTCTTTAGTAGCTCTGTAGTAAGCAGGCGCGAAGCGAGGAGGTGCCAGAATTAGTTAGGATTTAATATTTATAGTGTGTTCTAAATAAGGTATTTACTAGAGGAAGTACGCTTGATTAATTTTAATTTTTATTATTATCACTTACCTTAGAGAGATGTCCTGAGCCTCAATGAGAAGCACCCTCACTGTTTGCAGAGCGGAAGTCCTGGGCACTAAAAGGATAAAGGAAACAAAATAGCACAGATTCCTTGACTTTTAAGGGTAAATTGTTAATATGTTTCATAAAACAGTGGCTGAGAGTATGGACTCTGAGGGCTGATTGGCTGCATTCAAATCCTGGCTCTGTCACTTACTAAATACATGAACCTGGGCTAGTAATTGAGCCTCTCTCTGCTTCAGTTTCCTCATCTGTAAAATGAGATAATAATTTTGCTTACTTCATTGGTTGATGTAAGTTATGATTAATAAATTAACACATGTAAAGGACTTAGAACAGGGCTTGGCACACGGGAAGTGATAGTTGTTATGATGATGCTTGAACTTATCAAAGGAAGGTTGTTGGTACACAATTACCTGCTGGTTGTGGCAGATGATATTTATAATGTTGGAGATGATTAGAAGGGCTTTAGGATCTGGGAATCTGGTCAGTAGGTATAGACTGATAATTTTTTTAGGCTAATGAGAATTGGATAACCATATACAATGGAGGTGCTAGTGGTGTGTTCAATTTACATAACAGGAAATAATTCATTCTTCTTGTTACCATTTCTGTAACCCCTCATTAAATATGCAGACATAAATTGAATAGTCTGAGTCCAAGTCTGGGCTCTAAAACTTAGTTGCTCTGTTACCATCTTGGACAAGTTGTTTTCTCTCTGTTTTTTCATATCTGTAAAATGGGGATAATATTAGTACCTATTCATTGGGTTGTTTTGAAGAATAAATGGGCTAATGTAAATCCCTGTCTGTGTAAATCTCAAAGCACAGTGCCTGGCACATAATAAGTAGTCAATAAGTGTTAATACTATAATTTATTTTTATCCCCCTGCAAAAGTTCCTTGGACCATCTAGGATCTATGGTCAGTCTAATGAGACGTTGGTGGGGCTTTTTGCCTTGAAGCACTTCTGTAGATAGATGTAATTATTTGGTAAATATTCTTTTCTACCTGTCAGTTTTTGTTGGGAGAATCCTCAAGGTGTGATATTTTTTATTATTTTTATTTTTTAAAAATATATCTTTTTATTGATTTCAGAGAGAGGAAGGGAGAGGGAGAGGGGGAGAGAGAGAGAGAGAGAAACATCAACAATGGAGAGTCATTGATCGGCTGCAGTCTGCAACCCGGGCATGTGCCCTGACCGGGAATCGAACCCCGATCTCCTGGATCCTAGGTCGATGCTCAGCCGCTGAGCCACATCTGGCTGGGCAAGGTGTGATATTTTAATAATCATGTTGTGGGTTATTAAACCAAGTGGGAAATGGTGAATGAGACAGACTATTACTGAAGTTTTGAAAGCAGTCCTCCCTCTTCCTCGGACTGTAGTGGTTTGTAGGTTCAGCAGCTTGCCCTGCTTTTGAAATAACATGGGCAAGTGTTTTCTTTATTTGCGGCCTATCCAAGTATGCATAAGAGAAGGCATCTGTGCAGCTGAGAAAATGCTCTCCATAGGAACTAAAAGGGAACACCGTTGACCCCCAATTCAGTAAATGCAAACCATGAGTGATTACACCCAGCATGCTGTGCAGTGATTTTCAGAGAGTTGTCCACTTGTGGGTGGAGGGCATGCTGAAGCCAAAGCCTGTTTGTTTTAAACACTGATGAAGACTGTTATTGGGATACAAAGCAACCCGTCCAGGGTGAACATGCAAGAACACGGGCTGTTAAACAGCAGGCCTTAAAAAAGTGTTTTCATTGTAGCCTGTT
Organism: Miniopterus schreibersii; assembly: GCF_964146895.1. Lineage (NCBI taxonomy): Eukaryota > Metazoa > Chordata > Mammalia > Chiroptera > Miniopteridae > Miniopterus > Miniopterus schreibersii. Next base: position 58,104,993 of record NC_138112.1, read on the forward strand.
GGCTTCATGCTAAGGTTGTCACAGGGCTATTGACTTCTCATAAGTGAAAACATGATTATCATAGATTAAACAGAAAGATTTTCTTGTGTAAGACGTAAGAAATATTACCCATTTTTTTGTAGCTTTGTTCGGATGCCTAAAGATTTCTGACTTGTCCTCCCTTTCATGCTCTGCTATTGGCACACCTCATAATTTCAGGGACCTAAAAACAGTGCTTACATTTATTACTGTTAAGATTGAGTTATTCCCTCCTGTAACACAGTTCAAATATTAGTGTACTCAATTTTAGATGCCTCTTATTAAACCATGACCAGATGTCTTAGGTATTCAAAGAACAAACAGGAACAACTGAAGGTGTTTTCACAGTATTTTGCAATATTTATTTAGTTTTTGAAATTTTGCTTTATTAACTTAAATATATTTTCACTAGAGTAGACTATTGTATATATTCTCCATGGTTTTAATATGACTATATTAGTCACACCTTTTTTGGTAAGAGCTTTTAAAAAGTTATGCTAGAATTAAAATAATACACTTTCTTTAAATAGGCTAGATAAAAACAGGCAGATTTTGAAAAGACGACACTGTTCTTCCACTGAAGGAAGTTTCAAAGTCAACACATTAAAGATTCTTTTTAAAAGACAGAACATAGGCCCAATAAATTCATACAGTTTTCCCAACCCCATGCTGACGGTTCTCGGCAGGGAGATTTTCATTTATGCACTGTGAAGCTGGGGCATAGCTGAGAATCGAGAGAGGGCTAAAGTGTGAGTCTGGGTTTGTAGTTTCCTGTGTCTGAACTGACCCTTTATTCTTTCAAAGAAAACCACTTTACTCTGAGGCATGAAAACTTACTGATCAGTGTTGCCAGTGTTTTCCTGATTGCTTCCAAATAGGTAACCTCATGTAACTGCAGTCGTTTGGTGCACGAATTAACCATGTCTTGTGCGGTTAATCAGATTTGAGACAAATGTTATTTGATATATTTGTTGTTGTTGCTGGCAGTAAAACCAAAATTAGGTCTTCATTCTGGCACTTAGGCCAGAGGAGCGTATATGCACTAAGACTAATACACGGGCTCTGATGCCACAGGAATTAAATCCTTGCAGCAGCTTGAAACCAGAAAAGCCCCAGGGTTTCCAAATTCGACATCACCTCTTCCCCATCCGGACAGCCAGCCCACCTGTTAGCTAACATGCTAGCTTTGGTAGAAATGAAGGTTTTGGACCTACCTGAATGCCAGAGGGGCTGCTCACCCCTCTCTGAATCTTTGCCGCTAAACCAGGTGTAAAATGTCAGCAGCCCTTGGGCAGATGCACTGACTGCCCGCTCTGACCGTGGCAGCAGAAGGCGGGCGGTGAAGAGACCGTGTATGGTGCCTACAGATGTTCAGGCGAACGCTGGTCTAACGGGAGTAACCGACTGTGACTGTTCCTTTTCTTCAGATGGGTGAGGGAGATATCCACCAGGGTGTACCCTCAAGATTTAACTATTTCCTTACTGACAAACAGTGGAAACTGTCCACTGTTCATCTGTAAAGACAAAAGAAAAATCTGGTTGAAACCTTACATTTTTAGTAAAAGCATTTTAGAAAAACACAGAAGAAAAGGAGTATCATTGCTATGACTTAAGTAAATACGATTATGAATTAAATGGGAAATTATTTTTCCTAAAGCAGAGACCACTAATACCATTGCCAGTCATTTTGACTGTGTTCTTCGGCGGTCTCGTTTTCTCTAATGTAAGGCTCAGAAGGAGTTCTGATTGTTGGAGGTCTGCTGCTGGCCTTACGCCGGGGAGCTGTAGTATTTACAATGGAATGACTGAGACAGTGGGCTTTGGAGTCAAGCTGACCTGGTTTTCTCTGCCAGCTCGGCCATTTTCCAGGTGGAGTCAGCTTAATCCCTAAACCTCTTTCCCCAGCTCTGAAATGGGGATAATAGAAATATTTACCTCAAAAGGTTGTTGCAGGGATTAGAGGTAATGTCTTTAGAGTGCTCAGCCGGTTATGCTGGTCGCCTCTCCCGCTCCCACCCCACAGTTTCACAATCAAAGGAAGAATGAACCAAGGTGGCAAGAATTGACTTAATTTTTGAACAGACTTTATTTTTTAGAGCAGTTTTAGGTTCACAGCAAATTGAGTGGAAGTTACAGAGATTTCCCATATACCTCCTGTGACACTCATGCGTAGCCTCCCCCATAATCCACGCCCCCACCAGAGGTACATTTGTTACAGCTGAATTTACGCTGATACATCATTATCACCCAGTTTATATCAGGGCTCACTCTTGGTGTGTGGTACAGTCTATGGGTTTGGACAAATGTAGGTTCACTACCCTAAAAATATTCTGTGCTCTGCCTGTTCATACCTGCCTCCCCCTTTTTACTGTTTCCATGGTTTTGCCTTTTCCTGAATGTCATATACAGGCATACCTTGGAGATATTGTGGTTTTGTAAGTAATAAAGTGAGTGTTGTAATGACCATTTGCCTTCAATTTGTAAACAATGAAACATTTGTGAGGCGCAATAAAGTGATAAAGTGAAGCCCGATAAAATGAGGCATGCCTGGAGCTGGAATCACACAGCATGTAGCCTTTTCGGATTGGCTGCTTTCATTTAGCGACATGCTTTTAAGGTTACTCTGTATCTTTTCCTGGCTTGATAGCTCATTTCTTTTTAGTGCTAAATAATATTCCATTGTCTAGATGGACCACAGTTTATCCACTTTACTACTGAAGGACATCACCGTTGCTTCTAGGTTTGGGCCTTTATGAATAAAGCTGCTATAAACAGCCCTGTGCACGTTTCTGTGTGGGCATAAGTTTTTACTAGCTCCTCTGGGTAAATACCAAGGAGTGTGATTGATGGGTCCTGTGGTGAGTGTATGTTTTGTTTTGTAAGAAAATGCCAAACTGTCTTCCAAAGTGGCTGTGTGATTTTGCATGCCCGCCGGCCATGCATGAGAGCTCCTGTGGCTGCAGGTCCCTGCCAGTGTCAGATGTTGTCAGTGTCCTGGATTTTGGCCATTCAAATGTTTGTACAGTGGTACCTCATTGTTTTAATTAGCCTTTCCCTGATGGCACACAGCGTGGAGCATCTTTTCATGTGCTTATTTGTCATCTGTATACTTTCTTCGTTGAGGTGTCTGTTAAGGTCTTTAGCCCATTCTTTAAGTTGTATTGTTTTATTATTTTGGATTTTAAGAGTTCCTTGTGTATTTTGGATAACAGTCCTCTATCAGATGTGTCTCTTGCAAATATTTTCACTCATTCTGTGGCTTGTCTTTTCATTTTCTTCACAGTATCTTTCACAGAGCAGACGCTTTTAATTTTAATGAAGTCTGTCTTATCAACTATTTCTTTCATGGATCATGCCTTTAGTGTTATATCTAAAGAGCTGTCGCTACACCCACAGTCATGTAGGGTTTTTTCCACGTTATCTCCTAGGAAATTTTACGGTTTGCATTTTATATTTAGGTCTGTGGTCCATTTTGAGTTAATTTTTGTGAAGTGTGTAAGGTCTGTGGTTAGGTTAATTTTTTTGCATGTGGATGTCCAGTTGTTCCAGAATCATTTGTTGAAAAGGCTGTCTATGCTACATTGTATAGCCTTTGCTCCTTTGTCAGAGGCCAGTTAACTGTATTTGTGTAGGTCTATTTCTGGGCTGTCTGTTCTGTCCCATTGATCCATTCCCCTATTCTTTCACCAATACTACGGTCTTAATTACTGTAGCTGACATAATTTAAAAACAATTCATTAAAAACAGTTACATCAAGAAAAATATATACCATCTATTAAGCCTGTCACCTAACCATAAAATTTTTAATTTTTTTGTGCTCTAATATTTATTCAAATATATACACATTTTTACCTAGTTTATAATGAGAATATATTTAAATTTTGTTTTAGCTCTTTAATAGAACATTATTTCACATATACTATGAGGTATATACTTCATTTTAACTTTTATAATTTTAACAGTTGCCTAAAATTCCATTAAGCAAATGTAACATAATTTACTTGACCATGATTGTTGGTCATTAAGTCATCTTCCATGTGGCTTAGATGACAGAATGCAGTGGCCAGAGGTTCACAGATCTGGATCTGAGTCTCAGCTTTTCTGCTTTCTAGCTGGATGGCCTTTTTCAGGTTCAGTTTCCTTATCTCTGAAACTGGAGCAATACCTGCCTTATTGTGAGGATTGATGGATATAAACTACCTGGTATAAAAAGTGTACTCAGTAAATCTTGTCTAATGGTAATGATGCTGTAAATTTATTTGTATAAATGACTATTTTCATTTTTTGCAAAATTTTAGGATATATTTTCAGGGTTGATTTTTTTTTTTTTTTCTTTTAATCAACAAGTAGCTCAGTTGTTGGCTGATTCTCATTTGAAATGTTGGTCCATCTTTTAATAAAGCATCTTCATCTTTTCTAATTGCTTACTTGACAGTTCTTTCTTTGTCTGAAAAAGAGCCTTGGATTAGTTCCCTAACCTACTTATGGTGCTGTGTAAGGATTATGGTGCTTGACGTTCCTGTATCACCAGCTTGCATCAAGTGGACATACTGGGTATCACCATGGTAAATATAAAATAAGAACTGCAACATAGAAACCATGGGTAGGCTTAGGCAAGTGTTTTAGCCTTTGCATTTTACTAACACCCCAAATAGGCAGTTTGTTGCTGAAGGGGTTAGTTGTCTCCTGAAGAAGCTAGACGTTAGCAACACATTTGGAAATGGGTTTTAAAACTCTGAGCCTTGCCCCACCACTAGGAGAGCGTTAGACTTGCAGTGACCCCAGTCAAGGTCCCAGTCTACCAAAGTGCTCGGCATAGAAGCTACATGAGAAATAGTAGACAATATTTATTGAGTATCCGCTATGTACAGTCATGGTGAGAAATGGGGAAAAAAATCACAGACATAGACATAGATCTTGCCCTTAAGGGACATACGTGATAGTAGGATGAAGCAACTTTGGATTGTGGATAAGCACGCCCCACATTCTCCCCATACTCACCCTCGCAAGTTCTTAAAAGTTCACCAAGAAATCACAATTACAGGCTACTCAGCCCGTTCTTGAGGCAGAATCAAATGCAAACTCCTCCTGAAATATATTGATTTTGCCTACCTTAAATCCAAGAAACCGGACAATTAAAGGATACAAATCAGTGTTATTACAGAATAAAATAATTTTTATTCCACAGGGAAGATAAAAGTAATGAGATATGCTGACATAGTAATTGAACAAAAAGCAAGCATAATTGGAGGAAAGTAGAATGTCAGAGATGATAGACAGCTTCAAGTGCAGGCCTTTAACTTTACGCTCAGACTACCAGAGAAGTTAAATAACCTGACCAGGGTAAGAGAGCTGCAGGCGTGAGGTTGAGGCGAGGCAGGGGAGAAACGCTCTCCCGTGAACTCAGGACAGTGTTAACCAAGAAGCCCAGGGCACCTCTCAGGCATCTCCGTCCCTGTTTTATAAGCGGAGAAACAGCTTACGTTACATTGTTGCTCAGAAACAGCTTACGTTACATTGTTGCTCAGAAACAGCTTACATTACATTGTTGCTCAGTGAGCTACTTAGTGTTTGACACACGGCCTGCCTCAAGGTTTCATAGCATTTGGATAGGCATAGACAGTTAAAAACTTTTAATAGGTGGTTGATTTTTAAGAAAAGAATATGAATTGTATAGGAGAGGGAGGTGTTTGACTTGTTGAGTGAATCCCACAATATAGGAGCCACAACCGAAACCGACAAAGAGGAGAAAAGAGGAAGGAAAAAGAAATATATGGACAGAAGCAGTCTACAGTTAGTATGATGGATTGTCACGAGGAGAACATGACAAGTGACTTGCCATTTTTTTTTGTTTAAAGTAATTAGTTAAATATGGCCACCTGACCAGAATCACTGGTATTTTTCTATATTCCATGTTCTCTGATTTAAGGTGCACTCTTTGCTGTAAAGTTAAATGGGGAGAAATTTCACAGGCGTTTTACAGTGTGAAATGCTTGTGAAAATAAAAAAATTCACTTAAAATTTTTACTTTTAGAGGAGGGAATTTGTGTTTTCAATTTCTACATTTGAATATAGAAACCATGTTGGTGAAAAGAAATTGTGTGTGTGTGTGTGTGTGTGTGTGTGGTGTACATTGAGGCAAAATTGCAAATAAAAATGCTGAGAGTAGCTGGAAACTGGGGAATCACTGTGTTATCTCTAAAGCCCATTTATAATTTCATATTCTTAGGAATTTAGAATTAAAAATAGTTGGGAAATATATCTTTAAAATCTTGTTTCTTTTAAGAGAATGTCAGATGAAAAGGTCGACTTTATTTGCAAGATCTGGCATTTTGAAATGCTTAGAAATGAATTCCTGCAAGCGGAGTTGATTTAGTTTGGTTGGTCTACACCTGCTTCTAACCAACTGTGCAGGTTTTGCTTTAAAACAGGCTTTCTGGTGTAAAAGTGCTGCACACTGCGAGGTGGCTGACGGGCTCAGGAAGCTAGGGGGGCGCCTTTAATCAAGAGCGGGCGCCTTCGAGTTACGGTCGTGCAGTACAGATAAAATAAGCATTAATGGGGCATTGCGTCCCATGTGGAGGTGGGATTACAACGAGCTAGTAAATCTTTCATGATTGAAATATTATTGCGTGATTATAGAGCTATAACGTTGGCTCAGAAACTTCTGCCCTGTGGATTCCCAGTTTTGTCAGGGGCCTTGAAAGAACGTTCCCTGAGACACCCACTGTTACGGTCCACGACTCACGGATGTGGCGGATCCCATTTCTGAGCGTAGGAGGTCAGCTGTGAATATTGATTGATCAAGGTGTGCTGTACATTTTCCTGAATAAACGTGCTGGTCCAGAGGTCAGGCGCCGTAGGAGTTTCGTCAGGGGATGGAGACAAACTCTTGGGTTTCTCAACAAAAGCAAATAAAAGACACAAAAATGGTGGTGAAAAGGTATTCTTTCTGATTTCAAAAAACAGTGGACTTTCTGAAAGCTTGTCTTACGGTTATATCTGTCAGATCCCATGTCCACAGGCAGCCTGTTATTTAAAAACGAGAGGGGGTGAGCAGGGAGACGCGGTTGTTTCCGGGCACGGGGCACTGAGCCCCGCGCTCAGCTGGCCTGCCGCGGTGAGCCAGGGCACGGACTCCTGGGTTCACGTGAGCGGCTTGCATTTTGGGGAAATGGAATTGATTTTATACAGTCTGCTGATGAACAGCAAAGCTTAATGAACGATAGCCTCAAGAAACCTGATTACACTTGCTCAGGTAAAGAGCAGGAGAGGGAGGCAAGTTTCTCGAGGGAAGTTTCTGCTTAAACAGGTAATTTTGTAGATTAGTGTCACTCCCGCCCCCCAGAGCTTTCCCGGGTGAGCAGCCAGCGCGCCCGAGTGCCAGCGTTCTCGGCGAAGCTTTCAGTGATGATGTTTTCTTTCCCTAAGTCTCTTTTGCCCTCACCGGCTCACCCTTCTTCTGCACCTCTCCCCGCCTTTTTAAACTCCCAATTTTGAAAATGATCGTAGGCTCACAGGATCCACTCGCAGGATGTTGCAAAGCAACGTGCAGGGAGGTTCCACGTACCCCTGGTCCAGCCTTTTGCGGCCGTAGCATTAACACTGGGAAGCTGCTGCTGGGGGCCCGCGGAGCACATGCCGGTCCCAGCAGTTAGCGTGCAGGCACTTGTCTGTGCGCGGCTCAGCTCCGTCACGCGGGCAGCCTTGCGTGACCACCGCCACGGCGAGGCGGGAAGAGCCCGCTGCGGTCCCCCACCCGTGTCCCCCCACCTCCTCGCCTCACTTGTGACCCCAGCGCCTACTGCCCTGCTCTCTGCCACTTCACGAGTGTCTCGTAAACGGGATCACACAGCCTGTGTACAGCACTCTGAGCCCCCCCCATAATGCCTTTGAGGCTCGTCAGAGTTATTGAATGAGCCAATGTTTGTTCCTTTTTACCGCCAAGTAATATTCCATGGTAGGGATGTACCATGTTCATTAAGTATTCAGGCATTAAAGGGCCTGTGGGTGGTCTCCTGTCTCGCGCTGTTAACGAATGTAACTGCTGTGAATGTTCCTGGACGAGTCCTTGCAGGGGAATAAGTCTTTAGTCCTCTGGGGTAAAGGCGAAGGGTGCCCCCGACCGTTTGCGCGGTGGGGCCGTTCTCAGTTTTGACAGGAACTGCCGGACCGTTTCTCAGAGCGGCTGAGTCGTTCTGCGCAACGTGTGCGTTCCCCAGTGTTTCTGCGTCCTTAGCGTCCGGTGGGATCGCATTTTCACTTAAGCCATTTCTAATGAGTATCTCACTGGGGTTTTAAACGTGCATTTCTCTACTGGCCGGTAACGAATATCTCTCCGTGAGATCACCTGCCTTTTACGTGCCCTCTCTGCGGAAACGTCTGGGTGCGCCTTTGCCCGCTTTACGCTGGGCTTTTCTTGAATGTTGGGTTTCGAGATTTCTTTATACATCCGACGTGCTAGTCCTTCGTTGGGTGTGTGATTTACAAGTGTTTTCTCCCAGCCTGTAATTTTTCCTTTCATCTTAGCAGGATCTTTCACAGAGCAGAGTTTTTTAACTTTGCTGAGGTCTGATGTATCGGTCTTGCCTCGTTTGGATCATGCTTTTGGTGTCAAGCCCGAGAACGTTTGGCCTAGTCCCACGTCCTAAAGGTTGTCGATATATATTTTTTCCTGCTTCCTGTATAAAATCCACTGTTTTGCCTTGATACGTTTTTGTTGCTCTTGGCCCTGTGACACGCTTTCTTTCAAAATGCTTTCCCTCCACCCGTGTCGCTCGCCGTGGAGCAGGTCGGAGCCCCGTGTTGAACGCGTGGACGTCTCCTCTTGGGGCAGCCAGCGGGCCGGCTCTGCTGAGGCAGACGTCGCGATATCTGCGTTCATGGTGAGCGTGTGGGGAGCCCACGCTTTTTATATCAAGCAGTATGTATTTATTTATTTAAAATACGTCTTTATTGATTTCAGAGAGAGGGAGAGGGAGGGAGACAGAAGCGTCAATGATGAGAGAGCCTCCTGCACGCCCCCCCGGGGATCGAGCCCGCAACCCGGGCCTGTGCCCCGACCGGGAATCAAGCCGTCACCTCCAGGTTCACGAGTCGACGCTCAAACACTGGGCCATGCCGGCCGGGCTTCGCGGAGTGTTTGGAAAGGGCGCCTCCTCCTCTTTTCCTTAAGATGAGATTTTGTCAAGGAAGAGAGTGGAGCTGAGGTGCCTGCTGCTGAGCCGTCTGCATGGGGCACAGCCTCTCTTTCCTAAAGACCTCCCCGACGCCCCCTTCAGCGCCCCCGCGGCGCGCCTCGGAGCTGTAAGTAGAAGTGCAGGCGCTTATGCCGTCAGCGTTCTTGGTGAGAATGAAAAAAATCCCCTGCCTTTTAAGGGTTCGGGTAGGTCTGTTGGGAGAAGCTTATAACTTGAAGGGCGGTGGTTCTTTGATGTCAGAATTGTGTGTCTTTCTCTCATCTTTATGAAAAACGGTGGAGGGGTGGGCCCCTTCTCTGTTTGTAAGGTCTGCATTGGAGCCTTCCTCTTCGTTCCTTTCAGCCTCTCCTTTGCTCTCTCGTTTGTGTTCGTAAGTGTCTGAGCCAAGAGTCTTACTGGTGCGGAGTGCAGGCGGAGGCGCAGATACGCCCGGCCGGGAGAGGGCTTTTGCTTAGCCCCCCGCTGACTTCGTGGGTGACTGAAGGTTCACGAGCGTGAGCATGCCATTGCCGTTCGTGGTCTGAACGCCCCACGGTGCTCCTCATCAATAGAGCCACTCACTGTATGACAGAAACCCCACCCGGAGTTTCCCAGGTTCGTTCGCCGATCCGCTCCGGTTGGACTAGGTGACCCTTCGGTTTCTCTCGGCTCTGAGAACCTGTGGCACCTTCTGTCGTCGGACTTCTTTCTCCTTAATAGGATCTGAGACACCTAAAATAATTTAGAGGATGCCAGTAGGTGTGGTTAAGTCGAGGAGGAAGAAATCCATTCACGCCGGGTCTCTTCCGTCCTATAAATAAACCAGCACACTTCCAGGGCAGCCCGGTCCCTTTGAGATCTGTCCGTGGTCCAGGCTCTGAAAGCAGACCTCCCTGCGACGTGCCGAGGGTGGTGGTTTCATTTCCTTAGGCAGGGAGACTTATTTTGACAACATCCCATCTTACTTTTTAGTACAGCAAGAGATTTTTTGTTGAGCAGAGCTGTGCAAATTTGAGAAAGTGGGTTTTGATAGCCCCGGCGCGACTCTTCAAAAATGTGTTATTTACTGTTTTTAAGTATCAGTGGTAAGCCTCCCAGTTGTTTGAAAGAAGCCTTTTTGTGGACATACAGCTCTGCGTGCTGTTAAAAAGCAGGCTGTGCGCGCGGAGAGGAGACTGGCCGATGGCGTCCTGTTTCTCAAGGCTCACCACCCTCCTCTCCCAAAGCCGAGCTCTGTGCAGGCGAGTTGCATCCAGCAGGGATCTGAAGGTAAACGTCAAAGACGCTCTGAATCGATGGTGGTGGGTCCATGTACCATGTTTCACAGTAATACCCTTTCAGAGAGCACACGACACGGACCGGCGGGGGTGGTTGCAGAAAACTGGACTCCGGGGAGGTTACGCGGGTCCCTTGCTGCCACTCGGTGACTCGACGGAGGAGAGCCCTGCTCCCGGCCACGCCTGTGGCCTCCCGCGCTGCGTATAGTCCGAGCGGAGCAACGCGTCCTCCCGCGTGTCCTCCTGGAGGCTGCGATTTGTGCGAGTGTTACTTGTGATCCACCAGTCGATGTTTACACACATTGACTTATCTTCGTCCTGTGTTCTGGGTCTTTCATGTGGAGCTCCTGAGCCCCTAAAAACGTAAAACCCAAACCCAAACAAAGAATCTTGTTATCCAGGCGAGTGTCTCTCTCTCCCTTTTATAAAAATACTTTGTGATAAAAACACAAACACATATGAATAGTAACTGAAAGAGCGTTGCTTCCTTTCAGAAAACCGCTAGGATTTGCATAAACCACTCGGCTGTCTGGTGAGCGGCGATCTGCTCTGTCAGTCCCCGGGGACTTTCAGGGTCAGGTTATTAGGGTTCTCACAGGCAGGGAGAGTTCTGCATTTGAAGGTGCTTCAGTGTGTCATCCTGCGAAACTGGGTTTTCTTAAAAAAGTCAATGAAGACGTCACCTCTTCTGTATTGTGACCATCACATGAAGAAAATTAAAGGTCTTGAAGGATTTTGAATGTGTGCCGGGTGCAGTCTGTTAATTATTTGCCTCAGTAAAGCTGACGTGTGTTGAGGCTAAATACTCAAACTATTCCAGCTTGAGAATTAGGAGGGATGTTTAAAGGAATTTCTTTTTTTAATTTTAATTTTTTAATTTATCTTTATTGTTCATCGATTAATCTCTCCCCCACTCCCTCCCCCACCCCCGCCTTCCCTCTGAGATTCATCAGTCTGTCCCATTGCCACTTCAAGGAGATACTCACAGCGATGCGAACCACAGGCCACGGCTGCTCTGCGGCATTTGCTCGCCGAAGTAGATTACCCGAGATGGTCTGAGGAGGACTGATATAGTACGGTGCTAGGATTTTGTTGGGGTCCAGTTCTGGAAAATCAGATTGACCTTGACGTTCTTGAAATTAAGTACAGTACATGTCCTACGGATATTGAAATAATAGCCACCTTGGAATTTATTTATCATTATTTTTTATGCAGCAACTCCAAACATAACTGATTAAACTTTGGATTGCTGAAGCTCGGCAGTGTTACAGGTACATTGGCACAAGCCTTAACTAATGCTTTTTCCTATATCTAATTCATAGCTACAACTAGTTGGAAACAGTATCTTTCATTTTGAGTTGGCCCAGAGCTACACGTTTTTTTTCCACCCCGTCTTTTGCAACACTGTTTTACCTGGGATTGTAATGCACGGGGAATCATCTTGATTTATCTGAAGGTAACAGCAGCGCCTTCAGACTCAGAGGAGTGACCGTCAAAAGCGGTCTCTGTGTGGGCGACGGACAAAATGCTGAGACGGAGCCATTGTCACCGCCATGAACATCGAGGCTAACGTTTCTTGAGGTGCCCTGTGTACTCGTTTAATCCTCATAGCAATCCTGCGAGGCACCTGCAGCTTCTCAGTTCCTTATTTGAAATGATTGGGGTCAGATGTATTTCAGAGTTTGGAATTTTTGGGGGTTGAGAAAGATAGTCAGGACAAATGCCACGTATTACACAAAATCCCGAGTGGGGTCTGGGAAAGCGTCTCAAAGGCAAGCCAGACAGTATTTCTGCAGGGAAATATATGAATAGTTAGTTACACTGAGTGAAATAAGTAAAAGCCACAAATACTTTCATGTTATTTTGGGTCAGGTTTTGCCACCCAATGAGGTTGGGCATCATCTTATGAAAACATTTTAATTTTTTTCTGAGCTTTTTGGTAAATAGCAAATAAATACAGTTAATAACAGACAATAGATTTTTACTCTTGTCTTAGAAAAATGTAAGAATCTTGGTGCTCTCTCCGTCTGCCATAAAAGGATTGGAGCGCCCCTCCCTCTTATTGTCTCCCACGGATTACACTAGCTACTCGGGCAGCAATTCCTGCTCTGCTTTTTGTAGACAGCAGTTTTCTCAAAGCCGTGTGAGACATTTCATACAGAACGAATGGAACTTAACAAGGTGAAATATGAACACAAAGTTCAGACTGCGTGGATTGAGGCATTGCGTCTTGGCCGGCAGGCGTCTAGTTAGCGGTCCGTTAAGTGAACTGACCCGCGGAGGGGCCACCTGCGGCGGGAACCCGGCCTTCAGCCGTAGCGGGAGCGCGACACTCAGCATGCGGGAGTTAGTCCTAGCTCGCTGCGTCGGGCCGCGTCTGGAGTCTTGCCTTTATGTCGGGCTGGCCTGCTTTAAAGGAGCGTAGGTGGTGTGGAACGTTTTCCAGGCAGAGTCATCGGGGGGTGGGAGGACTTGAAGCCATGTCAGGTAAGGCCCGGTGGAGAAACTGGGCAAGTTTGTGTGAGCGCTCTGCCAGGTCCTAGCCCTGTCAGACCATGGCACCTGCTCACGTGAGAACAGACACTCCTTGACTTACGATAGGGGTACATCAAGATAAACCCAGCGTAAGGTTTTGAAAATACTGTCAGTTGAAAATGCATTTAGGACGACACTGTCGAGCATCCGTTGTTCACCCTGGAGGTCACAAGGCTGACTGGGCGTGGTGGCCTCTCGTCACCGCCCAGCATCCCGAGAGAGGGTCATACCGCCCAGGAAAAGACCAAAATTCAGATTTGAAGTACGGTTTCTTATTAAAGCTTTCGTATTGCTTTCACACCATCGGTAAGGTCGAAAAATCCTAAGCTGAACCATCGTAAGTCGGGGACTGTCTGTAATTTTGGCCTGATAATCGGTTGACTGTTAGCTCTGTGCCCTTTCCTGAGCTGTGAAGCATTTGGGAGACAAAGATGAAAAGACACATGAGTGAAGGAGAAGGAAATGAGGAAACCGAAGGAAAAATAAAATTGTGGTGGCAATTCAGAAGCCAAGCTATGCGTAAACTCTGGTCTCCCGCACCGGAGCGTATTGCTGTGGGAGCCACCCTGAGCCGCCCTCTGGGGCCTTGGAATCAGTTCTTCCCCCTGCGGGTGGCTCTGCGTGACGCTCTCCACTCGTGTGTTTCTTTGTTTCATAGATGGAGCGGCCTCGGGAGTAGGAATGCCCGCCCAAATACCAGAGCTGGCGATCATGGGCGAAGACCAGATCATTGACGAAGCCTTGGATAAGTTCGTTAATTGTCACGAGCAAACATATGAAGAATTTCTGAGCACTTTCACTCATCTTTCAGGAGGTAAAATGGAAAGTAAACGCTCTGCAGCAGTAGAGATAAGGGGCTTTATTACGATTTTATGTCTTTGCTGCCTTTTCAGAAAGTCTATTTAATGAGCATTCACTCACTGTGTTCTTTCGATCGGGAAATTCTTATCAGGGCATTCACAGCGGATACATGTAAATACCACCGTTTTAATGCAACCAAGAGTTGTGTTACGGAGTCAGAACTATCGAATTTGAGAACCAAAAAAGACCTGAGAAATCAGTCAGCATAATCCCTTCATTTTATTTTTGAAGAAACCCAAGTGTAAACAACGGAGGGTTTTAAAAGCATATTTAAAACTTTTAAGAACCATGTAGCACAGCGTAGGCTGTGGGGCCACACTGCACACGTTCGTCCTGGTTTTACCGCTTTCTGGCTCTGTGGCCCTGGGGGGGGGGTATTATAGAGGAAGCGGGGATAGTCATAGAACCTCAGAGGTTGGTGGAGGTGAACTGAGATAATCTGTGTCAGACTCTTAGCGTCGTGGCTGACATACAAGTACTTGATGAAAGCTGGTGTTGCGATGATGATGATGGTGCTATGATTTCTATAGAATGGGAACACACTTTAGACCAGAAGTGATGAACTGACGCCTAAAGGCCAAACCCCGTGTCGTGTGTTTCACTTGCCTCCTACAGTATTGTTTTTTTTTGTTTTTTTGTTTTTTCAAATTGAGCCAACATTTAAACGTTGGGAATTTTTACATAAAAATCTTGATCTGTGTTTTTTCTGGTTACGTGAGAAGATCTGTTACCTGTTATTTCCCTTGTGGCAATGTCAGCTAGAGCTCAGGGGCCTTTGCCCTGCGAGCTCCCCAGTTTGTCATGTTCTCTGGCGCTCATACGATCTAAAAATGTGTGTCTACGCCGCCTGCTCCATTCACTGAAGTGGCTCCTGCAGGCTTCTGAGCTGTAATCTCTATAGTAAATTCTCTTTCAGATCGTCATTGGCTTGATCTCAACCTTGGTCCAGTCTGGGTCATTGATCCGCACTTGTGAGACCGTTGGTTCTCCACTCAGCTGCGCACGGGAGCCACGGGAGGGACTTTTAGAGCATATCGATACGAGGGTCACTGAATCTTAGCTGGGGCCTGGGAATCGGTACTTTTGTAAAAGTTCCTCTGGTGGTTCTAACGTGCGCCCAAGAAATTACACTAATGTATGACAGGCACTGTAATGCAGAGGAACACGGGCTTCTGTGGAAGCTCCTAGGAGGGCCGTTCAGCCCGTACTTGAGGGAAAGGAAACAAAGGCCACCCCCCGGAGAGGATGCCGGGTGAGCTTGGGGTAACCACTGAACCAGAGCTTACCTGGGTCCTGAAACATCCACTAAGAGTGCAGGGACGTTTGGTCAATAAGAGAGGAATCCAAAAGATGTGAAAATGCTTCCACTGAGGACGGTCCTTGGTGACGGCCCTTTTGGATCATGGTTCCGTTTGTTTTAGTACCGATGTAAATATATATGTATGTAATTTTAATAATAGGTTTAAATAATACGTTTTCAAGATGTGGATACACCCTTGCTTTAGTAAGGTTTAGTTATTTCTAACTGCTGAAAGCAAAAGGCAGGTTTTTAAAATTTCCCTGTACCCCGCGATTACCACACGGTCCGATTTGGGGAGCATTTGCTCCCACCTTTTAGAGTGGTAGTTGCCGCTCACATTGCCATCACACAGAAATTACAGATGTTATATATGTCAGAAGCCGGTGACTTAGAAGTTGACACTCAACCTTTTCAACTCGATTTTGTCACATATAGTACCCCCCCCCCCCCCCACACCATTATTCTGAGCCTGTGCTTCAGGCTAAGTGATGAGCTTCCATTAACGTTTCCCATTTTATCAGCTATTCATCTTAAAATAGTTTGGAAATTGCAGTGAATCTACTGTGATTTTATGATTAACTCTTAAGTCTTTGTTTTTCATTCCCCCACTTCGTCCTTAAAATACTTAGGATCCAGTGCCCCAAGGGATTCGACCAGTTTCTAGATTACCGCGCAAAGCAGCTTTCTGTCACCGCTGTATTTACGCACTTTAACCTATTTTCTTATGTCCGGGTCAGATATTTTGTTTCCGATTTTGATGTTTGATTTTGTTTCTAGTTTTGTTTCTAGTCTCATTTCACTTGCAGTACTTTGTGCTTTTAGCACTTTACTGTTCTTTTCATATATATTTGAAAAAAATTCCTGTCACCTCACCCTTTCTCTCTCCCTCCGTACCTGTTAATATCTGAACTGAATTCCCCGGTGAGTGGAGCACCGCGTGTCCGAATGTCCCGCGCAAACGGCCATGCCCGTGGCTTTATTCGCTGGTGGTGCCTTGACCTTGGATTCTTCCAATTAAAATCTTTGCAACTCTTAGTTTCAAAACCTCTAAATAGGTTTCAGTTTTTCTTAGATTTTAATAACCTTACGTAATCACAAGAGGGTTTAGTCTATACTTTTTACCGTATTCACACTGAATTCTTTAAGGAGCTCTGCCAGTTGTCCGCCACCGTGGCAGAGTTCAGGAATGTGCACTCATCACGTGACTTGTGGTCGCTGGGCCTGCCCTGCTCACCGCAGGCGCCACTGGCCACAGGTGATGACCGAGCATTTGAAATGGGGCAAGTGCTACCCAGGACCTGAGTTTTAAAATTTTCTTAATTTTAATGAATTTAAATTTAAATGAGAACACTGATACTCAGTTCAATTATTGGAAAACTTTTAACTGTGTTTGGGATAACTTGTGAATCAATTTTTTAAAATGTAAATTTTATGAAATATAAATACTGATCAAGTATTTTTGATGGAAATTTTGCATTTGAACTGAGATATGTGATAAGTACAAAATGTGCACAGGATTTTGAAGACGGTATAAAAACAGGATGTAAATCTCTCAATAATATTTTTTGACTACGTTGGAAATGACAGTATTTTGGAAAATTGGCTTAAATAAAATATACTATTAAGATTAACTTCACTTTTTAAAAGTTTTTATAACATGGTTGCTTGGAAATTTTAAACCGCACATGTGGCTTCCATTATACTTCTACTGGGCAGCGTGGCTATAGGCCCATAGTTTCAAACTTGGCTGATACTCAGAAAGACTTTTATAATAGCAAACTTTTATAAAAATACAGATTTTCAGACACTATCCCAGGCTTATTAAGCAAGAGACCTTATAGCATGGGGCCTAGGGATTTGTATATTCACAGTGCTCTCTAGGTAATTCTGATGCCCCACTGGTTTCGAGCACCACTGGTTTAGACGACAAATTCTGATATTGCAGTCCCTTCGAAAGCAGGACGGCCTGCACTCCCTTAAGACACCAGCTAACCGCTCAAAGTTTGTTTCTGTTTAAACTGCAGACTTGGAAGAGGCAGTCCAGTGCTCCTTATTTTAGATTCATTCATTGGTCTATTTGCTAAGTATTTGTCTTGAGTAACTTCTTTGTCACAATGATGCAAACAAATAGCTATTACTGTTCCTCTTTATAGCTCAGAGAAATGAAAGTTGTTGTAGGTTAGCAATTTGCCAGAGGTTCGGTCAAGCATTCAAACTTCAGGCTCCTGGCCCTCCTCTGTATCACTACCCCCCCCACCCCACAGGAACATCTGGGATTGTGAGATTATAAGAAATCTAGTCTAATGTTATTATTTATAAGCAGCTAACATTTATTAAGTACTAGATATTATGCTTAATACTTTACCCGGATCATCTCAATGAATCCTTATAATAACCTAGTGAACTTTTTTACATTTTAATATTTATTATTTTTATTATTCCCAATTTACAGATAAGGAAACCAAAGCTTAAGGTTAAGTAACTTGCTGTTATGGACCGAATTCGTCCCCTCCAAATTTATTCATTGAAGCCTTAACCTCCCATGTGACTGTATTTGGATTTAGGGTCTTTAAAGAGGTAACTAAGGCTAAATGAGGTCATAAGGGTGGGGTCTTAATCCAATACGACTGGTGTCCTTATAAGAAGAGAGAGATGTCCCAGAGACGTGCACACAGAGAGACAAGGCTGTGTAAGGACAAAGCTAGAAAGCAGCCAAGGAGCCGCGTGGGGGCCCCGGGGGAAACCCAACCTGCCAGGTCCTTAATCTCGGACTTCCAGCCTCCAGAATTGTTAGGAAGTACCTTTCGGCTGTTTAAGCCTGTGGTATTTCGTGATGGCAGCCCTAACAGGCTTGCCCAAGGTTACGTCCCTAGTTAGGGGAGGCATTGGATTATGGGCCTAGTCGGAGTGGCTGCAGAGCCCATGCTCCGCCCCGCTTCACTTCTCTGCCTGACTTAAAGCACTGGGCAGGTCTCAGGATCCGGAAGCCACTGTAGGTAATGGGCCGTAGGAATGGACGCACAATTTCAAAACAGGACCCTTCTCTCTTTCCCAGAGTGTGGGCTTCACGAGGCCCGGTGGCTGCTGGGTTTCGTTCACCATTATTGCTCCGGTGCCTAAAGCAGCGCCTGCTAATGCCGACTAAGTAGACGCTTAATAAACATTTGTTGAATAAACGAAATAAGAAAACAGAATTCAGAATGACGGGTAGACAGGAGGGCCCCATACTGTGCCCTGAAGAACATTCGCAATTAATGGGCAGGCCCAGGAAGAAGAGGCTGTGGGGTGGACTGTGCCATGACGCCCCTTGTTTGGATGTGATATACTAGCTAACCGGGAGCCACGGTAGAGTTTAAACGCACTCACACACGTACACACGCTCACACACGTGACTGGGAAAGGCAGAGGCAAGAAGGAAAGAGACATCTGGAGTCAGGCGGCAAGCTAGGAAGCTGAGCGGAAATCCACGCGTGGAGGTGCGGACTAGGGAGTGGAGGGGGCCCTGGGAAGCCGAAGGGGCCTTTGAGATGCTGCCCTCGGTAACGCGACTGACGGACAGAGCATTAGGGGGAAGGACGCTCCCACGACCTGCCGCAGGCGTCTTGCCTGGAGACACCGAGGCCCACGGAGGCCACCGTTCTCCTTACAGGCGCCTTTTATTTTCTTCCTTACTGAGCGCATGTTCTGTCCAGAGCCTGGAATCTTGGGCTGGGATTTGGTTCGTGCTCCCGGCCTGATGGATTCTCAGCTGTCAGTTCAGCCAAAGGAATATCACTCGACAGCCTCCAAAAAATGTAATTAAAAATGAAACTGGTGACAGCGCAGGAAACAACACGTTTCCGAAGCTGACATATCATTCTGGTCCCCAAAGCTGGTTTGAACTTGATCGTTAGAAATGCGTCTTTGCGCTTCCACCGGGGTACGAAGAGTCTCTCCCCACTCGGGAGGAGTTTAAAATCTGCCGTAGGAAAACACCGCAGAGGAAATTGTAGAAAGCAGCTGGCCCTCTTACCAACTTCATAGCAGGAAAGGAATTTCAGCGGAGCATAAAAACGGCCCTCTCTCAACGAAAGAAAACAACAGCAAAAACACTCCTTGCTGGGCAGCCTTTTGCAGTTGTTTTCGGCGGAGCATTAGCTAGAGACCAGCGGGCTTAGCCTTGTTTTGATGGCCTTGCACCCGGCAGATTGTCTGCCAGAGGAAGTTGGAAACGAACTGGCCGGCTTCACCCTTCCAGGTGGCACCTGAGCCACATGTTCTGCGCGGTTGTTATCAGTCATTCAATTCCCCACTGAATATCGAGTGGTGTTTTTAGTTCACAGGCCACTTGCAATGTCTTTCTGTTTCCTTTTTTTCGTTAGCCACATTAAGAAAAAAAAAACACAAACAAAAAAGGCAACTCTGGAAGCACTCCTGCTAACGCGAGTTGAACAGTAAAGCTCACAATTGAAAATAACACAGCAAATAGCAGTGAGAGGTCTTTTAACTGAAGACATAGGCTATGGGGATGTTAACCTCAAGAGAAATTCGTAGAAGGCTTCAGATGAGGACTTGCCAAAAAAAGCAGCGAGGAAGTCAGAAAACTCACCTGATTATCCTGGCGTCCCAAGGGAGAGAAGGGAGTGATTTTAAAGCTCTTTGTTATTGATGGGCTTTTTCTTTCTCTCTTTACTGGTATTGCTGCAAAGGATGAAAGGAAAAGAAAATAGCTCTTATGGTTTTATGCTGACCGTGTGCGACTTCGCGTGGAGCGCTGAGGGGGGAAAGCAGCGCCGAGCGGAGCGAGCTGAGCGTGGCCCGGCCCCGCGGCGGAGACGGCATCGGCCCCGTTAACCCGTTTCTTCCCTTTGGAAGAACGTCTGCAAACTGTAATTAAGCAGTTTTCATTTGTTTCTCTGTTTCTTTTGTCATCACTAAATCACTGCACTTAGGGGACAAACTGACAAATTGGGAAACAGGAAAATGCTGGTTCAGCTGCAGAAGGAAATTTCCTCCCTCGAATGATGATGGGTTTGGAGCCGATGGAACCGTGTTGTTTTCAGATGTATTAGCATAAATCCAGCTGCGGCGGCTACAGTTCGCTTCTTAGTCTACCCAGGAGTATCTGGTCCGTAGATGTGCGGTTGTTTTCTGTGTCTGCCGCAGTTAGGTGTAATCAGATGAGGAAAGAAAATGTATTTAAGTAATTTACAACATTTTGAATTACGATCATTACATTTATTTTGAGGAGTGTTTTCAGTGCGTAGTATTTTGTTACAATAAATAGCTCTTCTAGTATTTTTTTTTCCAGCGACGTAAGATATTATAAGAAGTTTCTAAATTTGATTTATATAAAAATAGAATAATTATTTCCTTTAATTATCTATATCTTTTCAACACAAATACATACTATACACTGTATTTTATATGTACATATGGATTAGAGAGGCGAACTTTCTTAGCAAAGGGAATTCTGAGCTTTTCCAAAACACAAGCAGAGACCTTCATAATAGCCAAATAAACTTTTAAGATGCTCACTAGCAACCTTTTAAGATGCCCATTTGAACAATACAACCTTTAAGTACGTGCCCATCTGCCTTGTGTGCACTTCTCCATAACTTGCAACATTATTTTTACTCGCTGTTGTTAAAGACGGTGTTATACTCGATGGAAAATAGTAAATTACTGGACTTGAAACTGAGGTGGTCATTAGACTGCATCCCCCGATTCAGTTGAATGGGCACGTATTCAAATCCGGATGGTTTTAGCAAAATGTCCTTTCAGCCGTAAAGCAATAATATTTTCTTTGCAATGGTCAGCTGAACCCAGAGGATGCAAACAGGAAACGGCATCTTGACCAATACTCGCATCTTCCTTCTATGAAAGGCAAAGTCGGTCTGTCTTGTGTGAGATATTTAGTGTCCTGTCTGTTTTCCCCACTTGGATCCCTTCGGGATGAGGGAGAGGCCCGCTGCTTCGTTCGCACGGGGAGTCCTCACACCGTGCTCATGTGTGTTTTCTCCGGATTTTACGGTGTATGAGTTGCTGATTAGAAAAAAGGGATTGCGAATCATGTACCGTGTTTTCTTTTTCCCCTCCTTACCCATAAACTATGTTTTGTGTGACTTGTAGCCAGCCATCTAATTCCTGGGAGTTGCATTTAGTCCCTAATTGCCGCGTCAGTCGGTTTTCTTCCTAACGTTGAGATCGTGTCAGCGTTGACTGTGTTCCTGCTCTGTTTTAGGCACTGAGCTGGAATCCGGGGGCACAAGACGAAGGGGACAGGCTTCCCGTTCCGACGTGCCTTTCCTATTTATTTCTGCGCGCTGTGTGTCCCCAGCGCTCGGGATGTGTGGGGGCACAGTGGCTGTGCAAATGCTTATGGACGTGTGGTTAGAGGTTGATGGGTCAGGCGGCGCTAACTACTCCGTGTAGTGCTGATAAAGCAACGTCCAGAATATTGCCACTGGTTTTTGTTTGTTTGTTTTTGTTTTTGGTTGTCTCAGTTTTAGATTGAATAAACATGATTTAATGAGTTAATAAAAGACCAAAAAGAATGATAAGAACAGTGAACTTTTTAGAGTTTCTTCTTTTTTTTTTCTTTTTACTTCATTTTCCTCCCGAGGGATGTTCTGGAGTGCCCTGAAAAAATGAGGGAATGTGAACGACGTGTAGTATTTATCTGCTCTCGCATTGCCCCAACGCTGTATGCCGGCGTATGAGTCCTGGATTATGACAGTTTTGTGCAGAAGAGGTTATTCTACCTCTTAAAGTTTGAAAACTCCTAAGAAGAATTTATTTGTAAAGGAGACAGAAAAAATTGACTCCCTCTAACTTTCTTCCACACCCGTGAGTAAAGGAGGGTGTCTTCAGCAGATGCGTTTTCGCGCAGGCAGGCAGGAGGGCATGCTTTCCAAGCAAAGGGAAATTTTTTCCATCAATGGGATTTAGTTTTATGGAGTTTAGTCTAGTGCCCTTATATTTCTTATTTGTTGTGGGCAGGGCCAGAGTAATGGAAAAGGTACTGTCCTGGGTTAGGATTCAGAAGACCTAGTTCCGGCATTTATAAATTCTTTGAGATCACCGGCCTGCCACCTACCCTCTCTGAATCTGTAAATCAGGGATAATTCTGCCTGCTCGGGATGTCTCGTATGGTTGTGGTGAGGATCAGATGAAATATATATATATATATGAAGGTACTTGGTAAGTTTTAAAGATGTACTCAAGTGTAAAGTTTTATGGTTATTGGGCCTCTTTATGATTTAAGAGTGGGACATGAAGGTTAAGTATTAAAGAAATCTTGCATCTACAATATAAAAAATATAACAATATAAAAAAATGTAAAAAATCTTGCATCTACAGTATAAAAAATGTAACATACTATCTACGATGTTAGTAATCCACACCACATTCCTTGAAGTAGTTAAAACCAACTGTGTATAGTATGTATTGTAGAGTATCCATGTATAGTGTCTATTGTAAGACTATACGGTTCAGGGAATAATCCTACGCTGGCCTCTGGTGGATGGACTAGATAGTATGTCTACGCACGACCTTCAGGCAAGGGCATTTTGTATGCTCTGACAAAGATAAGGTATCAGGTTCTTATTTTTTCATTGTCAGTCTTTAGATTCTACTCCATGGACTCTTTACATGGGACTTTTACCTTAAGTATATGTAAAGATCACCTGGGAGACTCTTATTAAAATGCAGATTCCTGGGGGCCAAGCGCCAAATTCTGATCTCGTAGTTCTCATGTGCAGCCCAGGAATCTTGACTTTCGGACTAGCTTTGAGAAGTACCCCCTAAATGAGATCAAGGAAGGGTATGGGGAGATGCAGGAATTCCTCAAAATTCTGTGTTTTTTAAATACTGCATTTTTTTCTAGGCTTTTGTGAAATTCTTTGTGTTCTCCACCAATGGGTAACAAGGGGACATCTGTAAAACTTTCAACAATAAAGATAAATTAACTAAAAACACACAACAGTTATTTTACTATAAATATATATTTCATTTCATGTTACCATTTTATATTTTTTAAAAGGCACTTTGACAGTGAGAAAGTGTGATGGGCTACAGGAATAATTTTTGTGTGACCTTGTTCATCTCTGATACAGAGGCTAGAATATAATAGTTTACAGAATTTTAGGGTGGGCTTTGTTTCAGCATGCATTCTGTCCCAAGTCTGAAGGATTACTGTTCACGTGTTTGTAGGCCAAAGTTACTCCATCACAGGAAAATCTTCTGGCTGATTCTGTTGTTGCCAGAAGAGCTGTTCTTTGTGAACATTTGCCATTAGCAGGTGCACAGGCGAGAGTCTTGGAAGACCATGTGGGCTATGGAGGCACTTTATTGATGTAGTTCTAGGAAATGCCCCTCCAATAATTTTGTTGCTTTTGGTACATTTTCTCCTGTATATTTCGTACATGAAGGTACTTGGGGAGTTCAAAAAACTTATCCAAGTGTAAAATCTAATGATTAGGGTAACTATGATTTAAGAGAGGGACATCAAAGTTAAATATTAAAGGAATCTTGACTCTAAAATATAAAAAAATGTAAATGTAAAATATTATATATGTATTTTTTTTCTTCAGTATTTTCAAGAAAGACCTTTTTTCCCTTTCTTTTTTCTTTTTTTTTAAGAAGGAATAGCTGCATGTAAGTATGTCCCTAGACTACAAATAAATTTTTTATTTTTTGGTCATGGTAGAGAAATTAGAGAGAGGCACCAACACACACATAAAAACAGCAAAACAAAGGACATGGTCTTTCAATAGCAATAGAATTTTTAGCTACTCTGTGGCTGCTCAGAATACAGATTGCATTTCCCAGTCTCCCATGCAGTTAAGTGTAGCCATTTGACTAAGTTTTGCCTATAAGAAGTGAGGGGACTGATATGTGTTCTTCACCGGGTGAGCACATGGCCTTGTGCCTCTGAAATAGGAGGGTCCCGTTTGTTGTAAATATTTCCTATTAAGAAAATAAATCACTTGTGCATAGATAGACTGGAAAGTGTTACGTAGTTAAGAATGGTCATACAAAACGAAATGAACTACTTAGAAGCAGCGAGCTCTCCCCTTATGCGGACAGTGTCACCAGCAGCGGTCACTCTCAGGGATTCTGGGAGCTAAGGGAAGCTGCAGAAACATGCTGCATCTGCCCCCACCTGCGCCACCTCCCTTCTGTGGCCTTGACTGAATCAGCTGGGAAGGAGCTTATCTTATGGGGTGATATGTGTGGCCTCTTTGCATCAGCCTGTAACCCATTTGACAGGTTGCAAACATGCTGTGTTATCTACTTCCACCATCACAGAGATTGTTAAGAAAAAAAGTTACCTAGGTCATGCCAAATTAAACTAAAAGAATAGTACAGATTGCAGTGGACAGATAAGGTTAATACTCTGAGATATCTAGAGGGAGAGAACATAACCGCTTGGCGACAATGTCTTCATTTCTGTTTCAGAGACACAAAAAGAACTCACTTTGCGAACTCTTCATCTTAAATCCATTGCCGAGGCTCCCTTTACTTCTCATTTACTTTCTGCCTCCAGCCTCTGAACCACTCTGTCTCATTGAACCCACTTCCCCTTAGGGCACAGTGCCGTGACTCCTGAGGGCCTGGGTCAAGTGCAGAGTTTTCCTCAGGCTCTTCGAGGGTCAGCCCTCCCATGTGTCACCAAATGTTACTCCTTCTGCCTGGAATACTTGGCGACTCTTCCTGGCTCCGTGCTTTCCCAGCTTGGGGGCTTCGCTCGTGCGGCTTTCTGTTTGTGGAAGAGCTCCTCACGGCGCTGACCTGTTGAGGCTCTAGCTGTTTCCAAGCCCAGCTCAGACTCCCCGTTCCCGTGTGAAGCCTTTTGTGACTTCCCAGGCCCACTGTGATTTCACCATCCTCTGACTCTGTACCTCCCATATGTCATCTGCCATAGTTGTGTTCTGTTTGCTGGTTTCCACACCTGGCTTAGCCTCCTAGTTTGTAAATTCTCTAAGGGCAGGACTGGGTCTTACCCGTCTTTGTCACCTTGCAAGTAGTTGTCGCCCGGAATATAACTGTTGGATTGAAAGAGTTGCCTAGCTCAACGACCACTCAGATTTTCTTCCTGAAGATAAACTCTCAGCAACCTTATACTTATCACATCTTTCTCTCTATAAGTGCCTAACACTGGACATTGAAAAATTTAACTTCCTGTCATTGTGTCCCTCACCTTGGGCATCTGACATGTGGTTTTCAGGGCCGGGGCTGTGCATTTGCGTCCTGGCAGCTGGAGGGCTCTGACTGAATACTGAGCCAGTTGTCCTTCAGCCTCAGGGGAAGCACGATTATTCTCGGCTGGCCCGGCTGAGGTCGCCCTCTCCCGGCGCCCTTTCAGTGAAGAACATAAAACAGGTGGAATTCAGGGCACTGCCAAGGGATTTTCTCTTATTTGTGATTGATTGGTTTTTAAATTGCTTGTTTAATCCTAATGGCCGTTGTTCTAGGGGAGGCCAGATATCCAGTAGCATGTGATCAAGAAGCAGTTGAGCCAAGAGGTTTGGCTGGACAAGTCAAGAGCGGGTATCATTGCCCAGAGAAACATTGCTCTAGGCTAGGAGTACAAAGTGAAAATCACCCCATGACTTTCCCAGTACCCAACCTTGTCATAAGCATGATTGCTTATCCCTTGTTCTCTTTGCAGAAAGTCTTTTGCAACTGCTCAGCGTTGCCCACAATTTCCCCCATGAATTTTTCGTTCCTTCTAGTGACATACTCAGTATCTCTCTGTGGCTGAGAGCATGCTCTTGATTTATTTTGCCATTGACTGCGGTGCAGAAGAACAGGGCCTCAGAGGTCGCCGACAGGACGTGGCCATGAATTCTGATGATGGTGGTGATGTGTGAAAATTCTCCTGCAGGTGCGGCGACTATTCTCAGCATGTGGGCACTAGTTTGGCTTTTGTATGGGTGAAGTTGAATTTTTAAAGAGTTTCTTTCAAAACAGACTTTTCCAAAAGTGATCACTCTCATCTGGAAGTTACATAATCAATGTACGATTAGTATCTAATTGATCAAGGCATCAGTAGTTTCAGCCTTTTCAAGGAGCGTAACCTCTTTCTTTGGCCTGAAATTAGACATTGTAGGTATAGCTGGTGGCCTTGTAAGGGAGACCTGTTGGAGGCTTGTCTGTTTGGTATAAAAAAAGTAAAAATAAAATTGAAATTCCATTACTTCAGAATAATGAAACCTTTGAAAAATCTTTAGAGAAAAACCTTTGTTTCATCTGTATTGAAATTTTGACTCACAAATGCCCAAAGAAATGCTCTTTCAGGTCTCAACAACCTACTTGTTCTCTGAAATATTGCTGTTCGATTTTTAAAATGTATTAGGTCTGATGCTTATTTCAAAGCAAGAAACATTAGGGATAAGTTGAAAGGCTGGAAAAGGACTGATGGGAAACAAACAGCAGATGAGATGAACACTTGCGCGGCACATCTGGACTGTCACCAGGACACAGGACAACTCTGGGAGACAGCGTCTGGCTCTCTCATCAGGCTTTAGACCCCTTGGGGTTCATTTTGACTTTATCATATTTAAAAAGAACTTCTTTCCTATCTCATTCTGCCAAGAGATTTATTATGTGTTGTTTTTTTAATGAAAATGATAAAAGCCTTGGAAGAAGCCCTTCTGGGCCTTGGGAGTGATATCATATGGTATGTATTCATGTGAAGTGTGGGGCCAGCCTGGCCGGGCGTGGCTCAGCGGTTGAGCATCGACCTAGGATCCAGGAGATCGAGGTTCGATTCCCGGTCGGGGCACATGCCCGGGTTGCGGGCTCGATCCCCAGTCAGGGGCGTGCAGGAGGCAGCTGATCAATGACTCTCATCAGTGATGTTTCCATCTCTCTCTCTCCCTCTCCCTTCCTCTCTGAAATCAATGAAGATATATATTTAAAAACAAACAAACAAACAAACAAAAAACTCCCAAACTGTAGGGCCAGAGGGAAAACAAGTTCATTCCCGAATCTTCTGGTTATTGACCTAAGAACGTCCAAACCTGTAGAGAATTTTTATAAGAATTTTTTGAACCAAACTGATGACAGTTACCGGCAAGCAAGATCCCAGGTGCTCGGAAGAACAGGAGGACAGTTTGCAGTTTCTTTTATGCATTTGGAATTGAGGGAGCTTAAGGAAAATTATGTGAAGGTGGGAGAGAGCAAGGCAGGGAATGGGTCACGGGATAGTTAAGATTCTGTGCTCTCTGGAGGGCAGTCATGCCTTTGAGGGGTATTACTTCTGGCATTTTGAAGGTGTGTTGACCTAGATGCACAGGAACAATGGACAGGGCTGGCTTACACACCTTTCACTAAAGAAATTACAGGTCTGGGCATGACTACCCTCCGTGATCTGCCCAGTTAGGAGTTTACAGTTCATTTCAGCATCCCTTTGTTGCCTGCATGATATTTTAAAAATGAAATTTATGTTTCCAAAAGGAGGGAAGTTTAAAAGCATGAACAAGAAATTTTATTAGATCTGAGAACCCACCAGTAGTTCAACATCAGCATCAGAAGCAGGACTTCATTATATTTTACTCTTTCTTCCCAAGAGTTTCATCTGGGCACCTGTCAGATACCCTGGTTATTTTATCCGTTATTTTACTGGAAACGGTAGAGGGGTGCCTTCTGTGATATGAGAACAGATAGAATTTGTCCTTATGGAACATCTGTTTGACTAAATGCTTTTCAAGTATTTGAGTCAGTAGACTGTTACAATAGTGCTGTGCTGGGCACATGGTATTTTTCTTAGTTAAGTACTAGATTTAGGTCGTTCAAAACTTACAGGATGAGCAGGGGAAACCGAAACAATTCCACCTCTTATTAGATAGAACAGGGCACTGAAGGATGGCAGGTGGCCACAGGAAGTCTCGCTTCTAACTTGGATGAAGTTTGAAGGACCGTTTCATTTCTCAGATAAGTCTGTGTTTCCAAGCATTTTCAGGCCCATCGCGCCCCACCCTGCTGCCCTAGGAGTGATTCAGGAGGTCTTTGTGGCCGTAAAAGAGAAGATGTCAGGGAAGATAAGTCCTAAGACTGTTCCCTTATCTGATCTGTCATAGTGCTGGTTA
Organism: Miniopterus schreibersii; assembly: GCF_964146895.1. NCBI lineage: Eukaryota > Metazoa > Chordata > Mammalia > Chiroptera > Miniopteridae > Miniopterus > Miniopterus schreibersii. The sequence continues at coordinate 58,133,239 of NC_138112.1, forward strand.
CTGCAGCAGTATCCTTAGCAACACTCCCATCACCTTTCTCAGCACCCCCAGCCCCTGCGCCCCAGCAGCCACCGCTAGCGTTTCACATCAGAGTCACTAAGAGTTTGTTGAGGCCAAAGGCAGGGGTCACCTGTCCCAGTTATATTGCTTCCATATAAGGCAAAATCCCCCTCAAGTTTAGAAAAAAAATGAGGTAGGTAATGTCAGAGTCTTGCAAATACTATACTTCACCCACCTTTTAACAATGACTGGGAACAACGCTGGGTACATAGTAAGCACAATATATATATTTTTTGTAGTAAATGAAATAGTGTTATCTTTCTTGCAGTTTTAGAAATAACTTTGTAAAGTTAAGAGTGCTTAGTGCATCCAATTTATAGACGTCTTTGAAAACTATTATTATTATTATTTTTTAGTTTGGAAGGAAGATTCTCAGCAGGAAATGAACTAGACTGGGTGTGGTGGGTGCTTTCCAATATTATGAAACTTATCATTTCAGAGGATAATGCGACCAAAAGAGGCGCATTTGGAACCAGTTCTTCAGAAAACGCATTTACTTCAGTACAACTTACTCATGAAAATGAGCCACATGGTCACCGCCTGAGAAGTAGCGCCGTCTTTCTCCAGACTTCATCACAGTGTCCAGAAGAAGAGCAGGTAATACCACGGCACATTGTCAGAAACAGCCTGAGAAAAGAACATTCTGTATGAATTAAAAAAAAAAAAAAAAAAAAGTGTCCGTAGAACATAAGAGACACTGGACGGTTATTGGATCATTAACTCAGACTCCAAATTCTAGGAGTGCCATTGAGATACTTCATTGAAAATCATGATTACATTTTATGATTTTAACAGCCAACGTTTCTGATGTTAACTTGGTCATCCCCAATTTTCATTAAAAACCTCTTATGGCCCTGGCTGGTATGGCTCAGTTGGTTGAAGTGTCCTCCCATACACCAAAAAGGTCGTGGGTTCGATTCCTGCCCAGGGCACATGCCCAGGTTGCGGGTTCGATCCGGTCAGGCCGTGTACCAGAGGCAATCGGTCCATGTTTCTTTCTCTCCCTCTCTCTCTTTACCTTTCTCTCTTTCCCTCTCTAAAATCTGTAAACACATCCTTGAGTGAGGAATAAAAAAACAAACAAACAAGAATTAAAAAAAACTCTTAAGAATCTGCCATCTACAAATTCTTCTTGAAATACATTTTAATTTGCCCTCTGTGGAACAGAAGAATTCCTTTTGAAATCTTCTGTGTAAAATGGGGGTTTCTTTGACCTGTTCTGGATTCATCTCTTTCGAACTCAAAGTAGAAGCTGTTACCTTGTTTTTTCCAGGACTTAGTTAATAAATATTCCATGCTCTCTCCCTAACCTTCAAGACTTAGCAGACTAGTCATGTTCTCCTTAGCTGTGGTTTTTAACTATCAAGGAATCAAAGTGGGAGCCGTTCTACTTATTTTTGAAAACAAAAGTCACATTTTATTTAGGTTGAAATAAACTGTACAAAATTGATTTTCTTCATTAAAAGTAACAGCAATACTTTCTGTATATTTTCCTAGATAAACCACAAAATACATTTTTGTAGGTTTTCCATGTTTTGCTTATAAATCAAGACAAAGCAGTAGATATAGTCATGGAAAATGGTCCACTTTTTAAGCCATTGGAGTTTCTGGTTTCTATTTCATCATGTTATCCCTGTGGTATTGTGGGCAGAACTGTATTTGGGATTGTGGTTTTATACAAGGGAACAAAAATCTCTGCATTAGAAATGTGTTTATTAGAAATGTGTTTTAACTATCCTTGATAGTTAAAAACGACAGCTAAGGAGAGGCTATATATAGAGCGACGATTGTGGGACAGAAACTTTTTCCCCTCGTGAATTCACTGACTACTGGCAATCTTTAGCAATTGGAATTATATTATCTATGGAGTCTTCGACCAGCATCTAGGAAGCAAAGGATTGTCCAGTGGCGTTGTTTTCTGGTAACTTGAAAAAGTTGTATTAGGACTTTTGGATTTATCCTTCAAAGTTCATTGGATGGGTCGGTTTCCTCATGCGTAGCTAGTTAACAAAAACTGGAAGGAGAGCTTTACTGTTTGAAGGGCTACAGGATCAGTTCTTTATTTCCAGTTGTTTCACTTTCCCATCAATATGTCCTCGTTGTATTTTTCAGATAGTGCTGGAGGAAGGCCAAAAAGTTGGCAGTTCCTCCCAAGGTGACCTGAACTGGGCAGGAAAAGTGAAGGTAAGGCATACTTTAATTTTTTTCCATGGCAAGAAACACCCAAAAACCATAAAAACAAAAAACCCCACAGGACTCATTTGCCGTCTCATACAAGTTGGAGAATTCAGCAGATTTTGTCCTTGCACTTTTTTTTTTTTAATTGGTGTTTGAGTAAGTTACACTGTCCACGGTTGGCTGGGCTCCAGATATTTTTTCCTCAAAGCTTAATCAATGGAAGGGGTGCTTCCACAGAGAACCGTGACTCTAGCCCCCCTTAGCTTATACCTTTAAGAGAAATGGCAATGGAACAGAGTTTCCCTTTTTAGTACTGAAACTGGCATAATGGAAGATAAATTTTTCCTGTCACTTGGATGCCAGGAAATAACTGCAGTTTTGTACTTACAAGCACTGGAAGCTACCACTTTTAATTCCTACCTAAGAACTGTGGTCTGGCAAATAGAGCTGAAAGAAAAAAGACCCAGGCTGTCTTTTAAATTCCAATTATGAGATTTAAATTTTCAATTTGAAGGTATTTTGTTATGCACATAATTTAGGTCATAAGCATAAAAGGCGTTTTGACATTATGCCTTTACCACGTCTCCTTGGAGCCAGTGGTGAAATTATTTCTTATTTACACTCTTTGATATTCACCCGAGATGAATTAGTTCGGTATTGGAAATACCGTTACCATTTTGTTAATCTGAAACGCCTCATTGTCAGCTTGCCTTGGAAAGCAGTTATTTCACATGGAATAGGCTTTCCTCGAAATGTTGCTATTGTGTCTGTAAAGGTCATTTGCTCTCCTTTTTACCTGTGAAGTAATTTTCAGTTTTATTTGTTCAAAAGAGAGAACACTTGATTTTTTGCCCTGCTCACCTCTCTTGTGATTTACCTGGGGCAGGATGATTTTGTTCCGAACGAACCTTTCTCTCCTGCTTTCTTTAGTTTTTTCTCTCTGGCTCTTCAGTGTGAAGAGCATGCTGTGGTGATAATAGCCAGACCTACCCCCATCATTTGCTTCAGAAGCAAAAGCAATACAACAGCAGCAACAGTAATAATAATAAAAACAACAGCAGCAGCAGACAGAGACAGTTTTGGACTGTCTTGCTCGTGAAATGTATTCCGAGATAGAGCCTGGAACAGAGTCCCTTTTCAAAAATGCCCCAGATGGTTTTTCTCCCCTTTCAGTATAAAGATCTTACCATGGTGCCTACAAAATCCAGGCCAACTTCCAAATTTACTGCTTCTTTCAGATGTCTCTGGGAAAGCAGTGTAATCACAAAGACCTCTAGCCTGGATTCAAAAGTTAATGAGAAAATTGGATTCAGTTGCTCACTTGAGTTTTGTGGAAGTGGATTCATTGATTCTTAATTGCATTTTTTTTTAGGTCTAATATGCATAAAAATCATGTTAATCCTTTCCTAGGTAGATAATTTCCTAGGAATGGAAGATTTGGACACGGATGAAGACATTAAGCCCCGAATGAGCAAGGGTACGACTTCCATGCCTCCTGTTTCCTTTCTATACTGCTTGGCCTCTTTCTAGAAGCTACAAATAAGACTTTAGGCACCTTTTCTTTTTTTCTGGCAATCCCACCTCCATCTTCCCTGAGACAGGAAAAAATGGGAGTTCTGCAATTTCTTTTTCAATTACAAAGATTTCAGCTGAAGGTTGAAGCCTGTTGAAGGTTGTAAAGTCTTGTGCCTTAAATGAAATAAAGATGCCTTCGCGCCCCCCCTCCCCCCCGCACTGAATTACCATGTGATTGATTTTGGATAATTGTCTCAAGTAAAGTCATTTAAGTCAAACCCAATTTCTTAGATGCACCATGTTGTAAACTGAAATTATTTTGGGATGATACATAAAATATCAATTGATGATAAAAATCATAAAAATATCAGAATTGATCATAAACAAAATCCAAACCTTTGCTTTCATAAATATTTATTAAATATGTAAACCAACACTTAAGACTAAACATATATTGTAAATGCTTATAGGAGGGCACAAAAATACACAGGTTGGGCATTTTTTCTGATGGTTTAAATTTCTTGCTTCCTGCTAGTACTGAGAGGAACTATATACAGTGACATAAACCTACTTAGCCAGTGAATGTGATTTTGGTTGTAGCAATCTCTTAAATTAGCCTTTTTACCTTTTCCATTATTTTCACATTGTTTTTCCTTAAACATTTTTTCAAGTTATATTTTTAATGTTTTTTTTTTTTAGTTTTTGTTTTTTTTTTTAAATCAGATCTATTTCTTTAGTTTAAAAAATTGCATAAAAAGTCTCACTAGTATGATTTTTTTCCAGAAATCAGATATCAGGCAGTCTTGCATTTGTGTACAAAGGTTACTGAGGCCTGAACCAAGTCTAGTCTACACAGGCCTGAGCTAGTGAGTACCTTCCTATATGTAAAAGAATGTGAAAAGCCTAAGCTGAGAAGCAATCTTGGCTTCATTGACCTATTCCAGTTACCAAAAAGACCACCAGGGCTTCACAATTTTCATAATGCACAGTCTGGGTCACTTAAAAGGAAGAAAAAAAAAAGTTTGTGCCAACGTGAGTTTTAGTTTGGGCCTAATTTGTATTACTCTTCAGGAATGTGAGCAGAAGGCAAATATTTATGTCAGATGGGAAATGTGACATTTTAAATAGGTGAGTTGCTTGTATAATTTTGGCAGCTGAGAGGCTTACTGATTAGATCCTGGTGTTATTGTTTAAGCAACAGATTTGCCCAGGGCAACAAGAAAGTGAGTTGCACACTGTTTTTCTACCATTGACTTCATTTGCTTACCTTACTTGCTTTCATAAATAATCTGTACGATTCAGGCACATGGTTCTTTCCCAGTATTTGGTTTATCTTTTTGGCAGCTCCGGTGGACAGTTTTTCGGAGGAGCCAACTCGGTGCAGTGGTGTTGAGCAGTGGTGGTTGCCACCACGTTGCCCTGTGTTTATTTGAAATCAAGTTACCCAACTTTTCCCTCCTTCAAACTTGAGATAAGGTCATTAACCACCAGGGTAATTACCATCATACCGCTGACTTTTACCCAGCAAAATATTTAGTTGGAAGAGGCATTAGCTGTGCTGAGGCCATGAGAGTAGAAAGAGTCTTCTGGCCATCTATTTCCCCTCGGCTGGCCCAGCCTGTTCTCCGGCTGAGTGCAGTTGGCTACAGAGACCTACTGAGGTCTAGTTCTCAGAATTATACTCTCTTGCATAACTCTCTTAGTCAGTCAGTAGGTGTACTTGTTTTGTGGTTGATTGTGTTGGAAAGAATGGACAAATAATTCCTGCTCAAAGACTGGCGGTCTTACTTGATTTTCACTTTCAAGCTCTCCAGTACTCCCAGTTCTCACAAAGGCATCAGTCAGCTCTTCCTTGTTTTAAGAGAATTCTTTCCTTATCCGTGACTTCAAGCAGCTTTATGCAGCTTATCAATGACCTGAGACCCGTATTCAACAAATATTTAACAACTGTGACTGGTGCCTGGACTATAAGGGAAAATAAAACCAATCTGGTTCCTGCTCTCATGAAATTCATAGTTTATTGGAAGAGTCAGACCTTAACCAGATAATCACAAATATGTGATTACAAATTGTTCTAGATCTCACGAGGATATACATATGGCAGGGGAACTTAAATTTGTCTGTGGGATCAGAGGAAAAAACTCTCTGAGAACTTGAGATCTAAAGGATGAGTAACCTTTAACTATATGAGGGGGTGGAGTGAGGCTGAGGGGTGGGTAGGAGAGTATAGGAACAGCATGTGTAAAGGGCCTGAGTTAGGAGATGGCATCTTTCAGCCAACTTAGAGTTTAGTCATTTCATTTACTTTATGCTTAGTACTGTTAAAGCCTTTCTTCTGTTGCCTAGGAGATCACTAAAAACACTGACAGGGAAAAATTCTTGCTTCCAAATGTTCCTCAATCCCTGTTCCTCCAGTATTTATATGTGCAAACTTAATTCATTAAGGTCTAGCTCGAAAGCCATGTCAACCGCAAGGGCTAACCTGCTGCCCAGGCCCCATGATTTCATGAGGGAACTTTCACTCCATTCCCGAGAGGAGGACAGGATTGGGAAAATTAGAAGCCCAATTGTGACTTCAGGACAAGCAGCATTTTTAAGTGCAGCTCCATCCATTAAAAAGTTCGTATTTTGGTCCCCATATTTCTGACTCCTGTATTTCTTTCTTTTTTATTTCTGTACTTGGAGGGAGAGGGGTATGATTTATTATCGTTGTCAAACGCCAACCTCATCCTTGGAGTAAGTCTTCCCTATCTTCCCCACTGTCTCCTTGGGGAGCAGTTATCTTTCTTCTTTTGCACTTCCTCTTTTATTTATTCTGAATTTTGTGTCCCTTGAGAACTGCCTATCATTTATACATATGCATCTATACACATATACACTCATGTATACATATATATATTTTAAAACTCTTTGAATTGGAGGGTTTAGTCCATTTACTTTTAATATAGTTGCTGGTATATTTGGCTTTAAATTTATTCTCTTACTATTTTGTTTTCTACTTGTCCTGCCAGTTATATGTTCTTTTTTTGTTGCCTATTTTGTATTAATCAAGCATTATTGTATTATTATTTCATATTCCCATATTTTTGCTGGGTAGAGAATTATAGGATTGTAATTTTTTCCTTTCAGCATTTTAAAGATCTCATACCACTCTTTTCTGATCTCCATTCCTGAAAACTGTTGAAGAACCAGATGTCAATCTGATTGTTCTTCCTTTGAGGACAATATGGTATTTTTTCTCTCATTTGGTTGCTTTTATGATTTTTTGGTCTTTGTCTTTTAGTAATTTCACTAGGCTTTGGTATTGTTTGTATTTGTATTTATTTTGTTTGAAGTTTGTAGAAATTCCTGTTAGTGTTGGGAAATTCTCAGCTGCTATCTCTTCAAATATTACCCGTGCTTGAACATTTCCACATGAATCTCTTATGCTCTTTACTGCATTGCCACCCTTTTTTATTTCCTTTCTTGCTTCAGTTGGAGTATATTCTACTCTCTATTTTATAGTTTACTAATCCTTTTTTGAATTGGGTCTAATCTGCTAATAAAGCCCTAAATATTTCAGTTCTCAAAAGAGGTATGGAATATCTATTTTTATAGAGTTTAGTTCTGCTGAAATTCTCCATTTTTTGTGATGTATTATTTGAGTCATATTAATCAGCTATTTTAGAATTCATGTCTTATAATTTTAATATTATATTATGAACTTCCCCTTTTGATCTGACATCTTTGTGTACCTGGCAGTTTTTGTTTAAATGCTGAACATCGAATGCTGCATACTGAAACACAATGGTTGTATGGAAACTGAGTCGTGTGCTGAATTAGTTTTTTTTTCTTTCATGGATCAACATTTTTACTTGAAAGAATGACAAACTATAGTTCTCAAAAGTGGACGAAGTGAGCCTGTTTCTTTAAGACAAACAACTGATAGTATTCATTGTCAATGACAAAATTGGCAGTGGATCTAGTGACAAACAGATTTTTGGAAACTTATATTCAGTACTGCGAGCTTGACACCTCCCCAGTATTTAAAGACTTTTCTGATAAAATTGGCAATGTTAACTAATGTGATTTTTATACTGTATAATGAACTATGTCTACATTTGAAAGAACTATATAAAACAGTGAATCAGTATATTCCAAATGACCAACTTATGATGTTAGAAAATCATGTATAGGAGAAAGAACCATTCACTGTGTAAGACAGACTAATGGATTTTAACATGACAGTGTGAAAAATTCACTGAAATGGTTTCAGATTGCACATTGAAACTATTTTTTAAAACTTTATCATTTGTTGAGATCTAGAGTAGTATCAAAGAAGAGTAGCCACGATTATATGGAAGGACTATTAAAGTACTCCTCCCTTTTCCAGTTACATATCTGTGTGAGACTAGATTTTTAAAATTTACTTCAAGCGAAACAATATTCCAAACTTGAATGCTTAAGCAAATATAGAATAGAACCAAGCTTTCTTTGCTTAAGGAAAACAAAAACATTTTTTAAATGTAGAACAATGCTTCTCTTCTCACTATTTTCTTTGTTTTGGGAATAAATATTTTCAGTAAATATTTATTTTAATATATAATGATATCTTAAAATAATTAAATAAAAATATTTGAAAAATTCCCAGTTTTATTTCTAATATGGTAAATATTCATAAATATAACCCGCGTAAACTAAAGTTCTTTGGAATTTTCAAACATTTTTAAGAATAGGAATCACTGAGGTAGACTATCATCGCGGGCAGCTGTGTGCAGAAAGGGCCTGGATCACTGAAGCTGTTTTTACTCATATCCTTTTTGTTCTTGGGGAATACCCCAAATTTCAAAAAAATTTGGCCATTTCTATGTGACTAGAAAGGAACAGATTGGTTAGTTTAATAACTATGCGAGGCAGATTAAATATTATTCTTATCTAAATTATTAGATGTCAGATAGATTGCTTACTTTTAAATTTTGTATTAGGTTATATGATTACAGTTTCTGACTTGGTGATTATTGACTAAATACAGGAAGACAAATGGCATGAACACATAGTTCATAAATGTTGGAAATTCTTTATGATGTAGTCGAGAAAGAAGAGACTGAAATGATTTCAGTCAGTCTTGCTGTCCAACATCGAGACTCGTTTTTGAGAGTTGCCTTGACCCTGCAGTGTACATCAGCCAAGGCAGTGGCATTTAGTACGATGAAAACGAGGCCTTTGGTAGTCTCACAAACAATTAAGGTAGGATTAAGTTTCTTAAAACGTTTCGGGTTTAGAAAGTTTTACAGACTTCAGAAATTCCATTGCCCTCTGTTAATGATTACCATCGGTTCCCCACCGGAGAGCATAGCCGGTGTAAGCGAGGCAGCTTTTGTCATCACCGTCTTATCAGACTATTCTCTTCCATCGTGGTTTCATTCTTTTATGCATCTGCTCCCTTTAGAGTTCAGGTTGTTTAATTTCGTTCTGACTGTCCTCAGATTTGATGTGTGAAAATCTCATCCCTGTAACAGAGTTTAGTTTTCGAGGGTAAGGACTGCACATACTTTACATCCCCTGCTGGGGGTAGACGCTTGACACTAGCTGTTCAGTTTAAAAGCGGAGGTGCAGGAAATTCATTTCCTATCTCCAAGTGTGTGTTGAGAATACACTAGTTATAAGATGCTGTGTTAGGCACCAATGGATACACATTTGTGCATTTTGCTTTTACACTGAAGAAATAAATGGCAAGAGAACTGTGGAGGATTCTGAGTCTTCTTGGGTTGAGGGAATTGTTCCCATGGCCTTAGAATTTTTTTTGAAAGAAAACATTCTTTGCAAAATATTAGAGAGGGAGGTGAAGAGGTTTAGCAGAGGAATTGCAGCGTTGTCCTCCTCGGTGCGTGATATTGTCAGTCAGATTTTAAATAGCTCTGAAGGCAGAATTGATTTTTATCTCACACTTGTCCTCACGTTTGCACTGGCAGTCAGGGGGCCTGGTGGATATTGGTTTTTACATTAAGAGGCCTGAACCTTTCTCTTTTTGCCTGTGTTGTTGGCAGGCCCCAGATCAGTCTTGTACCAGTCCTAGGCAGTTACACCGAGTTTGGCTTTGAACTCATAAATAGATATATTAGGAAGGCAACCTTTCCACCAACTGTACTGAGTTTAAATAGTACTTTTCTGGGCATAAAATGTTTGAGTGCAATTAACACTGACGAACCATGCTAATGAGCTACTGCAGTGCCATTGCTTGGCCCTGGGTTTGGATGGTTAATCTGATAGATTTAAATAATACATGTAATTGGAATGTTTATTTAAAAGAAGTTTATAATGTGACATCATGGGCCCTGCAGACAGACTGCCCGGCTCTGCCACTTTCTGGCTGTGGCACCTTGAATGAGGTTACTCTCAGTGGTTAGAGTTCAAGGCCCGTAAAACGGGAAATAGCGGAGCTGTTGGATTAGCTGACTTAATAACCCATATAACATGTCAGCTCGTAAGAGTTGACTATTATCATTGTTTTTATTTCTGCTAGTTAATTAGGTCGCCGTTTATGGTTTCAGTAATTAATCACAGTAACACCACTTTCTTTGCTGCACCCCCCCCCCCCCCCCCCCCCCCGCTCAGCTTCTAGGCCCCCTTCTCTGTGGCTGGAGTCTTACGAACTTTGTAATTATGTTTTTTGTGAAGGTGATCTCACAGTGGTGAGAGATGTATTTCAGATAAGTTTCCGTTTTTGAATGTCGAATCATGCTCAGTTACCTCCCTGTACATGCTGCCTCTGGCAACAACCAAGGCCTGCCTGTTGGGAGTGAATCACTTCCACGGAGAACGCAGACTCCACTGGGGTCATCGCTGAGGAGAGGCAGCATTGTCCCGAGCCGGGGCAAGCTCCCGGCCGGCCCCAGCAGCCCCCCCGGTCCCCTGGAGGCCCCGACTGCGGGGGAAACCTGTTGTGCTTCGCTTCGCTTCCTCTCCTCCTTGAAGGGGGCCGTGGAGGAGCACTGGCTGTCTGTCCTGCTTCCATGCTCTCTCACACATGCAAAAGTAAGGGCACCCGTCCCCTTATAATGCGCTGATCAGGAAACCAGGACTGGCCATTGAACTCTTGTAATTGTGTCAGACAGGCCGGAAACATGTTTTTGTTTGTTTGTTTGCAGGTGTTGAAAATTAGAGCACACGTTCTGAATATGCAGAGTAGTTCATTTTTCTGCTGAAAGTTAAAGTTCTTTCCTTCTGGCATCATTGTTTTTTAAAATATATATTTTGAAACATTGCCATGTCGTTATGGGGTGAAATAAACACTCCACTTACCTTCTCTTCACCCTTCAGGAAAGTATGGGAAAATAGGGCAGAACTAGCATCTTTTTGCCCTATTTTCCTGTAGAGGTAGACATTGGGTTGCGGGGTGAGAGGCATGAACAAGTCACCCCCGAACAATATTTCTCCCAGACCTGTTGGGTGGAATCTAACTGCAACCAGAAGGTTAAAAGAGATGCACCAAGGACTTGTACTCTCCAGAAAGGGGCATCCCAAACGAGGACAAGCGTTGTGAGATGGACCTACTCTACCTGAGCATGTTTGCTTTACTCTTTTGACTACTATGGGCTTTTAGATGATTTAGGTCAACTGTAAATTCCTCGAAAGTATCAAGTGAAATATTTTGTATCCACCAGATTTGCTGCTGCTGCCCGGAGAAGTGGAGCAGGACCTGAGCCCCCGAATTCCTCCCTGCATTCCTCCCGTGGCCCGGCCTGGGATCCCTGGAGCGAAGCCCCAGCCCACGGTGAAAGGAGCGGACAGGCACAGGGACGAGGTACTCCACAGGGGCTCGGTCAGGCTCGGAATCGCCCTGCCTTTATAACTTGTGCTTTCAGGGAAATGCTGGCATACCTGTGTGCTCTTGCATTTTTCCCAGATTTTGGAAAATTCAGAATTCAAGTTGCTTAACTGGGTCCCTCTCACCGCCATCTATCTCTAATGTGTATATTTCTTTTTAAACACAGAACGAGTATGCTTATGTGTGGAAACTATTTTTGTTTCATGACGTATGCCATGCTAGGGGCCAGGGCCACCTGGGGACAACGCAGCAGAAAGGACAGACGGTTTTCTTATCTCTTTTAGTCCGAACTGGCCTTTTTTCTTTGTATCACTGTTCCTGAGGTCCTGTAAACATTTGGTGTTAGTTAAAGTAAGGCCAGGCTGCTGCAGGGCAGAATCCCAGCAATAACTCAGTGGCTGGAGGGGATGGAAGTTTCTTTCTTGTAACAGCCTGTGGAGGGTCTTCACAGTTAGCAGTGGCTCGGTTCCCTGGGATCATCCCTGCTCGTTTTCTCTGGAACTCCCCTCTGCCTCAGGACATTGTCCTCAAGTGCATGTTGCAAGTGAGGTGACCATCCTCCCTGGAGGGGCAGGGGTGAGAGCAGGGTGCACACCTATATGCCTAGGACACCTGCAGGCTTACGTTAAACCCCTAAATTGGCTACCAGATAAACTGGTAGGGGCAGCTGCTTTTCTATGTGCTTTCTGAATTACGGATTGCTTTTGTTGAATAGTAAGAAACAAAAATTGCAAGGTTATTTCTGGCAGGAATCAGTTTCTTTCCAAGAACCTGTTTATGATCTTGACTTCCATTGTGACCATACAAATTATTTGACCAACTAGTGGTCATGCCCCCTAGTACCATTATAGAAATCTTTGTAAAATGATTTCAGTTGAAAATTTTAAGAAACACTGAATGATTTCTGGAACCTATCAAACATCCAGTAAGATGCTTTTTAGAACCCTGTATATGGCTGTATCCTCAAAAAGAATATAAATTTCTTCCCAGAAAATGTGAACATTTTAAAATGTTGGAATCAAAATGATATAAACATTTTTGTGTGTGTGTGTGTGTTGGCTGACTCATAAGACATAGATGGATAACTTTTGCTGTTTTTTAAACATCCAGAGTAATATCTTGGTTTGGGATTTTTATTTCTAACCATTACTTGTGAGGGAAACTTTTCAGAACTGTCTAGAATCTTAATACCGGACCAACTCTGTGTGGTTTAGTAGTAGCAATCGTATTTTAAAGCACCCAGTAGCAGTAAAAGAACTTACGCATCGACTTCCAGCAAATGTGTCCTGTCAGGACCTACCAAGGGGCTAGAGATAGCTGCTTTCTGTGACTTCAGTGTCAGAGGATGCCAGTGTACCCCGGACACTCTGACTTCCCATAATTGCCTAATAAGAATCCATGGCGTCCTGGTATAGATTGGACTAATTAATTTTTTTTTATCATTGGTTTTATACATTGTGCATTTCCCCCATTAAAATCAAACATTTTCCAAGAAACTTCCACTTTCTATTTGTGAATAATTTCTCACCTTTGTTAATTGATTTTGATGAAAGGAATTCACATTAGGAAGATGAAAAATTGTGAGTTCCTTCTCCCTACCCCCAACCCACAGAAGAGGTCATAGAAGAAACGTTGGTAGTATTTTAATGGGAGATATCCTGTTTTTTTTTTCAATTCCTATTGGGACTTCAAAAATTTTCACCTATAAAGACAGTTTATTTACCATATTGTTTTGTAAGAGAGCCTATAGCTAAATGCTGCTATTACTGATTTGAGCATTAGTCCTGTTTTCTTTGATTTGTCTATGTGGTGGTATGAATGAAAACAAGTCCTCTTGTAGCAGAATCTCCCTTAGAATAAGTCACATGAGCAATTTTACGGAATCTAGCAGTGTTTTGCTAATGTACAAATTCTATTCCCCCAGAGGCTACACAAAGATTTCAGTTAGATTTGAAGTTAGACACCTGAAATCCACACACTTCTCTCAGCTCCTTAGGCAAAAATAACAAGTTAATAACTTAATTCATAGTTGTTTTCTGTTTAATAGTGGGAGATTTGGTGTTCCATTGCACAAGTTCTTCTCTTTGAAATAAATCAGAATTTGAGTTAGCAGTCTACAAACCATGGAGTCTTTTAGCTCAAGACCTTAAAATGAACCTAACTTGAAAGAAGGGAATTCGCCGAGTGTGCCAGTAGCCAACAGCTGAAATACATAAATAGAATTGCTACTTTACAGTCTTTTGAAAGCTGTCATTTCGAAGTTCACAGTGATGTCTTCTGAGTTGCAGTGTGTATCTAGTTGTTTCTTTTTTGTTGTTTTTAAAGTTAAGTTTATTGAGATCTAACTTACAAAGTCAAATTTATCATTTTGGGGTGTATAGTAAAAAATACTAAATAAAAAACTGCAATACTTTATATTTAGAGTTTTTAAATGGCATCGTTAACGTATATATAGGGGTCCCAGAAAATGTATGTACACTTATTAAACATTATTAATTCCAATGGATTAAAACTGAAAAGAAAGAAACATCACTTGAGCTATCAGCTGTTGAAGTATGTATACATTTTTTTGGGACACCCTGTAGTAAAATAATAGTTACCTTTTAAGTCATGTGTTGGTTTATAAATTTCTAAGTATTGTGTTGAATTATAAATCTATAAATACTAGGGTATTCCTAATTACGTATTCATAATTACTTTGCTCTAAGAATGGATTCATTTCTATTCAGTCTGTGAGAGCTGTTGAAATATACTTACAGTTAATAAAAGAATAAGTTAATACAAAATTATAATGGCAGAGGCTTGGGGAAAAGCCCCAAATGCACAAAAACGTATGCTAAACTTTCGAGGCCCTGCAAATAGTCCATCTACACCTCCCTTCCCCAGCCACTCTTTGCATGTGTATGTTTGTGCATGCTCTCAAGAATATTAGGTAGAACGTTTACTTTTGAAATTATATAGTAAAATAAACCAAGTCCTAAAATAAGTTGGACACCTTAACTTTAGTAAGAAGTCAATGTTATCTTCAGTTGGGTTCATTTTTTGTGTTAACATTTGCTCTCACTTCTCATACTCACAATTTCTTAAAATGGTTTTATATTCTTGCCCTTAGTTCTTAGATACTCATTTTCTTTTGCTGGGAATGTTTTCTGTCCGCTCTGTCCTCTCAGGCTCACTCTCTCCTGTCCTCGTTAGCTTCTGCTAGTCCTTTCAGAGCTGGGATCAGTTTAGCTATCACTTACTCCCACAGGGTCTCCCTGGCCTCCAGGCTGGGGTTCGTGCCCCCCTCTACGACCCCACTGCACCTTGTATGTGCTCCTATGACATGTAACGGTAAACGCCTGGTGGCCGGGACTGTGGCCTGTACATTCTGGCACCGTTGCCCGCCTCTGCCTAGCACAGGGTCGGATAATATCAGGAGCAAGACGTGATGCATTCTTCCCTTGACCAGGTATGAAAGGGCAGCCAGGATCCCATGAGCTGGTGCATGGGCACGATGGGACTCCCCCTGGCCCTGGCAGTGTCCGTTGGCTTCGGCCCAGGGCGGGGCCAGGCCTGCCAGCCTCGGCGCGCATTGCCCAGGAGACTTGGAGACTGCGGGGACGCTTAGGATTCAGGAAACGAACATCCCGCGTCCTTGTGTGCATGTTTCTTCGCTGGAGCTGCTCTCAACAGGGCAACCCCTCGTCCCTTTGTGGCGATGATAAGTTTGACCTCAGAAGGTGGCCCTGATGGATCAGCCCCCCTGCGGGCTGACTTGCTTCCCGCGTGCAGCTGCTCTCCACGTAGATGTCAGGGTATGAGGCGGAGCCTCGTGTGCTGTTTGTTATAAGCGACGGGATTTGTTTAGCTCATTCAGGAAAGGGCCTTTCTCCCAGGCAGCGATGACGCGGCTCCGTGAAGACTCCCAGGTGGATTTTTGCTGGTGATGTTTGAGAGGTGAAGCTTCACCTGAAGCAGATGACCCTGGATTCAGATGTCCCCTCTCTTCCTTCCTGGCCGTGCAGCCTAGGGCACGGGACAGCCCCTCAGCGCCTCTTGAGATGGCTGTCCGAAGATCACTGCTCACCCCACACAGCTCCTGGCACTGGGGCTGGCATTCGGTGGGAACTCCGTCAGTGACCACTCCGTTGTCAGGAAAGCGTGCACTTTCTATTAAGGAGTAAACAAGCAAGTCTCTGAAATTGGTTCTCTTGCTGGTTTTACTAAGAAAGGCTGATAAATGGCTGGGTGTTTGCTTTGAACCCCGCACCCCTGACTGAGATTCAACCTGCCGAACAGACAGGACATGCGTACTTTCCATGGTGGTTTTTCTTTTTCTTTCCGCTTTTAATAACAGCACGGTTTCTGAGCTCTACGCTCCATTTTCAAGAACACTGCAAAATCCACTCAATGAAATCATTTTCCAGACAATAATATTTAAAGCTGATTATAGCTTCAGGCCATTTTTTCCCCTGTTCTTGCATAAACCGTAGTTTTCAATTATCTCAGCATCGCCATACATGTTACAGAGCCGCACGGAGGCTTCGCTGTAGCACACGCCATTGGCTCTGGGGGGGCTCTTCAAGGGGTGAGGTTGTGAGAGGTAAGGCATTCTCTCTTGTTTATTGGCAAATATGCTTAAAAAAATCTACCTTCCTTTAGGAAATGTTTAAAACACAGATTATGAATAAATAGATACAAAATTATTATACCTCGTTGGAATTTCTCTGACTTGTAGATAAATTCTATAGTATTTTAGAAATTCTTGGTAGGACAAAGGAATCCTGGGCTTTTTAATTTAAGGCGAGACTATGTGCTTTAATTCCTACTGTTATTGGACCAGGAATTATAGGTATAATTTGAAGTTAATGCATTAAGTGCAGAGTATTTTTAACTTTGAAAATGTCTTTTACAGTAAATGGTGAAAATGTATTCGAGGTTGATCAAAATTTTAAGGCATGTTTTTCCACACTTTAATATAACTCTTCATTTTTCTGTATGTTTCTAGTCCTAACACTACAGGTGGTAAAAATGTAGTGAATGTGTGCAAGAGAGACTTTCTAATTCTTGCCGTGGGTGGAATTAGTTAATGATATTCCTGTAGAGGCAGGACGGTACAAATGGGGCATATTAAGGGGCTTAAATTAGGTCAAATTGAATAATTGAATTTATTCCTTTACTTAAAAAGAGCTTAATCAGCCGAGAGAGCTGAAGTCTAAAAAAAAGTTTAATTAAATATTAATAGGGAATTTATGTTTTCAACTTTATCTTCATTTACAATGATTGTAAATGATTTTCCTCCTTTGTTACGTCCTGTAGATACTTGGAGATGAAGTTCAGCCCTTCAGACTTGATGAAGAATTTGATTATGACGCTGTGATGCTCACTCCCAAGTTCACTCCTGCAGAGCTAGAAGCCATCAGAGAGCTGTCCAAGCAAAAGCGAGAGAACACCAGCACAGACTTGGAGGAACCCGGCGACTGACTCTCCAAGGCATCTTTCCGTTTACTTTTATTTTGTTCTTATTTAAGCAAAAATGGAATAAATGATAAACCCACTGTAATTCCCTTTGTGGAAGTTTATGTGTGCCTTGATTTATCAGAGTTACTTGCCTGTAGGGAGATGCTCCTAACAAGACCGCAGAGATCTCTCCCCGCGGTTCCCTCTGTCGTGTTGTTGCAGCCCACGGCCGGCAGGGGGCGATGGAGACGCGAGCGGGGCAGGAAGCAGCGCCCAGCAGGGGTCCGTCCGTTTTGATGAGAGGCGGGGCATTGTAACAAAGACTGGAATCATCATCCCACCTTGTGGGGGGTGAAGGACAGTTGCACTTGCAAAACACACTGTAGCACATGGAGAAGTACTGATTACGTGGGGAGGTTACCTGGCCCCGGCTATCCTGACATGTTGGCGTGAATCTGAATGCTGAGCGGCTGGGCTCTAGGGTTGGCTGGGAGGAGGCATCGGAGAAGCGATTCTATGTCATGTATTAAATTCCTGTACTTTGTTATTGCGATAATAGCTTCAAAGGGCAACAAGGAATGATCTCTATCTGCAGAAGCGTAAAATAGAATTTGGAAAGGGAAGACGTAGAGAAAGAAAGCAACTAGAGAATGTAAAAACTTATATGAAGTGCTAATTGTGTAGAGTACCCCAGGCGTGCGTTAAGGAAAGGAGAGTAGCTGGATGAAGGCGCAGGTGAAGGGGAAATAGTCTGTATGAAGTCAGTTTTATTATTGAAGGAGTCGGTGACAGATCAAATGTACTTAGTCTTAATTAGTTTTCATGCAGGCCTGTGCTTGTGTATGTGTGTATATGTATTCAGAAAAATGGCCATTTATATTCCCTACAAAAGAATTCTCTTGATTTAACATTACAGTGGAATCAGGTGACTTCCACATCTATTTTTCTTTATTTAGTCAACAAACTTTCATAAAACACCTTGCATGTGCCAAGGCAATGGGGAGAACACAAATGAATTAGACATGGTCTGATTTTGTGGGGAAGACAGATGTATACACAAATAATCACCGTAGAGCTATGCTGCCCGGTAGAATCTCCACTGGATGCATGTGGCTGTTGAGCACTTGAAATGCAGCCAGTGAGACAGGAACTGATTTTTAAATGTTAATTTTATTTTAATTTAAAAAAAAGTTGATATTTGATGCAGTTATTATAAAAGTTTCCAGTATATTTGGAACAATTTGGGAATTTTTCAACGGTAACTTTTATAACATCTAAATGCAGATCAGTTATTTTTGACAACAGCTTATGTCTACATTTTAAATATGCTACAAATGTGAAATACACATTGGATTTCAAAGGATTAATATGAAAAACTGTAGAATGTCTTGTTATATTTTTGTATTAATTACATGTTGAAATGATAATATTTTGGATATACCTGGTTAAATAAAATGTATTATTAAATTCACCAATTTCTTTTTACCTTTTAGATGAGGCTCCTGGGACATTTGCAGTCACACACGTGGCCTGCATATTTTTACTTGCAGCTCTGCGGTAGAGGGTAATCTGTGCTGTAAGCGTCCTGTGTACCGAGAGCTCCTGGGACAAAGCAAGTTGGAGTGATTTAATCGTGCCGTGGAGAGCTGGGAGCCTTCACAGAGGAGGTGGCATTTGAGTGTGGTCAGGAAGAAATCAGGCCATTAGAAGAGCTTGTCTGGGGAGATGATAGGAGCCTGAATTAAAGCAGTGTAGGTGGAAGTGGAGAGCATGCATTTGATTAGAGATTTGGACTTAGAACTAGCAAGGATTGTTGATTGATGCAATGTGGGAAGGAGAGAGCAATCGTGAGGTTAAGATTTTAGCATGCAATCCATGTAACGCACCAACTTGAGACAACCACATTGTGATATAATCGTTCCCAAGGCCAGAGACTCTCTTGTGACTCAATCAATACACAGCATTTTGGTATTTTAAATGAAGAAAAGACACCACCATTTTAAAGACTCAGTTTTATGGACTGAAATAGTTTTCTAATAGAAGAAACAAAGCCGTCTTTCTAAGTGTTTAAAAAGCATGACACTTTAGTGTCATAGTTCATTAACTAGCCCGGGTAGTCGGCAGGTGAATGTTACTGCAGAGCATTTCACCTGTAGAGTTGGTGTACTGTGTTTAGGCTTTGTTCCTTTCGGCAGTTTTTGATTCCTGCATTATTTGGGGCAATTGTGCGTTACAGCAAAAGTGACACTGGAAAATGGGTCCCTCAAAGCCTTTCAATGAAATAGTTTTGTCTCAGTTGTATCGTTGCTCTCGCCCTAACTAGCAGCTCCTCCTGCACGACTTTCAGCTTTATGGATCCCTTGAATCGATGTAAATGGCTTGTTTTACGTTGCCTGGCAAACCCTGGCCAAGCGCCTCTAGGAGAAGCCTGCGCGCATGGTGATGGCTAATGCTCGCGCGGAGTCGCCGGCGCCATCGAGGCAAGGCTGACGCAGAGCAGAAGCTAAGGGCGCCCCTGTGTGTGTGCACCACCGTGGGAGGGGAAGACGTGGAAAATGTTAAAGTGTCTTGAAACAATGTGGCATTTGCTGCACAAACTAGCTTGAGTGAAGGTGTCAGGCCGGCCACACCGAGAGTGGTGGCACACTGAGCAACCTGAGAGAAAACATACCGACCTGGTATTGAATTTCCTTGATTCCTTCCTTATCAAGAATTTTTTCCCCTCCATGAAAGAGATAGAACTATATCTTCATTTAAATAAAGAAATGTTCCTTATGTGTGGGTGACTGCATAGTCAAATTAAAATATGAAAAAGAGAATCCATTTTCGTTTCATTTGCTTGTTACTTGGAAGTTGATGGTAAATGAAGACAATAGAATTGGAAATGACATGAAAGAGGCAACCTTACTGAGAATTTTCTAGGAAAATATTTTCCAATATGAGGAAGAGAAATCCATACCTGACTGTGGCCTGTCCAGCCTTAGGTAATGTGGCCACTACTTACCTTTCCAGTGTCAACATACCTTCTTCATTGTATATCATGTTCTGACCAGTTTGTATTTGTTCTTGTTTTTCAAACACTCCACCTTGTTTCTACCACAGGGCCTTTGCTTTTTTGTGCCTGGTCTTCCTTGGTCTTTGAAGGCTGGATCCTTCTCATTGTTCAGGCCGCAGGTGGAAAGCATCTCCCCCGAGTCTCTGAACACCTGTCAACCCCCTTTTCACAGCCCTTCGCCCCGTCTCTGTGCCTCCCGTGACCCTGCCTCGTCTTGTTTATTATCTGACTCGCTCTCTAGAACGTAAGTTGCAAGAGGGCCTTCACCGAGCCTGTCTTTTCACTGCCTCCTCTCCAACACCCAAAGTGCCTGCAATAAAGTAGGTGTCAATAAATATTTACCAAGTGAATCAAACCTGAAAACATAAGAAGAACCCGGGGTTCCACTCCATCAATTCAGTCTGGTTGGATACACACTGTGCACTTTTTATGTTATTCAGGGCCCCCGTACATTCTTACTCCCTAGACTCCTGGGACTCTGAGGGCCAGTGCCAATTTGGGGAGCCGAGCCTGACCGGTAGAACTGTCCCGTGTTCGGCGGGTTCCTTTCTCTCATAATAACCCTGCGGGGAACTGAGAGAGTCTCGACTCACAAAGGGACTTGTTGGCAGAGGCCTGTTTCCTTTCTCTGCGCCGGGCACACAGTGGCCACTTCATCTGCAAACCTCTGTCCTTCCATCCTAGGAAGTTGTCTTGATTATTGTGGATTTTTTTGATGATTTTCTTCCTATTCTTTCTCCCCCCCCCCCCTTTCTAGAATGTTCACTTCTTTGGATGCTGAACTTCTGCGATTGCCACTCTGCTGCTTTTGCACTCTCCTCTCTCATTTTCCCTTTATCTTTCCTCTATTTTCTAAGATTTTTTGCAACTTTATCTTCCCCATTTTTATTGCAATGTATTATTTCCTTTATTTTTAAATCTACAAAACAGTAAAGAAATGTCCAGGAGAACACACACATGCACCCTTCCCTACAGCCTTGCACCAGGGTGGGACCATTAGACCGTGAAGGTGACGGGAGGGTCTTGCCCTCGAGAATGTTGAGGTGGTGCCTCTTGATGGCCATTGGCACTCGGGTTTTCTCCGTTGAATAAACGAGCGACAGGAGCTGGAGTGAGATGTCAAGAGGTTTTTGCAGATTCTGCCCCGTGGTGGAAAGCCCGGTGCGAATACGCGATGGCTGGGTGAGCCCTAGGACCCCTGACGCAGAGAGGGGAGAGTCTCTGGCTGGTTGCCTTTGGTGCACGCAGAGCATTCGTGTGTTAGGAGCTCCCTCCTCAGAAGCAGGTCCTTCTCTTGCCGATGCGCTTGCTGCCGCTGACGGCGCCGGTTGGTTGGCCGGGTCTCTGCGCTACGCCTGACTGCAGTCTCCCCTGCATTCCCCTTGCCATTCTCGGAGCCTCCCTTTTGCTCAGCCCCTCCTGGGAGCCTTCTTACTTCCCACTTAGTCTTCAAACGCCTCCCTTCTCTCCATCCTAGCTTGTTTGGCTCATTGCTTTCATGTTCATCTTCCCGTTGCTGTCTTGTTTCAAGGCCACCGCTCGCTGCTCATTGTCCGTTGCATTTCTAAAAACTTCCCCACGGAGCCCTCGAGGCCCTGTTGCCGTGGACCCCGTGACACGGACAACACTGAGCACATGTGGCTCCCGGATGTCGCCTTCTCCCTTCACGCTTTCCTCCTTACTGTTCTTTTCGTTCCGGATGATCACCCTTCAAGTCTGCCCAGTGAGTTTCCACTCGCCCTTTAAGATGTACCACAGGGGCCACCTCCTGCGGGAAGCCTTCCTGATCCCCCCAACCCGCTGTAGTTTCATCTTCCCCAGAACCTTGCTGTGGTTCGGTAACACCGTTGCTCCCCGCCCTCTTCCGCCTGGTTTCATAGCCATTCGTGCCCATGTTTTCCCACCCGACCCTGAGGCACGCGCCGCGTCTCGCTCGTTCTTACAACGTGCGCTAAGCACTGTCTCTTGCACGTTATGGTTCTTGCCACTGACCTCCTGCTCTTGCAGAATCTGGGCGGAGAGCCACGGAAATGGGTCACGTTGACAGTTTCGTATTCAACCCCTATGTATCTAGTGTCTGGTTTATTCTAGAAACAAATAATTAATGCCATGATTTATTAGCCCATTGGATTTATGGTAAAGAAACTAATGCAAAAAATGTCTGCACAAGCTGCCCCAGAATGATTTATTGAGTTAATAATCAGAAGGAAATGTAATTCTATCCAGTACAAAAGTAGGAGAGAAGAAAGACCCAGCAGTGTAATTCTCCTGTAAGTAAATTTTGCATGAAGGGATATAGAAAGACATCTTAGTGTCAAAGTAATGGCAGTCAGTAATAAAAGTTATGGTACATGGTATATAATTATAATACTTTTCATGTTTGTAAAATAAATTGTGCTGTCTTTTTAAAGAGGTCTTTGGTGGTGTTGGTTCCACTTCAGATGGTAGTAGATTATCTCCATTGTGTGCACTTAGAACATTGACATTCCCGTTAAGATAAAAAAGTAAATCCAGTAACTCTCCAAATTGTATTAATATTGGCTATATTCTCCGAAGAACTTAGCATCAGTTTCAGTTTAGATTGAAAAGTAGCTTCAAAGGATGGCTTATGTTCAAGTGGCGGTAATAGTGCTTGAAGTAATTAGGGTGTTTAACAGGCAGGCAGTAAGAAAACCTAATTGTTCTCATCTTTTTTTTTTTCTTCCCTTCAAAAGTATTTGAATCAGATGGATCAGGACTTCAAAAACGCCACTGTATCAGATATCTTTGCAAAAATGATTTTCTAAGTCCCTTGGGTTTAAGTAGGCTAGTGTCTGCGACTTTGCAGGGGGCTTAGTTTTGGGAAACTAACGTCAGCTAGTGCCTGAAGAGACTGGTTCCTGAAGACTAGTTCATGCCTTTCTTTAAATGTTTTGGTTATAGTGTCATTCTGTTACTGATGCATTGACTCTAATGATTTTTGATGAATATATATATATATGTTTTGTGTAAATATATTTATATTATTTTTCAGTGACTCCAACTTATTTTCAAATGTGAGTAACTTTCATAGATTAGCTAAGCTTGCATCTCCTTTTTGTTTTGTTGAAATTGAGTTTGCTGACATTTCTCAGAGAAAAAAGTGCAGCATTTGTCTTTGTTCAGCTCTCCTTCTATTGTTCTGGCCCGTGGGCTCTGCCTGTAGCACCGGTCTCTGCCTCCCCCCATGCACCAGGTGTGAGTGTAGCAGAGAGATGCACGCTGGCTGGTGTTTTTGTTTAAACAGCTGAACACCTGGCTGCTCACAGGCAGGTGCACAGAACTCCGGAGAAGGCATTTTCATTTAAGACAAAGAGAAGAATCTATGCATGTTGTGGATGAGGGCTTGGGTGTAGGACTTGAGATTCTTCTGTGTTCAAAAACCAATAGTGCCACGTGTGTCCCTTACATGTCAGAGGCTGTGTGAAATGCTAGTCATAGTGTTTCTGGAAAATTCCTTTACTTACATCATGGCTTCTGCATTTGTCAGCATGAATGAGCCCATTGAATCTTAGTTCGTGTCCTCAGGTTGCAAGGATCACAAAAGGGTTTTACATAGTTGGTACCCAAAGTGATCACTTCTCACTGTGCTGAAATTAAGCTCTAGTGTGCTGCGTGTCGACAAATAGCCAGTCCAGTGCCATCACGATCGTTCAGGACGAGAAAATGCACTTTGTGAAGTGTGCTCGCGTGCTCATTTCCCCAAAATCTGACAGTCATTACATCTTGGACAATAATTGATCAAAACAAAGTATTAAGGACATACTGAGCATCGACTGAGTGTCCCATGTCTGGTGTCATCTTTGGTGAGATGGGGTGAAGGACAACATCAGAGGGAGGCAAACTGGACACAGGAAAGAGATGTCAGTGCAATATCCCAGGGAACCCAGTGGTGACCTAGTCATGCACCAGCTACACTCATTGGTGCAAAGAAAGTATTGACCTTTAATAGCTACAAAGAGAGGTCCATTAACATCCTTTATACTTTCTAGAAGTTGAGCTCAGTGTTCTTTGGGGGAGAGATGGCTCATCTCGTCGATGTAGCACCCATGGCAAATACCTGTACATGTATGCGTTCCCCTGCTGTCCCACTCCCCTGGCAGACACTCTGCTACACCACAGGTGGCACATGTTCATCTTGTGGTGGTGAAAGATTGACATCAAAGGCAAAGAAACCCTTGAAATCTATGCCTCTCAGCCCACAAGAGCGGCCTCTCTCTATCACAGCGATGAAAGCCGGCGATAACAGGGGCATTCCCACCGCTGCGCGCTCTGTTGTGGGCAGCTGACAGTTAACGCAGGTGGGCGTAAGGTGCTGCCCTTCTTTTGAAGGGTATCTGCTGAAGGGGAATGCCACCTCTCTGCCACCTCTCTGGGATCAGTGCCCTGCTTTGGTCCATGAAGCTGCTTCCAAGAAGCCACCAGGTGGTGAATACCTGCCCAGAAAATCAGAGGTGGCTGTCAGAAGACCCACCAACATTCAAAAGCTGCCAGGCAAGGTGGCGAGTCTTTGCAAAGGGTGGCTGTTCGAGGGGTCACCTTGATTTTCCCCCCCAGAGGTCAACTTAGATTGTTGAGCAGCTGACTCATCTCCCCCCTCATAAGCTAGACGGGAAGGAGGCCGAGTCCCTTCAGCTTGGGGGGTGCACAGCCGGAGTTCGGAAGAAGAGAAGCTAGTGTTAAATGGGTCTGCCACTCACCAAGCAAACATCGTTTCGTTTAAATTACACTGTGTTATTTTTATCTTGATCCACAACCAAATGGAGCTCATTGTAATACATTTTCCCTTACAAGATAGTTGGCTCATTAATAAAACCCTAGGAAGGAGACAAGGGTAAACAATGAAACTCCCACACATTAACACCATAATGTACTACAATAGTCTTTCTTCTTTTCATCAAAATCCTCCCCGTAATTAAATCCCAAGTAAGTCAGCAAACAAAGCCCTCAGCTTCTTTTATTGCCCCTTGTTTGAAGCGAATTAGTTATTTTTCATATTGCTAAGTAGCAGCTCGGCACAGCCGTCTGCACAGTGTTGAGCGTTTTCCGTAGACAGTAAATATTCACTGAGCGCTTATGCTCTGCGAGGCCCCGGCGCTCTGACCGAGACCCAGCACATACTTCCGATAAATGCCGTGATGCACTCCGGTCTGGGCGGAGTACAAGACAGCCTTTAGGTGCCAAGGGTGGAACTTATTGAGGGCATTTCAGGTAAGCTGAGGCCGGAAAGGCCAGATGGAGCCAGGCTTGCCATGACCTGGAGAGAGTGTTGTTTCTGGGTGAGCCAGTAGCTGGGCCCCAGGCCCTCAGGTGGGAGCAGGCTTGGCGACCAGAGGAACAAAGGAAAGCTTGTGAGGCTGGAGTGTAACGAGGGCAGGCGAGGGAGGCAAAGGTTGTTGGGGTCAGGTGATCAGTTGGGGGGAATCCAGAGACTGTATGACATTTTGGCCATGGTTGGGACTTGTATTCCAATCACTGGGGGGAGATTTACAAATTCTGACTCACTGGGACTGGGAAGTTTAGGAACCTGTGTGTTTTTAAAAATTTTTTTTTATTAATTTAAAAAAATAAAAAAAATAAAGACAATAATTTAGATTTATGTAACACAGTCTGTGCCAGGCACCGTTCTAGGAGCTTTACATACATTAACTCACTTAAGCCTGATAAAACCCTGTAAGGTAGGGAGAGGTGTTATCTCTATTTTACTAATGAGGACATCGAGCCACAGAGTCACTTCTCAAGATTACAGAGCTAATACTGGCACCGATGGGGGAGGGGGCGTCTGTCTACAGGGTCCCACGTGCTGGTGGCCCCGAGGACGGCGGTGGGGGCACGGTATAGCCCGGCTCTCTCACCCTCTGGGTAGTTATCCATTCCAGCACTGGAAAGATTGGGCCAGTGCCATTTTCCTTATGCCAAAATTTCCCCTATTCTTCGTTTCATGTGGGCATAGTGATACAGCTTTCCATTTAGGGCATTTTAGCTTTTTTCCTCAGACCTCTGATTGAACCCGTGACTTCTCCTGTCCCCCTATGACCCACTACTCCTCAAAGTCCCTGGCTTCTGTCAGAAAAAAGCTCATATCTTGAGTTTTCAAATAAAATGGGGGAAAGGGAAACAATCTGTACTTCCCAGTGACACTTTATAAATGAAGAAACAGTAATTGTAAAAGAAATAGAGTTTAGTGTTATTGACACAGTCTATCACAGATAACTTTTATTTTCACCTCGCTTCGTGCAGAAGGATGGTATTAAAGCTATGATTAACTATAGTGGTGAGAGCTGAACTGTGGGCCACACGAAAACAAGATGAAATTTTAAAAGGTCTTGAAGTTCTTCACTTAGGTCCAAACATCCAGGGACATAAGTTTCCAGGAATGATTCCTAGAGATACTTCTAGAAATTAAACTGTTAAAAAAATTAAAGCCATCATAAGTTAGCAATTAGTATATTTTAGACATTGTTAGAAGTTCTTCAAGTAAATTAACTTATTTCTCCTGTATCTCTCCAACAACCCTACAGGTAGGGACTGTTATTACTAGCATGTTACAGATGAGAAAATGGAGGCACAGAGAGGTTGTATAACTTGCCCAAAGTCACACAGCTGGCAACTGGCAGAGCTGAGTTTCTAACCCAGGTGCTCTGGCTCCAGAGTCTGGGCTCCAAACCACTCTTACTATCGGCCGGGATTCTATCAACTCACTGTAGTGATGATGTTGGTAGCCCCGTGCCAACCAGGGCCTGTCATTTTCTGTGCCCTTCATACGTGCAAACAATGGGATCAAAGGATGGTTAATAAATGCCCTAACTTTGATTGGCAAGATCTTTCAGTACACAGACTCCATGGAGGTGTGGAGAAGCACATGATAAAAGGATCCTCAGTCGTGAAGATAGTGGGTAAATGTGGGTCGTGCCTGCTCAAGTTGCCCATCTGTGATATTTCCATATCAGAGGGGGGGTTGATTGGAGTGACTCAGAGCCAATGTAAGGGACAGGGGAATGCTAGCGTAGAGATGTGGGACCCAGGAAACCTTTCAGAACCCCCATTTACAATGGGGCAGCTGTGTCTACCGTCTCAATAAGGCTCCTACCTGGCTCTCAGCAGAGGATGCCCAGCCTCTTCATGGGAGTGAGCATTGCAAGGGGACAGTGATTCCCCCCAGAAAGTTGGGGATGAACCACATGGCTGGCCGTTCTTCCTCCCCTCTGCTCTCCTGCTCTAAGAGCTGCTAGAGATCTTGTCCTCACCTGGACTGAAATACATGGCTCCAAGCTCTACGGAAAGAAAGAGCCATCACGTCTTCATCACTCCTCCTGACCTCTTCCCAGTGCTCAGAAGTAACGCTGCCCGAGGGCTCCAGACGCTCCGAACGCGGCTGCAGGCCCATAAATCCACAAGGTGCCCCGTCCGCCCTGGAGCCTGGGAGCTGCTTTGGATGGAAAATTTGATCTCTTTTGCAATATTTCAAGACTCTGCTGAGTTGAGGTATTTTGGAAAACCTTGTCTTTTAGAATCCTCATTTGAAACATAAAAAAAGGTACGGAAATAAATTATCTTCACATATGAAAAAAGTTGCTCATAACGTTAATCTACCTTTACATAATTTCTTGATTATGGTTGGGAGTAAATTGCCTTGATTACACCTTGGATGGAAAGGGATGCCTTTTAATTACTTTGAAGCGCGCTGCAGTGATGCTGATTTGTACCACAGGGTGATCCATTGTGTGGAGAGCAATACGTCTCTCTGATAGGAACGAGCTGCAGTGCGTTTTGGTTTTATTTTTGGCTGTGATGGACTCAGAACTCTCCTTTCTTAAAGGGACACGCTGAAGAATCTGTGCCTTATTTGGAAGTCTGGCTTTTGATTGCATGATAATTTCTGAGAGCATTTTGCCAACTTCCCCTATTTTCTTTCTTTGAAAAACAAGACAAAACAAATGACCAAGGTCTTAAACCGAGACACTGGCAACTACGAAGCTTAGAACCCTGAGAGCTGAGAATGACAGAGCTGGAAAGGACAGTTACACAACAGTATCTAATGGCTACTCCTCACGGAGAGTGTTATCTCATTTAATTTTAACTCACTTTTTGTTGAGGAAACTTTGCAGAGAGGTTAAATAACCTGGCCTAGTTTGCATTGTTGGTTAATGGTTAAGCCTGGATTTAAAGCCAGATCTGTTTATCCAGATCTATGCTGTTAAATTGTCCAGGTCTTAGGATCTTAGGAGTTTGGGGGCTTCTTGCGTGATTAATGTTAAATACTAAATTGGTAAAATTAGTCTCAATTTAAGTGGCATAAGTAACAAAATCTACCTTCTAAGGTCTATATAATGTTTTAGTCTAATAGTGAGTTTTAATGCAGGGATTTAGATACCAAATAGCCTCTTGTTCCCTTTGCTCATGGTTATCTTAGCACGACCCGGCTTGAATTTAGGGTTGATAGGAAATTTAATGCAATGAAAAGTATTAACGATCTTTGTTACGAGCCCATTATTCATTGCTATGGCATTCTTCAAATGTAAGTAAAAGTGTAGAAAATATTTGTTTGTAGGATTTGAAGTACATTGTGTATTTTAAAAAATAAAATTAACATGCTCAATGAGCAGGTCTTTGAGTATTTTGCTGATAGAAATAAAACAGGTAATGCGGATGAGGTAGGGTGGTGTCTTTATACCAACGTCAAAGAGACCCATCCCCATTTCTTTACTCTTTGTGTTCTCACTACTTGGAAATCACAGGAAAAGTCCTGAATGTGTGTGTGTGTGTGTGTGTGTGTGTATGTGTTCTTAACAGAGAGGCATAGATTGAAAAGAAGAAGTCTTAGTTTCATATGAAGAAAGCTTTATAGGAGGCAGGCGGGCGTGGAGACACAGGCGTGTGATTAAGTCAGATGTGTACCTTATTTTGGGACATATTGAAAAGATGTTTGAATATCTTCCAAAACCTGTAACTGATTAATATACAAGTTACATAATCCTCATTTTTCCGATGGAGAACCCAAGGCCTACAATAGTTGATCAATTGTGTTAAAGATTACTCAGAATATTCCAGAATTATCCCTCCTTCCTGATACTTAATTCCTATTTGTTTCTTTAAATCCAAGACAACTAAATAGCATTCAGATAGATTTAATCCTCATGTTAATTCCATGGCATAGTATCGCAGGTGTAATAATTATTTAATACAGAAAACTTGGAGCATACAAAAACCACATAGGAAAACAAAAACCTGCCAACCCAGAAGCCCTCTCCTCGCGGCAGAAGAGAAAGATTGTTTCATCACTGAGTAGGCGCTCACCCAGAGTGGGACGTGGGTCACAGGCAGCCCGCTAAGAGATGACAAAGACGGAAACAAACCTCACACGTCTCCATAGCCCAGCAGATACGGCCCATCACACACACCTTCTCAAGGTAACCAGTACCCGTTCCCCAGCTGAGAGGGCCCCGCAGAACTGTTTGCCACACGGTCCTTCCTAAATCCACCTGGCAACGGGGTGACATTCTGTGCTTGCTGAATTGCCTGTATCCAGAGGAAAAGTAAATCTCTCACGTCTTTACAACAGGAGGCAGGTTTGCCATAGGGCCGGGAAGTTGGGTTCCTGTCCTCCCAGGACGCTGAGAGACTGGAGCACTATCTTTCTGGATGACTACACTTCAAAGAGATGGCTCCCCTGTCCTTGAGGAAACATTTCTGGGTTATAAAATTGGCAAGAGCCTGATGATAAACGAACGTTTTTTAACACCCGTAGCTGGAAGTGTCTTTAAAAGAAGGGGTTTATTTGCTAGCAAAAAAGAAGATGGGTCTTGGGGCATGAAACCTACCCGGCTGCAGCTTGGCCAGGTAGAAGAGAGGGCATGTTGGTTGCCCCAGAGTTTTACAAGCCTTTTTATACATCGAGTAAGGGGGAGAAAGACGTCAGTCCTGAAAGAATTTACATTAGCTCTAGACAACGGGGACGGGAGGTGAAGCCATAGTCCTGGGGCAGGCGCAGAATCCAGGGAAGGAGTGCGCGCTCCTCCCACAGGCTGTGGGCAAGTCCAGAAAGTCCATGTGCCAGTAAGAAGCAGAGGCTCCGCGGCTTCAAAGTGGGGCCTGACTGTTCCCACTTTAGAAAATAGTGGAAACACCGCCTGGAAATGAACCTGAAGTTCCAACGTACACCGAGGAGTGCGAGCAGTCTTTTCTCGGAGCAGGCCTGCAGCTATTAATAGGTTTTTTTTCTCTCCTTCCCCTGGCGCTGTAATTTTAATTTAGAACATCTCAGAATGCTTTTTCTTGTCGCTTAGCTTTTATAAAGATTTACACCATTTCAAAGGGACACGGAAAGAGCTTGTAAGTGACTAGTTTTTGAAGGTAAAAGCTCAAAGAAAAAAGACAGTAGTAGAGGCCTCTCTTTATTTTTTTCACCTTGGGGAGAATTATATTTTTCCCTTCGTTTCTCAATTTGTATTTACCCTGAAACCAACAGCATCGACATCACATAGGAACCATAGAGACTTACGTTCTCAGACCCCAGCCCAGCCCTGCCTATCCAGACAGGCTGGGGATGGCGCCCAGCAACCAGTTTCCCGGTGACACCGATGTTCCCTGAAGCTGGAGAATCTTAGGGGACTGTCGACAGCAGGCCCTCTTTAAGGACCTGGGGGAAGAGAAAGATTTCATTGCACTTGAATGAATAGCTATTTGCAGTTTGCATGAGAGAGCCCTCCAGCTGCTCTGCCTGCACATGCTACCCTCGATTAATTGGCAAGAAATTAAGGTATCTGATGCAAAGATATCAGATCAACTTCAGTTTAGCCAAGACAGTCAAATCTGAACGACTCCCATAATAGAGGGGAGCAAAAATAAAGGCATGAGCTATACAGGGGAGGGCAAAAGGAGGTTTACAGTTGTGAGTCACACTCTGCCGTCGTGACAGGCTTTTTGGGTTAACAGAGCTACTGTCATAATCATAACCTGCATGGCTTTTTCCATTCAAACAAGGGTCAACCTACTTTTGCCCACCCCTGTAGAGAAAAACGCCCACCAACATTTAGGCTCGCTTGTCTCTAGAGTGCGTTCTCTAGTTTAAAATATGAAGAGTCCCTGATTTTCTGGCAAATCACAAAATACCCAAACTGAGTAAAGCCCCCCAAGAGGCAAGGCAAATGAGATGACTACCATTTTCTGACATGCACCCTTTCTTAAGTTCACCTGGCTCTCTCCTGGGCCCAAGTCTCTTCTTTATCAGGGCTGAATTTGGGATGCAAATTGGAATCACCTGAAGACATATTTAAAGCCGACATAGCAGGGGAGGCTCTGAGAACAGCGGGCAAGATGTGAGTGGGGTTCTTTGGGGCACGAGTTCAGGTGAGCAGCCCGGGCAGTGAGCTCCCCTTTCTCAGCAGGACCCCCACCTTCTCAGCAGGACCCCACCCGGGACGTAGGCCGCAAAGAACAAAGTTTCAGAAACCTCGCTGAAGTTCTAGCATGGGGACCGAGGTGGGTTATCTGGAGCAGTCTGGAACTTTCTCATTGAAGGAGCCTGCCGTGGGAAAACGGCTTTTGTACTTCAACTTTGACCGGCTCCTGAATGGCAGCCCTGAGAGACTGGCTCTTGTGGCCACAGAGACGCATCCTCTAGAAGCCAAGCTGGTCGAATTTGATTTCTTTTTTCTTTTTACTTTAAAATGTCCACAACTTTTATCAGTTATAAGACTTTATTCCTAGAAAAAGACTCAGGAAATACAAAAAGATTCCATCGAAGGAATGCTCTTCATATCACGGAGCTGCTATTGCCCCTGTGGCCGCTGTCCCTGTGTGTCCTGAGACCAGGGCCCCCCTCTGCCTGTGGGACACGCTGCAGTACAGCCTGGGGGACCCACAAAGAACCTGAAACAGAAAAGTGAGTACAAACAACAGCTCCGGGGAAATGCCTGGTGGAGGGAAAACCATGGACTGGGCCTCACCTCTGATACTATTACACTGCGGGTAGGGTTTCAGCTTGCACATTTTGAGGGGGGACACAAACGTTCAGTCTACAACAGGATTCGTTTGCTGGAGAAGGTCATGGAGCAGACGACTAAAGGAAACCACCAGGCTCTGTGGTGACCTGGTTTCAGGGGAACCTCTTCCTCCTGTCTGTCCATCTGTCCGAGCGTCCCTGTCTGTAAGCAGGCCTCCTGTACTTCCCTCTCTTGTTTTTTTTTTTTTCTTTTGGTAGAAATCTAAGGGACCTTTTAAAAAAAACTATAGAAATTAAATATAAGATGCTTTGACTTCTGAATGTTACACTTTTTCATGCTCTATTTGGCTTTAAATTAAATGTTGATGCTAATCTTAAAAACTGCATAAAGTAAAAAAGACAGATATGCACACACATGAGCCAGAGTCACTACTGGCAACATTTAGTTCTGTCCTTTTAAGTCTTCTCTCTATAAAAGTTGACTTAAAAAAAAAAAAAAATCAACATCTACTCTTCTCTTAAGAGGTCTTACTGAAGTGAAAGCAGACAGGTAAAGATCCCTGGATGTAAGATTTATTTTGCAGTGGACTAGATTTCACGTATAAGAAGACTGCGCAGGAACAAGACATTTTGCATAATATTTAATTAGTGGTTGTTTGCTTGGTAAAGCCTTCTGTGACCCGTGAAGTAATCAAAATAATTATGGGCACAAATTGCATATGCAGAATTGAGACCCGGTGGGTGTCCTCAGCTATGGGGTTTATCCCCAGGGAGCTGCTGGCTCCTGACAATGGGCTTGTCAAGAGTGAAGGTTGCTTGCTTTCTCTTTGCCTCAGTGCTTTCAAGCAGCAGAGAGATTAAAAAATAAAAGAACCTCACAATAGCAGAGGAGGTGGGGAAGTCAGGGGTCCAGAGAGTGCCTTTTGAACTGCCACCTGGAGCATTTATTGCCTTCCCCACACACGTGTGCAAGTCAGGTCTTACCTGTTATGACTATTCACGAGTCTCTCTTACCATGGGATTGAAGATTCCTGGAGGTTGCGACCGTGTCTCCTGTGTCCTCGGTTCTCCCTGTAGTACTTTCTCTAACGTGGAGCACGGAGCAGGCACTCAGCCGGGGGCTGGGGAATGCAAGGGAAGGGCTGGGGCAGTGCAGTGGGCGAGACTTTGAATTATTTTTGTTTTGCATTTCCCTGCATTCCTCTTAGGATGGTTAAAAGAGGGACACAGAGAGAAAGAATTATTATCCCCGGTTTGATATTTAAAGTGGTATTTCTTGATTCTGCAGTGAGCTAGATCTTTGTCAAGAGAGGAAAAGATGTTTCATTGTCCCCCCACCCCACCCCCATATCAAGGGGAGGCCCCCATGAATTAAAGCCTAAAGATTTTCCAGTTACAGAATAGAGCTCCTCCCTCTGCCTGGGGCAGGTAGGGCACGACTTGATGTCCAGAGGAGGGTAATTTAT
This sequence comes from Miniopterus schreibersii, assembly GCF_964146895.1. Lineage (NCBI taxonomy): Eukaryota > Metazoa > Chordata > Mammalia > Chiroptera > Miniopteridae > Miniopterus > Miniopterus schreibersii. The sequence continues at coordinate 58,166,724 of NC_138112.1, forward strand.
AGAGGAAATGGAAAATCCACGAAATGCACAGTCTACCCTTTCTGGCACGGGGGTGGGTGGCTGGGTGGGGGTGGGGGTGAGGGGGTTGGGAGAAGTGAGGGAGAAGGGAAGTGAGGAAGGGGTGAGACACAGGTTTTGTTCTTTCCTCTGGGCCTGAGTCCTGGAGATGGGGGGAGAGAGGGAGAGAGAGAGAGGGAGAGAGAATATAATGCCAGCAGCAGCAGGTTTGGGATTCTGGGTGGAGATTTGTTTCACAGCCTTTGCAGCAACCTGTGGGCATCATCATCAAAGGACACTGGTCAGCACAGCCTGGTTAGGCCTCAAAGGGCCTGGCTTTTCTGAACCTGTCTTAATTCTCAAGTGATTCAAAGGGAGGGGCCTCATGTCCCCAGGGCTGACCCTTGAATTTTGCAGAGCCTGACTGAGGATCTTGGCAGAAAGGGGTTGCTCCAGTGGGCAGAGGAGCCCGTGTTGCTGAGGATGGCAGGGCAGGGACCCCAGCCAGGCCTCAGGGGTATGCCCATGTGTACCAGCAGGAATTGAGTTACACCAGCCACAGATTTCGGAGGCACCAGCAGAACGTCAGGAGCACATGCTCACGCCTCAGTCGTCTCCAGTCCAGGGGTCAGCCCAGTCCAGGCCCTGGGTAACAGATGCCAGTTGACATCTCAGGGACCCCAGCCATCTCCCTGCTGCCCTCAAGAGGGCACATATGCCACATCCTTCCTCGAAGGTGCCATCTTAGGAGGAGCAGGGGGAGAGGGACCAGCCTCTGAAACACTGAGCATTTATCCAGGGGATCCAGGCTGAGGCGTGCTACGGAGAAAGACTCAATTACGAGGCTAGACAAACATTTCACTTCTTTTCCTCTGCTATCAACTGGGCAAAGGCCTGTGAGCGAAACCAGATCAATTACAGAGGAATAAAAAGGCTGTTTGTCTTCGGTACATCTGAGTGTAGTGTAAGTGAATATTGATCCTGCTACAGCGCGTGGGTGTCTTATGTTTCTTAAAGTTCATTAGGAACGAACATTCCTCGGCTTTCTCTGTGCTCCCCAAAGGGAGATCTGTCTGTAAAGGGGCAGCAGGGGGTGTGGGGAAAGCGCCCAGGCCGCTTCAGGCTCGGAGAGGAGCGTGGAGATGGCGTGAGCCTTGGGCAGAGTCCAGCGAGCAGATTCGAGCAAAGAAATGTGCTGATTCTTAGAAAAAAACCCTCTCTGCCTGCACTTGGTCAGCCCAGACGTCTCATTTTGCATTCAATGCCAACTCTTCTCCAGGGCTGAGGGGAAAAGCCATTTTAAATTTAACTTTTTAGACTAGAAAGCACCAAAGCTGACAGCCATACTATGGGAGTGAAAGAGATTCTCCACCCACAAGTGCAAATAATGAGCTTTTTCCAGGTACGAATTGTGGGGTATGTGTGTGTGATCAGCTTTGAAGGCAGCATTTAAGAAAATGCAAAGTTTTGAGAATTAGAAATTGCACGGATATGGAAGACCTAGCTGGGTCCTGGTATGCAGAGGGGTCACTCATAATATGGGGGCAACTGTAAAAATATGGGGTAGCCAGATTTTTCTCGGGTGGATGTTAAATCCAGCCTTCAGTCTTTAAGTAACACCAACAACAAGGCAAAGGTGCATGAGGAGAGCTACCAAGTGACTCTTGTCATCAGAAGTATGCTGGTTGAAACAGGGCAGGGCTACCATGTTATTCTGTGCCAAGAATTTGGCATCTCTTCATAAAATATCACATTCAGCCCTCTTACCATCCTCATGAAATAGAAATTTATGTATTGATTCTATGCATAAGAAAACTGAGCATCCAAGTGCTCTGCCCAATTCCCCAGCTGATGGGTGAGAAAGTTTGAATTCAAACCTAGATCTGATTTAAGACCCATGCATTTCCTGCGACACCACACTGCCTCCTACTGGGAGAGGTAAGAAAATCTCCCAGAGGGATCCAACAACTGCACTTTGGAGAACAGATGTCATCTGTAAATTTTTTAAGAGAGCTGGGACCACGTCTCTTTTTTTTATTATTTTCTGGATGACATGTGATACACGTATGGCACACAGTACACACGTGTGTTTTTTACTGGCTGATTGTAAGCAACCATATGATATTGGAGCCCTGAATATACCAATGCAAGTGTTGGGGATTATTCTTTGCAGATAAATAAGCTTCCTGATATGCCTTTGATTCATTTACAAAATGAATTCTATTTTTCTTAAAGTGACAGATGGTTTATAAGATCCTATGATATTCATACTAACTAAAAACTCCTACACGATCCACAAAGGGGTAAGACATGTCATACGTAGCATAGGCAGGCCAGCTGATGGAGTGATTGCGGTTAGAGTTCTCTGAATTTCCCACTCCCCCCAGCTCCCATTTTTCTTTTTTCCTTCTACAGGCCAGGATAAGATTTGGTTTCTAATGGTTGGAGGTGGGCTTTGTGAAACTTGGAGGGTCAGGATGGGAATGGGACCTATGACTTGAGCTCAGAAGCACCCTAAATGGCTGGCAGCTGAGTTTCGGGAATGGCATGGAAACTGGTTAAGCTGCAGTCATATACTAGCTACAAAGAAGAGAGGAACAGGATGGGGAGAGATCAGACTATGTTGAATGAGAGGTGAAAATGGAGTAGCCTGATTACTCAGTTGCTACTGAGCTGTCTGGAAACAGGCCTCCTCTCTCTTCCAGCTGACTTCTAAGCTGAAAACGCCAAGGTTAAGCCTGTGGAGGCCTGGGAAGTAGTGCATCTATTTGAATGGGGGTGGATATTGTCTCTGTCTCAGACGTTTTCCACTGGGAACCACATGGTGGCAATGTTGCATCATTCCTTGCGAAACCTCAACCTACGGCAGACTCCAGGTAAATTCAATTGCTAAGCAATAAATTGAGAGATGCAGGATGGTGCTGGTTTAAGCAGCGAACATTATATTTGTATTTGGTACCACTGATTGTGTTTTCCATGATGAAATGTAGCATACTCCAGGAAAGTAATACATTTTCACCCCTTGTTAGCACACTCGTGTAACTCAAGCAAATCACAACTAGGGATACAGTCTGAATTTGTGTTTTAGGGTCTGTTTTCCCCAAGATCAGACTAATTCGTTTTAATTCATTTTATTCCATCCATCCAACACCTGCATGAGAAGAACATTAACTGTCATTAAACCACCCACCAACAAATAAGGCACCTGTGAAAGACCCGCACACCAACTCCATGCTGCCCAGCTCAGCTCTAGCGCAAAGCCTTACATTTCCCCTGGTGGGTTCTCCTGCAGGAAACTATTTTTAAATATCAGCGCCTCCATAAAAAAATTCTGTTCATGTCACAAAATGTTCCTAAGCAAATGATATTGTTGAGGATCTTTTACCTCTTAGGAAACAATCTGAGGATATGTTCGTGTTTGAGTTCTTTCAGCAGATTCCAGAGTCCTCAGATTTCCAACTGTGTTTGGGGAAAGAGACTAAAATGAAAGGCCACCGGGTTTGGAGCTTTGAGAAGTATGATGGACTTAGATTAAATACTGAACTCCTTTCGATGACTTTTAAGATGAGGTTATAGGTGTTAGGGCTGGTCTATCTAGAAAAGGCTCAGGTGTAAACGAGTTGCTTTGATGGAGGGGAGTAAGGGAAAGCAGGCCACCAGATTCGTGGTTCTCAGGTCACCTGGAGGACTTGTTTAAACGGTGCTGGGGCCCTACCCCCAGAGTTTTTTATTCAGTAGGTCTGGAGTAGGGCCTGAGAACTTACATTTCTGCAAGTTCTCAGGTGTAGTGAATGCTGTTGGTCCAAGGACCACGTTTGGAGAATCTCTACTCAAGATCTATTTTTTCAAAGAAAAACTTTGTGATTATCATTTAGAAGCTTTGCATAGAATGTTGAGAGACATTGATGCAATGAAATAAATAGCTAGGACATGGGTTCAGATACAGGCCCCATACTTTAGAAGCTGCATGAATGGGGGCAGTGACGTAACCTCCTAGACCTCATTTTATCATCTATAAAATAGAGTTTTTTACTCAGATGTCAAGATTTAAATCCTGGATCTGCTCATTACTCTGGGACCTTGTGCAAATTAGCCACTCTGAGTCTGATTACTCATGGGTTACAGAGAGTCCTTCCTTTCGGAGTTGTTTTGGAAGTCAAACATTTAATGTTAAGAATTTGCTGCTTTTACCCTTTTAATTTTTTCCTTCCTTGGTTGACTTATGTACCTGAAAGCACTTCATGAAATATAAAACATCATAGACATCTTAGTTGATATTTTACAGAGAAATTACTTTACAAAAAGCCTGCCTGGGACCCTTAGATGGTATATTTTCACCGACCAGCCTAATTAGTTCAGAGAGATTGGCTATATTCTTTCCATAATTTCACATTTGTTTGATTGAAATCACTGGACAAACCAAAAGTTTGCATAATAGAGCTCAGGTTGCAGGAGGAAGCACTGATGATTCCTGGAGTCTTCTCCAGATTGGGTTGATCAACTCTGCTTCCCTCTCTCACCTCCCACTTTAAAAAAATATGTTTTTATTGATTTCAGAGAGGAAGGGAGAGGGAGAGAGAGATAGGAACATCAATGATGAGGGAGTCATTGATCGGCTGCCTCCTGCATACCCCCTACTGGGAATCAAGCCCATAACTCAGGCATGTACACTGACCTGAATTGAACCTCAATCTCCTGGATCATAGGTTGATGCTCAACCTCTCAGCTACACCAGCTGGGCTTACCTCCCATTTTTAAAGATATGAATAAAGACTTAAGAACTGGATGCTTAAGTGCAGCTTGGCTTAGAGAATGTGGTTGGCTGGGTAAGGTGATCTTTCCAGATCCCTTTCTAGGTCCCAGGAGAGGCTGGTTCCCAAGCATAATGTACTGACTAGTTTCCACATCGCGGCTATGTCTACTTGATGTCAGTATGACTTGTTATAAGGAAGAAATAATGGGTCATATGAACGTTGATTTGAAGACATTAAAGACCTAATTTAGTCATTTCCCTTCACTGAGCCTCAGTTTCCCTATCTACAAATGAGGGGTTTGCATGGGATCAGGCTTCTTAAATAGCAGTCTGTAGATGGGATTTATGGACCACCCCAAACTCTAAATCTTGTGATTGTGTATTTTAATGGAATGAAGGCCCATAGCTTTTATCAGATTCTTAAAGGGGTCTGTGGTGCTATAAACCTTAACATTAGATGTTATTGAAAATCATACTCAAGTCTGGTCTTTCTCCCAAATATTCATTTTGACTAGGTTTTTCATTATTAAAAGAGACCCATTAGCTCTTTTGGTATTGTATCCGTACTGCTTACGAGTCCTACCACCGAAGGACATTAACCTTTTAAGCCATGGTGAGCTAGTAAGTAGTAGAGCTGGGCTTTGAACCTAGGCAGCCTGGTCCTAGGATCCATGTGCTTATCAGAGCTGTCTCCCAAAGTATCGGTGAGAGAGGACACGAGTTTATAAAACCCTGAGTTATGTCTGTTTCTTTATCCCAGGAATTCTAAAGTGAGTCACTCCAATTCTATGTTTAGTTTAAAATAGAGAAAGAGAGAGAAGGGCATTGTCCTTGTGTCCGTGAACTCCACGTGACAGCAAATGACTGAGGAGGGCCATTGCCAGGAGTCGGAGGGTTCTGGGATGCCTCGCATGCTGGGGGATGAACTGGCTGCACCTGAGGCCCTGCTGTCTCGTTAGATCTAGAGGTGATGTTACTGAACCTGTGTCTTTCTCATCAGCCTCCCCCTGGAAATGGTGGGCAGCTGAAGCCAAGACAACCGAGGAGATCAGAGGCACCTGAGACCTGACCAAGTCATGGACCTGGAAGATGAACAGGTGAGTCTTGTTTGAAATCGCATCTCCTGGGGCCACTTGCATGCCCGGGCTTTCAGACAGAATTGTGGCCCATACGCTTTTCTTTATTTTTAAGAGGTAAAACATTGATTGTTCTGGAGACAAGAAACTCACTTTAGCTGTGAACTCTTGCTCCCATAGATGTAGGGGTCAGGGTCTCCACGGCTTTCTAACCCCTCAGTGATATTTTATAGCAATTATCTGTGCAACAAGTTGCTATAGTTACCTATTGTCTATGCTTCAAGGGGAGAAACAGGCGCTGAGGTCTGACAACAGCAGCAAGAAAGAGCGGGGCATGCAGGACAATATTTCCATCACACAGCAATATGTTTTAGAGCGTCAACCCAAGTCACAGGCCAGGCAATGTGCATCTGTCTGCACACCCCTTTTCTTATGGGAATCAGCCCAGTTCACAGGGTGAGCCCAGGCAATCATATTTGATACAAGTGATCACATAGCCATGGTCATAACTAACTGGACCATGGTGACGCCGGTTGGGACAGCCAGTGTCTCTCCCCTGGAAATTGGTACCTCCTTAGAGTTTTTTCATTCTTTGGATGATGGTGATGTTTATTGTTATTTTTAGCTCTCACTGGCATGAATGAGCTCCTGTTACTTGTCACTAAACACTTATACTCTGCTCTACTATAGGTTATCCTCAGTACCCCCATTATGGGCTGGATTGTCTCCCTCCCCCCATTTCATATGTTGAAGTCCTAACACTCAGTACCTCAGAATGTAACTGTATTTGAATATAGGGTCCTCAAGAGGTAATTAGTTTAAAATGAGATAATTAGGATGGACCCTAACTGACTAATCTAATAAGAGGAGATTAGGACACAAACACACATAGAGAGAAGACCATGTGAAGACACAGGGAGAAGGCTGCCATCTACAAGTCAAAGAGAGGGGGCCTCAAGAGAAATCAAACTTTCTGATACTTGGATCTTGGGCTTCTAGCCTGCAGAATTGTGAGAAAATAAACTGTTGTTTACGACACCCCGTCTGTGGTACTTTGTTACAGCAGCCCTAGTGACTAACACAATGCTCTCCGAGGTATGAGGCTATAATTCCTCCTCCCTCTGCCCCTGACAAAGAAAACTCAATAATGGAGTCACTGCTGGTTCTTTTCTTAATGGTGATCCTTAAAGACAACAGCAAAGGGATCCTTCACCTGGGCTCAAATGTAAGCCAATACTTGGCATTCAAGGACCCTGAGGAGTACAGCTCTAGAGAAATACGTCTTCTTAATGCTCCTGTTCGGCTTCAATTAAAGGTGTTCAGCTTCATGTCTTCCCAAGGAAAGGTGTCTGCTAAGCTTTAATTTTACACGGGGAAAATGATGGCTTTTTACTAATTGCAATGAATGGGAACTCCTCTTCCATTCATTTACACTTAGGTGAGAACAAAGCCAGTCCTTTTACAGGAAGTGCTGGGGCTTACAGATTCTTCCCATTGCCCTTGGGGCCTGAGGTCGGTGTCTGTAAAGGCTTTCTACCAATTATCATCAGACTAGGGAATTATGTAGAGAAAAATGCCCAGGTCTAGCTTTTAATCAGGACAAGGTGTTTAGGGAAATGCTGCTAAGATTTCAAAAAACCAAGTTGAGAGGAGAGGTGAAGGCCAAGAATGACTAGAAAAAGATAAAGAAAAAGATGTTGATTTAATTGAACTAGAGTGGCATTTAAAAGGTGACTGAACAGAGACAAGGTGCAAATGAACAGGGATAGTTTGCACATTCAGATAACACAATAAGTGCTACTAGAAACAGGCACCATAAGAATTCTGGCATTTGAGTGTGTGCCCCAAGGCAGTTTCTCTGGCAGGGAGGAGAGAAGAGGGACTGGGGAGTCGGGGTGGGCTTCTGGAGGGGTGGGCAGCCTGGAGTTCTATGGGGATGGAGCTGGGACCTGTAAGGGCTGAATTCTGGAGAAATGCCCTTTGCTTTACTTAATGACATTTCTGGGCATCACCGTTCATGGGTTGAAAAGTGAGACATTTCACCAAACTACCACTTGATCTTTTTTAAATTATTTTTTATAATGGAATCTATCATTATAAAAAATAATTAAAATTGTCAGTATAGACTAAACCACTCCTCAAACTCCAGAGGCACATGTGCACCTGTCTGCTTCCCATCCTATTGTATCAAAGGTACTTCAAACATAGGTGTCAAAAATGTGACTCATTTCTCCCCCGTCCGGTCCTTTGTGGCGTCTTTAGCTCAGGGAATAGCACTTCTCCCCACTCAGCTCTGAGCCAGGACCCCCTTCCTCAGCCCTTCTCCCATCATTACCAAGCCCGGGGAATTTTGCCCCTAAATTCCTGTGGACTCTGCCCGCCTCTCTTTGGTTCTGTCGCCCTCAGAGGGCTCACTTCTATCCATTTGCCAAAACAATGGCAAAGGCTTCCTAAGTGCGCTCTCACCCCTTCTCACCACACTCCAAAGCCACAGCATCTTTACAAAAAATGATCATATCTCCCCGCTGCTCCAGACAGTCCAATGCTTTTGTTGTTCTCAAGACATGAGGCCCACATTGCTTCGCATCCACTCTCATCTTCATGAAGGCTTGGCGTTTGCTCTTTACAAGCCACGCATAGCTGTCACCTTCCCCTCTTCCTTGGCACATCTATCTTCATAAGACAGCAAATCACTCCAGTTCCCAGCCCAAGGCGTGACTGGGACATGTTTCCGAAGGGGAAGAATAGACAGATGATTTTGTTTTTCTTTGGGTTTTAATTTCCTCTGTCAGCCCTTGCTGCGATGGCCGCGGTCAGTGCCAGAGTTTCCCTGCCCCTTCAGTGTGAGCGGCCCACCTCTGCTTACAGATAGTAGAAGATAAATTGGTTCACATGCTGGAACTAAAGAGTGATCAGGTGGCCCAGGGCCTATTTCAGGGTCAGTTCTTCTAGAAGCAAATTTTGGAAACAGCTAGTTTTGGTCATCTGTAAGTCTTCTCACCTTCAGAGGAATGACTTCCTTCAAGTTTACTTTTTTGGTTGTCCTGGGAGCTCGGACCCTGAACCCTGATGAGGAGAAGTAAATGGTGGTCTACGGAGGTGCTCTGGCCTATATGGCAGTCACTCCCTATATGTGGCTGTTTAAATTTATTAAAATTAGATGACATGAAACATTTCCTCAGGTGCAGTGGACATATTTCAAGGCCCAAAATGCTCGTGGCCGCTGTCTTAGTGACTATATCGTGTGGCCTCTGTCTTAGACAGTGACTGTGTGGATCATCATTGCAGAAAGTCTTATTGGACAGAGTTCCCTGCAGACAGGACCTTCGCTTGACATAGATGATGTGCCTATAGTGACATGTTTTCTTTCCATTAAAAATAATCCACCTGCTATTTTAGGTGAGAGTTGCTGTCATTTTGTTTTTAGTAAAACCATAAGGAAGGAAAGTGAATCCATTTGGTCTGGAGGGGAGAAATAGGTCAAATGGTAAAACACAGAAGGCAGTTGAATTTGGAGAGAAAAGCCCCTCTAAGGGTCCTTGGGGGAGAGAGTGAGGGAGGGTGGGCCTGGAGATTTGTGTGTGTTTTCCCCCCTATATCATGCTGGCTCCCATGTGGACACAGCAGAATTATCATGTGATTTGTGTCCACAGGAACCCCCAATCTAGGGCTGTTTTCTCCTACCCCCCCCTTTCTTATTTTAGTGCTTTGCCTTTTATTATCCTGTATCCATGTGAAAGAAAACAGACATTTGACAGACGTCGTGGGCATGTGACTTGTGCAGAACTCACTGTAAACCAGAGTGTAAGCTGGAGCTCAGCTCTCCATTTGACCCAGTAATTAACACGCGGCCGCCTGTCTTCATCACTGAGGTGTCAGGGAGACGTGTCAATCACCAGGGAACTGTCTCGGGTAGGGCCCTTTTCACTTTTCCCCAGGCCTGGGCTCATGGTTCAGGAGAAAAGCGAGCAGTCTTTCCACTAGGAACAGGACAATTAAATGCAAGTGATGCAGTGCCCTGCAAAAAATTCCTGCGTCTGTCACAACACCTCCGTGCCTTTCCTGAAGGACCTTTGGCTTGTAAGCTGCCTTTGCGTCCACTCTCTGATTTGGTGGCCCTGTCCTTTGCCTCCAGAGGCTGTAGGAAAGTGAGCTGCTCTGTTTTGGTGCTTGGTGTAGGCAGGTGATTAGATGACATTTTAGTTCAGCTGAATGTTTGCTGTTGTCCCCCTAACTGATAGTAATGAGAACAGTCACAGCCAGTGCTTACTAAGGATTTACTGTGCAGCAGGCTTTGTGCTGAGGGCTGCACTGCTGGGTCTCGTTCGGTATTTGAGGCCCCCTCGGAGGTGATGTCCGTGGTGGTTAAAAGTACAGGTCCCCTTCTTGGCCTTGCCATTTACTAGCTATGCCTCAGTTTCCTAATTAAAAGTAGGTCCTGGTGTTTACTTCACCTGTTACAGGATTAAATGAGTCATATGGAAACGACTAAGAGTAGTGTTTGCATATAAGAAACAATACATATTCTTACTGTCACAGTCCTTGTCTTTACTGACGAGAAAACACGGGTTTAAGGAAGCATTAGGAGGTGAAATAATGTTCCCAACGCTAAATATTTAGCAAATGGAGGAGCTGGGGCTGGAACCTTGGCATTCGGAAGCCAATATCCAAATGCTTCCTTGCCAATACATTTGACTATTTCCAGCTATGTCAATATTGTTATCAAGTGAAATTATGGAAATGAATGTAGTTTAAATCTAAGTCAAGATGAGATTATCATCATTGTCTTTAATGGAAAGGACTGTATGCTAACTTTGTCTCAGATTTATAGCATCAGCCTCCCTCTCCACCCCAAAGAAGTAAATTCACTCTCTTTAGCTGCTTAAAAAGGGATGTTATCAAGCCTGTGACTTTGAGCAGAGGTGCTGGAGAGTTTCCAGTTTGTACTAAATTGACACACTTGGGGAGTCGTCCTGAAGAGCAGGAATCCAGCCTTTGTAGACGTGAAGGTACCAATTAGGATTTCAGAATACCAAAGAATCCCAGGGACTGGTTGGCAGTTTTTCTTAATAAGAATTTTTTGATGCCTATGCTTTCAGTGGTACAATAATAATAATTTAGACACAGTCCCTACCTTTAAGGGGCACAAAATTTAGTGGAAGAGGAAGATCTATAAGCAATATTTGGAGAATTTGGCTTCTTAGAAGTAATGCTTTAATTTAGGCATGGATGGATGAGTAGTTTTCTGAGGAGAGTGGAAAAGACATTTTAAATGGCAGAAGGAGAAAGAACAAACCAAAGAGGCCTAAGGGAATATTTCTTGATTAATTGATCAGTTGTTTGGAATGGTTAGAGCGTAGGGCACACAGGGGCAAGTTCCTAGAGATGAACTTGGGCGGGTAGGCTGTGTTAAGAATCATACTGAGAAATTTGGACTCTATGCCAGATGCTAGGGAACGATTGAAGGCATTAGACGAAGGGGTAATTGATTAGACTTGTGTTTTAGGAAGGTAACTTGGCACCTGTATGGAGGGCAGGTGGAGGGGTTGTGAGCCTGAGTTAGAGAGAACAGTTAATGGAAAATTCTGGATAGTGCAAGTGAGAGTGAGAAGGGTCTGGATGTTGAGCGAGAGGATGGATTCAAAAGACATTTGATATTTAAAAAAAAAAAAAAATGTCTTTATTGATTTCAGAGAGAAAAAGGGAGAGGGAGAGGGAAAGAGATAGAAACATCAACCATGAGAGGGTCATTAGTGGGGTGCCTCCTGCACGCCCCCTACTGGGGATGGAGCCCACAGCCTGGACATGTGCCCGGACCTGGAATCGAACCGCGATCTCTTGGATCCTAGGTCGATGCTCAACCGCTGAGCCATGCTGGCTGGGCAATTCAAGACACATTTGAGAGACAAAATGGGCAGGGCTTGGTGACCAACAGTGGAGATCTAGGGAAAGGGGAGGGTTCAGATTCATTCCCATAGGGCTTACTCTGTGCCAGCACTATGCTAAGCACTAAGAAGCAAAAACAGCCACGGAATGGGTTCTGTGTTTAAGCAGCTGGAAGGAGAGGCAAGGGAAATAATGACTGCACACGGTGCGATGTCACGCCTGCCGCGATAGAGACGTGCGCAGCAACAGCACGCAGGGGGCGGCCAGGAGAGAGCCTGCGTTCTAGCTTCCGTGACTTGGTGGATGCTAATGTGTCTTTGAATGAGGGAGGAAAGATGGAAGACGAGGAGTTTCTGGAGGTCTTTAATGTATTGGTTTTTATGTTCATGAGGCAGTTGGAAATTAAGATTTTCTAGCAATAGTCAAGCTTGTCCTGGATTTGCTAGAGTTTCAGAAAAAGAAGAAAAAAACCACACACCCAGTAGTCTTTAAAAGCCCTGCTGGCATGATATTTCTCCTTTGAAAATTTATTTTATTTTTGTGTGTGAATACACCTAGAGAGAGACTATTAATTGCCTCTTTACCTCCCACAGTCCTGACTTGGGTTTAAGAAATTCTCCCTGCACTAATTACAGGGGTTCTGTCTATTCACCCTGAAAAACTCTGGTTCAATTATTTAAGAAAAGTAGAAATAGCATGGAAGGCTAACCTCGTTTTTGTTCTGCAGGCGAGGGGATGATACCTTACGGGGTCTCACAATCAGCATCGCCTTCTGCAGCTCGGAGGGCCTCCTCCGTTTGCAGTGACCTTACCTAATATGGACTCAGGAGTGCTTTATGGGTCGGCGGAGATTTTTGCAAAACATTTCGTAGTTTGCAAGCATTAACGAAAGAGCCAAGTGTACATACATTAGCTTAAGCAACTATATGGAAGGCAAGTTTTACAAAAGGTGGATAGAAATTACTAACATAAAGACTGTTTTAAACTCTGTGTTTGTCTTTCTTAAAATAGGAAGTTTCTTCTAGGGAGCTCAAAGAATCTGGCCAATTACTGTCCAGTTTCAACAGCCATTTGGAGCCCGTAATATGCTAGTTCACTAGAGGACAATTATAACTCTGACGTTGGGAAGCAAGGACGACAGGTGATTATAGGTTTTCCATGCGGCAGTGGGAGAGGAGTTTCTGCACCGCGGCTCTCGGGAGGAGAGAGCGTGTCGCTCGGAAATGAGCGCCAACAGGCTCAAGGCATCGCTGTTCGGGAGCTTAGCGAAGGGCACCCGAGGCCGGCTGCGTTGGCGGGAACGCTGGCTCCCAGCCTTTCGGATTTCACTGAACAAGAGCACTGTGGTTTGGGGACAAAACCTGTCACTTACCAGTCCTCTGATTTATGAAAGGACGCTCTGACGCCTAAGCGTAGGAAGGACATTGTGGCAGTGACTGTCATGTGGGCAACAAAAACTGCAGCCGGACTACAGTCCCCAGCCCCCCCTGTGGTTCAATGGACGGCCTGGATGTGACAGAAGTGGAAGTGCCGTGTGACACCTGCTCCTGGTCCTTAACAGCCTCCCGCAGTGCTCTCCCTTAATGCCCCATGTGCAGGACAGATGTTTGTGTGCTGGGATGTGCGCTCCTGTGGGTGCGGGCGTGCGAAAGGAAGGAGGAATTGGGTGGGGGGCAGGAACGGGGGGAAAGTGGGAGATCAAGTGATGGTTTAGTATCAGTTTTCTTTGGGCTCCTTGGTTTGGGTTTCATTCCTCTGGTTGGAGGCCTAGGAGTGAAAGCTGAGCTGGGTCTGTGAGAAATCTGGTCAAAGGAGTGTGGTTAGCGGCTGCCAGAGTGGTTCAAGAGAGACTTTGGATCCAAGAAGAGCTGTTTTGGGGTCCGGGTGACAAAGTGTGGCATAGAGACCGGGAAGAGTTTATATTCTGTGCACTTCCTCCCGGGCCTTGGCAAGGCTTGGGCAGCCTGAGAATCGAGGGCTACGAGTACATCCCGAGCAGGCACACGAGTTGGCCTCTCTGGCTTCGTCTCTTCCCCTTGGGCCCCTCTCCCACTGCTCCAACTGCACTGGTCTCCTAGGCATTTCTGGAACAGGACTGCTCCCGTCTCAGGACCTTCGCATTTGCAATTCCCTCTGCCTGGGATGGTCTGACCTCAGGTTCTCCCGGCTCATTCCTTTCCTTCCTTCAGGTCTCTGCTAAAGTGTCATTTTATCAGTAAGTTCTTCTCTTATCGGTCTGTATCGCCTTCCACCTCTGCCCACCCACACTCATCCTTGACCCCAGTTGCCACCTGACACATTGTATATTTCTTTGCTGACCTTATTATGGACCGTATCTCCACACTAGAACATAAGTCCCAGGAGGACAGGTTTGTTTTGGTTGGCTTGTCTGCTTCTGTATCCCTGGTACCTAGAACAGTTCCTGGCCCATAAAAGGTCCTTAAAAAATATTAGTGGAATTAATACTGTTGTTGTTGTTGAGGCGCCCCTGAAATGGACATGCTGCTTAGTCCCATGGCCTTTGTAAAATATACCTCCCATTTTGCCAATTCCCTCTTGAAAACTTCTCTTTGCTTTCAAATAAAATTCAGACTCCTTTACATGGCCTGCAAGGCCTTCCCAGCCTATCTTCGTTAATATTGTTAGTCCAACCACTGGCTGCTCAATTCTTTCCACTGTGCTTTCCCACCCTGTTGAAATATTTGCAGTGCTCAGGGAACTGTGGTCTTTTTCACCTTTGGCATTTTGCACATGGGCCCTTTTTCCTTTGGAGATACTTTACTCCTTTAGATTCAGCTTCAGGCATAATTTCTTCTGGGAAGACACCCTCAAGGCTGAGTTGGTTCAGCATTGCTCAATGTTTACCTTCATCATAACGTCCATCATGGTATATTTTGATGCCATGCTTTATTATAATTTAGAGTAAGAATGTCTTAGTTGCCTTGGGCTGCCATAACAAAACGTCATAGACTGGGTGGTTTAAACCACAGAAATTTATTTCTCACAGTTCTGGAGGCTGGAGGTCCAAGATCAGGGTGCCAGCGTGGTTGGGTTCTAGTGAGAGCTCTCTTCCTGGCTTGCTGATGGCTACCTTCTCTCTGTGTGTTCACGTGACCTTTCCTTAATGCATGTGCATGGAGAGAGAAAGAGCAGGGGAGGTCGGGGGAGAGAGAGAGAGAGAGAGAGAGAGAGAGAGAGAGAGAGACCTTCCTTTTACAAGGCCACTAATCCTATTGGATAAAGACCCCACCCTATGATTTTGTTTAACCTTAATTACCTCCTAAAAGCCCTATCCCCAAATACAGTCCCATTAGAGGTTAGGACTTCAACATATGAACTTTGGGGGTGGGGCTGATGCACAATCCAGTCCATAGCAAAGACCCTGCTTTGAATTCTATTAAATGTCAAGCATCTACCAAGTGGAGACTAATATAGATGCATCCAGCGGGAGGCGTATGAGGCAGATGCGAGTGAAAGGGGAAAGGAGGCACCTGGAACTGGGCACGAAGGTGTTTGGCAGGGAAACTGGGAATCTGGCTCTCTTGTACCAAATATTTTGTTTCAAGGGTACTTGGTTTGGTAATGGTGAATGAGAGGGTAAGTTTAGCTAGGAAGGGCCAGGGGATGCTGTGTGTCTTGGGCTACAAGGACACTCCTGGGACTCGATCAGTGTAGGAGCATCAAGCAGCAACAAGGGAGCCAAGCGGTTATGCTGGGTCACTGGGTCCCCGGATTGGGAACCTTACTTAACGCCTCATGATTATTCCTGTACTCCCTAGAACTTACTTCCTCCTAGTCATGGCCTGCTGGAGTTTCCAGAGTAACCCCGCAAAATACAAAGAAAAAGCCACTTTATAATAACTGGCAATTGTATTATCAGCGGGATGTCAAGAGCCTCCAGGGCAGAGAGCAGTGTGATGTCTCAGCTTTGCACCTGGGTATATGACAGTCGCAGAGAAACCTCTCTTCCTGAGTGGAAGGGACAACTTTTGATGTTGAAACTCATGACAACCAAGGCAAAGAGTAGCTCCAGATTCCTAGTGCCTCAGGCCTTCTACAGTCAAGACCTGCATGAGGCTTCTGAATATCCAAACTGTCTAACTTTTATATACCATCGGGAACATGGGGGATTGTCAGGATGTCCTAACAGAGCTCTCCGCCTGAACAGAAGGAACAAAGCCTTTATATGCAGGTTTGCAGGGCAATAAAATAATTCTGCCTCATAACTACCAAATCCCAAATCAGTGGAAAGGCTGTGGATAGGATTTCAAGATTGTTCCAAACCGTTTTATGGTTTAAACTGTTGCTACTCACTTTCTGACGTCTGCCATGCTGATGTACTGTTCAGCCTTCACCCCCCGTGTGCCTGTGGGTCACGGCCAGCTTACATTATCCCGCAGGAAGCAGGGTGGCACAGAGCTTAGGAGTCCTGGGTTTGTGACATTTGGGCTTAGGCTCTTTAAGCTTCAACTTTCTTGTTTGGAGAAAGAGTTTAATAAGAGTCTGTCTCTTATAGGGCTTTTAATGAAATGATGCATAGAAATGGCCACATAGTAAGTGTCCAATGAGTGCACACCCCGCAGGGACAAGAGATGCTCTTACTATCTTCAGGTCGTTACACAGCTTGTAGCACAGAACAAGTGGTCAGTGATAATTCGGTGCATAAGGAAATAAACCACTGCACTTATCTAGACCACCGAAGGCCACACCTGTACCTGTTGAAAGTTGGAGATCTATTGAGGGTGCTGTGCTAACCTCTGGAGTTACAGTATTGACTAAGACTGTGCAGTTATGTTTCATTTTAAATGTCGTGGTGAGGCAAGTACACAACGTACCAAGGGAGGCTGTGGGAAGGGCCCTGTGATGGAACAAGCTTGTCCACAAATCCCTTAAGAAGAAATGTCTATACCCCCTCTCCTTGCATCTGGCTTGGTTCTGAGACTGTGTTGACCAGTAGAATGTGGCAGACATGGCCCCATCCAAGCTTTAAAGAAGTAGCAGCATCTTCCCTTGGAATGCTTGCTGTGAGGGAAACCAGCTGCCATGTAATGGGTGTGACTGTTCTGAGACTTCCACGCTGTGAGGAAGCCCAAGCTAGCTCTGTAGAGTGGCCATGGGGAGAGAGAGGCCCAGTGAGCTCTGCTTATTCAGCCGTTCCAGCGGGTGCCAACATCTGAAGAAGCCATCTGAGCTCTTTCGACTCCAGCTTGTATGATGTAGAGAAGAACCTGAGAATTCAACTGGAATCCAAAACCAAGTCCTCAGGCAGTTGGCCCCAGGCAGGTGGTCCCAGCCATCTCCAGTTACTCAGACCATCCCATGGCCATTTCGCTTCTGGTGTGCACAAGTCCTAACTTGCACGATCGTGAGCTTCGTAATATGATGGCTGCCTTACTACTTAGCTTGGGGTGGTATGTTATGTAGCCATAGGTAACTGGAACAGGACCCTGATCCAGACTTGCATGATAATTAATAAACTCTGTATGTCAACAATGCAGCATTAAAGCACGGGGCACAGGCAGACACAGAAGCTTGGGCAATGCCTGCTGCAAAATTATTCTCTCATTTCATGGTGAAGCCTGGGGCGAGGGCCTCCTCTGGCCTCAAGTCCTACAGCCTGTTGCTGAACTCTATGGAAAGTGCTGATTTTGATTCTTATATAAAACTGCTACCTGTGTGGGCCTGCTGGTCTCCTGAGGGCTGGTAGCACAATTTGCTCCCCTGGCCACCCTCCAGTGGCTCCACGGGTCATTGCTGCAGGCTGCTTTTTCAGCCATCCCTCAGCCCATGGTTCCGTGCCACGTCGCTACCCCAGTCTGCTACCTAATCTGTTTTGCTAGAGGTCCTGCCCCTCTCTCTTCCCACTAATTATTTTTCTCTGCCCATAGTTCCTTTTTTGGAATTGCTGGGTCGGAAGATCCTTCAAAATTTTATTCCTCCAATTCTCCTTCATGCTATGCTGCAGAATAGCAGGGAGATTCAGGGTTTGGGGTGCAGGCCCTGGAGTTAGACTGCCTGGTGTGAAGTCTGCTTCTGCCTCTTACAGTATCACCTTGCAGTCGCTCTGCTTCCATCTCCTCAACTATGAAGCGAGGGCAAGGGTAGTGCCCACCTCACCTAGTTGGCCTGAGGATGAAAGAAATCATTCATGTATAAGGCACAGGACAGTGCCCGGCATGTAGCGAGTGTCCAATAAATGTTGTCGACCTTTATTATTCATAACATGCACCCTGCAATATGGAAATAGCCGGCCAATTTACGGGTCTGCTCACCAGCTTCTAAATTCCTGGAGGACAGATAGCATCTTGAGTATTATCGCCTATCGCCTCCCTAACACCCTGCACAGTGTGTGACATATGTTAGGCGCTGAGTAACTGCTTTTTGAATGAATGAATGGATGCCACAAAAACAATTGAAAGACTGTGCTCTATCAGTGGCAGGTCAATAATATTATAAGAGAAAGGCAACAGAAGTTGGACAGTAGCTTAATGTAGAACATACTCTATATCATTCCAAGAGTCCAAAGGACAGAAAGTTGACTGGGAAGATGGGTGGAACACAACCATATCCCGATGCATGTTTCTCCTATGGTTTATTGTAATTACTGTGTGCTTAAGGTGCTTGGACCTGTAAAGCAGAAATGATCAGGTTCCTGAAGAGGTTGGGGTGTGGCGATCTTGAACCAGAAACACCTCGATTATTCATGGAGAGGCTGCATAAATGAATGCAGAGCTCCTTATTTATACATAAGATCTACCTTGTTCAAGAAAGGATTTAAAGTGGCATTCTGAGAATCATATAATAACGAAAGTGAAGTAAGGGAATTGAGTCCTAAGAAAAATATAGACTAAAATGCTAGATGAGGGGCGAGGTTTGTTCATGAAATGCTTCAATCCTATACATTTTTCCAGAGGTGGGTCACAAATCTGAAAATGAACTTTTTACTGGTTTTTATGTGAAAACCATAAAAACCAATTACACGAGTTGCACATTGGAATAGTAATGCTAACAGCTAGCATTTATCAAGTGCTTACTCCGTGCCAGCTGAGGCTCTAGGTGCTTTGAATGTATTAACTCCTGATCCTACATTGGTCCTAGGAGGTAGGTCTTGGTCCAGGTCATACAGTTGGTACAGTTTTGAAACCAGGCACCTTGGCCCCATGCTTTTAAAACCTACCAGTTGCTTAAAACAAAAACAACTGGGTCTCATATTAAGAACCTGGAGGAAATTTTTTCTTGTTAGTTCTTGAATTTCCCTGGGAATGTCATCTTGCAAGTATGGAGGACCCCTCCCCCCAAACAGAAAAGGAAATTAAATGCATGTTTCTCTAAGACAGTTCTCAAACTTGACCTCAGGTTAGCAGCGTCAGCCTTACCTGGCTGCTCGTCAGAAATGCAGACAGACGCTCCAAGGGCGGAGCCTAGCAACCTGCATTTGAACGAGCCTAGTAGGTCCTTCTGATGTGTGCTCCAGTCTGAGGCCTGCTGCTCTAAAGGGAAAGGGGCTTCTGGAGCAGGAGACATCTGGCTTCTCACGACCTTGGTGAGCAGCTCCAGGAGGCAGAATGGCTCATGAGATCATGGTGTCAGCCTCAGACGGATTGGACCCCTGTACTCACGCCCCTAGAAAACTGGGAGATGCCATGAAATCCAGTGGCTCTATTTCTGACACGCCCATCAGGCCGCCAGGAAAGAATGCAGTGACTACAAATGCCTCCTCCAGGCGGGGGCAGCACGCAATTTGACAAAGTGCTTTCCTTACATTTTCTCATGGGATTCTCACTCCACCGATGTGAATCAGAGATTTTTATATTGAGGAGCATTTACAAGTGAAGAATTAGGGGCTCGGGAAGTCTGATTTGCTCAAGGTCTTACGTCGATACACCTCAGAACCAGAACTCGAGTCTTACCGCGTCTGCCTCTGGTGATTTCTCAGCACTTTCCTCTCCTGCCCTCCTCCAGCCCTGCCCCCCGTCTGTCACCTGGATTCTTGCGGTGGCTTCCGTACTGGTTTCCCTTCCTCGACTCTTACCCCTCTCCAATCCATTCTTATTAAGTCATTCATTTAACCTTTTTCTTTGAACACCTTCTAGATGCCAGGCACTGCTCTCAGTGATGAATTATGGCAGTGATCAAAGTCACAGAGCAGTGATCAAAGTACTCACAGAGCTGGCAGAGCAGCAACTGGGATCTCTTACGATTTTAATACAGATCATGTTTCTCTTGTGTTTAAAACCAGGCCAGATTCCACGAGTAGGGACACAGACATTTCCTCTCAGGGCGGGGAGCGAGGGGATGGGGCAATGCCAAAGAGTTGGTGGACTAACTTATTCCATCGTGAGCTCTTTCTATGGCCTCTGCTGGCTCACTGTTTTTGCCTCACCATGACATTTAAAGTGAATTGGAACTGTCCAACTTTAGTCAACACTGTAACCCTAGAGGCCAGTATAGCACCCTCAATAGATCTTTGTTGAGTGGATCAATGAAAATTAAAAAGTTTTGTCCTTGCCCGGCCGGTGTGGCTCAGCAGTTGAGCGTCGACCTGTGATCCACGAGATTGTGGTTTGATTCCTGGTCAGGGCACATGCCCGGGATGCGGGCTCGATCCTCAGTGGGGGCGTGCAGGAGGCAGCTGATCAGTGACCCTCTCATTATTGATGTTTCTATCTCTCTCTCTCCCTCTTCCTTCCTCTCTCTGAAACCACTAAAAATATATTTTAAAAAAATGTTTGCCCTATATTTTGGATAATTCCAAGGATTCTGAAAAACATGAAGCAAAACACGAAGCTCTAGGAGGGACCACATCTGTCTTGTTCACTGTTCCTTCCTCTGCAGGCAACACAGTTCCTGGCACATATTTTAGGTACTGAACAGCTGTCTGTGGAGTGAATGAGCAAATGCATGCACATATATGTATGTATGAGCCTAGTTCCACTGCCCTTTCAATGGCACCAAAGGCGATTGTATGTGAACCTCAGGACTGTTTTCTGTACCAGCTGCAGAGCCACCTCCATCTCTGTCCTTCCTGCTCTTCTTGAATCTCTAGCTCCAGGGAACTGGATAAAGTCCCATTCCCCAGCCCTATAAATCATGTTTCACACATGTTTTCTCAGATTCTTGAAGTAGGAGTAGGGGAGAAACATTGTGAGTTTTAAAATGCCCTCAGCTCAGGAAAAGAAGTGTCTTCAAAGCTAAAAGGTCTCTCAGCTTCAATATTTGGACTTTTGAAGCTTTTCCAGGCTTTTCATGTAGGGGCACATTGGAAAATAGGAAATAGGAGAAGGCCTTGTATAATAATGTAGAAAAAGCCGTAAGTGTGTGAAGCTTTTTCCTCTGTGCCCAGGAGAAGTGCAAAGGGGGACGTTGTGAACCTTTGTAGGGGTTACTGAGAAGCTCAGAATGAGGGCCAAGTCCTGCAATGGAACTTCGCTTTTCAGCTCCATAGGATGGTTTCTTCTTACTCTGGTGAGTTTACTCTGCGTACTTTGAATTCAGGATTTGCTTACACAGGACCAGGACAATTGCTTGTTCAGTAAGGGAGTCCTCTGAATCTGTATCTTTGGTTTAAGCATTCCTTCAGATCTTGGGACCTTTATATCAGACTGCCTACCACAGATCTCTCCTGGATATCCCACAGTTATTTCAAAATTCCATTACAGGAATTGACCTCATTCTGAGATTCTTGGTAACAGCTACAAAGGTTCACAAAGTCCCCTTTTGGATTTCTCCTGGGCACATAGAATTTCTTCTCTGCTCCCAGAAATGAGTCCTTTATTCTATATGTCCTATCAGGATCAAAGGCACCCGGTCCAAGCAGCCAGTCACCTGAGCAGAAGCAGGACATCGCCCTCCAAGCTTTCCTAATATTGATGGTAACGGATGATGTTTATTGATAGCTTCCTATTGCCGGGTACCCTGTTAAGCATTTTCTGTTCATTTACTCCCTTAGCTATCACTTCAGCCCGTGACTAAAGACAAAAATAATGCTGTTACCTCCATTTTATGGATGAGGAGACTGAGATGATAGCAGAAGTATCCTGCCACTTTGCTTGCAGTTCCCTTCCATCTTTTCTACTACTTGGCAGCCTAACTCACCTTCTAAACATGCAGATGTAATTGTGCCATCCCTTCCTTAAGGAACTTCACTGACTCCCCGTTGCCCTCAGATTACAGCCCAACTTTAGCCAGGAGTATAGGGCTCTTCGTGAGCTAGCTGGTCACTGAGCCCCTGTCTGTCTCTAGGGCCTCCTACCTGCCTCCACCTCCGTGTCCTAGCCATGCTGGATACTTGCAGCCTTTGGAAGAATGCGTATTTCCCCTAGCCTCATTCAATTCTCTGTTCATTCTGTAAATCCCTTTGGGGAGCCCACCTTGTGCCAGGGCCGTTCTTGGCTCTGGTGATGTAGTGGTAGACAAAACAGATGAAGTCCCTGTCCTCATGGTGCTTATATTCCAATGGAGAAATTAGTCAGTACACAGGTGAATAGCTAAATATGTGATGTAATGTCATAGTCCTGAGTGCTGTGTGGAGAAATACAGCAGGGCAGGCAGATGGAGGGTGATGGAAGGGTCCTCTCTATTTTATGTAGGATTGTCAGAGAAGGCACTTTGCAAAGGCCCTGAGATGGGAGCTTTCCCAGAATGTTTGAAGAACATCAAGGAGGTCAGTGTAGCTGATGGTGAGCCAGGGGCACCGTGGAAGGAAGGGACCCCTCTAATACAGCAAGGGCCTGCCATGTAAGGTCCTTAGACCATGGTGAGAACTTTGAATTTTCTTCCAGGTGTTATAGGAAGCTACTGGAAGTCTGAGGGCAGGGAGTAACGGAAGCTGATTGACATTTCAAAAGGATCTTGCTGACAGCTGTGTGACTGACTGTGCTGTAGACCACAGTGGGGCCAGAATGGAAGCAGGGAGGCCACCCAGGAGGCTCGTGTGTGTCTCTTTTCCCACTTCAGGAATGCCCATCCCCCACCTCCCTCTTCGCCATCTGGTGACAACTATCTGGCTTTCAACACCCATCTCAAAAGTATCGCTATGCAAAAAAACACCCTCAATTCTCTTCTTCTCTACCATCCAGACACAGAATTGTCCCTCCCTGTGAAAACAGGGCCGAATCTCAATAGTCTGCAGTTATTTGTGTGAATGTCTGATTTTCCTGGCTGTGAGCTCCTTATGGCCAGGATCTATTCTTACTTTTCCATGTGTTCCTAGCTCCCTGGTGTGGCACCTGATACTCGCTAGCACTCAAGCTGAGTTTAATGAATGAATGAATGAGTGAATGAACAAATGAGCAGCTTGTTTGGCTAACACTAAACATCCAAATGCTTGTTTGATGGAACAAAGGGAGGCTTTAAATAATTCAATTCAGCTAAATAGGCCAGCTTTAGAATCTAATGTGCAGATGTAGAGGCATCCGATTTCTGAAATCGTGGAAACTGGATTTGCGGAGGCATGGGGCAGTCCCTTGATTACAGTGCCATCTGTTGGAAAGGGCTCAAGGCTGATCGCTCCCTTACCAACCGTTGTTGGCAATCCCATCAGCATTTACGGTGGGCCTGAGGACCTGCCTTCTAACGTGCAGTCAGCAGCTGCAGGTTTTATGTATGTCTATGCCTCGCTTAAAATAAACCTGGTATGAAAAAAATCTTTTCTTTTTTACACAAATGACTGAAAAGTGATTGGTTTGATGGAGTTAAATCATTATAGGATTCCTTTAACCAATGGGTTCCATAATGCATTTAATATGATTTGAGAAAGAAAAACATTTACATGCAACTTCTAAGGGCCCTTGAACAATTAGATTTGAGCAGTTCTAACTTAGTTTCCATCAACAATACTAATCGGCACCCCTGCTAGGCAGTTCTCTGCTGGTGTGTGGGAGACAGAGTGGGAGAGAGCAGACTCTGGCTCCCAGTCTAGACCTGCTGTGTCTGAAATGTAGCCCCTGGCCATATGGGGCTACTGAGCACTGGAAATGTGACTAACGCAGCTGAAAAACTGGATTTTTAACCTAATTTAATTTGATTATAATTAATTCAAATTTAAAAACAGATTTCGATTCAGCCTCTGGAAAAGTTCTAAGCATGTTTGGGACCACTTGGGTACATGGATTTGCTTTTCAGCTATACATTTTACGAACTCTAAATACAGACCAAATATTCCTGATGGAAACTCAGTGTACCAATTAACATGTATTTTATATACACTGACTTTGAAGGCTTTAGTACAAAACGATGTAAAATTTCTCGTGACTGCCTTTTCATACTGATTCCATGTTGAAATAGAATATGTTGGATATGTTGGGTCAAAATATGTTAAAATTAATTTCACTAGATTATTTTTTACTTTTTAAATGTGACTATAAAACAGTCTAAGTGACATGCATGGCTCTCATTATATTTCTAGGGAACGGTGCTGGCGTCTGTCCTGGGGATGCCCATTTCTCTTTACCACACCCCCTGTTGTATGTGAGACCACACAGCTGAACAGACCTAATGCGCCAATGACTGGCTTTTGATCCCATCTAATTAGACCAGGATTGAACAACCAGGGTTGAGAACCAATGTTATAATATTGGGCTCCCTGCATGGCCCCTGACGTGGGCTCTGTCTCTATAGATGTGAATAAAACATCAGAAAGACTCCATCAACCCTGCTGGAAACTTCTTCATGCTGGGTCAACCCAATTCTCTTACCTAGGAATTTAGAACCAAGACGTGTTAGTAAAAAGTTGTAGGATATGGCCCTGTAAGGTGATATGTCAGGGATCGCCTCGTAGTGACCCAAAGCCTTCCTTGGGAGAGCAGGAGCCTTGCAGAGGACACCAGTTTGCAGAGTGGAGAGGGGCCCATGTGCAGAGCCACAAGTCTGCGGAGAAACACAGTGGGACCCAGCTGCACCTCCCACGTGGAGTTTGGTGAGATTCCCTTGGGCCGTTGTCACAAATCTCTCTTGGTTTAACCTAGTTTGACTGAATTTCTCTTTCTTAAAGCCAGTGACTTCCACACACACCTACACAGGCTCATACCATGATTGGGAAATGAGCAGAACATTTGTAGAAATAAAAAAGGCATCAAAAAATACACACAGTGAAATTAGAGAAATGAGCATGTATGTGAAGACGGAGGGAAAGAAGAGGGGTCCTCAAACTGTGGTCTGGGGATTACTGGGGTACCCTGAAAATGTTTTCAAAAGGGCCTCTATAAGGTCAAGTTTATTCCCCTAGTATTACGAAGACATTACTTGCTTTCCTTGCTCTCATTCTCTCATGAGTGTCCAGTGGAATTTTCTGGAGACAACGTGACTCATGATATAGCAACAGATTAAAGGCAGAAGTGCATATGAGAACCCAGCTTTCTTCTGCTTTCTTCTATTAAACCACATATTAAAGAGATTTATAAAAATGTCAATGCTACTTTTCTCACCAGAAAAGTGATTCTTCCAGAATCACTTTTGGATTCTGGAAAATAAAATTTTTTTATTAAATGATATAGTTTATCTTAACATATAAAGAGTTTATTAACCATTTTAACATTTCTCTGTTTTAATTGCTCACATGTTAAACATCAATAGATATAACCCATGTAAACAGAAGCTCTTTGTTTTCCTCCATAGTCTTTTAAGAGTATAAATGGTCCTCAGCAGAAAATAGTAAGATAAATCAGCAAAGGGTTCGGGAGGGAGACCTGGTTCAGTGTTGCTCTGAGATTTTATTTTCTGTTCGTAATGCCTGAGTCTCAAACAGCAGCTAAGCAAAGCTGTGATGACAGCGGTTCTCAGCCATGACATCCTAAACAACTTAGGGGACTAAAAAGAAATACAGATCCCCAGGCCCCTGCCCCCAGATACTTGGTCATAAAGCTTGAGAGGAGATCCAGGAATCTGTATTTAACAAAGCACCTCCGGTGTTTCTTTGCAGGACGTGCAAAGAGGAGCAGAGAAAAGACACTGTTTAATGGCAGAGAGATGGGCCGCACTGCAGGGAATGAAAGCAGACGGGGGTGCCTTCCCCAGCCTGGCTTCGGACCTTTTTCTGGCAGCTCTGTGGGTGAACCGGGGCTGCGTGAGAGGCTGGCCGGGGTCAGGGAGAGCGGCAGGCACCCCGGGGTGGCCTCCAGGGTGGCCTGCTAAGGCAGCTGCGAGAGCAGGTGACGTGGGTTCACTCACGGGTTCTCAAGGGCACACCCTGAACCCCAGGAATCCACTGGAGTTGAGAATTGGAAAAGATGAGATGTTATAAACATGAGCTGGTCCCTGTGCTCTCACTCACAGCTAGGTCTGACCGCACTGCTAGAAATCATAATGTCTTTAACGCTTACTATTTTCTAACCATTCCACTTTTATGTAATATGTCATTTAATTCTCACAATAGTCTAATGGGATAAATACTTAGTATTTGCTGGGGAGGAAACTGAAGCTAGCAGATGTTAACTTGCCTAAGGTTAGAGTAAGGGGGAGAGTTGAGATTCAGATTCAGGATGGCTGACCTCACAGTCGGTGTGCTTGGCTGCTCTGCTGTGGACAGGCTCCCCCTGGACTGCTTGCTCTTGACACATGGATAGACTTGGCCTTTTGAGGGAGGTATGGTTGCCCCTCCAAACCATCCTAAAGTTCCCATGTCCTGTTAGGTGGTACATTTACTCAAAGCTGATGCTTCCCCTCCTGTCTACATGCAAAAGCCAGCCAGGTCAGCTCTGTCCACAGCCCTGGGTTCCATGCCTGTGCTAGAAACACATCTACTCAAACCACAGGCATCCCTGGCTCCCCAGCCTCCTGAGCAGATGCCCAATACTTGTAGCCTCTTCGGACTGCACAGCGTGTCCAAGGGCATCATTTTACTTTTCAGCAAGTCTAATTAAATTCATGTCTAATAGTTGCCAGAGCTCTCCTTCAGGAGGCTAATTAAGGGATTTTTGCACCATCGCCAATGGAAATGCATTCGAGTTCTCACCAACTTTGGCAGCATGCTCCTTTTTATATCTGATCAAGATTTCTCTGGACTCACCTTGGCCCATTTCCTCCTTGTGTCACTTTGCAAGAGAAGGAAAACTGCTGATTTCCATCCCCTTTTATCCTTTATATGATTGAAAATCTCAGTCTTCTCTCCTTTACTGAATTTGGAAAATAATGTATCGTCTTTTCTTTTGGTTAGCCTTTCCTTTTAGAATGATGTCTTAGTTTTCTATGGCTGCCATAACAAACTGCCACAGACTTGGTGGCTTAAATAACATTAGTTTAAAATAATCACCTATTTAAAAATAAAATGTACTGTTTTACTGTTCTGGAAGCCAAAAGCCCAAAATCAGTTTCACTGAGCTAAAGTCAAAGGGGTCCTTTCTGGAGGCTCTGAGGCAGGGGATGCGTTCTCCAACCTTTACCAGCTTCTAATAGCCACCTGCATCCCTTGGCTCATGGCCCCTCCATCTTCAGAGCACATCCCTCCCTTCGCTGCCTCCATCATCTCATTGTGTTTTGCTCTAACCCTGAATCCTCCTGGGTCCCACTTATAAGGACTCTTGAGATTGCCTTGGGCCTGTCCAGATAATCCAGGAAACCTCTTCTCAAGGCCTGAAATCTTCAACACAATTCCTTTCCATATATGATAAAATTTACAAATTGCAAGGATTAGGATGTGGGCATATTTGGGGGAAAAGGATCATTATTCAGCTGACTGCAAATGGGCACGTCCAGGCTGGAGGAATCTCCTTTTTGGTTGAATATCTCATGGTAATTTTATTTTGCCAGGCTTGTAACTTTTTACTGATTACCCTTCAGAAAATTATATTTCTACAAAAGTAATGCACAGTCAATGCAGAAAGTTTAGAAAATGGAGATAGTTAAGAAGACAAAGGCAAATATGCATTTCATATAACCACCCAGAGGTTACTTAAGTTTTTGGAGGAATCCACTCACCTACATGAGGGAAACTCTGTAAGTCACTAATACTCCATGAAAGTTTTCAGAACTTGGCATCCAAATGGCATCCTGATCCTTTTTGTGACAGGAAACTGCAACCCTCAGTTGGACAAGGACTTGCCAGAAGTTGACGTGGTGCCAGGATGGGCGCCAGGCCCCTTGCCCCCCACCCAGCTGTCTCTTCCCCTCGATTGTCTTGCTCTCATTGGCTGGCCTGCCTTTCCCAGGTGCCTCTGTGGAGCTGGATTGGCAGCCACGCTGGCAGTGATAGGTGGCCCTGGGAGTCCCCCGAAAGGGTACTTTCGAGCCACTCTGAACATGCAAGTTAAAGGGAACGGCTGCATCTGGGAGGCTGCAGAAGCTTCCATCCGAGGAGGTGCTGTCTGCCATTCTGTCCCTGTGTGTGCCCCTTCCACTGCCACAGTCTGCCTCAAACCTGTCATAATACGGGAAGCCGCCTATCAGAAAGGCCACTTCCAGCTGTTCTGGTCTAGGCCGACTTTACAGTGATTCCCTCCCACTTTCCCCAAACGTGCCCATTAGGGAGGGAAGGGTCCCCACCGCAAGATTGCTCCATGATGGCAGCAGGACACAGACAGCCAAATTTATGTCAGAAAGCTGAAATCAGTTATTGCCGACAACAGTAATAATGGTGTCTCGAACATGACCTAGTTTACTGCTCAGCACCTAGTCTGAGTTGATAAATTCTTCCTGAGAGACTGACGGGTCATGTAGGCATCTGAAGGGGCAATAGCAGTAGGGCTGTGGTGGGCACAACTCCCGGGGGACAGAAATAGAGGGAGGGAGGAGGAAGGGAGAGAGACAGAGAGTAATAATAAATGCTACCATTTATTGACAGGCACTGGAGTGTGTATTTTAAACACATTTTCTCTAACCTTCTCCACAGTTATGCAAAATAAATATCATTATCTCCATTTCAGTGATTAGAAAACCAGAGCCCAGAGAAGCTAAGTAATTCACCCAAGGCCACACAGCTAGTAAATGGAAAGGCCCAGTTCAGGCCCAGTTCTGTCCGATTTCAGAGCCCAAAGCTCTTCACAAGTTGTGTCGCGTCTCCTTTATCATGTTTATCATGCTCAGCTGGTGTCTCCAGGGTCTCTTTCACGAAAGGGCTATAAAGCTATTTCATACGCATCCTAACTAGCAGTGGGCTAGAACCTCATTTGGATTAGTTATGGAAAATGGAGCGTGCCTGAGACAGGAGCCTGGAGCTGCCAAGGGAAGGGTGGGTGTGTGCTTGTGCGTGAATCTTAAATTGTGCCCACTGTCGTGGCAGCCTGTATCTGTGATAATATCTTATTAATTGTGGCCCTACATCTCTGCTGGCAGCCTCGTGTAATCCTGAGGCAGTAGGCTAGAAAGTGAGTAATGAGAATAATTTCTTGATCGATGGGGTTGTTCTTTCCGGATTTTAAAGGGCCTTGTTAAAATGATAGAGTCTCATTTTCACACTGTACCTCCAATATCTAGATAGAAAAACCCGAACAAAAGAAAACATTCCAGACACTCGGAGGGAGGACGGCCTCTGGAGCCAGGCACCCTGTTCTGCCCCCTCACGCTGAGCCAGCTGAGCCAGCAAGCTCCCGGCCACAGCTGCTCACCAAGTCCAGTCAACCACATGTGACGCTGGGCCGTGGCCCTGAAGGGCCTCGCCTGCCCTTCTCTTTTGCCCTCACCGTTTGCTTGCACATGTCTCTGTCTCTGATCAGTCACCACTTAGTAATGAAGCTCCTAGCATGCCTGTCATTGTGTGTGCCTCTCCCGTTTGCTAGTCCATGAGCTTAGCCTGGGGCCTCACAGGGAAGCAGACAGGCCAGCGATGGGCATGGAAGTGGTTCGGAGTAACTGGAAAAGCCCATGTGGCTGGAGTAATAAGGACCTGGGAGGTGAAGCTGGAGTTTTATGCAGTGGAGCAAACCGGGCATTTGCCAAGTTTGTAACTTCTGCTGACTGTGGTCATCTCTTCTACATTTGCGGAATTTCCACAGCATGCACTTTACCTCCTAAAGTGGACACCAGATCACTCTTTTCCCCAACTTCCTTAGTAGTAAGGACACAGCCCTGATCTAAGCTCAACAATCAGACACCCCAGCCGATGTGATTTCTTTTCAGAAGAGAGCAGGGTGAGGGAGTGGGTACCACGTGGAACCCATCCTCGGGGGGGCGTGGTGGCAGAGTCATGGATCTCAGAAACATCTGGTGGAGGTTCTAGCATCCAGTGCTCAGCAAGGGAGGGGTGAACTGGGCAATCTGTGTGAGGGATGATGTCAGGGAGGGAGGGTCTGGGTGAGGTTGGCTCCTGGCTGGGGAACTGCCTGACTGTCTCTCCCAGAGGTTCTCTGAATTACTGACTATCCTCCAATACATTCCTTTGTGCCTAGTCCTGCTATTCTGGGTCTGTCCTAAGACTCTTGACAGCCCCACGAAGCCAGGCTCTAGAAGGTCCCGCAAGTCCTGATAAAGACTTTGATCTTTACCCTAAAAATAGTAGTAAGTGATATAAATACTTTAAGTAGATTCTTTGGGGGAGAGTGATATATTCAAATCTATCCAAGTGCATTCAGGTCACCCTAATATATTCTAGACTCTAAAACATCTTACCGGCTTGGCGAGCCAAAGAGCAGCTCGCGTTTTCTATACCGTGTTGGTAAGTTGTGGCTGGTGGGGGTGTTTGTTCTGATAGAAAAGAAGCACAGATACAGTTTTGGAGTTAGATGGGGGTAATGAATGGGTTTATATCAGTGCTTCCTAGTATTTTTAACACCATTTTCACGTCATTTAACATAGCATATGCAATGATGATTTTATTCCTACAGCGTATTGGAGAAATGAGGAAGACTGCTCACTGCTGGAGGCAACTGGCCTGGGGTCTCCAACTTCCCCAAAGCCCCAACCAGTGTGGAGGGGCTCAACATCTGGAAGCAGCTGTAAGTCACCTGCGGCACTCAGTGTGGCCTGATGGGGGAGTCAGGAGGCTCTGGGTCAGAGGGCAGGGGGTGGAGTTGAACCCCTGTGGCCTCCTTGCCTGTGCGGCTCCTCTCTTGCATCGCTCTTGGTCTCCGTCCACCTGTCCGTGGTCTTATTGCTGCTCCACCGATTGTGTTTGTTCTGAACGCCACGTGCTGCTTTTAAATGGCCAAGCAGCTGAGGGCTCATGGGCTGTCTTTGGGGTGGTCCACGCTGGACCCAGCCTTCCGTCAGTGTACAGGTTGTAGGAGCTGTGTCATGTCACCACCGTCTCTTTGTCATCCCTCTGTCCAACAAGGGCTATTGGTGGGGAATTTCCTGTTTATGAGAGACCACGGTTCAGTCATCTTTCAATTAAACTTAATAAGAAAACAGAACTTGGAATTCCACTTGGAGGAAAGGGCATCTGAATCTGGAGAGGTGTTGGAGGTTCAGGGAAACAGCTGGCTTGAACAAGGTCACAGATTAATTGGAACTGGGTTTAATTAAAGCCCTATGGGCATCTGGACAACTTTGCCAACAAAAGGGATAAAGTGGGTGTCCTCGAAAGGTCCCTTTCTCTGCTGGGCACTCATCTTCCAGTTTGGGCCTTGGTTCCAGCTGCTGTGAGAGACTCCTGTGCCTGAGAGCTCTTCCAAGTCAATTATTCAGGCTTCTCTATGGCTGGTTAGTTCGGTTAGAGAGCTATTCCAAGCTCTCCAAGCAGAGGCTTAATCCCTATGTGGGCCCTTAGCTTCAGTTCTGCAGCCCTACGATGTATTTCCTCATATGGGGCGAGATCACACTTCTTGGGCAAGAACTGGATATAGGCTGCAGGGTGAGTGCTCATGTCCCAACCAACTGCCGTTGGCCCTCCCGATCCGCGGGTTTCCCATCTGTGGTTTTAACCAATTGCAGATTGAAAACATTCAGGAAAAAAATGTCAGGAAGTTCCAAAATGCAAAACTTGAATTTGCCATGTGCTGAGCACTACACTGAATCCACAGAAATGAAGCGATGTGTAGGCGCACCCTGCGGTAGCCTTTATGCAAATACAGGTTGTATGCAAACACGGCCTCATTTTATCTAAGAGTCTTGAGCAGATGCAGATTTGGGTGTCTGGGGGGGGAGGGGGCGTCCTGGAGCCAGTCCCCCTGAGGATTCGCAGGGATGACTGTATCTCCTTTCTTATAGTTGAGCCAGGCATGGCTCCATGTGCTGTTTGAGTCACAGAGATGTTCAGCTAGTGGGTCCCCATGGGCCCCTGGGTGCTAGACCCTTGTGAATAAATTTACTCTTGAGAACACCACCGGGGCAGCCCAGGAGGTCATGCTCTTCTTCCTCAAATCCTGTTCTACAACTGGCTGCCATCTGGAAAGTAGCTGAAGAACTAATTCCTACTTAATTAGCAATGACCAACTGACCAACAGTGGCTTACAGCGTGACCCATATGAGAAATGCTTATAGTTTTGACAAAGGCCATGCATTTTTTTTTTTTTTTAAACCAGTGATTTTCAAACCACCATGGAGCAGTATTTAGGGCTGGGTAACCAACCCTCTGGTTTGCATGGAGCTGAGAGGGGTTCCCAGGATGTGGGGCTTTCAGTGCTAAAACCTATAAAGTCCTGGGCAGACTGGGGTGAGTTGGTCACCCTAATTTATGATTTTTAGGAAAAGTGAGTATGTCAGGCAGAGGGGTCAGGCTAGGATGGCAGTGCCAATGGGACGCTGAGCACAGTGATCTCAGGGTCCCTGCCTTCCCTTCAGCCAGAACAGCAACACTTTTTGTGTTTCATATTTTGAAGTTGTGGATAAGACTTCCCTTGAAAGGCATTTGAAAAGAGAAGGGGGATCAGAAAGAGTATTTAAGGAAGAAAAGCAGGGGCAGGTATCAGGGGGCAGAGACGTTCTGAGGCCCCCCACTTTTCTCTAAGGGGCATCACTATTCTGCAGACATGAAAAGCTGACTTTGGCTGAAGTCACAGCAGAGAAAGGAGGGGTTACCTTGTCTGGAGGGTCAAAGGGAGGAGGCTGCTTTGGGAGCCTGATGATATTTGACACGACCGTTTGTGTGTTTCTCTGTATCTCCACCTTTCAGATTCCCTCGCTTTCCTCAGGTGGTAAATTTCCTTAACCTCAGGAGGGGTTGTGTCATGGTAGAATGCAGAAGCTGCCTGCGGTGCACTTTTTGTCCAGGCTTTTTTTTAAAAAATGTATTTTTATTGATTTCAGAGAGAGGAAGGGAGAAGGAGAGAGAGAGAGATAGAAACAACAATGACGAGAGAGTCATTGACTGACTGCCTCCTGCACGCCCCCCACCGGGGATCGAGCCTGCAACCCTGGTACGTGCCCTGAACAGGAATCGAACCACGATCTCCTGGATCCTAGGCTGATGCTCAACCACTGAGCTACTCCAGCAGAGCCAGGCTTTTGTTTTTATAAGTCTCATTTCATTGATGCAATTATGTTAAGTATCTTTGAGTACTATGGAAGGGGGTAGAGGGAGGACTTCTGTAAATTTTAGGGGACGAAAGACTAAAGGTCTTTGAACATCAAGGAGGCAAAGAGGTGGTAAAACCTCAGAAGACAATAGTTCTTTCTGTGCACATGTGAACTTGAATCCAAGTTTTATATATATACATTTGTGATCTGATAATCTTATATATGTACATTTATAATCTCATAGTCTTATATATGTATATTTTGATACATGTGTTTTAATATTTCAAATGTAATATGAAAGGATGAACCCCCTTCCTCTGGAGACTATTAGGAGAGTTGCTAGTTTTCCTAGTCTCCATAAAAGCCCAGTCCCCCAGGTCACCATTGTCACCATGGCCCTTAGTTCCAACCCACCCTGTTCGCGTCCCTGCCCTCTCCACCCCCCGTCTGTTACGACTCGGAGCGCTCAGGTTATCATTAGCTAATGCCCCTGGATCCTCAGCATCTTCTCTGAGTGCTGTCATTTTACCCTGAAAGAAACAAGCTGTCCCCTGATGATACCGTTGGCTCTGCAGACCTCTTATGTGAACCTTGCATCTGTCATAAATCAGAGCCTGGAAGCGGAGCGTGTACCCTTCATCTTTCCTCCGGCTGTTTCCAAATGATTTCTTCTCTATCTCAGAAGCAAATCTCCTTCTAGCTTTAAGACAATGGAGCAGGGAGGCATTTCCCTTACCCACTCTTGCATTTACGACTAAATGAAGGGAAAGAAACAGAAGATCAGGTTCCATCTTAAAGAACACTAGGAGGCATCTATGACTCCCAATCATAAGATTTGAGGAAAGGCTGTCAAAAGCAGTAAAAGCCAAACACTGGCTCTTCCTCCAGAGGGGCTGTCTGTGGCCGCTGATCTCAGTTGAGGCCCGCAGTGCGGTTCTTCACCGCCGGCCACAGCCCCTAAGGACGAAGCTTTCCTGTTTTAGTTAAGATGAAGTTCAAGGGCATCTCACAGGGCGTCCAGAATAACAGCTAGTAGTTTGCTTCTCTTTCATGCAAGAGAAGCCCAGAGGTTTTTCGTCCAGGGCTGGTAGTGGCTCCACTGCTATCAAGAAATTAGTGTGTTGTTTTCTTTTTGGCCCCACCATCCTGGTGTGTGGCCTTCCTCTTTCTGGTAATCTCTCGATCTGAGAGTTGACTGGAACATCAACCGTGACATCTGTATTCCAGTCAGCACAAGGCGGTATAACCAAAGCTTTCTCTATTGTTTTATCAGAGACTTTTGAGGCAGAGCAGACTTTTGAGGTTACCCCAGAACGTGCCACTTTGGTTTGTGCATTATTTCGAGCTGAAGTCAACCGGAGCCCAGCAGGCTCGGGAAGCGCTTTTTACCTCCCCGATGGCTGCCTACCATAATTTAGACGGGGGGCCCGTACCGGGAAGAGAGCTATTAACAGAGCTAACCTTTCATATCAGAAAGACTTCTCTGCGTGGCAGGGCAAATGTTTGTTTCTCAGACATCTGCTCCTCTCATCTTCCCGTGAGTTGTCCTTCTGCGTTCAGAGCCCCAAACCCCCACCCCTCTCCTTAGCTCAGGATGGGGTATGAGCCTCAGCTGCCTGACTGCTGGGAGTCTCATGTTTTTAGGGGGCTTCTGTATGTACAACATTTATTTTTCTCCTGTTAATCTATCTCATGTCAATTTAATTTTTAGATCAGACACAGAGCCTAGAGTAGAAGAAGGGAAAGTTTTCTGCCCCCTACACTTTCCAGAATTCCTTTCCCATGATAGCCACAAGAACCTGATTACATTCACATCTAGGAAAAGGTCACCTTTAAGCAGCCTATGTTGCTACCTCCAATGATAAAGCAGCTCAGATAAGAGGGAAAGAGAGTGCATCGCAGTAGCCATTAGTGGTCTTGGTCTTTTTCTTGTTTGGGAGAGTGTGTGAGGGCTGGTTACAGGGACTTTGCTGGGCCTCGCCGGGAAAGGGGACAGCAGGCAGGCAGGGCTGAATGAGAAATCACACAGACGAGGCACAGTGACCAGAAGGAAACAAACTGCAGATGAGCTGGGGTGGGACAGAGAATCTGCACTGTGAAAAGACAGATGGCTACTGGTCACTGTTGGCTGCGGTAAAGAAAAAGCTAAACAATTTAATTCCACTCACAGCTTCATATACTAGAGAGGATTCTTTCTAGTTTGGTGAGTCCCCTATATATTTTCTGCAGGTATTTAACAGAGCGAGGACTTATCTCACTCGTGAGTAACAATGGAAGAGGGATGACCACACAATCTACAGAAAGACACTGGAGGAAAAGGGGGAAAAAAAGAAAGATGTTTTGTTTGGGTGGTGAAGTTATACTCAGGGACGGGTTATGTCTTGGTCAACAATTTATTGAGCACAGGTTCGCTGTGGGAATTATAATAATTTCACAAGCCAATAGCACACAGGATAATATCACTTAATAAGCCAAATAAAGAAATAACAGACTCCAAACAAATGATGGATTAATCACAAGATTGTTCCAGGCAAGGGGAGGTGAAAGGAATAAAGTTCAGATTTAGAGGTGTACCTTTATGTGAGTTTGGAGAGATGGCTTAATTAACCGTGAGCTTACTTCCAGCTGCCAGTGCCAAGTGGCAGTCCCTTGTTGCTAGGGAACAAAGGCTCTGGAGTTGGTGGACAGGCCAGGCTGCTCTGAGGGTCGTCACTCCAGGGACCACTGCACGGTTTAGCACCACTGCCAACCAAAGGGTTGTCTTGGCCGTGTCAGGAGCAAATGTCTCAAGATAGGTGGAAAGCTGTTTAGACCAGCAAAGTGTCGCCTTGCCGAGAGGGAAACTCTCAAATAGCTCAGTGAATTTTCACTAAGCGAACAGGTTAGTGTAGCAGCACCCACATCTTTTAGTAACATCCCAGAACACCCCCCCCCCCCATTATGATCCTGCTCAGTCATCACTATCCCCACAACCATATTTAACAATTAACACCCACTATATGTATGAATTCTGCTGTTCATGGTTATTTGGGGATTTTCCAGTGTTTGGGAGTTATGAGTCATGCACTTATGGTTGTTCTTGCTCATATCTTTTAATTAGTATATGTATTCATTTTTGTTAGATATATGCTTGGGGATGGCATCGCTGCATCACAGGATATGCACGTATTCAGATTTAGTAGAAACAGCCAGATTTTTAAAAGTGATGTTACCAACGTATCATCTCACTAACAGTGTATGAGAGCTCTGGATACTCCACACACTCACCAGTACTTTGCATTTTTGGTGTTTTTCACTTTAGCTACGTTGTAGTTTTAATTTGCACTTTTTGATGACTGATGAAGTTGAGCATCTCCTCATATATTTAGAGGCCACTTTGATATCCTCTTTTGTGAAGTGCCTGTTCAATTATTTTGCCCGTTTTTCTATTGGGTTATCTGTCTCTTTTTTGGGTGCAACTATTCTTTATATATCCTGGATGTGAATACATATATATATATAAAATTTTATTTTTTTTCCTTCCTACTTGGTGGCTTGCCTTTTCACTGTCTTAATAGTGTCTTTGATGAGCAGAATTTCTTATTTAAATAACATTCAATTTATTAACTTCTTCCTTATGTTTAATGCATTTTTGTCCTGCTTAACAGATTTTGTTTACCACAAGGTTGTGAAGATATTGTCCTTTGTTTTCTTTCAAAAGATGTGTTATCTTATCTTTCACATTAACATTTATAATCTGTCTGCAGTTGACATTTTTACGGTATGAGTTACAATTCTAACTTTGCTTTTCCCTTCAGGGATGCCCAGGTGACCTAGCATCACTTACTGAAAAGATTAACCCTACTGCATTTTAATGTCGTCTTGGCCCTACGTGGAGTGATTGTAGTCACGGGGTCTGTTTCTATATTCTGTCCCATTTTTCTATTTCCATGCTTGTCCCTACACTACACCGCTCATTACTGCAGCCTTATAATGTCTTGGCGTGATGTGTTAATATCTGGTAGTATGTCCTTTTTGTCATTACCTTGGCTACTCTCGAACCTTCGTTATCTATGTTAAGTTTAAAAATTAGATCACGGATTTCCTAAAAATAAAGCTGCTGAGATGTAGATTTTAATAAAGACTATTTTAAATTCACAGATCAATTTGTGGAGAACTGCCAGATGGATGATACTGAGTCATATAATCCACGAGCCTGGACTATCCCTGGATTTATTTAGGGTTTATTACATTTCTCTTAATACTATTCGGTAGTTTTCTGGGTAGCAATGTTGCACATCTCTTGTTAGGTACAGTCTCTGTCATTTGATTCTTTTTATATTATTATAAATAGTGTCTATTTGAGAATTTCATTTTCTTCCCCTTGGTCCAATCTCTAGCCCAGAGCCTGAAATCTCAGAGGGTGGGGATTCATTTTTCCTTTCCCTATATTGTGGTGGAAAGAAAGGGTGAAAGAGAGGGACAGACAGAGAGGAGAGACAGAAGGCAGTTACTCAGCAGGATAAAATCTAGAGCCATTTGGAAAATTGACTGAAATAATGCTCATTTGAGGGCACTCGAAACATCTCCATGGTGACTACCGTTTGCAAAGTTCCAGATTTGATGGGTGCCTGTGGTACTGTGACCATGTCATTTAATGTGGAGCTGGTTAGATTCTGCTATGAGGACAAAGCAAACTCTCAGAACAACCTCTTAAATGATGACCAGCTCTGTAAGGTTTAGCTTGATTTTTACTGTTTTTGATTTTCCTTTCTGCTTGAGTTCATCTATAAACTCCCCCTGATCAGATTTTATACCTGTCAGGGAGATCATTTCAGCTTCAGAGACAAATGCTTGTGACTCTCCTCTCCAACCAAGGCCGTTTTCCCTTTCACACTGATAACCTTTACAATGCAGGAGGCTTCATCCCTCTCTTTGTCTCCTCCAGACACTTAATTATTCGTAAGCTGTCAGATAAGAATGGCAATACATATTAGTCTGTCTGGTTCTTTGAGTATAAATATAACCTCAAATACCAGGGTTTGTGCTTTATTGTTTCTGGGCCAGATTGTCTGTGCAAATATTGTCCAACAGTACATCATCAAGATGGATAGTGCTGTTTCTTAGAAGACTTGAGCAAAGACCCTACTTAGGCAGTGGTGCGATGGATAGTTTCTCATGATGCTGAATAAGTTCTTGTTTTTGCTCACGAGTATAGTAGATGCATTAAATGTTGTGTCCCAGCATCTCATCACCCTTCTCCTTAAACAAGACTCTTTTTTCCTTCTAGGAACCACTTCATCACTATTAACCTGTTTGCTTTGGATGGAATTGATGGCAGCCCTGGCCTCTAGGGTAGGCAGTTAACTCCAGCTTTGCCAGCAGGCATCTGTGTTCTCTCCAGAGTGACTGCTTAGAGATGGGCATGTTGCCTTGTCAGAGCCAACTGGACACGAGGAGGAATTTGTGGGAATGTTGGTAGAGAAGCACTCTCTCCTTTGGATGGGATTTGATTCTCAGAGGTTTTGTTCTGGAAAAGATGGCAGCTAACCATGGCCAAGTGGAGCCTGAGAGTGAAGTCAGTGTGCAGGAGAGCAGGGCTGGGAGAGGGAGAGAGATCAGGTGCTGGTGACTTTCCCTGAGTCTCTGAAGCTGAGATGCCTTAGACTTTTACATTTTGTGAGCCAGTGCATTGACTTTCTGCTTAAACTGGTTCAGGGATTTTGTGATTTGTTTGTATGTGTGTGTTTCTGGATGTGCCATAAAAATATTTCTAACTGATACAGTAGCAGTGGATGAAAGCACAGGCTTAGCTGGAAAAGCTTTGTGTAGGATTCCTTTACACAGATGCTGACTTGGTTCTTGTCCATGTTATTCTGTTAGACCAAGGTTGCTGTGAATGTAACACAATGATTTTTAAGTGAAATGTAGCAGGATTTCTACAAGAATCTCCCTTCCCTAGCTTCCTTATTTCTGCTGCCATGCTGGGGTCAGAAGTCTTGGGACAGTGTGAAAAGATGCAACAGTCCTCACTGCATGCAGCAAGAAGGTGTGACGGAAAGAACTGTGCTCTTGTCTAATTTTCCAGTGTAACCAAATGTGACAGTTTCCTTGATCAGGGTGAGGCTGTTTTCCTTGTCAAAATAATGAGGCTAATATTACCTGTCTTGTCAATAGTTTTTTAATTAAAAATCGTTATTGATTTCAGAGAGAGGAAGGGTGAGGGGAGAGAGATAGGAACATCAGTGATGAGAGAGTCATTGATCGGCTGCCTCCTGCATGCCCCAGATTGGGGATCAAGCCTGCAACCTGGGTATGTGCCCTGATTGGGAATCCAACTGTGATATCTTGGATCCTAGGTCAATGCTCAACCGCTGAGCCACACCCGGCTGGGCATGTCAATAGATTGTTGACACCCAAATGAGATTAATGTCGAAATATTTCCAATAAGGATCTATTCAAATTTAATGTGTCATTATTGCTATTATTTTCCTTCATATAGGGAAGATTCAGGAATGACTTTAAACATGTCTGTATTTCTAAGTCTCAGAGAAAAAGGAAAATTTATTTATACTAAGCTCTTGAAATGTTTACCTACATTTCAAATCTGGATAGTCCTATATTGTTGCAAAGGCAGACTTTAATTCATTGTTTTGCTTCACTGGTGTTTGGCAAACAAGCATGGGTTCACAATGTTTAGACACACTAAAGGCAGCTTTTTCATCAAATTAATGGCATATTTGAACAAATATGAATTGGTTGCCTACTCAGCATTTATACCTCAACTCCTGTGGAGTCCCATTTTTGTCTATGCCTCCATCCCATGCATAGCCCAGGAGGAACTCTGATTTCTAAGCTGATAAACACATGGAATTACCATGATGACAGTTACTAGTCCAAGGGTGGAGGGATGTTCTGAGCTGGCCTAATCAGAGGGAGAGGCTCTTCTTTATCTCCTGCTGGCTCTTGATAGGGATGCATGCAGCTCCAACAGTCACTGGCAGCCACATTGCTGTGATGAGGGAAAGCAGCCCCGAGAGGAAGCTGACACTGAGGAGAGTCAACTCTTCTACAGTATAGGAAACTCACGAGGGCAAAGACTGTATACACAAACACTATGTTTCTGGTATTTCTTTATTATTTAAGCCTGTTGAGTCTACATTTTCTGTTACTTGCAGCTGAAGACATTCTCAATGACCCTTTATGTTTTTAGAGGCTTTCTGGGAACCCTTGAAATGGAATTACAGCAAAAACTATGTGTTGGGGTACCGTTTTCTCATATTGTTAATCTGCAGTCAAACTTCTTTTACCTTCTTAGGAAGACCAGAATAAAGATGCTAGTAATCACTTGGATTCAGAATTGAGAAGAGGTCAATCATGGGCATATTACTCTAGTAATATTTTTAGCATAAGTGTGTTCCATGCAATATTTGGCATATACGTATACTAAAATTATTTATTGTTTCTAGAAAGTTCAGAACTCTGAAGCAAAATCAATTACTGAAACATTTTTAAGTTTATACATGCAATTGTGAAAATGAAACTATAGGCTAAACGGGGTAAATTTTGTTTCCTCTGAGCTTTTGCCTGAATGCAAATTGGGGCTACCTAAATTTAGAAATATTCTTAAAAAAAGGTGATGATTTAGATACCTTTATAAAGTGAATCTTTCTTCTGAGACTTTTAGGTACTGGGTGAAAGAGATATTTTCACAGGGTCTCACATGTCACATTACATAAATAACCTCTTTCTATATCTTTGGGTAAAGTTGGCCCAGAGCTTAGAGTAATTATTCTTTTATTTCTTTTCAGACAAATGTGAGTCTGAGCTAAATTGCTTGGTGTATATTGAAGGGATAAGTCAGTAATTTCAAGGTCAGTCAAAAGTGCAAAGAGAATGAGTAGAGCTGCAAAGGAGAAACAGAATCAGGAGTCAGGATGTAGAAAGTTAGACAGAAACACTTAGGGAATGCAGTGGGGAAGATCCTGGGTCACTGCTGGAAATCTGACCAAAGCAACTAGTTGAGGACAACACTTAGTCTTACTCATCTTCATATTCCCAGACTTCAGTGCAACTTTATTTCCTGGAGCTAAGTTTTCTCATAGATAAAATAAAGGGGAAGGGCTGCGTAATTTTTAAGGAAAACATCTATCTTCAGAAGTTCTATATCATTTGTGGGTCAGGCATGTGGTAACTGTCACATTATCTTTTCAGCATATTGAAGAATTTATACTAATGGAAATTATTATTGCTGATATTATAAAACAACCCCATTAATTAGTCTTTATCTTTTTTCACAGCTGTTTTAACAGCACCTAGAATGTTGCTTAGCATAGAGTAGGTGCCCAATCAATAGGCGCTGATTGCAATAATGAACTACTCACTACTGAGCACCTTTGGTGCCAGCCTGTATAGGGACTTTGCATATATTATCTCATTTACTCATCACAAAAACTCCAAAAGACAGTCATTATTCTACCCACTTTAGAGCGCATGAAACTCAGACTAAGTGAGGCTCAGGAAACTACCTGTTTTCACAGCTAACAACTGTCAGTACCAGGATTCAGACTCAGTTTGGACTAACTCTGAAGCTTGTGCTCTTTCCAGTGTCATGCTGCCTATTTGTAGCATTTTAACTCCCTGATAATCTCCAAACTATGATTTAGCTGACTTCCTCATGGATTTCATATCTGGTGTATTTTTTAATGAGATAATAGCGGGAAGAAGCTTTGGAGAGGAGAGACTACAAAACAATCATACTCATCAAAAAGGTCCCATCATAATGTAAAAAGATCTTTAAAAGATCGACTTTGAGTCTGAAATAAAGATAAAAATTTAATTTAGCTCAACAGCTATAAAATCTCAGTGTTATTATTTTACAAGTAATAACTCAGATTCTGCCAGGAAAAGATAAATCCCACATTTCTTCAGTATGTAAGAAGGGGCCAAACAGGCAAGTTTTGATGTCCTGGTGAGTAAGCTAGCAGCATCGATACCCTCCCCTTGCCTTTTTAAAAAAAAAATCTCCTCTGCTGTTATTGGCTGGTCTGATCAGAACCAGAGCACTACGGATGTCCCTTTATTTCTTTTCATTTTACGATACAGTTGTTATCACATAGTTTATGGTTCTCCTTGTATCTGTCATGTGAGCTGGCATAATTCAGCTGCTCCATCACTTTTATTAATCTAAAGCCTTTTGAATTTTGCTGCTAGTTCTCTAATGATTTATCCACAAAGGAATGTTTTTGAAAGAAAAGGAATTAATTTTAAAAGTTATACTTTTTTTTAAGGTGGCACCTAGAAAATATAAAATTACAATGTGGCTCACATTATATTTGTATTGGACATCACGAGCCTGGGCCATTAATCAGAAGCAGCTCGTGGACCCACCCCCTGCAATAGACCACACCCGGTTTCTTAAGGGCACAAAAGCCCTGGATTTCTCTGCCTCTGTGCCTCACTCATGCTGTTCCACGTCAGTTGCGCAGATTGCCCTCTTATCCACACGTTGAAATCCTGTCCCTCTTTAAGGCCTTGCTCAAAGATGATCACCTCTGAGAATATATGCATTTTTAAATTTATTTTATTGTTGATGCTGTTCCTCAGACTTTTGGTGTCACTTTATTGCTAGTGTCCAGTTTGGAACAGCTATGTTAGGGCTAACAAACCCCTGACATCCATGCTGATACTATCATCTCTTTGTCCATGACAGACATTACTAATCGGCCGTAGCCTTCTCCCGTTGAATGTGATTTTTTCAAGAGAATCCTCAGTACAGCGTGTTGGGCTGCAGCCACCAGAGGATCGGAGCAGAGACACACTGGGAACGTCGAAGTGTTAACAGGCTGGACACCCCAGAGGTCTAATACCCACCAAACCAAGATTCCCTGTTCCCGCAGAATTCTCAGGGAGGGGTCCAACATCATGGCTCTCTATAGACAATAGCTGGGAAGGAGCATGTATTTGCATAATATCTTTCTTTCTTTTTCTTCTGTTAGGCTAAGTAATTGTTTTATAATAGCAGGGCCGTTTTCTGCATCTTCCCTTCGGTGTTCCCACCAGTCGGCTGATAATATAAAATCTAGGCAACCTGACTCCTTCAGATCAGACTGGGGGCTGAAGAGTCTGGCCTAGGACTGATTTGCAGTGTTGTAAGCAATTGAATACCTAACGATGGGATGAGGCTCGTGGGCAGTGCAAACAGAGAGATGGTTCTGGCCAAAGAGGAGAGCGTCCATTCGTGTCAGGTCTGTGATGAAGCAAAGCAGAGGCCTTCCCTGAGTGTATGCTTTTGTCTCGTTGATATGAAAGTTGTCTAAGTGATGGGAAGGGTAAAGTTGGGAGAAGACTGGAGAAGACAAGAGTTTTATGAAAGTGTTCTTTTCACAGTCAGGTTTGGGCACTACTTATCTCTCCTTGTGGAGTATTACTCAGTTAACATAATTTCCCAATTTTGGGGGGCTAACCATTCACTGTTACCCTTTTGGGACTTTAAGATGCTATAGCTACTGGATGTTGGTACCCATAACAGAAATCTATTTGCAACTCTGTTATAATTCT
Organism: Miniopterus schreibersii; assembly: GCF_964146895.1. Lineage (NCBI taxonomy): Eukaryota > Metazoa > Chordata > Mammalia > Chiroptera > Miniopteridae > Miniopterus > Miniopterus schreibersii. Next base: position 58,210,299 of record NC_138112.1, read on the forward strand.
TATTCAAGTCAATCTCTTCTACAATATAGGAAACCCACGAGGGCAAAGACTGTATATAGGGGCAATACAGGTGTTTTATTTTGTTAGTGTGTGTGTATGTGTGTGTGATTTTTAGTTGAGTGACTGATAAAAGCAAAGAAATGCTCGGTGCTTTGGCTGAACATTACCATCAAGACCCTCCATGCAGGTAACAACATTACGCAGTTTGATTCAAAGGAACTTGAAATGTAGTTGGTGCAGCGAGAAGCACAAGACAAATTAGAACACAATTAAATAACCAGGTGAGATAACAGTAGAATGGCTGTACAAGGAAACAGTTGTGTTGCCAAACACATTACACAGACACTAAATGCAAAGTTTCATCTTCCTGTGGCGGGGGAGGGAGGGGGAGGGAGCAGAGACTTTGATATGAGTGTGCCCTTCTTCAGACGTTTGTGCCAAAGGACACATGGTCAGCGAAACGATTCCATATTAAGAAATTGGAGCCCTTGGCCAGCATCAATGTCAGAACTACCACATTTCCATATACTGATTATTTAGAACCCAGTGAGAGAGCATTGGCTTTGGACTTGAGGAGTTTTTGGAGAATAATAAGAGGAGAGAACAGTCTCTTCTAATCATCAAAGTATTTTTTGGCAGACGGATAAGAGGAGAAGCCAGGCTTGCTACAGGAATTAGATATAAAACTGCCCTTGTTCAACTTTTTGGCCTCACTCTGGCCTCAGCAGAGGAAAGGGCTTTTCCCAGGCTTACTTCAGAGGTAATTCTGGCCAAAGGGAAGGCTGTGCATTCTTGTCATGTCTGTGATGAAGCAAAGCGAGGCCCAACCGGAATGGAACTAGATCTGTGGTGCCAGGGGAGGGGAGGAAGCAGGGCTCTTTGGTGATATAGTTGCCCTCATATGGATGGTTTTTCAGCCATTGAAACTGAACTGACAGGGACAGAGCCAAGGCTTGCATAAGAAAACCCAGTAATTAATCTACGGAGACACCCACACAACACATCAAATTCAAGACAAGGTCCTTCTTGGCTTTTCAGTACTGTTTAAAGTTGGTATGAAATTGGCCAGAGAAAATGGCTCTTTGATGGTGAGGGAAGTCCATAGCGCTAGTGTGAGCTGGCCCTCTTTGTCATTCTGCCTTGGACTAGTTGTTTTCTTCCTTTTAATTTAATTTTAATTTTTCTCAGCACTGAAACTGAGTTGAAATGTAACTGAACATGGATGTTATAAACAAACATTCCCAATGATAGCTGAAGACATCCAGGACCCCAGCCAAATGTTGTTCTAGGTTTCTCAAATCATAAACCATGAAATTCTATGTGGCCTCCTGGAGAAGCAATTGGATGTGGGTCCCGGTTCTTGATTGCGCACACCACTTGGTTTTTCTGCACTTCAGAATTGGCCTTCATAAAACGATTGCTATAATTTATTGAGCATTTATTAAGTACTAAGCACAGCATTCTAAACACTTTATACACATTAACTTGGTTCATCTAAAAATAACCTCATTAGCTAGATCCAGTCATCACTGAAATTTTAGAGCCCAGGAGCTGAGATGCAGAAAGCTAAGTGATTTGCTCAAAGTGCTGAGTAGTAAAGCCAAGACTTTACCCAGGTGGTCCGACTCCAAAGTCCATGCTCTCTACCACTACATTCTACTGTTTCTGCTAAAGAATTTCTCAGCTCCCTCTATAAAACAAATATCAATGATTCTGTGAGCATTTATTTCATCAATTGACCCTTGAACAACATGAATTTGAACCGCATATGTCCATTTATATGCGGATTTTTTTCAGTAAATACTGTAGATGTATTTTCTCTTATTATTTTCTTAATAATCTTTTCTTTTTTATAGCTTACTTTATTGTTAGAATACAGTATATAATATGTATAACATAAAATATGTGTTAATCAATTATTCATATTATTGGTAAGATTGCTGTCTGGTCAACAGTTTAGTAATAAAAATTTTGGGGCATCAAAGGTTATATGCGGATTTTTGACTGCATGGGGGATTAGGTTCCTAACCCCCACATTGTTCAAGAGTCAACTAACTATATCATAGCAGCTGTCTTCAGAGCTGTAAGTTTTGAGGGAGGGTCTTGTCTAATTTGGTTCTCACATTTTAAATTCCTTTGAGTAGTTCTTATTTGGCGTAGTATAAGAAGGTAAATAATGCTACTAATATTAATATTTGTGTGTTTCAAATTAAAACAAAACTTTGCCCATAGAATTTCCCACTTAATGAAAACTTCCATTTTCTTTAGGCAGACTGTTGAGGTAGGACACGGGCAGGGTGAATGTTGCTGTTCTCATTTCCAGGGGCTTGAAGAGTGAAGACATTGGCTAAGGTTCCTCACCTAGTAAGTGTTGCAACCAGGACCACACTCCTGGTTTTCTAACATACCGTGTTATGCTCTCTGTGGTTGCTAGAAAAATCCATTTGTCTTCATTGATCATGTCCTATAACACAAGGTAAGAGCTTGGGGAAAGCCCCTGCTGGGATTTCTTAGTGAATTCTAGAAAAATCCCTCTTCCTCAGTTTCTCAAAGGCACCTGAGAGCTTCTGTGTACCCTTGTAGGACAGAATTCTGTGGAGCATAACCTGAACAGGTATCCACTGCTTTTCGAAACTGCGCCACCCCACTTCACTGTTACGACAGACTTCCATTAGTACTTGTGTTCACCAACCTAAATAACGCCACAGAGGAGTTTCACTTCACGAAAAAAGGCAAAAGAGTGAAGAGAGCCTTTAGCATTTGTTTTGCAGTGAGCCCAGCCATTATAGAGTGTGTGCCCAGAGCCATGAGAGCGGCGCTGCTTTTACTACAGATTAGGGCTATTTGAGGTTTTATGTGCATTTAGTATGATTTGGTAGGTTATTTTGGGGGTCTGGGAATGTTCAAAAACTTTTCCATATAAATTAACGGTAATTTTCTTCTTTACTTTCTGCCATTTCGGCTTCTGAAAGGCTTCGTACGAATGCTGTACTTTGGGGGAGCGGGGGCAACCTGTGTCTGCCAGGTGGCTGGGCCTCGAGGAGAGGCATAGAGTGCCGGGAAAGCGTAAGAGCTGAATCGCAAGGCAGCGCCCGCACGATTTCCCCAAGGCAGGTGCCCATCGTTCCGCAGGGACACCGCTCTAACCAGGCGGCTTAGGTGTGGTGGGGCCTGGACACAGCTCAGCCTCCTTTCCCCGGTCACAAAGGCAAACAAGGTTATCAAACACCAGAGCAGCTGATCCCTGGACAGCAGTTCTGACGGCTGGACTTGGTGACTCCAGGCAGCCTCATTGCCACTTTGTGACACATTTGCACTTTCCTCCCACCGAGGGGGCTGGAAGCTAACCATGCCTTTCTCCCAGCCCCTAGCTCTGTGGTTTGCTGTCTCTGGATCATCTCCAAGCACTGCAGGGCCTGCCGGTGCTCATTCTGGATGTCTCATCCCCTGGCAGGCAGTCACTTCATCCATCAGAGAGAGGGGCCAGCAGAGCCCTCCAAGGACCTGCTCTGACAGTGTCCGTATCAGCATCTGCCAAGGCTCAGGCTGTAGTCTGGCCGAGCAGATTCGCAAGGGCGATCCCAACCCAAACCTGAGAGTCCCCGGGAGGATGGTGATGGATCTCTCCCACGTCATTTCCACCTCTGCCCCCACCCGGCGTGTCCTGGAAGCCTTGACGTCAGAAGGTCTGATGGTCTGATTTATTTTTGGCAGCAACTTGGGGGGGGGGGGGTGTCCTGAATTGGATGCAGCTGGTGAATCTAACTTGGCCTTGAGCTCTGACAGCCTGATCTCCACCATTTTTCTTCTCTTTCTTAGACCTAAGAGACAGCTCTTTGTTGACTAAATTCAGGCCAGAGGCAGAGACCAAGTGACATTTCTCTTTCGGGGTGGAAAAACCTTGTGTTTGACAAAGTGCCCGCATTTGCCAAAGTTTAGATGTGGGAATGAACGCTAATTTACTCTCACCAGCCTTGAAGGGGAGGACAACCTCTCTCATTCGGAAAGTCTCCAACAACGCCAGCGCCTCCCCTCACGTCTTTCCTTAAATACAGTCAACAGTAGCATCTTGTAAAGCAGGGATGACTGCTAATAAGAGTCCCTTATTCTGACATAACACTTTTATACCTTCCAAAGCACCGTCACCTTTGATTCTCAAATGTTTTAAAAATATATGTGGTTGTTAAATATTCTATTCTCGCCCTCAAAGTCAAAACCACTTCCACACATATAACATATCAGTGTCTCAGAATTCTGAAGTTTTCACCACTTTCCTTTTCACCGTTTTCCTTTCCCTCTCATCTGTGGGGTGCTTGACCCCCTGGATGGCTGTTTACTTATGAATGATACAGCATCTAGTCCTTAAAGATGTAAGTATCGTAACAATTTATATGCATGTGAAGCAAAGTAAAAAAACACAGAAAAGTCCCAACCCCTCCTCCCCGAAGCAGTTGAAAAGACCTAGGTGGGACCCTTCGTCTTGGGAGGTATTTGTCTTTGCACAGAGAGGTTGTGCCTGACTCCGTAGAGAAGGGAGACGCAGCAGAAGCTGAGTCACAAACACAGCTCATCTCCTTGCAGAAGGAGATAGAAGAGGGGCGCAGTGCACCAGAGGCGTCCCCCACTGCCCAGAGAAAGGATGTGACGGGAGACAATATTTCAGTTACCACTGAAATGGTTACTCAAGACCTAGGATTAAAAAGCAAAGCAAAGGCTAGGCTTTCGGAAAGACTGATGATGGAGGCTTGTGTCTCACTGAGACTGTAACAGCACAGGCTTCTGGAACCATCTATGACATCTTCAGAACAGGGGTCTATCGAAGTTCGACTTTCCAGCAGAAAATATTGTGAGGGTGAGGAGGCAGGCTCCATTGGCTTACACAACTCCAAAGCCCTGAGCACAGGACCGAGAGCATCTGTGCTCAAGGCTGACTCACTGGGCAGAGCTCACTCTCAACTCAGCCCTGAGGAGCTCGGGACGCTGGGCTCAAAGGGGCAATAGAAACGAGGGGGACTTGCATCTACTGAATAAAACAGGAAGCATCTCTAATGGAACATCTGGTGACTGGGACTGGCATCACTGCAACTTCTTAAATTTTGCAAGGGGACATGTATATCTCAAAAGTTATTCTCTGAGAAGGGAGCCCCGGGCCCCCATGTGTGGTGACCATAGGGTTATAATCAGCATCTTACAGTTAGCATCTTAATGAGAGGTAATACTTGAGCGTAGGGTCAAATGTAGAAATTAAAAACCACAATAGACTACCTGGCGTCCCAATTAGGTTGAGACCAAGAGGATCATCCTCTCTCCCTCTGTCCCTTAGATGCCCCTGAGACGCTGTTCTGGTCTTTGCCAACAGTAGCATTTGGTTAGATTGCTCCAGGTACTGGTTTTGGGGGTGTTGAGCAAGGGGCTGGGATTGACTTGTGTTCTGTTTAATATTGGAATATCATTTGGACTCACGAATATTTGAGATTGAGTAAACTCAACTTTAGGAGTTCTCACGGAGGTGCACCATTTCCGTGGGAGATAGCTCGGGGCTGCATTGGCAAAAGAAATTTCAACCATACTTAGGTTCTTCTGGATGAGATCAAACAGAAAGAAGTCTGGACTTTTTAAAAGCCATGGTCTTTGCATTCGCTATGAACTTTAATTTACAAGAAACGAAGAATGTGATTTTCGAATTTTACATCTCTTCCTGTATTGATAATGACCTTTTATTTATCGATATTGTTAATATCAGAGGACCTTTGTATTGCCTTTGGATTTCTTAGGACATTTGGGGAGCTTTATTAAATAGAGTAACTGTACATAATTTGGGGTAGGAATTTAGCTTAGGAGGCAGCGCAGACTTGGATTTAATTTAGTTTAATTAATATATTAGTGAGCCATTGCTGTAATAATGTTGTATAACATACTCTTCCAAAACTCAGCGACTTGTAAGAATAGGATTTATTTTTCTCATTCACGGGCCTGCAGATCAGCGGAGGCGTTTCTCCATCAGGCTGCTGGTAGGGTTTAAGTTGTCCCCATATGCCTTCATAGTCTTCCCGAATGAAGCAGCTGCCATCATCACCTCGTGACTATGAGAAGAGTGAGAGCAAAACAAGCTTGTAAGGCCTTGATCCAGAGCGAGGCAATGCTCTCCCATCCACATTTCTCTGGCCAAACCCAATATTGTTGGAGTGGGGAAATATACTCTGCCTATTCTTGGGCACTGCAAGGTCTTATCACAAGAGGCTATGAAGAGCTGAGAACAATGACCTAATTTACCACAATTAATATACTCTTGTTTTATTGTATTTGTCATTTCACCTTCTATCCATTCAGAAGTGCAGTTGGAAGTGTCCCCAGCTTCCCTCAAAAAATCTTCCATGGTTCCCACACACTTCAGGCCCATTAACTGTTTTCATTGAAACTTACCCCCAAAATGATTGAATTAGAATCTTCTTGGATGGGCTTCAGGACTTTGTATTTTTAATGATCTTGGCAGATGACTTCAATACACTATTAGATTCCAGTAACTGGTCCACTTAACTTAGGAACTCATTTCCTATTTAATAACGGAGATTACTCTACTTTATTATCTACTTGCCAATTACTACCTGACTGTCAAACATTTTTTTTTGATTTGTAATTAGCTCAAGCTACATTATATCTCTCACAATTTACTCAGCCCATCTTACAATTATCTGCCTTGTCCAGGTCGCTCCCCACCTCCAGAAATCCTCTCACCCTGTGTTCCTACCTAAATTCTGCTCCAATCCAAACCATACGTATCTTAAGGTTCATATCAAAGGCTACTTCTTCGATGTATGCTGTCTTATTTTCTGTTTCTATATGAACTATCAGGTCCTGCCTTTTCTTAAAAATAATTGTATATAAATCTCTCCCTCCAGATTAAAAGCATCTTGATGGCAAGAACTTCCCTCATTTATCTTTGTATCTTCTTGCTTTCAAAATGTACCTATTGTTCCCTTTGAGTGCCACCCCCACCTGTAACATTTCCCCCTCACCAGCCCCCCATCCACCCCCTTCCCTCCTATCTTGCTGATATTGAAACCCTATAGGTGGTGTCTTCAGGTTTGTGAGCCTTCCTTCTTCTGTTACCACTCTGTCAATACAAACCTCTCCCTTGCTCTTTGATTTTCACCATTCCAGCTCCAATTTTGCCATTTTCATCTCTCCTAGCTCTTCCCTTTACTAAGTACATTGCAGCAGGGGATACAGATGATTCTCTTTGAAGCCCCTGGCTTTAGTCTTCCCTTGAGAGCCTTTTCTCTGTATTATTTTGAAAAACATGCCATGAGAATCTCTGCCCCTTGAAGGAGGGAGAGACATTCCCCTCCAGTTTTGGTCATTGGCTTTAATTATATTTAAAAGTGTCTTCCTAATCCAAATGGAGAATTTTCACAGGGTATACATTTGTGCCAAAATTTCCAGCTCTTAAGCAATTAATTCTCGCTGTTTTTTTAGTGTGAGCTGACATCCCCCTTCTCTTCCACTTTACATTTTACTACTTTCTTGCACATAAATCTTAGTGATTTTAAAGAGCCATATTCTTCTTTGGTAAGTACATTGAGGACTGTTAGGAACGTGTCTCTGATTCTGTAGCGTTAGCAAAGGATTCTAAATATTTGGCTTTCCAAGATCACTTTTGAATCACTTTGCACTGAGATGTAGTTATAATCTCTTCCCAACACCACGATTCTTCTTGTTAGTGGGGAAAGTATCATTCCCTTAAATATATTTCCTTTTCTTTCCCATTTTTCAGAAAAAAATTGGGAGGAGAACACAGGCTTTTCCAATTTTTTGGTCCTTTGAACAAGACAAATGATAATGTAACACAACTATAATGTTACTTTTTAATGATTTTTTTTGGTCTCCCATAGTCCCTTTGAGTTTTGTTCAGTGGAGGAAACGTTCCCCTGCCCCTGCCTCCTTATGCGTATGGCTTTTCTGATCCCTCTTAGGTATTAGAATGTTCTCAGGGTGCTTACGTTACAAACAAGGCTTGAACATAGAAATTAGAATGTCAACTCTAAGATGTTACCTAATGAAGATTTTATGTCAGTTTCTCTCCTTTTGTTCATTTGGGGCTTGCCGCAGGCTGGCAGCTGGCGGGGAAACAGAAGAACGGTTGGCTTCTTTGTGTTTCTCCTTTCTCCCCAGCTTGCTAGCTCATTGCTGATTCCTCCCAAGTTCAGAGTGGTGAGAGAGACGATTGGGAAGGGGATAGGACAGGTCTGACTTGAACTTGTATCGTCTTAAAGCTGGTTTCTCACTTACTGCTGCGGCGACTACTTAAAGGTGATTCTTTCTCTCTAGGGTGACACTGGAGTTTATTTCAGAGATTATCACCCTGGGGACCTTGCCCCATAGTTCCTGTGACTGAGGAGCATATATTTCCTTCTTCATTGGTGGACCTTTCTACAGTCCCTAGACATCTAGAATTTACTTCCAGCCTCCTGGGGGGGGGGGTGGAGTTGTCCCTCTGCCCCTTTAGGCAACCCTATTGGCCAAGGCACCCTCAGGCTGGTGTTCTCTCATGTGTGCCCCCATCTGTAGCGCCAGCCAACCCAGTCAGCTGCCCAGGTCACAGCGGGCTGCTTGGCTCTCTCAGGCATGTGCCAGGCACCAGCCTTCTGCTTCCAGCTGCAGGGAGCACATTCTAGCCAATAGCTATTTACCGGTCGGTCAATTCAAGTGTGTGCTAAAATTGTTCTTCCTTTGAGGGTTGTCTGGGGAAGAGGGTTGTCTATTAAGAAGGAGGCAGGTAAACAAATGAAACCAGAGCTCACATGAGCCAAACTCCCACCGTTCCACTTTGCTGTTGCTCATGACCGTTTTCCAGGTCCCGAGATTGTGGCAGGGCCTGTTCTCATTTCTATACCATTGGTCTGCAAGCAGATAGTGCCTCCTCCAGGGCTCCCGAGCATCCTGCTTCCTTTGTCCCGCAACAGGCCCCCTTGTGGCCAAGCCAGTTTAGTTCCAGTCGGCATGTCCTATTCACAGGCCAGGGCCCTTTGGTTTCTCACAATTACATCTGAAATGGTAGACATGGGAAAATTGATTCAAAAAAGTTCATGACACATTTTCTACCTGTGAACAAGTCTCCACTCATGGCTCTGAGCTCTTTGTACCCCACTGCCACTGGGTTTGCTGACTCGGTCCACACAGACAAGGACGGGTCTGGGCCTCTGGCTCTCAGGGCTTGTGAACAGTTTAACCGAGAACCTAGGAACCATCCAAACCATATAGTGACTTGCTAGACGTGCTTGCTTTATTGCACGGTCTGGAACTGAACCGCAGTATCTCTGAGGTCTGCCTGTATGTGGCATTTTCCTTCTGGGACAGCAACAGGAGCCCTTCCTTTTTAGCTAAGGGTGGTTCAGCTGAAAATTGTGCCTTTTCATTCAAGGAGCACATCCTTGTTGCTTTCAGCTAGCCTTCCTCGAGTCCTTTAAGACCTTGGAATTCTGCACTAAACTGCTGAGGTTGCTGGGGCACCTTCTCTCGAGCAGTGCGGGGCTCACCCGGGCACACCCCCTCAGCCTCGCTCCCTGGGTGCCCGCTTTGGCTCACCAAGCAGATGCAATCCAGTGCTTCTGCGTCCTGGGGACAGCCGAGTGGAAGCAGGGTTCGCGTGGCGGAGTGAAGTTTAGGCCCTTTCGCACCTGTTTCTGAGGCTTCCTGGGGGGCACTCCCCCTCCCCCTTGCTGCCTAGCCTCTGACTCTGCATCCTTTCCCTGGGCCCCTCTCCGATCTCCGTCCATGTCAAAACACACCTTCCACGCTGCCCCCCTGCCCACCGGTACTGAACCCCATGCAGCTTGCTCCCTGCACAGTTCCAGGGGGTGCTTTCCCTGTCCACGGTGATGCGAATGGCACCCTCTAGGGTTGAACAGCATGGCATTTTCGCTTCTCCCTGGCCTCCTTTATCCCAAGTGTGGGCAGAGCCTGTCCCTTTGGTCCCCGAAGAGCCCTGTCACAAAGCCGGTTTGTGTAATAACAGAATAAGAGAACTTAAAAGTGGCCGTCAGATCCCATAGTTGTTTCTACTGTGCAGTGGGTTCGAGCGCTATTTTAGAGGAGGGCGTTAGGGAAAGTTTTATGAGATGATGGATACCAGGACCAAAGGAAGACTTCTGGGGTACCAGTGGCATTCTGGTTAATGTTTAACCACCGGCTCTCTGAGAACAAGAGCACTGGTCTGTAGGGGTTAGAGATGTCCAGGATGTAAATACTCCCTCCGTGGCTGATTTCAAAATACCGATGTGATAGCATTGAACAGAGTTGGGAATAAATGTGAACAACCGGCTTGTGTGAGCCCGTGAGAGCTGACTCTAGCGCACCACTGTCTCAACAGGCAGAGCAGGCTGTGCAAAGGCCCTGCCACTCCTGTTGCTGTGTTATCCGTCACCTACCAAAACCTAGGCTTGCGTTCATCCCTGCTCCCCCAGTTCCTGCAAACTCTTGGCACTTGAGTAATGACTGTTGGTTCTCCCTGAGTCTGCTCCATGATGGTAACAACGAGAGGTCCAGCAGAGACGAGAGAGGCTTGCAGCCTTCCTCAAAAAATATCCTCGGGTAAGAAATAAACAAAACCCTTTTATTTCCTCCTCAGAACAAAACTGCTCTTCTTTTTGGAGTTCTCGAGATACTATTAAATCAAACGAGCACGTTTAGCGATAAATGGGGAGTCATGCCCAGGACAAGACATAATCAGAAGCACGGGGAATTAGAGTGAGTGGTTTTCAATTGCATAAGACTGATAATTTTTGCTGTCAGGAAAGTATGCTTTTTTTTTTTCCTCCCCTGAAAGCAGACAGAATGTCAAACACAGGTTGTAATTGGGATATGTGAACTACATACAGATTAATCCATTATTAATCTAAGTGAGAATCTTCATTCAGCAAGATGGTATCTATCACCCAATTGCTTTGCTCACATAATCCAAGTGACTTTGTAACTTTAATTGTATTGCATGTTCTAGAAATATTGCTCATGATTACACCCTGTTTGAAATAATTAGGTGGTAATTAGCATTACAAGTTTCTTTTAAAAATACTATCATTACAGAGATTGCTAAATGAATTACCTGGCATTGGGGACTAGGTTTTCTTGGCATAAATACCTTCCTCCGCAGAAGGGGCAGTGATGTTCAGAGAGAGCCTGTATTAGTTTGAAGTCACTGCGATAACAGATTACCACACATTTTGTGGCTTGAAACAAAACAAATATATTATCTCACAGTTACTGGAGACAGAAGTCTGGCAGATTTCACTGGGTCTCTGTTTAGAGACCCAATGGGCCAAAATCAAGGTGTCGGCAGGGCTGCATTCCTTTCTAGAGGTGCTAAGAGATAGGCTGTTGGCAGAATTCAGTTCCTTACTGTTGTAGGACTGAGCTCCCTGTTTCTTCCCCGGCTGTCAGCTGAGGTTCATTGTCAGCTTTTCCAGGCCACCTGCGTCCTTGGTTCATGCCCCTCCACCGTCACACTGCCAATGGCAGACGGAGTCCTTCTCATGCTTCCAGTGTCTCCTGCCTTATCTACTGCGGCATCTCTTTGACTTCAATGGAGAAGAATTCTCCTATCTTATGGGCTCTTGTGATTAGATTGAGCCCATCTGGATAATCCAGGATATTCTCTATTTCAATTTCCTTAACCATAATCTCATCCACATGTTTCTTTTGCCATATGAGGTAACATGTTCAGGTTTCAGGGACTAGGGCAGGGACAGTTGGTGCACATGGGACATTACCGGTATCTCATAGAGCCCGAGACACATGTGTTTCATCCGGCATGTTGTTTCTTCTCAGAAATGCCAGTAGTATAGTAGCCTTTTCTTTCTTTTAGGGTATCGAGTGACTCTATCAGATGAAGAACAAATGAATAACGTTTTGCTGTTTAGGGTATATCAAGATGCTACAATAGGCAGAGAGAAGAGAATTTCCGTTAAGTAACTGGTTGATATTTTTGGGAGGAGCTACCTCATCATGAGCTATTGATTTTTAAAATATTGGCTTGCGTAGGGATTTTGAATGCTTATTGATTAAAGAAATGTCTGTTTCATTGTGTGTTGTCTGTCTCTCACTAGTCCAATGTGAAGTAAAGGGAAATGCCTGTCCCATTCTCTGCTGTATCCACCGAGCCAGGACGGCGGCCTGGCATGGAGCTGCGCAGTAGCTGCTTGACACATAGGTACTTACAGAATGAAGTCTCTATCTTAGTAGCTGCTATGAAGCTCATGGCAGTGCTTGAGCGTTAAGCAGTAAAATAGGCAGACATGGTCCCTGCCTGTCTGATTTTAAACAGACATTAAGCAAATAATCATATAACTTATTAATTATATTGAGGGGGAGTGTAAAACAGAAAATCTTAAAAGTAGCACATGTATACTTTAACTATTTTTTTTTAACTTAACGTATACAATTGTCTACCAACATTTTGATGTAGGCTCAAGACATTCTCTTTGAATGAGGTTAACTGAATAAACTTTTGCATCTTCTTTCGTATATAAATCATACCCAAAGTGCATCTTCTCGGATTTCAGTTTTTGTTTCTCTTAAGTGGAGTAAAGGCTCAAGATTAGGGTTGTCAAACTGTGGCCTGAGCCACATCTAGCTTACAGTCTGTTTTCACACAGCCCCAAACTAAGACTGGTGACCACAGTTTTTAAATGGTTGAATAAAAAAGATAAATACTTTTTTGTGATGTGTAAAAATGATATGAAATTCACATTTCAGTGTTTAAATAACCTTTTATTGGGACATAGCCATGCCCAAGTCATTTAGGTGCTGTCTGACTGCGTTCATGCTGCAGTGACAGAGCTGAATAGTTGAGAGAGGTCCTACGAAGTGCAAAGCCTGAAGTATTTACTATCTGACTCTCTACAGAGAAAGTTTCCTGACCACGCTCAAGACACTTCAGACTTAAATTGAGTGCAGAACACTAGTAAATTCCTCCCCCAATCATTTCCTTGGTTGTGAGTGTATACGAGGAGGGGTGGTCATGGGGGTCCAGGAGGCTACTTTCTAGTACACTACTTCTTATTAATAATTTTTTGTGACACCATTTTATCAAATCATTTCAAAACATTTATTTTTTTATAGGAACAGCTTTCTTTCTTATTTAATTCACATTTCATCAATTTACACTATCCTTAATTAAATTACACAGTGGTGCTAACAGGTGCAAACTGCTGTAAATCAGTTTGGAGGCACATACTGATATCAAATCACCATGATGTGCACTTCACATATCTTACAATTTTTACCTGGCTGGAGAGGCTTAGTTGGTTGGTTGTCATCCTGTGCACTGAAAAGTTGCCGGTTTGATTCCCAGTCTGGGCACATACCTGGGTACTGGTTTGATCCCCAGGTGGGAGCATACGGAAGGCAACTCATGAATGTTTCCCTTTCACATCGATGTTTCTTTCTCTCTCCCTTCCTCTCTTTAAGCATGTCCTGGTGAGCACAGCACATTGGTCAAGGGAGGTCTGTGATGAGGGTTTCTGCTGCTTATAAAATTTGACCCAAATTAAACAAAATTGCATGTGATAATTAAACTATGAGTTTGTAGATGTCATGTCACTATTCCTCATGCCAGGTAACTTGCATCTAGAATTTTGAATTTTTGGCATTATTAACCTATTTCAAGTTACTGCACCTCAGAATTCTAACTTAAGAGATTTTCTTGCCAGAGTTCTCAGAACTCTAATTTGACTTTCACAAAAACTCTGCCTTCCAATCAATATCAAAGTGAAACCCTTTTCGTCACTCTTTTAAGAATTCACTCAATAACTATAGCTGTTCTCTGTGATTTTCTTGGAGAGAATATCCCCCCTGTAATCTCTTAGTTCACCAGAAAGGAGACATAAAAATCTCCTTAATTAAAAAAAAAATATGATCAGTCATCTACCTCTGTTCCCTTGAACCAATTTTTATTCTCCTGAATATTAATTTTAATAGATTAAAATGAGGGCAACTGTTGCTTAGTGTCACAGAGAATTAAAAAGTAACATCTCAGTCAAACACAGATGTTTAAAATAGCATGGATGTGGATTGCATATTACTTTCAGTTTAGAAACTTTCTCTTTTCATATTTCGGTGGTTCCTTTAGCCACCATCATCATCACTCCAATGAACAACTGTCCCATTTTTATGTTATAAGGCCCTGGGGATCCAGAGACAAAGGCAACCTCTATCCATCTTTTCTAATTTGCTTCAGTAGATGTAATGCAAAAAAAGCAAGCATTAAGGAAGGATTTCTTCTTTCCTTTTAGCTCCCCTCTGGAGCCAAGTTAAAGTGGAATACAGTCATTAGGAGGTTATCTAGTGTAGCAAGCTCCCGACGAAGGCAGAGCAGACGCCTCTATTCCTCTGTGAGCTGTTTATGAAGTAGCTCATGGCTGACAATCAGTGAACTAAATCCTTCGACAAGAAGAGATTTACAAGGACTTGTCTACAGAGATGAAGTGTTTCTACAGAGCTGAGCAGAGCTGGGAACAGGGATTAGCAGCCCCTGCCCGTGAATACAGCTCGTGGCTTCGGGGTTCCACAGTTGGGGGCTTTCAATAGCTACTCTGTGTAAATGTGTCTATGGGATCAGTTCTCATTACTCACTGTGTGCTAGATACAGGACTCGAATTTCTTCTAGGACCTATGGACAGGTTAAAAAGGTGTCTTCCAGACACACATTGCACCCAGGGGGCTCATTTTCTTGATATCTTGGGAAGCTCCAATGGTTAAACCGCTGCTCTGTCGCTAAGGAAGGGGCCATCCAATTTAAGTTTCCACCCTAGTCTTTCTTTGGCTCTCACCCGTGCGTTGTCCTGTGTGATAGGTGTCTGTTTGCAAGTTTGTTAGGGGTGGTGATAACAGTAAGTGCATGCAGTGTGCTCCTGGACATTTGCTGTGGTCTGCATGTTTCTGTCTCCCCTGCCGTAGTGGATTCAAAGATAGACTGAAATAAAGAGAAAGCCTGATGGTTTGTAGCAGTCTCACTTTGTTCTAAAGAACTTCCTCATGGTCCTGCAAAAAAAGTATCTGGTAGCTCTGTTATTAATCACAAAAACTGGAAACAACCTAAATGACCATTAAGAAGAAAATGGGAAAACAAATTGCAGTTGATTTATGCAACAAGATATTACAAAGCAGTAAAAATGAATGACCTATAGCAATATGCAACTATTTAAACAAATGCTGGTAATGTGATGGTAAAACCCACACATCCTGGAAGGTCATTATAGTATGGCGTACTTCTTATAATGTTTAAAAACAAAACTAAACGATGTATTATTTAAGAATATACATGTATGTGATAAAGCTCTCTTCCTATACATATATACATTTACATACTTATTTCTAAGTAATAAATAAATGAAAAAATTAAAATAGAAGACTAGGCATTGCCCAGTGACAATATTGTATTATGATTAATCCAAATCTTGGCACCCGAGGAGGAAAGAAAACAGAAGAAAAAATAACACTTAAAAAAATCTCAGAGAGCCATCGTTTTGCAGGAAATAAGACTTCAGCGTGCAGTGTGTATACACTGAGCAAAACCCACGAAGTGTGACTTGGGAATGGGAAACTATTATTTAAAAGTCCTTAAAATGGTTTTTGTTTTATTTGATAGCATCTATCCTCTGTAGCCTTTTTTACTCCCTTGTTCCTGGCCAAGGCATTGCTATTTGTATTTGAGTCCTTGGGGTAAGGCTGTGGGACAGCCTTTGTAGGACATTTAAAAGAAATCAAATCTGGACACGTTTCCGTCCCTCTAGTCCCACTGAAGCCCAGAGAAGAAAACTGGCAACTGACTCTGATCCTTCAAATACAGGCAGCAAGGCCGCGGCGCCTTTCTTCTCCCGCTGCCCCCTCCCGGCTGTTTCCCGCCTCGTGTGCGGGTTGGGCTTCGCCTGGAGCCAGCAGAGGCCGGCAGGTGCCAGCTCAGGCCCTGGGCCCCGGGGGTGCACAGCCGGGGACCCTCCGTGTGGGTTCCTTCCTAGTGCCTGGCTTTTGCTCCCTTTGGAGAGGACAAAGGGGAGCAGGGTGGGCGCCCGGGAGAGGGGCGCCCACAGGCGGTCTCCTTTCTTTTCCTTTCATCTCTTCCCATGACAGCAAATGCACACTCTTGAGGTCAGCTCAGCGTTTTGAGCCATTTCCATTGTTTGGAGTGGGAATTTTCCAACCTGCAAAACTTTTTTCTCTGGGTCTGATGTGGAGAAATCTGAATGGATGTCCCCTCTCTCTGCAGTGCTGAGGGAAAACAACCCTCCAGAGGCCCAGGGAAAATCAAGCCCGTACTCTCAGACATTTCTGCTGGAGCCCCCTTAGCAGCAAAGGGGAGAGCCTGTGGCCCAGGGCCTGGCAGCACAGCCCAAGGTGGCCCGCTGCCAGGCCTGTAGGTTTGGGAACCTTTACATTGTATCTTAACTAACGTGAAGTTTACCTTCCACTCGGTGACAAACTTGTTTGTTTTAATAGAAAAAAATTTCCCTGCCCAAATGGTCACAACAAACAAAGCTTCTGGAAGGTGTTTATCCCATGACTCCTGGTGTCTCTTGAACACATTGCTACCTGTCTTCACAACTAATCTTACCGCAGTTAGGAAAGTACAGAGTTAGGCCCTGAAAGAGGGCAGTGTTTCCTTTCTTCCATGTCAGGTTGTTTCGAAGTTAATTTGTTTAAATTAATTAAATTAAATTAAATTGATTA
This sequence comes from Miniopterus schreibersii, assembly GCF_964146895.1. NCBI lineage: Eukaryota > Metazoa > Chordata > Mammalia > Chiroptera > Miniopteridae > Miniopterus > Miniopterus schreibersii. The sequence continues at coordinate 58,227,021 of NC_138112.1, forward strand.
ATCTCTCAATAATTATTTGCCTAAGCTTCAGATGAGACCACGAGTGTATAATCAGTAGTGAGTGGCTAATTATTACTTTGTTATATGGATGAGATACAAAACAGACTGCATTCTATTATAATGTATCGAAAATTGTTAGCATGTAACACATTTTTGTCAAAATAGCCTTACATTTATTTTTTGGAACTAAGAGAAGTATAAATAAATAAAAACACATACGAGCATTAAATAACAGAGCAATTACACTAATGATACATGATAGGATATATCTGACTGAATTAACAATCTAAGGGCCTCCCTAAAATTGACTGTCTAGCTTCCTTTTTTCCACATTTCTTCTCATTTTCCCCGTCATTAAAATGATCTAGGAAGGAGTTATACTCCTTTCTATTTGCATAGAGCTTTCAAATTTGTATAATCAGCTTTCACCTCTCTCCTGAGCCCCAGAGTAGCCGATTTCACTTAAATATCTTTAAGAAGTCTGAGAAGTATCTGGAACTTAACAAAAGCAGAACTCTGTTTTCCGTTTCCGTAAATGGCACTACAAACTCCCAGTTACCCAAACCCCAAACCAGATTTTATTTTTTATTTTTTTCCTTCTTACCCTACCCCACATCCGAGGCATCAGCGATTCTCTTCAAAACCTGGCCAGCACCCGGCCACATCTCTCCATCTTCTCAGCTCCCCGCTCTGAGGCCCTCATTTCTTTCCTGGACCGCAGCTGGCTGGCACTTCTGATGGCTTATCCCCTCTCGTGCCACCAGCAAACCAAGTGAAGTTTTGAGAGTGTAAGTCAAGTGCGTGACACCCTTGCTCCAAGCCCCCCCCAGGAGCCCGTTACACTGGCTGACCTACATAACCTTACGCCTGCTACATAACCTTTCCCCAGCCCTGCCACCCTCTATCACCCCTCTCCCTGTCCCTCTGATCCTGTTTATTGGTGTTTCTGGGAGTCCGGTTTCTGTCCTGGGGGCTTTGCACTTGCAACTTGCTTTATCTAGACCCGAGGTTTCCTTATTTTTCCAAGGCCAGGTCCTTTCTTTCCATCACTCAGGTTTCAGCTCAAATATCACTTCCTCAGGGAGACCTTTCCTGGCCAATCTATTTAAAGCAGCCCTTTCCCTACGTCACTTAAAGCATTACCATTTTAATTTTATTTTCTTCTTAGTATTTATCACCTTCTAAATTTTTCCCGTATTCATTTATTTCCAGACTGCAATGTAAACTCTACCAGCACAGGCACCTACCCTTTGTTATCGATATGGTAACACTGGCTCAGTAAATATCGAGTGTGTGTTGAGCGCCTGGACAACCCTCCACTGACCTTATTGATTCTCATAACTACCCTCTGAGGTGGACACTGTTATTGCTTCTTTCTAGGGGGTGGTGTCTTAATTATTGGTGTCTTTAGGGCCTTTGAACAGATCCCTAACACATGTTCAGTGCATGATTCCTCATTTTACTGATGAGGAAGCCTCACAACTTTTATAGAAGCCAAGTGACCTTCCCGATGTTGCAAAGTAGGTAAACGGCACAGTTGGGTCTCAAACATACGCCTGTAGTCTCTCGGCCCCCAGCTATTTGCTGTTTCCGCTCTAACCTGTTGCTTTCCTAAAGGAAGTTTCCCTAGTAAGAAACTCTGGAAGAAAAATTTGGATGGTGCCCCTTCTTAGATCGTACCTGCCCCATCCCACAATAACTGAAGGAAAGGAGAGTATTTAGTGAGCTGCTCAGAAATGGAACATTTGTGTTTTTTTTTTAACGTGGAATCAACATAGTTTTCATTGAACTATTTGATTTCCTGATTGTTCAGATGGTTCTAGCATGGGCCTCATTGACGTCTTACTGGAAAATGTTTGCATAACAAGGTTGGGAATGTGATTCTGAAACATACATTACTGTCCTTGCCTAGTATTCTTTCCCTTGGTTCTCTCTACCTAGATGACTCTCACTGAGCCTTTACTCAGTGAATAGCAAGCCTTCTTAGTGCAAGGTTTTGTCTTGGTCGTGATACTTAATGGAGAGGATCCAGCCGCTCTTTGGTTTATCATTGTTCGGCTCTGCTGCTTGCTCAATTTGTGACCTTGGAGAAGCCCTCATCTTAGCTTTCTTACCTGTTAAATGGACGTAACAGTAGCAGGCACTTCTGAGGATTGTTAGAAGAATGAAACAATGTTTTGCACAATAAACGCCTAGTTCAGTATGTAGCACATTGTGAGTATTCAAAACAGTTAGCTAGTGTTATTTTTTTTATCTTTGTACTTCTGGTATATCTAAGTACAAACCTAGCATACAGTAGACATCTAAAAGTATTTGTTAATTTAATCCAGGGGCCATGTCATCCTCTGGATCTTTGACAAATTTTAAGTAGGTTTATTCTTATCAATTTCCTGAAAGTAGAATAAAGAATTGTACCTATTGCTTTCCTTAACATTTCTCATACGTTGCCTGATAAACCCAATTTCTGCCCTAGAGTTATTGGACAGACTTTCTAAATATGTGGAATCTTCCGACTTAAATTATTGTTAACGTGAAAGAGTGTATTGTTGGGAAAACCTCTACTTTCTGCTTAGATTTTAAATTGTCAAATTCTTATTTATGGGATTATAAGTAAGACAGCCCTTTTAAAAGCTGGTCTTCCCCCCCCCCCCCCTCAGGCCGAATTGCCCAGTATTAGGAAAGCTAGGGCAAAGCAAACGCCGTGAGACATTTGTTCCTACCAAGGCAAGAGGGGATTATTGGCAATACGGCCACAACACGATTCTTGGACCAATAAAACATAATAGTATTTTTTATGTATGAATCGTGTACACCAAAAAGTAGAAATAAACATATGGGCTCTTTGAACCCAGGGACATACTCCAAGTGTGCAAGTTTTGGACAGGACCAAATTTCAAACAAACCAAACATGCTCTGCCCTTTCTCCTTCTGGAACGGGATGCCTGTATCGGAGTGAGACAAACACTTAAGATTTTTCACATTCCCAGTGAAATACTAGTGATGCTGTTTCCATTGGGGAACTTACGCATTTCCATCAGTCAGCTGCCCAGGGCACTTGCAAGGAAGGACCATCCTGCGAACTTGACTGTTGCACATTGCTTGACAAAAGTCCTGCTGAGAAAATTGGTGCTGCAATTTCAGAGGCACTTGAACCATTTATTTTGCCAGATCCCCTAGGCTTTGTTGTGGTACCGAAGCCCACCATGAGTTAGCCACCTCCCGGAATTTATTACCCCGGTCCCCTGTAGAAATGCCTTGACAGAACTGTAATTTAAAATGATGCCCCAAACTTTGAAATAAGAAATGGTCATAAATACAACCACCTATATAAGGTTTTGTAAAATCATTATCAACGACACCATCACCTTGTTGTTGTTTGTCCTCAGTTTGTTTGTGTCCAGTGTTCTTTCATTATGATAAATCCTCAGTTCAAAGACACGAAACTGGAGCATTTACCTGACGAACTGGGCGCATGTCCTTTTAATAATAAACCAGAGACACGGCACAAATCACTCTCCCATTTTGCTTTGCTTGCTAGGAAACAGCTATTTTGTGATCAATTATAGTAGCCACTTAGCTTAAGTTTGCCGCTATATTTATTTTTGGGCCCACATGTTATTACTTGGCACTTGTTTAATTTTCTTTTAATAATTTTTTATGTTTCTTTTTTGTTCGTTTCAGTGCCTTTATATTTTAAACTATGACATTTTTGGAAGTAGGTGGTGAAATGGTGCCTCTTAAACATTTGAGGAAAGGTTTTATTAAGTTAAATAAGAAATATTGAATTCTTTTTTTTCACCTGGAAAACAAAACCCAGTCCCAGGAAATTGAAAACATTTCCTCTGATACTTTTATAATGTAAGAGGTAGGTATGCTGTGTTTGCTTTCAGCCACATTGTTGAATAACATTGCAGGTTTTTGGTTTTTGTGTGTGTTTAAATTTAAGGCTTACAGCTGCCACTAAGTTAGAAGAAGGTGTGAGGTTTACAGTCTTATTTACATTGGTAATTTCTCGGGGGCTCAGGCCTCAAAGGGGAATTCTTCTGTGGACCCCTAACAGTATAGCGTCTCCCTGGGTTGGCCTAAGAATTAAATGGGTGACGAAATGAAAAGCCCGAGCTGAACGGTAAGACCTTCAGGGCAGTGTTGAAGGCTAGATGCAAGCAGCCTCCCGTCCGGAGCGACACAAGCTCTGCCTGCTGGGCCCAAGTGGAGGAAGCAGCTCGACACCTGCAGGTCCAGCTGTCACCCGGGCGCAAGGGGGTCAGTGCCGTGTCTACAACACCGAGGGCTTTTCTTCCTTTTCAATTTTGCTTTAAATTGGCATGTTGCCTCCTTTAGAGTTTTGGTAAAATGTACACATAGACGCAGATGCGGTCACACTTTTGCGAGGATATATAGAATATTGGTTTTGAAACAGGTAACTGGATCTAACTGGGATCAGGTTGGAGAGAAATATTTACAAGGGAGGTTTGCGAAGAGACTGCAATCGCGTCCCGGTGCACAGGACCCCAGCAGACCGGAGTTGTCCCCAGCTCTGAGAGCGAGAGGTGCTTTCACGCCCCCGGGGAGCTCGACAAGCCAGTTCGGATCCGTACACTGTGACTAATATGGTCTATTAGGTCGGGGCACAGCTGGCTGTTCCAGTCCGTGGGAAAGACACGCTCCCATTTAGAGTGAAAAGGCTCACAGGAGAACTGTGTGGCAGTTAAAAAAGTTATGTGTTCCCCTAGAAACTGAGCGTGATACAGATTGCACAAAACAGGTGCTGAAGGGCATCGCAGGCACGCCCAGGGTAAACGCGAGTTTTCAGATAGAAAAGCTCCAGGAGTCCCACTGAGGGACCTGGGGTCCTGGCTGACCGAAGGAGCCAGGGGTGCGTGTGGTCTGTTCCCAGAGCTGATTCTCAGGCAGAACCTGGGCTTGAGGACCGGGACCAGTTTCAGGTGCTCACAGAGCTCTCGCTGGGGGCAGAGGGCCCTGTCCAGAGGGAGCACAGCAATAACAGTTAGTAGGGTAGGCAAACTGCACATCGACAGGAAGCAGGGGCTCCAAGGAGATTTAGTGAGGCGTTCACAGGAGGGTGGACCCCAGAGATGGTCAATTTACTTGGAAATCTAAAAAGGCATTTGCATCCAAAAGGTGATTCCGGCCCCGTCACAGGGCTGGGCCTCTCAGACAGACGCAGGATACTGGAGAGGGCACGCAAGTGCAGCTCAGCGTCCCCAGCGCTGGAAGAATCTTGGAGAACCACGGAAATTTTGAAAATAGAGAGACGATGCCAGAATCCAAGACTGGACTCCAGATGGAAAACACACTGTGATTGGCTGGTGGGGATACGGTCACTCTCAAGGTTTTTGGGAGTCTGTTTCTTACATACTCAGGCACCTTTTGAATTGGCTCATCTAGTAGTTCTTAAGCCACCAACTTGGCACTCTAAGCAGATGCCACCTGATTCTTACTCTGCCATCCACTCTGTAATCTTTTCCATCGGTCCTTGGGATGCCTTGAGGTTCATTATTCTTGCAAGTAGTGAACCACTTTGCTCCATCCACAGCAGGTTCTCTTTCAAAGTCAGATCAGCCCATCTACAGGGTGTCCTGAACGAGTGCTTATGATCAATGTGCATTATTTATCACCGAATTGCCTGCGTGCATATTTTTCCCCCTGAAAGACTGTTTAAAAGGCAATACTCTAGGTATGCACGTGGATATTATGCATGGTAATCAGAAAATTAATAATTTATAAATTAAATATGAAATTGGACTTCAAATGAGACGAATAATTTCTTCCCTCTCACCACTTACAGTGCTTACTTACTGTTCTAAATGACAATTTAAAATAGATCAGTGATGTAAAAAATGGTTTCAACTCTCTGAGTCTCAGTGTCTTTATCCGAAAAATGGGTACAGCAATGTCTATTCCTTAAGGTGGCTGAGAACATTAAATTAGAAAATGTGTATAAAGTGACTAAGGCAGGCAGTGCATGCCACGTAGTAACCGCTTAGTAATCATGAGTCAGAAGTCCACAGCAGACAATCATCCAAAGCAGAAAGTTCTCCTGCAAGTAAGAGTCCAGCTGAGGAGACTATCAGAAAAGCCAAAGTATTTCTTTAAAACAATGATAAAAACTTCCTAGGTCCAAACTTGTAATCTTTTTCCTCCTTGAATTTTTATAAAGCTATGATGAATCTAAAGTGGGTATTCAGAGCTCATGATAATTAATAACTGTTGCTAGCTTTGCTTTGTAGTATTGTTTCAACACTGTATAGAAATAAAAATATTTGCTATAGCTGAGCTATTGTCTAAGGGTCATATGCTGAGAATAACACTTGGGCTTATTCATTACACAAGAGGGCTAAACTGACAAATGTCTATAGTTAAGTAGTTTAAAAAATTTAACTGCATATTAGCTCTAGGTAAAAAGTTGTAGGCATGCTTAATGTTTGAGAAGCGATGAGACTTCCTCTCCTTGCCTGGATGGATGGGAGCCTCGAACAGTGCACTCATTGTACGTGTGGCTATGAACATTGTGTTGGATTGTCTGATGTCAACTCAGTATCACCACTACCTTTTGAGGGTGGAGGGAGGTATAACCAGCTGTTATCTTCTTAATGACACTCTGATGGTGCTGTCTGTGGACACCTGTGGGTACATCTGGAACAGCTGGGTGGACTTAGAATGGAACAAGAGTTGCAAAATTCCCCTTGAAGGTTAGACATTCATAGTTTTCTCTGAAGAGCAGTGCAGGAGACTTCTACATTGTCCCATCTTAATGAAATCAACAGGCCCAGAGTGCTGCTTAACACGCGGTTTATAAGATCAGGGGTGGACAAAAATCCACAGTTGGGCCAGCCACCTGTAGCATGAGTTGGTGTGATAAAATAAGAGGGGGCCGTCAGATACTCTCCTAAAAATTTAAGCTTGAAACTTGAAAAAACCTGATAGTTCAACTCTGTTTCTGTCAGGATTGAGGCTGAAGTGGCAGGAGAGGCCTAATAACCCATAAGTATTCATTTTCCAGCAAACAAACACCCTCCATTTTCAAGGTAACCTCAGTGGGTCTCAGCCCCTTGTAACAAAAAGAGCCTCACAGAAAACATATATGTATATGGATTCACTTTCCATTGAAGTAGTTGATCAAGGGGATATATTTGTTTTTTGACCTTGAAATATATTGACAGTTTTTTTTTTAACTAGAGGGATAAAAGAAAGCAATTGATTTGGGTTAGTGGTATTATAAAGTGAAAAGAGTTTGTTTGTTCTTTCTCTATGAACCTAAGGATATTCAAGATTAATTTGTTTTCTCTTTGAACTCTTAGAAATTGCTCCATCCACCTACCCTTCCTCTGTTTTTAGTCTCCAAAGGTCTCAAGGCTCTGTCCTTTATGCAAATTCTTTTAGGTTGATATTTCTTAAGCTTTCCAGGGCAGTCTTGATTTCAACTGTTCTGTCCTGTTGTTTCCATATACTATCAACGTCCCAGAAATGCCAATATTTTGGCATTTAAACTCCATCTTTCAGATAGCTTAATTCCCAGAAGTGGAAAGAGTCCTTAGTTAGTCTTTGTGTCCTGGTTTTTGGTTTGGAAAATAAGGTCATCATGGCCTTATTCCACTGTTTTTTCAGGTCTTAAAATTTGTGAGTTGTTACTGCTTCTCCTTGAGCAAGCACACCCTATGCAGCCTTCATCACAGACGCACCATATTATATGGAATAAGATCTGTATTAGAATCCAATATTTTCATGCTACTTTAGGATACTTATTTCTGGGGATCAGCATACCCTATGGAGTCTTCATTGAGAGAGAAAAATGGGAACTAGACACCAGTCTCATGGAGCCAATCAATCCCCCTACACCACCCCAGTGAGCCCTGGTTGGGAGGAAGAAGCTGAGTGAAGAGCGATATACCATTCTAAGGACATGCGATTGTAATTCTACCTCCCGCGAAAGCATTTTGCATTTGCTTGCCAGGTTCCTTGGAGAAAAAACAGTTCTTCTTATTAACTGAATGGTCAGAAAAAATGTACTTCAGTATGACTCCTATGACCCTAAGGAACTCACTGCACCTGTTGAAATATCTTTGTCAAGTTCACTTTCTTCCCCCACTGGACTATGCTTCAGGGGGGCAGTGGGGTGTCCGTCAGGTTGGTGGTTCTCCTGCACGTCTAGCTTGGTGCTGGCTCGCAGTGAGGGATTAATACAGATGCAGAACACATGCAGGAGTGCGTTCTCGGAGGATTAGCTCTCCCAGGAGTGCTCTGGGTGGGTATAACTGTTGTTGGATGGTGTGTAATAGACCCTTGGATTTTATCGTCTCTGCAGTTTTTGAAGAGTTGCTGACAGATGATGGCTGATTGGTTTAAGTAAAATTTACAATCACAACCATCTTGCTGCCATAATGACTCTCTTTTTAAATTTTATGTGTCAATAATCAGTATAAATCACCAGTATAAATGTTTACTTGTAGGCTGAAGTTAGCATCTAAAAGAACAGTACGTAAATTAACTTACTAATGAGAATGATCCCATTTCTACAGTTGTATCAAAGAGTGCTTTGTTTGGCCCTATACTTACTAATTAGTGTCCTAAATGCTGGTTAAGAAATAAGTGTGTATAAGCGGGCTCCACATTTCTTTCATTTTTTCCCTCAGTTTCTGGGATCTAGCCTTTAAGGTGGCTTTTAAGATGGGAACGATAACTCCATTTCCACTCAGATGACTAAGAGCATGCTGAATTGATCAATCAAAAACTAATCATGGGGGGAGATTCCGCACAGTGACGATGCTGATGATGATTGCTACAAAAATAATGGCTGTTTTATTGAGGGGCAAGTACGTGTCTGGCACCATTATAAACTTTTCACTTGTAATAACCTAATTTGGTCCTTGCACAACTCATGTTACAAGGGAGGAAGAGGGGGCACAGAGTGGTGAGTCAACTTGTCCCAGGTCACACGTAGAGCTAGTGGGTGGAGGAGTAGAGGCCAAGATGCTACAAAAATATACGCGTATGTTATAAATCAGAAGACTTAGTTGTGCTGCAGTCCCAGGAGAGGAATTAGAGGCTTGAAGATGGGTTTCATAAAATGTGTTTCAAAACTTCTGCTTGTTATAAAATGCAAGATGTTACAAGTTGTCCAAACTTCAAGATGGCCAGCCACTTGGTTATAGGATTTTCATGATTTGTTTTTGAAATTAGAGTGATAATGAAAGGCTTAATGGGCCTTGGGAGAAAAAAGAGAAAAGTGCTCAGACATGCAGGCCAGCGCCACCTCAGCCTGGTATGAGATGAGCCTGGTGGGAAGGGGAATCGGCGGCAGGAGCCCTTATCTCCCCTGCCCTCGCCTCACTGCACAGTGAGTTTCTTCCCCGGCTCTGTGGCATTTCTAAAGACGCAGGGTGGAGCTGAGCTTACCTAGAAGGGACAGGTAGGTTTGTTTACAAGGTGGAAGCTCCTTGTTAGTGAAACCGCAGTATTTATGTGAGAGTCGCGTCTCCACCTGCAATTCCACTTTGTTTTTACCTGCTTCTACCTTAGCTTTGTCCAAACTATACCTTGGGACATTAGCTGTAAGAGATGCGAATGGGTGTTAGGTTCCAAAAAAGGGGTTGCCTCGGTCAAATAAATTTGGGGAAAGTGGGTCTAACAGTAGTAAATTAGTTACCTGACACTGTTCTCCGGGCTCTAAAGTACCGTGTGAATGTCCACCAGGGGCATAAAGTAGGTGGCGTTTCTCAGTTGTTAATGACTTGTTGTTGCTCTTAGAGAAGCTTATTAGACTTAGTGGCCCACAGAACAGACACATTTTTGCAAATGCCCTTCTATTGACTTTGTGGAAATGGGTATATTTATATATAGAAACCCTGTCTAAACACAGATGCATGCATAAGGGAGGTGAGGACTCCAGTAGCTCATAAGGCAACGTGGTCCAGTGGACAGAGACGGAGGTCAGGCATTTGAGGGGTGTATGCTAGTCTCTCATTAGTGCACATTAATGCACAGACACAGCAATGCTCTGCATCTCAGGCTCTCTACTTAATAAATGAAGGATGCAACAAGGTAATGGGGGGCAGGAAAAGGGGGTAGGTAGGAAGGGATAGAGAAGGAAACCAGTGTTAAGTAGCTCGTGGCCGTCAACGTGTACCGTGTTCAATTCGTTCATTCACTTCTTCGCTCATTCATGCACTCAGCATCGGTTTTTTATGCGCTCACTGTGTGCTGAGGGTGGGAGAGGAATAAAACAGTGTCCTGCCCTCTTGGATCTCTTAATCCAGGGGCGAGGGAGTAGACAGTAACTAAGGAAACAGACTAATAAACATGTGACAACAAGCTGCGGAAAGTGAAAAGAAATGAACTGGGTAGAGTGACGGAGGACAGCAGAATTAATTCCAGTTTCAGAGGCTGGAAGAATGTACTCTGCAAAGTCCCAGAGGGGAGCAGCTTCCTTCCCTTGGCCTCTCTGATGGGGGAGAGGGGGTGACTGATTTCTCCCACCCCCACATGAACCTTCAAGGGGCTTCCAGTAGGCCTTTGAACCAACCCAGCATTTCACTGGTGAGTCATAAAATGAAAATGAGAAACCATGATTATCATATACTTCTGATAACTTCCTGCCTAGATATGCCTTGAAATATTTCCAAATCCAGCAAATGTCTGATTCTCCATTACTAGTCTCCTGTAGGTGGAGCAGAGAAAGGTCCCCATGCTGGGAGCCAAGAAACCTGTGTCTCAGCTCTGCCACTAATGGACTGAGTCACCTGGGCGATTCACTCGACCTTCCTTAGCTTTATTTTTCTCTTTCGAAAAAAGAAGATGAAGGATATATTGTCCCCAAGGCCTTCTGGCTCTAAAACATCCACTCCAGGTTCCTTAGGCCCTTAGTGCTGTTTCACTCTTATCTTTGGCATTTTGGACCTAATATTGACGCCGGCATCTTAGTCTCCCGAACCGTCGCTTGTGATTTAGCTCATTCCAGCGAGTTTACAGCCTTAAAGGAACTAGCAGCTCTCGGGCATCTATATCACACAAACAGAAACATTAAGAAGTCATCCCCCATGCCAGCCATTTGACATCTCTGAAAGGCTAACTTAATTCTGGAAAGTTTAGGCAACTTCGGCACTGAAGGTGTTCATTTACTCACTGCCATGGGTCAGGCAGCTCAAGTTAATATCTAGACTCATTGAATGCATGAATCAGAGAAAATGATTTGTTGCGAGTATGTGTGTGCTTAAAAAAATGCGAATAGTGAAAAAGTAACATCAGACAAATTGAACTGTGAGAGTTTTATAAATGGAAATTTCTGCCCGGAAAGAGAAGAAGAACTGTATTGAGGAGCCTTGAAGATCCCTGGCTGAGCTGCTCATTTTTTCCCCTGGCTGAGCTCTTTTTCTTTTCAGATATCGTTCAGTATTGTAAATAAAATTGTTTCTGCTGGAAAGGCTCAGAGGGCCTGGGGAGAAAGGAAAAGCTGCCAGGTATACCTAGTCAGAATAAAAAGATGAGGTTCTCCCTTAGGAATTCTTTATTTTTAGACACTGGCGTGCAGGAGTGTGCCTGCGCTCTCACGGGCGAGCTGCTTTCCCTGTCTGTATACCCCAGGCAGGACATCTGAGGCCTTCAGCTCTGTTTCCTGGTGGGTTATTGTTACTCTTTTCTTGCATAGGAAAGGTATGACAGATGTGAGATGCACCGTTCAGGTCCCCTTTCAATTGCCCTAGCTGTTGAGGGTGTGGTCTCCAACATCCTCAGCTGCAGCTGGCACCCAAGATCAGTCCCCTCCTCCAAGGTCAGTCCCCTTACCCAGGGGGCCCATCAGGTGGATGTACGATGCAGTGTGTAATGTCCTGGCTTTCTCACCTTAACTTGGGACAGCTCTGAAGGGCATTGTGGCTCCTGATCCCCCCGCCCCGAGGGTTGGGAATGCATTGTAGGGATGGCGCTGCTCCCTGACTCCTCTGCCCGAGACTGCTTCCACCCTCCCTCTTCCATAGGTGCTGATCCCACAGGGGCTCCTTCATAAACATCTGCAGGCTAATCTCCAAGGTAGAGCCGCTTCCTGGGAAACCCACCCTGCAGCAGAAAATAGTAATATATTTATGAATTGCAAATTGGATCATGTTATTTTCTTGCTTAAAGTGTCTCTGGGATAAAGTCCAAACTCCACAGCAGGGTTTAAAGGTCCTTTCTGAGCTGAGTGTCAGTCACCTTTGCAGCCCCCATTTCCCTCTGCTGCCACCTTGAACTCCAGTGTGTGCTTTCCTGAATGTTTTAAACATTCTCATGCTCTGAGACTTTAAATATTTTTGGGCCCTTACTCTTACATTGCGTCCTCAACAAACTTCTATCTTTCCTTCAAGACACATCTTATGTCACAGTCACGATGGTTCACATTCATCAAGCCCTTCCAATGTGCCAGGGGCTGTGCAAAGTGATTTTTGTGCCTTAGTCACTCATCTCCAGGCATCGATGGAGTAGGTACTGTCAACTTTCCCATTTTACTTATGAGAAAATAGAGGCACAGAGAGCTGAGAAACCTTGTGTAGTCTCAAAATTGGTGAATAGTGGAGCCAGGACTCACCTGGAGGTAGCCTGTGCCCTTATCTGTTATGCTAACCCGTCCTGGGCATGTCTTGAGGGAAGGGGCTCTCTTCTGATACTCACCTAGTAGACTGTAAATGAATGTTTGTCGAATGAATGAACAAATGTGAGACCCCCCCAGACTCCACCCCCTGTCCTACGCCCCATCACGTTGAGTGAAGGAGGGGGAGGTGTTTCCTTTCCTTAGGGGTGTCTCTTACTGAAGGTGAGAGGCCTAGTGGACAGTTACTGCTCCCCTTGCTCATCTTGGGGAGCTTCCCATTAGCTCGTTCTGGCTTCTGCTCCAACAGTGGCCTTTTCCTCTTCTGATGCCCTCTCTTCCACCTGAGATTGGAACCTGTCCAGAGTCACGTTTGGAGAGTGGCTTATCGGCATCTCTGCTGAGTCCCCTGATGGAATTCTAGTCGGGAGGCCTAGATATACGTCCTATTTTGCCACATTCTGATTCTGTGCTTTAGAGCCTCAGTTCATTAATTATAAACAGGCACAATCATAGTTCACAGACTTTTCAGAGAAACAAATGAGATAGTACAGGCATAAAGCTCTGAACACCAATACATATTATTTATTTCTATAATGGTTTGTTGGTTATCTTTCGATTCCTTCCACGGTTGTCCCAGTCGAAGCCCTACACCCCACTCCCTCCCCTCACTCTTTCTTACCACTCCCAACCCCCTTCTCAGATTGCTCCAGCATCTTTCTCTCACCAACTACCACAGTGATTCATCCCCCAAACAATTATTCCCTATGATAAGAATCCAACTTTGATCTGCTGTCTACTCTGAACACTGAACACTGAGCAGCTAGAAAAGATCAGAATTTGAAAGTATCAAAGAGATGGAGAAATTAAAACTCTGAGAAGGGGAGTGACTTGGTCAAAGTCACAGAGTAAGCTGAGGGTCCAAAAGCCAATTCCATGGCCTCCTGGGAGGGACTCTTCCCTGTTCCTTTGACTCTTATTTTCAGTCTTGCTTTTGCATTTTAAGCATTAAAGGGCCATGGAGGAGAACACATGTTGCTTCCTCTAGTGCCTTTTTTCCTGGTCCTGAAGGTAGCTTAGGTGACCCTTTTACATGTTCCTATGATACCTTACATTTCCCCTTGATAGCATATACGTAATTGTAAGAAACTGGTGGATAGCTGTTTTCCCTAATAGACTTTAAGCTCCATGAGTGCAGGGACTGGCTCTGTCCTGTTCACTATTTATCCCATGTGCCTAATAAGGTGTGTGGCATATAGAAAGTGGTCAGTAATATGTAGGAATGTGGTGTGGCCAATAAATATCTGACTGACCAACTGAGGAGTATAAACTGCATTGTAAATCTCCCTGCTTCTCTCCAGCAGGGCCCATCAGGAAGACCAAGACATGGGGCTGAGTGTTTCTGTCCTCAGGCCCCAACAGTCCCCTTCCCCCATTCCCCTCTGGGCGTGAAGGTCCAGTTTTCCCAGGTGCATTCCCAGTTGGATCCCTGAGCGATTTCCTATGTAACTCTTCAAGTCCATTATCACTGTCAGAGCCAGTAGGTGGAGGAGAAGGGGTTGGTCATCAGATGGCTGTGCAGTCCCTTTCCAACCTGAGAGTCTATGATTCTTGTCATTCATTCATTCTTCATCATCAATTCAACAAACATTTGAGAATCTACCATATTCCAGGCACTGTACTAGACACTAGGGGTACATTGGTGAAGAAAACAGATACAAACCCCTGCCACACAGAACTCACATTCTCATGGGGAGACATGGACAGTGTACACTCACATAAACCAGATAATGGTGCCTGCTGTGGAAGTATGCAGGGTATGGCAGGGGAATGGGGTGGTTCTGGGAGAATGAAGTGTTTGAATTTTATAACATTAGCTGTTTGCAAGTCTTTATTTATTTATTTATTTATTTATTTATTTATTTATTTTCTCACCCGAGGAATTTTAGAGAGAAGGGAGAGAGAAACATTGATGTGAGAGAGAAACATCGATTGGTTGCCTCTCATCGAACCCACAACCTAGATATCTGCCCTGATTGGGGATTGAACCTGCAGTCTTTTAGTGTATGAGATGACACTCCAACCAACCGAGCCACCCACCAGGGAATGTTTGCAAGTCTTTTAGATGGAAAATCTCAAGTGGGTGACCCAGATTCTGCCTCAGGCTCATTCCAGACCAAGGAAGGGTGAAAATGCTACTCACCACACCTTCCCTTCCTCCCCTACTTGACCTTTGCTGTTCCCTCAGCAGGTGTTTACTTCTACTTGGGGTGATCTGGCCTTGCTGGGGCTGAGGCTCCAGACCTGGAGAGATAACTGAGCCATTAATTTAGCCTCCGTAGGTTAATCTGGTGTCAAGGTGATTTATGCTTCTCACTAACAGATAAAAGTTCAGGAGTCCCAGGGAGTTCAGTCATCTTAATGCCATTAAAGCTATAAATACCCTTTAAAGACATAGACTGTTGGTATTGAAATATCAGCCAAATGATCTATAAAGGCTATGGAAATTTACCACCTCCCTTGAGAAGTGACTCTGCTCATAACCCATGGACCCTTCTGAGGCTACTCCTCCCATTCAAGTTATACATCATCTCCCAGGATTCTCCATAGTACCTTTGGTCATCTTGAAGAAAAGACAGACTCTACTAAAAAAACACATTTAGAAGGAGAAGGGCTTTGCTTAGAGCACCTTCATTTATTTCCATGATTTGCTCCTGAATTCATTTTCTTCTATGAAAAAACCATTAATGTGGTTTTAAGATCCATTTCTTTTAGCTCTTTTCTCAATTGTAGTAATTCTGCATATTATTAGGATCCATTTCTTCTAATAAGTTCTGTGGCTCTTATGACAGGCCATGGGGCTTTTGTTCTAAAGCAACCATGCCAGCCGGTGTAACACAACACCCAGCTCCTGGGCTTGCTTGTTCTGTACTTACATGTTCTGTGCTGCACTTTGGGGATTCACAAGTCTGAGACGATGTAAAGCAATGTAGGAAGATGCATCCTTTCAAAGGTAGTGCTTCTTCTCTTTCAGTTTTGAATCTCCAGTGTCTGGACTTGTGCTCAGGGTTTGAAGTGAATCATTTAGAAATAACATACACATGTGCAAATGTGGTGAAACCTATGCTCTGCCCATGTGGGGCCTTAGGTATGCCTGGCAATCTGGGCCTGAGATGGGTGAGGTGGGGGTAAGGGAGTGGACTATGAGGGGCAGCTGTTGGAGGTGTATGTGTCTGAACACCTGGGGTGAGAAATACCTGTGCCTGATGAGCTTGACCCGTTTACATGGTCTCGGTTGTGGTGGAGGTATGATTATGAGTAGACTGTGGTGCTGATCCCTAAGATCTGGGCCCAACGAGGGCCCATGGACTTGTAGCTGAGCCGGAGTGAGAGAGGAACACCTGCTAGCTGTGTTATGAATACCCTTTCCAATTAATGTCCCACTCAGTTGGAGGTTCCTGGCAGTACTGATTATCCCACTGCACCGTGCCACAGACCACGTCTCAGTTTCAGAGTGTGGGTGGTAACGTCAGCTGGAGGCCATAGTACCTGAGAGGAGACAGAAATAGCTGTGGGAGGCAGTGTGCCCAGAACACGTTACATGGTACTGACGGGATTTGCGTGTGCACATAAAAATGGATCCCCAGAAATGCTTATAGGGTCTGGGGTTTTTGGTGGAGGCTGAGGTTCTGCATGATCAGATGGGAACAAGACAGATATTTATTATTACCCCACAGGCTATGAAAGTGTGTGTGTGTGTGTGTGTGTGTGTGTGTGTGTACTCCTCAAACTCAAAGATACTCAGTCAGGACTCCAGTGGTCCTGAAGATTGGGGGCTTTCTCAGCTTCTCTGATGCTCATTTGAAATGGGGCAGCAGGTCTGGGTGAATTTCCAGTTGGTTTCCCAGGAGGAAGGAAACAGCTCAGAGCATGTGTTAGTCAAGGTTTGAATGCGCTGGAAGATAATTAAGGATCTCCAGGCAAGCACAGAGAGGAGTAATTGAGAGAAGCCAAGTGAAAAATAGTGGGGGAAAAACAGAAATGAGGGCCCATAACTCACAAGAGGTTGGCCAGTCCTCGTTTAGATGGAAGGAGGGCTGGGTGGATAGCTAGAAAGGATGGAATGAGCTGTAGCCAAAGGAAATATCCTTTGAACATCTGTCAAGATGTCCAAACTGAGTGATTTTCTAGACTGGGGGCATAGAAAGTGGGTTGTAAAATCTGTTCTCCCAGTGGTGAGCAGAAGTCAGGCCCAGGGGCTGGTTAAGAAAACACCTTTCTAGTCTCTGCCGTCTCTAATCTCGACAGAGTCAGAACAGGGCTGAGCTTTGGAAGGCAGAACGGACACCGTGAAGATGAGACGTGTTCTGCTGTGCCAGCACCATCCAGGATGTGAGAAGTTAAAAGACTGAAGTGAAACAGAGCATTCTTTGGCCAGGCAAGACGGTTGGGGACCAAGGGCCCACTGGAGCCTCTTTGCCAAGTGCTCAACTTCCCCTCTGCCTGTCAGAGTGGCTTGTAGCTCAGGGGAATCCAGGAGATTTCTCTTGCCGGTTAAAGGAAATGCAATTTACTGGAAACTCAAACTAGTTTCTGGTTGACTGACAGTTCTATCCTAGGACAATACCTTTCTGGACTTGGACCGCTGACTTTGAGACTTCCCCATTCAGTCCAGCCTGGTCCCGTGTTAGATAGTAAATATGAATCTGAGGGAAACCCCACGATGACTCCTGGTCATTAGAAGAGCTGGCGTGTCCTGCTTCAGCCCTGTCTGGACTACAGTGAATATGGGTACTTCACTGTTAATTTGCCTTTGGGGTCATGGCTTGGGCATCATCACCAGCCATCCTGGTTTGCCTGAGACTGAGAGGTTTCCTGGGATGTGGGACCTTCAGTGCTGAAACTAAGCCAGAGCCTGGAAAACCAGGAGTAAACCAGGAGCGTTGATCACACTGGCCGGGGAGAGCCTTATGTGCTAAGCATTTTACCTGATTTGTTCCATGCATCTCCTCTATCCCCTCTGAGGCAGACTCTATTTCATTTGTTTCTTTTTTGTTTTTTAAAATTTTTATTTATTGATTTTTTTTTTTTTTTTGAGAGAGAGAGAGAGAGAGAAACATCAATGTGTTGTTCCACTTATTCATGCACTCATTGGTTGATTCTTGTATGTGCCCTGACTGGGGATAGAACCTGGAACCTTGGCATATCCGGACGATGCTCAAACCACGTGAGCTACCCAGCCAGGGCCTACAGTTGTTTCCATTTTATGGAGAGTAGCCTGGTGAGAAGAGATGAGCAAACTTGCCCTCAAAATGTCAAAGTCAGTTATCTTTGGGCAGTAAGATTTCCAGTGCACTTAACTGTTTTATATATTGTTTGAATCTATTAAATGAGCATGTGTTATATAATAATAATAATAAAAACCCAATAAGCCTGTTTTCCTTACTTGCTGTAAGTAATTTTCCAAAGTCCTGTGCTTAGTGAGTTGAGTCTGGAACTCTGCTCTGATAAATTCCCAAGACCATGCTCTTTATGAGCACCAGGCAGGGCTGGCTAGAGAAGCAACTCCCTTATTACAAGGTCCTTCTGGTTCTTTAGGAAGTTTCCATCTTTACCCCTGACTGACTTAGAACCACCCTGAGCTGAATTCTCTGTAATGAGGGCTATTACAACTACTTCATTTTAACAGCTTCTCAACTGGTTGCAATATTCTTGTTTGTAGTGAGCAAATTTCTTTTTAGCTGCAAGATGCCAGAGATGAAATTTTTATTCTTAGCATATTTAATTAGCACCCTGGGGCAAATGCTGATAAAGTTCTTCTATTTCTCATGAATATGGGAGAGTATATGGAAACCCAGCGGAGGGCTCCTAAATTTCTCTATTTTATCACCTGCGCTGTCCATTCCCTGCTGTGTGGAGCATCTGTCCAGTTCCAGTTGCTGCCTCTGAGAGAAAGTGTGTTAAGGAGGGTTGGGCAACTGACCCCTCTTATGGGGGAGGGATGGGGGAGGTTTTGAGTCCTGCTGGGCCAGAGCTCTCAAAATTACTTAGAAAACAGTCCAGGGCTGCCTCGAATGTTCCAAATTAATGGGACTCATGCTCATTCTAAAGCAAATTCCCTTGTTTGTTGTTTCTCCTTATTAAGCCTGAAACATTTAAGAGGACTGGAAGCTTCCTTGCAATGCCTCTTCCACTGTTAGTGCTCATTCGTGGTTTGGTGGGAGGCACATTGGTATGGTGATCGAGGCTCTGGAATCAGACAGATTGCATTTGAATGACAGCTCTGTCCTTCCCCCTACCCTCAGAACTTGGGTAACTCAGTTCACCCCTCTAATCTAATCTTGTTGTGAAGATTAAATAATACAATGTATGTATAATGCCCTCCTTAGTGTAAATGCTCAACACCTATATCCACCAGGATTTAACCAGGGAAGGCAGAGAGACATGGGCAGGTTTGACCCCCACTGGCACAGGCTGAAGGTGTCATTCACAGTTGCCAGGAAGGGAGATCACAAGAAGACTGGAACTTCACGGGCATGGGCTGAAGCTATTGCCCACAGGCAGAATGTCTTTCTTCTCTAGGGAGAGTCCCCATCCTTTGAAATCCTTCCAACTGATATAATTGGGCTCTTTCAAGATAATCTCCTTTACTTAAAGGCAGCTGGTTAGGGACTTTCACTGCACCTGCAAAATCTCCTCTCAGCAGCAGCTAGGTTAATGTTTGATTGAAGAACTGAGGACCGTAGCCTAGCCAAGGTGACACATTAAAAAACCATCTCCAGTTGTTAGCTGTTACGATCTGTATTAGTTTCCTATTGCTGCTGTGACAAATCACCACAAACTTGGTGGCTGAAAACAATGGAAATGTATTCTTTCGAAGTTCTGGAGGCCAGAAATCTGAAACCAGTATCACTGGGATGAAACCAAGGTGTCAGGAGGACCATGCTCCTTCCAGAGGCTCTTGGAAGAATCTCTCACTAGCCTCTTCCAGCTCCTGGTGACTCCCATCATTCCTTGGTTTGTGGCCGCATCACGCCAAGCTCTGCTTTTGTGGTCACAGTTGCTTTCTCCATCTGTGTGTGTATCAGGTCTCCCTCTGCTTCTCTCTTACAAGAACACCTGTGATGACAGTTAGGGCCCACGCCAGAATACAGGAGAATCTCCCCATCTTAGGATCCCTAACTTAATCACATCCTCAAAGACTGTTTTCCATATGAGGGAACACCTATAGGTTCTAAGGATTAGGACCTGATATCTTTGGAGAGTTATTAGGTCTACTGCACCATCTCTTCATGTGTCTTTAGAGGTTTGCTTTGTACTAGGACTTGCCAAATTGTGGGGAATACTAAAATGGAATAGTTACAATCTGTATGAGAGAAATAGAACCTAACATAGGACATATCTATCTGACACACATATATAATATACTGGATTTGGCTCATGTGATTTTGGAGGCTGAGAAGTCCCACAATGTGCCCTCTGCCAGCTGGAGACCCAGGAGAGTGTTATCAGTAACGTGTTTCAGAGGAGGGAAGAGATCACTCTTGACTGTGGAAATCTGGAAAGGCTTCCTGGAGGAGGGAGTTTTGAATGGAACCTTATAGGATGAGACTGCCAGAGCAGTCCATCTCAAATGCAAGTTTGCATCAGAATCACCCAGGAAACTTGTTAAAACACAGATTGGCAGCCCCACCTCAAGAGTTTCATTTTCTGAACCTGGGCCTGAGAACATGCATTTCAGCAAGCTCCTAGGTGATGCTCGGAACATGCTTTGAGAACCACTGTTCTAGACATGTAAAGATGATGGCGGTGGGAGAGATTCATCTCTCCACTCTCAAATTACTTTATGTCGCAATTCAGATGTTATTTTCTGAGAGACAGTGCTCCTTTAAGTTATAAGAATATTTGTCAATTTTACCCTGCTGTTTTTCTTCATATTACTAACCATCACCATCACAGGGGTGGTTATCTATATCTCCTACCAGAATGTAATTTCCATGTGGGTAGAAACTCTCTTTTGTTCATAGCACTTAGAACAGTGCTTAGCACATAGTAGGTGCTCAATAAATAAATGTATGTTCAGTGAAAGAATGAATTATCTCCCAGGTCCTATGTAGTTGAAAGCTCTTTAACTCCTCTACCTTTGTTCCCACAACACTAAACTAGTTGCTTCATCCTAGAACAATGCTTAAATAGAATTAAATTGGTCAAGTTGGATATTGAGATAAATTTTTCATTTCTACAAGATGTCCTGGTCGACACAGCCTGTGTGGATCTGAACACAATTTGGAGTTTTCTTAAGTAGCAGAGAAATGTCCATAATATAATTAGGATGGTTTAAATTCATTTACTTCTTAATATTTCCATTTTTGAATAAATGTTTCATACATTGCTCTTCTGGGAGGCAAAATGCCAGGAAATTTCAGCAGTAATATGTGTGTAAAATTTCTGTTTTCCCCGCAGCAGCACATTTTTAAAGATATCTCAACAGGTTATGACAAGTAGAACAGGAAAATATTATTTTAATTTCCCTGGGTCAATTATTAGAATCACTGAAACATGTACATACTTAAATGACACTTTATCGGCATGATCCACACTGCGGAGGAGGGAAGGTGAGAAAGAACTGGGCTGCTTTATCATAATTAAGTCCATGCCCAAAATGCCAAAGCACATCTAACACTTTGGACACATCTGTCTTCTGGCTCCTGGATACAGCCGTGAAAAGGTGGCATTGAGCCTGTCTAAATGTGGCTTGCTGCTTTACAGCAGGTGGCAAAATCTAACGAAAAATTTACCCAAAGTACACCCCATGAGATACTTTCCCAACTTTTCCCTTCAGGATCAGATGTCACATAATAAACAGTATGGAACCTTTGAGTGTGTGGAAGGGTGTTTTGAGTAACTAGAAATTCCTTTAGTCATTGGGCTCTACCTGAGTTCCTGTCCCTCTAAGCAGGACTAGAGAGGAAGGAATGGGGTCAGGGCCGGGGGGGCATGGCCTAAGTGGGATGGGACAGTGAGTGGGTGGCCAACTGGTCCTGGTTTGCCTGGGACTTTCCCAGTTCTAGCGACAATCTTGACTCCTGCAAAACTCTCTATTCTAGGCAAACCCGGACGCCTGGTCACCCCAGGAACAGGTTGGCTCCTTACTAGGTAAGGACACCCTATTCCTAGAGTCAGGAAATAGATTGAATGGCCACCTTCCTGCACTGATAAAGAAGTGACTCCTGCACGGGTGTGTGTGTGTGAATCTCTAGTGGGCTTTAGAGGCCAACTGGCTGCCGTCTTCTCATTCTATACATAAACATAACCTAAAGAAGCTAAATGACTAATTATGTTTCTATAAAATAGCCTTGCGTGGTTTCCTATTTTAACTTAAAAATGAAGATGGATGAACTTAAGGCTTCTTAACAGTTGATGATCTTTGTTTTCTAAGGTCATCACTATTTGATGAGTAAGTAGCTGCTTTGCCAAAGACGTATAGTTAATTGCATTTTAAATCTCCTAACCTTACAGCAAGACTTTTTTCCTTTCGCTGGTAAAAGAATTATTTTGTGTGTGTGCATGTGTATGGGTGTGTACGTGTACCTGAGAGGAAAACGCTACGTGATAGTACAGTATTTTCTTTCATAACTTATCATTTATTAGCTCTATTATCGGTACTTGTCATTTGAAGTGAAGGCTCGACGTCTTCTGTTCTGGGGGACAATGAAACCATCGCTCACCGGTCTGTTCTTCCTAGGGCTCTGGGTGATGAGTGGGCTCTGAGGAGTCTCCGGCTGTCGCCGTGGGAGGTCTGAGTTGGGTGGGGGCGGCGAGGCCTGGGTGAAGGGTGAGGTACGTTGATTCTCCCTGCCACCATCCTAGCTAATGGCAAAGAAGCAGCTGGATTTTTAAATTAGATCTTGCGTCTGCTCTAAAAAGAATGAAACAGTTCCTTGGCCAGTCGTTGTGTATGAAAGGATTATAAACTGCCTACTCAATATCAATTCTTCCTCTATTCTTTGCTTGCAGATTCCTAGTTTTGTTTAAGGCAGCAATGCGAGTAGTTGACATTGCTCCATGTCACAGTCCCTCTTGCAGGTTAGGTGGCCGGGGAGTAAGGTTTCAACCAATGTGGTGCAGGCAGAAGAGCCCTTTACCTTCCCCCTTATTCTTTCTTCCCCACTGAAGAGAGGTGACAATGCCTGGAGATGCAGCAGCTATATTGTTACCACGAGGCAACACGCATAATGAAGAGGCCAAGGAAGTGTCACATCAGCCCTGGCATTGCGGAGCTGGTGAATGAACACCTCCTTCCAGAGTTTTTGTTAAATGAAATGACTTAGTTAAGCTGGTTACTAGTTCCAGTGGGAGGGTTTTATGCTCCTTGAAACTAATTGCTTCCTAACTGACTCAGGATAGCATAACATAGTGGAGAGAATGCTACAGTGGGAAGCCAGGAAGTTGTGCTTTTTCTGCTATGTTCCCCTTAGAAACTTATCTTAAGATAATCCCTTTAGATCAAGTCCCCAGTTGCCTCCTCTTATTGTGTGGTACCACAGCAGGACATATAAAAATATGGTTAACTTCTCAAAATAGTATAAAAGCTACCTTACTATCCTAATGCAGACAGATGAGCCAGATGACCTTTGAGGTCCCTTTTAGGTTTAAGAAGTTAATTCAATTCAAGTTATTTCTGAGAGAGGATTTGCTATTTCAAAAGAAAATTGGTGGTGGTGGTGGTGGTGGTGGTGGTGGTGTGTGTGTGTGTGTGTGTGATGTTTAGAATTAAAAGATAAAATAAGTTTTATTTTAAGAATGCATATGAAAGCCTATGACAAAATATCAATACTAATTTTTTGGGGGTTAACTAGAGCTGATTTCCTGTGTTCTTGCGTAGATGCTTTTCTTCTCTGTCTGCACTGGGTTCAGCTCTGTCAGTTCTCAGGTATTGTGCTCTTCTACCCAAGACCGGAGTTAAAATTGATGAATGTTGATGAGTTTCCTGGATTAATGTTGATGAGCTTCCCAGGCTTACTGCAAGCTAAGGAAGGAGGGATCACGGTGTGTGACAAAGACAGACGAACCTATAACACAATCTGTTCCATTTTCGTATCCCTCAATCTACACCTGTGATGGACCCCAGCTCCTCGATCTGCATGCCCTGTGGCACCACGGAGCTGACATGCGATGAACTGGGATGGCTGTTGGGTCTGTGTGATGCCATGGATGCTGCCTGGACACAAGCAGGCAGGGCTTTGTGACTTCTTAGAGGCCATAAAACCCATCCTCACCAGGGACGGCCTGATGCCTTCCAGGACTCCGGGCCTCTGTGCAGTATAATTAACTGCAACCCGTGGGAACTCTCAGGAGGGATAGCTGCTTCCTCCGTATGGATGGGCCACTGAGGGTGCAAACTGTCACTCAAGATAATTATCAATGGGCTGCCAATCACTGAGTAAAGATTTAAAGGTACTTGTCAGTGTAGTCGTTTTGTGATAGAAGAGAAAAACAAGTTGATTGCCATAGGGCCTCTAGCCAAGAAACAAACAGCAGGGACGATTTCAGACCCTTGGGCCTGGCAAGCCTGCTCATAAGCTGTGCTCCCCCCCTCCCCTTCACCTGCCCCCCTGCACTCTCTCTCATGCCCCCTTCATGTTTTTTATGGGCCAGTTGGCTGCCTCCCCCCTGCGCTCCCCCACCCTCTGGGCTTGCTACAAAGCTTGCTCGCCTCTGCTGCCGCCTCAGAGCTCCAGCTGGACCCTCTCGCAGTCAGCCTCTGAAGGCAAGGGGTTGGGTGGCGAGGACAGTTACTTTAGAGGCACGTTGTGCCTGTCGTTAGAGCCGTTAGAAGATAACCGTGAGCTCAGGTCACCGGAGCCCATTCGTTTTTTTCCTCCAATGGTGCATCTGTGTTTAAATGAGTAGGTGTCTTGTCATTTTAAAGCTAAGCCGTTACTGAGGTCTGACAAGTGTGTTAGAGAGCCAAGCTGTATCAAACTTTTCCTCTATTTTTAATGTTTCCTTTGTATTTTATGTCATTCTATTAAGCATATTTCAAGACTGCTAGGCCTGAACCTCTGTGAATCAAGCATTGACTGGAAGTTAACAGCAGAGGCCTACAGACAGGATATACGCCTGACTTCAGAGTCTGGTTCTGCCTCTTCCCAGTTGTCTGGTTGAGGGTATGACATACAAGCTGTCTGAGCCATAATCTTAAAATGGTGAAAACAGTTCCCATGCACTGGGTTAGTTGTTAAGGGTTAAAAGGAGATAATGTGGGAACGGCCTTAACATAGAGTAAGGACTTAATAAATAATGGCTGAATGTGTGAATCTAGGAATGAACTGGAGTCTCAGTTACACGCTCATACACCCAAATAGCCTCATTAGCATGGTACAGTTATACATATATATAAGTAAATATATATATGTAATCTCTAAGAATGTTTCTTTATTGAAGTGTATTTGACATACAACATTATATTAGCTCCAGGTGTTCAACATGATTTAAATATTTGTGTACATTGCAAATCTGATCACCACAATAAATTTAGCTAACAATCAGCATGTTTATATGTATATTTACTTAAATGCGAATACTTATATAGGTACCTTATTTCTAATTGGCATCTGGTTGTCAGCTGCCATGTGGTATAGAATTTCATTTTTCTTTAAATTGCTCCGTTTCATCATTTTGATTTTCTGCAGTCCATCCTTCACAGGCAGCTAGTTTCACTTTTTTTTAAAAATTTCCCCCAAAGCAGAAATGTGCTACATCCCCAAACCTTTATAAATTCCACAGCCTTGCCAAAGAAGCCCCACCTCTGTGGCATGGCCAGTTTCCCATCGGCCCCAGCTCTAATCGGGTCTTCTTTCAGCCAGCTCTCCCCCACTAATTTCATTGTTTAGTTCGCAAACACATTTTACTCTTTTAAGTGTCTGTGCCTTTGACTGAATTGCTTCCTCCACCAGGGACAGCCTCTGTCTCCTTCTTGTGGGGACTGGGAAATCCTGATCCTGCCTGAGATCCAGCAAAAATGTCACTCCTGCTCCCACAGCTCTCATCCCCCAGGGGTTCTTACTCTGCCTTTATTACAGCTCCTCCTTCACTGGATGGCAGCTATTTGTTCCTGAAATTTCTCCCCCACTAGATTTAACTCCCGTGCATCCGCAGTGCCTGCTACAGAGCCAAGAATAGGCTGTAGGATTTCAGGACATATTTTTGCTGACTATTGGAATGAGTGTGTATAAGCATCAAACATAATGTTCACATTAAAACAAAAACAAGCAACCAATACTTTTTCTGTTTTTAACAGATAATAAATATATATAATTCAGTTTTACCTTACTGTTAAATAAATATTTTAGCATTTACTTTAAAAAGCATCTTGGGGGCCTTAGCAGTACTGTCAAGTGAACTTTATGCAGTGAAGTTCGTGCCTCCTAGTATGATAGCCAGTAGTCACATCTGTCTATTGGTCACTTGAAGTGACTAAAGTGGTCCAGAAGCTGCATTTTCAATCTTACTTAATTTTAATGAATTTAAACTTAAATTCAAATAACCGCATGGGGCTAGTGCCTGCCATATTGGACAGTGAAAGTCTATAGTACTTGGTGAAAATTCTCGGAGTTCATATAATAAGTTCAAGGCTTTTTTAAGGAGTCTTAGATTCAGGAAGTAAATTGATATCATCAACCGGAGGTGCCTGAAACATAAAACAAAACCCATCTGAGTTTACTAAGTAATCACTTTTATTTATATGAAATGTTAACTCACGTTCAGAAATTAATCTGTTTTGCTTCGCTTCCTTAACTATTGGGTAATAGGAACCAAACCAGGGAAGCAATATTTGTGTTCGTTTAGACAGATTTCATCTTTTGCTTTTTCTCCCTCAGGATTGGTTAAAAAATATTTGGCTTCTAAGCTCATGCTCATAGGTAATTACCTTTAGTTCTGCAGAGAGCAACACAAACAGGTAAATTCTGGCACCTGAAGGGTACTATGCAATAGGATAGAGCCCCAGGGTGCAGTTTAATAAACCTAGACTTAGTGTGATCTTTTATTCCATTGGGGTGCCATTTGAGCCTGGGAAGCAATAATTTTCTAAATGGCACCCTAGGGGCCTCCGTGTTAATTCAGCTTCCAGAGGTTTTCCAGTTAAAGTCAAGGGGTGGGCTTTACACTATGAAATCTGGGTCTACAAATTTCATTTCCTTTAAACCTCTAGATTAACAAATCACAGCTTTCAAAATGAAACCACAAATCAATAGATGGAGGGTTGGAGGGAGAATCAACCCTGAATTGGCTTGACTGGATTAAATACTTTTTGTTCAGATGCTGAGAATTCTTTGACTCAGTTTTTAGGGAACTTGAAAGCAAAGTTTTGTGATCAGTTTTGGTGTTAACTATCTCAGGAGACTGGTTACATCTAATTTTTTTAATTTTAATTTCACTGACCTACTTTAATTTTTATTGCCCTGTTTTATAATGTGCTTGGTTTTGTAAGCTGTATCTCAGAGTTGAAAATTTTCCCTCTCAAGAGGAAATGAATTTCTTTTCTGACTTTATTGACTAATCATATCCCATATAAGCTCCACATTTTGGGTGGGATAAAGGGAATTTATTTAGTCTAATCCAGAATATTTAATAGTCCCTTTGAATAACAGTGTATTCTGAGGTTCTCATTTTTTTGATTTTTACATTTTCTCTATTTTACTCTTTTCTCAGAAGCTACTGGGTGTGTAGGTGGCTTACATGGCCTTAGGGGAAGTGATGCTTGTGAAGTCATGGGGTTGAGTTATAAATGCCCTTTCCATAGGACCACAGCCGTGGAGTGGCTAACAGGACTGCTCTCTGGGCTGGCCAATGTGCTCATGCACCACAGGTCTCATCTGTTGGGAGAGAATGCCCTTTTCTACTCTTGATTTCCATGAAAAGTGATCTTCATAAAGCATACTTTTGTGGCCTTTTGCCCTTCCCCTTACTCTCCTCCTGGCAGAGGTGGCCTGAGCTGCTGGTTGGAAGGCAGCTGGTTTCTTGATTGTTTGGAGAGCATCTGTCCAAGGACTGAGTGGGGTCCCTTTTCTCCTTCCCAGTGAGAAGCAATGCCGACTGCAGGTCGGTTTGCTTTGCAGGCTCCCCCTCCTCATGTATGTGCTGTATCAAGTTTAGACACAGAGCTGGGTGGGGAGCTGTCAGGCCCATTGGCTCTCACAGGTTGCCGTCTTTGATGTACCGAAGCCACAAACGAAACATGATATTTCAACCTCCAACTTTACTCTTTTATTGCATTTCTCAAAATCTAGATCCTCAATCGCTGGGTGGGATTAGGAAGAGGGGTAGCACTCAGACAATTCCAATACACTAGTGTCTTTGTCAAGAACATGAACATGAGGGAATTTTAAAAACCCTGGAATTTTATATTCTTAGGAAGACTTTTGGGTAGCCAGAAAGATAAATCCTTTGACCTTGACTTTAACACTTCCCTCCCTCCCTCCCTCCCTCCCTCCCTCCCTCCCTCCCTCCCTCCCTCCCTCCCTCCCTCCCTCCCTCCCTCCCTCCCTCCTCCCCTTCCTCTTCCTCCTGTTCTTCTTTCTTGAGTTTTGATTGAGGTCCAGTTTAGACCACTTGCTCAGGCTTTGGCCAATGGAGGGACTGTATTCCCTCTGTGATATTTATCAGCCAGATCTGATGGCCACTAGGAGGTATATTTGGCTTTGAGGTGGTAAGCACTGACCTTTGTCAGGGATCAGTGCAGATCTGCAAAGGGGATGCTCGTGTCCCTTTGCAATCTTCTGTGGATTTCTGTGACACTCTCTTTCAATCAACACATGCACATTTTGCTTGTGAATCTTAGAGAATTAGCAGCTTTATAGAGATGAATGAACTTTGTTAAAGAAAATCAGATGAAGCCTCTACTGTGTTGGTATCAACCTCCGCTTGGATAGAAGAGAAGGAAACTTGAAAAATTATCACAGATCCAGACACCAAAAGAAAGAGATAATTAAAGAAAGCTTGTATCTGAGCTGCCTCCTCCTGGGAATTGGACTGGCGTTGACACAGTGCAGGCAGCCTCAGGGATCCCCAAGTCTCTGAATGCCATGAAAGTATAGACTTCACATGTTCTTCTCATCTGTTAAATGGGGGCGTTGTAATACCTACCTGACAGAGTGTTTCTGACATTGAGTTAAGTCATGTTGCATGTAAGAATCACTTCAGCGTATGACTCAAACTTGTACCTCTAGAACATGACAGGTTACCGCATATATTTTGTTCGATTGTGAGGACAATAACTGAAACCATAATTGTTTGATCATTCAGCTCGTGAATGCCTGGAACTTGATGTATTTATAGGACCCTCCGGCACATTCCTTTTGAAAAGCAAGCAATTCTTCTGAATTTTAATTGGCAGTTTCTGACTTTTGAATTTTTGTGGTTTACATAGGTTACTGCATTTCAGTTTTCTTAAAAAGTGGCATCTGTCTTCATTCTGCCTTTCCTGGGTTCAGTGAGGACAGATGTGCTATATATTGTAGGGTTTGAACAAGCCTAGATGTTTTTAGAGAAACTCTGCTCTTACCAGGCTTATTTCACTGAGAGAAAACTCAGTTTAGCAAATCATTATTTGTTTTGCAATAGATGAAGAAAATGATACTGAAAAAAGTACTGTCAGATTGATGCTGGTCTGATGTGTTTTCCCAGCCAGCTATGCTAAGCATTAATGAGCAGAGTGCAAAAATAAAGTTATTTGAGGTACAATCTATGGTCCTCTAAATTACAGTCACCTAAATTCAGTCTCAGGCAAATCAAAACTCTTGAGCTAAAATTGCATCCTGATCTTCTGAATAGCCGTATGCAATACAGAGAGTCACTCTGATGAAAATCCCACAATATGATACAGTAGGAGAAGTGATGAATGCCCCATTTCAAATCTGCTCCCCCATTTCCACTTCATCAAATATCTGGATGAATAATTAGTCATCATAAATTCACCTTAGGAAGTATTTGTTGAGCATTTATAGGTGCTTGGAACTAAAAGGGATAAAAAAGCTTCCCAGAAAGTCTTCACCTCATGGAATGTAACTGACAGGAAAAGACATGCCCACAAGAAAGTTAAGAAGTGATGTAAAAGCTTAAAGTTAAGTGTCTAGGAAATTGGTAGAAATAGTTTCTTTAAGAGTTCAAAGTGGGTTTAGGATTGCTGTGGGTTTAGGAAGTTGAAGAAAATTGGGTATGAAGAGTAGCGGTCAGAACGTGAGAATTAAATTCAAAACAGTGATGAAACAGGAGGAGGTAGGAGCAGTACACAGGGCTACGGTAGGCTGCTGAGCTTGGCCGGGGAAGGGAGCCTGTCAGGTGGAGGTCTGAATGTGAGGTTCTGATTCTAGGCCAGAGAGAGATGGTCAAATTCAACAAGGTCATGAAAGCTAACCTTAGGGGTTTGGTTTCCTTCCGTAGGCGGGTGTGAACCACTGGAGAAAAGCAGTAGCCATGTCAACAGCCATTGCGGTTTTGAGACACACATGGACATGTGCGGGCAGGGCTGTTCCAGGTCTTCCCTTACAAGGGGTAGAGTGCTCTGTTGTAGACGACAGTTCTGGATTAAGTTTCTAGGACCTGCTCTTTCAGGCTGAGGAGTGGGCATAGTGGTGATTGTCAAAAGAGAGCTAATAAGGTGGTTTTCCCACTGTGGAGGGGCTGCCTGAGGTGAAGAGAAACCTCCGTAGATGACTCTGGTTCTTTGCCAAAGAACATTTAGAGTTTCAAGTGCTAGAGGCGTGTTCTCGTAGTTGCAACCTGAATTGTGTGAACATTTTCTCCACTGGCTCTTTTTCCTGAATTGCAAACCCCAGCCCAAGAAAGAGAAAAGACACAGGAAATGTTAAGAAGGAGTTCTTCTTGGACATCACACAGTTGCCAAGCCAATATGCTTAAAACGCCTTGCTGACCTGTCACGATGGAAAAGTAGCCGGCCGCACAGGCAAGTTCTGGCTCGATATAGCCAGCCAGCAAGGTGTTTGATATACCACTTTTATAATGTCATTTTTCTGTTTATAAACCTAAAGTAAGTCCTTAATTTTAACTTTACCCTGTGTAAGTCCCCATAAGGATCAGAACCCACTCTGTCTGTCTATCTACCTACCTACCTATAATCATCATCATCATCATCTCATTGAGTTCCCACCACTACCAATTTCTGTCCTTTATTTCAGCCAGGCTAGTCTCCACACTAACTTCCATGGCACCATAACCATTCCTGTTTTCAGGGACCTGTGGCTGTTTTCCTGGCTTTGAAGGTGCCAAGTTTTCGACTTGGATTCAAATTCTCCTCATTCTTAAAAAAATCCCTCTCAATCCCCACCTGCTCCATGAGATTTCCTCTCTCCATTTGAACTCGGAAGGATCTCTGTTGACTTTGGACCATTAAAGTACTTGGAAAGCATAGAGCATAGACCTAGAAAGGACCAAACAATTAGAATGTTGAAGGTTCTAGCACACACCAGTTACAGGCTTTGGAATTATACTTCTAGTTGTATTTTAAAAGGATCAAGACCACTACCCTGCAGAGGTCCAGCCTCTGTTTAATACATTTCTAGTGGCAGAGACTGTCAGCTCATTTTCTTTATTTTCAGAGAGGCTTTCTTCTTTTCTGTCTTCCTGTTAGACTATAGAGGCAGGGCAGAGAATATGTTGATATGGCTTTTATTGGGTGATGGATCACAGATTTACTAAACAGCAACTGTCTTTCAGGTGGGGTACTGAGCACTGGAATTTAAGGTGCTCATAATGTACTGTGGAAGGGATCCTGCTCCATAATAGGTGATCAATAAATATTTATTGAAGAAGACAAGAGAAAGAGGCAAGAGAATCAACTATTGTTACTGACTCTTTAGAATATGGTCTCTTTGGTTAGATTGCCTGGATTCGAATGTTGGCTCTGACTCTAGTAGTTTAGTAATTGGTGTCTCTGTTTCATTATAAAATTGAATGTTAGATTTGAATGAGATAGTGCATGTAAAGAGATAATACGGGGTCTGGCTCACAGGCTCTCCTATGGGATGATGATGACAAGAATGAATTTGA
The DNA here is from genome assembly GCF_964146895.1 of Miniopterus schreibersii. NCBI lineage: Eukaryota > Metazoa > Chordata > Mammalia > Chiroptera > Miniopteridae > Miniopterus > Miniopterus schreibersii. The sequence continues at coordinate 58,258,672 of NC_138112.1, forward strand.
TTTATTGGACAGTGGAACGTGCAGAATGCTATGGGAACACAGAAGAGGGGCACCTACCCAGACCAGGGCACAGGAGGGTGAGAGGGACTGGTGAGGGAAGAGGTACATGAAGGACAATCCCCTGGGGAGCCTTGGCTCTGCCGCACTTATAGGAAAATGTAGAATAGTGATTGAGCAAAAACAGAGTTGACCTATACAAATGGAAGACGATACGGAGTGTTCTTCAGCTCAGTTAGAGATGTCATCAGTGATGTGACACTATTCCAAGAATTCCAGGCAAGTACTACCTCCTAAGACAGTAATGAAAATAGTTTACTGTATACTAGCTCTGTGCTCAGTGTTTTTGTAAGTAATGTCTGAAAATACCCATAAATAAGAAGAATGGACAACTAAGGAACACTGGGCATCATGTCAATTGCCCACCAGTACCTGTGCTTCTAACACGTGTTACACACAGAGTCTGCTTGCTTTTATCTATATTGATCTCCTTGGCTTATTGGGAAAAAATACCCTCAGAAGACACACGCTAGAGGGCCAGATGGAGGGAATTCTATTTTCTATAATTACATATAGAGCTTTGCTGTTGATTTTACTGTCAGTCACTGGGGTAGAAGTTGTTTTTTCCACATATTTCTAGGCAGTGTTTCTCATTAGCTATCAAAAAAAGTGTTTTTTAAAGGAATAAATATTTTTATAGGTTTATTTCATTGACTTTTGGGTCATTGGATAATTATTACTTTAGTAAAGGCATAAAGTGCTATCTGGCACATTAATGTATGTCCTATTAAAACCAATACACATTCTCTTCTAAAGTATCTCAGAACAAGGTACAGAGTGTGATCCCATTTTTGGAATATAATGTATGCATACATAAATACTTGTAATATATGTATGTATACATACGATCACCGAAAAAGATTCAGAAGGGTACACAAAGGTGATTAGATAGAATAGATGGGCCCTGATTTTCATACTTCATTCATATGCTTCCGAATTATATTAGTAAGGGTAAACTACTTGCTGTAACAAATAGACCAAATAGAATTGATGGCTCAAAGAACAGAGGTTTAATTTTCCTTTGTGTAACCAATCCAAGGTGGTTCCTGGGCACTGGGAAGGGTAGGAAGAAGCTCTACTTCACACAGTCATTCAGGGATCAATTTGCAACATGCAGCTTGCAAGATTTTCCTGGCACTCATATCATATCCAGTCCTCTGGGCATTGACAGCCAAGTGGCAGCAGGGAAATGACCACAGACTATTGTTACTTGGAGATGTAGTGCTGCTGCTGCTGCTGCTGGTGTAATGAGGCATTTGTCCTATGTGTTTTGATGTAATCCTGGGGGCTCTTGTACTGCGTTGTCACAGAATAGCATCTCATATGACTTTCTGGAAAAATACATGAGTGATGATCAGATGGTAAAAAGTATTTGATAGGGATAAAGAGACCATGGTTACAAAGATGTTGAGGCCCCTGGAAATGCTGGTTTCAGGAATTCTGGGGTGCAGATGAATGCCGAGATTGCAGCACAAGTCCTTGCTGGCCTGCTGAGAGAAAGTTACTTCTACCCACCTGTTAACGACCATATCAGAAATATCAGAAAAAAGTGCAATTCTTGTTCAGAGGGGGGCTTTTAAAAAGATAACACTAATAGTGAAATTAGAACTGCATTCGCTTTGTTTTACAAGGTCTAGATAGCCTTATTTTTTGGCACCAGAGTAGTTTCTTATGCACACAAGGGTAGGGCATTTGACAGGTTTATGATCTTCCCCCATAAAATGGTTATTGCCTCTTGAATCCTATACCATTTATCACACGTTCCATAAATTGATTTACAAATCCCATAATATCAAGTGTCTGTTCTGATCAGCCCTTCAATCTTTTTAATATTCGTATGATTTCCTTTGACAGAGCTTGGTGAAGTTTGTTTCGGGTGTTGGAGGCTGGAGGAGTGATGGGGTGGGGTGGCTCAGAGAAACCTGCAAAGACTGACTGACAGATTTAGAGGCCACTGAGCAAAACAACTGGGGTGTACTTGACAGGCGCCCTGTAACGAAATGTAATGCTGTTATTACTTTGGTCCTCACAGCTTTGGAGGGAGATACCGAATGCTATGCCAAAAATATTTCCACGGAGATATTTGGATTGCAGGGACCTGTGGACTGTGAACTTCTGCTCTTTAAGGGCAAAAAATAAATTTTTAAAAGCTGTTAGCTCGTGTCAACTTTTGTGTAACAGATTGTCATGTACTTCCCATCATGATGCACAAAATCATACAATGCATGTTTTGAAAGTCAGGCCAGGGAAAGATTTCAGGGACATTTGACCTAAAGCTGTTTGAAGCCAAAGATTTGGGATTCTGTTTCAAATATAGGTTTTCTGTAGAGTGCATGTGTTCTATCATTCATTTGTTCATTCATTCATCTTTTAAAAAAATTATCTTTATTGTTGAAAGTATTACAGATGTCCCCCCTTTTCCCCCTATGAACCCCCTCCTCCCCACTCTCCCCACTCCTCATTCATCTTTTCATACAAAAAATTTACTAATAAATTTGTAATTAAAGGGAGCCTGAATTGTTAGTTAGGAAAAATAAATGTCATCTGATAGTGATGCATCCATGTGTAACATTCAGCATCTTACCTTTTAGGAGAAGCAGAAAATATTTTCTCATGATGGGTACAAGACACCTTGGATACTGATTACAGATGGTGAGTCTTTCTAAGAGATTTTTCTTTACATTACCTGGTGCTTCACAAAAAGGCTGGCTCCTGCTAGGTCCAGTCCACTGGGGTTGAGAAGAAGCTGACTTGTGACTTAGTGTAGAAGGCATTAGAAGAAAAATCTGTCCTGAGTAATGGTGCCCATGCCAACATTGACTCAGTAGAACAGCAGTTCCTCTAGCCAGGTTTTTTCAATTAGCTCAACACATTGTCAGAGGATCATAAATGAATATGTCATAAACTACCTGCTTTGGGATTAGCCTTTTGGAAAATTTAGCAACAATGTCTTCCCTCACACTTAAGGTAATTTTTAATCGCAGGGTGCTTGTTAGAGCTTTCCTGCTAATAGGCTTCCCTCAGGGACACCCTATACCTTCCCCCAAATGTTTTGATGTTTCAGTACCTTTGAATCTGGAAGAAGGTTCAAAAAGTCTTGACACTTTCCTTCCTAGAAGGCCTTTTTGCTCTTATGCAAATCTGTACCCCCTCTAGTAAATGTCAAGCTTTATATTTCAGTTAGTATGAGGGGAGGGTGAAGTTCTATCAACAGAGCTCAATTCTCTCTCTTCAAAATAAAGGACAGAGGAACCATGCTTCACTAGGCACCCGCCTATATCTGTTGCATGCTGGACGTTATGTTAGGGCCTCAGGGGTTGGCAAAAAAAAAAAAAAAAAAGTATTATTGGAACACAGCCCACTTATCTACTATTGTTTATGGCGTCATTTGCCCTACAGTGGTAGAGCTGACTAGTTGAGACAGAGCCCATATGATCTGCAAAGCCTAAAATATTTTCTATCTGGCTCTTTACAGAAAAATTCTGTAGACCCCCTGAGTTAGAGACTGGGCATTCAGAAGTGAAACATGCTGTTTCTGCCCTTGTGGAGGAGACAAAGCCATGAGTTGTAATGGAGCTAGTACCCTGGGTGTTGGTGGTATAGGTCTGCCTGAGGGACCTGGGGAGGGTTTGCCAACCAAACAGGTCTCATTTAACCTGGATCTTGAATTGCTTTCATCATGTGGGGGGAAAAGTGAAGGGGAAGGAGAAGGCAGTGGGAATAGCTTGTGCAAAGCACTGAATGATCATCATGTTCTGGGAAAAACCCAGGTAGCTGGAATATAGGTGGGGGAGGCCAATAAACCTGGATGCAAGCTGCAGGTTTCCAGTGCACGTGGTCTAGGACTAGAAGAGCCTGGTAAGCTACACCTGGGCTTTCAGTGGGCTCTGGGTGAGTGGAAGAGGGATTTCAGCAGACAGATGACAGTATGTGTCCTTCAGAAAGATTGCAACTTCCACTAGATTGGAAAGGAGCAAGAGTAATGATGAATGGAAAAATGGCAGAGTGTAGCTGAGCACTGCCTCAATAGACTGGGGGCCAAAGGGGGTGATAAAAGACACTGGAGACACTGGCAAATGTGCTTCCATTAGGGGAGGGTAAAGAGAGGTGTGGAAATCACTCCATTCTTAGTTTTCTTCTTTGAGCCCACCCTCCCCCTAAACGAGCACTGAGGAAAGTCAGCTTAACAACATGGGGATCATTAAGTCATTTTCAATATGGTTGTTAGACTCAGACTGGATTCAGTTTAGTTTTCTCTTTGTTGAAAAATCTGCACTTTGTGTTTTGTGTTACCATCAAATTTCTCATGTTTATATGCATGGACATCTGCATGGTAGACAATTGCTCTGTGCAGTTGTGGAGTATGAGTTTCAAGGAGCAGGCTGAGCTTTGGCTAGTCCACACCAGTGTATTCATACAATAGGTAGAATGTGAAGCATTTTCACATTAGTTGGTAAATAACTGCTCTTATTCTCGAGTGTTTCTCCTGCTCCAAGCTGACCTTTGTGTTCATCTCTGCGATTTCTTGGCTAGTCCTGCATTCTATCATTTAAAAGGTTAATGCCTGACACTGAAGGACATCACTAAACCCTGCTCCAGTGATTTATTTGATTGATTGGCACTTGGGCACACCCTGAAAGCCCTGGCTCTGGAGCTCTGCTATAAATGCTTCTCAAGACCACAGAATCCTACATCTTCTTTTCACCTACTACCCACTGTTAGCCTCCACTTTGGGGTGGGTGCCACTGGAGGCTGCCTTTTTGCCTGCCAGCCAGTGTGCTTGGCTCCTGTCCCCTGGATTTCTTCCATGCCAGAGCAAGCTTAGTCCTTGGAAGGGAATCTTTGACAGAGGTGCTTCACCCTGACAAGCAAGTGGCCCCTTGTGCTGAGCCCCTGTGAAGCTGTGGTCCACTGAAGCAGAGGGTGCCCTACCCTGGGGTCACCTTTCTGCTTTTGCTTATAGGCACTACAACAACCATGGGATTTGGGATCTGAGAGCTTTGGAGAAGAAGGAAGAATGGGGGTGGGGTGGAGTTGGAGGTTTGAGGAAGGAAGAGAAATAAAGCAGGACTTTGTAACAATGGCCAACACTGCAGGCTTCCCTGCACATTGGCCATCCCTGAAATAAGAGGTAGGCTGTGGGATGGGTGGAGCCATGAGGGGTGAATTGCTTTTCCATTTAAGGAGTTCAGTCTTTCAAAAATCCATGGAATACACACCCATTATGGACAGCAACTATAATCATTTTAATAAAACTGAGAGCTAAGGATTACATGAGGTTTCTATGCCAGGCATCACATATAGTGACTTATTTGAGTATTGTAGTAATGATCATAAAACCCATTTTACAGATGAGGAAACTGAGGCTATTTAAAACAAGAATAGTATAGCCAAGATTCAAGCTCAGAAGCTGGAAGGTTTAGATTTGACTTAATTAACTATGACAAGTCACCAAATGATTTCTGTGACTTAGTTGATTGTAGAGTCCTTGAAAACAGAAAATATTTAGACATCATTATAAGAACTGGCAAAAAACTGGAATGTAATTGCTGTTACTTCAGCAGAAGCTGAGAGAATTCAGCACCTTTAAGAACACATTACTGATGGTGAGAGAAGTTCACAACTTTGACTACAATGGACCTAATGATCATCAGTTTAGAAGAGTTTGTGGTTTTCTATCAAACTGTGGCTGAGACAGGGGCTAACTGTCACCTACCGACAGCCTACCCCAGCAAAGGATAATGCCAGTAGTTTATAATACTGGGAAAAATGACTCATCAGGTAAACAGCTTTTGTTACCAGCTATGTAACTGGTAACCAGTTCTGTAAATACATATACAGCTTAGTCAGGGACAAAGAAGGAACAGAGGTTTTCATTTTTGATTTGTATATTTATTTTTCTACACCGGTTGTTAAACATTTTAAATATGATTCAATGATATTATAGTTACACAGTGATTGCATCAAATGGGGGGACTAATGGATGTGAAAAAATGCATCCTAAATGATAACACACTCAGGAATTTTCATGGAAAGGATTAATATATGGTTTTGAACATGTACATATATTTTTAAAAAGCAAGACTAAAAATGAGTTTAGAAATATGCTCTTGATTTAGTTTTGGGGCTAGGGGTCAATACTTCTCTTCTTCAGAGAAATGAATCTATGTGGCAGCTCAATTGTGTGTAGAAATGTACTTCAGTTAAGACAGTATGACATACTGACAGTGGTGTACATTTTGAAGTCAGAGACCTGGAATTTATTTACCTTGAGCCTAATCTGTGCAAACTTGGGCTACTTATGCAGCCTTTCTGAACCCTAGTTTTCATTCTTATAAAATGTGGATTAAATTTTTCCAACCTTGAGTGTTAGGAATATAATGTTCCTCTCTCCCCTCAATATATTGATAAATAGTATTATTAATTTATTTTTTATATCTGTTTCTCTTTTACAATGTCAAGAATTTGGTCTGTTTTTTTTTTTTTATTTAATTTCAATTACTACCCAAAATGTAAAGAAGTTTTATTTTAAATTACACCTCTTGTTTTTTATTACAAAAGTAATATGTAGTCATATAGAAAACAGCACAGAGAAACAACTAAAATAAACACCTATTTTTATCAGCCTACAGAGAACAATCGTTAATTTTCCCAGTCTTTGTATGCATAAATATACCTTTAAAAAAATCCTATCATCTGTTTTGTAACCTGCTTTTTTTCATTGACTATATAGTGACCATTTTTTTTCATGTCAGCAAATATTCTACACCATTTAAATGGCTATCCTGTGTGCATGTAAAATGCTGGAAATTTTTGATTTACAAAATAAACCCTCAGTTTCTTTTGGCTTTGTGTGTGTGTGTGTGTGTAAGTAATGAGTTGTTTTTAAGGTATGTTTCTCATATTTGTTCTTCCTAACCATGGTTCAGTAGTTTGAAAGATGTGATTCAACCCACACATTGTGCGTGACAAGGACAGGATTCAGTACAATAACCCTCTCGAAAAATTTATTTCCTGCCAAGACCTAGAACTGGGAGATTTTCTGATGCTAGAGTTTGCTCTCAACAGGAGTCACATGAAAGGCATAGAGATCCTATCTTTCAGCTCCTCTCTGCAGGAGTGCCTGCTTTCCACTCGCACCAGCCACCTTTGCTTGCCTGAAATATGCAAACCAGCAAGTGACAAATGCTTTTGAGAAAAGTACAATTGCATTCAAATTGAAAACGGAGGAAGTTGATCAAAGAAGAAAGAAAGAAAGGCATTAAAAATTAATCATTCCAGGGTCATAAAGTCAGCTGTAAACCCTTAGCAGTAAAAAATTAAATTGAAGAAGTTAATGTTTTAAGCAGAGGTTTAAATTTTCCAGGGGAGAAAGTGATAGCTGCTGCAGATCCAGGAGCTGGCAAGATTTACAGGGGAAGCCCAGTGTCTCCTCCCACCAGAGGCTGCAGAACACGTAAAGCAGCCATCAAATAAAACATCATTTATATTATTTAGTATCATCGTGCAAAACCTCGGCTGTAAAAGGAAATGGCACTTTTGACCGGCTGAGAATATTGTTCTATTCAGAACAGATTGAAGTTGGCAAAAAGTGGAGAAATGCTACAAAAACATATCACTTCTGAAAGAACCCAGAGGAAATATTACAGAAATATATAATATCAGAGAGCTATAGGACTCCAAGTAATAATATTTATCTATCTGTCTCTCTAGCTCAACTACCAACGCCTAGACCAGGGATTATGTGCTTAATGGTAGGTTGTTGCTGGGTGGGCTTAATGAATCATCAGGTCTTTGGACCCAAAAGGAAATTGAACCAGATTTATTGCAGTTTCTGAGCAAAGTTGGCACCGACTCTTAAAAACTGAAATGATACAGGTGTGAGGACATTTAGCGTAATGGTTAAGAGAACTGGTTTTGTCAACAAAGAGATCCCTGCTTGAGTTTTGGCTGGGCCACTTGCAGGGAAACTTTGGGGACATCGGTTCTTTAAGCCTGTTTTCTTGTCTCTAAAGTGGGAAGGGAAATGCTGGTGTGTTTCCACAGGGCGGCAGCTACGCGGGCTGAGATGCAGGCAGAGAGCATGTAGGTCTGTGTGCATCGGAGACCTTCAGTGAGCGGCTGCTGCTGTTGCTGCCTCTCGCTCTGTTCTTTTGCTAGATAATCACACGGTCTATGTCTGGATGCCCTGTTGAACCACAGCCTTGGAACGCCAGCTTAGTGCTTTTTTTTTTTTTTTTTTTAAAATATGTTTTAATTGATTTCAGAGAGAGGAAGGGAGGGAGAGAGAGAGAAACATCAATGACGAGAGTCATTGATCAGCTGCCTCCTGCACGCCCCTGACTGGGAATCGAGCCCGAAACCTGACCGGGAATTGAACTATGACCTCCTGGTTCATAGGTCAACACTCAATCATTGAGCCATGCTGGCCGGGCCAGCTTAGTGCTATCTCGTGTAGGTATTCTAGTCTCTTTGTGTAGCTCCCCAAAGGTTTTAGGGATCTCTCCATGGCATTCTTGGTTCCTTGCTGCCCAGTATGAGAAGGTTTCCTCTGTTCTCTGGGGTATGGCATTAATACATTCTGCCTTGTCTCTTTTGATCCTGGCCAGGTTTTAGGGGGCAAGGTATTCACCGGAATAACCTGAGAAGGACCTTCTCCCAGCTCAACTTTCCTGTTTTTACCTGCAGAAATACGTTCTTAATGCGTAGCAACCCTAGGAGGAAGCGCTCCAGCTGTTCAGAGGAATTGAACACGTTCAGCTATTTTTTAAAGCTCATTAATGTTTATGGCACTCTTGGTTATGTACTGATGCTGTTTCGGAGCCGCACCGCCGGCCCTCAGTTACAGGAAGCAGCTGGAATGTTGCAGGATGTGGACTTTCAGATTATTAGTACTACAACAGATGAGAACAATGAAAATAATCCTTTTATTCCCAGCGGTCTTGCAAATGAACTAAGTTCAATTGCTTTTGCTGTAGGAAGCTGGCTCCTTGCACATTTGGGAGCTTGCCCTCTGACTACATCTTTCCTTCAGTCTTTCTGACTTTAATGTTACCATCGTCCATTCGATTACTCACACCAGAACCTTCAGTGTCATTCTGCACTCCGCCTGCAAACAAGGGGTCAGCAAACCCTATCAATTCTCGGTCCCGAAATACATCCATCTTGCACTGCCACTGTCCCTGCCTTAGTTCAGGTTGTTGGCATCTCCTGATGTGCTCTGCCAGCCTCCATGCTGGTCTCCCTTTCTTCAAGCTTCACCCCTTCTAGTCAGTCATTTCCAAGATATTTAGAATCTTCTTTATAAAAGGCAAATATGCTTGTGTCACTTCTTTGCTTAAAAATTATTCATTAGTCCAATTTGGCACCTTCCTACTTGGCATACTTCAATTTCCCTTCCCCCTTCCTCTTAATTGGCCTCTGCTGGAATCATACAGAATTACCTGCAGGTCTCCTGGAGGTTGTGCTTTCTCAGACTTCATTCCCTCTGCCAGTTTATTCTCTGCTGAGAACTGATGGCGATAGCTCATATGACACTTTTTTCAGGACCCATTCAGTGACTGTAGCCTTATCCTTCTGCCTTTCACCTCATCAGCACCCACTCGTTCTGCGTTTCTGAAATAATAACTGTATTCGGAGATTATAGCAATTCTGGGATGCACTGTACTGATTATGAGTTTATTCACCCCACTGTACTGTGGGCTCGAGCAGAGGAATGGTGTCTCCTTATGTCTGTTGTTAGACACTTAGACATTGCACGTGGTAGATGCTAAAGGACACGTGGTTGAGTAATTGGATGTGTAGATGTACAAATGAGTGGGTATCTCCATTATTTTCCTCTGGCGTCTTTTCCCCCTCATATTCTGACCCCACGGCAATCTCAGACCTGAACCTGGTTTCAAAGGCAGTCACCTTGTCATTAATGACGGCTTTTTCCTCCCTCATTAAAGACCCCCTTTTCTGTTAGGAGCAACACATTTGAATTTAGACTATTTTATTCTAAGGTGTGAATGACTCATCACCTCCCCATTTCCTATTTTTAAAAATAATTTTTATTTTTACTTCTACTTTTAAAAAGAAGGTATAAACTCTTAGGTGAGATTTCAACAAAGATGTTATGCCTGAGTATATAGCTTTGCTCTTTCAAATTACCCCTTACTTGAAGTATACGTTGACCAGCCTGGTTTCACAAAAAAAGAGCTTCACTTTTGTACGATCAAGAGGTAATATTATTATAACAACAATAGCTACACTTTCATGAGCGTTTGCTACTGATTGTCCACTATGCTAAGTCCTTTATATACATAATCTCATTTAGTCCTTAAAATAGCCTTGAGAGACAGGTTTCATTTTTCCCCACTTTGTAGTAGAGGAAATAGAGACACAGAGAAGTCAAATGACTTGTCCCAAGTCACACAATTACTAAGTGGAGGAACTGGGATTTGAACCTATGCCTTCAGAAGCCATTCAACCTATGCCCATGCTCAGCCACCATACCAGGTGAATACAGTGACTTTCAGAGAAACAGATTTGAAGAGCAAATGTGGCACTAGGAAGTGGGGACTCAAGGGGGATGTGGGAATAATCTATCAATTCTAGATAGAATGTTAATAATGATCACTTGTGATTAATATTATTTTTATACCCAGTATTTTGTTCAGCACATTCCATACTTTATATGCATTCAATCTGCAAAAAAAAACACACACCCACAAAACACCAAAAAACAAAAGACGAAGAAAAAAATTCTTTAAGTAAAACATGAAGAGAAGAAAACTGAACCCAAAATATTAAACTCAGAAAGTGACTTGCCTAAGTTGCTGAGTTAAAAAATAATAAAGAAGAGATATTATAAGAGTTCCCCTAATGAACACTCCTAACAATTTGATTGACCCCCCCCCCCTCCCGTAGCTCAGTGTAGTGTTTATTTTAATAGGGGCCTTCTTTTGTATATACTTGTTTGTATTATTAGAGCCGTTGTACTTAGATGCCTTTGATTTCAAAGGCCTCTCTACTCTGGCTTGTGTAGTCTGCAATAGTACACCCTCAGTCTTTCAGAAGGTGTTTATATTCTTTTTTGAAGAGAAATTCTAAGTGCTAATTCAACCAATCGCCTGTAAGTAAGGCACTGGGACCTGCCGATGTACATTTGTTCCAGTTCTCCAAACATCCCCTTTATTGGCCTTGATGGACGGCTAATTCCTCACAGGCTCCATTACGCCAACTGTACAAGTGTCTCTTTATTTTCAGGGTTGCAATAGCTTTAAGGAATGAGGTCAATATTTCAAAGGCATAATTAATTTAGTATGCCTCCTCCTTCACTAGGAAGCTCATTTCCTCTTGAGCCTCTCTCTCAGTATGTCTGCAAAGCCCTTCTTCATGCTCCCTTAATTCCTTTTGTGTGCACAAACTCACTTTTCTTTTTTGTTTGTTAGGTTTCTGACTCTCTTCTCATTCTTTAACATTCTTTAACTCACAAGTGAACTCTTTTCCAATTTTTATTCCATCTTTGGAGGCAATTTGTTTCTCTTGCAAGAAATTGTAGGTCAAACTCATTGTGGTTCCAGCTGCCTGGCCTAGTGGGAATGTCCACAGGGTGAGCTATAGACCAAATTATACTTTGGTGGGACAGCAATACCTATGACTAGCACAGAGGAAAAGTGATCAGCTGGCAAGTTGAACAGCATACTTAAATTTTTCTTTCAAACTTTAATTGTGGCAAAATACACACAAAATTTACCATCTTAACTATTTTTAAGTGTATAGTTCAGTAGTACTAAGTACATTAACATTGTTGTATAAATAATTTCTAGAACTCTTTTCATCTTGCAAAACTGAAATTTTGTACCCATTATATAATAAACCCCGTATTACCTTCTCCCCCAGTCCCTGGCAACACCATTCTACTTTCTGTGGATTTGACTAGTCTACACACCTCATATAAATGGAATCATACAGTATTGTCTTTGGTGACTGGTTTATTTAACTTATCACAATGTCTTCAAGATTCATCTATGTTGTAGCATGTGTTGGAATCTCCTTCCTCTTTAAGACTAAGTAATATTTCATTGTGTGCAGATGTCACATTTTGTTTATCCATTTATTCATTGATGCATATTTGGGTTGCTTCCATCTTTTGGCTGTTGTGAATAGTGCTGCTATAACATTACAGATACCTGTGTTTCTAAAATGATGAATATGTTGGGTATACAAATATCTTTTCAAGACCCTGATTTAAATTCTTTGGGTATATATACCCAGAAGTGGAATTCCTGGATTATATGGTAATTTAATTTTTAATTTTTGAGGAACCTCCATACTGTTTTCTACAGTGGCTGCACTATTTTATGTTCCTGCTAAGTGATAGGAGTTGTGCAAAAGAGTTTCACTTTCTCCAAATCCTCACCAAAACACTTGTTTTGTACTTTTGTTTTTCAGTTTTTGGGTAGTAACCATCCTGATGAGTGTGAGGTTGAATTGCTCACTTTTAAGGAGTTTGGAGAAATTCAAGTTTAGTCTGTTACATGAAGTTCCCTCTAAGGTATAATCTGAGAGAGGAAAGATAATACACAACACCAAGCAGCAGTTCTTGGCATCTGGTGGGGAAATAGTCTTGGATCAGGGGATTCCAAAGCAGTAATAAGGAGATGAATTCAGGACTCAAGTGGAAAGACAGGGCTGAGAGAACGCTGTGAAAGTCAGTATAACCCAACCACAGGTTCAAGTTCACAGCTTGAGCTCATTGCCCAAACCCAGGGAAATCCAGTTGGTAGGTTGGGGCTTCAGCAGGGAAATCCAGTTGCCATCAGATGATTCTCACAGATACTGGGATTGCCTTCACCTTCAGTTTCAAATTAAGTATCAACAAGCTGGACTCAATTAAAAAGTTAGTTTGATAGGAGCTGAGTTGAGTTTCTTGAGCCAAGAAAAGTTTTCCCTTGTGTGGAAAGGAGGGTCACTTGAGTGTTGGTTCCATAAATAAAAATAAAAATTCAGTGCTTCCCTGTTCTCTGGGTCCCACTGACCTATAGGTGTGTGGGAAAGTGGAATCGTGGAGAGTAGTTGAGGAAAAGTGTATCCCAATTAGAAAGGAAAGGCTAGGACAACTGATTGATATAATGGCAGAAGAAAGACCACATTAGGTCAAAGTAAATGGCCTGTCAATTCCTTGCTGGGTCTTTCTTAAGTACATGACTGAAAGTTACTCACAGTGCTCCAGTTTGTTAAAGAGGACTTGAGCAGGGAAAATAGAGTGTGGTGACATAATTTTTCCTGATGGGAATATTTTATAGATCTTTATAGGTCATTTATCTTCTTCTCTTGGTACAATTAGTTCCCCAAAGAGGCAAGAAACTAATAAATGCCTATTTTAGGCCAGCCAGTTATTTTTTAGGTAATTTACATGTGTTAGCACTCTTAACTTGATCCTCAAAACAGCTCCAATAAGGGTGTCTTACTATTCCTATTGTATAAATGAAAAATCAGGGGCTCAGAGAGGGTCAATCAGTCTCTCAAGAATTCACAGTTAAGTGGTGACCTGAAGGGTTTGATTCAAGGGTTATCTTATGAGAAAGCCAGGGTCCTTTTCAGCAAACCACAACTTCTCACCTATGCTGCTTAGAATATGTTCTATAAATGTACTTGTAGCCTCTGCCTTGCTATGACCTTGACCCCCTTCACTCTAGCCTATGTGGTTATTGCCTCCAACTCGCTGTCAGCATTTAATAGAACCACCTTTACCCATATAGGAACAGCTTCTGAGTTACTATCTCCTATATTGGTTATTAACATAAATCTCCTATGTTGATTCCACCCCCAAATCCTTGAAGAAACAGCCTGATTATAGCAAACCTGAGGAATAATGACCTCTTACTCTTATAAGCCAGGCATTGTCCTATGTGTTTTACCCATTTTAATCCTCATAACCATGAGCAGGGCCAGGCTCTATTTGTAAATGACTCGATGCAGACACAGAAGTAAAGAAACTTATTCAAGGTCACTCTACTAGGTGGAGCCAGGAACCAAGCAGGAGTCCCACTTGGTGCCAAATGTTTTAAGCCTCACATTTCTTTCTTTGCCCAATGAAGAGCTGCATCACATTTATAAAGGGCTGGCTGAGTGGATTTTTATTCAGTAATCCCTTTACTTGATCCCCAATTTATAGATGAAACAATTGAAGATAAGAGCAGTCATGTGGGAAATGGAGAGTCGGAGGTGGGATTTGAATCGAGGCTTAATTGTCCTCAAAATCCTTCACTAGGCAGGCAACCTTGGATCTGATGTCTGTCTATTCAGTGGCTTTGAAATTACACATTAATTACTGAATTCTTCCATTGAGCATGGAAAACATTTGGGAGGGTCAAAATGCTGGTCTCTGGCCCATTCACTCCCTCCATTCCCTTCCCTCTATGGTGACTCTTGGCTATGGAGAAGTAAATGAAATTGGGGACAAAAATGTATATGGATTTTATATACTGTAACTCATTGCAGCATTTAGTAGGTAGGAGTGGGCTTTTGAGTAAGATACAGGTTTGAATCCAGCTTTCTTGTTCAACCTTTCTGAACCCATTTCCTCATCTATTAAATGTCTGTCTCATAGGATTGCTGTGAGGATTGTATAAAGTATGCACAGGGCTTAGTGTGGTGTCTGATATGAAGAAAGGGCCCAGTGCAATACAGCTGTAATGAGAACCATGCTTTATCTGATTTGCGCCGAGCGAGAGTTGTGATTTTCCTGGAATAGGAGATGCCTCACAGCAGAACTAAGTTACGTTTAATTCATTGCCATGAAGTTTGTGTTCTTTAGCTGTAAGTGTTTATAAGCTCACAAAAGGGCTATGAATCCTCACGGGCTTATCTGAAATATTCACTTTTCCCAAATGTGATCTTTTTTTTTTTTGTATTCTCCTTCTTGCCTTTCCCTCTCTCAGAAAATGCACATGGTTTTAACACTCAGCTCAACACACACACACACACACACACACACACACACACACACACACACAGGGGTGGGGGAGAAAACCATTTAACTAAAATGCCAAATAAGTGGACAAAAACATTAAAGAGATATGGTTGATTTCCTTCTTTGCTTTTGGAACAATATTTTTAAAAAATTCTCTTTAAAAATTCAAAAACGGAAATCTGGAACTAGGCAAAGGAAACTACATACCATGGTTCCAATGCATTTTAGCCAACCCCCAGTCTTTTTCCCTATGCACTTTTTGAAGTGTAGGTGTACTATGGAGAATAAACATCTTTGTACTTTTAACATGTTGTTAATTTAAAAATAGATATACTGAAACCATGAAAAGACATGGCGTAACCTTAAATGAAATTGCTAAGTGAAAGAAGCCAGTCTGAAAAGGCTTTATAGTTTATTATTTCAGTTATATGACATTCTGGAAAAGACAAAACTATGGACACAGTAAAATGATCAGTAGTTACCAGTGGCTTGGCGATAAAGAGTGGGGAGGGATGAATAGTTGGAGCACAAGGGATTTTTAGGGCAGTGAAATTATTCTGTACCATACTCTAATGAATAGGTGACATTATGCATTTATCAAAACCTATAAAACTGTAAAACACAAAGAGTGAACCCCAATGTAAACTCCTTAGTTTAATTAATAATTTATCTCATCAATATTGGTTCATCAATTGTTTCAAATGTACAGCACAAATGCAGATGTTAATAATAAGGGAGGCTGTGTTGGAGAAAGATACTACATGGAAATTTTCTGTACCTTCTGCTCAATATTTCTGTACACCTAAAACTGCTCTAAAAAGTAAAGATTATAAAAAATAGATATATTAGAATTTAAAATTTGAACATCTGTTGTACCCTTCAAAATAGTCTCCTCAGATGTCATGTGCATGTTTTAAAGATACAGTCTTTGCTAAAAACATGTTGTTAGTCTTCACTGAAAAATTTCCACAGAGATTAGGTGGGGGAGAAAGATGGCGAAATTATTTTAAATTTCATTTGCATAATAGAAGATTAGGAGGAAATGAAACACATTTTCTCACGTGACGCATAAATTGGACTTGAAGGTGTTCTTTATAGAGGCAAGCACTGAGCAATCACATCCTAGAGGAAGTGTGTGTGTAGCCTCCCAAGAGAGCTCTTTGGATAGGAATAATGCTTGTTTGGATGCATGAGGTCTTGCATGAGGTCTTGCATGAGAACAAAAAATTGAAAGCATCATATTCATGTCTCCATGTTTTTCTTTCATGAACATTGGTGACAGGTGACTACTGAGTAACAGCGGACACAGACCTTTATCAAATCCTAGTTCTACCATTTCGCAGGTGTAGAATATTGGGCAAATCTGAACCCTAGTTTGTTTCTCCTTAGGAAGAAACACAGTAATATTATCTTGGAGAGTTTATGTGGGAATTAATAGAGATTATTTGAATGGTGCCTGGAACATGCTACTCAGTACTGCTCAATCATGATAAAATTTATTACCAATAATATTGTTTTAGTAAAAGAACATCTGATTTTAGTATTCTTTCAAGGCTAGTATTCCAAAACTAGAGTGTAATTTGTAAAAAAGAGCAATACTTTGCAGCAGAAAATGTGTATGTCATTTCTTGACATGTTTGTACTTATTTTTTAAATCTATTTTCATTTTTTTGGTAACTGTTAAGGTACAAAATGGATGACCCACTTAAAAAAGTTTGAGCCTACATAAAGTTATCTGTATAATCACATCACTTTCACTTATTAGCATTCTGATGTACTTTCTTGAGCTGGCGAGAACCTTGTTTGCGGAAGCCAGAGCCTTGGGAATGGCTCACAACCTGCAGCCTGTCTTAACAGTTCTGAGATCTGGCCTGGTATAGCCATGGATGTGTAACATGAATGTGATTCATCAGCTGTTTCATGGCAAAGGAACGGACTTGCTGTCTTGGCTTACTCCATGTGCCAGCTTGTTTTTCCTATTACTCTTCAAAGGAAAACACAGCTACTACTGCAATTCCTGGGGGCAACAGTTGGAGTCCAATTTGTTTTCCCAGAGAGTATAATTTTGCCTTCACATATACATCTTCAAGCCAATGTAAATACTTCAAAAGGAGTGCTGATATATTCTGCTAATCTCTGAAACCCTCGGTTGATATTTTAGGAATAAATAGAAAAAATAGCCAAATAAAACTTAGGAAAGGATAGAAATGAATTTTAGTAACAATATAAATCCAATTCCAAGCCTGACTTTTACAACTAACCATCAAGTTAATTTAATTCCTCAAACCCCATTGCTCCAACAAAATGTTGTTTAAATCAATTCAATCTTTCATTAGGCTGCCTAAGAGCACCATGGAGTGATGAGAAATTACTGAGATGGCATTCATGTTTCCAAAGCCCCTCAGTTTCACTTCATTCCATCCTGACATGGGACTAATGTTCTGTATTTGCATGCTAAAATAGTATTTTTAATTGTAAAAGTGGTGTTGTTAAATTACCTTCAAATGAGTTTATTTTAAATGGTTCATTAAAGTTTTTGAAATCATTCCCTGCATGATTGCTACTCTTCCCTGCTTTGATGTATTACATCTCTCTCCAAAAAGGCTGGCACTGAGAGAAAAACCTTTTCTTGCAAGACAGCCATCTCACAATCTGGCCAGTTTTGAAGTGAGAGCAGCAAAAGCCTCATTCAATTGCAGGGGGCCTGAGGGCATCCTCTCTGGCACCTCAGCTGAGAAGCTCAGGTGAGGGGTGAAGGCAGGTGGCTGTGTTCTGCAGTAACGAAAGGTCAAAGCCACAGAGGTTTCAAAAGGCTTGTGTCAGCTCAGAAGATGAAAAAGCAGCTGCCTCTGAAAAGCTAGTTTGGTTCTGAGATTTAAATGCATCTCGCAGATTCTGTGTGTTTGCTTTCATTTTAACTTCTCTCCCCCTAGTACCACCTTTCCTCTTCATTATTTCTCCTCTCTTGGTGTCCTCCAGAACAGTGGCCCTCAACCTTTCTTAAGCCTCAATAGTCACTTTCCCAAAGAAGTGTTCTTTTTGTTACCCGTGTTGTGGGCTCTCGGTTCTTGAGTTCAGCAAAGAAAGAATTCAGATTCAAGAACTCCAATGCAAGAGGAAGTTTATTTAGCATGCAAAGCAAAAGTACACTCAAAGAGAAGTTCGAACTGGCTGCTCAGAGAGCTGTGTTGGCCTATTAGAAGGAAAGTCACAGAGGCAGAAGAAGTGAGCCAGCTGGGCTGCATGGACTCAGGAAACAAGTTACAGAGGCAAAAGACGGGCCCTTGGAAACAGGTTGAGGGGGTTAGCTCGGGAGGAGCTGCTGCCACCTGCTGCTCCCCTGGTTGCAAGTCTCATGAGAATCCTTAGAGCTTGGGAGGAAGAAAGCAAAGATACATGTCTGAAGAAAGAAGGTGCAGACATGTCTAGGAAGAGCAGGCACACTGGGTCCTTTGTCTTAAGGGTTTTTATTTGCTTTTTAAAGGCAGGGATTTTAGGGGAGGATCTAAAGAGAGTATGCATCAGCTTTCCAGGTGTGTCCTTTCAGAGTTGTAGTCTCATTTATTGGCACTAGAGTAGGGGGTCATTGCTCATTGCATCTGGTCCTGATTTCAGCCATGGTATCACTTCTTCTGGTTTTGCTGCTTTTCTGGGCCTGGAGCTGAAATGCAGCTGAGGCCTGGATGTTATCTCCAGTTCCACCAAAACTCTTTCTCTGTGATCAACAGGCCTGAGGCTTAGATTATTTGATACAGATCAGAACCTCATTGTCCTGGCAGATCCTATTTCATCAGCTTTGACTCCAGATGGAAACTTGTCTCCAAACAATGCCATCCTGAAAAAAAAAAAAAACCAAAAAAAAACAACCTCATTGTCTTGAGGGCTTAATGCTTAAGGGAGTGGTCATGCAAGGGAGAAGGAGACAGGTGAGGCAGGGTAATGGATGAGGTCAGTTTGAATCAGCTATTTATCTCAGTTTCCCCATTCTACTTGCCAAGGAATTTTCCTAGCTTCTTACTATCCTGCCTCATTTTTAGAAACAAATAGCATGATCTTTTTGAGATTGGCCATTGTATGTTTGAGAGTTGCTTTATCATATTATTCCTTTATAGTAGGTTTAGGGGAATACAAAGTTGCAATATATTGATGGAGTAAATTTGATTGTGAGTCCTTGGTTACTGTTATGAAGTCCTATTTTCCCACCAAGATCCAATACTTTCTCCATTGGTAGAACCACTCATTAAAACCACCCCTGACCAAGAAAGCTTTACCCAATGAGGTAGACAACATGGAGCGAAAGCGAGGAGAGCCATCTATATGCTATGGTATATAATGTCAGCACTTTGCAGCTTATTGATCAGTGAGTGGTCTTGAAAGTATCTCTTACCATCTTTGCTTATCAAAGAAAATCCACCTTGTACTTAAAGGCCCCACTCATCCTAACCTGGAGTAGACGCAGCATTTCCATTTCTGTTTGGACAGGATTCAGCTTCACCCCCCACACTTGACATCTGTTATTGAAAGTGCTGTCTCTATTTCTGGTGTCCTTTAAGGCACCATATTATCATTATGCATTAGCAATTTGTTTTAAAACTTCTTGAGCAATGATAAAAGCACAATATTCAGTGCATCTGCTGGGCCTGAGAATAGAACTCCCTTTTCCTCAAGTTAACCACTGATTCCTAGACCTTGCCTTTTAATGTTTGGCCTATATTAACTTTCCCTTGAACTTGCAGTACTCACAATGCATCAGCAGGCATTTATTGAGCACCTACTATGTGCAAGACCCTGTAATAGGAACCATGAGGAATATAAAATAATAAACATGGTAAGGAATTAAAAGCTAATAACTATTTTCTCTGTGTTAGTTTCTGTGCTATGTATTTTCACATGCATTATCTCATGACAGCCTTGCAGAACGGATATGATCACCCTCATTTTATAGGTGAGGAGGCTGTAGATTCTTCTTTTAGCCTTAAAGGTATTTATAATCCAGTGGGGAAATAAGGTACTTTTACATGAGAACATAAAAATGTCAAGTACTACGTAATGAATATCAAATGAGTATTTCCAACATAACTACCTTAGTTGTTAAAAAGAGAGGTCATTAATTTGGACTGGGCTAATTAGAAAGTCTGATACTACCGTGGAATGAGGATGGGAATTCATTCATTCTTTTTTGGAAAGCCCATCATAGTACTTTTCTATGAATTCATAGTCTGGGGTTAGGGACTGATATATAAATAGGAGCATCAAGGAAGAAGTGACTATGTGACTTGGCATGAATTTTAAATGAAAGGGGAGATTTAATAAGTACAAAGTGTTGGATATAGCCCTTTAAGATTCCATGAGTTATCTGAGTAGTAGTTTTTATATTTTTCTTCACTTCTGTACTTTTGTTCACTTTGTAGAATTTAGTAAGACACAGAAGAGCTTACATGTTTGATGTTTCTCCTCCCACAGGTCTTGCTTTTTACTCTGACATTGGATAGAAACAATTTATATCACTTCCCAGCATTCAGGGCAGTTGATTTTACAAATTTCAAGTTGGCTAATAACATCAATATATTCAAGACTTCCAATTCACTACCCCATTAATTCTCCTACCTGTTTTTTCATGTGGATGCTTATAGCATTTACAAAAACAGTACTGGCTAAAAATTGATTATTTAAATCTTGATTTAGAAGTTGAATTTCTTCTGTTGTTAGATGGTGAAAACTTGGGATGTTTTGTTCCAACTGTGGTATGAAATTGTTGCATTACTTTATTATCAGTGACGAGCCTCCTACTGAGACTATTCACTGAGATGACACAATAAATCAATCCCAGGTCCTGGACAGTCCTTTATTTCGTTGCTGACCGAAGAGCATGCATAGGAAAATCTTACCTGTTTCCTATAACATCAGAGTTTAGGAATTTTCTCTGAATGATCCCAATTTTCTTAACAACTTGTTGATAGTGCTACAGTGCTACCAAATGGAAGTTTGGCAACATCACTTAGGAACCTATATTTATTCACCTGTTTATACTGGAATGACAGCATAGCACTGAATTATGAACTAAACAATCTAGATGTTTGTACTGGATTTGCCTGCCATTTACTAACTCTGTGGCCTTGAGTAATAACAGAAAATTTCAAGGCCTCAGTTTCTGTATTGTCAAAGTAGAGTAATATTGTCTACCCTGCTTGCCTCTTAGGGTGGCTGTTAGGATCAAACAAATTCCCCACGGACTTGAGTTGTACTTTTATTTATTCTTCCTTAGGGGCCTGATCTCAAAATAAAAAATGTACCCATCTCCAATAAAAACAAGTGGAGCTCCTTGGAGAAATGACTGATTCTAGGACTGGAGTAGGAAATATACAGAATCAGCCTGGAGCATCTTGTAGTGCTAGAAAGGAAAAAAGTGCTCAAGGGAACAAAAATAATCTCACAATGATGGGGGCGCATCAAAGAGACACAGGTGCCAATGGAAAGAGTGCCCAATAGCCAAAGCCAGAACCATCTGACCCACCAAATAAACATATTAGTATTGAATTATGACTCAGTGTAAAATAAATATTTATGAGTACTCCATGCTCATAAGCTATTAATTAAGTAAATTAATCAGGGAGAGAATAGATAAATTTCCTGTGTAGAAGAATTCCAGTTAATTCCTGTAGGTATTCTGTCATTAAGGAGTTGGAGCATAGTTCCCCCTTCCTGAAGGGTGGGCTTCACATAGTGACTTTCTTCCAAAGAGTACAGTGTGCAAAGTTGGAAAGAAGAAGTGACTTCTTTTGGTGGAGGACCCTGACAAACACTGCCTCAAACAGGTAATAGAGGATATATCAGCATACTGATAATATGTATCCTTAATATGTGTGATGATAATGGCACTTCACCTCTGTGCTCTTCCTCCCAAAATGGATTAACCTGCTTTGATCATGAGAAGAAACATTAGAAAAATCTCAGCTGAGGGTCCATCTCTGCCTAACTAGTATTCCTCGAAACTGCTAAGGTCATTAAAACAAGGAAGGTCTGGGAAATTGCCACAGACCAGAGGAGCCTGAGAACATGACAATTAAATGCACTGTGGTTTCCTACATGGGGTCCTGAAACATAAAAATGAGACTGGGGGGAGGGGGAAACCTGAAGAAATTTGAATAGAATATCATATGTACTTTATTTGTTAGTAATATTATCAACATTTGTTCATTATGACAAATGGACCGTACTAATATAAGATGTTAATACTATAGGACATGGTATAGGGTGTCTGGGTACTCTCTTACTCTATTCAGTACAATTCTGTAAATCTAAAACAGTTCTAAATTAAAAAAAAACAACAACTTTCAAGGACTCTTTGGAAATTGTTTAACACGTCTGTTTAGAGAACTTTCCCCATAATTAAAAGGGAGATTTCTTCTACTTTAATTAAGCTGGTTTTCTTTCGAGCCTAGTGAATTGTTTCTCATTACTGAAATATACATTTTAAATAGTGAATTATTATTAATAAAATGTTCAATGGAGCATAATTTAAATATGAAATGAAACACTGGTTTTCATCAGGAATCATATCTATTTTAGAAAGGAAGAAAAAATTAATCATAAGATAAATGTCCCTTTTAGTTCTGCACAGCATTAATACCATTCCTTAGACTTAACATTTATAAATAAAAGAAATTTTCCACATTAACAAAAAACCACATAAAAACCCTGTGTCCATATATTTTATTATTTTTTTCTGGTTTTGTCGATCCTCACTCTGAGTCTTCCAAGACTTTAGAATAGTCTGGTGACTTTTTTCATTAGCCTCATCTTTTGCAGAACAAAGAATCCTAAGCTTCTTAATTACTACCTCTATAGAAGTCCCATCATCTTTTTATTCATTGTTCAGATAAAAATCTGAAGTAGAGCCAAAGTCCGCTACCTTTAAAGCCATGAGCATGTACTGGATTTCTGGTTCTTTTTTCTTCATGCAATCTGATTGCTTTGCATGAAGCTTAGCTAACACCAACGCAGAGATGCCCTTTGAATCCAGGATCCTTTTCCTGCAGCAAATCTGCAACAGTGGAGAGGCCCCGGGAGGGGAAGGTGTTGAGCAGTGTGGTTACACAGTCTGGACTCCGCGCCAGCTTCCACAGTATTGGTGCTCTGAACTGGAACATTCAGCATGAGCTGATAAAACAGCCTCAGGAGATCAGAGGCCTCTCAGTCCCATAAGAGTTCAATGCCCCTTAGTGACAAATTCAGTTCACCATAGAAACTCAGCAACCACTTTGATGGTTTGGGTAGGGGAAGAAAAAGGTGAATTTTATATTTTTGTTATCAATAGACTCTCAGAAGAAGCAACAGTGTCATGAAATTGACAGTAGACACACCATTGATATACTCAGTCATTCAACTGAGACTGGCCAAAATAAGATGGGTCACAATGCCCAGCTGAATTTCTTATCTTGGATCCTAACTTTGGGAGAGCCGAAACTGGAAATGGCTGAGTGTAGGGCCCTTTTGCAAAACACTGAACCTGTCTAAAGAGGCTATTTTCTTACCCAGCATTAGCTGTTGACTACACAAAAGAAAATGTGGGATTATGCATTTCTCTCAGTGACAGGCATGTGGTTAGATGGAGAGCTTGCTTCTAATTCTTTTGGAGAGAAATATTCAAATCCACTTTCACTCAATCAGGTTAATCCTGGGCTGGATTTATATAGTGATAATTCATTAGCCTGTGCTGTTTTAAACCCAGTCCTCTGCAGGATGGCCTGCATTTTAACACAGAGAGAATCGATGACTGCAATTGATGTTCATAATGCCCAGGGCACTGGAGAGCAATCCCATGTTGGTCTGAGCCAAGAAAGCATTCCATTGGGCCATGTCATGGCAGACAAGCCAGACACAGGCTAACTTTTCATTCTTTTCATACTTTAACAAGAAAAAATATTTGAATGAATAAACAAAATGAATATTCCTTCTGACTCATTTTCTGTTTGGTCAATCTCATGCAAAGGTCAATGGGAAAAAATTTAAATGTTCCTCTTCCTGACCACCAACGTTAATGCCATTTTCCAAAATGTCAACTTTCTATTGATATTCAAACTCAAGAAATGAGCAATGATGGGAACCTAAAATGAAAACTTAAATTTTATTTATTTATTGATTTGAGGGGATGGGGTGGAGAGAGAGAGAGAGAAAGAGAGAAGCATTGATGTGTTATTCCACTTATTCACTAGTTGCTTCTTGTATGTGCCCTGACCAGGGATCAAACTTGCAACCTTGGAGTATGGAGATGATGCTCTAACCAGCTGAACTACCTGGCCAGCTTAAAATGTAAACTTTTGAATATAAGAAAATGGCTGGGATTCAGAGCTCTAGTTTCTAACTGTCTTTTTAGATTTGTTTAGCTTTTCAGATTTGTTTTTAAAAAGGAGCAGCTAAGACGCGGAATGTGATGCCTATCTGATACCCACATAATTGTTCATTTCTGAGTAGACAGCCTGTGTTGTAAACATCAACATTTTTTTTCCTTTTTATTTGTTTCCCCCTTTTGTTTAAGTAAAAGTAATTATGTTTGCATTAGATTAAGCACTGGCTTGTTCTTGTGCAAAACAATGGAGATTGTTTTTCCTCCCCATCTCCCATTCACTTAATCATTTTGACAGTAGCATTCAGGAGTGAAGCCAGTCATACTGCAGACTTGGAGCTGTGTCCTGAGACACATCTACTTGGCCTTTGCAGAAAGAGAAGGGGGCAGGTAGGAAGGGAAATTGAAGGGAGAGACTGGGGTTATTACAGCTAACTTGTTAAAGCAAAGTTGAAAGTATTATAAGAATGTTTTTGGTTTTGCTTTCCTGGGAAGTTTCATGAAGAGCCAAGTTCTTTCAATAGCCGCTTAATGCAGCAGTAAAGTAAATTACTTGTGACCCTGGTCATTCATTTCTGCTTATCCTGTGTTTTGTGGCCAGTAGGCCTCCAGGGTTTCCTCCAGATGCCTAAATTTGCTCCCTCCTCAAATTTTCGTTGGGTAGACCCTTGGACAAAATTTTCTTATTGCCATGAGGTACTCTGCTGTAATTAGAGACTGTGAGGGGCCTCTGAGATGCACCTGGGAGAGGGAAAGATGGGGAGAGAGTAGGGCTGTGACTCTCCTCTCCCTGAAGCCTCTGCAGAGTGAGAGGAGTAATTTCCAGATCAACAGTGACCAAGTAGCAGCCAGTGAGCTCCAAAACCAGAACTCTGATGATGATTGGGACATGCAAGCAGAGTGTCTCCCTCTCACAGTGGAAGGCTCATGTCTAATTTTCCCCACAGGGCTCACAGACATTTTTGAGCTAGTGGGTCAGGTCAGAATGACTTGGTTTGTTAGTAAGGAAGCTTTCTTTTAGGTCATGACTTTATTTGAAACTCCAAAAATTTCACTGCTACTCTCCCATTCTTGTCTTCTCTGTATCTGGGAGGCTGTGTGGGGAGAGTGGACACAGTAGAAACTCAGATGCTTGGGATAAAATTCAGGCTCTGTCATTTACTGGTCATGGGAGCAACAGCACAATACTTTTTGTATCAGGCTGCAGATTCTTCTACTAAGTGGGTGGGACACTGTTCCCATCTGGGGATTGCTGTGAAGGAAAAAGGTGAGATAATGTAGGAAGAACCATAACACAGTTCCTGATACATAATCATCTTTCAAAAACAGTGGCCAGAAAATCCCCCCCCCATGTCTTTGGTGGATTTTGCTGGTATCTAAGACAGCACCACTATTTCCATGATTTAAGACTTTGCAGTTTAATCCTATGCTTTACCAAATAATGTGTCATTTTATCCTCAGACTTGTCTTTTAAGATAGGAACTTAAATTTTCTTTCTTAGAATTTCATTCTTCAAAATGTGTACCCATGTGAAAACTGCTTTATGCCACACAGTTCTCTGTTTCCATATTTCCTCACAACATTTTCATGAGAAGAGAAGGAATTTAGAATAAGTACATTAGAACACCCACTATTGGCAGACAGTCTACAAATGAGATCTGATTTGATCTTCACAATGGCCCTGTGAGGAAGGTTTTACTAATATCCTCATATTGCAGATATAGAAATGGAGGCTGGAAAGGCTCAAGCCAAGGTGTCTGACACAAAAAGCATTTGGTTTATTTATTATTTATTTATTTATTTATTTATTTAATTTATCTTTATTGTTGAGAGTATTACAGATGTCCCCCTCTTTTCCCTCATTGCCCCCTCCACCCAGTTCCCAGTCCACCCCAGACCTTCACCGCACTATTGTCTGTGTCCTTGGGTTATGCATATATGCATAAAAGTACTTTGGTTAATCTCTTCCCAACCCCCACTCCCCTTCCCTCTGAGATTAGTGAGTCTGCTCCAAAAAATATGTGACACTTCACAAATTTGCGTGTCATCCTTGTGCAGGGGCCATGCTAATCTCTGTATTGTTCCAATTTTAGTATATGTGCTGCTGAAGTGAGCACAGCACTTGCTTTTTTTTAAAAAAACATGTCTTTGTTGATTTCAGAAAAAGAAAGGGAGAGGGAGACCTAAATATAAGTTCTGAAACAATAAACTACATAGAAGAAAACATAGTTACTAAACTCATAGATCTTGGTCTGGTCTTAGAAAATATTTTATGAATTTGTCCCCAAAGGCAAGGCAAAAATAAATGAATGGGACTTTATCAAGCTAAGAAGCTTCTGCAAAGCAAGAGAAAGAGACAACAAAACCAAAAGGCAACCAACCAAATGGGAGATGATATTTGCAAACAACACTTTGACATGGGTCAATATCCAAAATATATAAAGAACTCATACAACTCAATACCAAATAAACAATCCAATTAAAAATGGGCAGAGGACCTGGACAGACACTTCTAAGATGACAAAGAGCCAAATGATACAGAGAAAGATGCTCAACTTCACTATTAGGAAAATGAAAATCAAAGCTATAGTGAGATACCACCTCACCTGTTAGAATGGCTATTATCAACAAGACAAGTAGTATATGTTGGGGAGGTTCTGGAAAAAAAGAGACTTTCATTCACTGCTGGTAGGAATGTAGACTGGTACAGTTACTATGGAAAACAGTATGGTGGTTCCTCAGAAAATTAAGACTAGAGTTATCATATGACATAACAGTCCCTTTTCTGGGTATCTACCCAAAAAACTTGAAAAAAATTTATTCACAAAGATGTATGCATCCCTAGGTTCATTGCAGCACTATTCACGGTGGCCAAGACATCAAAACAACCAAAGTGGCCTTTCAGGGAAGACAGCTGTAAGAAAAGTTGAAATACTGCCATTTGCGACAACATGGATGGACCTTGAGGATATTATGCTAAGTGAAATAAGTCAGAAGCAACACTAGTGACTTTGAAGGAGGCAACTTCAATGTTGGAGTAGTTTAAAGGCCAGTTTTCAAGGGGTAAAGAAGGGAGTGGATGGTGCATGGACAGGAAGTTCATCTTCTTCACCTGACAGACTTGAGAGAAACTGTTATCCTAAAGGAAAACACTGTTGAAGAAAAGCGTGTTTTATGATTGGAGAGAGTTAATTAGATTTGCACATGTGATGGCTGTCATTATTTTCTGTGCTGCATGGTTTTCTTTGCAGGATTACCTTTCAGCTTCTGTCCATGTAGTGTGGCAGTAGATACTTCCCCCTTCTCCCCTTTCTTCTACTCCAGGATTTCCATGTGACTCACACCTAGACAAGCAAAGCATTCTACCTTTTGGCCAAAGGAAATGATATTGGGAGAAGCACATGACTCCAGCTAGGAAATTAAGAACCCTCCCTGGAACTTTTTCTGCCATCATTAGGAAAGAGGCAGTCCCCCCCACTCCCTATTGATAGTACTATTCTTAAGGACAACAAGAATGTTGGAAAATGGAAAATGAAAGACCTAGAAGCAATGAGAACTCTAACATACACATATAGGAAAGGATGAGACAAGGAAGGAGGGAGGGAGGGAGATTGATTGACTGTTGAGACTGTTTGAGCTTCTAGATCCAACTGTAAGTGTAACTCTGAATTTTAAACAGTGGTAGTGAAGCAGCATGCAAAGGAAAATGCAGAGTGAAATGTAACAACTGAAAGTGTGGCAAAAGATGAAGTCAAGTCTCAGTGGGTGCTCTAGGAGATGAAGTTCAGAGATTTACCTTAAAGGTTGCATCACTGTTTCCTGAGATGCTGAAGAAAGGAGAGAAGGTAACACAAGAGTTACAGACAAATGCCAAGGTGGAGAGAAGCAGATTTTAGCCATTAAATGGCTAAGACCACCTTTATATAATAGTCACCAATCACTTGTCATATCAACTTCTTACACTGATTTTTTTTCGTAAGCTGTTAATGAGAAGTAGCTTTCATAAAGGCGTTATGTTGCTGATTGGGTTCTATAGATGATGGACTGGAATTGTATAGGGAGCTATAAGAGGTAGTAGAAGATATGGGAAACCCTTGAAAGACACTGTACACACACACACACCCCTTATGTCCAAGGGTGCATGGCCGGTTGCAGCATTGCTAATTTGTGAATGTAGCTTGAATAAGCCAAAGCACTAACATTGGATTGTTGCCCTGATGTGGTTAACCAGCCAACTCACAGAGCACTTTAGGAACTCAGTCCTGTTTGGTCTCTATGGTTTTCCTCCTTTCCCCTTCCCCCTTCCTCCTTCCTTATGAATATTTACGATGTGCTAAGCACAGGGATTACGATTTTGAGTAAGATGGATATGGTCTCTGCCAACACAACGGTGAAAAAACGATGAAAGGATTAAGAAAGGAACCACATATTTCAGGAGTCTGAAGTCTTGTATCTATTTTACTAACTGCAGACGTCTTTATAAGAGCATTATTTATTGATAAGTTGTCAAAACAGAATCAACTGTGCTTATTTTTATTAAAATTAGAAAGTTGATTATGTCCAACCAGCTTGATAATTGATGTGGACAACACTTTGGAGAGAAGTCTTTTAAACTAGTATGCTCAGCTAGACTGCATCTAGTTTTCTTTTATTTAATTAAATATCAATAAATATATTTCAGCATATGCCATTTCTCTTTCTACCTTCTTTCCACCTGACAAGTGTTCTTTAAGCAAAAGCCTTATTTTTTTTTCTTATGACAGGTAAAGGGAATTAAATTATTTGCAATGATTTCTTCATCTTCCTGAAAGGTTTTGGCACAGGGGAAATATGCACTGTTTGAGGTGGGTTGGAAAGGCCATCAGTCCATGTAGAAGTTACACAAACTAATGCACCAAACTACAAACTAGCAGTTGGAATGTCATGAAGAATTTAGAAGGAAAATATTTTATGTACATTGCCCTGTCGCGTTAAAGAATCTATTGCTCCCTGTAGAGTTTAAATTTCAACACTGGCTGGCACGACAGGTTATACAAGCATTGCCCAATATACTTAATTTAACCTTTGCTTATGTAAAGTCTAAAACTATTCTATTCAGAAACTTGATTCAGTTCAAGAGATCCATTGGTTGGCTCTATTGTTTATTTTCTCTCCAGGTGATCCTTCAAGTCACAGTCATACCCAGGGCCTCTGCCTGTTACCCCCATTTGTTTACCATTAAAATCACTAGTTCTAGTTTTAGTAGTTGGAGAAAACACTGTTGGCATCGAGTTTTCTCTCATCTGCCATTTTATTTATATTGATATCTTGAATATAGAAAAGAGAGTTAGGACAAAAAAATGAATTGGATACAATATTTTGTAAATCATATAAAACCTCTTTGTAAACTCAGCAACTGGTGTCTATATTCATAGGCTAATGCCTCCTCCAAACATCACTGGCTTTAGTCTATTAATAGACAGCCAACAAAGCTCAATAGAACATTTAGTCCGTGAAAAGAAGCTTGGCTTTAGTTTCATCTATTACAATTATAACATGCATAACTTTGAGTTTTTATTTAACCTTTTGGAACCTTGTAATTGTGTAAAACACAAACAATAATGTGAACCTACTTTGCACAGATTGCCTTTAGAATCAAATGAGATACATTTATTTGAAAGTGTTTTGTACGTTTGTATAGTTCTGTAGAACTGAAAATCATGCCCATGGAGGTGAATTGCCATACCATTTGTTTTGCATATTTGTCATTTTTTATCTCAGGGGAAACACCTCTATAGAGATATTGTCCAGTATAGAAATAAGTAAGCATCAGTATCATATTAGACAAGTTCTACTCTTTTGCCTTTCTCACCAAGTATAGCTCATCACTTTATCTGTGAAATGATTCTTTTATGATTTTCAGGGTTTTCATGCATTGTAGACATTCATATAATAGGCCCATTATTATACACAGGAAGTCCTAAATATTAAACAGGTGCAGAGTGAACTATTTAGAAGAACAGATGATTTTATAAATCTTTCTATTCTTATATTTATTGTCTCAATTGGAGAGCTGGTATTTATTAATAGAAAAATGTTTAGCTCCATATTTATCTGAGAATTTTTAACAATTTCTCTTTTCCCACCTAATTTAATTATAATTCTTTTGCCACACCTTGAATTATTTGATTGTTTTAAGACCATTTGATAGTAATATAGTTTTACTTTCTAGCATGTAACATTTAAGTGACTTAAGATCTTCAAAAATACAACCTTGAATATAAATTATTTGAGTACTGGAGAACTAAAAATGGCTAGAAAATTTAAAAATCTTGTGCTGAAAGAGTTGTGTGTCTGAAACACATTAGTGCTAAGAAAGTTAACATCCAAATACTCTTCTGAAGCTGTTCATGATGGGATGTGGGTTGACTTATGACAGTCAAGAGTGAAAGACAAGATAATCTGTCACCATGAGGTTCCACTGGGTATCACATGGCCTCAGAAATCTCAGGGTTTTTTGAGTTGACCGGTGTCCAGTTTTGTTCTATATTACCACATACTCTAAAGTGAAAGTAGATGAGGTTGAATGAGGAGTGGAGAAGTAGAGGGCCTTGTAATTAAAAAACATGCATTAAAATTCCACTTTTGGATATAACCCTCATAGTTTACACTTTGTAAACACAACTATGTTCTATGTACAAATCAGGCAAGAAGCTTATGTGGTGGACTTTCCTTGAAGAAATCCCATCAAAAAGGCCAGTGATTTAAAAAGAACACAACTTTATTATCTTACACTTTTGTGCTTCCCTGGGCTCATTGGGCTCAAATAAAGGTGGTAGCAGGGCTGTGTTCCCTTCCCAAGGCTCTAAGGGAGTGTCTATTTCTTTGATTTTCCAGATTCTTGAGGTTGCCCACATTCCTTGGCTCATGGGCCCCTTCTTTCATCTTCAAAGACATAAAGATCAAATCTCTCTGACCCTTCTTCAATCATCATATTCAAACTCACATCTCTCTCTCTCTGTTCTCTCTCAGTCTCTGTCCTCTCTCAGTCTCTGTCTGTATGTCCCTCCCTCCCTCCCTCCCTCCCTCCCTCCCTCCCTCCCTCCCTCCCTCCCTCCCTCCCCTTCTCCCTCTTTCTCCCCTTTTTTCTCCACCTTTTTGTCTATTTGACCGCAGAGGAGAAATTTTTCTGACTTTAAGGACATATATGATTAGATTGGATCCACCTGGATAATCCAGGATAATCTCTCTATCTCAAGGTTCATTACTTTAATCAATCTATAAAATCTCTTTTGTCATGTAAGGTAACATATTCATAGGTTCTGGGAATTAGAGAATGGGCATCTTTGTTGCCATTATTTTCCCCACAAAAAAAAGTAAACTCACTGTACCAAAAATTATTCACAACACATCCATACTAGTATATCCAGAAAAAAATATGTAAACTAATTATAAAATTAAGGTCATGAAAATAAAGCCAACCTGTGATAAAACTCTTCCCATTCTTCCCCAAGGAAAGAGAGGTCTGTATATGTTTTTCAAGAGCTTTTGCTTTGTTCCCATGAGGATCTTTTAGCTGGATGACTCCTGAGGGAACAGGATGAACACAGATATTTGGTGTGAAGATGCATAAAGTGGTCAGATCTTATGGAGTGAGACTAAGAGTAGGAATAGGGTTTGAGAAGAGGTTTCTACCTATGTAATTCATCTCCCCTCCAGCATGCAGCACGCAGCTACTATGGGCTTCCTCGGATACCATATACACTGTACAACATACAAAGTGGCCTGGAAAGCACTGGTAAGAATCCTGATTAGGACTCAGGAACTCTGAGGTTGAAGCACTGTGAATATTTTTGAACCCACCTAGAACTGAGTGTCCAATTAGCCCTAGGACTGGGTCCCACATGTAGCTACAGTCTATAAGAAATGGACAGCAAAGATGTTATATACTTGGGCTAAGAATACAGACATTCTCTAGGTTCTCTGTTATGTATCCTTAGAATTCTTGAATGACCTCCTGGAGTGGGAAAGAAAGATACCATGATATTTAAGCATTAGTCTCTCACCAGTTAGGTGGGGAGGAGACAACAAACAGATTGAATGTGATATGAAGAAATAAACAATGTGATAATTTGTGCATCTTCCTGTCATGCATTAAAACATATATCCCTTTCATCAGGTTTTTATAAATGGCTGCTCCAGTCTTGGAACATCTTCAATGGAACATTCTTATGAGAAATGCTTCCTTTCCCTCTTTGTTAAAGCCTAGAAACTCCTAATGAAGTGGCAGAGGGCTCAGAAGTTGTCTCTTTTGATAGGAGCAGAAAATGGGTTTTGAATGTAGTTTTGCATTACTGCTACAGAACATGTTAGATGTGTAACATTGAACATTTTTTTCCATCTACAACTCTCAAACTTCTCTGTAAATGGGAATTGCAAATGGTCTCTTCAAGGTTGTTGTGATGTTTAATGGGAGAGCATCTGAGGTTTCTTACTGCTTTCTTCATAACACATTAAATGCTGTTCGACCAATTTTTGTGAAATTATGACTCACATTATCTAACACAATGAGTACATATGTCCCTAAATGCATGAAGAAAATAAATATTTCATTGGGGAAGCATGAAGAAAACTAATATTTGGGGGGAACCTATTATATCTTAGGCTCTTTGTAAGATGTGGGTGGAATAAAAAGTGAATAAGCTTTATTATCTCTTCTTAAACTGTAGTGGAAGATACAGGGTATAAATAGGTAAAATTAAATAGTACAATATTTAAATATCAATATGAGACACTCTATAAAAGGGTGACATATGGTCCAGTGAGACATTCCTGCTATAGACTGTTAGCGCCACTCTCAGTAGCATTAATGGTGATGAAGCGTAGGGAAAAAGAAGATAGCCCCAAAGTGGACTTTTTGAGAATATTGAAGACAATTCCACTTAAACAAGTTAAATTACTAAATCTTACATATGGCTATCTAAGCCAAGAAAATAATTTTTATTTTAAATTATTGATTCTTATACTATAAAAGTTTAATTAGTCAAAATGTTTAAGCATTGATGTGTTCATTGGATTATCTGGTCCCCCAAGGGTTAAGTTAAATAACCATTTCTACTTCAGCCCTTGCTGAAATTTCCTTTTATTTTATTTATTTTATTTATTTTTTACTTTTCCTATATCCTTTTATTTATTTTTAATTTTTAAATTGAAAAATTTTTTTTTAATGTTTCTTTATCTTTATTGTTGAGACCTTTACAGATGTCCCCCTTTTAACCCCACTGATCCCCTTCACCCCATATCCATCCCACCCCCAAGCCCTCCCCACACCAATGTCCACATCCATGGGCCATGACCCTTGGAACAAACTGAGGGATCTCAGAGGGAAGGCGGGGAGGGGGGTGTGGGTGAAATTTCCTTTTAGAATGTTCACATTCATTTTCCTGCCTTAAGCAACAGAATGTTGTTAAATAATAATGGACTTTGGTGGCAAGATGTTGTTGGACATCATGGAGTTGCAAAAAGGGCAGAATATTCAGGTGGACAATCAGTGACTCCAAAACATTTTCAGAATCCTCTCTAGGAGCTTGTAACTTCACATACAAGGTTTTTGTTTTTTTCTTTTATTGTCGTGGGGATATTTTTGTGATTAGCTTTTCTCTAAAAGTAGAGCAAGCAAAATATTCCAGGGCACTGAGAGCCATGGTCATCTGGGTCCTATAAATTGGAATTTCCCTCCATTTGTTAGGTGAGAGAGCAATGGAAAAGGCTTCTGTGGTATTTGACACCAAACTGCCAGCTTGGATTTAGAGATGAAAGTTTAAAAAATGCAGTATACCAGCTCCAGCTTTCAGTGCCAAGTGCAGAGATCAATATCATTTGTACGCCAAGGCAAGGACATTTGTTAAGAAATCACTCTGCCTCTGACGCCCAGGGAGAGAATAAAGCCTCACCCTTTGTGTTTACATGACAGTTCCCTTCACACATAGTAGTGGTGAGTCCACATGAAGTCCAAGTGAGCTGAGCTAATATATAATATGTGCTGTGTCTGTAACTTGGGCACGTGAGACCGATTCCCACCCCATCTCCAAATTCCTTGATATTGACTGACTCACGTAGGAGCCAAGGAGTCTGCTTGGAAAGTAATTCAAACAGGGCCATCACCTGGAATGCAGACCCACACAGGCATGGCTGGTTGACTGAAGGGCACCTGGAGGAAGCCAAGTTGCTGTGGTGGACTTTGGGGCCAGTGGGAAAGAATGAACCCTAAGTGAAGATAAGGAAACTCAGCCACAGGGCCTGACACCCCAATTACATTAGATGGTGAACTCTGAGAATAAGATGATAGATTATTTATCTTTGCATCTTCCATGCCTGGTATATGGTACATGGTACAGGCTTAATAAATGTTTAGACCTCTTGAAAGCTTGAACATAAGCATCCAATATATTTAGCCAACTAGTGCCGACAGTTTTATTGCACAGTAAAAAAGTGAAAAGTAGGAGTACTAGCCAGAGGTTCATGATTATGAATGTCACCTTAGAACTTAGGGGGAAAATGGACTAAATAATATGTTAAATTATTATGTATTTCATATCTAATCATTGAGATAATCTATATTCATTAAAACAATAATCGACATGTGTTCCCTTTGGCTTTTGTGTTCTGCTTGATGAGATTATAGATATTTAATATAAAGCCAGGTTTTATTTTAAGTGGCTTTATACCAAATATGGTTTTAAAAACACCTATATTTATGCAAAAAACAGCAGAAAAGCCCATTAATAACTGTGGGTTTTTAACAAGCTGTTTGGTTGAATTTGGCTTCTGTTTAATCTAGCAGAAAAAAGAATCCACACAAACTTGGATCTTCTCTATCTGCAGAATTATTGTGTCTTTCAGGTGTCCAGGAATGTTGATAGGTCAAAATTGTTGATTTTTTAAAAAGCTAACTTATTTTTACCAAACTGCTGAGATTATTTTCAGTCCTGGAACAGACATAGAACCCTAGAGTCTTGAATTTGAATGGAATATTATGAATCAACATACCCTACTCCTGTATTTTACAGATGAAGAAACTGAAATCTTAGGAATGGAAGTGATTTTTCAAAGGGAAAGAACCTATATTTCTTAAGTTCTATCCCAGTATTCTTAACTCAGCTTCTTACAAAGCATTGGATAACCTGATTCAACACAATACCTACCAAAATCCCAGCTGTCTGTTTTGCAGATACCGACAAGCTGATTGTAAAATTTATATGAGAATGAAGAAGACCCAGAAGATCCAAAACAGTCTTGAAAGAGAAGAATAAAGAGGAATCACACTTTCCAATATCAACACTTACTACAAAGCTACAGTAATTGATCAAAGCCATGGTACTGGCATAAGGATAGACATACATATCAATGGACTAGAACCGAGAATCTAGAAATCAACTCTTACATTTATGGTCAATTGATTTTCAAGAGTTCCAAGACAATTTAATGGGGGAAATAACAGTCTTTTTTTAACAATTTGTGCTGAGACAACTGCATATTCACATACAAAAGAATAAATTTGGATCCCTGCCTCACACCATATATAAAAACTAACTCAAAATGGATTATAGACCTAAATATAAGAGCTAAAACTATCAAGCTCTTAGAAGAAAACATAGGTATAAATTTTCATGACCTTGGATTGGGCAGTGTTTCTTCACAAACAGAAGAAACAAAAGAAATAGGTGAAATGGACACCAACAGAATGAAAACCTTTGTGTTTCAAAGGTAACCATCAGAAAAGTGAAAAGACAATGCACAGAATGGGAGAAAATATTTGCAAACCATATATCTGATGTGGGACTTGTATAAAAAATATAAAAAATCTCACAGCTCAGCAATTAAGAGAAAACCCAATTTAAAAAATGGGCAAAGAATTTTTAAAAATATGTTTCTATTGATTTTAGAGAGAGAGGAAGGGAGAGGAAGGGAGAGAGATAGAAACATCTATCTGCTGCCTCCTGCAAGCCACCTACTGGAGATTGAACCCACAACCTGGGCATGTGCCTTGACCGGGAATTGAACCAGTGATCTCTTGGTGCATGGGACAATACTCAACCAACTGAGCCACACTGGCTGGGCTAAAACAAAATGGGCAAAGAATATCTATGAGTGGCTAATAATCACAAGAAAAGATGCTCAACATCATTAATCATTAAGGAAATAAAAATCAAAACCATGTGCCTCAGAAATTCCACTCATAGATAAATACTCAAGAGAAGTGAAAATCTATGTCCACACAAAATCTTGTACCAAAATGTTCATCATAGCATTATTCAGAAAATGTAGAAACAATCCTTATGTCCATCAATTAATAAATGGGTGAGCAAAATATAATATATCCATACAGTGGAGTATTATTTGGCAATAAAAAGGAATGAAGTATTGATACATGCTACAACATAGATGAGCCTTGAGAACATTATGCTAAGTGAAAAAAATCAGTCACAAAAGACTACATATTGTATGATTCTATTTTTATAAAATGTCCTGAATAGGCAAATTCATAAAGACAAAAAGTAGATTAGTACTTGCCAGTGACAAGGTGGGGGAGGGGGGGCGGGAAGCAAAGCAACAGCTAGTGAATATAGGTTTCTTTTAGGTGTGATGAAATATTCTAGAATTAGATAGTGGTGATAGTTGCACAATCTGTGAATATGCTAAAAACCCCTTTAAAGTGCATTTTACACTTTAGAAGGGTGAATTTTATGGTATGCGAATTATAGATGAATAAAGCTGTTATAAAAGAAAATTCTATGAGGCAAGGACTATTAGTAACTCCATTTTATAGATTAGAAAATTTAGGCACTTGCCTAAAAGTCACATTAATAATAAATGGTGAGGCCAGGATCTGAGTCCAGGTAATCTTACTCTAGGTCCTTCATCTTAAACTTGGCTTTACTGCTGCTTTATGGGCAATCATGGGCTGTGTTATCGCTATAATGCAGTCATCGGTCTTTGGACAACTAGGATATGTGTGTGAGTGATGCAGTATATGCAACGGTCCCAAATCAGCTGAGCTGTTCTGCATGGCCTGAATTAGCGGATTCCTCACGCACTCCTGTAGATGAATCAGCTTAGCACGACATACATCTTACAAGTTTCACATGAGTAATACCCATTTAGGTGATTTCATTCTCTTTCCCTCCAGCTGGCACAGCCGAAGAAGTATTTGGTCACACACTAAAACACATACATAATTAAGTATACTGGACTGCGTATATAAAGTGAATTTGTTTGTGCTTTTTAGTTGAAGAATGGATTTTGCTGATCCATGAATGATTTATCATTTGCTCATGATTGAATAGAATTGGCCATTCATCTAAATTTGCACTCCTCACACATTTGCTAGTTGGAGATAGTTCTTTGTACCACTTTCATTATTTTTCTATTTCCTATAGAATCACTTTACATACCCTTATTGCCCTCTGATATTTTGAATAAAGCCTTTCCCATAAGCTGGGTTATGTGGACCTCTCAGCTCTCCAGAATACAGGCAGGGGCCAGGAAACGAGTTGAAAAAAAAAAAAAAGTCTTTACGTGTTTGTGCATTGACATTCTTGCCCAGGACTGAAAGCCCTTTCTAGGGTCTTACTTTTATGTAATAAGTTTGGTTATCTGGTTTTCTAATTCATGTAAAATCAGAACCAGAAGTTAGACATTTTAGGGAGTCTGGGAGAGGGATAAGCATTGATGCAGCAGGAAGGGACAGTTAATAAAATAGAAATCTAGCAGAGGCCCTACATCCTGCCAATAACATCACAGTTGCCAAGTGCCCCTATATCCTAAGTTGAGTGAAGACCACCTAGCAGGGCTTGTTGGTGATTGTAAAGTAAGTCCATTCAGCAGCAGCCCAGCATCCATCTGGAGAGCATGTAAGACTGAGGGAGGCATGGCCTTGAGAGAGAGGATTTCTGGGGGGAGGGATGTCACTGCCTTGTACCTTGCATTACCCCATGGAGGAGAAAAGAAAGAAGTTTCTCTCTCACCTTCAACCAGGCATGAGAGGCTCCAGAACTTTCTTCTTGTCACTTGGAGTAGAGCCTTCAATATCTGTGATGGTGAAAATGTTCCTCTTCTATTGTGGTGACTACTGGCCACATTTCCATTGAGCATTCAAAGTAAGTAGGGACAGTCCAACTTAGGGACTTAAAATTTAATTCTATTTAGTTTTTATTAATCTACATTTAAAAATTATCACATGTGGTTATGGGATACTTTATTGGACAGCCCGGTTCTAGTGTATTCTTTATGAATATTTTAAATAACCACAGTCGCTAATGCTTGTGGGTGATTTGCTGTGTACCAAATGCTGCATTAAGTGCTTTCCTCCTATGATCTTTCTGATCCTCCAACAACCACTTGATATAGACACTTTCATTATCTTGATTTTATCCAGGGGAAAACCAAGGCACACAGGGGTGAAGTTAAGTGTGGGACATGTAGAATAGAATCTATAGGATTTGATTCTAGAACCTTCGCTTTTAACTCTCTCTTTTGCAGACATGTCCTTTTAATCTTTCCCTTATATTCATACTTTTTATTAATAAGTAACAGTAGCAAGGGCCACCTCTGCAGACCTCATTTATAGCCTCTGTACTCTGTCTTCTTGCAGTTATACAAACTTCTTATCTTAACTACTTTTGTATATATTCATGGATTTTTTTCATACAGCACCTCTGAGGCAGAATAATTCATATGTCTTATTTTGTAATCATCTTTGTTGAATAGTAAGTGGGTTCTTTGAAGATTAAAAGAGTTTTATCCTCAAAATATATGTTTGGGTGGTCCCTAAGCGCCCTCCTATGTTTGATATTCTGAAACCTGAGAGCACATTACCGCCTCTACCCCAGCAAAACCTCATTTGGTCCATACGAGAGTGAGCCTTGGGGGCTTTTAACATGGTTTTCTATGCAGAAGACACTTTTCTCTTTGATACACATGCAAGCCATGAAGTTCTCTTTGTACTTTTTGTTTTTCAAATGGGATAATTATATAACAAGAGAGATTTGTCTTTAATATTTTTATTCTATGTACATGGGAAGGCTCTATAGATTCTGTGTAAGTGGGACTATCCAGTGACTGGAGACAGAGGATTCACCGGCAGTCTCTAACGTAATATAGAATAGTAACCATTAACTAGCAAAAATGAATATGTATTGCATGCAAGGCTCTGCATGCATGTTATCTTCTCAATACCTTCTACTTAAATACCATTAGTCCATCGACAGGTGAGGAAACCAAGGTGCAGAAGTAAGTCATTTATCCAGGGTAATACTGGGAACCTATAGAGTCAGTACCTAAACCTGGGTTAATTTGATTCCTGAACTGTCTCCGGGAGGAGGAGTCGGTTTGAGCAGTAGATTTCAACTTTGGCTGCACATTGGATTTTCTGTGGGGAAATTTTAAAAACCCCAGTGTCCAGGCTGAACCCCAGACCAGTTACATGAGAATCTTCCTGGGCTGGACCTGGGCACACATGCATGGTGAAGCTCTCTGTGCGATTCCAGTGTGCACCCATAGAGGACTGCCACTCTGCGAGCTCTGCAGCTGATTCTGACCTGCTTCCTACCAGTCAGCTCTGCGGTGCCCTTCAAGATTCAGTGGTGTGTGGATGGACAGAAGACCTGCTGCATTTTCCTGAGATGTTTGTAGATTATTTGGGAAAAGTGATTCCAATAGAGGGTATTGGTTTTTCAGATCCCAAAACTGAATTTAATTTCTGTTTTGGGTCCCACCCCCATTGTCTTTGGAATCAGGAAACAAGTGAGTGACTTCTTTGTTTTCAATCCTCACCTGAGGCTATATTTTTTAAAAATTGATTTTTAGAGAGAGAGGAATGGGGGAGAGAGAGAGAGAAACATTGATCAGTTGCCTCCTGACAGGGGATCGAACCCACAACCTAGGTATGTGCCCTGACCAGGAATCAAACCAACAACCTTTTGGTGTATGGGATGTTGTTCCAACCAACTGAACCACACAGGGCAATAACTGAGTCACTTCTAGGTTACTAAGTCACATTAGTCAAATCAGGATTTAAAGTTGGTTAATCTAGGATTTAGAATCAGTCATTTCGGTGTTTCTGCTCACTGTCTTTTCCTTCTCCAGGAAGATAAAGTTCTGGTGGGCTGGTATAGGCTCAGCCATGGGAGAGGAGTGGGAGATATTTGGCCCGTGGTCTTCCTCTCTCCTCCATCGGTGCTGGTTGTGGATTAGCTTCCTGGTCTTTGGGTGTCGGCTTCTAATCTTGTGCATGGACTCTGGCTTTGGGGCTCCACGCTCTGTGTGCTGATCTCTCTCATCATGACTACAGGATCCCACTAGTCCATCAGTTTTCCCTATCTCCATCTGGACTTTTTGAGACACAGGAAATCCCAAATCCTCGCTCATGCAGATGCGTGCTGAAGCCAGCTTGTAGCAGCTCGCAGTGACCGACTGTGTGGATCTCTCCCTGTTTTGTGTTCTGTGACATCATCTTGGTAGCTTGAAATTAGCCTTGGCACATCCTCACACCATCTGAAAACCCTATGTATTTGTTTCCTATTGATTTTGTAGCAAATTACAACATATATATGTTTATTCTCTGATTTCTCATCTGGATAATTCAGGATAATCTCAATGTTCTTGATTCAATCACATCGGCACAGTTCCTTTTGCCACTTAAGGTAGTATCTTCATAAATTTTGGGGATTAGGACAGATATATCTTTAGGGGACATTATTCTGGCCACCACACCATAAAAGTAAGAGATTTTCACTCTCAGGAGTGTTAGTTGTTAAATATTTACCAGCACGCGCTCCCCATGGCCCTCTAGTATGTTGGTAGATGTAGCGGGAAGACCCTAATCCTTCTCAGGGTAGACACTCCGCACTACCATTTTGATGTTAAGGCTCCCATGCTTTCTGCAGTGTAGGGGCATCTATGAGGTTTCTGCCTCCGGAAAGTGGGAGACAGTTACTGTCTAGTCCCTAAGCTTCTCCGGGGTGTCCGTGATGACCTAGGCTGAAGATTGCAGGGTGTGAACACCCCCTGCTGTTTAAGCTGTTCCCTTTCCTCTCTAATATTCCTTCCTCCCTCATCCCTTGAAATTTAACTTGTTCGGGATGGGGAAACTTGCTTTATGTCATTATACATTCATCCTAAAGCCCTGCTTATCAAATAAACATTCTATATCTCCTGGGCCTTAGTTCTTAATGGCTGAAGGCAAGCTTTTAGGATTGAACAAACCTTTTTCTCTCTCAAAAAGCTGGTTTCTCAGAAATCAAAAGCACCTTCCTCTTAAGATTCCATTTACTTCCAAGTTTCCAAATCTTATTCTGAACCTCAAAGCCAATAAATGCTCTTTTGCTGTCCCTCTAAAGCAATGACAGCCAGTGAATAATAAATAGGCAGAGCGTTTCTGGGCACCTAGACTATAATGCAGCATTTTTTATCTTTAGACATAGCCAACAATGTGGTATGACATGTATCAAAATGCCAAGAAGGTGGCACAGATACTACATCCTGTAGAAGTTTATAGGATGCAGAGGTTGGAGGAGATGCAGGGGAAAAGGAACCTTCATGCTGCTGGAAGGACTGAGCCAGGCCAGGGCGGATTGTCTGGGTTCAGGTAGGAAAAAATAAGAGGTGTGCAGAGACGAGGAGTCCTTCAGCATGCCTGAGAGGGGAGTTTACATGGAAAAGGTCCAAGGAGATGGAGTAGCTAAGGCCTTTGAATGGCAACCTGAAGAGTTAGCACCATATTTCCAGTATGGGGAACTGGCACAATGGACTGCTGTGAGCTGTCAGTCACCTGAGTGGAAGGGTGTGGCTGCAACTTCTTCTGAACCCAAAGCTCACTGAGATGGACAGCAGCAGAATTGCACCTCTGTAGAGCATCCCTGACAGGTCACCAAACCTTCGCCCATAGATCACAGGTACTTCCCAAACCACCCTGTGAAGCATCTGTGCTACCACATAGGAGAAAGGGACCTTTGCATATCTGGAAATTACCTTGTATGCAGTTTGCTCTTGCTGTTTACTATTTGGTTATTAGCTCAGTTTGGGGATGGATGAGGAATGTGTGTGTGAGTGTGTGGGTGGTGTGTGCAGATGTGAGATGGATGAGTGTGTGCTATATGTCTATGGTATGTGGCAGGTGGATGGTAGGTATGTTGTATATGTGTTACTTGGTGGGTCTGTGGTGTGTGGGATGTGTGTGTATATGATGTTTAGTGTGTTTGTGTGGTGTATACAGGCAAAAGTAGATTTATAGTTGTGAGTACGTGAAATAGTTTATTCTTGTGTTATTATTTATTATTGTATTATCTATTTGTATTACAACTGTAAACCTACTTTTGCCTATACTTTGTATGTGTGTGGAGACGTATGTGTGAGCATGGTGTGTTCATGCTGAATGTGTGTATGATGCATAGATTGTGTGGGGTGTATGCGTGTGTATGTAAAGTGTGTGTGTTTCATGAGATAAGTGTGTGATGTGTGGGGTGAGCATGAGATTTGTGGAATATGTGTGTGTGAGTGGGATGTCTGTGGTGTGGGGTGAGATAGATGTGTGTGTCATGTGATCTGTGCCTAGTTCAGCATAGGTGATGTGTGGTATGTGATCTGTGTGGGGCGTGTGTGCATGTGTGTGTGTGTGAGCTTAAATATTGTGGTATTTGAGAGCACCAGCTCTGGAGCCAGGCTGCAAGAATTGATGGGTAAAATAGTTAACTTCTTTG
Source organism: Miniopterus schreibersii (assembly GCF_964146895.1). Taxonomy (NCBI): domain Eukaryota; kingdom Metazoa; phylum Chordata; class Mammalia; order Chiroptera; family Miniopteridae; genus Miniopterus; species Miniopterus schreibersii. Next base: position 58,301,774 of record NC_138112.1, read on the forward strand.
TGCCTTACTTCTCTCATCTCTAAGAAGGGAGTAATAAGAGTGCCTGCCTCCAAGTTAGGCTGTGAGTTACTCTGCGGAAGACACTTGACCGATGCCTAGCACTAGCTGACACTCAGTAGGTATTAGCTGTGTGGTCACACAGCAGGTATTCAGGCTTCCAGGTGCTGTTTAAAGGTCTCTCTGCCCTTTCTGCTGGTGGACGGCCCTTTTGAAGGAGCCAGCAGGGAAGGTTTACTATGGAGCTGTTAGATCCAAGCTAACAGAGGAGATTTCTCTTCCTCATGTCCTTGCTGATCTCCAGCATCACTACTCATCTTTGAATTCACTGTAGAGCCTAACAACTCACACAGTCCTGAGCTGCTTGGTTGTCAGACACCTGTCTGGGCTGATGAAGAACAGAAGCAGCAGCAAGCTCCACTAATAAGAAAAGAAAAACAAACATTTTACAAGGACAGTAGGTGGGTGGTATCAAATATTAACCACAACCACCACAACTCATTAATAGTAGCATATGTTCAGTAAGATGCAATATGTTTATGTAACCTTTTATTTTGAACAGAGAAAAATACTCATGGAAACCAGAATAGTGAAAACTTATTTGGGATGAGTGGGGATGTCTTTGGCCAATGGTTCAAAGACTGACATTCAATGTGAGCAGCAAGGAGCCAGGGGTTGTGGAAAACTAATTTTCCCTTATTTTTACCTGATCTAGAGAGATTTCTAGGTCAAGGGCAACGAGAGCCCACCTGGAAGGCATTTTATAAATGTCAGGACCATCTTGTCCAGATTCTCAAGTAGAGAGTAGGAAATTAATCGTAATTTTATAATAAGAAATTAAGGCTGTCAAATTTCTATAACTGGATAAATGCACAAAGAATTACTTGTAAAATATGCGTGTATCTCCTATTAGACATTGTCACCTCTTTTCCTTCTTTATCCCCTTATCATGTTTTATTTTATTAACTCTCTTCCCATGTAGATTGTAAGGTTGACAAGGACAGAAATTTTACCTTTCTTGTTCATGGCTGTAGCCCTGCTCTTTGAAATGGTTCAGGCATACTGCAGGTGCCCTTTAGCTAGTTGTTGAGTAAATAAATGAATAAATAAAAAAAGAAAGAAAGAAAGCTATTTACCTGCCCAGTGAAAGGCTTTAGTAAAATATAACAGGACCCCTCTGTACAATGGAAAGCAATGGAATTATTACAAGTTATGTTGAATTTAAGTCTTATTTATTAATATGGAAAGACATACATTATATAGTTAGTGAAAAAATTAGGTTGCAGATTGCAAAAACAGCTTATAGTTATAATATGTATGTATCTTTTACATGTACGTTTATAGTTATATGTATGCATGTAGTTATGTATATGTAGTTGTGTATATGGTTTTGCTTAGAAAATGCTGTAGACCCCATACCAGTGATAATTTCCATGTGGGAGAATTATGGAAGATTTTTATTTCTTATTTCTTATTTTTGCCTTTTGGTATTGTCTGAAGAACTTAAATAGAAGCACAAATTTCTTTAAAATACAGAAAAGTAGACATAACAATTTAAAAAAAATAGATTTTTTTGAGCTGCCAAGACCTTCCCTTAACGCTTATTTCCCAGCTCTGGTTTGTTCCAGCTGCCAAGGGCAGCAGAGTTTTAACACTAGAGATTTTGAGAAGTATCCAGATATTTCTTGTGCTTGATTATAAGGGGGTTGATTATAATGGGAATTGAACTTCTTGGAGCTTCAGAAGGAAAAGAGGAAAAACTCCAGCTACTGGCATAGACCTTCAACACTTGCTTGTTAAGTGGAATCAATGAAGTTGAAAACTTACATGTGGTTTATACTCTGGAGTGGGCACTGTTGGCTCCTCATTGAGGGACTAGATCTGTGGTACTCTGGAAAATTGTGACAGTTCCCCTAACATCAAAGTGCTATTATCCCATCAAGTATATTTGTTCAGAATCCCTCCCTTCTAAGTTGAGTGAGAATGAAAGGGAGTGATGTCAACAAAACTGATTCTTTTGAATGTGAGAAACAGCAAACTTATTTTATGATAGAATTAGATTGATTTCCAGATGACACAGTGTTTGAGTGTTGAGCTGGTACTAAAACCATTGCTACCCATCCTGCCTTCTGAGTTTTAACAATTTTTGGAAATTTTAAAATCTAAAAGGCCACAGTCATTTCAGGCCCCAGGATAGCGGGCTACAGTAGCTTAACAATGAGGTATTAAAATAACCACTAACATTATTTTTGCTCTTTTTATGTATCAGGCACTGGGTTGAGTTCTTTACTGGTGTTACCTCGTTTAATCCTTTGGTCACACCCTCTGTAGTTGGTGCCATTATTGGCCCCACTGTAGAGGATGATGGAAGTGTAATTTAGGGAAGGCTAGTATCCTGCTTGAAAATACACATTTATACATTAAATGACAAAACTGGGACACAGAGCCAACTCTCTTCTACTCTAGAGACTGTTTTTCTGTATTTTAAAATTCTTTAGTCATACCACTAAGAGAACCACCTACTCTATGCCCATTCCTGATCTCTTCTGGTTGTTGAGTGACCTTATGTGACATCTTTCAGGGTGAATTGGTTTGGGATCATTCCACAAAGTTTTGGAGACTTTGTGGATTTGTTTGCCAAGGGAAAGGGGGATATCTTACAATAAGGTTATTTTAAGCCTTCTTTGCTTTATTACTAATGTTGTTTTGTATCTCAAAACTAGCCTGTTCAGGTTTAATCTTGTACCTCTTTTTAGACAGTACCAGGAAATATAGGACCTCATCTGGGGATTGTGGGAAATGCTGGTTTTAATTAGTCAACAGATGAGCAAATATTATATCCTGTTAGAAGAATGCCTCCTTTGTTGACCTTACATAACTCTCAAGGGAGCAGATTAATTTTATTTCACTTAATTGATTTCATATTTAAAAGGAAAATAGGAGGTTCGTAGTTATAAACCTATGTCTCATTATCTAGGATCTTACAGTTTCCTCACGAAGTCACTATTATTTAGGACAGCAAGAGGTAAGTGTTTTCCAATAGCCTGCCCATATAATGCTGCTGGAATAGAACAATAAATTTTTCAACATAAACTTTCAGGGAGTGAACATAGGCAACCAAATAGGAGATTAATCATTCAAGTATTGGAAAAGGGACATGGAGACCTGTTAATTGCCAGGATCTGAAAGTCAGCAGTCTAATCAGATTAAATATGTAAATCGAGCAGTGGTGTTCATTTCCAGTGTCCTTTTCAGCTAATCATTAAATGATGGGTTTAGAAATTAATTGCTAGGTAGTGGAGAAAACCCTGCCTCCCTTCACCGCTGTGCCCAGCACTTGGAACTTCTGTGGCCTTGCTCTTTTTTGACTTGGCCGTGGAGGAAGTGAGAAGAAATTTACACCACGAAGAAAGAGCCTCCTTCCTCTGCCTTCTGACATGACTGTCAAAATGAGAGAGTGTATCTCCTCGAGGACAGTGCTCTATTGCTCCTTGACTTGTAATAAGCGTCAGGAGGATAGTGCTGGGGAAAGATGAAAGCGAAACCTTAGCAGTACTGCTCCTGTTAGGAAATCAAATGTCTGTGTAAACCTGAGTATGTGGCTCCTGATGAAAAAAGTCCTTTCCCTGCCTGCATCAGCCTGCAGCCATCTCCACCGCCTCCGGTTCCCAGAGGGAACATCGTCTTAACAGTGTGCCCAGCACAGCTCTCCTGATTTCCTTAACTTATGACATTCCTAAGCCTGTTTTTCCTAGATGACTGTATGACAAGAGCCAAAGTGCTGCGTGATAGACGCGCTCTGCTACGATTTTGGCTGTGTGACTCTCTGGAGCTGTGTTGACATGCTGTGGGGTGGGGTCACTCAGATGCCAGCCTGAGTCTGGGGTCCAAGAAGGCAGGCAGGAAGAATAGCCTGACCTCACTCTAACAAGACACGATCCTTCCCTCTACCGAGTAACTTCATGGTACCTGTTTGTAAATTTTTATGTTATTTATTTGAAGAATCCTTGAATACTACTAAGTTCCTAATACAGGCCCTTACCTATGCCTGGTGCTCAGAAAGGTCTATAGAATACAGAGTGAAGTGAATAAGTGCCTGATGAGGGGAAATGGAGTTCTTTCTTCTTGGTAGATGCTGGTCAAAATGAAAGGAAATTAGAAAGATTTTGTATTGGAATCAGCGATATCAACTGAGATATTCAGATGCAATTCAGATTCAATTAACTATTTTTTTCAATGAACTCTTTTAATGTTTTTGAAAGTAGAACATGCATGTAACAACAAATAAATAACAAGAACTAACATGTATGTGCTCAGATTTGTATAGGGACATTTTCTTAACCACTTGTTTAATGCCACCTTTTTTTTTTAGTGCAATTTAGTTGAAAGTGCTTTGTATATTTAAACATTATACATGCTGTCTCTCTCTTGCTAGCAGGTATCTTTACATTGTGAGGTATGTAGGAGAAAGTTTTGCCTTTGCATTCCTGACGAGTTGAGCACGATCCTTGCACATAGCAGGTGTTTAATGTCTGTTAGTTGAACAGAACAGACAAACACATTGGACCTAAAGTATTTGGAGCTTCACTTATTATTCCTAGGTGAGTTTCACAAGTCAAAAGAGATGTTAGGAACTGACAACACTCAATGTAAATGAAAGAATGATGGTGTAATTTCAGACATGAGTAATGGAGATATTTGAGTAGAATCCTTTGCATGCCCATGCAGCAACTCTCTTTGTGCTGACAGTAAAGGCTGCCTCTGACTTCTGTTAAAGACTATTACGTGAGGTGTTTTTTTTTCCATAGAAAGGCAAAACTCGTAGAGGTAGAGAACATGGGCTTTGAATATAAACACAACTGAGTTTGAATCCCCACCCTACCATTGACTTACTTGTCACTACTGGACAGCTCTTTTAAACATCTGGACTCACAGCACTACAAGACCAAAACACAAGATTAGGGTGGAAATTGGAGATGGTGGGACTTAACATGGTATACTGTAGGCACTCAGTAACGATTTCTATTTTAATAATTGTTTTTATTTTAGAGAGCCCATGTAATATTTACTAATGTTTGTGGGTATCTATGGAATGCTAATAAAACCAACATATTCCAGTCTCTTGACATCCCAAATGTCGTAGTCTGCTCGGGCTGTCATAACAAAGTACCATGGACTAGGTGGCTTAAACAATAGAGATGCATGTGTTTTCTCGCAGTTCTGGAGGCTGGATGGCTGAGATCAGGGTGGCTGCATGGTTGGTTCTGGCGAGAGCTGTCTTCCTGGAATGCACATGGGCAGCTTCTCACCGTGTCCTCGCATGGTGGAGAGGGGCAGAAAGCAAGCTCTCCATTGTCCCATAAGGGGACTAATGCCATCAAGACATCACCTGAACTTAATTGTCACCCTGGCATTTAGTTTCCTAAGGCTGCCAGAATGAAGTACTCCACAAATGGGTGACTTAAAAAACCAGGAATTTATTGTCTCAGTTCTGGAGATCAGAAGGTGAAATTAAGGTGTTGGCAAGGCTGTGCTCCCTCTGAAGAAGACAAGGAAATTCTTCTTTGCTTCTTCCTAGTTTCTGATGGTTTTCTGGCTGTCTCTGGCATTCCTTGGCTTGCGGCGGCATAACTCCAATCTCTGCCTTCATTGGCACATGGCCTTCTCTGTGTCTCTGTGTCTCCACGTAATCTTCTTATAAGGACACCAGACATGTTGGATTAAGGGCCCACTCTACTCCAGTATGCCTCATCTCAACCAATTGCATCTGCAATGATCCTCTTTCCTCATAAGGCCAGATTCTGAGGTACAGCCAGTTAGGACTGCAACGTATCTTTTTGGGTGGGATGCAGTTCAACCCATAACACCCAGCCTTGTCTGGACATAGGAGGAGACCTTGAAGACCTTTCTCAGGGAGCTCTCAATTCATTTTCCTCCCAGCAGTACTTTTTTCCTGCTCACTGAGTGAGTATCTTTGCCCCAGGTGGCTAGACTTCTTAATTACTTGGAAAATCCCTCAAACTCCAAACTGAAAAGAACCACAAGTTAACCACATTTCTATATATTATCCCTACATAAGCACAGACACACAAAGCATTAGGGAATAAAGCTAAAATGTCACACTGACTGACAGTTTTCCACGCTGATTGACTTTAATGTTAGTTTTTGCAGGAAGGTAGTCATACTGGACCCTGGGTGCCAGACAGCTGGCTTTCTCCCCTCTGGTTCCGCCTCGCTGTGCTGCTCAGCTCGCTTCTCCTGCCTGTATTTGACTGACTTAAGCTTCTGGTCTCATAAGCCTACCTGTGAGTTTGAAAGAAGGCTCCTTTGTGTGTGGTAGAAGGGGTGAGTGGGGGGAAAAAAGGGGACATCTCTACTACTTTCAACAATAAAGATAAATAAAAATTAAAAAAGAAAGAAGGGTCCTGAGGAGTTATGGCTATTTTGAAAGGGGGTGGTGCTATCAGCCCCCTTGTCTATATCACAGGTTCTTGACAATGGCCAAGGCTGCTGAGAAATAGGACTTGGAGGGGTCAGGCATGGACAAAAGTGGTAAAAGGCTTGGACAAGATAAGACAATAAGGATGGAAAGAGGATTTTAAACCCTGGTCTTTCCAAACCACCAGCCTGAGTTCCTTCTGTTATTACACCACCAGGGCACTATAATAGGAGCCAGGGGGTTAAAGAACCAGAGAAAGACGCAGGAGCTCCCTCTGAGTCTGGCTGGGGAAAAATCCCTCTTTACTTGGCTGTCATTTCCATGAGATTTTGAGCTTCTTGAAGGCAGAGATGCACCTTGTGTCCCTAGCTACTAGCATAGTGCTCAAAACGTAGTAGGTGCTCAGTAGTATTTAATGAATGCACAAATTAATGAATTGCTTTATGTCCCCTGTTTTCTTTCTTTTCTTCCCCTACTTCCCTTCCCATCTTCTTTTTTTGAATAGCAGTTCAGCTCATGGGCTTCACTATGAGCCCACAACAATAATTTGCTAGACTTTGTCTCAAAGTTTCTGACCAAGTCACTTAATGTAGCTGATGCATCCCTTAACATAAGAAGAGCTGTGCTTTTATTCTGCACGGTGATGTGGAATATTCTGAATTATTAGAACGCTCACCGCTGAGCCTAAAGGGTGCAGCGCATGTGTGTGTATGTACGTGAGTGTGTGCAGACTCGTTTGTGTAAATTATGAACGCACGTTACCCGAAGACTCCAGAATAGATGAATTCAGCATCTGCAGATATTTTTCTCTGGGGGTTACCAATAGAAATATCACCCGGTCCTGTGTGCTTCTGTTCCTATGCTCTAATGCCCCCCCCGGGTACCTTTTCTCCAGGGCAGGGCTGACTACGCTCTGGCCACTCATGCAAACATCCTCTTGTATCCTGAAGGTGGCAGTAACCATCTAAACTGTATTTAAAGAAAATAACTGAAAGGGTGCAGAACTGGGGAAAAGAGAAAACGCATTCTCTCTGAAATGCCTTATAATCCTCCATTTTCTGCTCAGCGGAACCATAGTCATAGCGAGACCCTTCATCATTAAGAGCTTATTTCTGCCCAGACTGTGTGCGTCAGTAGATTTGGACGTGGAGGGAGCTTAGTTTCTCACAGTGGGTGGCTGGAAATAAGTTTCTTATCTGATCATTAAATCAGTTGTTCATAGTTTTTTTTTGACCAGAATTATTAATTCTGTCAGGGCTTTTTGCATGCTGATTAAATTTCGGTGCCTGATATGTACTATTAGGATTCAGCTGCGTGGTACCAGGGTCACATTAGCAAGGCAGAATGACTACGTGTGGGTATGTGGGTCTTTGAAAATTCTCAAGCCTTTGCAGTGCCCAAGACTTGTTTTTGAAAGTATTTAATGATTTTGAGACTTTTGTAAAATAAAACTATAATTAATAAATAAGATATTAGTAGCTACAATTAACTGTCTATCATGTGCCTGACATAATCTCTGGCCATTTTACTTCTGTTGCCTGTTGTGTGTTTTTTTTGAATAAATTAATATTATTTTATAGTGGTTTTTTGGTTCACAGAAAAACTGAGCAGAAAATACAGAGTTCCTATATACTCCCTGCCCCCACACATGCATAGACTCCTTTGTTAGCAATATCTTCCACCAGAGTGGGACTGTCATTATAACTGATGAACCTACACTGACACACCATTATCACCAAAGTCCATAGTTTACATTAGAGCTTACTCTTGGTGGTGTACATTCTCTGGGTTTAGACAAACCTTTAATGACACCTGTTCAGCACTGTAGTAGTATATAGAATAGATCAGCCGCCCTAAAAATCCCCTGTGCTCTGCCAATTCATCTCTCTTCCCTAACCCCTGAAAACCATTGATATTTTTACTGTCTCCATAATGACTCACTTATCTTAACAACCTGTGAGATAGGAATTATTATTATTAAACCTGTTTTACAAATACGAATGCTGAGCCACAAAGACACTGAGTAACTTGTCCAAGGTCACACGGCTTCATTCCCTCACAAATGCATTTTGTTTTTCTTGCCAACAAAACTTGCACTGAAATAGGAAGTGGTGACCACAGTCTAGTTTTATGCAGACAATTAATTTATGAATCAGCATTCCCAGGAGAAAGAAGACTTCATGGACCTAAGCATCTGCTTCCCAGCCCACAGTTGGCATGCACCAATTAGCACCTGCTTTCCTTTATGGCATCAGAAAATACCCTGAGAGCACAGACATCTTGTATTGTCAGAGGTCCCAACGCTGGACTGTAATACCACCAAATCCAAATTGATAACAGCTTCTGCTGTCTATCATGTCCCTAGGTGACTTTCACAGCTAAAATCACACCATGTGCCCCAGACAGCCCTGAGCTCACTATGACTGCAGACCCTGCAACAGCTCACATACCCCATACAAATATTATCTCATAGCCAGGCTCCAGACTGGGATATGGAAAATAGCCAATAAAGATATTAAAGGAATGGCTCAGAGAAAGCACAGCTAATCACCATCCTGCTGGGTGAGAGTGGGAGGCCAGCAGGGGCCCAGACCTTTTCTTCTATTTTTAAATCAGGTGTCTGAGCAGTAAACCCCATGTCTCCCTTAATTCGCTGCTCTGGTCCGCAGAGAAACATGTGACATGGTCCACAGTGGCAGCTGAATGAATTGCTTGGGCTGATTGTCTCTTTCTCTGTCTGTCTCTGCCACCTGGGTAGGGATGGTTTAAAAATACACCGTCATTAAGGGCATTTCAGCTGCAGGGTTTGAGTGGTTGGCATCCTTGTGAGCTTCCTGAGTCTCGGGGGCTTCCCGAGTCTCTGCCTGGTTCTTTTTTGTTCCTTGACACTCATGGCCCCTGATAATTTTGAATGAAATGTCATGTCTAAGTTGTCGAAAACTGTTTGCCAGTTCCCAGAGGTAATTGAAATGATCCTGTATTTGCATTGGAGATTTTGTATAGATGTAAACGATTGCTGAATTACATACCATTGAAGATGCACATTTTGAGAAGAGCTTTTCCAACTGGCTCTGTGACTCTCGTGTTTTGTTTTGAGGAAAGGATAAATGATCACCTGGAATAAACATATTTTAAAGGGTTTTGGTTACATGGTGGCACTTTTTTTGGTATTGGTCATGTATAATTTTTCAATTCAATCTTCCTGTTAGTATTTGGATTTGCATATATGGTGAGGCCCTCTTTAGCTTTTTGAGGCTTTGGCAACCCTTAAGTCTATAGATCAACAAATAGCTGAGAAAGTATCTGACATGGCTTAAAGAGTTCATGCCATTTGTACCAGACTCAGTCCATTTTCCTCTCTACATTTGCTCAGCCTACCTGTTTCCTGGGTCTTGGCTACTTGTTAGATGGAGATTCCTGGCCAGCACCACCAGCACCACCAGCTCTCATCTAGGGTGAGACTCAGGGTCCAGTACAATCTCTCCCATGGCAGGGATCACTTCAGCTTCTGTGCCTGGGACAAACTGACCACACCCACAGAACATATGGTACCTTCCACCACTTCTGGGTTCAGATAAAACACAAAACAGCAAAGATGCGGCATGAGTACTGACTTTCCCACAGACTGCCTTGAGCAGTTAGTTTACATAACCTGAAAATATGGGGCAAAATTTTATCAGGGAGATGGAAACAAGCTGGCAGATAAATTCTGTGCCTTTCACACTCCTTCAGTTTGTTTCTATGCATGGTGGTTTTGTACAGCCTCTCCAGAGATGGCTGAGAAGCTGGCTCTCATTTCCTCGTGAAGGCCAGCATGGCACGTGCCACTTTGTAATTGATTTCCTACATTCCGCCTCACTTCCCTCTTCCCTCAGACTTGCTGCTCTGGGATTGCTCCTCCTGATAAAGCATTAGCATGGAGCTTTAGGCTATTGTGCAATTTCTTTCTTTTCTTTTTTTTAAAAAAATATATCTTTATTGATTTCAGAGAGAGGAAGGGAGAGGGAAAGAAATAGAAAGAAACATCAATGATGAGAGAGTCATTGATTGGCTGCCTCCTGCACACCCCCGACTGGGGACCGAGCCCACAACCCAGGCATGTGCCCTGACCAGGAATCGAACCATGATCTCCTGGATCCTAGGTCGATGCTCATCCGCTGAGCCATGCTGGCTGGGCTATTGTGCAATTTCTGATCTAAGATCCAATACAGGACATTTAGGAGTTATGTCTTCTGTGATACTTCCTCAGTCTTTCCTTGTTTTTCATAAGCTTAACATTACTGAAGAGTCCTGCTCAGGTATTTTGTAGAATATCTCTCCGTATGGGTTTGTTTGACACTCTTTCATGATTAGGCTGGGGTTATGGAATCTGCAAGAATACAACAGCGATCCTGTGCCTTCTCAACCCATCATATCAGAGATACATGATATCAACATGGCTTATTATGCCACTTGCCTAACATGGTGTCTGCCAGGTTTCTCTCTTTTAAAGTTATTTTTCCTTTCTCCTACGCTATTCATTTAGAAGCACTAACTAAGTTCACAATAAGTTCACACTCAGGGAAAGGGGAATTAAGCTCCACCTTCTGGGAGATTATAAAATAATTTGTTGACATAAGTTAAACCACCCCTTAATTAATAACTGCTTTTGGAGAGGTACTTTTTAGCCATGCAAATATCCTATTTATCTTTAAAGTTTCCCATCTATTAGTAGATTTTGCCTGCAGCAGTTATCTTTGTGGTGTTCCAATGGCGGTTGTCTATTTTCCTAATCTTTCTACATCTATAATTTGGAATGATGGTGTTTAAATGTCACGGATTCATATTTATTCAGTCAGCTAGTCTCATTTGCTTAATTTATTTTATTGACAAGACTAAGAGGTTCTTTAAAGAGGAGTAGTGTCTGCTAGCTGATTACTATATATATCCAACTCTTCTATTTATTGGAATTGGGTTGCTTGGGAGGCAATGTAATTTAAAAAGTATATAGTTCATCTGTTTTGATCTTATTACAAGTCTATTTATTGTTTAAAACTAAAATGAACAAAATAAAGAACTTTTCAGTTTTCAGACAGTAGTTAATAAAACAACACTCTTCTTAACTTTGTGTTTCTTATAAAATGAATGTTAGGCTGTAGGTTTTGGACTGATAATAAGAATGTGAAGTTATCATCCAATATAAAGCATTAAGGGCATTTCCACAAACTACCCTTCATTAAAAAAATGTGTAGGTATTAGTTGGAAAAATTCAAAAAATACAAATAAGAAAATCTTAAAAATTCATATACCTGCTTCCAAAGGTAATTTTTAAAGTATTTTTGAAAATATGATTGCCAGTTTAGCTGTATCCAGTGTTTTGATCATATAAATAATTCTGTACTGAGCTCTTTATATAAGCTTTGATTATTTTATTAGAAAGGAGACAGCAGTGTGGTGGTTAAGAGCTCAGTCTTTGGAGCTGGAATACCTGGTTTTGTATCCGCCTATGTTACTTGATAACTGTATGACCATTAGATAATTCTTTAGTTTCTCTGTGTCTAAATCTTTTCATCTATAAGTTGTGAATGATTACAATACCTAACCTTTTAGTATTGTTATGGAGTTTAAATGAAAGCTAAATGAAAATACTCTATGAAAAGCACTCAGAAGAATGCCTAGAACTTGACTAGCACTGTGTTAAATTAACAAAAGAAAAAAATCAGTGATAGATGTTCTGAAAAGAGAATTGCCTTGTAAAGCAGTGTTACAGTGTTAGCTAGCATCCTTTCATTCCCACACTTGAGAGAATTGAGACAGAAGCCAGTCCCTATGGTAGTTCATGGAAAACACTAGAAATGTTTGTTGTATTGTCTGGCTCTTTCCTTTCCCCCATGAGGAGCTGAGGATTTTTCCCTGACTGTATGGTGCTGTGCCTAGAGTGGGGATTATGATGAGAAAGTGTCTCAAATTTTCCTACTGGTCTTGATATGTCTGGTTTTGCTTTTGCCTAAAGTATAAGAGCCTCTCAACTAGCTTCTGGAGTTTTCACCAAGGGAATTGATATGTGTGTTTTTATTGAATCAGTGTGTTTGTGAGAGGGAGAAAGAGAGTCTAGGGTTTCCTATTCCACCATTTTTTTGATGCCATTGCCACACCTTTATTTAATTATGGTGTCAGTGTTACACTATCCTCATAGCAAAAGTTTAGTGTGATAACAGAATTGTAAGATGGCCCTTGAGATTCCCACTTTCTCGAGTACATGTCCCTGTGTAATACTCTTCCTTTGAATGTGGCTAGTACCATGGATAAAATGGATGCCCCTCTGTAATTAGGTTATATTATATGCAAAGGTGAAGGGTATTTTCTGATATGATGATGGTCTCTCTATGCAGTTGACTTTGCGTTAGTCAAAGGAGAGAGTGCCCTGGGGTGTGCCTGACTTAATCTGATGAACTGTTAAAAGGAGCCAAAGCCTTCCCTGAATAGAGAGATTGAAGTGAGAGACACTGTCCTCTTATCCTTAGTGAGAAAGGGCTGTGTTGTGGACTGGTCAAACAGGGCAGAGAATAACAGGTGGCCTCTAGGATCTGAGCACAGTTTCCAGCTGACAGCCAGCAAGGAATTGGATTCTGTCAACAACCAGTGAGTTTGGAAGAATACCCTGAGCTTCAGATGAGATTGTGTCCTACCTGATACTTTGATTTCAGCCTAGTGAGTCCTTGGGCAGGAGACCCAGCTAATCTATGTCCAGAGTCCTGACCCAGCTATGGTCTCCAGGTGGCAGAGGATACTTACTCTCTCTTGCTCCGACCCCCCAAACTTGATAGACTCACTCTGGGAAGTTTATGCCTAATGATGCCACTGCTCATGGAATATTTATGAAAATACCAACATCTCTACAAAGGATTCTGTATCCTAGCTGTAGATGCCATCAAACATTATTATTTGTTTCCTGCCCCTAAGTGGAGGGATATATCTTTCTCTATCTTTCTTCTACCTTTAAATATAACAATTTGTCCCTGAAAGTCACACTGAATCCCTCAGGAAAGGGTTCCTCAGTTTTTGCTCTAGGACTAGAAATGAGTCCACAGACTTGGTGGCAGCAGAAAAAGTGCTTTCTTCTCTGGTTTCTCTCCATCATCTTATCAGCATCTCTTTCATATGGGTCTTTCCTCCCTCAAGTCCCTTTCTCCTGGATGACACAGGTGCTGTTACTAGTCAGTAGAGCTGTGGACTGGTGCTAGACTCCCTGGGTTCAAGTTTCTGCTTTACCACTTACTTGCTTTGTGACCTTAGGCACCTTAGTTCTTTCCTCCATGCCCCAGTTTCCCCTCTAACATTGGGATTAGACTTCCTAGGTCTGTTGAGAGAATCAAATGAGTTAGACATGCAAAGTACTTTGAATTATGTTTGGTATTATAAAGTCCTTGATAAATATTTGTTGTAATTCTCTGCCTAGATCTATCTGACATCTCTGATGGCTGAGATCAGGTTGCCTCTATGAATTTAAGGATCACCCATAGTCTCTATAACATACATAATTTTTCCAGGTTGAAATTTTTATGGAGCTAAGAGAAATAGTTTTAGTGCCTTAAAAGAAGTTGGCAGACAACCAAAATGTAGGTGCCACACCGTTCACCAGGATGTATTTTGATACTGATAACACGTGACTTTTATCTGTATAGTTTCCAGGCCATAGGCTCTCATCTCAGAATTTGTTTCAAACAGCTCAGAGAAGTAGCTGTTTCTCACTTCCAGGCTGACCAATAGCTGGGAAAGATACCAAGAAGGAAAAGGGATTTAAAACTTAAAGGACAGGACATAAAACACACATCTAACTGATAAGAACAGAAACAAAAGGGTGTTTAAACGAAAGATAAAACGAAATAGTAAGAGCTTTGGGCTTCAGCCACATGAAGTCACGGAGATTTAATTCTTGATGGGCAGCCTGACAAGAGAGTAAATGAAACTCCAGAAATCTGGGCTTTCTGCCAGAAAGGATGTAGAACCTGAGGGTTCTGACTCAGTGCTGCCGTCTGAGGACGAGGGCTCCTGACGTCTGTGTGTTTACTTCAAGGGGCCAAGCAGGCCCTTTGTCCCACTGTGAGATGAGAAAGATGGGGACTCTGGAGGTCACGTAACATGGAGAAAAGTGCTTTGGACCTTGGCCAGCTCTGGGTTTCATGCTTTTCCAAGGTGCCATTGGTACAGGTTCCCAAGCTCTCCAAGCCTCAGTTTCCTCATCAATAGAACAAGAGTTTTTATTTGGTGGTAAAGGTATGATATGTAAAAGAGGGCCAAGTTATCCATTACATGCTATAGGCAGACTGCCTATAGCCTATACAGTATTTGAAATGTAAACTATCTTTTTCCCCATGTTTTAAATAAAAAAACTAGAAAATTGAAATTGAGAGTGATTTTAAGTCCACAATAATAAAAGTCCTTTCAATCTTTTAAATGCCCCAAATGATGTAATGTACAAAGTGGGCACATTTTAATGAAGACAATATGATAATATGATTCCACGTGGAATATTCAAAAGTAACAGGCTTAGGAAAGAGCCCTGGTAATAGGAGGGTGTTCGGAACAGGTTAGGTACTGAATTAATACTAATTCTTTTTCTCTCTCATTTCTTTCCCTGAAAGTCTTTTGAAATAGGGGAGGAAATACAAATTTATATAATTTCACTCAGGCGTTATCTAGGCAGTCAGTATGATATAGGCTGTGAAGTGATGAAATAATTTATTTTTATTTTCATTGTATTTTTTACCATATATTTAAAAATTTTACTGTATATATACTGTGTACCAGTCACTGGTCTAAGGTTTATATATGTTAATAATTCGAGTCTCATAGTAATCCAGTAAAATGGCTGTGGCTATTATCCCAATTTTTTAGAAGAAACAATGAAAAACTAGCAATGCTGGGCAATTCGCCAAAACCACATAGTGGTGGAGCCAGAGCTTGAACAAAAGGATTTTGACTTTGGAATCCTGCTTATAACCACTGACTGGTACTTGGGGTGTGCAGGATAGACAGGCGCTAATACGATGCTTTGGGACATGTGCTTTTTAGTCTTGAACTCAAAGAGAAAGCAAATATTCTGATCAAAAAAGTTTTGAAAAATTTCCCCAGTTGCCACAAAACGTAGGATGCCGATCACAGTTAAAATTTTAAGTCTTACAAACACAGGAAGCAGGGATGGATTTAGAGCAGTGCTTTTTGGTGTTTTGTTTTTCAGGTATGAGTATACTCACTTAAATTTGCAAACTTTATATACCCTCCTGGCATAGTGATGCTTTTAGTAACTATCATCTGAGAAAATACATTACAGGGTGGCACCAAATAGCACGTCCATTATTTGTTCAGCCTCTGGTGGACAGTGCTGGGAACACGTATCCATTCTCAGACCCCGGTTATCACTCTGTGCCCTCTTACCATGTAGTCATAGAGAAATCATGAGCTACACTATCACACAGGTGTTTGCATTAACTAGGGAGAGCAGGATCTAGGATTTTTCTGAGTATCTTAGAAAGAAGCAAAACCTACTTGCTGTTGTTATTTTCGGAAAGTATTCCAAAAAGATTCAGAGGAATCAATGAGACAAGTACATAAGCAAAAACTAAGTGCTTAAAAAAACCAAGATCCCTGAAACAAGAGGAAAATCCTCCTCTCCAAACAGGGTGTGGGCCACCTGGCAAAAGAAGAAACCCCACTTACCAGGCCTTGTAACTCATTGCCCGCTTCTTGCTGAGGCAGGAGCTAGAGGCTGGTCTCAGAACTGACTACTTATCCTGTAGACTTTCTAAGTCTTACCATATTAAACTGGAAAAGGCTCCCATTTCAAATCGTGTATTCGACAATCCCCAATGGATTTCTTTGCTGACTCACATAGCCTGGAGTTAAAGAACTTTGCTGTGATTTGTTAAAAAGTTTTCTTACCCTTCAAAATGTATAGACTACGTTCCAGAAATTCTATGTCTATGAATTTATCCTAAGAAAAGAACAAGATATATGTAAATATATTTGTGTAAGAATAGTTTTAACAGCATTATTTGTAATAAGCAGTATTTGGAAAACACTTGAATGTTTATCAGTGGACTATTAACTACCACGTTATAATACCCTTAATGATACACTACTATGCAGGTGCTTAGGCTGGGGCCCAGAGAAAAGAGATTCTGAGACCAGGTTTAAGGGCCCATTCTTATTGGAGGGAGTGTTTCCAGGACAACAATATGAGGCAATACGGAGTAAGGCAACGGGTGAGAAACAAACCCAGGGATGCGACTGCACTAGCCACCGCCTTCCCACACACCGCCCTGAAAACCATACCTAGGACTAGATCACCTGAGAAAAGACTAGAGAAAGAATTTTGGGGTCTCTTGACCCCAGTCTTCTTTTTAACCACTGGTCAAAGTGCATCCCTCAGGGAGTTTAACTCCCTCTGAACTTCTGGGTTCTGTCCTTGGCCCTTCCTTCAGCCCATCGGGGAGGCAGAATCTGCATCCAAGGCTTGCTTCATCCACTGGGAGATGGTGAGAGCAGCCAGAGGCTGAGCTTGGGGCAGGCTGGTCCCCTGCAGGGTCACTTGCCAATGTGGTAGCTGAGGCTGGGCAGGGAAAGAGCGGCTGGAGACAGTTGGGGCTGAGAGAACTTGTGGGGGCATGTCAGAGATGAACATTAAAAAAACCTAAAAAGCAAGTGGAGAACTGATTGACCCCTTTACAATATAATGGTAAGAACAAAAGAGGCTAATGTGTATGCAGGTTGATACTGTTTTTATAACTACACACATATCTATGGAGAGAAGAAAGAGAGAATACTAAAAAGACAACAAATTTTCATTATGCAATTAGCTTTAGAAGATGATTCACAGCTGACTTTGGAGATTTTTTATGTAATTGGGATAGTCTGTGCTCTTCACAGCTTCTGTGTTGAACATGAATTACTTTTTGTTACCATAATAAATCATGTGAGCAGAAATTTATCTGTAGGGTAGTTCAATGTGCAATGTTAGTTGTAATAATAAGAAAATATAATGTTAGTTATAATACAAAGTGAAAACCTAGAGATTCAACAAAGCCTTTTGTATTTTACCTGGGAGAACACATCCTGATATCTTAATACTCTGAAGCCCAGATAATTGTTTACAAATTTTCAGTGACATGAAAAGCATTCATAACATGCTGATTAGTAAAAAAAAAAAAAAGAAGTTACAAGACAATATGTTTGGTGTAAGCATATATTTTAAAAATATATTTGACCCTATAAAAAAGAAATCTTGGGGAGACATTCCCAGATAGGAATTAAATACCAAAAAATTGTAAATTATTCTCAAATTGCACATAGTTAATGTAATTTTATTCAGAATCTCATTTTTTTAAGTTAGAAAACATTGTATTAAACTTCATATGAAAGAAAAAATGTGCAAAATTTAATATGTTAATCTTTTGCATAATTTCTTAAAAACAAAATAGTATGATAGTGGGATAAGAACAGATGAATAGGTCATTGAAACAGAAAAGGGAATCTGGGAATAGATCTAAGTGTGATGAAGTCTTAATACATAATAATGCCTTTTAAATTCAGAGTAAAATGATGGTTGACATAATAAGTGCTATTGGCATAATTGGCTATCTATCTTGAAAAACAATATTGGGTTTCTACCTCATAGCTTATTTAAAATGTGTTCCAGATTGATTAAAGAACCAAGTATAACAAGTAAAACAATAAAAGCATTCAAACTTTAGGAAAATGTTTATGTAACCTTCAGGTGGGAGAAATATTCTGAATGAGATGGAAAACCTAGAACTACACAGAAAATAACTGGCAGATTTGACTACATATTAATAAAATTTTTCTTAATGGAAAACAGCACAATAAACAAAGAACTGAGAAAATTTGTAGGCTGTTGAAAGTATTTACAATATTTATAACAGAGGAGTTAATTTTTTTATATGTTTTTTAAATTGATTTCAGAGAGAGAGAGAGAGAGAGAGAGAGAAGCATCAGTGATGAGAGAGTCATTGATCGGCTGCCTCCTGCACGCCCCCCGCTGGAGACCAAGCCCTCAACCTGGGCATGTGCCCTGACCGGGAATCCAGCTGTGACCTCCTGATTCATGGGTTGATGCTCAGCTGCTGAGCCACGCCGGCGGGGTGAGAAGGAGTTAATATTTTTAATATCCAAATAATTCCTACAAATAAGTAAAAATAATTAAGAAAATAATATGAACATACAATTCATAAAAGAGAAAATGAAAAAATGCTGAATAAATATATGAAAAGATGTTCAGCTCTGTTGCAAACCAGAGCCAAATAATAGGAACCCACTTTAAAAGAGGAAGAGAGAGAAACATCAATGATGACAGTCATTGATCGGCTGCCTCCTGCACACCCCCCGCTGGGGACCAAGCCCTCAACCTGGGCATGTGCCCTGACCAGGGAGCGAACCGCAAGCTCCTGGATCCTAGGTCGATGCTCAGCCGCTGAGCCACACCGGCCGGTGAGGAAGCCACTTTTAAACTATCTAAATAGTCACATGAATAGTAGATAGGCCTGAGTACTGGCAGTGCTATAGGGCACTGGACCGTATTATACATCGGTAGTGGTATTTCCCACTGTTGGGAATATATCCTGGAAAAATAGTATGGGTAAGAGTATATCTGCAAGGATTTTTATTGTAGATTATTTGAAGGGGCAAAAACCAAACTAAACCAAAAAACAAACCAACCAAACAAAGCAAAAACCCTGTAAGTAAGCTGAAATGCATCAGTATTAGAATTTAAAAGAGAGATGAAAGCGTGGCACATCCATACTATTGAATATCATGAGGTTATTACAAAGAGAGAGTTAGGTTTTCATGCATATGCCCTGAGAAACAAGGAAAGCATGTTTCAGCATATGATTCATACTTTACCTCAGAAGTGTAAAATAAGAGACAGAAAAATATTTAAAAACTGATTGACAGCCTTAACAGAGAAGATGGCATGGTCACCTAGAAAAAAGGGAACTACCTATAAAAAGATAAGAGGTGACCTGATAGAAGGAATTGGGGTACATAAGTAAGGGTTATAATAGAAGAAATAACAAAGTGGCAGTGACCTCTTTCCTGGCTTTTCCTGGGTTTGTGACTCTGCCCTATCCAACCTCTTTCCTGGGTGTTCTGGGGCCTTGGGCCCTTATCCTATCCAATCTTTTCCCCAGATTTTCCCAGGCTAGTGCCCTCCCCCTCTTATGGTTGCTAGTTTGGCTTCTACTGCACATGCCTCATTGTTCTGTTTCGTCATTTGGCTTCTACCGCGCATGCATTTAGTAAAAGGAATCCCCCCTCACCATTATCTCCCTCCCCCCATTAATCCAGGAGGGAGATGGATGCTGGTTACCACCCCTCCTCCCCCACCATGGGGTGGCTGTAAAGCTATCTTTCCTGCCTAGTCCACTAGGCAGGATGTTTAGCTCCATTTGGCAGAACGCTGGATACTCCCTGGGGTGACTATTCCGTTCCTCCCTCCTCTTTTGTTAATTATCTAACTAAATGCCTACTCTACACTTTAATGAGAAAATTAGTTTGCATGTATATTAGCTGGCTGATGGATCATTATGCGAGTGTGCCTGTTACTTAAGATACCCAATATATCAGATTCATAAAAAAGTGATAAGCAGCAGATACTCATTTCGAAGGCCATTAAGCAGCGCAATCCACAATCTCTCTTTTAAAGATAGAAAGTACCATGAATAATGCCAGTTCTGCATTGTCTTCTTCCCAGTAGTACTAGAACTTTTCTGCCTTGAGGATAAGGCTCATTTTTTCTCTCAGGAGGCCAACAGTTCTAGTGCAATACTAGTGTAGGTAACCCAGTCATTTGAAGCTGGCAATTGAATTATTTCTAACTTTCCTAACATTAATGAACCCTGGGTAGACAGGAAATCAATTTAGTGTTCTAAGGGTAAGTATGAGGATTTGTATGCAACTCCAGCACTTTAGTCGTGTTTATACTTTATCCAGAATGAGTTCTTAGCTACTCCCATCTCCTCCCTCCACCCCTTGTCTCCTTGCTCCAATTCTATTCAAAAAGCATCAGCAAGAGGTAAGGTATGTATAAAGACCTAAGACCATATGTTACAAGGTTGTATCACCTTGTGCCCCATGAATTGAGAAGGATTAATGTCATTAAGAACATACTGCATACATAACAAGAATTTTTGTAAACAGGAGTTGATAACTCATTTTTAGGAACCGTTGTATAATTCATGTGGCATTTGCCTATTTGCCACTGATTACCAAGTAAAAAAAAAATATCTGTACATCAGATACATGCTGAAATCAAAGTCAGGGTAAAAGAATTATTTTTTTAGGCTTTGTCCCAATTCCAGCAGTTATATTTGAATAATAAAAGGTAGATAAAATTCATTTGCAAAAACGATGAAAAGAAATGTGGTAGGCATTATGAAACCAGCAGAGATCTCCATTTGTAGACAAGCTGAGCAGGGATGTCGGGCGTTAGGGGGGACAAATGATCTGCTATTTCTTTGACGTGGTAATATTTCCCATGAGCAAATAGCTGTGCTCGGTATTCAGCGTCGAATGAGGGCTGCAGTTTTGCTGGGTAATGAATCATTTAGGCAGAGGAGGATTCAGGTACCTGAATCACATCTGCTGCTACATGGATTTCATTAGCCTTGCTCAGGTGCTTCCTGCTTTCCTGGAGGATTTCAGGAAAAGGCCCTTTGGCCAGGAATACTCACCTTCTTTTCACATGTCATGCGGCCCTTGGTCCCATAATAAGTAGTGGGAGGAGTTATCTCTTCACAAGTGTGATTTGTGGAAGAGAAGCTTAAGACTTTGCCTCATCCATTGCAAAATAAAGAAGTGAATTTCTTTCCCATCAGATTGCTGAGACTAAAGTCCCATCACTGGGCTTCATGCCCTGGCTTGGAGCTTTGTTTATGAGTCAAAAGGAGAACTTCAAGGAGAGGGTATCAATCTTCTAAACCTTGTGCAAATGATCCATTGAAGTATATCCCCAAGTTAGATTAACAGGAGGCAGGAATAGAAAAATATGAAGCAACTGAGCTGGCTGGAGCCAAGGAGTCTTTATAGAAAAGAAAGACATGCTCAAACAACCACAATAATAACTTCTATTTATTATTTATCAAGCATGTTCTAATTCCTCTACTCATGTTATATCATTTCATTTCTTATTGACTATAAGAAATTCTTTTTTTCTCCAAGTTAAAAAAAATTATTGAGATACATTTGACATATAACAATGATTAATTAATTTTAGGTGTACAACATAATAATTTGATATATGTATATATTGTGAAACTGGAATAATTGCCACAATATGTCTAGTTAACATCCATCACCATGCATAGTTACAGTATTTTTCTTTTGATGAAAACTTTTAAGGTCTACTCTCTTAGCAACTTTTGACTGTAAAATATGGCATTTTAACTACAGTCATCATGGTATACAATAACCCTCAGGACTTCTTTATCTTATAATTGGAAGTTTGTGCCTTTTGACCACTTTGATCCATTTTACCCAAGCAATATATAAGCAATTCTTACATTCATACCATAGATGAGACAACAGGGACTCATATAAGTACCACATGCACAATCAATAAATGAGTGGTGGCATTGGAATCTGGACTGAGGTGAACCACTCCCAGACCTGGACAATAAACCACTATGCTGTCTAACAACTTTGACATGGTCCATGTCTGTTAGGATCTGCCATGCTTCCCTTCACTATTATCTATGTAATGTTGCTGGAATCCCTGCTCAGATTATCAAGGACCGAGAACAAGGACATCTTTAGTTCTATTCACAATTCTATCACTAGCTAGGTGTGTGACTTTGAAGAAGTAACTCTAGCTCTTTTGTCCTATTGCTTCAACTGTGAAATCAAGGTAGGATGGAATAGTGACTCTTAACTTTTTTGAGAATCATAGACCCTCCAATGAGGACCTTCTCGCCCCACTTAAATGAACTTTCACACAAAATTTGGCCCATAATTTCACAATCTTATGGACTTACGGAAATTTGGGTCTGGATAAGTATTTGTGGATTAAATAGTCTTCCTCTTATTCTTTGTTGAGGCCTGCTGGTTTAGACTTTTCACCTTAGGTTTTTGGAGGGTTAAGAGGTGGTAGTGGTCATGGGTTAGGTAAAATGTCAAAGAACAAAGATAATGTGAATCTAGTGTAAATAAATGTCTACATTTCTGTAAGAAAGCACTTTGTGAACTATTTTTTAAAATCAAGAATAGTATTAATTCTTTACCACTGAAGGGTACTTGCAGATGGAAAAATTTAATTATCTGGTAATCCTCAGTTTTCTCCAATATCTCTATTGTTTTGTAATAATAACAAGGATTTGGAAAAAGTTTAAATGCTCTTATATTTTGACAAGTTATCAACGTAAGACCCATTTTAACCCACTGGCACAGTTAGCTGGAAAGCCACCAGGTTATGCCAATGAATTAAGATTCCATGTTTCAATTGATGATGAAATTGATGACTGCATCTCTATCTATATGATCATCAACAAGAAATATGTCTATAATATTGAGAAGTGAAAAAAAAAAAGCAATTATCTGGGTAGTTTAGCAGCTACTTTCCTTAATTTATTCTTGAATTTATCTGAAAAATATACTACATTAGAGTATAGGTGTAAACAATTCAGGCTAATTACTATAAAAGTCAAATAGATGGAAATCAAAAGGAGGGTGATTAATAACCCCTTGATATTTATCAATCTTTTGAAACCGAACCTTTGGTAGAATGACATAGTAACAAGTATCCCAGTTATAATGCGAAATAACTTAATCAGCCATGTATCCCCAAATATCAAAGCATTAATAATGAATGGATTTTTTTTTTAAATCCTTATCTGAGGATATTTTTTCCATTGCTTTTCAGAGAGAGTGGAAGAGAGAGAGAGAAACATTGCTGTGAGAGAGACATTGATTGGTTGCTTCCTGCATGTACTCCAACTGGACTGGGGATTGAACCTGAAACTGAGGTACGTGCTCTTGGCCAGAATCGAACCCGGGACCTATCAGTCTGCACGTGCCAACACTCTAAACACTGAACCAAACTGGCAAGGGCATGAATGGATCTTAATAAGTTCTAATTCGGAACACACCTAAGACACGTTAATTAGGCTCTGAGTTAGTTATTTTTTAAGTGCAATATTACAATGGTCTCAGTACACATAAAAGCAGAAAACACATGAAAGCAGAGCTGCTGTGGGTGAAAGGGGTGGTAGAGCTGGGTGGGGAGTAGGACTCACCTGTTCAGCCTTCCTTCCCCGCTGCCTCCATCCCCAGGTACCTCCGTGGAACACAGGGCTTCTTGGAAACAGTTTGAAAACCTTTGATTTAAATGTTTCCTTCACTTTAAAATATTATCTTATTCTTTCATTGACTTATTCCACTAAATATTTTATGCTAATTTAACAAACATTTAGCACATATAATAGCAGTACATTTATTTACTCTTTCTGGGAATGCAGTATTTCCAAAAATATCTCTGAGGTGACCAACACAATTTCCTAAATGCAGTTATAACTTACGCTCTCCATTTCATAACTAGTTCAATTGTACATTAATGAGAATCAACTCAGTTAACCTTGATTCTCTGAATTTAGAGATTATATAAATTCTGGCTGAAGTCAATGCTGACTGAACTTTTTTTTTTCCCCTAGAGTGTGACTTTTCATATAATAAACTTATTTAATGGACACACATAACAGTAACTTATCTTGGAGTGTGACAGCCAAATTTTCTGGGGAAAAAAATCAATTTCCCTCTTTCAATATTTCTCTTAACAAGGTTGAAAATCGTATATCTTAACACAGAATGTTCCGGAGCTCTGTGATTATCATGCAAAGCTGTTTCTTAACAGCTCTCTTTCGCTTTTAAAATGACATTGAGAGCTTAGAAACCCTTATTCTTAAATTTGAAACCTACTGATTTCATTGTGCCCGACATAAAGCAGAACATCTTTGCCATAATTACTGTATAACGGTTATTTTTCACAAAGTTGTAATTTTCCTAAAATTAGATGGACTGCCTCAATTATACAAATTGAATCCTGAGACTTTAATGAGTATTTGTAGAAGCACACTAGACTTTTATAGGGAAATATCTGTGTGTGTGGGGGATCTCCAAATCATTTTGGCTTTACCAAAGGAGACCAGGAAAAAGTGATTAACTCTTGGCTGTCACAGGCTCTTGCAGTCAGTTGGTTGGTTAGGTCCCCCCTCTGCGTGTGCATTAAATAAAACCTACTCAAAATATCTAAGGCTAGAATTCTGCAGTTAGAAGGAAGCTCCGAGAGGGAAGGGCTCCACGTGACCTTGATGCGACCTTTAGGCAAGACCAGCGTGCATCTTCATTTGTTGCCTTCTCTTGACGATGTCCCCTCTCTCCCCATCATATGCCTCATTCTGCTTACCTATTGCTGTGTAACAAGCTACCCTAAAATTGAGTGGTTTCAATAATAACTTGTAGTTATCTCTCATGATTCTGTGGGTTGAACGCACTAAGTTGGATGATTGTTGTTTATTGTCTCTCAGGGGATTGCAGTGAGTGAACAGCTGGGGTGGAGTCACCTGCCGGCTGGGCTGGGCTGGGCTGGGCTGGGCATCCCAGATGGCTGCCTCACTCCTTGTCACTGCTCAGTGCTCCTCCACACGGTCTCTCTCCAGCAGACTAGCCCGGGCTTCTGTCATGGTTCAGAGCTCCATGAAGAAGACAGGAGAAGCTGCCAGTTCTTTGAAAGAACAGACCCAGGGGTGACAGAACATCACTTTCCCCATACTCAGGCTAGCCCAGACTCAATGGAAGGGATGTGGACCCCGTATCTTAAAGGAGGAGAAAGGAGGAAAGAGTTTGAGGCCTTCTGAAATCTGTCATGCCTCTAGCTGAGTTGTCTGGTCTTTGATAAGTTTTGCTTTTTCCTTCCTTCCTCCCTCCTTGCCTCCCCCTTTGCCTCCCTCCCTTTCCTTCCTTCCTTCCTTCCTTCCTTCCTTCCTTCCTTCCTTCCTTCCTTCCTTCCTTCCTTCCTCCCTCCCTCCCTCCCTCCCTCCCTCCCTTCTCTCTCTCTCTCTCTCTCTGTCTCTCTCACTCTCACTCTCACTCTCTCTTTCCCTCTCTCTCTCTCCCTCCCTCCCTCCCTCCCTCCCTCCCTCCCTCCCTCCCTCCCTCCCTCTCTCTCTCTCTCCCCCTCCCTCCCTCACTTATTTTCTTCTCTCTGCTGCAGGACAAACGTATTCAGTTGGGTGACTTTGCTGCAGGGCACATTCTTTCTATGTCTGTTTATGTCTGGTGAAATTTTTGGTAAGCATGCTGAGTTTATTAAAATTGTAAGAAAACAGGATTTCAGAGAATCTTCTGATGACCAGGTTCAGCCTTTTCAATTTAGGCAATTGAAATGGCATCTTCAAGTGTAGGGTATCACATTTTCTTCTCCCGAATGGATTTTGGAAAGAACAGGAAATGAATGGAAAAAAACTAAGCAGATGAGAAACAACTTAAAAAAAAATCATTCTGGTTACAGTTCTGCTCAGGAACAATTTAGCAATTAGAAGTCAGGCAATGAGTAGTTTAATGGTAGAAAATCTGTTTTATGTTGATGACTGATGAGACCCTAGAATGTTTAATTCTTTTTAGTTCCTGGAGTTTGCTCTGAATTAGTCATTAACCATAAAGTTAAAGACTATTGGGATTTAGGAATAGACTTTTATATTTTTGGTACTGTTCTTAAACTTTCCAGAAAACCAGCAAGCTAGATTATGATTTCTGTTTTCTTATGTTTGATATTTTACTCTTTTTTTTTTTTTTTTTAAATATATCTTTTATTGATTTCAGAGAGAGGAAAGGAGAGAGAGAGAGAGAGACAGAAACATCAATGATGAGAGAGTCCTTTATCGAGCCCACAACCCGGGCATGTGCCCTGACTGGGAATCGAACCCCAATCGCCTGGATCCTAGGTTGACGCTCAACCGCTGAGCCACGCGCAGCCGGGCGATATTTTACTCTTTATATAATCTTACCTTTCAGGACATTGAGCCTCTGGAGGAAGCTCAATAAATAGAATCTATGATAGATTAACATGGGTTCACACTTTTTTGTTTCTCTTCCTGTTGAAAGAGGGCAGTCCTCTTGAATCTGAGTTTACCTTGGAGGTTTGCTTGATCAAAGAATGCTGCAGAGGAATATTCTGGAACTTCCAAGGCTGGTCCATAAGAACTCTTGCAGCTTCCATCTGGGCCTCTTGGAATGCTTGTTTCTGAAACTTAGCCATCCTGTTGTGAGGAAACCCAACCAGCCCCTGGGGGTGGCCTCTGGCCAACAGCCCCAGATGAAATCCCAGCTGACAACCCCATGGACCTGACAGTCATGAAAGTGAGCCATCTTGGAAACATATCTTCCAGACCAGTTGGGCTGCTGATGCTTCATGGGATCACGATGAGCCCATCCTGCTGAACTCTTCCCAAATGGCAAATTTGTGAGCCAAAAACATGATTGTTTTTATTCGAAGCCACCAAGTTCTGGAGTGATTTGTTATATAGCAATAGATTACAAAACAGCATGCATTTCCTGGACTGGTTTCTTTTTTTTATTTTAAAAAATCATTTTAATTACAGTTGACATTCAATATTATATTAGTTTCAGGTGTACAGCATAGTAGTTAGACATTTATATAATTTATGAAGTGATCTCCCCAGTAAATCTTGTACCTACCTGGCATCATAATAGTTATTACAATATTATTGACAATATTCCTATGCTGTACTTTACATCCCCATGTCTATTTTATAACTACCACTGGACTGGTTTCTGAGTCATAGAAAAATAAAACAAAGGAGTCAGGAGAATGGAAAACCAAATGTTTTCTGATTTTCAATAGTGGTTAGGTTAGAGGATTTCTTTTAGTTTGAGAGCCAGCGTTAGTTTGCTGGGACCTAACCTGCATTCCTGAATTTACCCACCTGAAGTAAAGAATCATTCTGAAGGATTAACTGCTGTGTCTCATGGTTCACCTGTCTAATACCCTCAAATCTGATGTCATGAGGCCTCAGTAAGTTGACTAATAGGGACTCAAGTAATTTCCAAAAAATACACCCCTTAAATATCTCTGAGGATTTCAAGGGGTCTATATATGTACATGAATATGTTCCTAATACCAATAGCAATCTGTGCATTCAAAAAAAGTTAGTTCCACAGTGAGCTGGAGAGCACAGCTGCTCAATGTGTATATTCAGAATGATTGCTACCACTAATATCTAACATTTACTGAGTGCTTACAAAGTGTCAGGCCCTATTATATACTCTTTCCTCAAATTTACTCGTTTCATGCTCACAAAACCTATGAAGCAGGTACAGCTATTATTCATATTTTACAGGGAAATTGAGGCATGGGAAGGTGAAGTAACTTACCTAGATCACACTTCCTAGAAGAGGCCGAATGAATTCTAACCTAGAAAATCTGGGACCTGCATCTGAGCTCTTAACCAATGCAGTCTGCCTCGTGACATATGGTCCCTGCCATGATATTTAATGCTGCAGCTTTCTTTCTGCTGAAGTGTGGATTGATGTTCTGCTAATTACCGTGGTCCCCAGTCCACACTGTTCCTACTCTCGTTTGGCTTGCCCATCTCTGAGTTACTCAAGGCTTCAGCTCATACCGCTGCTGACCTCCTCTTTATCATAGAGAACCTTTTATCCTGCTGGATCCAACTCTTCTACTGTGGTGGCCCCCAGTGGAGCTACTTGATCTCCAGGGATTCAGTAATTTCACTGAAACATTGTGTCCCAGAATAGGGGGTTAGCAGGAGGGGTAGCAGGAAGGGCTGCACAGGAGGAGTCAACAAGCATAGCCCTGCGTTGAACCCAGAAGCTCTGTCTTCTACTCTCAGATTGAGTTTTTTTTGCTTAATCTGGTTAACTCAAGCAGACTTCTTAATTAGTCAGACATATTTTGTCTCAGGAGATTACACACTGGTCCATTTCCTAATTGTGGAAACACTGTCAGGTGTTTTTCCTTGCCATGGGGCTCTGGGGCCCCCTTTACATCAAAGATGTAGCTAGACACCCCCACCCCCAATATTCTTAAGTTTCTTCTGATACAGAAGCCCTTCGGCAGAGGATTGCACGACTTTGTACAACTGCCTGTTTAAGCCCTGCCATAAAATAAATTATGTGCAGTTACTAAGGAAACCAATGACCAACTATTAAAAGCACATTTATGAAATGGCAATGTATGTGCCTTTTTACGAAGTCATTAAATATTTATATCTAGGAGCAAGTCTGATAAGTATCATAATTTTAAATCATTATGAACATAAATGGTGTTTCAAAGATGTATAAAAACAGTAGCACTGCATAAAAAGCATCTCATTTCCATGGTGACCAAGTCCCAGGACCTACAAATACTACTGTGGTTTGCAATTGTAGAAAATGCTCAGTTTCACTTATAGGTTACTGAAAATATCTTTCCATGAATTTCAGCATATCCTGAATTTCATCATGCACATCCTTAGGTGATGGTACCTATGTATCGAAGCTTCGTATGTCACCTTTTGCGATAGGGTGTGATATGACCCTCCCACGGTAACTTGGCAGAAGGGAATATATGTTCATAGGCAGATAGAGGTAGACTTTGGAAGAAGAGTCTTGGAGTCCTACAAAATAGATTAGGAAGGACACTGAATAGGGAGCTTTAAGTTTTGTTCTAGCTTCAGTTCTTCTAGTACCTGGGTTACTTGGGACAATGACATTTACTCCTCTAGGCCTCGGATCACATCAGGAAAATAAGGAAGTTGGACTAGCTGATTGCTGAGGAACTATTCTGATTTCACATTGTGTTCTTGTAAGAATCTTCTTTTAAAAACCTGGTTCCCTGTCACCCATACTTACTCCTTTATAATAAAACGGGAACAGGAAAATGTCATATTATTTGCCAAACTATTTCCCCAGGATAGCCTTCACTTCAGAATTTACCTTTCCATTTCCACTCAGGAGTAAGAACACTCCCTGAGACAAATGTTCTTTGCCTTGAAGATATTTGTCAGCTAAAGGAAACTTTGCACAAACTTAGAAGAAAAGCAAACTTAGATGTAAAATAAGCTGTTTCCTGGGCTAACTTATTTTTGCATCTCTTTCATTGATTACTTTTTATTATTTAAATTTCTAGAGATTATTTTCTCATAGCTCCACTTCTCTTTGGAAGAAGGTGCAGTGAATCCATTGCTACTACCATGACTACATGAGTAAAATAAAAGCGAATGAAGCAAAATTAGCTTGCTGCTTTATTTATTATTATGAGAAGGCTGAGGGGATAGTTCTGGGTGGTACTCAAGCAATCAATGGCCCAAGCTGATGCATCCAAAGCCATAGGGAGACTGGAGGACTTAACCACATGGAAACTGAAATATCAGTCATTTGTGTTCTTGGGCTGTCTCTTGTCTAAGTGTGGCTCTTGACAAACATGAAGTATAAGTTACAGTGATGAGTACAAATGTGAAACAACTAGCTCAATGTTTTCTGTATTTTTCCCCCCCATGATGAATGAACCATCATCAACAAGGATGCCAGGAGAGGCCTTCTGCTCCTCCAAATTGGTGCTCTGGGTCTTAGCTCTTTTTTGCATGGAACAAATAAATGGCAACAAATGAAAGCCAAACGTTTGCTTTACCAAACTGTGGTGCAGGGAACAGTCAGGAACTATGAAATCGATAGTCAGGGTTCAAATCCCTGTTCTGCTTTTTTTTCAGCTTTGTGGACTTGGGTAACTTAATTTCTCTGGGCCTCAGTTTTTCCACTTGTAAAATGGGTCTATGATGACACCTGCCTCCTTCAGTTGTTATGAATATTAAGTCATGCATACCTAATGTATCTGGAACACGACACATCATAGTAAGCACTCAGAAGTACTTGGTAAATGTTGTATTATTCTTATTATCATCATCAATATTATTATTGAGATTTTAGCATTTCCTAGGATCAGTTGAAGCCCAGGCTTGCGCCATGTGAAATTCTGCAAGAGCTTATACATTAATCGGGGACATATTCAGCCACTGCTCAGTAGCCCATAGGTCAGTGGCCATTCACTAGAGTTCAGCCATCTGGCGGGAAGCTGGCAGATGCTCTGAGCCTTAACACACTGTCACAGTGAACAACTGGTCCAGAAATAGCACGCTATAAAGATTCTGAAGGGAGCCAGCAAATGGGAAGGGAACGACCCATTGCACCGAGCAAATGGCACTGGCTAATATAGATATGGATTTGGGTTTGGCGTCTGAATAAAGTACAGAAAGCCAAGAAATACAGTTGCTATGGGACTAGGCTGGTTTGGAGGGAGCTGGGCCAAGGGTCCAGCTAAGACAAAGTATTTGAATCTTTAAGACAATAACATTGTCTAAAAAATCTACACATCTTTTAAAGGAGACACTTGACACTTAGTGGTATGAAATATAAATAAGGAAGGGATTTCGTATGGTTTTCAGAATAACGGGCTTTCGAGTCTGACAGAAGTTGGTTTGATTTCTGTATTTTTCATTTAAAAACTGTGTGACCTTAGACAAGTTTCTCCATCCTCAGTTTCCTCACTTGTAAAAGTAGGATAGTTTTTTTCCCTCATAGACCTAATGAAGGGATTAAATCACATAACTATATAAAAAGCTTAATAGTGTCTGGCACCTAATAGGCACTTGAATGGTATGTGTTACTGTTATTGTTATTAATTAAACACCATCTGCCAACATTTTTATATCGCTGGAATTTCTTTCTTGGGTTACCATTTTCTATTACCTCGTATACCCTGCTTTAGCCTTTCAATTCTATGTAACAGACAGAACTTTTGACATCTTCCCATAGATATCCAACTAATGAGTTTGACACTACACAACTCATCCATTACCTTCTGGGCTGACTTTGATACTGGGCATCTGTATCATTTTTACTTGCTTGTCCAAGGTTTTAATTTCATTATGTTCTATCCCAGTGAGTGATCGAGAGATCAAGAAATCAAATGAGCCCTAAGGAATCATCTGAGGCTGGGAAGCATTGTCAGGGAGGCAAGGAGCAGGGTCTACCAGGTCAGGGAGAAGGAAAGTGAGGGATTAATTGGCGATGTGGGATGATTGTTTATCTAAAAGGAGTGAGAAACATTTGCTCTAAGTGTTTTGTACTAAGAACTAGGTTATTTCAGACATGGGCTCTTAAATTACAGACAGAAGTTAGGGTTACTTCCTGTATAGGGGTTTCACAGATCATTTTCTCTGCTACTTTTTTCAAGTTCATTATGGAAATTTCAAAAAAAACCTAAGGGCAAGTTAGGATACGGGATTTCTCAGGGGGTAATACAAAGAAATATGTTTTTTCTATACAGCTGATTGGATTTCCATCCATTCTGTTCTTCTACTCAGCCACAGTCATCTCTTGAAATTGGATTATCAGAGCTTGGGTGAATTTAGCCCAGTTTTTAGGTTTAATCCCATTACCTCCAATTTTCTTCTCTTAGTGGTAGGTGCCAGGCAGTCTCTGAGGAGCTGTTGATAGATCAAGAGTCCTTTTCACAACCAGGAAAGCAAGGTGCAGTAATAGGTCCTCCAATAACATCTTTTTGTCCTGATGTTGATGAGAGGCCATAGGAACCTAACTCTTGCTTATTCCAATTAGGCGATGGTGAAATTGTTCTCATTGTATGTCATTTTGCTTATAGTCACAGAACCCATCGAAGATAGCTACTATTGCTGCTACTAACTCATTTTGCGGTTGATGGATATATAATTGCAAGGTGATTGGCTTTGGTTAGAAAGGCCAAGTGTAGCCTTAGAGCAGATTAGAATTTTCAGTTTAGCTGGAGATGGAGTTGTTACTTACCAGTGGAACTCATCAGGGAAACTGCAAACAACAACAACAACAACAAAAATCATTTTAGGTGGAAATGGATGCTAGAGTGTTCAGATATTTCTGGATAATTCATGTGGACTATTCCATTGTAAACATATCATGAAATTGTGCTTATAAACACTGCAGCTTTTATCTTTTTGAAAGCACAGTTTTAATTCTCAGAGCTTAACTTGATAATAATGACCACATTGGTAACATTTTCACCATAGTATAATCCGGAGAGTGCCTTTTGCCCATGCTAATTTGAAATATTTGGCTTGGAAAGGAAACTAGCACATAAACTCTTCTATTCACACCATTACTGTGTGTTGTTGGTTCCAAGTATCCATTCATGTAATAATAATCACATTATTGCACAACTATTTTATCCTAGGAAGCAGCTTAGGTCTTCAGGAAATAAACTCCTCTCTCTGCCCTCAGGGAATTTACAGTCTTGAGAATGGACAGAGGTACAAATAAAGATTACCATGTAACAGGAGATATACTACCACCAGGTCTTGTACAAGATATAAATAGAGAAAAGAAAAAAAAATACACCTAAGAGTTGTGTTATAGGAGCATAACATTATATATTTTTACCAAGAATGGGTTTTGGAAAATATCAAATTAGAGCAAGCATTATCTAAAACCATGGCTACAACCTCAAAACATTGGCAGGAACCTCCACGAGAACAGACATTTTTATTGTGCTCTTTACCTTTCCTAGTTTTAGCATAATAAACTGGCTTTGCTTTCAAGAATAAGAGAAAGACTAGACTGCACCTTACAGGGCCTGTGAGCTTTCAGGGCTCTGGGTGGTCAGAATTCATGGACAGCATCTCAGGAGAGAGATGGAATTCCAGTGACTCTGGCTCCTTTAAAAGTAGCCACTCCGTGAATGGTGGTTAAAAAGAACTGCCCTCCCTTCTATTTCTGTGAGTTGTTGTTGGTTTATTAGTTTTTTACTCATTGATTTATGACCCTTGGTTCACAGTTCCAGTTTATCTCCTAGACTTCAGATTTATGTCTTCTTTTTGTAGTCGCTCCTTGTGGAATCATCATCAACACACTGAATGATTGAAGGCCTACAGTGTCCACCTCTAGTCCTCAAATACTCCATTCTGGGTTGATTTTATCACCAGTTTATAAGAGAGAAAAAAAAAGTGACTTGTTTAAAGTATCATAGTAAGTGGTGGGCAGATATATGAACCCAGGTATATCTGACTCTACAATTTGCTTTCTCCGCTCTTCACAGCACTACTTCTACATAAATGACTCCTGGTGCCACCTGTGCCCGCCCTAGACTGCTGTGTCTGATGCCAATTAATTGCACCCTATTGTTGATGACTCAGCATACCCCTGTGTCTATTGTGCCAGGAATTCAGGCAGGAATGCACCGTAGACTCCAATGAGAAGAAATGCAAAGGGCTTCGGGTAGACGAGTCCCTACTTCAGTGTGCAGATGACCTGGACAAAATTAGAGTTCTCTTATTTTTAGCCTAACTTGTGATATTTTAACTGTGCCCACCTGTTATTTGAAAGTAAAACAATCTACCTCATGCAAGCCTCGTTGGACAGAGGCTCACCTTCTCCTGAGGCTTATCCCAGTCAAGAACTTGACAAGGCCATTTCTATTTAATTTGCCAGATGAGAAAGGCAGCCTGGGGTAGGGCACTTCCTGCTCCAACCTCTGCTTATGCCACCTTAATATTTGTCACCATCGATCAGCACAGACGCATAAGGAACAGGTCAGGTGACTAGCACAGTGTGCTGGAGGCGATCATACAAGATTATTGGGTTTGAGTCGGCTCCGTTTATGTCTCTCTTGGTCAGATATGGTGATTTCCTCATTTCTTAGGAGTGTAGCTCTGAAGGGTGTGTGCCATACATTAATGAGTAAATAAACCCAAACAGTAACTTAATTTCTGCATTAATGATAAACATTCCTTGTAAAGAAAAAGAAAAGAACATTCAGTGGGGACAAAATCGTCCAGGGTCAGGCAGCATTCTAGCCTGATTTCATTACCAGAGGGCAACTTTGTGGCAACGTACAGGAGTGTCGTTAACGGGAGCAGGGAAAATGCCCCCAGCACGTCTATTCTGTGGAGGAAGCAGAGACGGAGGAGAGCAGATGTTTTCTGAGTAAGATTCTTGTCCTACCTTTTCCGTGTAAGTTTTCACCTGCCCAAATCCTCTGCCTGGGAGACAGCAGAGTGCAGTGAAAAGGAAGACAGGTTCTGGGGACATGGGGATCTGGGTTTCCTCAGCTTGTCCGTTTCTAGCTATATGTATCCTTGGGCAGGTTAGTTATTCATCATTAAAACCGAGGTAATGATCTCATTCCGACTATCCTAGGACTAAATTGTTTTGTTATTATTGTTTACTCTTGTATGACACCCTCTGGTGGGAAGTCATAGATGAGGTTATATTTAGGGTGTTTATAGCTTATTAGGCCCCCAGGATTCTAAGATTCCAGTTCCTTTACATATATTCCTTCCCTTTATTATAATAGAGACAATAATAAAAGTGATTTCCCGTTGAACCTTTTCGCCGGATGTTTAATAATGGGGACTGATACTCTTGTGTGCCTTCATAGCGACTCATATCTGGTGGAGGGCATACAGGGCTTCCTTAATTAATAAGCACTGTTTTCTGACAACTCCTTTAGCTGTTGATAAGCAGGTCATGTCTGGATCTCTCCTTTATTCCCGAGGGGTGCTGGCCAATACTCTCTGAATTACCTACCATGTACGACTGCCCCCAACCACTAAGATCTGTGAGGCTGTGGCTCTCTTCATGCATCTTACACCTTCTTGTACTTGCGCTGTTCTCAACTCCTTTGAGAGCCGCTTCAAGGCTGATTTGTCCCAGCTCAATTCTCTAGTCTTGGAGATCTTAAGACATGAATGAACTTCAGAGGGTTTATGTAAAATTGCATATATGCATGTCTGTATGTGCTTTTCCCATCAGAGGTACATCTGGTTTATTAGAGTCTCCAGTTGTTGTTTGCCCTCCCAAACATTAAAAATCATTCATAGTAGTCAGTGGTTAGCATTCTACAGCAATCACAGAGTCAGGGGTCTCTGACAAGCTAGGGGCCACTTCTCGATTGTCTTCTAATGTGGGTCTATAGAAGCGCGCTGTTATCCCAAAACCTCAGCTCTCCCGCCTTTCTTCCTTTCTTCCATTTCCTCATCAACTGCTCTCCCCGCCCTCTCAGAGAAAGTTTCATCTTTAGACAGAAATCTTCCTTGGGGGATGCTACAACGCCTCACCATCTCCTTCACCCCCCTCACTGCTCTGTACCAAACCACGTCCCTTCTCATCCTCTAAAACCCTATTTAAAAATCACCTCTTTATACTCCTCTGGTGTGAAGCCCATATCACTATCTTCTATTGTGTCCCTGGCATCTTGATCAGGGCCTACCACATAGTAGGTGATCACAAATGTTTATAGATTGCCTGTAATTATTTTTCCTCTGTCTAGAACTTCTGGCCCAGCGGCTGCATGCCTTTTCCCTCCTTATTTTTTAGAGCCTTCTGCTCTGGTGGATGACCTGATAGCTTTTAACCTCAGAGACATGCTGGGAAGATGAAGTGAAAGTACATTGAGTGCTTAACTTGGCACTTAGCACATAGTGGGGATAAATAACAGTTGACTGATATTAAGAGTAGCATCCCATAGTTCATGTCTCAGTGAGGGTTAGAGTTTGTAAGTTGGTCGTGTTTAGTGGGGGTGCTTGCTAGTCCTGTCTTCACTATGCTCCGGTGTTGTGGAGAGAACTTTCCACACCAGATTCAGCAGTGAGAGGGCAGGGAATGGCTCCTGGCTGGAGCAGTGGACTCAAACTCAAATGAAGCGTGTCATTGTCAGATGATGGGACCCTCAGGCTGTCTGTTGTCCAGCCCAAGCAATGGGGAGGAGACAACAGCTGCTTCCTATGCTTCTGGTAATTATGATAGAGGATGATTCAATTCTATGTAGGATTCAGGACCTGAAGGGAACAATCTGGGCTAAGTCAGCATGTGCCTAATGAAATTGTTTAGCTTAGGCTGTGGCCTTATCTACCACAAGCTGTGATCTACTGCGTGCTAACAAAGCAACCCTCGGAGACATTGTTGCTTGGGAAGGGGAAATGATCGGTAAAATTCACTCCTTGCATCCAGCCTCCAAATTTGTAGGATGGCCCAAGTGCCTTGTAGGCTGGATTGGAAAATAACTTGCTCTCTATGGTCAGAGGAGTTCCTGTCTGTAAATGGAGAAGCATCACTTCTCTAAGGTGCCTTCCCCAAATCAGCTGGCACTTTCTCCAAGGCTGCTGAGGCTCCCTCTAACAATTCCCCATTGCTCAATATTGCTCCCAGCAGCCACCCATGGAAAATGAATCAGGTACAGTCTCACATGGGTTTCAATTAGATGCTCAATTTACTAACACACCATTGGGTGGTTTTCAGTGATTGGAATCTCACACAGTATTTAAGCTACTGGATCCTGGGTCTCAAAGTCTGTTTATGTATCTCCCACTACATGACATCCTGCCCCTTCCCTCTAAGTAGAAAATGGGTTCAAGCAAGTGGATGCTGACACCAAATGATGGCGCAAGTGACAGTTATAAGATCACCTTTATTTAACCTCCCTCTATGCTTAACCAGTGGAGGAATGTGGGAAGCCTGTAGGAATGTAATATGGAGGTATTTTGCATTTTGTGAGTGTATGCATGTCACAATGAGAGGTGACTGAAGTCACCCTGAGTTGGTAAATCAAGCCTAGCCACCTCTATCAAAAACTCCTTTTTATAGTACTTATAATTCCAGTGCACTTTGTGTGTCCATTGGCTTTGGCATTTTGACCTGTGGTCTCATCAATATAGAATATCAGCTTAGATGCTTGATAAAGATAAGTACTAGGACCATCATTGACTGACTAATAGCCTGACTTTGTATGTGGATTTAAAAAATTGCTACATAAATTGTACTGGCTGGAGTGAAGAGGTTGGGGGTGGTGATGACTAAATTCCCTGTTGATTTAATAGAATTGATAAAGAAACAATTAAAAAAAAAGCAAACAAACAAAATGGACTCATTTCTCTTTCAAAGTAAATTGCTTATTGGACTGAATTTGATGGAATCATCTGGCTGCTCTGGCATCATGTAGACAGCACATCATAATCTTGTGTGTCAAACTAATGAACATTGAAATGAATCAATGAAGCAGCTGTTTCCAATGAAGTAAACACTAAAGTGCCATGTAAATGACAATTCCTACACAACACAGGTGATTTTTTCTCTTGTTCTCAGCAGAGGCTGAGGAGTGGGATGATAGGAAATCATCTATACCTGAGACTTAATGAGACTCTGACATGTTTCCTAAGTTTGTTAACTACTATCAATTGGATGCTTGCACCAAGCTCATAGCAGCATGTTTGCCCCTGTGGTGAGGGTAATGATAAGAAATGAACTGGCCTGGGTCTTCCCTTGGCATTTGTGGGACTCAGGGCAAGAGTACAAATAGAGATCTAAAGGATATAGATCTTTAAAAGTTATAAATCAAGCTCAAATATGTTTATAGAAAATATGCTCCATCTCCCTCCCGTGACAAATATAACTTGATGTTATCCTGGAAGGCCAACTTCAAATTGAGAACTCTTGGATTTATCATAATTTTGTGCTGAAACCTGGTGATGTAGAGAGAGCTATCCCTTGGCCCAACCCCTAGCCCGTGACTTGCCATGTTTCTCTGCATCTCCAGCACCTTTCTACACAAAGATAGATTCCCCAGCTTGCATATCCAAGCTCTATCTACATCCATTAAACCATTGCCTCTGGCCAACCTTTGGGTGGGCATATCTTTGTGTGGCTGGTCCTAGCTGGGTTGAATTCAGGGCCAATGGGCATTTAGGCATGGAATTCTGAAGTCCTGGATAAACAAAACATGGTTTAGAAGAGAGGACCTGGGCTTTTAGTAGTCTGGTCCTCTTGGCATGTGGAGTGAGACACAGCTGAGCTTGTCTCTAACAGCAGAACTGAATTTGTTTCAACTATAAAGCCACTTAATTTATATCTCTGCTTCAGCTTTGCTTTCCCCTGTATTAGTTTATACTGAGTCTGTCCATATTCTGTTGGCTGATTAGCTCTTAGCCACCTGGAACTTTACTCAGCATCCCTCAGTTTTCTTACAACTACAGAATATGACACTCCTTATAACCCCACAGCACAGGACAGGACATTGCGTTAAAGGCAGAGGCTTAGACACATGCTCTCTCATGTACAAGCTGTGTGATGTCAGGCTGTTTAGTTAACCTCTCAGAATCTGTATAATGGGAGAATTAACCCTTAGTTTGTAAGATGAAGAATTGAATGGGAAAAGGTGTAGTGCATGGCAAGTAGTAGACTCTTAGTAATGGTTAATAGTAGTGTTAATTGTTATTGTTGTTTTGTTATTATCTTTATTGTTCAAGAATGAGAACTATGGAGTAAGACTGCCTGAACTTGAATCCCTGATTTTTGTGTGCCACTTACTGTGTGAACAAAGGCACATTATTGAACTGATATGTGTTGCTAAGGTTGTATTAGTGAGAGTTCTCTAGAGAAATGGAAATATATCTCCATATGTATTATGTATGCATGTGTGTATGTATCTATCCATCCATCTAACCGAGAGATTATAGAAATTGACCCACTTGGTGATGGAGGCTGAGAAGTCCCATAATCTGTGATCTGCTATCTGCAAGCTGAACAACCAGGAAACTGGTGAAATTCAGTCTGAATCTGAAGGCCTGAGAATTGCATGGGGTAGGGTGGGGTGGGGGATGGTGTAAGTCCTGGTTGGAGTCCAGAAGTCCAAGAATAGGGTGCTCTGATGTCTGAGGGCAGAAGGTGGATGTCTTGGCTAGAGCAGGGAGGGAAATTTGCCCTTTCTCTGATTTTCTGTTTTGTTTTTTGTGCCATTCAAGTTGGATAATGCCTGCCCACATGGGTAAGCTGGACCCTCTTTACTCAGTCTAATTCAAATGATAATATCTGCT
The DNA here is from genome assembly GCF_964146895.1 of Miniopterus schreibersii. Taxonomy (NCBI): domain Eukaryota; kingdom Metazoa; phylum Chordata; class Mammalia; order Chiroptera; family Miniopteridae; genus Miniopterus; species Miniopterus schreibersii. The sequence goes on from NC_138112.1 coordinate 58,341,128, forward strand.
GGAGACACCCCCATAGATACACTGAAAAATAATGTTTTACTAGCTATTTGAGCATCCCTTAGCCCAGTGAAGTTGGCACATAAAGTTCACCATCATAATTGTTAAGGTTAAATGAGATCATACACAGAAAATGCACACAGTACATGCTCAAAATTAATTATCATGCCATGCCCTCTCAGCTTTCGTAGCTGACCTTAGGCTTGGGTTTGGTGGGAGAACCATGACTGTGGAATAAGTCGGTGAGTCAGAACACTTGAAGCATCTTTCCTATTTTAAAAAATCAAATCTCACTAAGTTTTTCCCCCTATGCCTATGAAGAAGCATAGCTGCTTAGGGAAAAGACAAAAAAACTAGTGAGCATTTTGTGAAGCTAGAGCAGTTTTATAGCAGCTACAGCATCTATTTTGATAAACTTGCTATCATGTTATTTTATTCAAACTTCTACCTGCTTTTATCAGAGATGAGTTTATTTTTATATTCGGCATTCAGCAAAACTTTTACCAGGATACAAAGGCAGGATTGGAGAAGGGTGTGCGTGTGCCCATGTGTGTATGAATTCCCCTTCTTTATATCTATATCTGGAATTCTAAATGATACTAAATTCATAGGTTTTCCTTTATAAGAAAATTTGTTTTTATTGTAACAGTGGGCACAGATATAAATTAATTTGTAAAGCCCACCACTCTCAGGAAGTCTTAGGGGATAGGACAGGGTGTTTTGCTTGGCCTTAGGAGATTTTTCCAAATCCACTGAAGAGAGCCCAGCTGTATACTCCAGCCAGAGTGGGAAACACCCATTAAGCACAACCTACTTTATCTAAAACTATAACCCAACAACCTAAACCAAGTAGCAATGAACTAATCTGAAACACAGTGGACTATTTTTACCTGTTGTTTCTTCTATATCTTGAGTCAATGGAATAACTTGAGAGCTCAGCCAATGAGTTGACCATAGAACATTTTTTCAGAATGGAGTTATAATTGTGGTACTTATTTTTAAAAAGCAGAATTTATTCTATTTCCTAGCTTGCTTATGAAATATGGAATTCTATAACTTTATTGAAAAATACGGACTATCTGATAGTATTAAGGTGAAGAGGCTGAGTCCTAGAAGGAGGTCATGGCTTGTTCAAAATCGTACAGCTCATTGATGATAGAAAGGGAAATGAAAATCAAGGTGTTGTGACTAATTTCAATCCAGTAGTTTTTAGATTCAAAACCCATTTTGAGAGGCATTTAGTTTAATTTGACTATTACCAGTATAGGAAGTATTTTGGAAATGAGGAAGGCCTTATTCAATAAACCAATGGGAGGAACACTTTTGGTAGTGACTTCCACAGACACCTTGTGGTTTAGGGATGGCAATAAGCAGTCTGACTTCATACAGGACTTCATCTGTATTTGGCAAGGGATGGCCACTTTTGATTTGAGGAAGCCAACCTAAATGAGAAACCTTTGATGCTTACAAACAATTCGGGGGAACTAATATAGGTGTGATCAGTGAAACTCTCCATTGTCTTTTTAATTTAAAAATGTATCTAATAACTGAAGCTTTAAAAAACTCAGTAATGGGGCTACTCAATCATTCAAAAGCCCTTTGAGGCTTAAAATTAATTTAAAAATATTGTTATGCAGATAATCTTCTAATTACATGTTTAAGATGGCTTATTTTTAAGCTATTCTGAAAAGCCCTTTAAACTGTGCTCATGATTCAGAGTAACACATGGCCCAGTGGCAAGCCTCCACTTTTGTTTCTTTCTGACTTCTTTGAGCTTGAGAAATGCTAGGACATGTTGAGAAACTTCTCACCTCTTGGAAATAGCTTTTGGATTAGAGTGGTTTCCAAAAAGACAGGTTCATTCTGCATATAAAAGGCAAGGGTGTTGCTTAATGGACAAAGATCTTCCTCCATGGGAAGGGATGTGAACAGATCTACCTCAATATTTTGAAATAATATTACAATTAGCAACACAATATGATATTAAAATACACTCTAACCAAGACAGGATGTGCATTCATTGATGACCCAAACCAGCCAGGATCTGGTGGCTAGTGAGCATAGTTCTGTTCTTTCCGTTATTCCGGTATATATTCTGAGACAGCCAAAAAAAGTGTAAAATAGTCTTCACTATTTTGGATAACATGGAAAGAAGGCAGATGGGTTTTAATCATAGATTCTAAAAAGGATTAGTTAGGCATTTTGGATGATCAGTACAAAAAATAAACAGTTCAATTTAAATTATGGCCATAAATGTCTTAAAATTCTTAAAGGGAACAGCTGATGAAATTTGTAGCTAATTAATTAATAATATTCTGTGTGGCCATGATTTTTGTGCTGGGTGATAAAACCATATATAATCATGGTAAAGCATTACAATTCTAGAGACCTTAGAAATGACACATCTCAACACCTACTTGTTGCACAGAATCATTTTACAGACTTTCCTCTGGATGTCACCAAGCTTCTGTCCAATTCCTCGGAGGAATTGGAGCTTTCTGTAACTCCCATGTGCTCAAACATTGGTTATTGAAAAATTTTTAAAAATTGACCTGAGTATAAGATCTTTATAGCATCTTTGATCCTGTATGAAACTATATAAGAATGAGCCACTTTGGTATCTCTTTTCTTACTCAGAATAGGAAAACATTTGTAATTAGTTTAAATGTGGTAAGTAGTATGTAATTATATTCATAATTCATTCAGTTGTCAGTCTTGAGGGACAGTCTCCAGAGTCCCTCCTTGGGACTCTCTTTAATTTCTCAAAGTCTTGTTTCTTAATTACATGTTCAAAATTGCAAAAATTTTTATATGTGCTTGTAACAAGAAGAGTCTCCTAATGAGGTCCTTTTGTTTATGAAGATATTGAAGAAAAGCAAAACACTTGATGCACATTAGTTTAAATCATGATAGCCATCGAGAACGGCTTGCAATACCAGGAAGCTCCAGTTAGGGGAGATCAGTCACTAATGCAAAGACTGGGAGGAAATGTATCTTAAGATTTAAGTACGAATTTCTTTAAAACTTCTTGGGGGAAAAGAAAATATTCTCTCTTTTTGATTTCTTTATATGCATGATACATTGAGGGTGTATATTAAATCCACTTTGACCTTTTGGTCTGAGAAAAATGTAAAGTCCAGGAGAAGACTTGTGACTCAATCACACAGCCTAAGAAAATGTAGTGGTTTTTTTTTTAGGACAGTTCTGATGGGAAAATCCAACCCATTCCACCTTAATGATGGCAGATACTATGTAATGAGAATGCATGTGTTTAAAATCAGTTTTTAACTCTCTGCATTTCTTTTGAGTACTAGGACATTCAAAGTTAGATTTCAGAAAGGATCAGAGAGAGAGTGTGTGATTGTAGGGGATAAATAGTGCCCTCGCATTCTCTCTGAATGGGTTCCCTGAATTCTGTGCTGTGTGACAGTCACACAGTAGTAGATTTGCCAGCTGTCAGATGTCAGAAGGATGTGTGCAGTGCCTGAGCCCTCCCACTCTGCTCCCCAGCACAGGCATTCCTCCTGAATCCCACTGAAGCCACTGATAACGCCAGAAAATACAGTTCCTTTGGGTTCTCAGGGTTACTGCCTGTCTTAAAGACAAGGTCTGTTTTATATTCGGATCCATTCCTGGCCAATTAAGGAAACAATTAGGAGATTGCAGGCATATCAGGGTCATGTATTTCTAAGGGCCACCCAGGTGCACAGTGGCCTGCTTCATCTCTGCCCTAGAAACTTCCATCACAGTGAATGACCAGCCTTGTTTTCTCTCCAATCCTGGGACACACACCAGTATCTGATGACTGCTCATCACTTTTTTGTGTGGCCTCAATGAGTTTCTGAGCCACTTGCCTATCACTCTCAGTCTCTGTTAATGACAGAGATTGTTCAACATTGACCACCAGATATGGCTGCCTGTCCCATTTCTTTCTAATCAGAATCAGCAGGCTGGCTCTCTGATTGGGTTGCTCACTCCCCCAAACCAGTTTTCACATGAATTTATTCACATTTTGTGAGCTCTCAATCTCCAGAGACAGACGGGCCAAGCCTAGCAATTTTTATGAGGAAGGTATGACCCAGGGAGCAGAACGTGGAATTGTGAATCAGAGACACCAGGATTTCAGGCCTTACTCTCCAAGTTAGTATTCAATGGGTATTAACTTTCTGATCTCTAGATGTTATATTTTCAAAATAAAGTAATATGTACACCCACATACTTGTGAAGAAAAATAATACACACAGTCACTTTATTAATTGTAAAATGGCATATGCATATGTTATACTCCAAGTTGATTATGTTCGAGATGTCTATCAGTTGAATCCTAGTATGCCACTATTAGAAATTAAAGTTGTTAAATGATTTGAATAACTTTCATGGGGATGGCCTAGAGGCTAATTAGAGACAGATGGAGCAGTGGAGCGACCTCAGATGGAACCATTATAAAAAGCAAGTTCAAGAGAAGTTGCTTACGGGAAGCCAAAGGAAACATCACCCCAGAAGGGACGACAAGGATACAGACTGTTTTGCAAAAGAAAAATCTCATCAGTTAAACTCAGAAGAACCTGAAATGAGATTTTATCTTTATGTAGCAAATTAGAATTAAGATGGTATGAAAAGGCTGCAATTGAACTGTTTATACAGTTGAACGAAAGCAAGATGCAAAAGAAACAAGAGTTTTCACAATTCATTAATAAGTGGCAGGGAGGAGTGGATTCTTCAAGTTTGTCTCCTTTCTCCACTAGACCTTAGGAAATTCATTGACCTCTCTCCATGCTTCAGTTTCCTCATTTGTAAAGGAAGGTGATTGATGCACCGGGTGATCTCTCTAATCTGACCACTTCTAACATAACTTCTCTTCATTTACAAGACCTCTTTATTATTTAGATCTCCCCTCTCTTTGTCTATGTGGTTGTTTGAATTTTTTTACTTACATTAAAGAGAAAAAAACCCTATTTTTACTTTTGTATTATAATTTTATGTAAAACATAATAGTGTTGTAGATCTTCAGGAATTATAGGTTTCTGGACTTGGAGATGTCTCTATCCAAACAGCAGTGTGGTGTGGATCTGTTTCACCCTGTCCTGGTATACAGAGTGAGGAGGAATCTCAAACTGGTTCTGATCATCCCCAACCAAGTGTAAACAGTAGATAATTTCTGTTTCACATGGTTCCTTCTGAGGACTGAGTTCTTATATCTGTTTTAGGGACTTAGGATACCTCGGGCCATGGAAGAGGGCATAATAAATATAGGGTATTTTGTAGGCTGAGCAAAATCTTGCATCATAGTTGTTGGAGGAGGTCATCAAGAGAATGTGACTGATGGTTGGCCTGCAAGCTGGAGCCGGGCAATTGGAGGCTCCTTACTCCATTCCCTGTCCTTGAAATGTACATTCTGCCCACTGTTCCCACATTACGAGCGACTTCAAGGATGCAGCCTTCAGAAAGTAATGTGTTGTTGAGACCATTTGGACTGTGTATGTGACTAAACCCAGTTAAGGCCTCTGCATAAACTTTTAAGATTCTGGTAGGTAGATGAGGAGATCTGTTCATTTTGTGGTACCCAAGAAAAACCTCAGATTAAGTTCCCTTGCTTATTAAACCTGCCACCTACCAATCTGGAGAAGTCTTTCTTGGGTCTCTCCTTGCTTTCCATGTATAGGGGTCAGTTTCAAATTTTACCCAGGGAACCCCTGAGTTCGCAAACCAACAGCGGTTGACCACCACTTCTGTTGGGTAGCTGATGGGCAATGTTCAGGCAACTATTAAGGAGATGCTCTTACCCTTTGGCAAAGAGAAAGCAAGCTAACATTGCAGGGAAAACTAACCCAGGTGGCATAGGCACTCTCTGGAATGACCAAGGGTGGCCTGTGGGTGTCCTTGGTTTTCTCAAGGCTCACGCAGAGAATAGGAAAGAGGTCCTCTGCTTTGTCTGTACATGTCCTCTTGCTCTCTTGCTGTCCCCCTAGTGTCCTTTCTTTCTTTACACTCCTGGGCAGAGCAACCTTACTTTTCCTACTTGGGTGGGGTCCTTTAAGCTTTTCATTTATGTTTCTTCTGATCTATTCCTTGTGAATAAAATTTATGCTTTGCTTCTTTAGGGCTTTCCTTTTGACACAAAATGCTTTCTTAATTTTTTTTTTTTTATACCTCTTTAACATTTCAGTTCTCACTTAAACGCTTTGGCTTTCAAGAGTGTTGTCTTTGAAACAGGCTTCAAGTGACTATTTTGGAAGTCAAACACTGAAGAATGACACTTTCTTTCTTTATACTTTTCACCTCTAACAATCCTCACTCTTCCCTAGGCAGTGGATGTCTCTGCTGAATAGCAGGGAGTACAAAAAAAGAACAGCACGTTGGCAGTTTTAAAAGTATTATCTCACAACATAACTATAAGGCATCTCACACAGACATATAATTTGCCGATTCTGACAGGTAATTTTTGAAGTCCTACTGTGTGTCCAGCATGTGAAAGGCTCTTCAGCGAATGAGACACAATACACCCTCAAGGAGCTAATGACGATAACAAAAATCCAAGAATCTTAGGGAAATTTCTATTTCCTACTGTTTCAGAACACGTATCCTATATCTGATAAGTTCTGTTCTATTTGCACACCTCTGGTGATGGAAGGGTGTTTCTTATTTAAGTATGTTTTTATTGATTTTAGAGAGAGAAGGAAGGGAGAGGGAGGCAGAGAGAGAAACATCCAAGTTTGATAGAGTTGGCTGCCTCCTGCCTACCCCCTACAGGGCATGAAGCCATAACCCGGGCATGTGCCTGGACCAGAAATCGAACTGGCAACCTTTTGGTACATGAGACAATGCTCAACCAACTGAGCCACACAGGCCAGGGCAGAATACTTTTTATTTAAATAAACCCCATAGTAAATCCTAGAAACATAAACAGTCAACCACTGACTTGTTTTATAAATTAATTTTTACCTATATATTAGGTTTGGTTAAGGCATATATATTCATATATCTGGCTATATATATATGCTCAAGTTACATATATCTTTATAAAATATGTATATTATATATTAAATCGTATTTTATCATTTTTCCTTAGAAAGTTAGAGTTGTGTTATAATTTTTTTTCTAGGAACAAAAATTAAACTCATGCATTCATTTAAAAAATTATTCAGTCACTGTATTACTTCTGTTCATGGTGATGGCAAAATGTTTCATTAGAGGTATACATTAACCATATAACCTTTGGAATTTTGTCAAAAATAAGCTTCTCCAAATATGTTTTTAGCTCTATTTGGAAGCCTTATCCCTCCATGAATGATATACATTTATATGGCTTGATTGATAAATCAACTAAACCCTCAACATGAATGTTGTCCCAGAATACCATCTCAGTTTTTTCCCGGATAATTTAATTATTTAACAGATTCAGAAATTTTCTAAGTGCTGGGAGATGAACAGATGCATATTTTTGCATATATGAATAAGAAGTATGCAAAGATGTAACTATTAAAATATTTTAGTCTATAATTTTTAAATTAAATCATTATCATGAATGTATGACATTCAATGTTAGAAATTAACATAAAAGTATGGATACACAAAGCAATGCATTTAATAATTTAACAAATATTTGTTGAATCCTAATGCTGTATCACAGGCTTTGACAGAGAGGGGAGAGTGATGAATGAAAGATGCACATGATTCTCATCCTTAGTCAACATTTATTGAACATACGTTGAGAAACACAATCAATTAAAATAATAGTTTGCAATATTATCTTTTTAAAGTCTTGACCTCTTTCTTTCCAGTTCAGTTTCACCTAATCATCAAACTATCAAGTGTCTACTTCCTAATATATATTGCTTTGCATACTGAAACCTAAATGTGAGTAACCTGAACTGGAGTTTAAGTCAATAGCATTTATTGAGCTAATATTCATGTTTATTCTATATTGTGCACATTGGGAAAAGGTGAAGTTTATTCTCTATCTACTTAGAATTTTTTTTTAAAATTTCAGCTCTATTAAGGTATAAGTAATAAATAAAACTGTGAGATATTTAAAGTGTACATTGGAATTTTGATAGAGGTTGCATTGAATCTATAGATTGGCTTGGGTAGTATGGACACCTTCATGAATTAATTCTTCCAATACATGAACATGAAATATCTCTCCATTTATTTTTGTCTTGTTTCCTTCGTTGATGGTTATAGATTACAATGTATTAATCTTATATTTGTTATATCATTGTCTTATGCTTTGTTGGAAGTTGATTTGCTATTTATTACTTTTCAGGATATACATATTATTGATTTTTAAACTTTCTTATATATTTTTAAGAAAATAAATATTCCTTTATCTACTACTTTAGCTGAGCCTTCAAGATTTGCTTTGTTGTATTTCCATTGTCATTAAGTAAAAATATTTTTAGATTTTTTTTTTCTTTGCTACATGGATTATTTAAAAGTTTTTTTTTGTTTGTTTGTTTTTTAAATTCCCAAGTAATTGTGAATTTTCTAGTTGCTTTGTGTTATAGATTCCTATTAAGTTTCAATTTGGTCAGAGAATATCCTTTGAATGATGTAAATTTTTTGAAACTGGTTTAATCTCATTTTAAGGCCTTACTTTTTGTAAGTGTTCAATGTGCCTTTGAAAAGAATGTATTAGGTCATTGTTTGGTGTGATGTCTATAAATTTTAATTATGTCAGGTTTTTAACCATATTGTTAAGATTTTATAGTCTTTCCAGTTTTTGTCTTCTAACATTTATTGAAAGATATTTTAAAGTCTCCCTCTATGATTGCAAACTTATATCATCTCTCTGTATTTTTTTTCAGTTTTATTTCCATATTTTAAATCTGTTATTCTGTCTCACCCACTTTTTTATCTTTCCATTCTTGCCTTCTTATAGACTAATCAGATGTTTTAATTCATTATTTTTCCTGTATTAACTTATTAGTTTTAGAAATTTTTAAATTATATTTAGAGGTTACATTACAACATACTTTTTGGTTTATTTAGTCACATGTTATTAAGTTCTTCCCTTTCCCAGGCAATGCTGGGACCTCAATTCAGTGTAATAACATTTACTGCTTTGAGCTCTTTGTATTTACTAAAATTAAATTTTAAGTAATTTGTGTGCTAAGTTACATCCTCCCAAACCATACTTATAGATATAGATGATTAATTATTCCCAAGCACAAAATATGACATTCATTTCTGATAAATTTCATCTTGTGAGAGCCTTCTTAGTGCTGATTCTACTTAGGTTCTTTACTATTTCCATAGATTTCAGTGGTGCAGGAGTGGTATTAAGCTTTTTAGGATATCTTTATTTTTAATTGGTTAGAAAGTATGTTCTAAACATCTCTCAACTGCATGGATTCAGATAATCCTAACTTCAAATTGGTGACCAGAAATGTGCTCTTAATTTTTAAGAAAACCAACTTGGAGGGGTAGCAATTGTTAAAAGTAACTCTATCAGTTTGCAGGCACAGTGTCCTGTTTTTTCTGTTCCTATACACTCATTATGGAAGCTTGTAAATTGTCAAAATACGATAACTAGTAATCATTAGAAAAGTTCTACCATAGAGTAATTGTGATCCATGGCCAAGATGTTTCTTTGTAGAAATTTTAATTAGAAAGAAAGAAACTTTGACTTATTAATTAATTAATTAATTTATGCCTTTTCTAATCTCACTTCCTCTGAGAAGTGAAAATAATGTAAATGGTGAAATATGTGTTATTTCAGGGTATAGTTGCCGTGTCACTCATCTATTGCCTCAGTAATATTGAGTTTTGCATAATCACCCTAAAGCTCTGTGGCTTAAAACAATTCGGCCATTTATTTTGCTCACAAATCTGGAGGTTGGCAGTTTAGCCTGGGACTGGCTTGGCAGTTCTTTGAGGCTGGGCTGGGTTTACTACCTGGGCATCATCTGGCTATTGGCTGATCTAGGGTGGTCTTGGCTGGGATGAAGGGAGCTGTTTATAACGGGGGCCAGCTAGCTCAAGCATGTGTTCATGGCAATCACGGAGAAGCAGCAGAGTAAACCAAAACACGCGAGCCCTTTTCTGAGCCTCTGCTTAAGTCACATTTGCTTGCTGACATGGCTGAGCCAGAGTCAAGGGTCGGGCAGAACATCCCACGCAGAGCAGGAGAGCACAGCAAAGATAAACGCAAAGTGTGTAAATATGGAGATGGGTGAAAGACGGGGGGCATGAATCTGTTATAGCGGCCAGACTGAGAATGTTATAATCAACAAGGAAGGAGAGTTTTCGGTTACAAACCGTGTCTTTTGCACACCTGGATGGAACAGAATATAGAAAATGACCGAGAGCTTTATTATTTTGATCCCTGCAGTGTTCAGTGTTTAGGAGATTATGCTTTGATTGAAAACGGATTGATTGGCCTGGTTAAACATTTTAGAGTTATAGACTATTCATGCTCATTAATTTTCCTTTGCTCTAAAGATTGTGACATTTGTTCTGAATTACAAACCAGTCTTGATTAGGTTGGGAATAAACACATGATAATCAGCTCAGGTACTGCATCCCATAAATATACTTGGTTCATGTATTTTACTAGGGGCATTGGCAGCTTATGTTTATTTATTTATTCATAATGTTCCGATAAGTGTCTGGTCATATATTTGAAAAAAGGAGCAGCATCTTTCCTTGGTTTTAAATCAAAGACTTCAGGTGGCATTACTAGTTTTTTTTTGGGAACATGGTGAAAACTACTGATTTTACTTTCTAAATTGTAGGGGAGAGTTTAGCACTTAAAAAAAGATTCTAAAAATTTATTTTTTATGTTCCTGCAAAAATGAGAGTTAGCTGCAAGTCTTCTAGATTCTCGGTCCTACTATTCTTTTAGAGGTACCCATAAAAAAAACAAATTGTTATGCTCAGCCATTTTGATTAAAAGCTATGTTATGTACATATAAAAAAAGAGTTGAGGTAGGTGAACCAAAATCTTAATGGTAAGTAGGATCAGGGCTTACTTTAACTTTCTTTTTGTGATAGTTTTGAGACCTAAACTTCGATTGCTTTATTCAATCAGGGTTAAAAGGTGATTAAAATTCCATTTAAGGCTAGTCAGTGTTCCCTTCACTCTGGGACTCCCAGCTTCCATGACCGATCTTGTGTCATGTGCCATTCACTTCAAAGTTTCAGGCCATTGCTGAATTATTCATTCTACATCAACATACATTTATTTAGCTTACAGATATGCTATCTATAAAATTCCCCGCATCCCTGCTGGCCACTATGTCTGTCTCACATACTATTTTTATGCTGCAGGAGAATTGAATTACTTGAGTTTCTTTGAATTTTTCTTTTCTCTTTTGTCTCTCTAGGGCTTTGCTCAGGCTAATTCCTTCTCAATCCTTCAGGTCTTAGCATAAATATAGCTTACCCATGTAAACCTTTTCTCACTCCCTAGACACTCATCAAAACTATAATGAAGTAAGTGTTTATATAATTAGATAACTATTCATGCCCGTTGGTCTCCCCATCCAGACTGTAAGCTACATAATAGCAGGATCCTGGTTAATCTTACTCACTGCTGTGTTTCTCTGCAACTAGCACAGTGCCTGAAACACTGAAGTGCTAAAAAAAAGTCTTCTGAGTAAATAGATAGGTGGAAAGATGGACTAAAAAGGGGTTAGCTGGGTAGAAAAATGTATGCGCTCTCCTCTGACTTATAAACCTAGCCAGATACCCTCAGTCTCCAGGGCTCCCTCCTGTTTTCCCAGGCAGACCTGGATGTTTCTTCATCTAGGTTTGCACTGCATCTTTATTTACTTGTTCAGCAGTCATGTATTTTATGGAACCCAGTATTTCCAAAATATTATTTATCATGAATTGTATTAAGAAATTTTTAGTGGTCTATTTTATATTATTTTACAGTTAAATGTAGAGTAACCACCTTGTAAGTGCTCAATAGGCACACATGGCTGGTGGCTATGTTATTGGTTAGTGCAGATAGAAGACAGGTGGGACAGTGGCCTAAACTAGGGAAAACTTTGGAGAGTTGAGAAAAAGAAAGAAGCCCAGAGTGGCTGGACAGAAGGGAAGAGTGGTAAGGGGGTGAGTTGGAGAGAGACAAGGACAAGTATTCACATTTTCTTTGTAGCACATGTCCATCATATAGGATTCTCCTGGGGATCGAGCCTGAAATCTGGGCATGTGCCCTGACTGGGATCTAACTGGCACCCTTTTGGTGCATGGGATGATGCCCAGCGCACTGAGCTACATCGCCCAGGGCTATTTATGCCAGGTTTTGCAAACTCCTTTTGAATGTATGATCATTGTTAAAGAAATAATTGCCAGCTTGAAGTACACATTTATTGAACAGCCTTGAATAATGATCCTGTGAGGTGTGCTTCTGAATTATCATCCATGTTGTGTGCAGTGTTTTAGGAAATAATTGGTAGCTGGTACAATGCCTCATTGAAATAACTGCCTGTTTAGTGCAATATTTTCGCCCAGCAGTTGTTTACACTTTGCAGAGTTTTCAGTCTTCCTGAATCTTCTTTCATGGAATATTTCATTAAAGAGTTTTCTGTTCTGCATAATGGGAATTAAGAGCTGCTGGAGCTTTTAATTACTAGGTACAGCTGCATAGCTAATGGAATAATGGGGGAAAAGAGGTATATTTTTAAGTGCACAGATTGTCCTTGCTTTTATCGTATGGCTCCAGTTGAGACAGAAAAAGATGTAGGCCTGAGGTTATTAACACTGTTTTGCACTGTTCAGTAAATGTCCATTCCTGGTATTATTAATGTTATCAAAATTTAAAATGTAGAAGCATAGACTCTGTTTTTTTAACTGTGTTATAGATAACATTCTCTGAAAGTAGAGAGCTTGGGGTTTAAAATGCTTGTGATCAGTATCTGTGAAAGGAAGGAGGAGAGGACAGGACTGGGTAGGAAGAGGAGCTGAGCTCTTGATGCAGACCAAAACCTCACTTACCTGGCAGGGAGCTCGGGGTGAGCACTGCTGGCCACAGCTGTCCCACATCAGGCCAAAATGGTGGCATTTACACCCCCTGCCTTGCATGGTTGCCAGATGCAGGCTGCTGCAGGAGAGCATGACCTTGGGCCAGGAGGCTACAGCTGAGGTGGATCTTGAAGGTGATGGCTGGATCCTGCCATCCCCAGTCTGGGAGACACAGCCCAATGTTTGTCACTTGCCGTTAAACCCAACGTTGATGTTCCTGTGCTAATTTTTCACTGTAATTAAAACTAAATTTTATGTTATTTGTAGTTTTACATTTCATTTATTTAGCCTCACGAGTTAAAGCCTAGCTCTGTTTTATGTTGTATACATTTACATAACATTATCGTTAACATACTATAGGCCAAGAATGGAGAGGGAGTCCATGAGAATTTCTTTTGAGAGAGCTGTTTACATTATTTAAGTGTGAGCAACACTGATTTTTTTTTTTTTATGCCAAAGTAATACATTTGCTTTGTAAAAAATTGCAGAAACAGATACATTGCAATATAAAAGGTTCCAATAGCATTTCTATAACCAATCCTACCCTCCTGATGGAAGTATTGTTAATAGTTCTGGCCTAGTATTGCAGATCCTCTCTCTCTATTGATATATAGGTATATATATCTCACCAAAATTGTACTCCATCTGCGTGAGGCAAAGAATTTGGTTTGTTACCAAAGAAGTTGAGTTGAATAGGATGTTGGGAAGCTGAGAAATAAGGGAAATGTTCACTTCATTAGTAAAGGCAGTTATACAGGTTTTTAAATAGAAATTTGATGTATATGAGATACATGTAGCTTATTGGTGCAGCTTTTTACCTCCAGGGAAAATTCTTTACGTGGGAAAGCATACAGAAATGATGGTGATGATGGTAGAGAGATATAGATAAATGTAACTGGGCAGTTGCTCCATTTCAGGCACTGTTCTAAGTACCTCACATGTGAGAACGCATCTCACCCTCTCAAAATCCTAAAAAATGGTTATTATAATCCTCACTTTACAGTTGAGAAAGCTGAGGCACATGTATAGATGTTAAGATATTTGCCGAAAGAAATGCAGCTAATAAGTTGCGGAGTTGAGTTTCAAGTCCAGGAACTTCACTTTGTGAACCTGCCATCCTTGTGTTCTAAATGTGCAGGGAATCTGGCTCATTTGAGATCTAACAAGGAACCTTTTATTTTCATTATTACCCAGGATATGTCCCTGGAGCTTCTGAGCTACCTGTAAGGGAATTGCTAAGTGACACATTATCCCGTAATTGTGCTGCATTAGGACAACCTTTTTAGGAGTCAGTAGCTATCTTTTTTCTAATGGTGCTTGGTTGCTTTCATGAGCTGAAGTTGAGTGTTTATTGTGTTCTGATTGCCCAAAGCTACAGCTTCTCTTCTCTGGCAGAATAACAGAATGTGTGACATGCACTCCACAGCTAACGGGTGATTAAGTGCCTAAAATTTGTTACCAATCAGGAAAGCTTTGTAAGAAGCCTCCAATACTAGGTCATTTCTTTTCATTTACATTTTCAAGCCTCTTTACCCCTCTGAGAATTGGTGCCTTCATAGTAAAATGGGGTTTATTTTTGCTGTGTTTGCCAAGCTGAGTTGTTGGATCATATGTGATAATGGTTTTAAAACACTTTGTGATCTGTAAACATCTTAACTAGACAACCTAAAAATTATATTTTATTAACCATAAGTATGCTATCATCTTATTTTGGCTCCCTTCATTTTGTGAAATTAGTAATTTCATTTATTCACTCAGCCAACCAGTCATTTTGTTTTTCCCATCTACCCAAAGAGTCCCAGGTACACAGGAACATGCAGTGGAAATCAAAGCAAGCTCTTATTGTCCAGGGCCATGAACCCAACAAATACAATACAGTATGACAAGTGCGATGAAGGGTTAAATTGGGGGTTCTCAATAACAGCCCTACTGACATTTGAGGCTGGTAATTGTTTATGTGAGAGTTGTCCTATGTGTTATGTTTAGCAGCATCCCTGGCTTCTACCCACTAGATGCCAGTAGTACCCTTCCCCCTGGTTGTAACACCAGACTTAGCCACATATCCTCAGAGGGGAGGAACAAAATTGTACCCACTTGAGAACCACTGGATGAAGTGAAGCGTGCCTTGGTTTCCTGCAAGACGTGATGTCTAGGCTGAGACCTGCCTGGTGAACCGGAGTCAGAAAATTGAAGAGAGTAGGTAAAAGGGAGATGTGTTTATAAATAGCAGAGGCAATATCTTAAAGGTCAAAACACTAGGTGTTGTCTTGGTTTTATTTTGCACCCGACAGCTGGTGAGCTGGATAGTCATTAAGCTGCTTTACTGTATCCAACATTTACCACTCATTTTGTACTAAGTAGGAACAACCTTTTCTCTCGAAGTGGAGTCAGTCTACCTGAGCCCCACGTGAAGTGGAATCCTATTAACTGTGGTCTTTTAATTTAGCACATTTACAGAAGAGTTTCAAGTACCAAGGAGGGCAAAGTAAGTAGGGAGAGTTACTATGATTTTCCAACAATTAAAAAGATTGGGGTTTCTTCACAAGCTAGGATAACTGATGATTTTATGAGCAAGAATAAAATGAGCGTTTATTATGATGACAGAAGTGTGAAAAATTTTAAAGCTTAAGAATTCTTATGAAATAAATTAAAACTGTTAGAAGCATTGCTTCTCCTCTGTGCTAAAAGTAGGACAGAATTCTCCAGAATGAGGTAGCCTAGAAACTTAAGAATGCTCAATTTATAGTTATGCATGTTCTTTTCATGAACTGACAGCTGAGACATAGACATCTGGATCTCAATTATAGCACAGGACTGATCTGTGGCTGTGCTTGGAAGCACAGAATAGTAAAGGGGAGCTAGAGAGCATGTTGTCCCAATCCCAAGTCATCAGGTGTTTCTATAAATTCAAATAACTACACAGTGGCAGTGTTTAGACTTCATTTCTTGACTTCCAGTCCATGTCTACCGTGCCCCTTGGTATCTTTTCCATTTTCTGGGAACACTTGTTTCACTCTGTCCAATGAGCAGTGCTTTTGTTTTGCATGAGGCCAATCAAACCCTGGATAGACTGTTTAGGGGACGTATTCAGTTTCTGGTTTCTTACAAAAATCCAGTGTGTCTATTTTTAAAAGCAGATGCTTGTTGATTCTTTAATGTTTTAAAAAATTTATTTATCTTAAATATTCTTAATCTTGTTGATTTATTTATCTTACATAATATCTTATTATACTGAGTTATCCTGAGATGGCAAGGTTTCTGGGTTGGTCATAGAAAGACAGCTGAGTGAGAAATTTAACAAGTTTAAATCTCTATTTCTTTAACTTTATTTTCTGATCAGTTTCCCTTGTTTCTTTTTCTTTTTTTTCTGGTTTGGGAGAAATCAGGCCTTGGATATAAATGTCACATTCATTTTGCCTCCACCTGCCTAGATTTTCCTGATTTTGTGCATGAATTTAAATGAAGTAATAATTGTTAAACTCTTGGACTCATGGGTTAGAAGTGCTTTAAGTGGGTTTCCTCCCAATAATCTTGTCCAAGGCACATTATTAACACAAAGTGAGAAGGAACTCGTATTTTCTTGTGTCCGTTTATTTCAAGTTTTATAAAATTTTGACTTTTAGAAAGGACTTGCTATTTATTGCACTAAAATCTACTCCCTGTATCTTCCACTTTGTGGTTTTAGTTTATCCCCTTGGGCATTAAGCAGAATACTTCTAATACCTCTTCCATATGACAATGTATAGTCATGTTATAGAAGCCTACGAATGAAAGCCGTAGAGGCAAGCAGGAGCACTGCTGAATTTCTCCCCAGTTTTATTTCATTGCCAGGAATTTAACAGTGTAAGTAGGATCATATTTTGGAAATATTGAACTGATGTGTTTTTATTTCTCATTCCTTTATTACTACAACCACATCCTGATAAATTCATAATAACTGGGGGCTCTGACCACTCAGGGATGAATGTCCCAGTCAAGCAACCTAGACCAGCACAAGTGTTAGCCAAGGATGAAGAGAATCTCCAATGGATGATAAAGGAGTCAGATGATAAACATCAATGAAAGCCTCAGAATTGAGTGCAGTGGTGGAGACAAGCCGTTCAATCATTGACTCTGCTATTATAAGTTTTTCTTTAGAAATTATGACCAATTACTGTCTCAAAGAAACCATGAGAGCTGAAATATCACCTCCTCAAATATCTCTATGTAAGTGTCCCGCCTACCACGAAGTTACTCTCTGACACTGCAGGTTGCTATTTCCTTAATTGCACACATCCAGCCTGTAATTATCTTGTGAGCATCTGTCTCCTCCCCAGTAAAAATGCAACTTTAAGGACAGCATCAAGCACATCTGCCTTTTTCTTCTCTCATCCCCAGTGCCTAGCACAGTACCTGGTTCATGGTAGTTATTCAATACATATTTATAGAAAGGATAAATTAAAATTATTCTAGATATATCTATTGCTGAATTAAAAAACACCTCAGATTTAGTGAGAAAACCAGCCATTTTGTTATGCTCACAGACTCTATAGGTAAGGGATTTGGAGAGGGAATAGCAATGATAGGTTGTCTTTATTCCATGAAGTATGGGGATTCAGCTTGGACGACTCGAAGACTAGGAGGGGCTTAAAGGCTGGGGTCTGGAATCATCTGTCTGATGTTGGCTGGGACCTACCATTAGATGGGTGTGTCAATATCACATTGTAATGAGACTGTGGGATGGGAGATGTTACTGCAGCAATTTTTGGTAAATGCAAACTTTCCCAGCTATGTGCGTAACATGGTACAATTGTTTCAGGTTTTTAAAAATATATATTTACTTGTTTTTTAAAAAATACATCTTTATTGATCTCAGAGAGAGAAAGGGAGAGGGAGAGAGAGAGAAACATCAATGATGAGAGAGTCATTGATCAGCTGCCTCCTGCACGCCCCCGACTGGGAACTGAGCCGGCAACCCAGGCATGTCCTCTAATCAGGAATTGAACCTTGGTTTCCTGTATCCTAGGTTGATGCTCAACCGCTGAGCCACACCCAGCAGGGCTGTTTCATATTTTTATGGGAGTTTAAGAAGCAAACATCTGGGTTAGAGAGAGTCCTTATTTCTGCCCCAGCATTCTGTGAACCTCAGACTCCTGTATATAGTTTAGAAAAGTCTCATTTGAAACAGAAAATAAAACTAACTTTCCAATGTACATATTCCAGAATGAATGGCTCTGTGTTATTTCAGGTACCTATTTTCCTAAGTGGTTTAAGATGATATTAAAAGAAAATCAAAATTTTATTTAAATATTAGTAAACTTTATCATCTACTGGGAATGGTTGTGTTGCCTTATGAAAGTAGGCCCAAGGGCGCTCCCATTCACTTTTAGTTATGTTTTGTGTAGGAGCCATCCTGGGTGGACACTGCTGTTTGCTTGGTAGGTTATGTGACCCATCATTTTTTCATTTTAATGCAGTTCAACCTCAAGTACCTGAAAATTATCCAAACCAACACAAACCCCTCAATGAATGAACTGGGGTCTAAATGATATCATGGTTGTTTGTAGTTTAAAGCACGCAGTTATCTATCCCCCAACCAAATCAGGAAGACTAGAAGGTTCCATCTCTTTACTTTCTGTATATATAATCATGGAGAATGGTATTTATTCTTCAGAACATCATTCCCCAATATACTAATAAAATTCTGACTCATCAACCAGAATAAAAAAATAAATTTATTTTCTCTAGAAATTAGAAAAATAGTACTCATTCAGCAAATGAGTTGCTGCATGTTTTATATACTAACGAAGTTTACAGTACTTTTCAGAATGATTGAAAAGAGACTGTGATTACAGTAAAACAGTAATCAGAACATGTTATTACTCGAAATCATCCATTCTCTCAGTCCTTACATTAATGTTTTACTAAAATACATCATTCATTAATAGGTCTCTGTCAAGTGATATAGGGATCAAGTTTCCAAGATTTTGTGAAGTATAAAATGGACTAGCAGTCAGTTGAAAAAATATTCACTTTTCCAGTCAGTGGTGATGGATTTGTCCCTTTCTGATACATCCATGATCTTTTGTGATTGACTTCTTTTTTTAGGCAAATATTTAACTTTCCCTTTTCTTCTTACCTGTCTTTGAGAGTTTCAGTAATCCCGAGGGGAAGAAAAAACATTGCCAACCAATTATGTTACCAAACTTGGAAAGGTCAGAGATGTACAGGCTATCAGAGGGAGAGTGTAAAAGCCATTAGCAGCCTGAAATCTCATTTGGTGGCTAACAATCAGAGAGGAATACCAGATGGCCTCCCCCACATTAATCCTCTAGAAGTAAAGGATCTTAATGAGAATGGAATAATGTTATCAATTTCTGCTGTTCTCATTAAACTCCAAAAGCTATAATCTAGAGACCTCCTTGGTTTTTATGGCAGCCAGTATAAAAGAGATACAGCATATAAAAAGGAGGAACACAGTAAAATGAAACCAAAATGGAACATGGGGTGGGTTATTCATGCAAATATATGTATTATTTTTAATTTATGAAATCTTAATATACAAAACCTCACTCTAATTTATCTTCCCATTATATGTCACTGGTGCCCCATAGAAAGCCCACTGGAAGAATGCTGATATTTCCTCTCAGAATACCTTCTATATCTCCATTTCTCCATGTCTGCTCTCATTCTTCCTCTTCTACCTGAATGCTCTTCCCAGTTCTCTATATGAATACCTACTTACTTTTCAAAACCTAGTTCAGCTCTTATATCCTTTGTGGCAGTAACCCAGAGCCACCTCCTCATTGTCTGCAACCTTCCCTATCTTACTGGCCATGTTGCTTATTTGGCATTTAGTATATGGGACAATTACAACAAATTTAGGACAATATCCTTGTGTGTCTCATTGTCACAACGTGTATGTATGTATGTGTGTATCTATCCATGCATTAACTGAAGAAACATTACTAGAGTACATATTTCATATCAGGTATGGACACATCAGAATGAATGAAATCCTATGTATCATCTACTGGGGCCTGGGAATAAGCACAGTCAGATATAAATGCCACGATAGAAATGTGAACGAGACACATTGCGTACACAAAGGAGGGAGCAGTCTATATTCCCTGGGAAGAAGAGAAACCTAAAAGGTGAGCCTCCAGTGAGAAACACAGAGGTGTTTATTAGGTGGTAGAGAATGGAGAGAAGTAAGGAGGAAGAACAGTGATAGCATAAGGTCAACATAAGTAAAGATTATGGTGCAGACATGTTCATGGAAGTACAGGTAGTTTTGAGTAGAAAAATCTGTGGATTGTGAAATGGGACAGGAGTCAGCTGAACTGAGAATAGGGCTGGATGGGGGGCAAATCATGGAAGGCTCTGTGTAATATGGGGAGAAGCTTGGATTTAATCTGTGGGCAATGGGAGAGCAATGTACTTTCTATATAATAAAAAAACAGTGCAAGTTGTACTTTCTAAGATCACTTTGAAAACAGTTTGGAGGATGGATGGTAAAGAGGCATGACTGGAGGCAGAAAGAAGAGTTAGGGGAATGTTGTAATCGTTCAATGAAAGAAGGCCAGAATATGAGCGAATGGAGATGGAGATAGGAGAACAGCTATGAAAAATTATGAGAAAATAAAAATCGATCTGACTTTTGACTTCTTGGAGGTAGATATTATATCTTCTCCTACACAGCCTTAAGCATTTAGGAAGGTGTGTAGTTAATACTTGCTAAATAGAATTGAACTCTACAGTAGTATAAGAAAAGCCTTCAAGAAGGTTGAATTTTTATAATGTCCCTAGTAAATTAAAGGCAATTTTTGGTCTATAGCCGAGATTATATGTTTTATGAATTTTTGCTTGAGAACCTGAAAATTGAGAGAGTTTTTATGTGGACATCTTATTACAGTGCTCAGATTGTTTCAGTCTCAAACATTTCATAACTGGAATTCATTTCATTTTCCAAAATGACATATAACAGGGTTATTTTATGTTGAATATGTTTGTGTGAAGTTAATGGTTGACCCAGAATCATTCTAAACCAATAGATATGTATTAATTGTTCCTAGAAATTATAGGCTAACAGCACTCTGATTCTTCCTGGACCAGGTAACTAATTGAATGAGAATGAAACTTCCAGGTTAATAGAAAGATTGATCTTCTCACTTCAAAAATAAAAAATCCCTTGATACTGGTAGAATTAAAAAAGGCCAGGAGCCATTGTGACTTCCTCCCATTTTCCCTACTTTAAAGGTGACCCTTAACATGATTTTTGTACTAACTAGTTACCCTAGTACTAACTAGGTATCAAAGTATACCTTGATATTTCTCTTGGAAGAGCAAATAGCTTTGAGGCAAGGGTATAAATAATCCATTGCATACTGAATTTGAAACTCATGATTGAAAATACTTTTGGTTTCTTCTACTATGTCATAATGGATCCACTGGCTTTCTTTTTCCATTTGGGAAAAAGGTCTGGCCACTGAACTTATAACCTCAAGCATTGATGGAAGAGTGTAATAGAGTTTACAAATGGCACCAACTCTATAATGTCTTTTGCAATGTGACTTAACACATCTTTTGACCAAAAGATAGAATCTAGTTGTTCACCTAAAAATTGGTCTGGCCTTATGACTTATTTGGTCAATAGAGTGCCAGTGAAATGATAATGTTTCAGTTCTGAGCCTAGGTCTCAAAAGACCTATTGAACTTTTGTTCTCTTTTGGACCCCTTGCTCTGCATGAGGTCAAGCTCAGGCTAATCTGCTGATGATTACAGATCATCTGGAGGAGAGATAAATCATACCAGACAAAGCCATTTTAGATTAGTCAGACCCTAGCTGACATGCTAGCCGACCACAGTCTCATAAGCAATATAGACAATTTTGGCCCAGAACAGCAGTCACCCTGCTCACCCATTGATTGTGAACATAAAAAACGTTTATGATTGAATGCCACTGAGATTTTGTGGTTGTGTTGCACAGCATTATGATGGTGAGAGAGAACTGATTTGGTCAGGATGTACATATAGGGCAGAGATGAGATCAAATCTTTTATGGGTCAGGGATCAAGACTTCATCCAAGTCCCTTCAGTAAGTAGAATTAGTAAGTCAATCCCAAAGATAAAGATGCCTGATCCCCCAACTGAGTAGAAGATATTCAGATAAAAACAGTAAAGCAAGTGGCATATTTCCCTGCAGAGAAGTTATTCTGACAGTCCGAAACCATAGTGAAAGATATTAATGGGCTTCAGTTAAAGTTTCAGTTTTGCCATTTACTGGCAGTTGCAATTGCAGCTAATATTTATTAAGAATTTTCTATGTGCCAAGATAATCTTATTACATTCAATGCCCACAAAATTTCTTCTCTGCAGATACAATTATTATTCTCTCTTTTCTGGTGAGGAATAAAGGTTTAGAGAGGTTGAAAAATTTATTAAATCATGTAGCTACTAACAGGGAAAGTCAGGACGCAAACTCGGGCCTGAGCCTCCAAACCACCCTTTCATTAAGGTCTCTCTAAACTTCATTTTATTCATGTATGAAATGGAGTGATAATGCTTATTCTCAAGGTTTGGGGCAAAGATTACATAAGATAATGCGTGGAGGCATTCAATCATTAGTGCTGTTATAAATTTCATTATGATTTTATCCTCAAAGCTCCAGATGTACTTGGCAGGCTGCATTTTCTCTCTTGGAAACTTTGCAGCTGCCTTGATCCTTGTGGATTCTGGAAATCATTCTTTTCATTACAAAGAGCTTTTCATCATCTTTTTATTTGCAGAGAGTCCACTTGCACCCTGACCTATAATCTGGCAGACTGGTCAGGGGGTGAATCTTCCTCTTCCTTGTGCATTGAGACACAGATTCCCTGTTAAAAGGGAGATTAGTTATCTCCTCTGGCAATGGGAATTGCCAGGATTTATAAAGAAGATTTAGGAAAAAAACTGACACATGATAAAATGTGAAGACTGATACACTGAAAACAAGTCTCCTGTGGATACTGAAACATATTTTTCACCTGAGTATATTTGAACAAATGCTTTGCGGGCCTTTCTGTACTTGCAGCCAAGAGAGCCTTAAGCAAACTTTACTTAATTCGGTGGCTATAACCCTTGCTGGATATTAGAATTATGTGACCCACTTTCAAACAACGGATCCTGGGCCAGGATCCATAATTGTTAAAGGTGCACCTCTGGATTTGTCATTCTCATCTGGAATCTCTGGATTCTCTTATTGTCATCTTATAAAAAACCCAACAAAAACAAAGCAGCAATAACAACAACAAAAACCTCTCCAGATAATAAACATGGCCAATAACCTCTGACATAACTGAAGATGGAAAGCATGGAATGGATCACCCATTTACTTCTGATACACAAAAATCATGCAAGTAGGCCAGCTCTCTCCTAAGCTAAGCACCTCTGGTTGCCACCTGGAAGTGTTTTAAGATGCTTCAGGTAAGAGCTGCCAAAGGATGGATGCTGCTTAATTGGACCTGATTTTGCTCACTTGGCCCCTCAGCTGAGCCCTTGGAAGCAGAAAAACAGGGGATGGCAATTGAGGAGACGCAAGTCACCAGCAATGCTAAAGTGCATTCTCCTGGCATCATCTGAAGACAAATGATGATGAGAAATCATAGGACAAATTATTCAAGGATCGGCCAGCATTAGAATGGCTTAACTCAACCTGAATATTACGCCTAGACTTAAAGCCACGTTCTTGCTGAGCCACTTCTTACTGACTTATAGATTGTAGTTGCAAAGGCAGTAATTAAACTCTTCTTGCAAAGCCAGCTCTAAGTACTCTCCTAATTAAAAAATGCCTACTGCGCCAGGTTCAGAAGTAAATCATTTCTGGTTCTATGTCTCGCTATCATGTATCTTGGTCTGAGAAGCTTCTGCTCATCCTATGAGACCTGTTTCCTTAAATAATGCTTTTGTGTGTGTGTGTGTGTGTGTGTGTGTGTGTGTGGCATTTGCACTACCACCTTATGTTCCTACCCACCCCAGACTCTCTGAAGTGCTTGGCTCTATAATTTGTTCAGCATTTCATTGAATTTGAACCCCTCCGCAGCTCTACCTGAGTCTTTAAAACAATCTCAGTGTAAATATTATTACCATATAATATGTAACACTTATTTGATGCTTACTGTATGTCAGGCATTGCTCGCATGAATCTTACAAAGAGTCTTTGCTGTAGGTGTAATGAGAGGTGAAGTGGCTGAGCCAAGAGGGTTGTCTGGCCTAAAGCTTTCCTGTGATTTTCCATTGCCTTCCGGTTTATGTTTCATACTCTTCACACGGTCGCTCAGATCTTTCCTATGACCTGTTAATTCTCCTCCAGTTTCTCATTCATCATTCAAGCTTCTTACTAGGGGCGTTGTTTCTCCTCCGTCCCCTCTTTCAGGGTTTCACGTAGTTTTCCTCTGCCATAAACTCCTAGTCCATTCCTGATCCTCACCTGCTTGGCTAAATCATTCTTACCATTCAAATCTCAAATTAAAATCCTTCCCCAGAGAGGACATCCTGAAGCCCACCTTAGTGTTTTTTCAAGTGTTTTTTTTTTTTTCAGATCATCTGTGCTGTATCACTTGGGAGTATATATTAAAATGTAGCTTTCAGAGCTTTCCTCCAGACCTACTGAATGGGAAGGTAGGGGCCAGGCATCTACATTCTGAGCAAAAATCCCTGATGATTCATATGAACTATCAAGTTGGAGAGTTACTTTCATAGAGCAAGTTAATTTCCTTGATTATTGGTTATCATAGTACCCTGCCCTCTACTTTCAAAATAACCATCACTTTTAGTATGTTTATCATTTATGTTCCTCATTAGAGTATAAAATCTATGAGGTTAAGGGACATATATATGCATTGTTCATTGCTCTGTATCTAGCATCTCTTCCTTCAGTTGGCCTATAATTTTGCTAATTAAATAGAACTGTTTTATTTTTTCTTTCAATAAATTTTGTGAAGTACCTACCTACCACTATTCACAAACAAAGTAAATTTTTAGAATTCAAGGTTGGATAATATGTGGTTGTTGGCCTCAGAGAATTTGCATTCTTATGGAGGAAATTGGTAAGAAAATATTTGATTTTACTGTAGTATTGTAAGAGTAAATAGTTTTCTCTCTCTCATATCATTATAGCTAGCAAATGTTATGATGGAGATAATAATATAAGAAAGAGAAAATCTAATTCAGTCTAGAAGGAATAATTTGAGAAGGCTTCCTAGAGAAGGTGACACATAGTTTTAGTTTTTTAAAAGTAGACACCTGAAGAAGAGGTATAGAGAGGTATTTTAAGCAGAGAAATATGAAACAGCATAGTGTGCATTTCAGTACCTGGGAGTAGTTTGGTATAGCTCAGTGTAGGATATCAGTCAGGGACTACAAGAATCAGGTAAGTCTAAGGACTTTGAATTTTATTATGAAAGCCAATGGGACATAGTGAATAGAAAAATATGTGACTAGCTTGCATCCATAGAAGTTTGCAATAAAAGTCAGATTTCTATTTTATATCTCTATTATTATGAAATAAATTTTGGTTCTGATTGATTAAATGGAACTAATAAATGATGCACTTATTTATGCATGTGTACATTTATACATTCATTCAACACATAGTTTTGAACACATACTACATGCTAGTCACATTCTCATATTTTATTTAATACAATGTTCCTGTTAATTAGGTGGCATTTTTTCCATTTTTATATTGGGGCTCAATGAGGTTTAATTACTTGCTTAAGGCAACAGAAATCTTTAGTAACAGAACAGGCATTCTGACCCAGACCTCCTTGCAAGTTTTGCTCTTTTCCTTTGGCAATACTTAGAATTCACTTATTCAGTCTTTGAGTATTTATTGACACCTATTATGTTCCAGGTAATATTCTAGGGGCTCACTATTGCACTGGATAGAAGAGAAAATAATTCTACTCTTTTGACATTTCAATGCTACTGAGTATCTAAACCTCTTGGTAGAGAACTGATTCCTATTCACACGCTATCTTTCCTCAAGTGCAGAGCTGATGGAGTCTTGGTGGTAGCAAGTAGTACAGGATAGTCCATTCTCCTACATCCAGCATGTTTCTCCAAGGACAGTCTTTTTGTTTTTTGTTTATTTGAATATTATTGAAAATATTACAGATGTCCCCTTTTTACCCCCATTGATCCCCTCTACCCCACATCCACCCCACCCCCAGGCCTTCCCCAAACTAGTGTCTGTGTCCATGGGTTATTCTTATAAACATGTAAGTTCTTTGGTTAATCTCTCCCCGCCCACTCCCCCCTCCCCACCTTCCCTCTGAGATCCCTCAGTCTGTTCCATGTTTCTATGTCTCTGGTTCCACTTTGTTCATCAGTTTATTTTGTTTATTATATTCCACATATAAGTGAGATCATGTGGTACTTGTCTTTCTTTGACTGGCTTATTTCATTTAGCATAATACTTTCTAGTTCCCTCCACGCCGTGCCAAAGGATAAAAGATCCTTCTTTTTTACAGCTGCATAGTATTCCATGGTGTAAATGTCCCACAGCTTTTTTCCCACTCATCTACTGATGGGCACTTGGGCTGTTTCCATATCTTAGCTATTGTAAATTGCGCTGCTATGAACTTAGGGGTGCATAAATTCTTTGTGATCAGTGTTTCAGGTTTCTTAGGATATATTCCTAGAAGTGGGATCACTGGGACAAATGGCAGGTCAATTTTTAATCTTTTGAGGAAACTCCACACTGCTTTCCATAGTGGCTGCACCAGTCTGCATTCCCACCAGCAGTATACTAGTATGCTCCTTTCTCTACACCCTCGCCAGCACTTGTCTTGAAAGGTAGATAGAGGTTAGATAGAGGTTCAGCCTTGGCAGAAAGAGGTTAGAAGGAAGGGCAAGGCTTGACTTTGGTGTGAAGATAATAGAGAGAAGAAGGTTATGTAATGGTAGTAAAATCTGTAAACAACTAAATAGTTATTGTTAAAGCAAAGTGTCTTCTCATTTGGTAGAAAAATCTTTAAAGAGCCCAAAAGGAAAGGGCCTGAAACATAAATCTTTGCTAGAGCATTGCTGGCAGATCACCAATCATTTCAGGGAGAGTTGAGCTTCAATATCTGTAAGAACAACCAACATTCCAGTTGCAAAATGTCCACAGTGAGTTTTTAACATGATTAGTACTTCTCCTTTGTGAAGAAGACACCTCCCCAGCCTCAGTTTACTCACTATATAATGGGATAAATCCCCAACCAGTGTTCCAACGTCTTTGAATTGTAAGGATCAATTAAGATAATGCATATGAAAATGTTTTGGGGTGCTTTTGAAGACAGGTAAGAGATAGAAAAGAAGGACTAGTGATTGCTTTACTTAGTTTAAATAAGTATAGGTGGAAATTGACCCAAATCCTCAGAAAGGACTGAAACCAGGTTGGCTCTATGTCTTGATAGTATGAATTTGTAGTCCTTCCTCCTAGATTGTTTTAATTAAAGTGGCTTAACTGCTAACACCTGTCAGTCTCTGTGACTCTCTCTTCTAAGTTCTAAATTCAGGGGAGCCAGAGTATAATTAGTTCCATTGGAAACTGAATGCTGCCCTGGTTTCATCCACCATAGCCCGAGTCACAGGGTGGTGGACTTGAGCATGGTGCTAGGAGCTAACATTTTTGAATAGAGGGAATCAGACACAGTCCCAAGAATGCCCACTATCATGGAAAGCAGGAAATTTCCTATTATATAGGACAGTGGCTTTAGGAAGGGAGCCGGGACGTGGAGACCACTTCTTCCATCAGCTGTCATACCTGATGACGGGAGCTCCTTTAAAGTTTTTGCTTTCACAGCAGAGATTCTTAACATGCAATCTACAGAGTTAATGGTCAGCATAGAGATGCATTTTTAATCAAACATCTCTCTATAAACTTGTATTAATAGTACTTGCCAAGGGGAGATGAAGAGAGGAAGCACAGAAGTTGTCTGCTCAGCACAACAGATTATCTCAAATATGCTGAAAAGAATAACAAGAAAAGGGGAGTTAATGAACCGTCACAATATACAAATCATGACAATTTCAAAATACAGATTTTGTTTATCTTTGAGATTGCAGTTTCCAAGAGGTCTTGTGTCCTGCTGTTAAGAAGGGAAACGTGCTCGTGAGATGGTGTAGTAGTTAGCAGTGCTGGCTCTGGAAGCAGGACTCTACTCAAGTTTGGTTGCTTTAACATATTGAATGTGTGCCCTTTGTCAAGTGTCTTACTACTGGAGGCTCACAATGCCATTTGTGTAGTGAGGTTTATACTACTGGGCAGTGGGGTCATGAAAATGAAATAAAATGATGTGGAGTGTTTAGCATAATGCCAGGCATTTAGTAAAGGCTTAATAAATGGAAACCATTATTTTTGTTAGTATCGTTACCTTTAATTTTTTTGTAATGCTTGATTTTTAAGGTACAAAATAATGAATTCTCTGATAGAAGTCAAAATTTGTTGTAACAGTTTTTTGAATAATATTAACAAATAAAATAAATGAGCTACATTTCCACGTATTAACATAGGTGAACCTTCAAAACCTAATGTTGAGTGGAAAAGCAAGTTTCAAAAGGTATATTCAGAATGATATAATTTCTATAAAATTTAAAAACAAATACATACTGTGTAATTCTTATGAATGTGTTTTGCATTAGACATTGTTCTTTGCTTATCCAAGATATATTTTCTCATTGGGAAGTAAAGTTTTGATTTTGCATAATGGTGGTATTGCCATTTCTTCACTTTTTTCAAAATTACAAACAGCTCTATAATTATGTTTTTTATATGTGTCTCCTTCTGAAAAATGTGTGAATGTTTCTTTAGGGTAAATTTCTAGAAGTGGCAGTGGTGGCTCACACATTACATTCTTCAAGTTTTTTGGAAATTTCCAAATGACTTTCCAAATTACACTCCCATCAGAAGTGTATGAGTTCTTGCTTTCCATCATTGTTCTCAACATTGCTGTTAACAAACCCATTAATTCTGGCCAAAGAAATGGGTGTGAAGTAGTATCACTGCGTTTTAAAACATTTTAATATTTTCCTTAAAAATATTAAGCACAAATCCACTTACAATTTTCAAAGATTCATTAATATCTAATAATGATTTAAGCATTCATTACATGTTTCTGGCATTTTACAATGAAAATTATTATCTTTTGTTACTAGTTTGACACTGTAATATTTTACATCTTTCATTTTTTTAAAGATTATTTTGTAGTGAAGTTTTAAATTCACAGTAAAATTGAAAGAAAGGGAAATATTTCCCATTCACATCCTCCACCTACACATGCATAGCCTCCCTCATTATAAACATTCCCACCAGCATGGTACATTTGCTATAATTAATTAACCCACACTGACACATCATTATCACCTAAGTTTCAAAGATTGCATTAGGGTTCACTGTTGGTGTTGTACATTCTTTGGGTTTGGACAAATGTATGACATGTTTCCATCACTTCAGTATTACACAAAGTATTTTCACTGCCCTAAAAATCCTCGGCTTTATTCATCCCTTTCTCCACCCCAGCCCTTGGGAACCACTGATCTTTTTTCTGTCTCCCTAATTTTCCCTTTCCCACTTGGCACTTCTGGTAATCCCAGCTACTTGGGAGGCTGAGGCAGGAGGCTTGCATGAGTCTAGGAGTTCAGGGCTGTGCAGGGCTGTGCTGACCAGGTGTCCACAGTATGTTCTCCATCAATGTGGTGACCCCTGGGCCAGGGGTCCACTAGGTTGCCTAAGGAGGACTGAACTGCTATGGTTGGAAACATAGCAGGTTAAAACTCTCATGCTAATTTTAAAAAATTTTGAGTTTTCCTGTCTATTGGTCAGATAGAATACGCTTTTATACTTTGGCAAATTAAGCTTTCCTTTTTATTAACATATCCAATCATATCCTTTATCTTTCTATTATTTTTATTTTATACAGATTTAAGAACTTTCAGTATATTCCAGAGACTATTTACTTATGATTTTTAACATTTTAAATATCTTCTTCTTATCTGCTTGAGTTTTAATATTTTTATGATATTTTATACAGATAGTTTTGAATTCTAAAGTAGTCAAAAATATACCTTTTTTAGGGATTATAATTTTTGTATCTTTATTAAAGACCGAAATTTAGATCTTAACTCTAGATCTAAATTTTCTTCTAAAGATTTAAATAAGTTGCATTTAAAATTTAGGTTCTTAACTGGCCTGGGATTTATTTTTGTTGTGGCAAAAGGTAGAAAACATAACAGTTTTTGTACACATGAATAATCGCTGGTTCCAACACCATTTATCATGTGTTACCTCTCCTGTTTTGTGTTCTATTTGTCTGTCCCTGGCCCAGAAGCACACTGACGTAATTACTATGGCTGCATAACAACTCCTGATAGCTGGGAAGGCAAGCGACCCACATTAATCTTCTTTAGGGGAGCTTTGGCTGTAATCGATCATTTACTCTTCTATGAGAATTTTAGAATCCCTTTGTCAATTCCATGAGGAACTATACAGACATGTTGATTTTAATTCTTTTGAATTTATAGATTAATTTGTTGAGAATCAATATGTCTTCGTGATTGTGCATTTTTCAGTCTCTCTATAGACAGCACATCTCTCTAGTTATTCAGATTTTAATTTATGTCTTTAAGTAAAGTTTATATATGTATGTTTACAAAGGTCTTCTATCTTTTATGAGATGCTAGGTATTTTGCAGTTTCATTGCTACAGTGAGTAATATTTCAAAGTTACACATTTCTAATTGTTGATGTACATAAATGCTATTGATTTCTGTGCACTGAATTTATATTCTTACTGACCTCTCTTCTTAATTTAATAATTTGTGTATTTAGATATTTTATGCCAACATTTGTGGCCTGGAATAAATGTTAGTTTTATTTCTTCCTTTACACATGTATATTTTCCTCATTTTTTCTTGTGGTGCTCTATTGGTCAGCACCTCAAGTATAACAGTAATGTAGGTAGTTGACATCTTTTTGTGGCTCCTGACACAAAAGTGAAGA
The DNA here is from genome assembly GCF_964146895.1 of Miniopterus schreibersii. Classification (NCBI taxonomy): domain Eukaryota; kingdom Metazoa; phylum Chordata; class Mammalia; order Chiroptera; family Miniopteridae; genus Miniopterus; species Miniopterus schreibersii. Next base: position 58,372,100 of record NC_138112.1, read on the forward strand.
CTACTGAAGATGTCATTAGTTCCTTGTGAGGTAGCTCTGCTGTACTGGTTAACTACATGTTTACTATTCCTTCTTGGTGGACCCAACCACTCAGGGTGAAGGTAGGGGCAAATTAAACACCACACCTTCTACATTTCCCTGAACCCCAACTCAGAGCCTCAGGAAAGAACACTTCTTTTCCAGTCCAGGACTTCAGACTTCAGAAGGTCTCCATGAATGCTAAAGAAGACCCGATATCAGATGGATAGATGCCTACATGATATGACTAAACACCAGTTCACAAAAGCTGGTGGAAGAGCAGTACCTGAAAATGCATCAGGAATTGCAAACTCATACCCAGGTCCCCTTCTTGGTGCCATTCGTTGCTTTCAGCAATCACTGTGACGCTGTGATTAGCACAGCCTAGTCAGAGATCATCCCTGGACTGAAGTTAGTGCCACAGGGACTGCAAAGGAGAGAGGTGTGGTTTTCTCAAAGCAAAAGGTCCACTTTAGATGCTCTGCTTTCGGCACCCCTCACCCTTCTCCTGACATACCTGTGTTAGGGCTGCGAAGCTGCCTCTGTCAGGAAACTATGAGGTGTATCTGTCATCTGCCTTCTCATCTACCCTTTCTCCAATTTGACATCCCTGGCAATGCAGAATGACATTTTAGGCCTCTATTGTCTTCTATATTCTAAGATTGTAATACTACAAACATAAAACCTCCTTTATACTGGATTCTGTTTGACTTTTATGTGCATCATTTTTCATGGAATATATCATCTATTTGATTTTCATTCCATACACCCTTCTCATTTTTGAAACCCTAGCAACAATGGAATCAAACTTGCAGGATCTACTTGGTACCTAATCTAAATTTATATATGATAACGGCAGAAGGATTCAATTCAAGGTTGGATTTTAAGTCATTTGAAATAAAACAGTTTCTGATAAAGTTCCTAGTATTTTTTGTTTATGCCACTGATTGTTATATTTTTATCAGTTCCAGGGGATCATACAGTAGACCTTTGACTAATTGGAAGCCAACTAACCAGACCGTTTAATTACTGAGTTCTACTTTGAAAAATAATAAGAAAACAAACTGTTATAAGAAATTTGGTTTACAAAGGATATCTAGGGGAATACCTTAGATAGAACAGAGAAAAACTAACATTCTATGTTTTATATGTCCAAAATTGCATTTCTAGACCACAGAACATAAAGATAGAGTGACATGTCTGTATCCAAGAATAATTAGGCTTATCATCATCAGTATTATTATATTCTTGTACTAAGACTGGGAAATTAGATAATTTTGGGAAAAAAATTGCAGTGTCAATTGTAAAATGAACAAACAAACAAGTCTTAAACACTTTAGTGAGTGAGGACTGCCTTAGCCAGGGAATTCAATGAACCAGTACCAGTGCCCTCATATATGCTGGTTTATAGCAGTTTTACTGTATTCTGAAAGTTGTGCTTGCAACAAAATGTGTGAAAGTAAACTAGGGGTGAAGTTGCCATTATGTTTACTCACTGGAATTTAAATGTGTGTCCCAGTGTTCCGGCGATCGCTGGATTCTCACGGTGATTTTTACAGCTCTGGAAGTTCTGAATCATTATTATCTTGGGGGAAAATCAAGTATTAATATTTTTAAAATTCTGTATTCAGTCTATTTCAGTGCCAATGTGTCAAACTCCTTTTCCATGTGAAACCTCTGTCAGAATCCCTGTTTTGATAGCTCACTCATTTAAATCTTAATCCTTGGGGTTTGATCTGTGCCTTTGAGCACAGAAAGGATTTTTATTTTACTTTATTAGTCCAAAAAGAAATTCAGAATGAAAGTAGTGCTTTGGGGGAGTCTGTACAAAATCCCCACCAGTGAATTTAAATATCTGAAGGCCTTTTGTTCATGTGATGGGGCACATTTCAAAGGCAGGCTATTTTGAGTCTGCCTTTAAGTAGCATTTATTAATCAAAATCTTTCAAATAGAATATAATGGCCCCAAAGTCGTAATTCTATGTTCTTTAGGCAAATTTGTACTTTGAATTTAACCAAAAGGTATATCTAACAAGCAACTTTCTATATTTAAAAACTTTTCTTTCATTCATTGTGTAATTGGCTCTTTTATTCTGTCTTTTTAATCCTGACATTTCTCTTTGCCATGTTATATTAAATTAGGCCACAAGTTCCAAAGTCTTCATCAACATGAGTATTATCTTGCCACTAAACTAGATTTCTGTTTCCTGGTACTGAGCTTAAATTTTATGAAGAATCGAAGTTTTCTCACTTAGATCCTCTTTAGCCTTTTTGCTAGGTCCCCATGTTCAACCAACCATAGAAACTTCAAAGAGTGGAATTGTTTACAGAGATGAAAACTAAGGGATGGAAAGCACATTTCATGGCCTCTAAGCATTTCATATATTCTTAGGTCACCTTAACCTGATTAGCAGAAACAGATAAAATAAAAACTTGAAGTTTCTTCTATGCCCCAAACTACATTCTTGTCAGCATGGGAAGGAAAGGTAAATTTAAATTTTGGGATTGTTGGTTCATATACATTTTTAATCAGGAGACTGCCTTGGACTGCAAAGTTCTCTCCTGTACAAAGAATTATGTTTTTTCTATTCCCATATGTTTACAAAAAAAGTTTATCTGGAAGAAATTTTGTAGTCAAATAATTTGATTTTGTAATATCTTCAACACATCTCTGAAACAAATCACAATGAGATGTGTGGTGAGAAATAGAAGTACTTTGTTCTTTGTGTTTCCTTAAGGGGCTTCAAGGGCCCATGGCAGATCCTTGGGTAAATGCTTTATGCAAAGAACCATATGTAGACAGGTGGCAGATTATTAATATAATCCCTTGGAAATAACCAAGTCTGAGCACAGTCAGTGCTTTCCACGTCAGCAAGATGATAGCTGTGTTTATGCGGTCTGTGTCAGTCTGTGTCAGTCTGTGCCAGTCTGTGTCAGCCCGTGTCAGTGTCAGCCTTCTCCTGACCCTTTTCCATTATTTCTACCTTCAGGTGTCTGAGGCTATGCCTCTCTCTCTCATATGATATAATATAATACATACATGTGTGTATACATATATGTTTGTGTGCATATGTAATTTTATATATACACATTTGCACTGTATTTTCAATCTCTGGTTGGGAGTCTGTGTATGCTCAGGGTGGATAAATTATACATGGATTTTCAACTGCAAGGTGGGTTTGTGCCTCTAAGCCCCATGGTTTTTTAAGGTTCAACTGTGTGTGTGTGTGTGTGTGTGTGTGTGTGTGTAGAAAAGATATGCTGCCATCTAGATACTTAAAACATTAAAAATCTCTTCAGAATTTTCATCCCTGTTGAGCCTCCCCATAACAACTGCAACCTGTTTTCAGGGTTCTGCACGTAATAGTCCCAGGGTTTTCAGCAGACGCTCCTCAGCACCTGGTGTTTGCAGGTAGTTCCATGACAGGGTTCTGACAAGAACAACGTAATCTCAGTTTACTCTATGTTGCATAACATTTTCTCTGAAATAGCAGATACTAACGTTTCTTGGACTTGGTTATTTCAAGGAGCAGGGACACCCACCTATCAAATCAGCAGGTGCTGCTGCAGTGGCGGCCTCACAGTCTATTTCCATCTCTGAGAGGTGCGACCTGTGGCCAACACCTGGAACTCATGGACTTCGTCACTGACTAGAGGGGCAGTGGTGCCCAGGTGACCCTGAGTTATAATCACCAGCTCCTTAAACTATAGGACAGATTGCAGCTGTATTAGCCACAGCTGGATTCGTGGAGATGGAGCCTGGAGAAGGTGAAGGGAGGGTGGCTGCCTGTTATATTTCAGAGTGTGTGGAACTCAGGGGTCCCTGAGTGACAACGATAACACTGCCTGGCCTGGGGGCATTTTTCTGTCTTTTGATTCTCTCTTCATTTTCATATGTCTCCAAGTAGTTGTTATGCATTTATTTCACCCAGCAGAGAACAGTCAGGACAAACACTTTTCTGACAATAGTTTTAAATTGTAGGACCCTTGGCTAACATGGTTCACACCATTCTAAGTTTTAAAAAAGGATCACCTGATAATATTCTCCTTCTAGGATTTAAAAAAAAAATTTAATATATCTTTATTGATTTCAGAGAGAGGAAGGTAGAGGGAGAGAGAGAGATAGAAACATCAATGATGAGAGAGTCATTGATCAGCTGCCTCCTGCACACCCTCGACTGGGGATCGAGCCCGCAACCCGGGCATGTGCCCTGACCGGGAATCGAACCCCGATCGCCTGGATCCTAGGTCGATGCTCAACCACTGAGCCACACCCGGCCAGGTTAGGATTTTAATTTTAGAAGAATCTCTTTATTTCAGGTGCAAAGGAAAAGACAGGAAGCTGTGTTTTCCAAGATGTTGGACACCTCCCATTTTTTTACATGACCATAATTGCCATTTTTATATATAAGGTGTGATAATATGCCATTGACACTGTCTGCATTAACTAGAGTAGGTTCCAAGACACAGCAGGGCTGATGAGAGAATACCCAGTTCCTAAATGCACAAGGTAGATGGCATTTGCAAGTTACTTTTGAAAGCGTTTGTGGTCTGTTAAGCATTTGAAAAGCCAGGAAAGGCAAGTGGAAGGTGAGGCAGTAAGTACTGGAATCAGGCAGCGATATTGCCAGTGAACAAGCAATGACACCCACATCCTGTCCAGTAAATACGCAGAGATTACACGGGGCCCATATTTGAGACCTGGAGACTTCGTGTTTCAGTTAATTAGTGGCTTCTTTGATGGGAAATACAGCACAGAGTGTCACACCAGCTTAAATGATGCAGGGTTTAAGAGCACTGTTTCTAGATGTTTAAAGAGTATAAACTTCCAGCTCGAAGATGAATAAGTTCTGGGTAGCTAATGGACAGCATGGTGATTATAGTTAATAATACCATGTTATGTACTTGAAACTTGCTAAGAAAGTAGACCTTAAGTGTTCTCACCACACAAAAGAAATGGTAATTATGGGACGTGATGCAAGTGTTAGCTAACACTCTGGTGGTAATCATTTTGCAATATATGTCTTTTAAATCAACAAGTTGTACACCTTATACTTACACAATGCTGTATGTCAATTCTATCTTAATAAAACTGGGAAAAATAAAGACCATAGTTTCTAGTGTAAGAATCCATCAGTTGGAATCCCTGCTCTGACATTTTTTTATATAATTTTATGCAAATTACCCTCTCTCTGTTTCCTTGACTTCAGTGGTAAAACTCAGATAATAATGATACCTTTCTCCTATGACTATGTGAGGATATGCTCGGATAATGCATATGAAAGACCTGACCAGATAACACACACACACACACACACACACACACACACACACACACACACGCATAAGACACACCCACAGTCAAATATATACATATATATATATATATATTCAATAAGTTTGGCTGTATTTTAAATATTCAGAATGCCATGTCAAACATTATAGCCCATCAAAATTAATAATTAGTGCAGCTGACATGAAAAGTCTCAGAAATATTATTATTTCTACTCTTTACAGCTTACTAACTGTGCTCTTTGACGTTGCTGTAGAAAAATTTAAAACCAGGACCCTTGAGGAAGGGCTCAGAGCAGTGCAATTCTTTTACCTAATAAAGAAGAAGTTGAATATCCTTTGAACTACAGGCCTGCTTGGGCTGTTTACCAGGTTTAGGGTTGACAAAAACCCTCATGTGTCATGTACCCTGATCTCCACAGCCTTTCCCTGCTGTGTCTTACACAGCTGTACAGGGATAAAATAGAATAAAAAAAGAGCTTGGTTAACCCTAAAACTGTAATACAAGTAGCAGCCGCTATTATTTTATTACTAAAGATTATCTGCATAAATAAACACAGTCATGGAATCTGTTGGTTAGAGGGATTTGGAAGTTCATCAATTCAACCATCCTTCCAAAGCTCGAATCCCCTCTGCAACTTGAATCCCTTTCCCAAGTGGTCCTTTGCCTATTAATAGAATTGGTTCAACAATTGTGATTTTAGCACCTGCCCTGTTCTAATTACCTGGGGTCCTACATTTAAATAACAATTGTATATTATTTGGCCATAAAAAAGAATAAAATCTTACTATTTGTGAAAGCATGGATGGACCTTGAGGGTATTATGCTAAGTCAGACAGAGAAAGACAAATATATGATCTAACTTATATGTGGAGGCTAAAGAACAAAATAAATGAACAAATAAAACAGAAACAAACTCATAGATACGGAGATCAGACTGATGATTGCCAGAGGCAAGGGGGTTTTCGGAACTCGGTGAAAAAAATGAAAGGATTAAGAAGCACAAACTGGTAGTTACAAAATAGTCACAGGGATGTAAAGTAAGCATAGGAAATATACTCAGTAATATTGTAATAACTATGTATGGTGCCAGGTGGGTACTTGAAATATTGGGGGAACACTTTGCGAAGTATATGATTGTCCAACCACCATGTTGTACACCTGAAGCTAATACAAAATAATAAAGAATATAAACTGTAATTGAACAATAAAATTAAAAAGTATTGTCAAGGAAAAAAAACAAAAACCAACTCTAGCATTTTTATGACTTGGAGCAGGTTAAATTCCTTGTCTTTAATTTTGATTTCTAAAATGGGTAAAATAATACCTATTTCACAGTTTTATTAGGGAAATTAAATTGCCCAATGTTTTAAAAATGCTTATCACAGTGCTAGGAACACAGAATGTCTTAAATAAGTTGTAGCTGTTTTCATTACACAGTCACATAAAAAGTAAAGTAAAGATAAATCACTTGGAAATAGAGCAAAACTTTCCTCACCTAACATCTTCAGCTTTGTAGTTTGGATTTTGTGTTAAAAGCCTTCAAACAAGGGTTATCTTTCTCTCAACTCCAGGCATAAATAAGATTATCAGCTCTACACAGATGCCCTGAAAGTGAAGATAAAAAAATCATGCACGTATCATTTCCTGAAAACAGAAGAACTTTAGACATGTTTAACTCATGAGTACAACCTGACAATTGAGTAGAAAAACAAATCTATGTTTTCCATTCAGTATTTCATATTTTCACTGTATCAGCTAATTTGATCAATTATTTTTGGCAGTGATTAGAGCAATTATGTATCAGCTTCTACTACATATTTCTGTAGGAAAGTTAAATTAAGCAAAGGTACCACAATACAATACTGAGTCTGCACTTCTGATTGAGCTTCATGTTGCAGAATCAATAGATCAAGGGGAACAAAGAAGAAGAGAAAATGCCACTGAGCTCACTTCTGCTCACCCAGGCCTGTGAAGACAACCACCTTGGGCACTGGGGTATGTCAGCAGTATTTTGGCAGGAATTTCAGTTCACAGTTACCTCAAGACTGAATCTGTTCTGAATATGACCCTTGTGTCCAAAAGTAAAGGTCACAAGTCATTTACTCCTCCTGGCATAGAACCACCCGGTAGAAGGGGAAAGGGACCTTGGAACCCTGTCTTCTTAACATGTAAAGCCACCTGTGCCTTTGCAAATAGCTGAAGCATTTTCGGATGGCAGATGGAAATTTTCTAAAAGAAACGTGGAAATTTTTATTAAAGGCAGCCTCTGTAGTCTTAAACAAAAACCTCCATTTGTTTGGAAGAAAGGGGCACCTTCTCCTTCGGTTCATTTGGCATCAAATTAAATCCATATTCACATGCTGTGAGCCTGGGATAGAGCCATCTATTAAATTGACTGGAAAACTTGGCAGCTCCCTAGTTTAGCACATTGTGGTGAGGAAGGTTGCCTTCTCTATGGAATAACTTGAGTAGAGCCCTTTAAAAACCCTGTTTAAAAAGATGGAAACAATCCAGTCAACCATAGTAGTGTGGATGAGCATTCTGCTTTACTCCCTTGGTGAAATGCAATGTGTTCATTTAAAACAATGTTGAAATTGTATATTCATGCTCATTATATTAAGGCTAAGGATCAGGGTACAGAGGTGTGTAAAAGTATGAATTTAACTAAATAAAAAGTCAAACAAACATTCAAAAGTTTGCATTAAAAAAAGAAGGGTGTATACCAAAATACTACCCATTTTAATAATGAGCTATGGGACTTTTAATTCTTTCCTCTACTCTTATGAATTTTGCCAACTTTCTATCATGTACCTAGAGTTTCTAAGAGGAAAAAAATTCTTTAAAAAAATTTTGTTTTGACAGATGTTAATTGAATGCACATGGGCGTCAGCCAGGCTCTGTGCTGAGGAAAAGAGAGGCGTGGGATACAGATTCTGTCCAGGAGGGCCTCACAGTCTGGAAGAGAAGGGGACAGTTAAATAATAAAAATACTGTGAATGGGATGTATTAATGAAGCACAGGACACAGCCAATGCAAAGGTCCACAGGCAGGAACATTCCTAGCATGGCTGGATGGAGTGAGGAGATGGCGTTGGACTAGGAGGTGGGTGGAGGGGATTAGAGTCATAAATAGACTTATTGACACAGCTGATTGTTCCTTCCTTCTTGAAACACTGTCTTCACTTGGATTCCAGGATGGGTTTCTTCTTAGTATCCTTTGCTGGTTCATCATTCATGTCTCAGACCTGTTAGCACTAACGTGCCCTGAGGGCTCACTCCCCAAATGATCTCATCCAGTCTCATGGTTTTAAATAGGTGATGATCCTCAAATTTCTGCAGCTCCTGCAAATCAAGGGATGTCTGTCCAACTGGCTGTTTGATATATATTCACTTAGATTTCTAAAAGGCATCTCAGACTTAGCATATCTAGGAACAAATCTCCCAGCCCTTTTTTCTATTCAGTTTCTCCCCCGATCTTCCTGTTGCTATATGTCAGCTCCATTGTGATTTATTTTTGATGCATCAGCTTGACTAGGTTACAGTCCCCATGATTCAATCAAATTTAAATACTAGTGTAGGTGTTGCTATGAAGGTATTTTCTAGAAGTAAAGTCCATAAAATAAAGTTGAAGTTAAGTAAGAGAGGCTATACTAGATAAACTGGTGAGCCTGATCCAATCAGTTGGCTGACCTTGAAAGCAGAGTTGAGGCTTCCTTGATAAAGAAGAAATTCCGCCTATGGATAGCAAATTCAGGCCCTGCCTGACAGTTCCAGCCTGACCTTCTCAATGGCCCACCCTATGGATTTCAGACTTGCTTACCTAGCCCCCGGTTGAGTGTAAGCCATTTTTTTTCCCAAGGGAGAGGGAATTTTGCCCAGGCAGATTGGGCAAAATATGTTTGAAATATTTGTATCCCATGCAAATTTTCACCAGTGGGTTAAATTAGTAAAGGGTAATGAGTGGGGTGGATGGGATGATTGGTCTGTGGATATTAGTCGCTCTCTTTCCTGACTCCTGTCATTTTTTAATGGGCTTAAGAACAAAGTGGCCAAGGTGGCTTGGATAGAGGTTATGCATGGGCTCAGCAACATAGGTTTCCACCTACCAAGGTGAATAGCTACATTTATTGTGAAGTTATCCTACTTTCCAGCAGTAGATACCAGCTCTAAGTCCTGAATATGACAGTGTTTTCTGGGTAGATTGACCAGCTGACTGGTGGCAGATTGATTACATTAGGCCCCTTCTATCCTGTCTGAAGCAGACACTTACTCTGGGTATGGCTCTGTCTTCCCCGCACACTTCTGCCAAAACAGATGAAGATTCATTACATACATTCAAAATAAGATAGACTCACCTCCAAAATGTGTAATATTACATAAGTCATTTTAAGGAACTGCCAGAGTTGCAGAAGATGGTAAAAAGTTTACATACATCAGAACAAAAGTATTCAGGGAGGCTTTATAAAGAAATGTGATTTGAGCTGAGTCTTCAAGATCAGGTAGTCCCATTTGGAAAGCCAGAGAAGAGGAATCTGATCATTTCACACCAGTAGCATGGCATAAATGACAGTTGGAGTGGAGAATTCATTTGGGGAGTGGGAAATAGAGCTCTTGGCCCATTTATAGAATGCCTGCACCAGTCTTGGGAGTTTAGATTTTATCCTGTAAGAAATAGGAAGTTAGCGATAGCTTGTGAGCTGAGAACTGACTGGATCAAATGAAATTTTAGAACGTATTATTTACAGGATATATTGGGGAAGAAATCATTTCCAAGTACAGAGACCAAGCACTCTGCTATTATACTAGTCCAGATGTAAGGGAATGAGTTCTAATACAGTAATGAGAAGGTGGAATTAAAGGGGTAGACTTAACAGTGATTTCTAAGGAAAGATTCAAAGGGCTTTTAAATGGGTTGCATGATACACATGTTCTGTGGTGTGTGTGTTGTGCGGGAATGATGAAGGTGAATTTTGTATATTGTGTGCATATAACAAGTTGAGAAGATAAAAGTAAAGCAAAGTAAAGATGATACTATAATTTTCATGTTGCATAACAGAGAAGACAGGACTCCCTATAACAGGAACAGAGGGGGAGAAAAATTATCTCATTTCAGATTAATGCCTAACACTCACTCAGGACATATTATGTGTCAGGCACAGTTCTAAGCATATATCATGGAGTAGCTTATTCAATTTGTGCATAAAAGGAGAGTGGTGGGTGAGATTCTGCTTCCTATTTCATAGATGAAAAGATGAAAGAACTGAGGCATAGAGAAGCTAAGAAACAGCGCCAGCTGAGCTAAATGGAAATGTGGGATGAGTTTTTAGAAGGAAGAGAAATGAAGAGGGTCTGCATATGCAGGTGATGTTCCAAGATCTGGATTTCTGAAGTCGACATCCTGGTTTGATGCCCTGGGTATGAAAATAAAGTCATTGAATTAATCCCATTTGAAGCACTAGAATCCAGACCAAGATAAAAAGGAAACAAGTGATGAGGTTCTGGCCTCACTTAAATGGATGTTCTTAATTATAATATTATTGATCGTCTGTAAGAAAGCCTTGGGGAAGACCAAAATTAAAATTAATCATCTTGAACATTAAAATCAATGAGTGAAAATTTACAGTGTTAACTCATAGCAATCGCCTTCTCATTGCCTATTTCATCAAGTACTCACAGGTTTAAAAAGGAACCAGATATTTATACATTTCTCATCTACAGTTCATTTTGTAAGTATATCATAAAAATATTTGCAAGCAATACTCAGTTAAGAGCCTTATACTAGTGACCTTATTGTGAGTAGATGATTGGATATTTTAAAGAGATTTGAGGTTTTTCCAATGTGTTCTATGAAACCTTATTTAGTAAGTATACTGTGTGCCTCATAACAGGGCTGTGGTCAGATAAATTAGGGAAATGTCGTCTTAAAGAAACTTAAGTTGTTTTTTTAACAGTGACATGTCTCAAAACTATTAATATCCATTTATCTATTGTGGACACTTAGGTTGCTTCCATATCTTGGCTTTTACAAGTAGTGCTGCAATGAACATAAGGAACAACACATAGAATATAGCCGATAATATTATAATAACTTTGCATGGTGATAGGTGGTTTAATAGACTTGTCGTGGTGATCACATTGAAAGGTACATAAATGTCAAATCACTATGCTGTACACCTGAAACTAATACAATATTATATACCAACTATACTTGAATAATTTTTAAAATATCTTAATTCTAAGAATGAAAAGAAGGTTTCTTATTAATCAAATAATTTTTTCTTTGCTTTTATAAGGTAATAGGCAACTGATTGCACCTATAAATTATCCCTGAAAAGATAGGTGAGATGTAGATATATTTGAAGTGATTTACATTTTCCTATTTTCTGCCAAATATTAGATATATTGCTTGATTAATCAACCCTTGATTGATCCTATTTGGTAAACCAGGGGGCTGATTTTTAGGAAAGATAAAACCTTGCCATGCTTGTTCATGTCCTCATTTCCTGTTGACCACCACTACCCCTCCAATACTTGGTTTTATTTGTGATTAAAAGGTCATATCTAGTCCTGGCCTGTTTGGCTCAATGGTTAGAGTGTTGGCCTGCAGACCACAAGGTCGCAGGGTTGATTCCTGGTCAAGGGCATGTACCTCAGTTTGGGGGTTCCTTTGGGAGGCAACCAATTGATGTGTCTCTCTCACCTCAATGTTTCTCTCTCCCTCCCTCTCTTCTACTCTTTCTAAAAAAGAGGCCATATTTATCAGAATTCTATTTTTATAGTCAATTGGGCTGCAATAAATCATCATTTCTCTTTAAGTGATCAAAAAAGAAAGTTACTTTTTTTCAGTATGCTTTCTTCATATGCTTAGATCATCTTCCAATTGTTCAGACTAGATCGGTTGGCCATGTAATTGATTAGAGTAATGGTCCTATGTGACTAATTATTAGTTTTTAATTTTATGCTAATATCCAAATATCTTCCATGAATATATACATAAAATAAGATTCTGGGTGATGGGCAGATGGGAACCTGGTGAGTCACTGACTTAGCCTTCCCACCCCCTCCACCCTCTTCTGAAGCTCTCACTTAAAAAAGATTGGCAGCTTGGGCTAGAGTGTGTAGGAAATTACACAGAGTTAAATACAATTTCTGTGACCTTGATTTTTAAGCAGAGTTAAGTATTTTGAATTTATTTAACAGTTTTTCAACATTACTGAAAGGCAAGGATTCCAGGTTGAGAGGAAGGCAGTGCAGAGATCAGCATGATATGCTGTGAGCAATCGAAGTGCAACAGTGAAGTGGCCCTTCTTGAATAGACAGCACTGCCCCTGTGTTCTTCTCAAACAACACATTCTACTTAAATGGGTATTTCTTTGCCTCCTGGGCCATATCCATGATATTTAATGTTTTCTTTATAATGCCTTTTCAGAATGTGAGTAAGGTCACATAATTAGTGGGACCCAGTGCAAAATTAAATTGCAAGGGCCCTTTGTCAACAATTATTAAGCATTTCAGACAGTGGCAACAGAGCATTACACCAAGCTAGGGCCTTTTTAAGCTTGTCAACGCAGGCCCTGCATGACTGCACTGGTCACACACTCTTGAAGCTGGCTCTGGAGGGGACCACATTATATTCCCCTTCCTAGTATAAATCTAACCCTAACCCTAACTCTAACCCTAACCCTAAGCCCTATCCTAACCCAAACCCTAAACCCTAATCCTAACCCTAACCCTTTCATGCTGTTCACGAAATCTGTTTTTTGGTTACTAAGGACCCCTATTAAATTGACCTGTATGGTTACTATTTAGACCTAAATGCATATTTCCACACATATCTCTAATAAATAATTGTGTTAGCTTGCATCCACCACCAGCTTATCAAGTTCCTTTTAGCTATGAAAACTATCATAAACTCTTGTGCTTAAATCTCTTTGAGTCATTAAACACATTAAAAAACCTTCATAATATATAAGGCAGCTGGAGGCACTAGAAAATTCTCATTCATTATTCTAAATGTCTAAGAGTGGGGATTTGCTTTAAATATTTTTGGCCTGGTTTGTTTCTAGATACTTAAAGCTCTGACATAAATACACATATAGTTATGGTAGGAAGCAGTTCTGACTGGGTTCGTTAAGGTTGGGGGCACCATGTCTGAAAATTATAAATGTATCTTCAATTATGTTCTTAATTTGGTTTATTTGGTACAGCAAATCAGGATGTTTCAGTTGTATCAGATCATTAGCTAAATGATTTCAGAGGTGGAGTTTATTTATTTATTTTTAAAAATTTATCTTTATTGTTGAAAGTATTACAGATGTCTCCATTTTCCCTCCATTGACCCCCTCCACCCACTTCCCACCCCCTCCCCAGGCCCTCACCACACTACTGTCTGTGTCCATGGGTTACGCATATATGCATATAAGTTCTGGAAGGGGTGGAGCTTAGAATTAATGATGTAGTATTTTACTTCCCTTGAGTTGGCCATGCCAGCCATCACTATTTTAGGCAGTGCAGCAAATGCCAGAGCTAACTCCTGTTGTGTATATGTGCTGTGTTCATGGTTTTGGAAACTCTGATAAAGAGAGAGAAGCAAAAACATATTTTGGACCAACCTCTTCCTTTTGGAGATGAGGAAACTGGGACCTAGAGAGGCAATATGAACTTCATATAATTTTCTTTCTTTTTAAAAAGTCTACTTAAATTTGTTTTTAATTGAATTTATTGGGGTGATATTGGTTAACAACATTCTATAGGTTCCAAGTGTACAGTTCTATAGCACATCATCTGTATACTGTATTGTGAGTTCACCATCCAAAATCAGGTCTCCATCCATCACCATTTATCCCCCCTTTACCTGCTTCTACCTCCCCCACCCCCCTTTCCCTCTGGTAACCACCACACTGTTGTCTGTGTCTATGAGGTTTTTTTGGTTTATTTTGCTTAATACCTTCACCTTTTTCACCTGGCCCTCCAAGCCCCCTCCCTTCTGTTAGCTGTCAGTTCCCTGTATCTATGAGTCTGTCTCTATTTTGCTTGTTAGTTCATTTTGTTCATTAGATTCCACATAAGAGTGAAATCATGTGGTACTTTTCTTTCTTTGACTGGCTTATTGCACTTAGCATAATACTCTCCAGGCCTATCCCCTCCAGTCACCAAAGGTAGGATTTCCTTCTTTTTTATGGCTGAGTCGTATTCCATTGGGTAAATGTACCACAGCTTTTTGATCCATTCATCTACTGCTGGGCACTTGGGCTGCTTCCGTATCTTGGTTATTGTAAATAATGCTGCAACGAACATAGGGGTGCATATATTCTTTCAAATCAGTGTTTTGGGTTTCTTCGGATATATTTCCAGAAGTGGACCAGTGGAACCGCTGAGTCATAATGCAGTTCCATCTTTATTTTTTGAGGTAACTCCATACTACTTTTCATAGTGGCTGCACCAGTCTGCATTCCCACCAACGGTGCATGAGGGTTCCCTTCTCTCTACATCCTCGATAGCACTTGTCATTTGTTGATTTGTTGATGGTAGCCATTCTGACAGGTGTGAAGTGATATCTCATTGTGTCATATAATTTTTATGTATCACAAAATTTTCTTTTTTTCCCCAACTATAAAAATTTAAAAACCATTCTTGGCTCTCATGGCATAAAAAAGTAGGTGGTATGCTGAAGTTGGTCCTTGGACTATACAGTTTGCTGACCACTGCCATGAAGTGTTCTTTAAAAATAAATAGTTGAAGGAAAGAAAAAGTGAGAAATGGATGGCTGAATAAAAAAATGAATGAATTAAATGTAATTAATATTATATAACCTGGAGAGTAAATGGATCATTATTCAAAATTAAATATTAATTACATCAGACCTAGTTAGGTTTTGCTTAATTAATGTCTTAATCCTAAAACCATTAAGGGTACAGATAGTGTCTCAAGTAAAGTTCATTTTTGCATTATAAAAATAATGTGTACTTATTATAGAAAATTAGAAACATTTAGAAAAATAGAAAGATTAAAATACTAGCCCTATCTAGAGATAGCTATTATTAACTTTCCAATATATTTTCTTTTATTTTTCATACATAATTGTGTAATTTTATATAATTGTGGTCATTCTATGCATACAATTAACCTAATTAAAAATTTTAATATAACAAATAATTTTTATGTTATTGTAAAATTTTTCTCAAACATTTTAAATAATGGCTTTAATTTTAATAACATTCTATTATGCAATGACTTCTTTGGGCATGGATTGTTTTTCTTATTTATATACTTGAGTATGTAATTATTTTTAAAATTAAAACTTAGCTCTATTTCTTGGCTAGTTGATCAGAGCACAGGTATATGTCAAGATCTTTATGATTATAAATTGCCTCAGAACCTCATTCCCTAGACTTTTTCTCCTATTTCCATCTGTTCTACCCTCATTTCAGGCTCATTTACTCCCACATGCACGGGGTCTAAGAAGCGTCATACTTGCTCTGATTGGTTAGTACTGAACTGGTACACTGGCCTATGTGGCCCATACCCTTTGCAGTGACCAATGTTCCAACATCACTCCTATTTTTTGCCTCCAGTCCACTTAAAACTGTTCCAGTGATAAGTTGATTTAAGCTAGTTGATAGGAGAAAACCATTTGATTGAAGAAACACTTTCGAGAGTGTGCTCCAAGATGCTCCAAGGAAACTGAGCTCCCAGCATTGCCACGATTCTTCCCTAAGCACCCAGCACCCAAGCTGCAGGGCTGCTCACATGAGAGCCCGACATAAGGCTCGGCAGCAAGAGCAGATCTCTGTCCTAGCTCATGATCCATGATGTGTCCAGCTGTGCCTGCCCAAGCACGATTCTCCACGCAATGTTGAGAAAATGGGGAAACCACTTGCCTCCTGCAGCTGCAAAATATGTTAGTTCCAGTTCATAGCAAGTGACGTTTTCCCAAGTCCTTCACAGACAGTGACAGCCAGCATGGGGCTCTGGTGCTGTGCTTGCGAGTTCCTTTGCCCCAAGGGTCAGGCTATCTCCCTTATTAGAAATCTGACCATGCAAAGTGCCCTCTGACATGTCCTTCACTCTACCTGACCCTGCATTCAGTGAAGGCAGAACAATGTTTATTCTTGTCTGCTTGCCCCTTTTGGGTCCTATGCTCCCTCTTTCTCCTCTAGGCTCAGTATGGCTCATGCAAGTTTGCTGTGCTGGAACCGAGAGCTCTCTGTGAGGCTACCTAGGCAGCCCTCTGCAGAGACAAACTTACTAAGCAAATTACAAAGGCATTTCATCTCTGGGAATTACACCTGCCAGGGTGAGGTTCAGAGCCCCTCTTTCTAGAAATCACCAACATCTATGCTCTTACCATCTGCCCCCCCCCCCCCCCGTTTCCTTCCCCCAGTCCAGAAAATCATCTTTCTTGAGTGGGTGGGGGGAAGATTGTAGACAGTGCTTTCACTACTAGTATTTCTCCCAAGTCATTTGTTTCTGCCTCCAGTCCTGCCTTCCCTCTAAGGACTTAGATTTTTGGAAGCCAACTGTAGGATGCCACATATTTTCTCTGCTTTCACATCCCTCCCTAAGGCACTGCACACAGAAAAGAGCAGTGGCTTTAATTGGAGCAGGACAGAGTGGGAGGCACACAGCCTATTGTCTGGAGGAAAAGGTACTGGCTCACCTCTCAAAATTATTGCTCTCCTACATGTTTAGCCTAGACTTTCCCTAATTTATTACTAGGATCCTTAACCTATTGAAAAAGTTAACACCTTTAAGCATCTGTGGAACTCATTATAAGCTGTGCTCCATTAGAGAATTATGGTTTCCAAAGCACTTGTATGTATAATATCATTTCAGGGTGTTTCCTGTAATGGAAACCCAAGAGGTGTTATCTGTTTCCTTAATTTCTTCCAAATGACCTAGTGAAGGTGAATGACAAAAGGGCCAGAAAAAGCCAAGATTGGAGGTTTATTAATCTTCATAGCTCAGGAAGCTCTGACACAACAGCTCTTAATTCAATGCATACTAATTGAGAATTACCATGTACCAGGGATTGTGCTGGACTCATACTCATTTATTCCAGAGATTTCATCCCAGTTAGTAAATATTGGCAATGATAGATCCTGTTCTCACAAGCCAATATTTATTAACCTATGAGGGTTTCTGGACATCACTTCTTATTTTACGTCATGAGTCATGAGCATTTTAATGCATCACTATCCATTACAGCTTTCTGTGCTGATGAGAATGTTTTATGTGATCTCTCCAATATGTTGGCCCCTAGTTACATGTGGCCCTGGAATCTTTAAAATATGTCTCATGCAATTGAACCAAATTTTTATCTTTATTTGATTTTCATTTAATGCAATTTATATTTTTTCTAGCTTTATTGAAGTATAATTGATAAATGTATATATTTAAGGTGTATTATTTTGGCTTATATACACATTGTGAAATGATTATCACAATCAAACTAATGGACATTTCCATCACCTCTCATAGTTACCATTTTTTTGGTGTGTGTACGTGTGTATGGTGGTACGCTTAGTAAATTTCAAGTATATAATACAATATTATTCACTACGTTAGATCTCCAGAATTTATTCATTCTGCATGAATGAAACTTTGCACTCTTTCCCATCCCTCAGCTCCTGGCAACCATCATTCTACTCTTGAATTCTACTTTTGTAGATCCACATATAAGTGAAATCATGCAGTATTTATCTTTCTGTGACTGACTTATTTTACTTAACATATTGTCCTCCAGGTTAACCATGTTGTCGCAAATGACAAGATTTCCTTCTTTATTTAAGACTGAATAGTGTTTCATTTTATATATCTATATCACCTGTTCTTTACCTGTTCATCCGTAGATGGACATGTAGGCTGTTTCCATATCCAGCTATTGCGAATAATGCTGCAAACATGGGAGTGCAGATATATCTTGGAAATACTGATTTCATTTCCTTTGATTAGATACCCCGAAGTGGGATAGCTGGATTATATATATGGTAGTTCTACTTTGAATTTTTTGAGGACACTCCATTCTGTTTTCCATAATGGCAGCACCAATTTAGAATCCCTCTAATAGTCTATAAGGGTTCCTTTTCTCCACACCCTCGCCAACACTTGTCATCTCTTACCTTATCTATAATAGGCATCATAACAGATATGAATTAATATCTCACTGAGGCTTGGATTTGCATTTCCCTAATAATTAGTATGTGAAGTACACTTTCATATACCTGTTGGCCATTTGTATGTCTTTTTTTGAGAAATGTCTGTTCAGGTCCTAGTTTTTAATCAGGTTACTTGTCTTCCTGCTATTGAATTTTTTGAGTTCCTTATATAGAAGGGTGGACAAAATTAGGTTTACAGTTGTGAGTACTTGAGACTCAGTTTATTCTTATATTATTATTTATTAATTATTGTATTATTTATTTGTACTACAATTGTAAACCTACTTTTGCCCACCATTGTAATTGGGATATCAACCTCTTTTTATATGTATGTTTTTCAAACATTTTCTCCCATTCCATGGATTGTTCCTTTACTCTGTTAATTGTTTTCTTTGCTATAAAGAAGAATTTTTGTTGGGTGCAATTCCATTTGTCTGGTTTTGCTTTTGCTGATTGTTCTTCTGGGGTCGTATCTGAAAAACATTATTGCCCAGACCACTGTACATAAGCCTTTTCCCTATGTTTTCATCTAGTAGTTTAAAGTTTTAAGTTTTAGGTTTTACATTTAAGTCTTTAATCCATTTAAGTTCATTTTTCTTTATTCATATATAATTTAAATTAATCTATTAATCTCAGGTGTACAACATAATGATTTGATATATGTATACACTGTGAAATGATTACCAGACTAAATATAGTTAACATCCACCACCACGCATAATTACAAATTCTTTCTTTTTTCTTGTGATGGGAACTTTTAAGATTTGCTCTTTTAGCAACTTTCCAATATACAATAGAGAATTGTTAACCATAGTTACCCTGTTGTACATTGCATCTGGAAGGCTGATTTATCTTATAACTGGAAGATCACCTTAACTCATTTCACTCAGCCCCCACCACTGGTAACCAAAAGTCTATTCTATATACCTAGGAGTTTGAATTTTTTTAAATATTCAACATATAAGTGAGATCAAACAGTATTTGTCTTTTTTTCCATGTGATTTTTTAAATTTAGCATGATGCTTTCAATGTCCATCCATGTTGTTGCAATAATAGGATTTCCTTATTTTAAATGGCTGCACCAATTTACATTCCCACCGGTGGTGCACAGGGATTCTCTTTTCTCTGTATCCTCACTGACATTGGCTGTTTCTTGTCAGTTTGATAGTAGCCATTAATGCAGGTATGAAGTGATATCTCATTTTGGTTTTGATTTGCCTTTCCCTTATGATTCCTGATGTTAAGCACCTATATGCCTTCTTTGGCATTGTTAGAATTAATAAACAAATTGAGTAAAGTTGAAGGATACAAAATCAACATGCAAAAATCTGTTCCTTTTTTATATACTAACAGCAAACTATTTGAAATTAAGAAAACTATTTATAATAGCATCAAAAACAATAAAATAGTTAAATAGGAAAACAATAAAATAGGAAATTTAACAAAATAGGTGAAAGATCTCTATACTGAAAACTATAAAATATTGATGAAAGAAATTGAAAAACACAGATAAATGGAAACATATATTATATTCATGGATTTAAAGAATTAATATTGTTAAAACATCTATCTAGCACTGGCTGGGTAGCTCAGTTGGTTAGAGCATCATCCTCTATTCCCAAAGGTTGTAGGCTCAATTCCCAGTCAGGGCACATACCTAGGTTGTGGGTTAGATGCCCAATTGGACATGTTTGGGAGGCAACCAATTGATGTTTCTCTCTCACATCAATGTTGCTCTCTTTCTCTTTCTTCCTTTCCCTCTCTCTCAAATTCAGTAAAAATATATCCTCTCGTAAGGATTAAAAAAAGTCTATCCAAAGTGATACTTTTAAATTTAAATAAGTACACGTGGTTAGTGGGTACAGCTCTGGAATCTTCTCCTGAGACCAAAATAACTGATCAACTCATCTTTTATGAGATTTCTGATGCTTTTAGAATTTCTTGGTTTTGAGAAGTGGAAAACAGCGCTGGATAACAACAAAAAAATGTGCTAGAAAGAAAAAGTGGGCTAATAAAATTAAAAAGAGATACTGCTTATGCTTGAAAAGTGGTGAAAGGTTAGATTTATTCCAGAAAATTAGGGAGCAATTCTCCTAGTGGCATCTTATAGCTGCAGCAGTCACCCATGGCGGTGAACTAATGTCATGTTTCTTTTTATCTTGTTTTATTTGTTTGAGGTCCGAAGTTGTAGAAGAATATACTCCATTGGCTAAATGCATGTGCCTTTCCTTTGAGATGAAGAGAAAATTTAGGCTCTTCTCACCTCTGCAAGGAAAACAAGGCACATGCATAAAGCACCTCCATTTACCATTTTATCTTCTTTGCACACAATGGGTAGAGACAGATTTTTATATGGAAATGGTGTTATCAGATAGTTGAATAAATGTTTGGTGCCTCTCAGACTGACAAATGTCTCTAGATCTTGAGGATTAATAAGTAGTTTCATCAAGATTAATAAAATTAATTGATGAAGGATCTAAGTCATTCAGTATTCCCTCACCTTTCACCATTCTGAGGAATTACTGAATTATGCTGAACTGATAAATATCACCACAAATGATTCCAAGATCATTGATCTCATTTTAGAGATAAGATTTTAATTCTTATGCTTAGAACCTTCCAAAAATGTCATTAGTAAGTAATGGAAAAGTTATAGATTGTTATTCTATAAATAAATGGGCACAAAATGATTCAGAAATTGATCCTAATGAATTATAGAATAATATAAAGTGTATATTCCAGACTAAATCACAATTATTAGTTGAATTGGCTTAAATATGTGAATCAGATAGTGTGCTCTGTTTAGAACATTTATTTGCAATGAGAACGAAGCCAACTCTAAGGGGGACAAATATTTGTTCTTGGGGTAGGAGCAGAAAAATTTACTATTTTTAAATAAAGCACAGGTGTAGATCCAATATATATGTATTATGCCTGTAGAGTTAATATTTTGGAAGAGAGGAAGAGTTCAGGGAATAAAAAGTAGGAAAAATGGAATAGTAATGAAAAAAATTGAGAAGCACTATTTTAGAGCTTGGCACTGAGATAGGTGTCATATTTTAAAATGTAAAATAATGCAACCAAAAGCCAAATGTCTTCCATCGCTCATTGTTCTCTAAGGATTCTCTATGGGGTAGATATTTCTACAAAAGCAATTTGTGACACTTATGTGAATTAGTTTTTCTCTGGCATTTTCTTTATAGTTGGAGATGTCAAGCAGATAAAGAACTCTTCTCTCTACATGTGTATCTAAGAATTCAGTGGAGCTGTATGACCTTGGGACTCAAGGGTCCCCTGAATATCTTTCAATGGATTTCCTCTTTTTCCTAGGAGGCCTGACCTCTAGTTCAAGGAGTATAAAGAGTACTACTAATAACTCTCTATGTGGAGGGCACTGTGATAGTAAAAATGACTCTGATCAGAGATTTACAGCTCCATCTAGAAGGCTGACCTCCCAAGACTCTGGGTTTTACTCTGTACTTGTGGGGTTTGCCTTTTATTATGTTTATAGTCACTTCATCATTTAAAATTTTGTTGTATGGATAAAGAAACTTTCTCAGAAATTAGTTTACCCAGCGAAAACCCTTCATCTTGCATAAAGTTTCACCCACATGTGAATGTGAACTGAATTAGATCGACTGAGAATAGGTTTCACAGAAGTGCTAGAAACTCCCCAGAGTGTATCTCTGTATGCCAGGGTCTCAGGAGTAAATGGACACCTGAGATCTGAGTGCAGACAGAATTAATTATCTGGAAATACAGAGCATTTAGATTAAAAAACTGAAATCTGGCTCTCTTCCTTTTCTACCTATGGAAGGGTGACAGGAGTCTGTCAGCAGATACCTTCTGATGTTGCTTCCAAGCCTAAATCTGAGAGGACTTTTGAAGTGGGGGAAGATTAGGGCCAGCAAGCTGCTGTGAGATATGTTTCCCAGAAAATCCAAAATTACTAAAAGATGGCTGAGGAGGGAATCTTTCTTGGCTGATGGAAGCCTGAATGGTGGTGGGAATAATAGTAATAGCAATACTAGTGATAAAGCAGTTAATATTTACTGAAGATTTACTCTGTGCTGTTTGTTCACCATCTCTTTTCGTTCTCATAACATTACTATTCCTAGTTTACAAATAAAGAGGCTGAAACTCAGAAAGGTTAAATAACTTGCCCATAGTGACACAGACGGAAAGTTATAGAACTGAGCCATGAAGTCATTGAGTTGGATATCATTAGGGCTATACTATTCTGTAGGTACAGGAAGTGAGAGCCAGAGCAGTCCGTTGGCGCGTGTATAAGTTAGCTATTGCAGCAATGATACTTCGTAACATCAATCTCCAGATTCATGGTTTATAACACTCAGCATTTACTTTTCTTGCTAATTGGTTGTCAGTGCAGCAGATGAGCTGGGCTTGACTTTAAGCTTGTCACTTTCAGGTGTACTCCATGTGTCTCATTCTGGGTCCTGTGTTGGAAGGTCAGAAACTCTTTGGGATCTGCTTTACTCATGGTTATCAAAGAAATATAAGCACCTGAGCAGATATGCATGCTGTCTCAGACCCAGGGCTAGCACACTATCACATCCTCACACTTTACATTGACAAAAGCAAGTCATATAGCCAAGCCTAATAGTGGGGGATGGGACACGGGGGTGCTTGCTGTAGTGGGAGGAACTTCAAAGACAAATAGCAAAGGATGTGGATACCTAATTCTAAATCAGGATCCAGAAGGTCATGAGCAATTGAGAACAATTGTCTCATCTACTGCCGATAGGCTTTCTCAATTACAAACCACGTGAGGGCTAAGCGCTGTTCTTTACCTCTTTCATACTCAGTGTAACTGAGAGTGAAAATTCCAGACATTCAAAGAGTTAACGCTACTCTTAACCATAATGTGTTTCTGTGGACACAAACATAGCATAATCATCAGGCTTTCCTCAAAACACCAAATTAATTATGGATGCTCACACTTTCACTACAATATTCCTATTAGGCATGCAAAGCCTCATAATTCAGATTATCATGGTGTCCAGCTCCATTCCTCTTCTCAGAGTCATTTTCTCATGTGCTTACTTATGCACATGAGTCCCTCTTATGCACTCATTGTATGTCCACATTTATATGAATTATTGACCACTTCTCATTCCTTCCTAATTTATGAGGCCCACTTATTATCACTACCCCATCCTTCCTCCTGCTTGTCATTACTGCTTTCATTGTTGATCTTCACCTTTCTCTTTCCTTCTCACCAGTTTTGTAATATCCTTTGCTACTTAGTCATCCATAAAGGTTTCAATGATCATTTTTAAAATAAAATTGGTGAGAGTGTGGAATTAGAAACCCTCATAACAGATGTAAATGGTGAAATTTGCAACTCCAAATAAGGAAACGGGTGCTCGGCCAGGGTCTGAAACCACAGTGCAAGCTCTGCCCATTTTCTTACTTACTAATTGTGGCAATCCTCATGGTATCTTTGGGTCTCATTTCTTTCTCTGTAAAATATGAATAAAGAGCATGCAACTGCACATGACAGAAAGATATACATGAAAAGATAATTCTTATTTTTCCTAATATAAAAATTGGAATAAAAATCCATAAATGTGAAGATGTTTAAATACAAGTGGTATGCCTACATAATGTAACCACAGAAATTTCTATATGGATTACTATGGAAAGACAGATAAAATAATTGACTGAAAAATATCTAGTTTATATATTAAATTTATTCAGAAATTTAATGCAGCTTTATGCACTAAAACTAAAATAGTGGTGGGGGGAAAATGTTCTGCTCTCATAGCTTACATCTTTCCAAAGGAAACACAATAAACCAAATAAACAAAAACAAAGCTATGCAGGGTGTGGTAAAAGGAGGTTGACAGTTGTTCATATGGAAAATAATACAATAATTAATAAATAATAATACAAGAATAATCTTTGTGTTTTGAGTACTTATGACTGTAAACTTACTTTTGCCCCACCCTGTATATTAGATAATGAAACATGCTAAGGAGAAATGAAATGATTTGAGGGATGGGCTGTGACACACAGTGAAGACGTTGACAATTTGGATGTGGTGGCCAGAGAAAGCTTCCTTGTGAAAGTGACTTATGAGTATAAACTAGGAGGTATTCTTGGAAGAGGGAAGAGCAAGGGCAAAGACTGTCAGGTGGGACTGTGCCTGGTGTGTTGAGACTAGGATGGAAGGAAGGCCAGGAGATGAGGGCATAGCAGTAATGGGGAAAGGGCCATGTCACATAGGATTTTGTAGCTCCTGATGAGGACTCTGGCTTTTACTTTGAGTGAGGTGTGAAGCCACTTGCGGGTTTTGAGCAAAACGAGTGACAGGCTCTGCTTTATGTTATCACAGCATCTGTCCTGTTGCTATTCTGAGAACTGACTGAAGAGTGTCAAAGAGGGAGCTGAACAGCATTTGCAAGACTCCTGCAGTAATCCAGATAAGCCTCAATGGTGGCTTACACCCGGCGATGGCCTGGGGATGATTCCTGGACATACACTGAAAGTAGAATCAATAAGATTTGATGATAGACCAGTTCGTTGTGCGAAAAGTCAAGATGACTTGGACAAGGATAGAATTCCTTTGTATGAGAATGAGGATTCCTGCAGGAAGAAGTTGCTGTGAAGTAAGTATACCACAGTCTCATTTTTATATAATGTACATATACATACACACATTTATAATGAACATTTATAGCAAAAGATCTGAAATGATATACATCACCTTGATTAAAGTAGTTACCTCTTAGGGATATAATTATGAAGAGGTGAGGATGGACCTTCCTTATTTTATTTTTTATTCTTCCATATTGATAGAATTGTTTACAACACACTTGGGTCTATTGATTATTTTGCAATGGATGGAAAAACACCCCACTTACTCTTGGAGTTCTGGAGTGGATCAATTTTAAACAAGGTCTGTAAAGCCTTCAGAGATATACACATGCAGATCACAAGCATTTTTATGATTTATGAAATATATTATGGCCATGATTTTTAACCCACTTCTTGGTTATGGAAATTGAACGAAATATGGCCTAATAAAATATTTGTGCTAGTCGCTTACTGTATTTGAGAATATGTCTTCCTGATTCATTCCAATATGTTGCTGAGAACTGAAGGAGAAACCATAAGCCAAGGTTTAATTTACTAGAGAGCTAACCCTCATTGGACTTGGCAATGCTGAAGGCTCAATCAATCCTCTGCAGGTCAGTGGGTCTCACTCTGAGAAAATCTCAGTAGCAAACATTTTGACTTCTGGTTACCAAGTGAGCAGAACTTACTAGCAATGCTCAATGCATCCTGTCTGGCTGGAATTAATAGACTCAGCTTCTTGCCACTGGCTTGCTCTGTGATCCTAGACAAGTCATCTGAACTCATTTGCTCTTTCTTAATTGGGAAAAAAAAATGAGGGAACAAATATGTTTCCTGCATGGAAAGATTATGGGAGTGTCAGAGGTAGGTAACCCCTTAATTAACAGATTCTCTGGGAAGGGACACTTTGATACATTCATTTAAATAATATCAATCTTGAAAACTCCTGCAAATCAGAGCTGGCTGTTTTTGCAGCCTCACAACAACTATGCAATTGCATAATTCTTCTTGTCCTTGCAAGAAGTAACTAAGGTTTACTTTTGCAACCAAAGTTATGTTTAGAGTAAGACACAAAACCAAAATTTAGAAGGCACCAAAGTATAAAATAATGATGTAAAGGGGAGTGTCATTTATTACTTTCACAGTTCAAGGGTTTTTTAACTTTTTAAGATTAGTTTCCCCTTTCCAAATGCCAGGACTTCCCTGCTATTACTCTACTAGATGTACAGGTCCCAAATCATTTTCTTGAGATGACAAGTATGAAGGGGAAATCAGAATAAAATCTGGTACAAACAAACCTCACTCCTGCAGGTGAAGGGCTGAAAGCTGATGAGGAGATACCTATTGACAGGGCTCTACACTCCTGTGGTTGGAAGTTTGCCCTTGAGGAAAGGTAGGGGGAAGGGCCTGGTAAGCAATGGCAGAGCCTAGAGAGATAAGAAGTGATAGAATAATGTTGCTTACAGTGGGCTCTCACTAGGCCCTTTTCAATGGGTCTTGTACTTCTTGGGTCCTTGTCCTGGTAAATTCCCTTACTTAGTGTCCAAGTTTCTCTGTTTGTGGAGAAAACTCCTCCCCACCTCTCAGTGTATTGAAGTATCCCGTCAGTCTTCTTAAATTCTGTGCTCCTCTTGTTCTGTCACAAAAGACCTCATTCCACTTGGAGGAGAGAGAGTTTGGGGGGAATATCTTCACTTTATATGGCTCTGGTGACGCTGGGAGGCAAAGAGGGGATTTAAGATGTTTGCCTCACCAAGCTGTTTCCCTCTCTGATATCTTCAAGACATACAGTAAAGATCTGAATTGATGTCCACCTTGGAAAGCCAGTTAGTATCCCCCTATTGTAGTGGACACTCTGCTGCTGGCCCACATCCATAGGCTGAAGGACTTAGTTTCCCAGCTCTGGAAGGGGTGCTGCTGGGTAGTCCTTAGTCCTCAGTTCTCTCCAGGAGTTGCCTTCAGATCGAGAGTTACTTTTATACAAGGTCACTCCTTCTTGGAGAAGCCTG
The DNA here is from genome assembly GCF_964146895.1 of Miniopterus schreibersii. Lineage (NCBI taxonomy): Eukaryota > Metazoa > Chordata > Mammalia > Chiroptera > Miniopteridae > Miniopterus > Miniopterus schreibersii. Next base: position 58,399,179 of record NC_138112.1, read on the forward strand.
AATCTAATGACTGACCAATGGGGATGTGTGATGGCCAAGCTCTATTGCCTCAGGTTGCAGTAACTGAAGCATTGTCACAGCTTCAGGGATCTCTGTGGAGTTGACTGTCACCTCATTTTGCTCAATCTTGTTTCATTTTTGTACCCCATGGGTGTTGAGTTTGCAAGTACTCTCCAGTCAACTACCCATAAATCTCTGTCACAGAATCTGTTTTATGGGGAAACTAGTGTGCAACACCTACTAAAGTTGGAAAGAGGCATATTTATATTTGGCAACTTTAATAGTAATTATATTTTTTAGAGACACTTGTATATATTTGCATTAGGATACATGTAAGAGAATGTTCATAGCATTTTGATTCATAAGAACCCCAAACTGGAAAAATCTAAATATCCATCAGTATTAAAATGGATGAATATTGTGGTAAAATCAGACAAATACACAAATAATGAAAATAAAAATGAAAGAATCATATCTATATCTATGTCTTTATCTATATCTGAGGGAAAGAAACAAAACACTGAAAATTTACTATAGGCAAAGAACAAATTATGCTGTTTTAGAGATGTGTACATAGTTTAAAACTATAAAGAGAAAGAAAAGTAACTGACTAGCATAAAATTCAGCATTTCAGGACAGCAGTTATTTAGAAAGGAAAGGAATTATAATAATTATTATTGTTATTATTATTTTTAAATATATCTTTATTGATTTCAGAGAGAGGAAAGGAGAGGGAGAGAGAGAGATAGAAACATCAATGATGAGAGAGTCATTGATCAAGCCCACAACCAGGGCATGTGCCCTGACTGGGAATCAAACCCCGATCGCCTGGATCCTAGGTCGATGCTCAACCGCTGAGCCACGCCCAGCCAGGCAGGAATTATAATTAATTAAGAACACACAAGGGGCTCTGGAGTGTGGAATATTTCTATCTTCATATCAAGGCAGTATTAACATAGATGTGTGCTTTTGACTATCTCTGACTGTCAGACTACTCTTTAATTTTAATTTTATTTATTTTTAAATTTTATTTTTGTTTAAAATATTACAGATGTCCCTTTTTCTCCCCAATGATCCATTCTACCCCATCCCATCCCCCTCCCCAGTCCCTCTCCCCCCCCCCATTGTTCATGTCCTTGGGTTGTGCATATATGCATATAAATTATTTGGTTACTCTCACCCTCTCCACCCACCCACCCTTCTCCATCCCTCTGACATTTGTCAGTCAGACTACACTTAAAATGTGGCTCTATCTCATAAAGGGGCAAGGGACCCAGATCTAACTGGGTTACACACCCTCAAGAGATTTTATGGATCCCATCTATTTTTGTGAATGTATTGCTAGGAAAATCCATAGATCTTGAGACTTCCCCAAGCATAAAACACCGTGAAACTGATTTTTCTTTAGTCAAAGACTGTCTCTTAAAGAAATAAAGCCTTGAGTCTCAAATATAATGCTGTTTCATGCAGTCAAATTTAAGTGGAAATATTTTGTTTAAAACACTGATTTTTAACAGCTTTCAAGGAAGAATATTTATTTAAAAGTTGTATTACTTATGCCTCTGTGACCCTTCTCCATAACGTGCTACAGCCCTTAATGTTTCCAGGAAGTCCAGCTTCTAAATGTGGCCATGCTCTTGCTGGCTTATAGTAGAACAGATGGCTGACTCCCTTTAACAGTCAAGGCTACAGAACACACAGCTGGTCTGTTCTTCGGCTGCACCTGCTGAGACCCTCTGACTGAACTCTCATTCCTCCCCGGTTGGACAAGCAAACAGGCTACTGAAAAACTGCAGTCCCATGACCTCTTTCTCCACCATCAACAATCACCAAACCTTGCCTAGAATCAAGAGAGACCATGATTTTTAATTGCTGCTCTCTTTCTTTTTCTTTCTTTCTTTCTTTCTTTCTTTCTTTCTTTCTTTCTTTCTTTCTTTCTTTCTTTCTTTCTTTCTTTCTTTCTTCTTTCTTTCTTTCTTTCTTTCTTTCTTTCTTTCTTTCTTTCTTTCTTTCTTTCTTTCTTTCTTTCTTTCTTTCTTTCTTTCTTTCTTTCTTTCTTTCTTTCTTTCTTTCTTTCTTTCTTTCTTTCTTTCTTTCTTTCTTTCTTTCTTTCTTTCTTTCTTTCTTTCTTTCTTTCTTTCTTTCTTTCTTTCTTTCTTTCTTTCTTTCTTTCTTTCTTTCTTTCTTTCTTTCTTTCTTTCTTCTTCTTCTTCTTCCCTCCCTCCCTCCCTCCCTCCCTCCCTCCCTCCCTCCCTCCCTCCCTCCCTTCCTTCCTTCCTTCCTTCCTTCCTTCCTTTCTCTCTCTCTCTCTCTCTCTCTTCCTTTCTTCCTTCCTTTCTTTCTGACTCTCTCTGTCTCTCTGTCTCTCTCTCTGCCTCTCTCTCTTTCATTCAAAACATTTATCAAGCGCCTACTTGGCTCAGGCACTGTTCTTACAACTAGGGGTATATAGACAAGGGCACAAAACAATTCTGTCTCTGTAGAGCTTATAGTACAGCCAGGGACTCTTCATGTTATTCTCTATCATGTGTTAGGAGCACAAAAGGCAGTGCTGAGGCTCACCTTCTAAGTCTATGTGAAAAGTCTCTGTTTAGAAACACAGAAATAATGGGGGGACTCTGCTTCCGGCTCCACACCTAAATGGATACATAAATGATTCCCACGTCTTCTATGTTATTTCTAATTTCAATGATAAAGTCTCTGGCAGAAAACATAATCAGGCTATGAAAGCTCACAGTTAACAAGATGCTTAAGTCATTGTATCGGGCTTTTAAATTCCTATTTCGAGCCTTCATCCATTCTTTATATCCAAGTGGAGTTTTCAAATGTTTTTCAACTTCCTCACCTCTTAGAAATTTGGAGTCTTCAATGTCCAGGACATAGGACAGCTCTGAGGAATAAATAAAATCGTGGATTTAAAGTGCATGGTGCCCAAGGGGCATATTGTTCATAGACCCACTAGCATCCATTTCCTGCATTCCCACTGCTAACAAGGCCCCCAGGGATCTCCCAGTCACTCTACTCCTAGAGATTTGACATCTATTTCCAGGGTCAGAGTTGGCCCTTGTTAGCTGAAGCTACTCTGTGCATCCCATTTTTCTGGACAAAGATATTAATTAAAGATGGAACATAACTCAGTTTTGGACAATGAGACTCAATAGGACATTTTCTGGGGGCTTCAAGAATAAAGAATTCTTATACTTCTGCATAATTTCCCCAAAGAGCTACCCCTTCCCTTTGCTGGATGTGAGTGAGGGAAGCACACCCATTGCTGGCGGTCACTGGTCAGGGGAGCTGGTGTTCTGAGAAAAGGAGGGAGAGAAAGAATACAATTTGATCTTTGGAGATACTGAGTTTTGAGACTAAGCTTCTTCTCTGAATGTGTTAATTATGTAAATTAATATGTTTTCTTTATTGTCTAGGACTGTTGATTTGAGTTTCTTGTTAATCTAATAAAAAAGTTTCTGAGTACCTAAATGTATAACTGTTCATTAAATGTACTAATTATATTTTGAATCATAAGGCAAAATATTTTAATTTAACTGAGGAAAATTATTTGAAATATCAATGATTTTTTAAAATAGGAGAAACATCCCAATACCGGGTATTCTAGTATTTGGCTTATAAATTGGCCTATATTTCATTGTTTTAGTTTTCTTCTAGAATGGAATAATAAAAAGAGAAGACTTAGTAGGAAATACATGGATTTACATTCTTTAATTTGCCATACAAACTAAAAATTTACATATCTAAGTTTAATCATAGCAATATTCTACTACTGTTCCTACATACCTCCCTGCTGCCTTTTATTTCACTGTAACTCGCCCTTTCCTGCTCCTGGAAAATGTCTCTAAATCCCCGAACCTGTCAGATTTCACAAGCGTGTAATTTTACTTTAGCTAAATCCTAAACACCAGTAAGAGGTGAATTTGACATGGGAACTGTGAAAGAGTCTTATCTACAGTGACACAACTGCTACCACCCTAATATCTATTAAGTAGCACAGAATTATAGTGTAACAACTCTCAAATTGCTTGTGACACCTGCATGAATACCAAATAGATCCGTTATGTTCAGATTTATTACAAAATGCACTTTCTGAATTTTCAATGATTAAGACTTACAAATTAATAGCTACCGAGTGAGTTTGCTTCTAATGTATATATGTTTTTTAAAGATCACAGTTCATAACAAAATAGAAACAGACTTATAGATACAGAGAACAGACTGACAGCTGCCAGAGGGGAGGGGCTTTGGGGGCTGGATGAAAAGGTGAAGGGGTTAAGCAAAAAACTCATAGATTCAGACAATAGGATGGTGATTACCAGAGGGCAAGGTGGGTGGGGAAGATAGAAGAGGGTAAAGGGGAGGACAGATGGTGATAGAAGGAGACTCGTCTTGGGGTGGTGAACACACAGTGCAATATACAGAATTGTACACCTGAAACCTATATAATTTTATTAACTAATGTCACCCCAATAAATTCAATAAAATAAAGACCACCACTCAATTAAATTGTAGGCAACAATGCAAATAATAGTGCCACTTACTAGAAAGTGTACTGCTTAAAACAATAATCCTAATTTTGAAAGCTTTCAAATGACATTATTTTAAGAAATGTATACCCCCACTTTAAGTGCTACGTGTCAGTTTCCCCATTTCCCTGGAGGTGAAGAAAAAAAATAAAGAAGGGAGAAAGTGATAAATGTCCGTATTATGCAGAATTTGCCTTTTGGAAATCCATTCCCCATTGCACTAGCTGGAATTTTATAGAGATATAAATCACAAAGAAATAAGAAGCCAGTAATGAGATAGAAGTATATTTGAAATATGGATGCAAATTCTTACCACCTGCTGAGCAAAAGTATTCTGCAGAGACTGCCCTGGAAACCACGATGCCATTAGCATCTTGTAAGCTCTAAATTTACAGCAGAAGAATAGAGGAATTATGTCTGCAGAATCCCAAAGGCCGCTCTGATTTATCTCTCAGCAGAATGTTTCAGCCACATCTCCATAAATATTTTAACAGGAATTTAATTTTCATTTTAGTCACACAATAAATCTTTTTATTACACACCATCATTTGGTCCTTAATGAGTTGCTTTTGTCATACAATTTGTGTTTATTCTTCTTTTGTGTTTGATAAATACAATTTTAATATACCAAGGAACAATGGTTTTATTTACACAAGAGCCTTGCCACGGGCTGTTTAATTTTAGCCATGAATTCTATTTATTTTAATATGATTTATACTGCAGCTACCAATGGGCTTATATATATAACTTCAGCATTTGTTCTTAGGGCATAAGGAAAGTAGGGGCAGTGAGGCATGTGGATTCCAGTAATGCTACCTGGATGCCCTTGGTAGGTATGGGCCTAGATGCACTGGCTGTGGTCGCCACCTATTGTCAGTATGTCGCATCAAGTGGAATGTGAGAACTGTGGGCAGTGTGGGTCTGATGGAATCTCACCTCATCTAAGTTGCATGTGTTTTTCATACGTTAGCTGAGGAAGCTTACAGCACTAAGGACAACCTATCAGTGCAGAGTGGACGTTTATCCTGGAACCAGTCCTTCAGACAAATTTGTTGGTTGTGGTCAAGATATCAAATTTTGCACTTGCAAACGGGTCACCTGACTGGTGGTGTAGGTGGCCATGACTGTGATCTCTGCCTGTGGCATCTCCCTTTCAGTTTTGTTTGAAAATGTTTTATGCCACAAATTTTTACTTCAATATTCAGAAAATAATGAGAGCTTAATTTTGAGGGTAAGGGAGCCTTAAAATTCATAATATATTTATCAAAGTACTATAAATCTTTGTGTTTTTATCAAATCTTGAAGTTGCAATTGAGTGTGGGTGAGCAGGATGAAACATAGATTTACATTTTTTGAAATAGGTAATATATTAACAAGAGTTTAAGACATATGACTTTTTTTATTTTTAGCATTCCTATTTCTATAAAAGGAGAGGTAGATTTTTTAAAAAAATTAATCCTGGCTAAAAATAGAAATGGCAGAGCGCAGGCCAACCACAGCCAGAGATATAGCTTTTAAGGCCATGTTTTTATTCCTAAGCAAATGATAAAAAAATGAAAATTAATATTTTTCATTCAAGGCCCCATATAATATTCTCCTAGACATTTGCTTTTTGTTTGTTTATTTTAGTAGTGTATTATATGGTCTGAGATCCAACAAATATCTTTGTTCTCATCTATGTGATAAATACGAGTGTCTCCCTGAAAAAACATATGACCACAGAGCAATGAAATTGTTCCTAATTTTTAATAAGTGGACAATGGTTGAAGAAAAAATTGAATAGATGAGACTTAGTGGTTCTCTTATTACTTCCAGGTGGGCTTCTGTGGCTTTTTTGATTTCTTCTTTTTTTCTTAATTAATCTCTGAATTTTCTACAAAAAAGTCTTTTAAATAAAGGAAGACTGTTTTCCTTCATTTATGTATAATAGATTAATAAACTCAGTGCTGTTCATGCTTTTAATTCTCTTCATTAGCCCTGTCTGTTTTTTCTCCATTTTTGCATGTGAGTCCTAGCTGTATATCGAGGCCCAGTTCCTATGTGTGCTAGCCCAATGGTTCACTCATCCCTTCATGCATGTACTCATTCATTCATTGCTTATTATGAACCGTGCACAGTTCTAGGCACTATGGATTCTGCTCTATAGGAGGGGACACCCCTCCCTTCAACTTTCTAGAAACATCTCATTCATTCATTCATTCATTCATTCATTCATTCATTCATTCTCTCTCCCCACCTCCCTCTTTCTTTCTTTGATCTCATACTACACTGTAAGTTCTTTGAGACTATAATGTTATTTGATTTATCTTTGTATCTCTAACAGATTTTAAGAGAGCATCTTGCACGTACTAAGCGCTCGAAAATCTGCGTTGAAGGAGTGAGGAAATTATGCACCTTATACTTTTTATGAGGAAATGGTTTGCTAAAACACAATTTATCTTAGCTCAAACCTTTTTCTTACTTTGTTCAAATTAATAAAGACAAATGTGGTTTGATTGAACACAGGTTTTAATCATCTCACTGTACAATATGGTGTACTGGTTTCAATTCCTGAATCCATCGTTTATTAGCTCTGAAACATTGTGCCTCAGTTTCCCCATTGCTAAATTACAGATTTCGATAGTTCATGAGTAACTGAGTCAGTTACTATTGAAATGAAATAGGGTAAGTTGTGCAAAGCCTGAACCTGAGGCCTGATACATATTGAATTCTCAAAAATTTTCAGTACTGTTATTTTTTATTAGTTGCTGTTAGTATGGTTGTTAATAGCAATATCAGAGGTTTTGGCTTATATTCAAGCCTCTCTCCAACTCTCTGAGGTAGTAAGGTTATCTGTTCTTGGAAGTAACGGTGCCTTTGCCACTGTATGTCTTTCTATATTTAAGTTATTTTAAGGTGCCCAGCACCCTAGTTACAGCCTAACTTGTCAGGTTTAATATTCCCTGCAGTGTTTAGGCTGCCACATGATTCCACAGCGAAAATAAGGTAAATAGCCTTTTTATGATCACATTCCCCGTGATGTGCTTTTATACTCAAAAATAATAATAGACAATATTCCATCTTTCACTTTTGTTAAAATCTGACCAAGGAAACTGCCATTTCTGTTTTGATTACTGAATCTCCTGTTTGTTCATTTCTTTTCCAGAGAGTTGAAAAGGATGTGGTTTCTAACAGGGAAAAAACTGAATTGGACTCTGAACAGGCCATATTCCTGGAGAAAGGTACCTGGGAAAGGTAATAACAGTAATGAGAATTTCTTAAATGAAAAACATGATGGAAGCGGGAACAGTTGGCCAGCCTCTACCCTCCGCTCTCTGACGCAGTTCAGTGAGACTGAAAGCAGACGTTTTACATTTCCTGCCCTTGATTTAAGGAAAGGGTTGGCCTGCACTGTTTTCACATACCCTCTCCTTGGGCTGTGGTCTGAGATCAGGAAAACTAGGGGAGGGATTCATAGATGGCAGAACAATATTGGCTGTTAAGATAGAATGTTCAAATTTTAGCTCTGGGCTTCCATTCTTCACTCACTCTGAAATGTAAAGTAAACCTTTGGTTGGTTGGCATTTGAATGGGCTATATTTTATGAAATATGTTTTGCTTCTCTATTAACTTTACCCATGTCCCAGGGCAGGATGTAGAAAAACGGATCTCATAATTTAAAACACAGTTTTTTAACCTTGATACTAATAGAACGTTGGGCCAGGTAATTCTTTGTTCTGTAAAACTGACCTATGCATTGTAGGATATTTAGCATCATCTCTGGCCTCTACCCTGTAGATTCTACTAGTAGAAGCTCCTCAAAGTTGTGACAGCTGAAAGTGTCTCCAAACATTGCCAAGTGACCCCTGTGTTGTGTGTGTGTGGCAGGGCAAGGGTGGGGAGAAGATGATCATATTTCAAACACTAGGCTTGGGGCTTTACATTCAGTCCTTACAATAACCCTGAGAAGTAGGCTTATTGCTTTCAGCTTTACAGGCAAAGAAATAGAAATCCAGAGGGCTTAAGTAATTTCCCGACAGTTACACAGGTAGTAAAAGATCAACTTTTTCTTCTTTACTAAGTTTTTTTCCATTCTGATCCTTTGCTCGACATAGAGACAGAGCTACTGAATCTTATATTTACAGTTGTAAAAAATGGGCAAATTATGGAAGAAAGAGAAATACATAATTTCTCATAGTTCCAGTTTAGAATATAGAAAGGAAAAAATATAAAGTAGTGGCCATCATGAAGTACAAAAGGAAAAATAGATATGAGGGCTTCAAGATATTATCACTAATTAATACTTAGCTCATTTTGGGACACTATGATTAGCATTCCTTTTAAGATATCAAATTTCCTTTACTAAGTAGTTCTGGTATCACTCAGACGGGAAGACCCAGGAAACACAAAAACCAAATGCAATGCAGACTCCTGGGCTGGAGCAGAAAAATACATCAGTGGAAAGTTGGTGATATCTGTAATTTATTTCATAGTTGTGTTTCAGTGTGAATTCCTTAGTTTTGATACTTATATGATGGTTATACAAGATGTTAATATTAGGGAAAGCTGAGTAAAGGATATATGGAAACTCTGTACTATTTTTGCAACTTTTCTGTATGTATAACACTGCAGTTGAACCTTGAACAGCATGGGTTTGAACTGCACAGGTCCACATGTCCTTGGATTATTTTCAACAGAGATATTCAGCCCTCCATATCCCTGGGCTTAGCATCCACTGACTCAACCAACCGTGGATGCAAAAGCAGTGTTTTGGTTGTTTGGAATCCATGGATGCAAAGGGTCGATTGTTCTATGCATCGTTCTGTGGCATTTTATATAAGGAGCTTTAGCATCAGTGGATTTTGGCATCTGTGCAGGGTCCTGGAACCAATCCTTTACAGATACCGAAGTCCGACTGTAGTTAAGTTTTTGGGGAATCAAAAGTTATATGTGTATTTTTTTTTACTGTGAGCACGGTAGGTACTCCATTGTTCAGGAGTCAACTGTATTTAAAAATAAAGAAAATGATATTTATTAATAATGAAAACAAAATGTATTAAACAGCAGGAGATCTGGGATCCTAGCTCTATTTTACTACTTTCTACTGCCATTTTTACCTTGGGCAAACAGTTAAAATCTATAAATTTTATTTGTTTCAAATATGAAAACAGGCACTAATAATATCTAATCAATTCAAAGGCTTGATGCTATACCAGATAATTTTGTAAGGTTGCCGTGATAAATAATTTTCTATCTATCAATTTCTCTATCATCTATCTATCATCTATCTATCATCTATCTATCTATCTATCTATCTATCTATCTATCTATCTATCTATCTATCATCATCTATCTATCATCTATCTATCATCTCTATCATCTCTCATCATCTATCTATCCTATCTATCATCTATCTATCATCTATCTATCATCTATCTATCTATCTATCATCTATCTATCTATCATCTATCTATCTATCTATCTATCTATCTATCTATCTATCTATCTATCTATCATCATCATCTATCTATCATCTATCTATCATCTCTATCATCTCTCATCATCTATCTATCCTATCTATCTATCATCTATCTATCTATCTATCTATTATCTATCTATCTATCTATCTATCTATCTATCTATCTATCTATCTATCTATCATCTATCTATCATCTATCTATCTATCTATCTATCTATCTATCTATCTATCTATCTATCTATCTATCATCTATCTATCATCTATCTATCTATCTATCTATCTATCTATCTATCTATCATCTATCTATCATCTCTATCATCTCTCATCATCTATCTATCTATCTATCTATCTATCTATCTATCTATCTATCTATCTATCTATCTATCTATCTATCATCTATCTATCATCTCTATCATCTCTCATCATCTATCTATCTATCTATCTATCTATCTATCTATCTATCTATCTATCATCTATCTATCTATCTATCATCATCTATCTATCATCTATCTATCATCTCTATCATCTCTCATCATCTATCTATCCTATCTATCATCTATCTATCATCTATCTATCTATCATCTATCTATCTATCATCTATCTATCTATCATCTATCTATCTATCATCTATCTATCTATCTATCTATCTATCTATCTATCTATCTATCTATCTATCTATCATCTATATCTATCTATCATCTATCTATCTATCTATCTATCTATCTATCTATCTATCTATCTATCTATCTATCTACCTATCTATCTATCATCTATCTATCTATCTATCTATCTATCTATCTATCTATCTATCTATCATCATCTATTTATCTATCATCTATCTATCATCTATCTATATCTATCATCTATCTAATCTATCATCTTTCTATCATCTATCATCTCTATCTATCATATATCTAATTATCTCTCTCTCTATATACATATATACACACACACATCTAAAATACATGCACACACAGGCACAGAGCTTTCTATTAAAAAACATTCAAATTAAACCTTAACTTTGGTTTTTGACTACAGAGTGTGGAATAAGTGTTTAAGAGAAGTAAGAATGAGTCTCACTGGCCGAGAGGATTCACAGTTACATTATTCAGCCATCACACTAATGCGGTTTTCTTAGGCAGATGAAAAAGTGTAGGAGGTTGTGCTCATAGTGAGTATGAGACTATGTACCTAATGTTCTAGAACTGCCATTAGGAAACGCAAGTATATCACTGCTCAATCCTGTCAAGATATTTCCCCCTGTAACTTCCCTTGGAAGAAACTTAGAATAAAAGGAACTTGATTTGGAAAGTTTAGGATTCCTTCCTCAGCACATCATTTATCCCAAGATATCCCAGCTCTACTTCCATGGTTTATATAAGAGGTGCTGATGTTTAGTCAACATTCACTACAGGGTCAGTACAATACTGGATACACTGCATAGATTAGTCAGTGTCTGAGGGAGTTCTAATGATGAGGAAACAGGTTTTAAGCACCTGAAAAAAAGTGGTTATTGGTTTTAAATAACAGTGAGACCATCCAGATCTTCTAAGAAAGCTCCTTGGGAATGGTCTTGCTAAGAGTTCACCAAGGATTGCATGTCACCATATTGTAGAAACATTTAGAAGTTGTATGTTCTGTTTTGCTTTTAAAAAAATCCTTACTCAAGGACATGCTTAGAGAGAGGAAGGAAGGAGAGAGAGAAACATCTATATGTTGCCTTCTGTATGTGCCCCAACCAGGGATTGAATCCACAACACAGGTATGTGTCCTGAGCAGTAATCGAAGCAGCTACCCTTTGGTGTACAGGATGATACTCAACAAACTGAGCCACTCTGGCCAGGCTGTGTGTTCTATTTTGGATTGTGGCCGACATCCTTATTTTAATTTGATGGATGGCGAGAAGGTAGCCCTGACACAGGTAGAATATAAACAGGGCTTCCTTTGCAACAGTGGAGGAGTAGATTTCCATGCAACTGGCAGTCGGTGATGCCAAGTGCAGTTGTAGCCTTGATACTGAAGGCAGTGAGGGTTTTTACCTTCCCTAAAAATATTACTTTTGGCTGTGGCTTCTGAAATTCTGCGTAGTTTCATGTTGATGACTGAACTATTTCTCCACTCTGTCCTGCAAGGCAAACATAAGAAATGAGGCCTGAATTGGAATGGTCATATTTTACTCCTTATTTTACCTTCGAGTTCCTGAGCCTGTGTATTAGTTATCTTCTCTGGCTGTGGCACTACTTTCTTCCCCTTGGCTTTGAAACGATTTAACTTTTTCTTATGGTCCTTATGCTGAACTTCCTTCTGCAAATTCCTCCATAGTGTGATTCTAATGTTCCTTCAGTTGAAGTCAGAATTGATATTTTACTTTTTATAAGGAATGAGAGAAAAAAGGGTCAAACTCACTTACCTAGCATTACTTTAGAAGAAGAGCATCCCCAAAATCTTGTGATTTTAAAAAACCAAACTGAATCTATAATCCTCTCCCCCAACCCTAAGCCAATGTCCAATTTCGTTTTCTCTTTGAAATGTAAGTTGAGAATGCAGCAGGCCCTTGTGTGAATCTTCACAGGAGCCCTCCACTTGCCCCATCACTGTTTCTGGCTTTCAGGTCTACTGTCAGAGTTTCAGTCTTCTGAATTAAATCAAAGGCACAAGTACAGATGCCAAGACTCCCACTGACGCAATCATGTGATTAAGGTATTATTGTATGGTTCCCAGATGGCCAGCTGAATGAGAGGGGTCTCTTAGGGAACACATTAAGCAAGTGTGTTTTATCACCCCTATAAATTTAATTAAAAAAAAGCATTTGTAGATAATCTATAGCCATAGCAGGAATCTCCAGAAGACAGTAGCCAAAAGGAACAAAGATCTCAAAATCATTGATGCACTCATCGAGGGCACAGTACAATGGCCTCTTACAGCTCTCTGATGTGGTATAAACCAGGTCTGAGCCACACCCCTGTGGATAAAAGGAGTCTTCCCCCAGAGAAGGAAATATTTCTGATGTCATTCATAGCAGGAAGAGGAGGGTCCTAATATAGAAAACAAGGATTTGGAAGATAAGTCTCAAACAGGAGAGAAAGAGTACAGTAGGCTTTCTTTTCCAAAAGTAATTCTTTCTTGGATTTGGATTCTAAGGATTTATGATATGTTCAAGAAAAAGCTCTGGTGGTTGCGGAAAGATGGTCTCAGTCAAGTGGAGGATGCTGTGAGCTGAACCTCATGGGAGTGGGCTGGGCTAAGTGGACTCCTAGGAGAAGGCCCATCTTGTTGCTGGAGCAATGGAGTACATTTGCCTCTGTTGAACTATCTATATAACCCTGAATCATTAGTAAAGACTGATTTAAATGTAAAAGCTTGGCCAACTATGCTGCTGAGATTTAAGGAAAGGGTCAGTTCATACTCAGGAAGGTGAATCCTAAAGATAACAGTCTTTTTTGAAAATATATGTTTTATTAATTTTAGAGAGAGATGAAGGGAAAGGGGGAGAGAGAGAGAAACATCGATGAGAGAGAAACACTGATTGGCTGCCTCCTGCCTGACCCCTACTGGGGATTGAGCCCACAACCTGGGCATGTGCCCTGACTGGGAATCAAGCCAGCAAACTCCTGGTGCATGGGACTATGATCAACCAACTGAGCCCTACCAGCCAGGGCGAGATAACAGTCCTGTCCTGAAACAAGAGTAGGGGCTATAATATTTAGCTGTTTCTTGCCATCTGTAGCTTTTTCTCCTAATTGTCATCCTTGGAGTACAGGGGCTTGAATCTGTTCAAGGTAGCTATAGGTTTCTTATAATGACTCCAGAGAACATTAGAAACTCTGAGTACTAAAAGTGAAATAGATTAAATGCCAGTTTGCACCATCTGAGTTCCTTCCCAGTCCACTCTAAGAGGATTCTTTCTTCTCTCTGTGATGAATTAGGACTCGACTTTATCAGTTCTTCTCAATTATTTATATTTCATTCCCTCTCCTAGTTCTTTAATTTCTTGTTAGGATAGGTGATGCATTAGGTTCTTGTATCAGAGAGAGAGGTTAGTCCAATTAGGATAAAGTTATTCTTTCATCTTCACGTTTTATTCAGGGATTTCATCTTGTCTCTGCTCCCTCCTTTTCTGTTTGTCTTGGAAAATACTGAACCAAAGATAAAATAAAGATGCATTTTATAGTTCACTAATTTTTTCCCTCATTTTTATTTTTTGTCTTCTAATATCCATTTTGCAGTGCTGTGCTAGAATTGGCTGGCCCATAAGGGCCTATTGATAAATATTCAGGAATTTCACAAACTGGCTGTTAAAATATTAATAACCTAAAGTTGGCCATGGGAGGAGTATTTCCATCACCATGGAAATTTGAAGTTGATATAAATCGGAGATCTTTCTTCTCCCCCTGTTTTTGAAGAGAGATGACTTCCCAACACATCACCGAATTCAGTTGTTGGCACCATAAATGTGGCATAACAATTATTTTATTATATTTTAAAGTGGACTGATTTTCAAGAGTAGGTGACAGAGTGGACAGAGTTTGGGATGGCCAATGGTCACATCCTAATCTTTTCCTGACAAGCTGACTTTAGGGTGATCAACTCCCTTCATGTGTCCTTGGTTTCCTTACATACAAAATAAGTGATTGAACCTGATGCGATTCAGTTAAACCCTGAAATTTTATTAACAGTAGAAAACACTTTTCATTAAAATAGTGATGGATAAATAACTGAGCTGCCTAGACTGGAGAGGATATTAAGGAGTTTGCAGAGTGAGAAAAATCAGCACTTCACATCATGAAGACAGTAAAAGAAATGGCATCAGATGACATAGTTACTATAGAAAGGGTCCATTGAAACAAGAGCATATGGAGGATAATGTCTGCGTATTCAAATTAGTGCCAGATTTTGTGGTTTGTTGGATGCTTTTCCATAGACTTTAGAAGGGAAAAGAATGCAGCTGTGAAAACTCCCCTCTTCACCTTGGCTGAGGAACTCTCCAAGAGAGCAGATGGTTTGAGTTTCGAGCCATGAATCATTGTCAGGGGATTTCCTCAAGCTGCCGGGAGCAAGAGGAGATGACAAGCCTCAATGGGTAATATTTTTATTACTCTTGGTGTCAGTCACATTCATGCCCTTGCTGCTGGGAACAGGCTTACTGTTAATGAAGCTACAACTTGGAAACCAAACAGCAAGTCAGCAAATTATTTCTATTTAATGTCTAATGGATATTTCAAGACTTTAGTATTCCTCTCTTTAATGTTCCTCAGTCAAGAAAGTAAGAGAGGAACCATTTCTTTCTCTTTATTTATTTTGTCTGATTTCAAAGCTGACTAATGGATGAATATTTCATATGTTTTGGTACCTTAATTAGCTGATTTCTGAAGGCCATTATTAGTAATATTATTTTGTTGATTGTAGTGTCTGACATAAATTAGTTACTTTTTTATAATGTAGGTAGCTAAGTGAGAGTTTGGCTTTGACCTGGATTATAATGTATTTAATTCTAATGCTGTGCTTCATAATAAACACATATGCTATTTGGAGGATTAATTTGACTCTATAAAGACATCTTGTATCAGTGGGTCCTTCCAAATAAGGTAGAATCAAACCAAATTGGTTCTTTCTCGTAAAACTCTAATGTACTTTTGTGGCATTGATTAGATTATATTTCAGTTACTTTGCTTTGGCTAAAGTCACTTGCAGTAGCTTTAGCTGAAATTTTACCTAGAATACCTTGGCTATTTTTTATAGAACACAATGATTAGAATGCGCTTCAATGATCATTTTTAACATTTTCCATCGCAAAATATCTTGGACCATTAGGCTTCAAAACCAGAAATCTAATACAGGAGAAAGTGACCCAAAATAGAGGGTGTTTTGTCCCCATAATGTGGAAAAGCCCACATTTGGTGTATTCCAAGTGTGTGCGGGAGAGAGAAAGGCTGCTTCAGAAAGCACACCCACTTTTTACTTCTGCAGAATTTAGTCTGGAAACAGCTTTACGTCGAGTGCTCTGAAGACCGTTACTTTTTCTGCCATGAAGGGTGCGGGGGTCAAGTGCAAAGAGCAGGGGGTTGGAGCCAGCCAGACCTGCTCTTCCTTTTAAACTCTGTGAGTGGTTACCAATGATTCTGAGGCACTTTCCTCAACTGTAAAATAGGGGGGAGTAAGATGTAGCTCAATAGGCTGCGGTGTGATTGTGAGAAAGCCAGCCAGGTGGCTACCATCCTTGGATTTTGTCTGGAGGGTGGTGGGAGCTCAGTAATAGTGGCCATTGTCAGTGTCCTCTCATTGTACTGATGGCCTACTCAGCCCTCGTCATTTCAACTCCTCTATATAATGTGCCAGAGAAATCCTGCAATTCTGTAAGAGCTAAACACATGGAAGGTGAGAGCAGAGCAAAAAAACTCAGAGTTGCCTCATTCTTTAGAAAACAGGTTTCTTTTTTCTGTTTTGTTTTTAAATTTTTTCAATTACAGTTTATATTTAACATTATTTTGCATTAGTTTCAGGTGTTCAGCATAGTGGTGACACAGACATATACTTTGTAACACAGTGGTACCCCCGATATTGCCAGTGCCCGCTTGGCACCATACATAGATTTTACAATATTATTGGCTATATTCCCTATGCTGTAATTTACATCCCTGTGACTATTTTGTAATTATCAGTGTATACTTCTTAATCCCTTCATCTTTTTTACCCAGTCCCCCAACCCCCTCCCCCTCTGGCAACCATCAGTCTGTTCACTGTATCTATGAGTAGAAAACAGGTTTCTTGAACTGGCTCTGTCTCTAATGAATTTTGTTACCCTGAGAACATCACTTGTCCTTTACACACCTCAGTGTTGTGTGTAGAATGAAGAACTGAAATTAGATGAGCCGTGGGAACTAGCTCTGAAGAACACTGATGTTGATAATTTCCTTAGAATAAAAGAGTTGCATATTAAATTTAGGAAAAATCTCTGGACATAATAGAATATTCTAGGAAATTTACCTTGCTAATTAGCATATTAAAATATGGTCTACTCTGGTTTTGCTAAAGAAATACGTTGAACTTGATATAACCCAGTTTCCCAAACATTCGACAAGAACATTCCTTATTCATGGAAAAACCCATTTTGCTGAACCTTTTCACGTAACTCAATTGGTAAATGCTATACAGGATGTCTCCTATGGTCCCTTACAATTCTAATATTTTGTGTAATGAGAAAATTGATGGAATATGTAAGGTGATGGTTTAGATGGAATATCACTTTTAAAAGTTCATTTTATGTAGAAACAATTATTTCTTATTGGACTGTTAAAAGGACATGACTGTGAATTAAGGTTGGGTTTATGAGTGAAATTATGACAGTTCTTACGTAGGTGACATAGGCTTACAAAGGAACATGTTCTAATTGTCCATTAATGTTTTAATTTTTCTTCATCTGTCAATTTAATTTACCTCAATAGTATTTGCAAATTGATCACACATTGCCAACTTTTATAGAAATTATTATTTCCAAGAACACATGTCAAACTAAAAGCCCTCACAGTGATATATACCTAGAATTATATGTATGTCAATAGGTTGAGCCCTCATATGTACATAAAACATATGGAATATACATGTTACTGCTAGACAGTTTAAATGCATTCACTGCGATGGCACCATTGCTTTTCTCTAATTTATACCACATTTTATTATTATTTTTCTTTATTTCACTTGTATTTTTGTTGAGAGTGTGGGGAAATAAATTGTATGAATGATGTGAAATGTAAGCCATTGCAACTGTAGCTTTATGGCGTGGATCCTCAATTTGCTGGAATGATTTTCATCCGTCAGCTTTTCAAATAATGATAGGAACCTCTGTTTGGGCCTCAGGATCCTGTGTGTGTGGAGGAACTTTTGTGTGATCTCTTACTGCTTCTTCTAGAATGAGGATACCTCTGTGAGAAAGATAGGAGTGTAACTGCCAAGATACTCATGGTTCCTGCAGGCTCTGTGGCTCTTGGTAAGTCAAAGCCTGGCATAGCATTTATTCCTTCCTGCTCATATAGTTTATCTGAGGGAAGTCATAACTCTTGTCAGGTTGTAGGTTTCCTCCCTGTGTATAATTATGACTCCCCTTCCCCACACACCCTAATGTTCTTGGTGTGACAGGGAAAAGGGAAGCGAAGGGTTGTGGAGGAGTACTTACAGGTACTCACAGTACTTACGGGTACTCACAGTACTTACAGGTACTCACAGTACTTATCGGTACTCACAGTACTTACTGGTACAAGAAGTAGGTACTCAATAAATAACTATAAATTGACTAATTAGTTTGTTTATACATCTACTTATGACCTGTGATGTAAAAGGAAATTAGAATCACTCAATCAAAAGTACCGGATATGGTGATATTATTGAGTTAAACACAAAAGGGTTGAAACCAGAATAAAGTCACTTACTACTATCATTTGAGTTCTCTCGTTTTCCCACATTTCTCTGCTTTTGTTAGACATCATAATTTAGAGGTCATAATTCATAATTACTTAAATATATGAAGTGTACTTGCCATTCGAAAAGGTTAGTGCTATCATAGGATGTGTAAATCTTCTTTTATGAAAAAGATGACAAGTGAAATTATAATCCAAGTCAAAGTTTTATAAAACATTGACTTGGATATGCTTGCTTTTAAAGTAATTTCAGTTTAAGCCCCCATTAGGGATTCAATCCTTATTTATGTAAAATGATCAAGCTGATAATATTTTTTGTGTCATTGATGAATGGACCAGTGGAAATAAGGTCAAATATAGAATTTCTTCCCTTTAGAATCACTGAATATTTTACATTCCACATTACTGTTTTATAGACTTTCAGGGACTAGATAAATAGGGCCCTAGGTTTTATATTCCTGAAGATATTAATAAATGAGCAGAGATGTGCCTAAACTGCCTAGGGAAAAAGAATGTAAATGGAGACATAACTGTAGGAAATACAGACACAAAGTAGCCTGCCTGGTCCCCGTGAGCTCTGGTGGTAAAGGAACAAAATCAGCTTTATTGAGTCTCAGCTTCGGGCTTGGTCTCAATGGAACCAATACCTAAGCTTAAAAGTGTGGGGAAAAAAGTGTTTACGTGGATATTTTACCATAATTTCCCCAAATGGTTTATATTTTCCAAAACTCAGTTCTGCAGTTTATACACTTAATCTTTAAGATTGTACTTTTATCCCCATGCCACTCTTTTCCATATAATCTTTTGAGGCACTTTGAACTTGAGACTATCTGTAATGGAGTATTTTATTATACAACACTCGGTGGAGACAACTGGAGCCTCCAGTCT
Source organism: Miniopterus schreibersii (assembly GCF_964146895.1). NCBI lineage: Eukaryota > Metazoa > Chordata > Mammalia > Chiroptera > Miniopteridae > Miniopterus > Miniopterus schreibersii. The sequence continues at coordinate 58,418,471 of NC_138112.1, forward strand.
CTTCTGGTTAATGTAGCAGTTTTCCCAAAGCACTGCATGGCAGCTACTGCTGATCTCAGCCAAGGCTGGCACAGGCAAAGCCTGAAAATGATGATGTGGGATGAATGGAATCCATCAGTACGTGGCTTGCTACCTTTTGCTATCATTTACAGAGAGCGGCGGAGAATGCCTGAGTCACAGAAAACAACTCAGGTGAAGGAAAAATTGGATGAAACTATAGAGTGTTGGAAAAAGCTTGGGCTTTGGAGACAATACACCTGGGGTGGGCCCCAAGGCCTTGGTCAAAGTTACTAACCACACTGAGATTAAATTGTTACCATTTCTGCTAGACAATGTAAGATTTGCTAGGGAGATACGATTCACTCGGGATTAGCTGGTTTATTCACTCATATACCATAAACCGTGGATAAATCCTAGAACAAAGCAGGTGTTTAGGCGTTCTTGAAGATGTCCATTCACAATTTGCGAATGCAATATATATATACACACACACAGGCACACACATATGCATATATATTTAATATGTTTTTATTGATTTCAGAGAGAGGAAGGGAGAGGGAAAGAGAAATAGAAACATCGATGATAAGAGTCATTGATTGGCTGCCTCCTGCATGCCCCTCACTGGGAATGGAGCCCACAACTCGGGCATGTGCCCTGACTGGGAATTGAACAGTGACCTCTGGTTCATAGGTCAATGCTCAACCACCAAGCCACACCAGCCAAGCAACTTTCCATATTTTACCATGTAGATTTGTAGATTGTGTTTGTTATTTTAAACTATAAGATAAACACACACATACATACCCAGGGTTTTTCTACTCCCCTGAGAAACAAGTTTTCAATTTTTTTCTTATTACTAACTATGCTGCAGTCAACATGTAAGGACATGTTGCTTGTGACTGTGGGCAGCGGTTTCTCCAGGATAGAAATCTAGCAGAAGTATTGTTGGTCTGCAGACATGCACGTCTTTGTTTCACTGAGCATTGCCAATTGCTTTCCAAACAGTTGTACCACCTCCCACAGCCATATATCTTAATATCAACATTGAGTATAGTCAGGCCAACCAGTCATTTCCATCAATTTGATAGCTATACAAGATATCCTTTGATAGCCTTTAATTTGCATTTCCTGAATCAGTAATAATGTTAAATTTCTTGTCACATTTGTTGGTTATTTATTTTTTTTAGATATTTTTGTATTTTTCTATGATGCCTTTGTCTTTATTGTTTTGTGGAAGTTTTTTATATATTCTGGTTTCTATGATTTACCTGCAACGTGTACTTTAAATATCTTCTGAAAGATTGTGTCTTGCCTTTTTCATTTGTTATACAGAGGTTTCAATCAGGTTTCCACAAGGGTTAGTTGAGCTTTAAAAAGCTGTGGAAAATGGCAATTGAACTGAACAGCTATATTATCAGTGAGCAGCTCATGAGATAGTTTGGGCCTCTGGGGGAAAAGAGGCCAATATGTCCAATCAAAAGTTAAATTGTGATGCTGATTAACCCAAAACTTCTGATTCAGTAACTGAGAACCAGGCATTTAAAAAATATTTCTGGTTGTTAAATATATCAAGAATGCTCACCTACTTTTCTGAGTTTTCAAAAGTCGGGTTCTATGCACCAGTAGCAGTTTGCTGATAATGTTAATTCAGTTCACTAGATAGTTCATCTGTTCTTTAATTTAATTAGCTAGTCATTTTGCACTTGCTGAAGACCAGGCTGAGCTACCCATTATAAGTCAATGAAATTCATGGAACCCCAGAATAACCAATCATTTGGAATTCCAAGCTGCCTATATTACTAAACAGATTATTAGACGCACATAGATGTCTGCCTAGCACTATTCTTTAGGGTTGAAAGTAATAATCACTTTGTATGAGAAGAGATGGCTCTGATCTGAGTATTTTTTCTATAGAGTCTTCTCTGGTTTAAAATTTGTCTTGTCTTCTTACACACACACACACACACACACACACACACACACACACACACACACACACATACCCAAACACCTGTGCACCCACAAAATAGATGGACATAATTATAAATACATTCAAATTAATGTAATCTGCATTAAAATGTATCTCTGGAAAGAAATTTTTACCATTGCGTATAAAGTTAATCTGATGTGAGTATAAACTATGGTGGTCAATTGAGGTTGCAAAATTGTTCAGTTGTCTTCTGTACAGAATTCTACAGTGTATTTCCAGCAGAAAATAGACTCATATGAGGTTTATTGGCTTCTGCTCATTCTCTGAATCATTCAACAATCCACAATTTACCTCTGCTTTCATTAAGTTTTTCTGACCATTTTGTAGATTGCTAAGTACCAATTCCTTAAATACTAACAATATACTTATGGCAATAAATGGAAGTCATTACATAATTTGTAGAAGCAACAACATTTATTGATTCTATAATCTTTTCTAAAAATTACCTCCAATATGCCAGACATTATGCTGAATATTGCAGATACAAAGATGAAAGAAAAAAGACTCTTGGTTCCTGCCTTCAAGAAACTCCTTAATTCCAGGCACACTGCACTGTTCCAGCACAGTTGACATATTTTTTGGGATGTGCTAAAACAGGGTAATTATTTTTCCCCGAGTTTATGACCCAATCCATGTCAGCCCTGGAAGTCTTCACATTTCTACTGAAATGCTCATTGGTGATCTTACCGAGTATTTCCTGCAGATATATCTATCTGGCACTTAACCAAAAGGTAAGCTCAGAGCCCAGCTACCCCCGGGTGAAACTGTAGCCATTTAAATAGAAGACATGAGAGCGTTCGTTCCATTTGACTCTTCTTGTCCTTCCTGTGTGAACCTGCCAGTGGCATTGTCTTGAAAGGCTGTTCCTTAGCCCTGGGGAGATTAGTCTGGCTGTATCAGGCTCCTGGGGAGAGCAATCACGCACCAATGTCGCATCCATGTTATGTTCCATGTTAAAAGGCCAGCAGCTAAAGAAATGGATTTTTTTTTTTTTTGTCTTGTTGCTGTGATGCTGAACACCTGGAAGCTGTATAACTGGCATCCATGGCAACGAAGTTTTGTTCAAGCCAGAGAAATGCCAGAAAATATTTGCTGTTGTACTGAAAGGCACTGACATATTTTCAATTCATCAGATTATAGCTTGACTAAAGTCAAACGAAAGGGATTAGGAGAGCCTAATTACTAAAATGTAATTCATTTCTTTTTTTCCAGTTCTGGATATTGCTCCAGCAAGACAAATGACCCTTCAAATATTGCAAACATTCCTGATTTTATCATTAAAACTATTTCTGATTGTTACCCAGCATTGGAAGTGAGGCAAGCGCTAAATTTGGTGTGTTGATTACTAAATAGGATTCTTCTCTGATGCATAAAACTCAGCATAGAATAGAGGCATAAAGATTGAAGCACTGAATTATTTTACAAATACAGTTAAAAGGCCTTTGCACGGTGGAATGGCAGCATTACTAAGTTCACATATGAGTTTAAAACCTGTGCCACAACATTAGAAGATTTGTATTGCAGCCATGATTATCAAATAGGTTATTCTTTTCTCGTGAATGTCATTACCAACATTTTTAAAAAACATAATATTTTTCCCTCAAAATCCATCAATTTTTTCCCCCCACATTCAGTTTGAGTAATTATCTGGTTCATTGGTAACTGATTAGAGAGTAAGAAATGGGTGCATTAAAAAAAAATCTTGCTTGTGTATATTTTGTTGAATGTATTGTTGAGTTGAGGTATGAGCACCTAGACCTAAGCAGCCAGGTGCTGTGGTATGAATGTTGGTGTCCCCCCAAAATTCCCATGTTGGAATCCTGAAGCCCAGTGTTGAGGGTGTAAGATGGAAGGTGAGGCCTCTTGGAAGTTGATTAGGTCAGGGAGATAGAGCCCTCATGAAGGGGATTAGTTCTTTTATAAGAGATCTCGTAGAGCTCCCTGGCCCAGTCCACGATGCGAGGATACAATGAGAAGTGAGGAACCTGGGAGAGGGCCCTCACTAGACCATGCTGGCTCCCAGACCTCAGACTTCTAGCCTCCAGAAAAGAAAGAAATAAAATTTTATTGTTTATGAGCTATCCAGTCTGTGGCTCAAACAGACTATGACATCAGGCAGCCGTCTCTTATTACTTTCTTAGTATACACCACACCTTGCTCCAAAATATATTTGAGTCTTCTAAGCAATAGTGAAGTAGTATGTCCTTAGGGTTCTGTCTAAAATGCTGCCATTAAGATTAATTATTTGAAAATGTCAAATAACCAATTGTAGCAATCATTTTGTTGGAGCAACCTGGTGTGTGTGTGTGTGTGTGTGTGTGTGTGTGTGTGTGTGTGTGTGTGTGTTTGTGGGGGAGATAGGAGTGGAAATTTTCAGGGCTGAGGTGAGAGGAGGGTGCGCAGGATGAAAATACCCACCCTTGTTTTGTTGATAAAGCTAAAATACAGGGTCAAAAGGGGTTCTTCAAAGAAAGAGGAGCCCACAGCTGGTGGCCCACCATGAGCTAGCAAAGCAGATGTTGAAAAACTGTGTGGAAGCAAGTCCTGGCCACCTTCTGGGGATGCTGGGAGGGCAGTTCTGTTAAGGACCAGGACAAAGCAGACAGTCAAGAAAGTCATAGGTGCCATATAAATACATTGAAAGTGTGTGGAATATTTGAAATACTGATTTTGCCCCTGCAGTGAGGGCTTTAGCAATACTTTCATACATTGACTTCTATGCTCTAAAATACTAGCTCAACAGAGACTAGATTTCTGTGTTTTGTGATGGCCTGGTACCTGGTAAATCTCTCCCTTATTTCTTACCCCTCTTGCTTGCCTTCGGTCTGCTCCAGGGCAGACTCACTCCTGTCTGTCTCAATGATCCTCAGCATGCTGGGGGTACAGGGCCTTTGCACTGGCTGCTCTCTTTGCCCTGAAACCCTTGTTTCCCAGGTATTCCTGTGGCTACTTACTTCACCTCATTATGGTTTCTTGCTCAAATATCTTTCCTGATTACCCCTTTAAAATAGTATCTGTCACTCTTTGTATCAGGTATTTTCCTGCTGTCTACTATAACATGAGCCCCATGAGAGCTGAGTTTTGTGTGATTTGCTTTCCAGGGCATCCCTAGCACCTCCAAATGCACTTGGCTCATAGTAGGACTCAGAAATATGTGAAAATATGAAAATGGTTACACATCATTATTAGCTAATTCTGCTGTGGATTCAAGATAAGAGGCCATCAGTATATACTCGGGGTGACTCTGATTGAGGAGGTAACAAGGAAAGACGACTATTTCCTATTTTTTCTTTCTCTGTGCGCACCCCGTTTCCCAGTTTCTTGCTGTCTGTTCCCATTTCAGCTTAGCTGCAAAATTATTCTGTTTTCCTGAGCCCCGAGAATCATTCATAAAGCAGCATTTGTTCAGAACGCTGATAATTTTACTCCCTCAAACGTACTTAAGCGACTTCTGGCAGTGGCACGATTTCAACAAATCCTTGGAATACACTTTCCTTTCCTCCATCTCTGGTATCTGCCAGTCATCTCTCCTTCAGCGTTCTGCCAGTCCATGACCTTGAAATCATTACTGCCCTCACTTTGGCAGAGGCTAGCTCATTACAGCTCCTCTGCTTCACGGGCGATCTGACTTTGCGAAGTTTAAAATGAGGAAGTTGGTGATGAACATAATTTAAATTATATGGCCTCTAATTTGCTACTGTATTTAGAAGAAAAATGAAAGTCCTTTCTCAATTTTGTGGGGCTGACCACTGCTGAAAACGCTTGGCCTTCTTCAAAGAATACCCAGTTCTGCCATCTGATGCTGCTGGCATGATTGAGTCTCTAGAACACTCGCAGTGCTGCTTGGAAGCCCATGGGTAAGAAGCAGATGGGTGAGTCATTAGGGTGAGAGCAGGAGAGTGGGGGGAGAGCCGTCCCCACCCACCAACGTGACCGTCCGATACCTGCCGCTGAGCACCTGAACACCTTCCCTGCCCGGAGCAGTGTCTCTATTCACAAAACAAATTCCTCTGTCAGCTTTCTGATCAGACCTACAACCTGCAGGGCTGGGGAACTGCCATGGAGCCATCTATTTCCTCAATTGTGTTTACTGTCTCAAAAGTAGATTTGAATTCCCCAGGCTTATCACTTTTAGGGGAATTCTACCTACTTTATCGACCCTCAGTGAAAGCAGACTGCTTAGTTTTGAAAAATTATTAGATATGGTGTCTTTTTTTGGGATAGTCAGATAACTTATTGTTTAAACTAGGAGGCTTCTGAAAATAAAGGGGACACTAAAAATAATTACACTTTTACATATATGTGTATATATATGAATATTTTGTTTATAATTATATTAATATTTGGTGTCCCCTTTATTTTGTGTATATTTGACTACTTATTGGCTTACAAATTGGTTTAATGTATTAGTAGACATAAAAAGTCTTATTTAAAATTATTTTATAAAAAATCCTTTATAAAAATTAAAGTAACATATTGATATACATTGAAGCAAAATAAAAAAGTTTTCTTATTAATGAACTGGACTTTAAAATAACAAACAGAATAATTACATTGGTATGTGCTTATGCACTTTAATCACATTTTTAGTGTCGCCTATTTTTAGTATATATTAGAAATTTTCTGAAGAATAATTTTCTTACAATTTAATCTTATTTTAAAAATTATATTGACTGTAATCATCTTCACAATCACATTTTGTCATTAGTACATTTGATATTGATACCTTTAATGGATTTGGCATAATGTCTTTTAGTTGAGGAAATGTTTTCTCTATAGGTGCTGATATACCTGGTAAATAAGGTCAAATTCTGCTAAGTGGAAAGAAATGGAGAATATTCTCACTAAACTATTGTTTTGTTCGAAATGTGAAAATGTATCTACACAAATAGTTTTATAGATGCTGTCCTTTTTAACTCCATCCCAAGCTATTTTTGTAACATAAACAGAAATTTTGTGAAGAGGTAGAACTCATGCTAAGTGTTCTTACAAAAAATAGTTAATTAAAAAAAATTGGTGCCGAGCACTTAAAAGAAAAAGTGCATACCACTGTCTGTTTTTCATGTTAAATCGCAGCTCCCTCACAAAATTTTATATTTCATTTAGTCCAAAAGTTTATACATAAAACTTGTAAATTTTGGACAACTAAAGCTTCTATTTAAATTTGTAGGGTATCATAGCTTTTTCGAAAACCATTTCTACTACATTACGTTGCTTGACTTTGAACTTTGAAGGCAAGCATCCTATGAAGATTCCATTAAATAAGTAAATAACAATCTGACTGTGTATTAGTGTCTAGTAGGCTTTTGCCTAATATCCCGTATTTGTGTTTGGCTTGGCTCAAATGAGGTATTATAAGCATTTTAAAATAATCTTCCTGTGAGGCATCATTTTTACAGTCAAATCAGCTGCAAGTGATTTGTGTGTGTGTGTGTGTGTGTGTGTGTAGGGACAGCTATAAGTATAGATATAGATGTAGATATAAATATTATAGGGGAGTACAAGTAATCTTTCCTGTATTTTTCTGAGTTCTTAGCTGAAACCCCAGTAATAAAAGATAGATAAACATGGGAAAAGCAAACAGAAGTTGATTAACATGTGTATCATACATAATGGTGGAAATGAGCAGCTCCCAAGGTGCTTAGAATTTGGGCCTAAATAACATCTTTACTAAGGAAAGGGAGGGGGATGTCGGTCTCTTAGGGGAGAAGAAATGATTTTTAGGAAAGATGAATGGAGCCTGAGAATAGATGGGAGGCATGAGTGCGAGAGAGTTTGTCTGGGTGTGGTGTGGACTTCGTGTCTCCTTTCCTCTTACAAGAATCAATCCTCCTTGGTTGATGAAACTCCCAGGAAAGAGATTCATGACAACTGAGTACTTGTTGAAGGACCTGACTTTAGGTAGATAAGGGGCCTTCAGAGAAAGCCTCTCTCTGCATTTGTTCTTATTCGAGTGCCTACAGCCCAAAATAATACACCAGGTGGCATATTTTGGGGTGGTACATTCTGCTACCCTTCAATACCAATATCTATCTGTCTATCATCTATCTACCTACTATCTATCTATCTATCTATCTATCTATCTATCTATCTATCTATCTATCTATCTATCTATCATCTATCTATCTATCATCTATCTATCTATCTATCTACTATCTATCTATCTATCTATCTATCTATCTATCTATCTATCTATCATCTATCTATCTATCTATCTATCATCTATCTATCTATCTATCTATCATCTATATCTATCTATCTAATTATCTATCATCTATATCTATCATCTATCATCTATCTATCATCTATCATCTATCTATCATCTATCTATCTATCTATCTATCTATCTATCTATCTATCTATCTATCTATCTATCTATCATCTATCTATCTATCTATCTATCTATCTATCTATCTATCTATCTATCTAATCTATCATCTATCATCTATCTATCATCTATCTATCATCTATCATCATCTATCTATCCATCTATCTGTCATCATCTATCTATCATCTGTCATCTATCTCTCTATCACCTATCATCTACCTACTTATCTATCTATGTAGAGATGCCACATTTGGTAGGAAGTTTTAGACATAGCTGTTCTCCGGCCTGATTTTCTTGTTAGCTTAAAGGCCTTTATAATTGTCACTGCAAGCTTGTATCCAGTTAATTTAAATCTCATTTAAACCCATTATGGTTTTCTCCAGATAGCTCTGTGATGATGTTATGTGGGGATGTTTCCCCCCTGAAACCTCTGCTATATAGCCCCACCAGCATGCTCTTCCTGATGAGACTCAGCCTAGCTTTGTACCCTGTGGAGTCTGAGCCACCCTCCACACGAGGAGTCCAAGGCAGAATGCCGCTGCTGCCTTCTAATGATATCATCTGAATTGCAAAGCACTGGCTTATGGCCCCATTTATAACTCCAGTTTTAGAAACTGCTTTTTATGGCTAAGAAAGACTTTTTTAAAAGGATTCAGTAAAAGGGATAACTATGTTAACTAAAAACTTGAAAATCTGCATTACGCAACTTGGAAATGTGTTATTTGCGTGAACTTGAAATTTTGACAGTGGTGTCCTCCTGCCACTCGGTTAATAGGAAACTCTATGATAGGACTCGGTGTGCTGAATAGACAGAAATAACATAGGGTAGTGAGAATTATGGGGTCTTGAGAGGGAGACGGATCTAAATGCAAAGACTGACTCTATCTGTAATAACTGGCATTTCTGGCACGTGGCAGAGGCTCAAATATGTTTGCTGAATTCCTGTTTTGTAGCTTCATCTCTGCAAGCCTCTGTGTCTGCATCTGTAGATTGGAGATAACACCTACTTAGATGGGTTGTTGTGAGCACTAAACACACCCACATCTGAAAATATTAGAGCAGCACCTGGCATTAGGTACATAATTAGATAGTAGGCTCTTACTGATCCGTAATTCCATTTGGACATCTAATTAGACTTAATGTGTTTGTCCGCCTTTCTTTAACCCCTGCATAGATTTATCAAGTACTCATTCTTTATCTTTATTGCTCCAACCACTTGCTATACTCATTCATATCTTCATACTTTTGCTCATGATGTGTCTCCATCAAAATGTCTTTTTTCCCCCCATTCCTTTTTTCGCCACTTACATTTTACTAATCATTACAGAACAATTTCAAATGTCACTTCCTTCATAAAGGCTTCCCTGTGGCTCCCATGTTCTCTTTCTCTGATCTGTTTCACTTATAATGCACATAATTTAATTACGGATATTATTATGTTTTATCTGCTTTATCATTCGAGGTCTATTTCTTGCATATAAATCTCTCTCCTCAGAGAGATTACAGACTCTTTGGGGAAGGTGACCATCTATTAACAATTTTCTTCTTCTAGAGTGAATTCCAAAGATATGTAATATTTGTTCAAACAGTATTATATTATTTAGTTCATATGTAAATAATCTTCTAACTAGTTACCTGCTTCTGGTCTGTTTTCAATCTAACACCTTTTGCCAGGGTATCATTGCAAGGCTCTTCCAAATATGACTCTTGTCATTGTCACCCTTCCTATTCATAAACTTCTGATGATTCCCAACCACATTCAGAGCAAACATCAACTATGAGGGCAGACCCTTAAAATATCCTACAACCTTGACCTTAACTCTCTCTATCTTTTTTTAACTACTACTTCCCTAAGCAATGGACTTTCTAGTGCCCAACTAATACAATGTATTTTCTTACTTATATGCCTCTGTTCATATGTCAGCTACCTTCACACAATTTCTCTTCCCCGTTTTCAATTATCTAATCCCTACGTTTGTACTATGAAGCCTGGCCATACTGCTCCTGCCCAAGTGACATTTCATAATGTCTATGAGAACGTCTTTATAACTCTTTTGACACTTAGGATCATTACCACTATTATCTTTCTTGATTACCAAGATAATATTCACTGAGTACTAATAAAAGAGAGATATAAGTCTAGAGAAGTTATTTGAAATTATTTTGTAGAGGGTCTCTTAGGCAGGAGGACTGTATGGATTTTTATATTGGAGGAGTAACATTTTTAGATTTATACTTTAGAAAGATAATGCCTTATACTTTTTACTGTGAAGGTGAATGTTTCCATTATAAAATTTTATATGGGCATAGGTGTTGTTCAACTAATGCCCTGAATTGTTTATTTACTCATAAATATAATTTTAGAATCTTCAGAAGCATAATCAACATTTCTTGTGTGCCTCTTTGGTGTAAATTTGGTATTGTTAGCTGTGTTTCTCTCCTAAAGTATCATTTTGCTTCATATCGATATAAACTATGTAGATCAACAATGCAACCTTTCAAGATTTACTTTTTATGATTAAGACTCTGGCTTTAATTGTTTTCTTTTTACCATGGATGAGTGGTGGGGGATTTAAATCGCCAGCTGGGAACAATATGCCATTTGGCCTAATTTGTAGATGAACATCAATCCCCTGAAACCACATAGTGAACCCCGAAGGGAAATTTTGTTTATTTCTTAAACCAAAAACCCCCAACAAGTTTGCATCCAAAATCCCACATAACCTGACTCTATCAGAATTCTTTTTCTGTGGGTCTGTAGACCAAGCCTTATGTTCTCCAAGTATTACTGGGATTCTCAACCTGCGATATGCCATTTTGAGCCAGATAAATTCTTTGTTGTAGGGCATGGTCCAGTGCATTATAGGATGTTTAACAAAATCCCTGATCTCTATCTACTCAGTAGATCTCAGTTGCACCTCCCAATTTTGACATCCAAAAAGGTCTCCACATATTAATTGTCCTTGGTGGACAAAACTGCCCATTTGAGAACCACTGGCCTCATGGAAAATATCTCATTGTTTAGAGCAGTGATTTTCAACCATTTTCACCTCATGGTATACATAAACTAATTACTAAAATAATGCAGCACACCAAAAAATGTATTATATTTTTTGCAGATCTGACAAAAAATAGGTAAAATTTTGATTCATTACCACGGGATGGCTATTGTTGTTTTGACTGTTGTCATTTTTTTAATTTGACAATCAAAGGGAAAAGAAAGAGGTCAGTGCCACTGCCTAATACTCAGGTATTGCATGTTTTAAAAATTCTTACAGCCCTCACAGGTGTGGCTCAGTTGGTTGGGTGTCCTCCCATGCACCAAAAGGTTGCTGGTTCAATTTCTGGTCAGGGTGTTACAGGAGAAATGAGTGGTCCCAATTTCCCTGTTGCTTGTGGGAGTGGGATTCTTGGGGCACCACTGAAATAAGCATTTTCGGAGGCCCCCACGGGAAAATGAGATGTGGTGAAAAAATTTATCTTCAGGAGTTACATTCCTCAGGTTCCAAAATTTCCATGCCCCTAATCCAGTCTTGGAAAAGGGGCAGCTGTGGATTTAGCAAAGCCAGAAGCGGGGACAGTCAGGTCATCAGGAAAAGCACTTAAACAAGGATAAGGTTTGCTATGCAGATTTAAGCCTGTGCCTTCTCCTGAGTTTCTTGTGATTTAGAGTCATCTTCTTTCTGGTACAAAGGAGACACCCTCACAAAAGGGAATTGCCTTTATCAATGGAAATTTCCCTTAGGAAAGAGTAACTTCTCTGTTTTTAGAGCTGCTTCTGTGCCTGCAGTTTCTTAAGGGCAATTATTCTGCTCTTTGTGAGGCTTAAATCTGCCCTTTAATGTGATTTCAGGAAACATTTAAGTACCAGTGTTAGTGTAGGCCTAAGTTCCTGAAAGTTAAGAATTGCATCATTTTAGTTCGCTTTTTGTATTTTGTCCTGAATTGAGACCTAAATTTTATCTGTCAGTTTTTCTGATTCCTGCATCATTCCACAAGATTGGAAGTGGCTTCATAAATCAATCATTTGATTAAAAAGATAGCAGTGACTTTGATCAGTATAAAAATAAATGAGCTATGTATTGAAGGCTGTAAAAACTTCATCTATGGCCTAAAGGAATGGAAGATGGAGTGGGAAAAATATCTTTGATGTTCTTTAAGTTTTATAGTGACCCAGGATAAACCAAAACTGGCAAAATCACCCAACCTGCCCACACAGGGATGAAACCTAAAATATTACTGAGAAAAATGAACTTGGTGTAACTTAAATATTATGAAAAGGGAAAAATCAATTTGTATACATATACATATGTATAAAATATAAAATTTCTTCCCAAATAATTACATAGGAATTACATAACTTTTAATAAAAAAATATAAGCCTCTGTTTCTTTTTCTAAAAGTGACTTAAAACAAATTCTTCAAACTTAATGTGGCCACATGCTGTGTAATTATTTTCAAATCACATTCACAGCCTGGTTGGCCTCTCTTTTACATGCAAATAAAAGTACAAGCAAAAAGCTTTTTTTTTTTTTTAAATTCCTTCCAGCAGTTGGCCATTTTTATGGTCACTGCCTTTCTGGAAAATAAAATAAATGCAAGATTGGGTTATTGGAATTTGTAGAAAGAGAAGTGTGCAGACAGACTCAGGCCCTCAGAATTGGTATCAAGATTATTTTAAAGTAGAAATATTTGAGTTACAGAAGATTCAGAAAAAAAAAATTCTTATCTGACTAAAGTAGAGCCTCTAGATAGAAAATATAACTGCCATGAACCCTTCTCCAAGGAATTTTACTGCAAATTCAGTTGCCTTGAAAACAGACTGCTCATTCTCAATGGTGTTCCCAAACCCTATAGAATCTCCCATACTCTCTCTTTGAAGCCCTAAAAGCTCTCTTTGGTTGGATTGATATGTATACATAACCGTTTTCTTTCTTTCTTTTTTTTTAAAAATATATCTTTATTGACTTCAGAGAGAGGAAAGGAGAGGGAGAGAGAGAGACAGAAACATCAATGATGAGAGAGTCACTGATCGAGCCCGTAACCCAGGCATGTGCCCTGACTGGGAATCGAACCCCGATCGCCTGGATCCTAGGTAGACTCTCAACCGCTGAGCCACGCCTGGCTGGGCTTCTTTCTTTTTTGTTTGTTTATTTAATTTACCTTTATTGTTGAAAGTAATACAGATGTCTCTCCTCCCCCTCTCCCCCAACTAATCACCTCCACCCCCTGTCTGCGCCACCCCCAGGCCTTCCCCATATTATTGTCTGTGTCCATGGGCTAAACCTTTACCTAGGGATATTTCACAAGATACTCCTTGCAGAGCAACACCCCTGGGCGTTTGTATACAAACCTTCTTTTTCCTCCAGTTAATATGTCAGTTGTCAGTTAATTTGCAGACCTGCCAATTCCTGTGATACCGTTGTGATAAACCCAGTTATTAATTAACTGGAAAGGAACAAATGGAAGGCCATGCTACACGCATAACCAGTAAAGTCTAGATGACAGAGAGAGGGTGCTTGCCTGTCAGTCCTATCTGGGAACAGAGCATTAGCCAGAGTAGGCCTATGGGCATGGCCATCGCAAGGGTGCGAATTTGATATTTAAACTCCTAAACAAAGGAGCCCCCCTCTCGCTCTCCTGTCTTTCTCCCTTGCTGCTCATGCCTGAAGCCTGGCTTGTGGAACTCACTCTCCGTACTTGCCCACATGGGCCCACAGCCATGTGGACACCAGACAGTGGGCTGTGACTAGCCTGAAACTCTGCCAGACTTAGCTTCACCATGAAATGGGAACTCCATACACTGGCTTTGCTTCAAGCTCTGCTGGACCCCCAGCTGCACCTTTTCCAATGACTGGTTTAAGGGAAATGAGACTTTTGAAACCAACTGATATAACTCCACGCAAATAAATATCACTCATCCTCCCGTGTGAATCTTAGAAAACTCTTTTACTCAAGATATTGTAAGAACCTGACCCCCAGCACCCAGCGCACACCCCACTTCACCAATAACACCTGGACCCAAGTTCAAAGAGGAAAAAGATTTTCCTCCCAACAGAGTTGTCTACATACACCTCAGCTTTGTTCATACAACAATGTGGGAAGCTTCACTCGATTGCAATTCTACCTGCAATAGGTTATCTTTACTGTCAGTAGAGATATCTGAATTTTATTTCCAGTATTAATTATAGATCACCAGAGTTGAAAGATACTATTCCTCTCCTTGTGTGAAAGAAGTGAGACCTTGACACTTTTATGTGATTGACTTAATGACTCATGACTGGATTAGAAGATTTAGAATGTACACCAAGTTCTAAATCTGAGGCTATCATAACCAGGGTTTCAGTCTAGCCAATCAAACCAGACTGGGCCTGGGGAAGGGGCATGGAGATGTGCTGGGAGCAAAGGGCTCCCTCAGTCGAGCACTATTTCCATTTTAACAAGGAAGGCACAGAATAAGACCTCCCACCTGCGTAGTATGAGGCTTTCTCCCCCCACTAATGATAACGTTTTGAAACCGAAAGGAATACATGCCCTTCATTAATAGAAATAGCCCTGTGTTACTGACTTTCAGACTTCAGGATACCTGGTGTGGTCATAGAATACAGGCTCATTTGAGAAATAGGAGGTACAGTGGGAAAAAAAATTATACCCAATTTAAATTGAAAGGTGTACCAATTTTTAAAACATTTTGCATGAATTATTTATAATGGCTTCTGGGGAGAATTTTTATTCACTTATTCCTTTCCACTTTATTAGAGCGACACATTTTAAATAAGCCCATGAAACTAATCTAGCCAGCTTCCCAGCGATAGAATGCTTATAATTCATCAGGCCACCTGTGTTTATGATATTTATCGGCGTGATAAGCCCTGTAAGAGTAATTACCACATCAATTTTATTTATCCAGCCCCAGTTTACTTGACCCTTTCTTAATAAATTCTCATACTTATAGTCACTTCAAAAAGGACAACAAAATGTACTTTCGAGCTAAGTAAAACTAATGGCCCCTAATGTGTCTCAGAGTCCCTTCACCCACCCCTTTTCCTCCAGCAATGCATTAGGATAGTATTGCAAGTTCTATTTTTTCATCGTTGAAACATTTCATTTAAATTTTCCTAAGACAAAGCTGACATGTTTGAGAGGAGGAATAGACTAAATGCCAAGTGGAATTCTGAGGTGAGTTTTATGGAGTAAGTCTACATAGGAACCTGTGTGTGAACAGATTGGCTACAAAATATACCAAGCAACCCAGCAACACTCCATATCGGTGCTATCACTTCCTCATGGTTCCTGAACCAGTGATTTTTGGCTTAAACACTGATTCATCCAGGGGTTTAATTTGACAGTGTTATCAATCCAACCATTCAGAGTATCAGACACACGGAATCAAATGTTTTTCTCTTTTTTTTTTCTCCTTTGCATTTTATACATGACAATAATATTGCTTTTTACCGTTGAAATAACGTGCTTTATGAGGGAGGCCCGTTGGTCTTTTATAAGCTCTTTCCTTATCACCAAAGCAAAAGGATAACAGGAAATTAATACTAACATTTTTAAAAATGTTAAAACTAGGTGACTGCAATCACTTTGTTCCTATTATTTTTTCTTACTGCAAAAAAAAAAAAAAAAAAAAAAAGACCAACAAATAGAGGAGGTATCTTTTTCCCCCTGAGACATACAAAGTACTGCAGGATATTTAGGAACAAGGTGGTTATCTTTCTAACCTATATTGATAGTGCACTTTAAAAAGAATAAGCTTTTCAGCATCTGCAGTCATCAGCTCCTCAGCATTAGAGAATCCTGGAAAGAGCTCTAAATGGATTTCAACGGGTATGTTTGTAACTGAGCAGTTTTCTGTTGCCTTACTGATGGCATCATTTTAATCAATTAATGGTTGCTGCTGTGTTTTACCAATGTAAGGTTGGGGAGGGGAAGAGCTCACTGGGCTGTTCAGAAAGTCTTTCCTGTCAGGCCAGGTCCTCTCTGTTAGACAATGAGACCACTGAACAATAGTGTTGCACCTATATTTTCCCCTTGCCTCTCATTGATTGTGTACAGGGAGAAAAAATAATTTTCCCTCTACCTTTCTTGGCTCAGCACTCTGTAATAAAGACAGATTAACAAGAAAAAAGCCACTAGAAGTTTATTAACATTTATATCTTGTGTATATTTGGGAGATATGCAGGGAAGTGAGTAATACAAAGCAGAAGCTTAGAGCTCGGGCTGATACAGCATCTTCAGCAAAGAATGATAATTTGGTGGAGAAATTGCAGAACAAAGGAAGGCAGTTGCAGCTTCAAAGGGTGACAAGCAATGGGAAGGTAAACTAGTGGTAGATAAAGCCCTCTGTTACCATGACAACTAGTTAGTTACTATTAAAATATGTCATTTGAATTATATTAACCCAGCTAGAAGAACTTAGAAGATGGGAGGAAAAGTACTCCTTATTTTAGTTGCCAAGGTCCTCACTTAGGACAGATATGAAAGTGCCCTTCAAAGGTCTCTGGTGAATTTTTATTAGACCTATGACCTGTGTCTTTCCTTAAAGCATGTTCATTGCTGAATTGTTTTAAATGACGTGCAGACGAGGTGATATGTACTTGGACTTACAGCAATATTTCTGATTTGTTAAAATTCAACTTCCCGTCTGGCAAAGTGTGATGGAGACCAGGTTATTATTACAAAATAGTTGCTGCCTTTTCCTGGGGGAGGATTATGCTGGCCTTCCCCACCGGTGTCCAGCTTGCCTAACAAAATGTGAATGGCAGTTTTAACCGCCAGCATGTGTGTGGTCAAGTCTGCCACAGTAATATTCCAGCCACAGGATGCTCTGGATCAGTTCCAGAGATAACGTGCCCCGAGAATAGACCTTGGTTGTTATAAGCTCCTGAGATTTAGGGATATTTGTTAACAAAACATAACCTAGTTCATGCTGAGGCACTGTCCTTCATGGAGATTTGAGGAGAAGTAAAGACAAACTGTTATTTGACAATGACTGTAAGTTCTCATTAGGGGGACTGTTAAAGTTAATATGCATAATCAATATTGGGGTGAAGTATATTAGGGGTCCAGAATAAATGTTTTCCCTTTTCATACCTCTCAGATTAACTTTTTAATTTAATTTAATTTTTTGCTGAAGCTAAATGACTCTGTTTGTCTTATTTTTTCCAGTTATTCTTTTAATTCTGTGCCAAGGCCTGTGTACATCTTAGAACATTTACAGTCATTCAAGGAAGGAAAAACAGAATGTATCTCCTCAGCATCATGTGCCTCGTGTTTTTCGATAAGGGCGAGGAGCCTAAGTACCAAGATTCCTATGCAAATATGAAAAAATGCCACATACACAAAGGAGGCCCCCACTCAGCATACGCATAAGTACACATGGATAAAACTCTAAGTGGCAGTATATGAGTAGAGGTTTTCCTGCTCGTAGTAACAGGTACATATTCATTAGACTCTCAAGCCCGAGAAGCTTCAGGTACAATTGAAGCCAGGCTGGAGTTAGCAGAAACACTTGGTGTGCTCACAGAGCAATTTGTATTCGCTTTATAATGTTTCAGGGCAACATCCACAGCCCTAGTCTGGGGTTACACATTTTTTTTGTCAGTGAGATCAGTTCAAGAGTGTGGTTCTTCTTTCCATCACAGAAGGGACTTTGATTACAAATGTCAGAAACCCATTCTCACTAAGTTGAACTGAAAGAAATTATTGGCGATTTAATAGGGATTAAAAAAAAAATGATTTGAGGGAGAGAGAGAGAAAGAGAGGCAGAGAGAGATGGATTTGTTGTTCCACTTATTTATGCACTCATTTCAGGGAATCGAACCCGCAACCTTGGCAAATCAGGATGATGCTCTAACCAACTGAACTACCCTGCAAAAGCTAATAGCGATTTTAAATGGTGAAGTCAGTTCACAAACGTATTTAAGCTCAGTGTTTCAGTACTTTACAAGTCATCAGAAATCACGTCTCTTTTCTCTCTCAAGTCTTCTTTGTGCTGGTTTCCTTCTCAAACAAGCTCTCACAGTATGGTAGGAAGGATAGCCACTGGGAGTTCTAAATTTAAATCAGCCGTATTATTTGAGATCTCACAGAAGACACTGTCTCTTTTCAAAAATAGGTGAAATCACAGGAGAGCCCCTGATTGAGTGTCATCCTGGGTCACGTGCCGATTGTTGTGTCTTGAGGATGCAATGCCCTGATTATCCTGGCTGGCACCATGTGCTACATGTGTAGTAATGAGAGAGCGAAAAGTCTCAGCCACACTATATAGAATGGGCTTCCCACCAAAAAAAAGGGTTCAGTTATGAGAAGAAGGAAGGGAGAAAAACACGTTGGGAAGATAAAAACAGTGGCTAGACCAGAACACTACTGTGCCTCCTTTGGTTGTGCAATCTGTTGGCCAGATGGAACCTGATCCTTTGAGTCGCAGTTTGTCTGTTCAAGGCTTCACTAACAGCAGGAAAAGTTTAGTCTTTGAAACAGGGGCATTTTCCAATGTCATCTTCTCAAATATCACAACCTGTTGATAAGGCAAAGCTGAGTTTATTGCTTTTTGTGGTAAGAGAAAATATAAATTCCAAAATTTTGGTAGTGTCTCAGGGGGAAATGCAGGATTGGAATTTATTGACAATTGGCACTGAGATCTATCTTTCAATGTAGCACTGGGGGGAGAAGGGGGCTTCATTAGAATGGGGTGAGGACCATGCTATTGCAGTTTAGGATTGGTAGAACCTCTGAGGGTAGGATGTCAGGGAGACAGGTTCAGAATAAATAGCCTTAGGGCATGACTGCCTCAGATGTATTCTACTAAAGAGTTGATGGATATTTCTGTAAAGACGTTTCTGTAATGAGCAATAAAGTTATGGGCCTGGGCAAGGGACTCAGAATAGTGAAGTTATGCTGATGAAGACAATGATGTAGTAAAGTCATGTTAATGGAGACAGTTAACTCTGTCAGTGGAGGTATCCAGTGTTTCTCCGTGTCTGAGCTGCACGTGGATATAGATGGTATTAGTTCTCAGCATCTTTTGGCCTAAAAATGATGACCTAGTATAATTATAGAAAAATGATTTTTAAATCACTTAAAATCATGAACATTAATTTCGGGTGCTAAAAAAATAAATTACAAAATTAAAAGGATCTTTTAAAGGTAAAATGACTTTTAAAAACTTAAATAAATATGTTTTCTATCACTGTTCTCCCAGCTATTTTAAAGGAAGGTGATCTTTATATGCAAGCTGATATTAAACTTTATATATCCTTTATTATTGAGAAGACACATTTTGAACTCACGTAGGTTTTCTCCCTGTTTTGGAGAGGCCTCTCTCTCCTTATTGTTTTTATCTTGCTGAGCAGCTTCTACCCTGGAGCTTTATTCCTTGGCATTATTGATAACACCCTCCTTCTGTTTTTCTTTCTGGCACGTCTGCTCTTTGGGGAGGAGGCATCAGCTTAGCTCTCCTCTTTCCTATCATTTCCTTCTGCTCCACCCAACAGCACATAATATACCTTGATTTAGGTAACCTGGATTATCTCACCTGGATTTTAAAAGGTTCAATAACTTTAGGCCACAACTATTTTTAATATTGCTTATTCATACTTTTATGGGTATGCTATATTTTGAATCTGACCATAGGATTCAGTTTGATAAGTACATACTAAAAGCTCTATAAATGTGAATTGTAGCATAGATTTTCAGAAAATGGAAGTGTAACTATTATGTAAAATACACCAAACCACAGTGTAAATAGAAATAACTTTGTTGGGAGTAAATTGCCTTTTATGATATTTTGATTGTCTCTTCTGTTCAGTGAGCCATCTGTTATCCTCATTGTTTCTCTCCATATTTTTTCTTCCCTCTGCTGTGCATTTCCCAGTTCCTGGGTCCTCTTACTTAGGCGCTGGCCTGTTGGCATCTCCACAGTACCGTATCAACAGCAGGTCAAAATGAGCAGGCGTTGGGATGCTTTCTTCTAGGGGCTGTTGTTCCTGATTGGAATTTCAGCTGGAACAGAAGCATCGCAATTCAATGAGCCACCCGGGAAGGTTCAGGTCCTTTCTCGTGTCTGAGGATTGCTGCCATAAACCCTCCCAGAGGGGTTAGCCACACTTAGAACACAATACTTCACACTGAAGTAAATAACACTGCGACTTTTGAGCCATAAGAGGGAAAACTCATTATCTACAGTGTATGAGAGTCTCATGCAGGAAGTCACGGAGGAAAGCTTGAGCAATTTAGACTCAAGTGTCATTCAGAGTATACTTATTGCCCAAATGGAGTTTCCCCTTCCCTGGGTAAATGCACAAGCACGTTACATGTGCAGGGAGGGAAGGAGAGAGGGAGGGAGGGAAGACGAGAGAGAGAGCAAGCTACCACCTCAGGCATGAAAATATTTCCTGCAAAGCAGAACAATGACAAGATTGAATCTATAGGGAAAGTGCCTGTGAAAGCAGAATGGCATCCTGACAAAGTTCAACAGGTAAAGAAGACTTCACTCAAGACCACTGCAATAGAAGAGGGAGGCCTATTAGCTTAATTTTGCTGAAATGAAATGCTAGAGGGTTAAGAGCCAAGGTGGAGGGGATCATAGGCCATCCGTGTTTGCTAATTAGACTTATTCATTGGAAAACTAAACTGTCTCTGATCTTCATGACAGGAGGTAGTTTTATAGCTCAAAGCAAGGGGCCCACCCTCCTAAGGAGAATGAAAGGTAGGGGTGCTGTCTACATTGATGATTATATTTCAAAGAGATGGTTCCCACATCCTTGAGAAAGGTATGTCTAGGGTTGTCCAATTGGCAAGAGGCTTGGAGAAAATACATATGCATTTCAAAGGAGCAGAGACGGAATTGACACGTTTTCTAAAGTAAAGGCTCTAAGCAAAAGGAGGTCAGCAGCTTGGAAGCAGGAGAAGCTTGTCTGAAGTTGGGTCAGGCAGAGGACAGGATTAAGGCCATCTGGTCACATTCCTGGAGAGCACCTCCTTCATCCCTCTGTGAGCATCTTTGCAGAAGGAAAGGTAGCTCCTTGTCATGGTCCTGGATGTCCTGAGGCATTTTTCGCATTTCTGACGTAGGCTTATGCATGTGGATGTTGCGTGGAAGCTTCTGGGGCCTCTACTGCCACCAACTTGTCCTTTGTGACCTTTGCTGTCAGCTTAAATTCTTTCTTCTAGCCATTTATTCTCTTGGGTTAATCCTCACTTTTACCTTCAGATTCTCCTTTTTGTAAACAAACATATATTTGATTATACATATTATATATATATATTTATTATATATTATATCTTATGTAAGCCCATAGGAGATTTCCGTTTTACAATTTGTAAAATGAGGAATTTGAATGAGAAAATTTAGAGTTTTAAAATTGCATACTCAGAATTCAGAGACACTTCCTTTCAGGAAGTAAGTTTTCAGAGCACAGGCCAGCTTCTACCTATTGTCAGCGGTTGTTTGAAAAGTGCAATAGACTGAATAGTGGCCCCAGAAGACATCCATGACCTAATCCCTGGAAACTGTGCATATTACCTTATGTGATAAAAGGGACTTTGCATCTGTGATTACATTCTCAATCTTCAGATGGGGAGATTATCCTGAATGATCTGAGTAAACACTAAAGGAAATGCATTCTTATAAGAGACTGGTTGATTTGACTACAGAAGAGGAAGAAGGTATGTGACCACACTGCTGGCCTTGAAGGTGGAGGAAGCGGCCAGAAGCCACCATGTGCAAGGAATGCAGCTGCAGAACCTCAGGAAGGCAAGGAAACAGATTCTCTTTTTAAGCTTCCTAAGGAATTGTAGCCCTGCCAACATTTGGATTTTAGACATCTGACCAGAACTCTATAAGAAAGTAAATTTGTATTATTTTAAGCCACGAAATTTGTGGTAGTTTATTACAGCAGCCTAGGTGAATAATCCGAGAAGGGTGATGAAGTCTTATTAATCTCCCTAGGAAATTGGACCAGGATCTAGATGAGAGAGACCATTCTGAATGTAAGTGAAGGGTGCTGATTGCTTTATTGTCTGCAGTTTCTGGCTTAGAAGGCTATAAATCTGAATATGTAAAAATAGCTTTGTAATAAATTGGTATTTTCTGCTTCTATGTAATATTGACCTCTTACAGGGAGCCTCTAATATGTGCTGACAGGTTGTTCTTCAGCTTTCCTTGTAAGCTATAGTTGCAGACAATAGCAGGCCTAGGGTGCCCATGTTCAACATTTATCTCAATTACAGGGTGTTTATTACATGTGGCTTCTACCTGAGGACATGGATCAGACTAATTTAAGAAGTTTGTATAAGTGCATGCTTGAATTTCAACCTGATGGACCCAATCAGACTTTCCTTAAGTGTTTATTTTTATATTCCTCCACGGTGATTATAAACTCCACAAATAGTTGAAAACATGAGTTACTGCCATTGGCTGATGCGATTTGAAACAAGTCCAAAATACTGCTTCGTTCTTAACACATTTGACACATTCGTGCTCTATCTCTGTCATGATACCATGTTCAGGTGATGGTAAATATAGGTAAGTCCTTGCCAAAAGGCTCAGGATTTTCCCTAAATGTGAGATTCATTACTGAAATGCTGCCTATTTTAGGAAATTGCCAGTCTGTCTTAGGCTGGATGGCATCTCATCAAATTTGATGTAATCTGTTTGCTGACAGGAGAGATAGAAAATATTACTGTTCTATCCGAATTTACACACACATTAAATGGAATCATATGAAATTACTGTTATTGCAGGTCAAAAATATTTGAATGCTGGCAGTTCCATATGGTTTAACCTGTCAAATGAATTCACTAGCCAATAAACTCAAATCAAACAAGCAAAATTACTTCAGTGCTTTAAAAAAGTGAAATTTAATAAGTAGATAAATAGTATTATAACTTCCATGTTATTGAAAATAATCAAGCAAATAAAAAATAAACTGTAAGCTACAACTCTGTGTAGTATTATCTTTGTTTATTTTAGTCAACCTTCCCCAGACATGAATTTGTTTCATGCTATACAATGTATTTGTACACATTTATTGAATTTGTGAATGTTACTATTTTATATGAGTGAGTAACAATTACAAATCATGAATGTTCTGTGTGTACTTAAGATTTTGTATTAAGATGTGTACTGTGAATGAGGTTATTGCATATGCTATTAGGATTGGGCGAGGTGTGGATGTAGCATGATAGAAATATTAAAAAGTCTTGGGTTGGAGGCCAGATTTGCCACTTGCATTAATTTTCTCATCTGCAAAAATGGAAAAAAATGTTAATACTGACCTCCTAGGATTGCTGTGAGCTCAAGTGAGTTAATGTATATGCAGGTATTTGTGTATTATAAAACACCGTAAGGTATCGTGATGTATATAAAATAAGTACCCACTGAGCATTCACCATCTGTGCAAGAACAGACTAAAGCTGTTTCTTGAATACTGATTGGGTATGGCTCTTTAAATTGACAAACAGAACTCATCCATGCATTAAGGAAGGTTTACTCTTTCCTAAGAATATATAACTAACAAGTGTAAGTGATTTGGGTGGAAAAGAAGGTCTATTAATAAAATAAATAGGAAGGTAAAAATTATTAGCCCAATGATGGCATTTCAAAAAGAATAGTTGCTTTTTTACTTAAAGGAGATTTAAAATCTTCACTCCTCACTTTTGTCTAAACTTCTTTGTTTGGGGGAGTATATAATTTATTTCATTCACGTGTTCTCATGACTTTGTTTTCTTGATACTGTTTTTTCTAAATGAGCTAATAAATCAGGTAATGTCAGGAGATAAAACATACACTGATGTTATAGCTTCTATATCCCAGATATTACAAACAGTACCTCTATACCGCACACAGTTTATTACTTTATTTTATTTGTGTTACACTTTAAGAGCATTTTAATGTCATTAAAAATTATTTCATGAGTGTAATCAGGGAGATAAAAAGTAATAAACTATCATATTTTTACTCCTTTTACTTCTGTATTATTTTATTCATTAGCATTTCTCTGTTAAGAGAGGAATAAACATATAAATAGATCTTTCCAATATCCGTGGACATTGCCTGGAAATAGAGAAGCGTAGAGAACGATGAGAATGTTTTGAGAGTGCAAGGCTAGTGGGAGGGCTGTTGAGGCTTCTTAGAGCAAAGGACATTTTAGCAGAGCCTTGAGTAACGAATAAATTTACCTGCGGCTGAGTGGGGGTCTGTGAGTGTTGGAGCGGTGGATGGGAGGGTGACAGAAATAAGTGCAAGGAGAGGAAACTGCGTGGACAAAGGTGAAAAAGGAAACACCACAGGATGTAGAATTAGAAGTATAATCAGCTTAGTACTCCTGGAATAACATTTTTAATAGGAGGAATTCAATGGCCCTTTCTAATAACTTTATGGCTGAGATGGAGACTTTATACTTAAACTAAATACCTGTCTCTCTAACCTGATTTATGACTGCTGGACTACAGGTTAGGCACAATAATATTACTAAATGGACCTTATTAAATATAGCATAAGATGCCTTGGTCAGTGTGGCTCAGTTGGTTAGAGCATCGCCCTTGCACCAAAAGTTGGTGGGTTTCATTTCCAGTCAAGTACCTACCTACCAGGTTGCTGGTTCGATACCTAGTTGGGGCACATGTGGGAGACAACCAGTCAGTGTTTCACATTGATGGGTGTTTTTTTTTGTCTTTCTCTCCCTTCCTCTCTCTGAAATCAACCAACCAACCAATCACTCAATCAATCAATGTACCATAATATGTTGATATCTGATTCTGAGGATTAGGATATAATACAAACTTATTAAAACAAAATTGATGTATTGAACTTCAGACCAGAATAAGAGCTAACACATTTATTGCTGTTTCTAACTTTTATATGGATTTATAGACCTTTATAAAGAGTTAAAATTTTAAAGTTTTTTTTTTTTTTTTAAATATCTCTTTATTGATTTCAGAGAGAGGAAAGGAGAGGGAGAGAGAGAGACAGAAACATCAATGATGAGAAAGTCATTGATCGGCTGCCCCCCGCACGCCCCCGACTGGGGATGGAGCCCGCAACCTGGGCATGTGCCCTGACCAGAAATCGAACCCTGATCTCCTGGATCCCAGGTCAACACTCAACCACTGAGCCACGCCCGGCCAGGCAAGAGTTAAAATTTTAAATTAAAAGCAGATGTCCGAAAAAAATATAAATATTCACTTGATTTTTTTATCTTTTTATTTTTTCAATTTTTATTCTAGAATGTCTATTTTAAAAGACAGCTCATTAAAAAGTGCTTAGATAATAGGGTAATGATAAAATATATGTGTAAGTTAACATAATGATAATTTTGTGGACACCTACCACCCAGTTTATGAAATAGAAAAATTTTGCCATTACCTTTAACACCCTAATGAATCTCTGAATTTTGTGTATGTTTTTTGCCTTTTGTTAAAGTTTTTTCATATGTTTATCCTTGCGTGCACATAAAATATCTAGACTTCACCTTCTGCGGAGGCCGGCTCTGTCAGAGTTCAAGTGTTCATTCCCACGTGGGAAAGTGGGATGGATGCTGGGACCCTCCACTGTGTGCCATCGGTCAGCTTGTCTTTCAGTATATATTCTAGTTTCTCGGACAGTTTTAGTTATTATGGGTTTGGAATCTTTATACAAAATTTAGATATTTTAGTATTTTTTGGCTCTTTTCTTCAGCATCCCAGCAGGATGTCTTGGTTTTACCTTTCGTGTCACTGGATATATTTTGTAAAGGTCAGTTTGGCTTTATTTAGCATCCAGAACGTACTTTAATTCAGCCATTGCAATTTTAGCTTTCTTACATTTTTTTTTTTAGTCTCACCTTGTCATCTTGTTCCATAATTTCCTTGTAAGAGGAGACAGCTTGGCTTCCATAGCATATAAACAC
This sequence comes from Miniopterus schreibersii, assembly GCF_964146895.1. Taxonomy (NCBI): domain Eukaryota; kingdom Metazoa; phylum Chordata; class Mammalia; order Chiroptera; family Miniopteridae; genus Miniopterus; species Miniopterus schreibersii. Next base: position 58,444,686 of record NC_138112.1, read on the forward strand.
AAATTCAGCTAAGAAAAATAAAGAGAGTGTGGTTTTAATGCAAAGAAAATTAAAACATCGCCAGCCCCAAACATGTTAGGATGCCCTGCTGAACATCTGCTAATATTATGCTCTGATTCCAGTCATAAATCCTTATTAGGGATCTGCATTCCTAGTAAGGAGTCCTTTGGGTGATCTATCACATAGGCTGTGAAATAAGCCACCCAAAATCTTAGTGGCTTAAGACAACATTTATGACACTTGCTATTGGGAGGAATATCAATTTATTTTTTAAGTTTCTCTTTTATTGTTGACATTATTATAGATGTCCCCAATTTCCTCCTATTTCCCCCCACCCTTTTATTAGTATTTTGCTAAGAAGCTGAGAGAGCCTGCATTGGGGATGGCTACCCATTTGAGACTGGTGGACTTAGCTTGGTACTCGGGTTGCTATGTCTTATCACAGATCGGAAGGTTAGAGATTACATTCACTTGCTCTCACAGCGACTACCACAGTACCGTGCTCTGACCACTGCTTACTGGAACTTAATTTCCTGACAAGTTATCTGACAAGCAAAACCAGGATTTCTTGAGTTCAATTTCTTACAAGATAATTCATCTCTGTCCCATGCTCCTTGCTACCTGCACGGAGACCTGCTCTTGTTTCTGAGCTGGCGGCGTCTGAATTGGGTCCTGTTTACTCTTCTGAACCTGCATCAATCAGGCTGTCACTGCGGACACCCACATTTACATAACTAATGGCAATCCCGCTCAGTGTCATTTCAGTTTGCACTATGACTGGAGATCTCATTGACGCACTGGTGACCTTCCAAATTTCACTTCTGTTAATTTGATCTGTAGGCCCTTCAAGTTCAAGCTGCAAGGTTCCCGCCTGTTCAGAGAAATGCTCTCAAGACTCTGGCCCACGCCAGTTTCTACTCTCCAGTTTTTTTCTTTACTTTTGCTTTTATTCATTACCTCAGCTGTTTTGGTTTTTTTTCACTACCTTATTGATTTAGCAATTTTTGCTCGATATTCTAGCATCCTTGCGGCCTCACTGTTTACCGTGGCGGTGATGGAAACCCACGCTGTTTGTATCAGATTACTCTACTGTTTCCCAGGAGGTTGCAGTGCCCACACCGGGCTACTGAATTGTCTGTTTTGATGGAACTGATTAATTGTTCCAGGTAAACTTCCCTTCCTTTTGGTGAAATGAATAAATTTTTGCTTATTTTTTCAAATGTAAATTAATTGAATTGCTGGTTATTTGACTGGATTGATTTGAATATTCTATTTTTTTGGTTTAGGATTTAAAAAGTCTCTGGTTTCCCCATTTTTATCAATATTATTCAGAAAAGCCTAGGTTGCAGTCATTCTGAGGAACTAGGTGGGTTTTATTTAACATTTAGAAGGTCATTGTTTCTCTATTTAGCATTTTTGCCCAATGGAATGTGCCTGCCAGTCAAGCACAAGGTGCTGAACAAGGACCCCAGAGTCAAGCTCCTGATTCTGCCTCTTTCTACCTGGATGTCAAGTCTCTCTTCGTTCATCTGTAAACCATAAGTAATATTCACTCGTAGAGCCATAGGGGACTTCACATACGTGAAGCACCAAGAACTGTGTCTGGCAGAGAGAAAGCACTCAGTAAATCCTAGCTACATTTCCTATTTTCTTTCTCTAAATGGTGTAAAATACATCAACGCTCAGGAAAAGATGTCCATTTTGACCTCACTAAAAACTATGTCTCTCTGCATGTCTCTGAATCCCCTCGGCCTGCGTGGCTCTGCTCCAGGCTGCCGAGTTTCACTCTTCTGGACCATTTTTGGTTTGCTGTTGGTGGCAGAAACACTGCAAACCCCCTGCTGTTTGGAAAATCTGAGCAGTAGGGTTTGTTGTAGCAAGGACATTGAAAGGTGAAAATGCCTGCCAGTCCTGGAGGTGCCAGGCTCAGGGCACTGCTGTGGGAACTGCAGCCTCCTGCCTTCTACATCAGAGAAAAGTGTTTTCATTTTTGTTAATAACACTGAGGATCACTCAGGCACGGCTGCTTCCAGTACCCTCAAAGGCAGGGAAATCATGATTTCTTGGGGAAGGTACCAGGAAAAGAAACAATGGAATAGACAGAAGGCAGAGCCCTCCAGTTTTGATGGAACTATTATAGCCTGAACTTGCCGGCAAGCACGTCTTGTTAGGAGACATGCGGTGGCAGATATAGCACAAAACCAGCCATTTGTAGAAAAACAGACCCTGCAAGTAGCCACTTGGTACACTGAGTTTCTTTGAGGCTGAGTTTCGGTATCTGTAAAGCTAGGTGCTGATTTATGATCTCTAAGTCCTCACTGCTTTGATATTGCTTGTTTCCATCCTAAAGCACACAGGAGGTGTCTCTGGAAAGGCTTTAGAACAATTGTGGAACCCGTTCAGCATCACTGTTGGCAGAAACCGTGATGAGTGTGATTTAGTGCGCTTCCCAGAGCTCCTGCAAAAGACATCGAGCCAAATTCCTGGGGTAGTGGAGCCACCGGCAGGCAGCAAGCTAGGCCTTCTTCCAGGACTGCTAAGTGGTTCCTTGGTGACCTGACTGTGTTAATCATGAGTTGGGTACTCTGGGAGGTATATTAGCTCATTGATATCTCTGGATCAAGAGCAGGTTTGCTTTGGGGGAATAAATAAACATGGGAAAGAAATATGTTTGTCCTTTCATAACAAGGAGATGAGTCACTATCTGTTACATAAGTATGGGAGATATTAAGAGCAAATTTTGTCCCTGAAACACAGATATATGTATATACAGGAAGAATTTTAAATACGTAACTTGACAATGTGGTAGATGTTAGGCCAGCTCCATGTCAGCATGCTGAAGGTTTAGATATTAAGTTCACTCTGTGGGATATAAACCAAAATAACTTGACACTTGTCCTGTGCATGTCTTCTAAACATAATTTTTTTTTTATTAGCATGAGAGTGACCAAAGATTATTCTCCAGATCTAAGAAGAAAGGACTTTCTTATAAGGAGATAGAGCTTCTGATAATGCTTATATTAACTTAAAAAACATAGGGCAACCGTTTAAGAAATGCCTCAGGGAAAATCAGTTTCAAACAGGGAGTCTACAAATATGCAGAAGGAAATTGTCTTTATCTAAGTTGCTGTATGGCTGCCACCTCCCCAAACACACACACACACACACACACACACACACACACACACACACACACACACACAAAAAATTAAACTAGCTCAAACATGTGAATACACATACATAGGCATGCACATGTACACATATGTTCACATACATACTTGTTTAATTTGAAAAATAATATAGCATCTGAAGCTCAGGGTTTGGAGGTAGACAGACTAAATTGAAACATAGTGACCTTGATTTGGTTTGTCTCTTGGCAAAACCAGAATATCAACAGTATTTACCTTATAGAGTTGTTGTAGTACTAAGATAACACATTGTATGAGCCAGGATGTGTGTGTGTAAGGAGAGATTTATTTTAAGGAACTGGCTCATGTGATTATGGGGGCTTGGCAAGAACAAGACCTGCAGGGTAGGCTGGCAGGCTGGAGGCCCAGGGAAGAGGTGTAGCTTGAGTCCAAGGACAGTCTGCTGGCAGAATTTCTTCTTGCTCAGGGGAGGTCAGTCTTGCTTCTATTAAAGCTTCAACTAATTGAATGAGACCCACTAAATTATGGAGGATAACCACTTTACCTGAAGTCTACTGATCTAAATGTTAAATCTCATTTTTAAAATACCTTCACAAATACATGCAGAATAATATTTGACCAATATGTCTGGGCACCATGGCCACCCCCACGTTGATACATAAATTAGCCATTACACACAGGTGAAAACTACGTAACAGTGTGCCTGACACATAATAAATACTCATGCGGTGTGAGCCTTTATTGTTTAAGGGAGTCTCAAAAATGCTTTATTTAACAGCAATTTTGTCTCAGCCTCTGTATATGGGGTTACCAGAAGAATACAAAGCAAAATATATAACATTAATTAGAGTTCTTAAACTCCTTGAACTCACAGATTAGAGGAAATTCACACTTCTATAGCATGAGCCCATGGAGCTGGAGCAGACTGACCAGGATTAATTGGACTTTGGGGTTCCTTTCCTGCTTTTCTGCTGCTAATTACTCTCTATAAATGTTTTTAGGTGCCATTGATGTCGTTCTCTCTGTCAGCTGCCACACCTCTCACAATTTTAGTCTTAGTTCTCCAAACTGTCTGAAAGGCTCGGCTTTTTAAAAATAGAAGAGCACTCATTTGAAAATATCAGAGTAAGGTAATTGGACAAAGTGATGATTCCGTCTTAAGACTCTTGGAAATTACCTTGGAAGGCAGCTGGGCTCACCACTATAGCACCAACGATAAGCCTGTTAGAGAAAGACAAGTACTATTTTATCTCATTTATATGTGGAATCTAATAAACAAAATAAACAAAAAACAAAATAGAAACAGACAGATACAGAGAAAAGACTGATAGCTGTCAGAGGGGAAGGGGGTTGGGAGCTGGGTGAAAAAGATGAAGGGATTAAGCAAAGAAAAAAACACCTTACTGACACAGACAACAATATGGCGATTGCCAGAGGGAAAGGGGGGTGGGGGAGATAGAAGAGGGTAATAGGGGGATAAATGGTGATGGATGGAGACTTAACTCAGGGTGGTGAACACACAATACAACATACAGATGATGTGCTATAGAGTTGTATACCTGAAACATAGATAACTTTATTAACCAGTGTAACCCCAATAAATTTAATAGAAAAAGAAATTACCTTTGCAATATAACAATTATATTTCTGTTATTTCTCACTTAAGTTGAATCAGATCAACAACAGCAAAAACAACGCTTGAAAATAGTTCATCTGGTAATTTGAGCTTTTGTTAAGCAATAGTCAGTAACCTTTCCAACTAAACAAATCACTTAAGCAGGCTTCTATTTCTAAGGCAACTGCTGAAAATAAGAAATTAATGATTGACAGGCTTAATCCTGGGCTCTTTTCATTATTATTCAGTGCTTCCTGATATTATTATCTAATGGGTCTAGAATGATGAAAGTGACTAGGCCTTTTCCTCAGTGTCTACACAGCCGTATTAGCAAATCAAAGACAACATTTACTGTACTTTAGCATTACAAGATCTAAATCACTTCATTGAAAAGAAAATTATCAGAGTACCTTTGTACAGATAAAGTCTTTGTTGGTGTGTAGACTTGACATGAAAGGAAAAAATATATTGCTGGATGGTATATATTCTGTAGATAATGATTTACACATGTAGATAATAGTGTTCAATATGAGCAAGTCCAAGCTTAAACTTACCCCTCGAATGGAATGAAAAGAAAAATTAGAGTAGGGGTAATGAATAGCCACAGGAAATGGCAGGGTAATCACAAAATGATCCATTTTGCAAGCAGAAAAAAATCTTGATTGTATCTTTCCTAGATCTTTTGGAAAGATGCGGCAGAATAGGGCATTACTGGCTCCTCTTCATTCTTCCCGATTGGGTGACTTGCTTGGTCACCATTGAAGCTCCTCCTCGAGGGAGAACCATCCCAGAGAGTTAATGATGAAGATCTCATGGGCTGTAGGAGAGAGGCAAGCACTGTTGTTACGTAGAGCTGCCAGGAATAGAGTGAGCCAGAGGATAAGTATAACTTCGTGACTAAAGAAGAGATTTGGGGTGACCAGCTCATAGAGCCTTATCCGGGGGGGGGGGGATTAGGGTAAATAACAGAAGACACATTCTAGAAAAGTTAAGATTGAAGGAAATAATGGTCAAAATGGCTCAATGGCATTGCATAGAATAATTGGAACTGGTTAAAGCATTCTGCACATACAGCGTTTTGGTGCCATTCTTGTGAAATTGGTAGGGTTCAGGAGTTAAGTGTGCAATGTCAGATCAGACACAATGAGGACCTGATCTTAATTTATACTTACAACTTTATGGACTATAATATGGGTACATGATTTTCATCAACATGTAATCCAGAAAGACACTGAATTTTTTTTTTTTATAGCTTCTCTAGTTCAAAGGAAGAGGGATTAATGAGTCTATTTGACTTTGTAAACAACAAAAAATAGCATTTTTGTTTATATTTTAAAACAGGTATAAGAAAAATTACACACTTAAGAGTAATAGTTCTTCTTAAAACAATAAATGAATTAAAAGGAAGATTCATTTTGAAATTTTTTGCGGTAGTAGCTTTTTAGTTGTAGGGTTGCTGGAAGGTTGTATTGGATTTATCAAATTAGAAATTACAATTTTATGTTTTTAATGCAAGTATATAAAACTATGCTACATACCATAATTCATCATTTGATATATGTAGTGTTATATGTATGTGAATTATGTAGTTTCATACATATAAATATATATTTCATTTACATAAAATAGAAATATAATCATATTTATACAGATTTGCATATTCATATATATGAGTATAACTATATATAAGATACAAATATATTTCTACATAAAGTTTCATAAATATATACTTTATTATTATTAAAAAAATATATATCTTATTGATTTCAGTGAGAGGAAGGGAGAGGGAGAGAGACAGAAACATCAGTGATGAGAGAGTCATTGATTGGTTGCCTCATGCAGGCCCCCGACTGGGGATCAAGCCCACAACCCAGGCATGTACGCTGACTGGGAATCGAACTCTGATCACCTGGATTTTAGGTCAACGCTCAACCCCTGAGCCACACCTGGCTGGGAAATATATACTTTTTAACATGTAGTTTCATATGTATTTTTCAGATAATTTTTCTGATATTTTAGTGTTTTAATATTTGTTCTGATGCATTGCTTGGGTTCTCTTCTTTGGGAACATCAATTATACATTTGTTGTATCTTATTTTTTTACCTATTTCTTATTTTTCTCAGATTATTTAAAATCATTATTTAATTTTTTACTGTTAAATTTTTTTTTCAGCTTCTATTTCCCTTCAAGCATTTGTGTGTGTGTGTGTGTTCATTTGTTCTTGTGTTCCTTTTGGTTTAGATTTCATTTTTTAATATCAGTTTTTTATTGATCTTAAAATCTCATTTCTGATTTTTCTTATTTACTATTTATGGTGTGCTTCCCTATTTCGGATGTTTTTTCCTTATATATTTCTATATATATATTTGGAAACATTTGGTTTGAGTTTTTATTAATTTTAGGCAGATCTTGCTGGCATGAGTGATTTGTAGGGATGTTATTCTATTCCTTAGTCTCTTTTGTTATATTTTAATGTAATTTTACTGTGTTTTTTAAATGAAATTTGCTATCCCAATTTTTTTAGAAGGAAGAAGTTGGTCATAAGAGCTGTTTTTAACATCTTCTGTCTATAAATACCTCTTCTGTTATTTTGTGAAGTCTTAAATCATGTGAAGTCTTCTCATACTTGCAAGGTTTCCTTACTTTGTTTCTCCACTCCCAGTTTTATCAGACATTCTGTTTTTCTTCTTCTGCTACCTCTGTTTTGTCCCAGTTTCAAATCAATTTCCAAAAGTTTCTCTGTGGCTGCTGTTTGTCAGGGACTTTGGCAGATGGATTTAGAGAGTGTGTAAAGCCTAGACTGCTTCAGCCCTTTAGATTTGACCACAAACTGTCCAATTACTGATGAACGTGTAAAACCACTCTGCAGTTCAGAAATGTGGACCACTGTTGAGAATCTAGTGACAACTTTAAGGTTTTCCTATTCTCTAGTTCATTAGACACTCAGTTACTTTCCTCTCTTTTGTCCCACATGGATGCTGAATCATTCGGGTATTATGCTTAGTGGTGGTTTTTTACTTCTTGATATTATTGTCATGGGGCTACTTTGATTTTTGTTTTTAATATAGATTTGTTTTGTTTTTCTAGTTGCTTTGATTATGATGTGATTCAAGAAGATTAAAAAAACTATTCTACCACTGCTATGCTCTCAATGTTGACTGACTTATTAGTATCTTGTGCAAATAGTGTTCCACAGAACACACATTGGGATATATTAACCTAAGTTAGTTACTTCGGATCTGTCTTTCAGAGAAACATTTCAAAGCTCTTTGTTTTTCTGGTGAAGACTTCCTCAACTACCCTAATGCTCTCCATGGGTTAGGCGGTCATTACAGCAGACAGTTTAGAAAATACACCTGTATATTGATCTTGGCTTTACCTTTAGAAAAATGTGTGACCTTCCTTTGCTTCATGGGATAATAAAATGAGGTTATTCCTTGAAAGTTACTTGCACAAAGTTTGGAACCTACTAGATATTCAACTTATTTTATATTGTCACGTAACATTGTACACTTTCCTTTGATTATTACTATGACTGTTTTCATACTGAGTTAGAGTGGATACCCTGTGAGGGCAAAGAATCTGCCTTATTCTTTGCTATGTTCTCAGGGACTTATACAGATTGGAACTTAGTAAGCACTCAGAATATACTGAACAAATTAATCACATTAATTTTGAACAGAATATATTGAACAAATTAATTATTTTTGTGATCTTTCTTCTCTTATATCACATTAACAGTAATAGCTAACATATAATGAACACATATTGGGTTGCTAGAGCTGTTCTTAGCACTTTGTGTGTATTTTCTTATTTCAATGTCACAACAGGCCTACAAGGTAGGTACTAATACTATCTGCACTGGATAGATGAGGAAGTTGAAGTGCAGAGAGGTTGAAAATTCACCTAATTTAATAAATTGCCTTAGGGCAAGGATAAGTTAAACAGTGAACTTTTTAGAGGTGTATGTCTTATTATATTTTGTATATATATTGCTTAACTTAGAATATGCCTCAATTCTTGCATGCATAAGTGAATGAATGTATAATTAAGTGAAGGACAGCTCTGTTACAATATGATACGTTGACTGGGTCTTCAAAATTCCTCGTAAGTGCATCAGGTGATGATTTTATCATGATATTGATATTGATAGCTAGAATTTTTGCCTGAAGGTTATAATATGATGCACATTTGAAATAATTGGGTAATTTGGGTAAATTGAGCAGATACTAAACTACTTTTCAACACTGATGCAGTGTTGAAAATTGCATATTCTTTATTATGAATAAGCCCTACCTCATTAAAACGCCTAAAGTACTGTATAGTAATGATAATGAGAGTCATATCCTGCCTTCTGTGCTGGTTTCTACTCTCCTTTGTTGAGAAGAGCAGAAAGCTTACAATAAAATGAATGACATAACACAGTGGTAATCTGGTATAGGAAACAGCATACAATTAGCTAAAAACTGTATAACGTGTTGCTAAATGAGGCATAGCCGAATATACTGTGCAAGCATTTAATATGAGGACAATTTATTATGTGGAAATTGTGAACATTAAAAACTAATATTTCTATGTAAAAGTCCCTATCCTTTTTCTACTCCCCAGTCAGGTAGTAATCAGCCAGGTAGAGGTATTTATTGGAGAGAAACAAAGTGGAGCGGGGCAGGGTTGTGCGCAAGATCTAATCATAGACAAAAGTGCATTTAAACTTTCTTTGAAATTTCCCTTGTGGGTTATTTCCTTGGTGCTTTCAAAATAAAACAAGTGACAGATATTGTGGGGGTTGTGGAGACAGTTGGTATTTAATGTTAGAAAGGAAATAAAAAATATGCAATGAACAATCAGCCTGCCAAATACAAGCCTTAGAACTTGAGTTATACAGGAGCGCCTGTGATTTTCCTATGGTGTTGTTTGTCTGTTTCCTCATGGGCCAATCTATGACCTTTATCCCTAAACCCATTGGGTACAAATCAGATCTAGAATATAGCAGGATTTAAGAATAATAAATTGAAATAAAATTTCACTCATTTGCATGCATGGTCTCTTTAAATAATCCATGCTAATTTCTCCATGGTGTAATGGATATTTATTTTTTTGCCTCCATGACATCCCTTTCTCCCAATGTACCTCACCAAGGGCACCATGGTTTTCCTTTTGGTTACCATCCTTTCTTCATCAGCCAGCTTGTTTAGATGGATCTAACCCCAGCCCAGTTGCAGGAGTTGGCATTGACTAGCCCACACCACTTTTTTAAAAAAAATTATCTTTATTGTTGAAAGTATTACAGATGTTCCCCTTTTTTCAAAAGAGCAGAAAGTTTACAATAAGATGAATGATATAACACAGTGGTAATAGTGCAGTGACCCCCCCCATGGACTATTGTCTGTGTCCGTGAGTTATGCATATATGCATCTCCACACAACTTTAATCTAGCCAATTGTTACATACACATCAGAGCCAATGACTTGTGAGATGTTGTCAAATGTTCTGAGAAAGAGGAACTCTGTTTTCCTAGGTACTGTGGGGTTAGGATTTGAGGTTGAGAATGGCTCTAGTCTGTTTTCTCCCATGAATCAAGAGTGTGGACAGCTGTACTGATGCTGGTTTGGTTGGAAGGGAATGTTTGTAGACCGTGAGGATGAAGCCAGCACCCTCAGACAACAGAACAGAGAATTAGACAGAAGCCAGGCGCCTTGCTGATATAACTTGAGCAACCAAATATTGTAAGCCAATGGGTCCTTTTTATTTTTCTAGTCAATCTGAGTTGAGACTTTTACTTGCAACATAGCGTCCTTCATGATAATGATGGGCAATCTGAAGAAATATATACGAAGAGCAAGAAATCAGTCAATAGGGAGGGCCAGCCTCAGTGGAGATCACAGATTAGGTGAAAACCATCCTGACATTTTAAATTCTGATTGGTTATAAGTATATAAGTTGAAGTAGCATGGGGTGCAGATGGCTTCACATTATAGAGGAAACACTAATGATCTACCCTGGCACTGAATGAAATAACACATTGCCTAAGTTTGCAGGCTATTTTCTCTTGTTGGGCAGAGACACATTTCATGAGTCGTCACGCATCTCTGTGATGACCTGTGTGAGTTAAGCCTGATGTGTCTTTTTAAAATAGATTGGATATGAGTAATAGAATCTCTGGGTTTTTTTTCAGTGGTTAAGAAAGTTTGGCTACAATGAAGAGAAACCAAATTAAAATAGATTTATTATCTTATATAACAAATTAGGTGATTCCAGATCGAACAGCTTGATTACATGATCTGGGGCCCAGGTTCTTTTCAGTTTTTTCTCTCTGCCAACTTTAGAATGTTGGTTTTGTTTTGTTTTTTAGGTTTACTTCTTTCATGCCCCTAAAATGGCTTGTTGGATTTCCAAATGCCTTGGGCAAATAATTTCATCCAGAGATAGGAATAGAAGTCTGTATTGTTCAGCATGGTATCCCAGGCCTATTGCTCAGCCAGTCACTGGCAAGGGAAAATAAACTATCTTGCTTCATATGGATATTCGCTCCCCAGGCTGAGGCCAAGCTTCTTTCCTCATCAGTGGCCGTGTGGGAAGAAACTGCTCTTAAGGAACTGATTCTGCCTGCAAGGAACAACGGGAGATGGAGATAATTGATGTGTTTGCTTGTTTTACAGGGTTTTTTCCTACTTGGTAGAGATCATATTAATCTAATTCCTCTCTGATTCTGTGGCAACAGCCTGGGTTCAATTTCCTTTGATAAATGCTTATCACTTGCCACTGAAATCGAGAAGCATGCTTGTCACCCTTTTGTTACACACTTGTGCTGTCCCAGAAAACACAGGAGTATAATCCTGCCAGAGCATGCCCTGCTTTAATCCACTCATATACTTACTTGTCCCTTTTTCCTGAGTTGATAGCAATAGAGAGAAAGGTTAAGTCATATTAACCATCACAAATCAGCTAATTAGAAAATTCCATTTTGCAATTGACCCAAACAATTCCCCCATTGTCCCTCACCTCCGATAATTGGGACAGTTATTCAAATATATTGACTTAATTAACCTGTTTTTTAAAATCTCTGTACCTCCTTTGCTGGGTGGGATTCACAATTAGATATATCTTTAATAGTTGACAGAATTGCTTAGGAAAGACTGCTACCATGTTCAAAATACTGAACAAGAATGTATCTAAATAAAATATGATTCAATTCTACTATACATATTGGCATTTCTTGTCCTTGGTGGGAAAATGGCAGTGTTCCCCAAGGTAATTTGAAGGGGATGAGATTATAAACCCTATTAAATATATATATGTCCTTGACATTCTCATGGATATCATATATCAAAGTACAGATGTTTCTGAAATAAATCTAGTTAAGATCAGATTTTTATCAGTGTGTATGCACTTAAAATAAGATTGACCTGGCATTCTTGCTGCAGATTTTCCTGCTATACTTGAAATAATCACATCTACTTGTTTATACAAGGTTTAAATTTCATTAAAAAATGCCGGGTTTCCCTCTTTCATACGTGCTTGGCTATACCCTGTGTGTTCTTTCCAGGAGTAAGTATATAAATGGCAGTGAGCTGGCCTTAGTTAATTCACCTAGTTAGGCTTGTTGAGTCGGGTGCGTCAAGGGATGTTGTTATAGACTGAATGTCTGTGTCCCCTAGAATTCATATGTGGAGACCTAATCCCCAATGTGATGGTACGTGCAGGTGGGGCCTTCAGGAGGTGATTAGGTCATGTTGTGAGTGTGGAGCCCTCCTAACTGGGATTAGTGCCCTTATAAAAGAGATGCTAGAGAGCTCTTTGTGTCCTTCCACCTTGTTAGGAAACAGTGAGAAGATGCCAGTCTGTGAACCAGGAAGCTCTCCCCAGACACCCAGTCTGCCATCACCTTGGTCTTGGACTGCCAGACTCCAGAACTGTGAGCACTAAATGTTTGTTGTACAGACTAAGTAAGCCCTTTCCCCTAAACAACTCATCTGTTCACAGGCACTAGGGGCTACCTGTTGCTTATAGAAATTGACCACAGTGGGGGGGGGGGGGTGGAAATCTGCATTTGAAAGGCTTTGCTACATTATTTTGAGTCTTCGTACTTCTTTTTGGTGACCCTTGGTGCCCATATTTACCCTTTGTAGAATTCCTTATCTAGAGTAGTTCTCCCCAAATGAATGTGTATATCATTCCCTTAGAGATCTTGTTTTAAAACAACAATTCTAATTTAGTGCGTCTGAACGTGTCCTGAGAATCTGCATTTCTAATAAGCTCCCAGTGATACTGATCATGCTGTTCCAGGCTCCACACTTTGAGTGGCAAGATTTAGCATTCCCCTGCCCCTCCTTTTTAATTTCGTTCCAGCAGTTGCATAGCCCACTGCCTCGGAGCCTAGGCCGATGGCTAATTGTTACGCAGGCACTGGAGGTGGGGCTGCGCTTCAGTTCAGTTCATGCTTTGAGTCCTTGAAGTTTTCTTAATTCCGTCGTGATTTATGATGCAGTTAGATACAGATTTTCAATTTTGCCTCAGTAAAGGACTGTTACTTAAGGTTTATTTATGCTCTGCTGTTCACTGTTGTCCCCAAAGAAGAATAACTGAACAACACAAGAAAAAAAGGAGGTTATTAATGAGTGTAGACACTTACTGTGTCGTAGTCATTTTAATCCTATCTCCCCATTATAATGCTCCAGAGAGCTCAAAAAATAAGACTGCTGGATAAAATGCAGGATGCCCTGGTAAAATGGACTGTCAGATAAACAGTGATTTTCTCCCTCAGGATTAGTATGTCCTATGCAATATTTGGGAAAGATTATATAATTTGTAATAGCTACTTGAAATGAATTGATTGTATTAGTTGGCTTAAAATAATTTTATCTGACTCAATCTTAATTATCTTTAGCCAAGATTAGAATTTGGGCTTTTTTTTTTTAATTTTATTATTATTTTTTAATCCTCATTTGAGGATATTTAAAAAAATGATTTTCAGAGAGAGAGGAAGGGACAGAGAGAGGGAAACACTGATTGGTTAACTCCTGTATGCACCCCAACCTGGGATGGAACCCACCACTTTTTGGTGTACAGGGTGATGCTCCAAGCAACTAAACCACCTGGCCAGGGCTAGACTTGGGCTATTTTAAACATGTCATTGCTGTCACATGTGAATCCTGCACTTTTAAGGGGTATGTTTCCACTCTCCAAGGCAAGCTGATGAGTTCAACAATAATGTTCTCTTCTATCTTTCCTCCTGTTCTTTGTGACTTGTCAGTTGAGGCAGTGAAAAATTACCAAATCCTAATAGGATTTGCTAAATGTAAATTTCATCATCTGAGCTATAGACTGTTTACATGATACAGAGGATTCAAGTATTTAGGGGGAACTCATAGGCTCTGTATTGTGCTTAGAAAATTCTTGAAGAAATCATCTACTTGTCCCTGATTTCTTTTCTCCAGAAACATCTGTGGGTACCGAGGATAAGTGTGGGATTGGGAGGAAACCTTTCTTCTACCAGTTTAAAGGCAGTCTGGGGCCCCGTGAATTAACTGACAATAGACTAATGAGCAGGATAAGGCTTATTACCCAGATGGGAGTACTCAGTAATGAGTGATGCAGAATAGAGGTGAGGGTTTATGTCTCAACTTAACAAAAAAGGTAGTGCTGGTTAGGACTCAGTGGGAAAGCATGGAAGGTTCTATCGGGCTGGATGCTAATGAACAGTCTCCTTCCTGGCCGGAAGCTTCCTTGGAGTGGAAGGAGGTTCAGGGCAGCTCAGTCCATCCGTACTTCTGCTAAGGATCGATCTCCTGAACAGAACTTCCCTGGGAGAGGGGTTAATGGCAGTTGTATTTTCAGGAGGCTCTGCTTTACTCAGATAAGGGAAATTCAGAAAAGATTTCTTTCTGCTGATCTCTCCAATGACCTCTAATTAGGAGCAACTCGTAAAAAACAAACTCAGACAACAGTGTAGTGAAGGCCTGGGGTGGGGAGTGGGTGTGGGGTGGAAGGGGCCAATGGGAAAAAGGGCACATCTGTAATATTTTCAACAATAAAACAACAACAACAGCAACAACAAATTTCAGGTAACAAATCTTACTAAATAAAACAGAATTCCAGAAGTTAGACATTGTGCTGTGTCATAAACACTGTGTGGAAGGTAACTTCAGGGAAGAGGTAAGAGACAAAGAGAAGGGTGGCAGAGAAATGACGTTTTCTCCCTTCCCTTTCAGCCCGGACTCGAGTGTTAAGGAAGTATAGCAGGTGTGCGGTCCTGCATGATCAACACATTCTGACTAAAAACCAGATGGCACTCGATAGACACTTGGAGCTATATATCCTATTTCACTTCTATCTCCAACCATCCATAGCTTTCAGCAGTTGGAATCTGTGAAATTAAGTAGATCTCACAGAATTATTTCGTCTATAATTTAAGTTTTATTTCATCTATAATTTAAGCTTGTATGACAATTCTTCCTCATTAAAAGAGTCCTTGCGTATTAAGGAAGGTCTGAGGCGAGGAAGAGTAGGAAGGGACATTTGGATATAAAACTTCACTTGAAAGAAATATTTCTCCTTTTGAAATGGGGTTTGTTTTTCCTTCATCGCCCCTCGCTCGACTCTTAGGGGGAGCTTTGGCAGTAATGACAAGACTGTGCATGTTGTTACCCATACGTCTGTGTTACATAAAAAAGATGCTTTATTTACGACTTAAACTAATATTTTCACATAGATGTTCTCTCCTCCCTAGTGGCATACCCCATAACATTTTAACGTATTTGTAGAAACGCCCAGAAGATACAGGAAAGACATAAATGAGTGAGGACAGCTTGGTGATGTTACAGGAACTGCCTTTACCCTTACCCAGCTTGGTATGAGAGAAAGGAAAAGGAATCCCCATTTCCCGTCACCTGAGTACATTATCACAGGCGGTTCTAATCTTCATTTTCTGAAAGACACACATAAATGGAATAAGTGAATTAGTTGAGAAATATTTTGGTAAAAATTATGTAAAGGTTTAAAACTGGATTGTAAATGATTGGAATTCTATCAAATTACGGATGGTATTTTAGATCATGTATGAAGACGTTTTCTCTTGAGAAAGTAGGGAATGTTCTGGACCTAGGAACTAGTTATATACCTCATTTATTGTGTGCTTTGGGTTTGATCTTTGGTGAATAATCTTGCAAGTGCGATTTTTTTTTTTCAAGTTGAGGAACTAATTTGTTCTCACTAACCCACTTCATTCCCTGAATTTTATCAGATATTCTCTCTTGGTATTTTATTGAGACAAAATTTTTTGTTTTTTCTTTCCAGATTCATACCACTTGTAGGGCACGATATCTCCTTAGATTTTGTTTCACTCTGTTTTTAAGCTAGAAAGAACTTTTGGAAAGTTTCGTTAACAGAAAAACTGAAGTATCTAAAAAATGTGAAGAGTTTGAGCAGAAACACATTCGAACCAAGTAGCACCAAACTGATAAGAGCACCCTGCCTACCTGAGCCAGGGGAAAGGTGTGTAAGCAGAACTATGGCAGCAAAGAGAGGATATTGTTTGATTAGCTATAGATATTTTAATGCCAAGTTATCTGTTTGTGATCGGTTGTCCTCAACATTTGCCTTATTTGGAAAAGACTAGTTGGCTGTTCGTGACTGGTTACCTTACGCTTTGGTTTCTTTACCTGGAGCGATTTGTAGACTTATGTTTTGGTTTGCTAACTTAGGGCACCAAAGAATTAGAGTCACTACAACCTAATGGCCACCTTGTTTAATTAATTTAAGTTTATCATTTGATGTTAAAACCACGGACAAACAGTTGCTATATTGATTGGAAATGAGGACAAATCAAGACTGTAATTGCTAGGCACTGGCTGTATAAAATCCTGCCTTCTTGGTAAATGGTAGATTGTGTGATCTGGGCATTGCGAACTTGTTGGTTACTTTGGTCAATGTGAGCCTCTAGCTGAATGTCTGGAATATAACAGATGCTCAACAAATATTTGCTGAACAAATGAATGAATGAATGGGAATATAAGTGAAGAGAGAAAATTAGTAATTCTATTAATCAGAGATGAGTTTGCTAGCCTTTTTTGATGCTATCAATTCATTCAGATGTGTTCTGCCTTATGTGATATGTAGCTGTGGATAAATGTTACTTTTTGTTTCAAATGATTTCGCCTTACATAATAAGAAATCAGGATTGCAGGTTGACAAGAGCATGTTATTTCTTAAGCTACCCTATGGTTATTGTCTGTGGAGCAAGAAAGAACAGAACATTGATTTATGGGACTGCTCAGTGTTCTTTCCTACGGAGGCCCTGGGTCATAACAGAGGCATGTCTCTCATTGGTTTAGCGAGCAGTTGCTGCTGCTTTACTTTCTTCATTTCCTGTTGGGGCATGCTGGACTTTTGGGTTTAGCTGTTGTAAGAAGAAGCTGGCAGAGCTGTGAGATGAGCCTGCAGGGATTCTCCTCTCACTTTGTGTCTTTCTGCGTTTTCACTCTGCAATTCAGGTGCTAATGCAGAACAGACTAGCGCCTTGATTTGGGGAGAGCTGCAAACTACTGAGGCCCTTTCTAGAGATTGTGATTTAATTGGGTCGGGGTGCTATAAGCTCCTCGGGTGGTTCTAATGGTGCAGCTGAAGTTGAGCATCACGAGACACTTATGAACAATCTCTTGGCAATCCACTTAACCCTTCTGTTACCCAATTCCCTCTTCTGTAAAGTGGAGAAAATAATCAAGCCCCTCTGATCGACTATGGAAGGATTAAGTGAGTTAATAAGCACTTAGATCTTTGTGTAGCACATCGGTGCTAGGTGCTAGTTGACTGTTGGCCCTATTGTTTGGTAGATGATGAGGAATCAATCCTAATAATAGCTGATCTTTATTAAGCATATGTGCTGAGCTTCGTTCTAAGTGTTTTCTACTTACACTGTTACTATTCCCATTGTATAAGTGAGGAAACAGGCACAAAGCTTTAGGTAATTTTCCCAAGGCCTAAATTCCCAAGTATTTCCCAATGATTTAATCTCAAGTGGTCTGAATTTAAGCATATGATAAACACCATGAATCAAATTGCAAAATAATGTCTTCTGATTAGTACTAGACAGTTAAAATACTTCAAATGCAATAAAATAAAAGGTCTACTATCAGAAGAGCTCCTGGTTGTGCCAAATAATTAGCAAATCTGTGCATAAGCATTTCATTTCCCTTATATTTCTTACCATGAAACACGAATTTTCAGAATACAGATTGTCTTTGACAGACACTTTATATTTCCAGACAACTGACTATGTGTACTTACCACATTCCCAATACTGTCTCTTCCTCCTGTTATTTTGCTAGGGGTATTTGCATAAAAATAAGGTTTCTTTTGAGGTGAATATTTATTTATTACTTTTCTCTTTTGAAGACAATGATTTCCACAACTGTGAAGTTCCAAACAGGATAATTTCTTCAGGTTATTAACAACACAAGAAACATTTCTGATAGTTTTCTAATATTTAAAGAAAGGAAGGTTGTGTTTATCCTAATATTTAAAGAAAGATGGTTGTGCAGAGTAGAGAAAATATGTATCAAATTTTCTAGCTCAAGCACTCTTGCAACTCCTATAGACATATTTTCCAGGGACTAAATAATTTATTTAAATTTTCCTGTGTTTCATTCATAGAAGGAGTCCTGTTATTCCTCTGTTTCAGATTGAATTTAGAGTGAGTGTTTTCTCAAACTATTTCACTACCTGTTAGGTTATTGGTTTATGCAAGATGCACTAGCTAAGAATCAGTTGTTTGGTTTCAGCTGTGTTGTTTAAATTTTATTCATATTTATTACATCTTATTTTATTAGAAGTGGGAGGGCAATGGAAAAGGTCATCAAACAGCTAATATTAATGAGGTCTAATTAAAATAAAAGGAAAATACTTAGCATGATAAATGTAGTCGATTTTAGCCCCAATTTTGTTCACTTGTAAAAAAAACAACACATAAAATTGAAGAAAGCCTTTGAAATGCTGGAGATATGTCATTGTGCCAAAAATAAATAAATAAATAAAAGGTAGGGATTGCATATTGCTTCTTATTCCACATGGCAAGGAGCCCCTACTACCTGCCTCCAATCATGCAGTTTCTTTGTTGGATATTTGCACATTTTGTTTGTAACATTTTTAGAGTAAAATAGCCCCTAGAACAGAGTTCACCTCTTATAAATGTGTATTGTATTTAGCCGACTGTGCCTAGTAACCTGTCTGTAAGGCAAAGACCTACAACTTATTGTGCAGAACAACTCGATGGGTATTTATTAAGCAACAGGCTCCAGAGTGTGAATGGGAATGTTGAGAATGGCCAGGCGGTTGATTATTGGATGATCTAGGTTAGGAACCTTTCTCACGGCTGTTATTTCAGTGCTCTGCTACCATTCTACACTGCCTTTCATTCTTTGTTCTAGTGAGGATGCTACAATGAGAACAAGATATTTCCCTGAGTGAAACAAATGCTATCATTTTCTCTCAATCTTTCTATAGTACTTAGGGGAAGAAAACACAGTATTTGGGAATTTTAGGCTTGGGACATTTCCACCAGCCTACAAATTGATTTCATATGTCACTATAATTTTGTGTAGTTTTTTGTGTGTTTTTTTCTCCAATGAAAATGACATGGGGTCTTCATAAGAGAAAAGTCAAGCCATATACAAAATTAGAAAGCAATAAATTATCCAAGATACCATTGGTATTAATATTTATTTTACCCCACCCAGTCATGTTACTTGTATATATGCATATAGATACATTCATATGTGTATAGATAGATATAGGTAGAAATATTTTTAATTAAAATGAGAAGTTTACTTGAATTTGGAAAAAAAGCCATTTGAAGTGGATAATTTAATAAAGCTTAGATTAATGTTTCCTTCATAAAAGACTTATCCCTGTAAATTTTTTATCTGAATAAGAAAAGAATATCAAGTGGTTGGAATCACTATTTGATTTTTAACCACATCTTTTGGCTTTAAGTAGCATCATTGTGTTCCCTGCTTTAAAGGAAGGGTGATTAGCATTCTTACACTTTATCCGCCCATGTCTTCCAGTATTTGTTAGTTATAATATTTTAAACTGTTAGCATTTATCAAATTTACCATCTGTTTTGCAGCCACAGTTCCCCAGCTGTTCAGTCATAGCAAAACATTTACTGGATTTAATGTTCAGCACCAGTCCTTTAATTATACAATTTCACTTTTTATTTTTATTGTTCTGTTTGCTGGATCTCATCAGGTGTTTTTTTTGTCTGTTTGTTTGTTTTTTGTGTTTTTTTTTTTATGAGTTCCTGGGCACTATATTTCTGGATTTCTATCATGCCTGTTTCCTGTCATTATATTTGAATGAGAAGTTGAATGGGTCATATGTTCCTGAGGGAGACTGTCCTTCTTTCAGAAGTTTGGGTCCATGACTCTCTTCGTTTATATCATTGAATGTGGTTGCAGGAAAGTTTGAGGCCAGTCTGATTTTCTTTTTGTTAGTGATTTGTTTTCCTTGCCCACACACTTAGAGTATTTTGTCATTTATTTACCAAGTTTGATAATTTATCTGGTGTGTATCGCAGTGTTGCTCATGATCAACATTTAAAAAAATTGTTTTATCACATGCTCTTTTCATGTGCTTAATAAATTCTTCATTTCAGGAAATATTTTTTCTGCAAAACACACACATATAGGTCCTCAATCCCTAGTTACATCATCTGCTTTTCTTTCTTTCTTTTTTTTAAAAAATATATTAACTGATTTCAGAGAGAGGAAGGGAGAGGGAGAGAGAGATAAAAACATCAATGATGAGAGTCACTGATCGGCTGCCTCCTGCAGGCCACCTGCTGAGGATCGAGCCCACAACCCAAGCATGTGCCCTGACCTGGAATCGAACTGCAATCTCCTGGATCCTAGGTCAATGCTCAACCGCTGAGCCACGCCCAGCTGGGCTCATCTGCTTTTCTAATTGTGTTCATCTTTGTCCCTCTACTCTGCATACAGTATGTTCATGCCAGCCTTTTATTTAGACAGCAGAATCCCAGGCAAGACAAAGAATAACAATCTAAGTTACTGTATTCGTTGAACTAGTTTAACATTACCACTGCCATGAGAGAAGATACATCTTATGGGAGGTAAAGAAATAATTAGGGACTTGTATAGGTGAAAAAGAAAGTCAGAATTTACAGAATGTGAATGAAGGATTGCCAAGTTCAAGTTCAGAAATTTTCTAAAATTTTGTAGCAATCTGGAGATAAGTTCATCAAGGCAGTTACAGGAGCAGTCTTATGGGAGATCAAGTAAGAAAGTATGAACACTCTTTTGCCAAAGAGTTATCAATTTAGTGTGGTTGCGAGATAATAAGACAAGATGTAAATCCATGCTTTCTTACCCTCATCGAAACAAAACACATTGCTATCACATCAGTCATGTATTGGTATTCTTGAGGGAGCAGGGATGTCAAGAGAGAGTGTATTTGGATTAGTAATAACCATTCACCATCCAGTTGAACTGATTTTTATAATGTTAACTACGCATTTAGATGTCAAATGCAATTCTTTCTATTTTCTACAATCAAAAGTCAGTTTGCTTCTCTGGACTGTTAGCTCTAACACAATCAGTGCTGCTGATTGGATGCAATTGCTCTTTGCCTTCCCTCTCCCCAAAAAGTAATTGATTAGTTGTCAATATGATATATTTTCTGTTATTTTTCTAAATCATCTTAGAAATCACTTTTGCCAAATATTTAGGCCTTACACAATTTACTACATTTACAGAGAAAGTCTCCTAACAGTAAAATGCCTAAATCAGCTACTTCAATGCTAAGCACTGTTTATCAGATATGCTTGAAAAATCTAACTTCTAGCTATAGTCATATTTAAGCAGCTAACTCCATCAGCACATAGTAATGTACAAGAGGAAGTTATGAGTAACAGTAAATAAATATGTAAATGTGAAGGTTGGAAACTAAACTAATCTAAAAATTAAAAAAGTGTGTTATTTGTGGAATCTCTTCTCTTTATCCTAGAGGGAGCTCTCTATATAATTGCAATTTTATAACTGACATTTCAGCTTATACAAAAGAATTGTAATTGAACCAATTCTAAAAATCTTTTGTAGCAAGAATATAAAATGACACAAAGTTATGTGCATGTTCATTGCTTTGACTATCAATAGTGAATTTAATATAAAAATGACAAAATAGATTTTGAGGATCAAGTAGACACTTTTCAAAGAAGACAAGAGGCACGTGAAAAGATATTCAGTATCACTATCAGGGAAATGCAGATCAAAACCACAAAGACATCACCTGTTAGAATGGCTGTTATCAAAAAGACAAAATTTAACCAGTGATGGAAAGTCTGTGGAGAAAAGGGAACTCTCATACGCTGTTGGTGGGAATGTAAATTTGTGCAGCCACTGTGGAAAATGGTATAGAAATTTCTCAAAAAATTAAGAATAGAACTACCATATGACCCAGCTATTCCACTTCTGGATACTTACTTGAAGAATTAAAAAACATTAATTCTTAAAAATATATGCATTCCTTATTATTTATAATAGCCAAGATATGGGAGCCACCTAAGTGCTCATAGATGCTTAAACTGTTGATGGTGGTGTTGAACCTCAGTTCTTGAATTCAGCTAAGAAAGAATTCAGAGTCAAGAACTCTAATGAAAGAGAAAGTTTATTTAGAAAGCCACAGAGGTGGAACAAGTGAGCCATCTGGGATACACGAACTCAGGAAACAACTTACAAAGGCAAAAGAAGGGCCTTTGGAGCTTAGGAGAAATAAAGCAAAGGATACGTTCCTAAGGAAAGAAGATGGAGGAGGAGCAGGCTGCTCTAGAGAGAGTGGGCACTGGGTCCTTCATCTTAAGGATTTTTATCTGTTTTCCAAAGGGGGAAATTTTAGGAGAGGTCTCAGGGAGCATCATAATAGAATATTCATCAGCTTTCCAGGTGTGTCCTTTCATGGTCGTGGTCTCTACTGATTGGTTGGTGCTAGGGTAAGAGGTCATTAGTCATTGCATTTGGTCCCAATGTCAGCAGTGGCATTGCTTCATTTGGTTTATCTGCTTTTCTGGGCCTGAGGCTGAAACATAACTGAGGCCTAGATGTTATCTCTCTTTTGACCAAACTCTGTCTCTGTGGTCAACAGACCTGAGGCTTTGTTCCTAAGATTATTTGATGTGGGTCAGAACCTCATTGTCCTGAGGGTTTAATGCTTAAGGGAGTGGTCATGCAAGGGCTTATAGGGGAGTCTTATGAGGTTATTCTCCAGCCCCCTTGTTCCTCCTCTAAGGGGTCTAACCCGCATGACTAATGACATGCTAGGGGAGGAAAGGTCACCCTGAGAGGGTGGTCCTAGCATCTAAGAGTTGTTTTCTCCCATTGCTAGGCATCTGGGACTTTATGCCCTGGTGACAGTCCATACCTGTCCTATTGTTCCTGCTCTGCTCATGCTAGTTTGCCTACTCTATCAAAACTAGGGCTGCATCTTTAAATATTGGTAAGATTTGGAGAATTTTTCTCAAGGACGCCTTTTCAAACCCCATAACTTTGTTTTCTGATGTTACCTTGGGGAGATTATTTCACCTTTTGGAGCCTCAATTTCCTATGTGAAAAATGGTGATAAAAAACAAAATTTAGCTGAGCAAATTTGAAGATCTAATTTATTTATTATTCAATTCACAAATTGAGCAACATCCCATAAATAGCTAAAATGGTGCTCTGAGGGGTTATGCATAATGGAAGATTTTTATAGGAGGAAGGGTGCAGCAAGGGAGATATTAATAAATGAAAATAGGCCCTGGCCTCTGTAGCTCAGTTGGTTAGAGTGTCATCCCAATAGTCCAAGGTTGTGGGTTAAATCCCCTGTTAGGGCAAATACAAGAATCAACCAATGAATGCATAAATAAGTGGAACAAGAAGTTGATGTTTCTCTCTCTCTTTCTAAAAATCAATCAATAATTTTTTTTTTTTTAAAGGATGGATTATTTTTGGGCCCAAACATCTTTTCTTTGGGGGAAGAGAAGGGAAGTGTTTTGCAATTACCTCTCTTTTTCTACGGAGAATAAAGGGGACCCACAGTGACAGATGACCTTAACTTGTGCTTGAAAATTCCGGACTGGTTGATTAAAATTACATTTCTGGGAGAAGTCGAAACTGCAAATAGATCAGTTATTAAATCTAGGTTTGGTATCATGGGCTGTTAGCACCAGTGATGCTATTTCGGGCCTGCGGTTTTGTTTTTTAACAACTGAAAACCAGTATTGCAGGGTTTTGTAAGGATTAAATTAAATAAAGTATGTGACATAGTTGATGGCAAATGAATATGTTACCATATATTAAAATATGCCATGACATCTGAGTCCTGTTAAAAACAAAATTCCACCGAGTAAAATTGAAGATCTAATTGGCTTTATTAAAAGATTAATGAATCAGGCAACATCTAGCAATTAGAAGGGCATCCTGAGGGATTGTACAAAATGAAAAGTTTTTGTAGGCAGAAGGGTGGGACAAGGAGGTGATTTAGCAAAAGTAAAGAAAGAATTGTTTCAGGCCATGACCTCTTCTTTCCTGGGAAGAGATCAGCAGGGGTGTTTATCATGCAGATTTCCTCTCCTTCCTTTGGGGGAATAGAGAGAGCCCATGTGACAGATTACCCCATTGATACCAGAAAATTCCAGACTGGTTGATTAAGATTATGTTTTTGGGAGGGGTTGAAACTGCAATTTAGTTTGGTATTAAATATAGGTTGGTTATCCTGGGCTTTAGCATGACTGATGCCATTTTGGGCCTGTGGTTTTCTCTTTCACATTACTAGGAAGCAAAGGTTACACAGTGTTTAAGGATGTAACACACAATGTAGAAACACAAGCAATAAATATGTATCATTTTGTGCCTCAAAAACCAATGACAACTCCTGTATTTCCTTATGTGACAAGTGTCAAATTTTTGGCTTGGCTTTCAGGACTCGCTGTACTTTACTCCCGCTCTATATATTTATCTCAATTTTTCCTGCACCCCAAAAAACTCCAGGCTGTCTGTCATTCTGTTCAAAGCTAAAGTCTATTCCAGGTTTCTTTTATTCCTTTACATACTCAAAATTAATTAATTTATTATTGATTTATTCATCCGTATACTCATCAAAGCATCTTTTTCAATCCAGCATCTCCACTAAGCACTGTGGATAAAAACAGCGAAAAAAAATAAAACCAGATGCCCATTTTTGTGCACTTACACTATTAAAAACTGAAACGAGAGCAAATGCTTATATAATTACAGCCATGATATGGAGGAGAAATACAGGTATTATGAGTGCAAACACCAGAGTGGATTAGCAAAGTACCAGAATGGAATATATAATTTGCAGGGTCCTGTGAAAAATGAAAATGCAGGGCACCAGGGAAACTTATTGAAATATTATTAAGAATTTGAAGATAGTGACAGCAGGGCAAGCACAAGACTCTGCAAATGCACAATTTGTATGCCCATGAAACCAGCTCTACGTACTGTGCAGGACAAGGGAAGGCACAGTATGTAGGACCAGCTCTGCATACTGTGCAGGACAAGGGAGGCAGTGTTAACCTCACTTTAGATCTGAAGGATGAGTATGTGTTAGGTAGACCATTCCAGACTTGCATTCTCATTTGATATTCCTATTTGGGCCTAATGTACTGTTATTTCCTCAAGAGCTATCAGCCTTATTATGTTTATACCAGGAATAATGCAACCTTTTCAGCCTTGGTTAGGATGTTGATGGTAGAAGGATAGTGATCTTTTGCCAGGTAAGTTTCAACTCCCATATGAATCAAAAAACAAAAAATAAGGCCAGGATTTTATGACTCAAAATTTTTAAAAATCAAAATTTATAAATAATTCTCAGTCATTCTTATGTATCTATGGGAATACAGTGGCCTGGGAATTTGGAGCCATGGGTTCTCATCTTGGGTCTACCTCTGACAAGGGACTCTTTGGATCATAGCTTTCTAATCTGGGAATAAAAGAAATGATATTTACGATTTCTTTCAGTCTGAAATTTTAAACCACTGACCATAGCATTTTCTAATTTTCTTTAGTGAGAATAGAGGCGTTCATTTTATCTTGGTGTACTTTCTTGGAACATAAAGCCAAGGTGGCTGAATCCCTGGCAGAATAAATACAGCAGTAGCTGCCAAAGGCCACCTTCAACAGGCAACATCTCTTCTTAAACAACCCCATTAATTCCCTAAGGTGACCACCGCTATGGCATTCTTTCATTAGTTAAAGGTCACCTCTACTACTCTACTAGCAACCAATTTTGTTCTTCCCTGAGTGACTGTTTAAGACTATCTTCATTGTCTACATTAACTTCTCTACTGCATCTGTTATATATCAAGGTAATTAAAGGCTTATATAGATATTGAGTCATGGTATTCTCAAGCAGAGATCTTTTGCAGACCAAGACACTTCAGTCAGTGTAGGCCCAGAAGGGTGAAGCTAAAATTCTTTCATATTTCTGAAACTTTCTTCCTATGTTTATTAGTGCTTTTGGAATATTTAAATATTTTTGGAAATTGAATTTTTGTTATATTAACCTGAGTATTTTAGGCTATGCTGTGGTAACAGAGAATCTCCAAATCTCACAGACTTATGACAACAAATGGTTTATTTTTCCCCCCAAGTCCTCTGTAGGTATTGTGCACATGGCATCCATCAGCATGCAGACTAACAGAATCTCACCATCACATAGTTCTACCTTCCAGAGCTGGGGAACTCCTTGATAAAGCAGGGAAGAAAGCCCTTGAGCATCTCTCACTGAAATTAAATATTTGACCTGAAACTGACACACATCATGTTTATTTACATGCCATCCGCTAGAAATAGTCATACAGCCCCAAGTGCATGGGTTCAGGGAAGTGTAATCCTCTGTGCTCAGAAGACGTGGTGAAACCTAAGATGTCTCTCTGGCATTTCTATACAATAAAAAGCTGTTTATCAAAGAAGAGTCTGCCTGAAACTTTTGTCTTTCTGAGAAGTTTAGACTAAAGTTTATTAACCTAGATGAGTTCCAGTAGTTCAGGTGGCTAAGAAGATGCACATCAGTACTGCCAGTTCTTAGTGTGTTATCTCTGGTTTCAGATCGTGGTCTTATTTAGTTATAGTTGCATGCATACGTGTTTCTCTTTTAGTGTTGCTGATATTCCTCCTTTGAGGTCATGAAAGGAGATATCTCAGTGCTGATTGATTTCTTACTGTTTGCTAGGAGATGGTAATTAAGGCGTTATGCCTCTCTTCAAGGAGCTTATAATAAACTTTGAACATCAATTAGGCCCATAAATAAACATAGTTCTCAAAATCACACAATCTAGAGGAATCATATTTAGTTTTACCCATAGACAAATTGGCTTTTTGAGGGCATGCCTTAACATTTTTAGTTAGGCGTAAATTATATCTTCCAATTTTATGGCACATAAATATATCATCTCAGATGAATGTTTGCCAAGAGAGTAGAGCAAATTCAGAACTCTTGATTGAGAAATAAGGCAGTGGCATGATTCATAGGCACCTCTGCATCCCACAGCCACCAGCAAGTAGGTTAGGTTTATATCAGGACAAAATTTCACAACTAGATATAGTTCTGCCAATGTTAAATGTGGTATCTAAAGCACATAAGGTGCTTTTTGATTAGCAATATAGGATCCTTTCTCTTTAGGAAATCAGAAATATGGAACACAAGGTGTTTAGGGATTTGTGTGCAAGCCCATCCATGCATTACCCAGACTATATTATTGTTGAAACCTTGCCTAAGCCTCTCGTAATTTGAATTAGACTGTCTTTGGGATGCATTAGTGCACTTTCTCTCTGTTCTTTGACGGAGCACCTACCATAGAGCAGGCACTTTTATAAGTATTTAATAGGTAATGTGGAATAAAACACAATTCCTCACTTTTTGGAACTTTCTGTGTTTTGGAGGAAATAAAGATTTATAACACAGACAGTAAGGTCTATGCTAGAGGTAGGGGAGGTTGCTATAAGAGTTCAGAAGAAGGGAACTTCTCTGTATTATGGAAGATATGGTGTATGTGTGTGTGTGTGTAAGGGATAGTGATGGAATGTATATAAGTCAGCCAAATTACCAAGAGGGAAAAGTGTTCATAAGAAGAAACAATAAAGCTAGAGATAAAAAAATAAAGTACTTGAATTAAGCAGGAAAAAAATCCAGAACTTAAATACTTTAATATGGATGGTTTGACTTAAATAAATAGTTCAGTGTGTTACTCACAGTTTCATATAAGGAATAACTTATTTATACGTTTATTCTGAATTTTGGTGTCAGAAGAAGGTACATAAATCATTTTATTGGACACTGAGAACTGAAACAGCTAATTTCTTGCTTCCCCTCATTTGCAAAGAAGTTTTGAACTAAATGTGATGCTGCGTGAAGTAATGACTAACTTGCTCCAGGTCAGGCATATTTCTTACAGAAATTTTGAAGGAAGTGTTTAAGAATATTTCCTAATATATCTCTTTCTTAAATTCAATTTAGGTTGGAGTGTAATTAAAAACAAATAATTATAATAAAACATTCCAGAGTTCCATAGCTTCTCATATTATTCTGGATTTTTTTTTTTTTAAATACAGGAATGAGAAAATTGATTAGTCTGACTAGAATTCTATAACTCATTTCAGGTAGCAAACAAATTTCAGTATCAAAAGAGAAAAATGAGAGCATCACATGTGATTCATTCATTTTTCAGGTAAAGAGAAGAAAGCAAATGTGTAAATTATTTTAGCTCTTTTCTTCTGAATTAAGATGAAAAATATTATGTGAATATCAATTCCTTGTACTGTTCTCAAAAAGAAATAATTTACAGACATCTATTGCATTACTGCCCTGAAATTCTTCCTCTCCTATTCTAGTTTCGCATCTTTGTTTTGACATATGGGCACTGTCTCTTGTGCACATATACCTGGGCAATTGATCTCTTGACAAATCTGTCATCAATGCTTTTGAAGTCATTGAATGTTTATTCCGTTGTCTCTGTAGACAAACTAAGTTCCTATTTAAGACCCCTGGGAAATTAAGCTTTCTGTTTTGTAGTTGTTTGTGCATTTTATAATAGTTACTATTGGAGCAACACCTACCTGAAGAGATTTCTTTGTAATGGTGTTATCTGAAGGACTATCAATACTCAAAGCAATATAACCTAACAGAAATGAGTATGTCCCATCCTAGTATGGAGCAGGCCATAACAGAAAATAAGGTTCATGTATAATAGCTGCCTTTGCCAAGGTTGATAATTGCTGCACCAACTACAGTATAAGAATCCCCTTCTCGGATATTTGTTTCTCAGGACTCTTGGTTTTTTGGGGGGTGGGGGAAGGTGTTGTTTTTCTGTAATCTAAAGGAAAAAATAATGAATACGTCTTTTCTTATCATCACTAAGCTTCTTAATTTCAAGAACTCATTCCAGCTCAGGTATCCAGCTGGGCTACTTTGGATGCTAAGGCTTACGCTAATTCATCTGTAGCATCTTGATAAACAATCTTTAATGATGGATGAAGGGAATTCAGTTTTTACCTAACAGGAGGAGCACATCTTTGATCTGTTAATAAATACTACACAAACTAAACTGCAGTTAGAACTGTCAAAATAACATTTGGGATATATGCAAGAGCCAAAAGTTTTTGGAGGCATATAGGAAAAATAAACCCTCTTAATGTAACCGTCGTGTCTGTGACCTAATATCATTAATTGGCAGCAAACAGGCAATGAATTTGTGAAAATGAAACTGCTTGGCATGAGCCTTTAAGAAAATAATCCTGCAGTATTTCAAGTACTATTATAACTCAAAGTAGATTGCAAAATATTATCAAGTATGTGTCTTTGAGAGATCCTGCTTTAATCAAATGAGGCATTTGTAGCTGGCATATGAAACGCTTATAAAGGACAAGAAAGCTGGCAATATAACTTATATCATCATCATTTTGCCCTTTCCTGCCTCCCACGATGAGCTTTGTTAGGGAGAACGCAAAGATAAGCCCCATCTAACCAGGAGTCAATTATCCTTTTGAGTCTAAAGTAATGATTCTCCACTTTTGGGGAAACCACTTAAGATTCTAATATTATTTACTACATCCCAACACTTTCAGAAAGGGTTTACAATGGTTGACTAAAAACAACAAAAAGAGTTTTTGTTAGCATTGTAGTTTAGAAGTATAGAAAAACAAATGAAGTAACTATAGGAGTCATATAATTGCAATTGATTGTCCTTAAAACTTCTCCAGTTTTGGGTAGTTCAGGGAGATTCATCAACTGAGATGAATTATATAGTAAATGGGAAGCAGAAACACAATTGTTTAAGAAAGGCAAATAGAGTAAGAGGTAGATTTCTAACAGGCAGCACTGTGGTCTTGGGCTCCTTAAGTAATAACAAGGAAACAGTTCTCAGCTGTACAAGGAGAGCTGTGAGAGAGGTACAGAAATGAGTAATACCGATTTCTGCTGCTTCTGTGCATCAGGAGTACATAGTATGCTGTATTGCATCCTGCCTAACCTTCTATGCAGAGCAATTTTGCCTTCACTTTATGTTTGAGGAAAGTGAGGTTCATAGAGGTTAACTTTACAGCTAGTGAAGTCTGTTTTTGTTTTGTTTTTTTCCACCGTCATTCACTGTTCACAATGATCCAAGGGGGTATTTGAGCCTAGATATGGTGCAAATAAAGCCCACCTTTCATCATACCAGTTGCACTTACTGCTTTCAAGAAAAGTGTATGCTTTCATAAGGCTGGATAGCATCTGGAATCCTGCAGAGAAGGATCAGAGATTGAATGAGAAGTTGAAAAAGGTGATTGCAGGTGGCTTCTATAGATGAGGCATTGATACACAGAACAAAACAAAACAAACCTCAATCAGAGAGACCTATGACGGTAAATGGGTCATTGGATGTCACTCAAAATAAAACATAATAGTCTACCTAATTTGTTACCTTACTTATCTTAAAACTGGGTCTTGTTTGAATTGATTATTGCATTTTTGTTTCTGTAACACACGATGGAATATAAGATATTTTAACATTAAGGATCAGGCAAAAGAGAAGCAACCCCAGTGGACTCCAGAAATGAATGATCCATGAGATAGGAAGGGAACCAAGAAAAGGGTATGGTGTCCTGGAAACAAACTGAATGAAATACATTGAGAGAGTTCTCAGCTGCATCACATGATGGCGATAGGTCAAAAAATGCAAAAAGACTGGTGTTTTGCATTGGATGTCACAACATGAAAGTCTTTAGGGACCTCAACAGAGCAGTGTCAAGTGGTGGTGGAAGCCAGAATAAGTTAGTTTTAAGAAGTTAGGCAGCAGTTGATAGGATTATAAGAAGACATTTATAGTGCCTGGTCACGCTCGGTAATGTTTGGTGAATGTATGGAAAGATACATGATGAATTCAGTAAAAACCTCTGTGCCAGATGCCTTCAGGAATACAGAGAAGTCATGAAGACATGGGAAGGCCCTCATTCCCCCTCAAAACCCCCTTTCCCATGCACAATGAAGCTGAAGTTGTAGGTGTAATCTGTGACTACAGAGGGATCCTTGAGTGTGCTGTCTCTCAGGGCTCAGAGGTGTAGAAAAGCATTGGGAATGGAAGCATGAGCACACCTTAGATTCCTGTAGAGATTGGAGGAGACCATTTTGGATATATGCTAATGTCAGGGCAATAAGGACCGAGGCCTGGTGATGGGACAGTGTGTAAATAGATGAGTCAAAGAGGCAGTTGTTACTGGAAGAAGGGGCAGACACAAGGCATTAGTTTGGAAGCTGAAGAAGAGCTACAGCTTGATACTCGACCAAGAGGAGTCTCCAAAGCCAAGCTCCGAAGTGGGTGCTCTTTCCTCTAGTCCTGGAGAGCCAAGGCCCTTTATTCCCAAAGCTGCACAAAGAACACATCCTAGCTGAGGGGAAAGCTGACCTCTTCTTTTAGAGAAGAATAGCTGTTGATTCATAAAATCTTACCACGTAGAAGACAGGAATGGAGGAAGATAATTGCAAAATGGAGTATTTCAATTTCTAGTCCAGTCAGGAAGCGTGGTCAGAATAAGCCTTGCAGGAAGAAGTGAGGGTGAGCTGCAGAGAGGTGATCTTACTGTGTAGTCGTATCCTGGTGTGTTGTTCATTCTGCTCTTAGAGTAGTAAGAGAGCTTGAGTACAAGGAGACCCAGTTCTGGTGTTCACTCTTCACCTTCATCCTTGTGTGGCCTTTGGGGAAGTCATGGAACTTCTTTGATTCGATAACATAGACAAGAGGGAGAGGAAGGAAGCCAGTTTTCTTCTGTTTCAATATGAGAAGTATAACAGCATGCTTGTATGCTGATGGGAGTGATCTCATACAGATAAAAGTTATCATTTTAATAAGCACCCCGAAGGGATTGTCATGAGCAGTCAAGTTTAGAAACATTGTAGTAGACTCTTTTTTGAACTCAACATTTTTATTATCATGCCAAGCTGTTTAAACCTTAATCTGACCCTTCCATTCTGCCTTCCTCCCTTCCTCCCATCCCTCCTCCTCTTGGCAATGCTATATTGAGAGCACACTGTAAGGCAGGGCCTTTATCAGGAGTAGTGCTTAAAAGGATGGCTATGCCGTTTCCTTAAGGAGCTTGAAGTTCTCAGGAGCAAGAACCAGGCAAACAAACAATTGAAATAAGTGATTTGTGGTCAAAAGCCAGAGGAGAGAAAAAAGTCCATTCAGAGTATAAGGACTATAGAATTTCGTCCTGGAGGACATTACTTTTTAAACAATAATATTTAACAATAGATGAGAATTACTATTGATTCTCTATCAAACCAGATTTCTTTGTGCAGCGTTTCTGGGTAAATGGAATATAGTTAATGCAGGTTTTGCTTCAAAGCACCTGCTGATATTCCACTGTAATTTGTATCCAAGCTTAATGAGATAATCTGATTTGAATGACCCCAGTTTGCAGAAGACTAATGTATCATCTTTCTGTGCAGCCTTGACTGTAATGCCATGCTCTCAGGATATGAAAGAGGATTATTCCCAAGAGTAGCATTGTAAGTAAAATCATCAAATCATAACCAAACAGCTTCCAACAAAGTCAGCCAAGAGACTGCACCAAGAGTCAATTAAAGAAAGCCTTCAAACCCCCAGGTGTTTTCAAAAAACTTCCCAAACAGCACTTTTGTGGAGTGGGGATAATCTAAATGAACATTGTTTCACACTCAATTTGTTGTGCATAGTTCATCCTGCCTTGAACGCCAATTAGATTCCAAACAACGCTCCTCGCGCAGCCTGGGAGAGGTATAAACCAAGTAAGCACAGGCTTGATTGTACTGTGTGGTAATTGGAGCTTTGCACCTCACTCACACCGCATCGTGCATGTGCATATTTTCTAAAAGCTTAGAGTTTGAATAGCCTTCCCATTCTTTGTAGAGTTGATGTGTGCATGCACTTTATTATCCTCATATATGAAGAGATACGTGGTTTCAAAGAACAATAGGTTCAGAAAAAAAGGAAAAGTTCTTTTTTAATTCAATTGCATAGGGTAATCTAGAAGGCTTGGAATCATGGCATAGATCCTAACTATTAAGTATTTTTCAGTTCACACTTGTAATGATGTGGCCATGAAATGAGCCTGTTGTATTAATTTGTGGTATACTTGCACTTAAGTCAAATGGTAATAAGTAATCCAGGTGGATCTTAACTAAAATAACTAGGTAAGTTATAGTACTTTTATTAAAAGTCATATTTTATTACTCATTGCACCAAAGCATATAACATATTTGAGAGAAATGTGTTTGTTCATATTTCTCAGGGTTCTTCATTTTTTTAAAAATACTTAGTACAATTTTGAATATTGGAGTAGAAATATTTACCTTGTTTTCAGTGTTTGGGTAAAGGCTTTCAATGCTTCATCCTTAAGTATGATGTTAGTTTTAGGTTTTCATAGATGCCCTTCATCAGTTTAAGGACATTTTTTTCTATTACTAGTGTGCTGAGAATTGTTTCCATGAATAGATTTTGAATTGTTTCAAATGCTATTACTGTATCTATTGAAATGATCATTTGGCTTATCTGCCTTATTCTATTACTATGGAAATGACATTAGTTTTCAATGGACAGACACATCTTGTATTGCTGAAATAAGATCTACATGGTCATGACGTGTGGGGTTTTTTGGTACAAATTGCTAGATTCATTGGCTATATTTTATTAAGAAGTTTATGTGTATGTTCATGAGGAATATTAGCATGCGATTTTCTATTCTTGTAACGTATTTATGTATTTGCCAAGTTACGATATCAGAGATCTAGGGGAAAATTAGTCTCTATTTTTTTTCTGAGAGTTTTCATATAATGGGAATTATTTCTTTCTTAAACATTCAACAGAATTCTCTGAAAAAGATAATCAGGCCAGAATATTTTTTTTGTGTGTGAAAAATTTTAATTACAAATTCAATTTTTTTTTTTTTAAAGGAGCATTTGGATTTTCTATTTCTTCTTTGGTCAGTTTTTGGTAACTCATGTTTTTTCTAAGAATTTGTACATTCTCATGTAAACTGTCAGACTTATTGATATAAAGTGATACACAGTATTTTCTTATGTTTTTCTAATATCTGTAGGATTAGTAAACACTCAGTAATTATTTGTTGAGAGTTGAATAAATGAATAAACCACAGAAGTTTACCAACTCTTTCAAGCTAAACCACAGATTTTAAAACTTTTATTAAAGCAAAACCCCCCCAAAACCCCAAAACCCTTTTTATCAGACAGAAAACTTACTCATGAACTTTAAAATAGGTTACAAAAAGGACTATAGATATGGATACCAGGAAGACAATTTGAAGTGAACATGAGCTCCTTCATCTTGCTCCCCCAACATCCTCCTGCTGTGTCAAGCCAGATGTTTCCAGTTTTTAAAAACTTAAGAATTCAGTTGAATACATTTTCATGAATCTCTGAACCATATTCTAAGCTTATTAAGTGCAGAATAATATTTTATTCATCTTTGCATTCTTTATCATACTTAATACAGTGCTTTGCATGTAGTGTTTAGTACGTGTTTTATTAATGAATGAATGGAGACAAATGTCTTTGAGCCATGTCAGTTTAGGAAATAAACCATGCTTTGTAGCACGCATAAAATCTTAGTGAGAGTCTTTATATATAATTCCCAGAGTTTAAAGAGAGCCCAGCATGGTAAATCTACTTTGACAATTATATCCATATTAAGAATATGTGATGGAGCATAATATTTATGCCTTGAGGTATGACCTATATCTATGTTAATTTCATGACTCCATAACCAAGCAGTAATTAGACAGGCAGGGGGCCATTAGAAGGTAGTACATTTCTCTTTCTTCTAATAAATTTCTGATGTGATCAGTTTGTTTATTGAATGGGAAGCCAGGGTTAGCTGCATTATTAATATCCTGACTTATATCTTGTACCCCAGCATGAGCCTTCTTTCCTTGAGACATATGACAATGACTGAAGCAAAGATCCCCGTTGTAATAGATAAACAAAATATTGTACGGCTGAGTTTCAGCATGGTCACAAATGTGGCTGTGTTCCTTAAAAGGGTTCATAAAGATATTTCCAGCTCTAAAATGCTATAATTTCACTGTCATGGGGACTAATCAGCTTTCCTTTAATCTTTCTTCACCCTCTATAATGACAAAAAATTATTCCTTTTGAGCTGCAAAACCAGAGTCAGAGATCCTCAGAAATTATTCATCTTTTTTATTTTTCTTTTGACCCTGTTCTCAAAATCAAAGTTACAGTGAGATTTTCAATTGTTCTGCAAGTCACATAAATACAATTTCAGACTACAAAACGTGTAGTTCTCTGAGTTAATATGGGAGGGAGAGGTCCCCTCCACCTATTCTTTACCTCCCAGCATGTCGTTCCTATTGCAATTCAGGTATGTCTGAAAGACCTTCTTGCTCGTTCAACTTTCTTAAAAACTTTCAGAGCAGGAAAAAGGTAAAAGAAACTTGGTACCAAATGTTTTATAATAGCTACATCTGGGGGCCTGGCTGGTGTGGCTCAGTTGGTTGAGCATCTTCCCATGCACTGAGAGGTCACCGGTTCGATTCCTGGTCAGGATACATGCCCAGGGTGCAGTTCGGTCCATGAGCGGGAGCAAAAGATCATCAATGTTTTTCTCTCTCTCCTTTTCCCTTCTTCTCTCTCTGAAGTCAACAAAAACATATTTTAAAAAAACAGCTACATCTGGGAGTAAAGGTGATAGTGGGGTTAGGGACAAAGAGAAGTTTGAGATTAGAGGAAGAAACTTTTATTTTTTATTTTAAATAAACTTTAAAGAGTAAAACTATAGTTATTTTTTAGTTCCATTGTTTTTCAAGTATAAAAGAAATTTTTATTTTTTTTATAGCCCCGTACTACTGAGAGAAAAGCAATTGTATTGTATAGTTCTTGTCATGAAGATGCCTACATTCCATGAAAACAAGATATTAATCAATGAAACTTATGAAAAATAATATTAGGGAATATATAAATGAACAACAATGCTGTGGTAACAGATGTACGTTTTGTAGAATGGAGATGTAAGGAATGTGTGGTAATCAGGGTCACATTCAGGGAGAAGTGAGATTGAAGACATGCAAACAGATAAATAAACAAATCAACCATAATAACAAATCCAACAGCTAAATTAGAAGTTCGGGCATGTCCAATTACGTCACTAACTAATCACTCACTCTCTGATGACCAGCAAAATGTCTTTTCTATAGATAGCAGTCTTTAAAAAAAAATTTAATAAAAGAGGAGGAACCTGCTTAGTGCTTCGCATTGTAAGTGCTCACAAGCTGTGTGTCAAGTAATTAGAGTAATCAAAATGCAGCCACTGACTTTAATTAAACTTTACCTCACTGAGCGAGGAGTCATAAATTTATGTGTAATAAAAGCGGAGAGGATTTAAGGCCAATCCGAATAGCACATTGATTCAGATAATGGTAAAATATACCTGTATGGACACATCGGTGGTTAACTCCTGTAAATCATTTCCAATGAGTCTTCTCTCTCACATGCACACTCACAAGTAATATGGTGAAAAGAAGCCCAAACATCTTGTCAGTTTCAGTCACGACACTAGACATCTGGACCCTTCTGAACACCTGCAGGTATAGCTTTGCATGGCCATGCTCCACTTAATGAAGAATGAACATATTACTTAATTACTGTTGACTTAGAATTAGAAGCAGAAATCTAAAACCTGGGATATAGAGTCAAGCAAAGCAAGGTTAAGTATGGTATATTCTTTTTAAGAAACCCCCTGAAAAAAAATTAAGGGATTTGTTATAAGTGAATTGTTTAACTCATTTCCTCATCAACCATTGATCGAGTGGCTGTTATGCGCTAGCCTAGGACACCGCTGGGAAAATAGGAATATTGTATTCTCATGACACAAAGTCTAGTGGAAGAACAGAGGGGGAAAGAAGACACCCAAGGGAACAAATATACAATTTTAAATTGTGTTTAGTACTGAGATGGAGGTAAAAAAAGAGGTGTGTGTATGGAGGAGGCAAAGAGATGCTTACTTAGGGTAAGAGGGGAAATGCACCTAGAAAAATAACCTTTAGAAAGAGATTTAAAGATTAAGAACATGCCTAGTGAAAGACCAGGGGACTGGTATGAGGAGGAAGCAGAGCGGAGTGTGTTCCAGGTAGAGGGGACAATGCGTGAGAAGGACCCGATAGAGGAAATAATTTGGCATATTTATCACTTCACTGGAGTTCATAGGTTCTTAGTAACGTAGGCAAGAGGAAAGAGATACAAAATGGAGAGCGAGGAAGGTATCCAATGTTCATCAATAGTATAGATTTTAATTTATATGTAACAGAAGCTAATAAAATATTTTTACCAAAAGAGTAACATTATTCATTCAACAGATCTTTATTGAGAACCTTAATATGTGACTGGGAGAGTTTAGGTCTTTGGTATACACTAGTCAGATAAAACACACGCATATTTTTACCGTGTTGGACATGAGCTTCTATCCCAGTTTGTACGTGTGTGTGCGGTAGGGGGGAGGGCTGGTGAGGAGTAGAGACAGATGAGAAACAATAGGTATAATTGATAATGAAATCTTGTGATGTATCAGAAAGTGATGAATTCTTTCAATGAGATAAAATTCAGAGCCAGATAAGGAAGGTCAGGAATGCCAGAGGTGGGATGGGTAAATAATTTGTGATTTTAACCAGAGCCGTCAGGGCAGGACTTGTTGACTAGACTATTGTTTTGAAAGATTATTTTGTTTCAAATAGTTGGATTTTTTTTCGAGGTTGTGACACTGAACTGCTAGAAATACATTTTTTCCTCTTTGACTTGATACAAACTCTGCCTTCATATTAAGGTTTTTATGTAAGTGTGGCTGTAACTGTGGCCATTCCTTGCCTTACACACACTCAGCATCCTATTGGGTTCTGCACCGCTCTCTTGGATTGACTGAGCCAGAGTTATGCTTCTGTATTTGTGTTTTGTTCTTGCCACAATGTTTGAATGTGAGATGGTTTAGAAATAAATATTTCAACGACTCTGTAGGGGAAAACATGGGTTTTATACTCAGTGGTTACCTGAGTAACCAGATGAGTAGATCTCAGAAAACTGGCTAATTCAGTGAACTAGCAGCAGGAGGCAAGTCAGCTGTTTGGACATTTCAGTATCTTTCCTACCCTAGCTTGGCTGGTGTTGTCATGAATTCAGGCCTGATCAAGAAACAGCAAGACTGCTCTCAAGTAACTTCTAAGCTAAAAATTGTTTCCTAAATTAGGGTCAGTTCCTATCTTGAAGTCACTGTCTGTTAAGAACTTAATTTTTCATGTGATTTGATTTCTCCTCCCAATCACATGCGCTTGTGATGATTTTTACCAGACAGCACAATTCTGCGGATCTACTTCAAACATTTGTGTTGTCCTGGTATTAGAGATGTTTAAAGTGAAATTCTGGCTGACAGGATTTATCCATTTAAGCCTACCTTGAATTTTAAGTCAATAAACTAGCATGTATTCTTTGTTATTAATTCATTTATTCATTCCCTCAACAATCTTTTATTGAATTTCCATTATAGGATTAGTCCAGGAGTAGGTACTCCACAGTCAGGGATAAAAGGGGAAAATCCTTCGAATGGGTTGGTGGTAAGCATCATTATCTCTTACATTTTACAATCACAACACTAATATTCATAGCCTTAACGTGTGTCAGGCATCATACTTTGGGCATAATATCTAATATATCTTATCTGAATAACCCCAAGACACCACTATTCTTTCCATTTTACAGGTGGGAAAATGGCGGTGCAGAGAGCATGTAACTTGCGTGTTCCTGACATTAGAACTATGGGCATGAAAATTAAAATACTGGTAAATTAAAATATATAGCAGGTAGTGATTTTAGGAAATAAAACATTATCTTTAGCTAACTTTTTAATCACCCTTGGAGGCCTTTGAATAGGAGCTGACATGTTACTATGGCTGTAGGAGCAGAATGCATTACATGTGGCAGAGAACATTGAGGTCACTGTAATGATGTGGGGCTATAAGAACCCAAGTGATAACAGTGGTAATGGAGAGAAGACAGATGGGAGAGAAATAACATCTCATATTAATAGGGCTTGACTACTCTTAATTAAATATAAGAGCCAGTGGAGAGGAAAGAGTTGGCTTTTTTCTGCTGCATCCATTCACTTATCTAAGAAGTAGGTAGACTGATGGTTGCCACAGGGGAGGAGGGTTGGGAGGCTGGGTGAAAAAGGTGAGGGGATTGAGAAGTACAAATCGACAGTTACAGAATAGTCATTGGGATGTGAAGTACAGCATAGGGAATACAGTCAATAATATTGTAATAACTATGTATGGTGCCAGGTGGGTACTTGAACAATTGGGGGGATCAGTTTGTAAATTATATGATTGTCTAACCACTCTGCTGTACACCTGATACTAATACAAAATAGTATTGAATGTCAATTGTAACTCAAAAATAAAATGAAAGAAGTAAGTATTTAGCACCTACTAAGTCTGAGGCACAGAGACAGTGCTAAGGATGCAACGAGAAAAGTCATGCTCTAAACTATTACCCACGGGCTACCCATGCTCCGTTTATACTGGCAGTGAGCACAGTCACATTTCATACTCAACTCCTGACTTCCACCTCTGAGGGACCTCTCATGGTACCACGTACTATATGTGTGGTCATGGAGCTGTCAAGAAGAGTAAGCCACTATCTACGATATTTCAAGCAGAAAGGGAGTAAATGTGGGAAATGATCAGAAAGGAGCTGGAAGGGATGGAGTGACAATTGGGAGAATATTGT
Source organism: Miniopterus schreibersii (assembly GCF_964146895.1). Classification (NCBI taxonomy): domain Eukaryota; kingdom Metazoa; phylum Chordata; class Mammalia; order Chiroptera; family Miniopteridae; genus Miniopterus; species Miniopterus schreibersii. Next base: position 58,484,782 of record NC_138112.1, read on the forward strand.
TACCCGGAGATCTAGAAGCTGTGACCCTCCTAGATAGGAAAATGAAGGGCATTTCTAGAAAAGTTGCCACCAATGATGCTACTTGGAAACATACTATTGCTGATGAGCGAAAGTATAGACTCTATGCTGCTGAACTTCTGAAACTCCATGGCCACCGCTGGAGCCTATTGTCTCGGCCATTGCACAGTCTCGCTACTGCTGCTGCAAGCGGCCCAGAATGAGACTCAGACAGCTCCTACTTTACTTTAATTACCTTCTGTTCTCTTTCTGGTGCCTCTCATAAGAAGAATCCAGCAAAAAACCCAGATGTCTAGGGAACCTGGTATGTAGTTTGTTGGTGTTTAGCCCCAGGGGTGCAAAATAGTAGAGAAGAGAGAGTGTAAAACGGAAGGTGAGTGGGCACTACTGAACGTAGGTATCGTGATCATCTCTCAGCTTAGTGAGATCACTGGTCTCCTGATTTTCTTCTACCTCATTACTGCTCCTTCTCAGTTCTCTTTATGAGTTTCTTCTTATCATCCTGACCTCCAAGTGCTTTAGTGCCCTAAGGCTCTGACCTCAGATCTATAGTCTTCTTTTTGTACTTTTTTCTCAAGGGTGTCTTCTCCAATCTCATGATATCATCTGTATACTGACCACATAGATGTCTTCAGGTTCAAGCCCTCCTCCAAACTCCAGACTTGTTCGTCTAAATGGCCACTTGAACCTATCCCACGGCAGACTATTTAGTACTTAAAAACTTAGCATATACCCAAAGAGGTCTCTCCCCCGGCACCATCTCCAAATACAGGCAACAATAACACACACACACACACACACACACACACACACACACACACACACACACACACACACCCTCTGATCCTTCCCCAGTCTCCAACCAACAGGGTCATCCTCAGCTGCTGAGGTCAAATATCTAGTGGTTATTTCTGGTCCCTTGATTTGCTAACACTGTGCATGTCATATATTAGCATATCCTGTCAGCTCCATCTTTTAATATAGATCGGAAGCCTGCTCCCCTTGACCTCTCTACCGTGACCACTCAAGTTGCAAGTGACTTTTTCTGGACTAATTCAATAGACCCATAACAGGTCACTCTTCTTTCACCCTTAATATCCCTATAGATTCTACGCCACACAACTGCTAGAGTGACCTTCCAAAAGTTTAAAGAGGTTAACTAACTCCTCTGCTCCGATTCCTTTAGGGGATTCCCATCTCACTCACAACACATTTCTAAGACGGGAACGTGGCCTTTCTGATTTAATGTCTCTCTGATTGAGTGTCTTACCACTCTTTCACTCATGATATTCCAGCACACTACCTTCCTGCTATTCCTCAACAGAATAAACATATTCAGTGCTTTTGCACTTGTCTTTCCCTCTCCCTGGAATGCTCTGCCCCCGGGTATCTGTAAATCTTGTTCCATCAATGTCGTTAGGTCGCTGCTCAAATATCACCTAATTTGAGAATATTTTCCTATTGTATAAAAAAAGCTTTCCTCTGTATGCTCTGTTCCTTCTCCCTGATGTATTTTTTTTTTCATAGCGCTCCCAACCTTTGTCTAAATAACTCTGTTTATGTAACTCTATATAACCCTTTGTTTATGGCCTGTCTCCCACCACTAAAACATTTAGCTTCATGAGTGCAGGCACTTTGTTTCATTCACTGATATTTTCTGGGTGTCTCAATAATGCTTGGCCCTGAGTAAGGTGCTCAAATATACTTGTTGAATGAATGAATGCAGTATGAAAATGGATTGGATTCCCGAGTTGTTGAAACTTGGGATGGGAAGTTACAAATGCATGATGGTAGCTTGGACTAGGGTGCTGGTGGTGTGGGTAGTGGAGGAAGGAGAGGAGTTTTTAAGAGGTATTTATTAGGTAATAAATTTGGTAGTCACTTAAATGTAGGTGGCAAGGAAGGGTTCACTGTTAAAGAGGTCACCTAGATTCTTGGCTTGTGCAACTGAGTTAATGATGATGCTGGTCTCTGAGAAAAAAAAATAGAAGACAGACCAATTTTAAGGGAAAAATCACGAATTAGGTTTTGAGTGTTTAATTCGAACTGTGTGCATCCAGACCCAACCTTTATATCTGAGGAACAACTACCTGAATAATTCGAGTTCCAAGATTAATCTCCTAACACTGATCATGAAAAAGCTATTTATGTTAATGGTCTCCAGGGATCTTGAGGAAAGTACATGTTATTACTAGAGATACCTTCCTTACCCCCAGTCATAGGAACTATTTTTCCTCTAAGTCACCCAAGGTCTCTATCTCCCTCAAAGTCTGCTGCAGGAAATTGTCTAAAACAAATCACTTACACCATGGTGTGAATTGGAGTCCATGAAGCATTATCAGGCTCCTTTCTGACTGTGCAATAAGTCTCCACTCCTGTCCCCACTCAAAGAGATTTTAAGTAAGAGCAAGCAGGTAGGCAAGATCATTGTAGGAACAGAAAGCCATATGTTATACATGATACTGTATTGATCTTATAATAATCTAAAGCTATTTTTAAAACATAGGATAAATTCTGGGTTCATTTTGATAAAGTCAGAGAGATTGAATAGTTGAAGCATTTTTAGCTCCATTTCTAGTCGCCAAATAAATGGATCATCAGCCCTAAGAAATTCAAGCCAGAATAAGCAGGTAGGTAAAGTCATTGTAGAAAGAAAGACCTATCTACTGTTCAGGAGATGATATTGATCTGCAGGGTAATTTAAATCTACTTTTTTATACATAGAATAAATCCTCAGTTTATTTTAATAATCTCAGCTGTGGAAGTGGCTGGTTGCCTGGGAAATATATTACAGCTTCTTCTGTGGGCATGTCAAAAAAAGAAATTGCTTAGTGATAAAAATTTGCAAAGGATGAGGCCTGATGTAGTAAACCTTTTATGATCAATGCCCTTTGCAATGTCTTTCTGAAATGAGGAGTTGCATCCCCAAAGAGGTATTTATGCTGGATATGAAAATTACCACCCTGATTAAAATAGCAGAGTAGAGAAAATAAAGTTATTTAAATATTAAGTATGCCCAAACTAAACAAGTGTTCACATGATGAAAGCAAAAGAGGGTTTTTTCTTCCCCCATTTTAAGCCAAAGAATTTAGTTGTTTTCAAGAGATATTTATTTAGCAGCTACCTATTTAGCAGGTTTGAGGCTTAACTGTGTGAAATAGTGAACATGAATTTACCATGTTTGCTAAACTTGAGAGCCTCTTAGTTTATTATAGGATAGACTATCCTTCTATAACTTCAATACAATATGTAGTAGAATGCGTATCAAGGGAGTAATAATAAGGATTTAGCAGAGATAGAATTAAAACACTTTTTCTCAATCCACCCTTTTTGTAGAAGCCTGAGAGGGTTTTGTTTTCTTTTTGAGATCGTTTTAACATTTTAAAACTTCTTTGTTTCTTCTTTCATAAAATGTGTATCAAAATAAACTGTATCTTGCTTTCGGGCAACAGTACTTGGGAATAAATCTAAAAACTAAAATGTATATGAATTATTTGGTAATTATAAACAATTAAATTAAATATTTGGACACATTGCTTTTCCATCCTGTAAAAAAAAAAAAAATGGAAAGAAAAAAGAAACAAATTAAACAAGACATGATCCTTGTTTTGAAAAGTATAATAAAAAATTGTCATGTACATTACTTTTCATTGGTATGTGTCAAATTTAAGCTTGGCTTCTTGTGTTTGAGTCGTCTTTTGTGCAACTTCACAGGACTAACAAATGGTACAGCCTAGTACTAAATCCATGTGGTTAAGCCCAATAATTTTGTATCTTCACTAGTGAGTGATTGCCTGATGGGAAAATTGGATGGGTACATGCAAAAAAATGAAACTAGACCACCAACTTACACCATGCACAAGATTAAACTAAAAATGGATGAAAGACTTAAATGTAAGACATGAAACCATAAACATCCTAGAAGAAACCATAGGCAGCAAAATCTCAGACATCTCTTGTAGCGATATGTTTGCCGATACCTCTCCTAGGGCCAGGGAAACAAAGGAGAAAATAAACAAATGGGACTGCATCAAAATAAAGAGCTTCTGCACAGCAAAAGAAACCATCAGCAAAACGGAAAGGGAGCCCACCTTATGGGAGAACATATTTGCCTGTGATATATCTGAAAAGAGGGGAAAAAAGAGGACATCTGTAATGCTTTCAACAATAAATATAAATTAAAAAAATAAAATCAATGAAAACATCAAAAAAAAACCAGAAATTCTGGGATGTTTCCCTTTCTTCTGCTTCCTGATGGCCTCTTGAACATGATATGAGTCACTTTTTTTTTACATTTTCATATGGACCTGACATAGGAGATACCCTAGCTCTCCTTAGAAATATGAGAACTGGGGAGCTCTTCTTTGTTTAAAAGTTGATAGTTTAGCCCAAGTCTAAGGAAAAGAATTCACTTTTTACAGGAGCCACTTTTACTTTAGTAACAGGTGGGGGAGGTTTACAACCTCCACTTATATTTCCTTCCAGTTACAGTCCTGGTTCCCAGGTCTCGAAAACCACACTAATTAGATGTCACATGCTCTGTCATTTCATGAGGCATCATGTAACACCAAAAATCATTATCAGGGAAATGAGTTATCTTTGATGCATTTTTTTCACAACCCAGCTCCAAAGTTGAATTTCATGTAGACTGTTTCAAAATTCCCCGACCCTTTAGCCCTGAATTCCTGTTGGAAGTGATCATTCCTGATAACTTGTGAACTCATTATTTTTCAAGCTTGCATGCTTTTGTTGACTTTTAATTAATTGCCAGAAATACTATTATATGTTATATGCTGCATCTACACCATCCTTAAGGTTGTTTCTTATCTTGACATGTCACAAAATTGTCAACTCCCATTCCTGTGGCTTTTGAAAAGTTAGAAGCTTAGACACTGATAGAAAGGATAATTACCAATAGAAAGGATAATTACCAATAAGCGTACACCCTCCAAATTTCACGTTTCCCTACCCAGGGGTGTTTATTTTTCTCACTTCCCACATTTTATCACAATATTTTTAAAACGAAGAATTTCAATTTAAAATGGTTTATATCCCTTGTGTCTCAAGAATGTGAATGAAAAGTTACTACCCAAAAGGAAAGTGAGCTCAGTTGGTAGTACTCTCCTTGCCCAGTATAATCGTATTTATCGCTTTCTCCACCCCCATGCTATACTGAGAAATATATAGTCCCTTGTTACTAAGCATATATATATATATATATTTCCATATCGTTGAATAAAATTTTGTTTACTAAACACAGTGCTTCCAACTCCAGACCCTGTTATGTATGCTGCCAGGTGCAATGATTATTCCTGAATAAATCTGAATCAGTAAAGTGTAAAATCTGGAGACTTTCTTTTTTTTTAAAACAACATAGTGGAAAAAAGTCAGAAGCATCTTAATGGGAAACTCAACAGGCCAAGCCTCATCAGGTTAATTTTATTGCCCGGTTTCCCACCTCTGATGTGAAGAGCGGCTCCTTGGTTCACGGGTGCTGTGCCTGGTTCCGTCTTCGGCTGAGTCTTTGCTACCAAAAGTGAAAGTAGGTGAAGCAGTTTAATGAGTGCCATTAAAACGAACAGGCAGTCCCTGGACCCTGTGCTTTAAAAATCTCGTAAGCTGACTTTGGCTGCACTATTTTAACTGTTAATTAAAGTGAGCGTCGTTTGAGGGAGATGAGAGGTGGATGGCAGAGGTCGCTGTGGCTTTGTGTTCGCTTCCCTCTTCCATTCCTACCCTGACCTATGTGAAGGGCAGAGAGGCCATAATTGTAATAGGATCCAGGCCACTTTGATTTGACACTTAACTTTGAAAAGGGAATTTACCAACAGAGAAACTGCAGGAGGGCTGGAGAGAGAAGGTTAGGGCTATACGGTGAGTGTCAGGGGATTGGGGGAAAGGTGTAAAAGGTGTTGTTTTAAAGAAATGAACTAGTTAACACTGTGATAAATTCAGGGGGAAATGGAGCAAGAATTGGTCTGCCAATAATATAGGGGATCAGTGTAAAGAGCTGGGATTTCCTCCAAGTGTCTAGAGAAATATTCCTAAACTGGCGGTCACATACCTGAGTCAAATGGATCTATCCTTCTTGTCTCTCCTCCCATAATCTTTTCCTTTTCAAGTCCTATTCCACAGTTAAGGCTGGTTCACTTTTCATTCGGGCTCCTACCTCTGTCCTCAGCAAATGCTTTCTTTATTACTGCTCCCTGAGACGGACTCAACTTTCTTTTAAATCTTCCCTTCCTTGACCTAGATTTGATGACTCCAGTTTCTGGGGGGGGGGGGGGGGGGAGGTTAATAGAACTCTTCTATCCCCATGACTTATTCTAATAAAACATGCTCATACAAACCCAGGGATTAAAGCAGCAAAGGACATTCTTGTCACACGAGTGCACTTGGCCTTGTCTGTGGCCCTGTTCTTCAGCTAAGTCCTGGGAGAATTTTATCGGGTTGAATGACCTTGCCTGGGCTGCCTGCTACAGTGGATTCCAGCCCCCCCCCCCCTTTATATTTCTGTGTTCCTCTGGGTATAGAAGCAGGTTTGCTACCTAATTTTCTAAATGTGACTTCTGTGCTTCAAACTGGCATGTCAGTTTAAGCAGTGGAGGTAATCAATAGTTTAATCAGTCACTCCATGTCTAATTCTGTTGGTGTTACTTATATTAATTGCAAGCACAAATAATGCCTGTTTCCCCCCTCCTGCCAAAGTCAAAACCAGGTTGAGTTGAGCAATATGAACATACGTGGAAAAACCAAAAATGTATGACTTCATTCTCCTTATTTTGGATTTGGAGGTCACAGTGCAGAGTCACTGTAAAAGCACATAAAAATGTATTTCCGTGGAAGGGTCTGACTGCTACACATGAACTTAGGGGATCAACTTCTTGTTTGCAACTGTAATAGGTAAAATCAAACTAAAGTTACTCTCAGACTTAACTTTGAAAGGCAAATGTAGAGGGGTAATGGCATCAACAGCACCGGGTTATTCTGGGTATATAAGATATATAGAGCAAAATGAGCTTTTACAAATGCCAGTAAAACTAACCCAACCATGAAGCTTGAGCATGTTTGTAAATAGAGAGTTCTTTGAGGACAGAGGTCGATTCTGTAAATAGGAGTCCCTGCTGAGTCAAAGCTCGAGTTCAGAACTTGGGTTCCCTCCTAAGTGTTGACCTTTGGAGTATCTGTGTGTTGATTAGCATGGGTAGGTAACTATTTTTTTTATTTGTTATTCTGGCATTGTTGTAGTTGTGGCTATTGTTATTGTCTATTTGTCTATTTTTGCCAACCAAGGGGATATGTTATTATTTTTGGATGGGAAATTATGCACAAAACAGGAAAAAAGAGACCGAGAGGAGGGAAGACATACCTTGTTCCCTTTACCTGGACCCAGGAATTACGTGCAGTCCCTCCAAGCAGAAGGGTAGAATCAGAAACTAAAGAAAGTTGTCTCGTAAAGGGTTCTGAGGAAAACAGAGCTGGTTTGGCCCCCTGGGGAGCACCAAGAGTCACCGCCCGGGGCCGAGCCCTGCTTTCCTAGGCTATTAGTTGGAGTGGCCGACTCAGCAGAATCATGGCAGAAAACTGCAGCTGCTCCAGAAGCACTGAGAGGATGGATGGGTAGAGCGACTCCAGCGGGGGACCTGGCAGGACACTGAAGTCCCCAGATGGCATAGATTCATCATGGCCATATGTGCAGCTTCCCCCGGGGACTGTAGAGAATACTTGAGAGCAGAAACTTTGCAGAGTCTAGCAGTTCAGGTGAGAAGGTGAGGTCCGAGCTGAACCAGGGATATTTGCAGTGTCCTGCTAGCTGTGCGATCTCATTGAGGTTATTACCAGGAACAAGAAGTAATTTTGGTTACTTATTTTACTCAAGGGCCATCACCAAATAGCATCAGCAGCAAGTTTCATGTTAGGCAGTTCCTGCAAGAGCATTGCGTTCTGGGCGTTACCATAGCCACGGCTGCATAAATGGACATGTTCATACGGAATTGAGATTTTGCATGAAGTCCACAGCTCGAGAATGAGAAAGGGCCTTTAGGTAACCTAATCTGGGGGCTTTTCACACATATTTGGTTTGTAGAACCTTTTGTTAAAAATGCTTTTCTATTTACTATACTCTTACAGAGTATGCTTGCATGTGGGCATAAACGTGAATAAAAGCGCTTATCTCAGAAATGTTTCTCTTTACTAGCGGGGAGCTCTCTCTCTCTCTCTCTCTTCATGCTTCTGTTTTCTCAAACTCCTTCAGCTTAAAATATTCAATATGCTGATGAGCCATGTTTTGGAGAAGTGTGTCCTGACCCCCTCCGCCCCAATCAATCAACCCCCTCTTCATTCTTAGATTCTCTCTTTTCTAACCATGTGGCTCAGCTGGGACTGAGCCTAGAACTCCTGGGGAGTGTTCTGGTGCATGATTGGCAGGTTAGTGGAAATTTCCTTCATTCCATGGGAATCCTAAAGGGCTTCTCTGGTTAGACACATTGAGTCTAGATGTAGTGGTTACTGCTAGGCAGGGGGAAAAAGGCTCCTCTCAATAGGTTCTTTGTCATTAATTGCCTCAGGAAAGACTGTAAGCTAGGTAGCCACCTGTTGCATGGATAAGGCATGTAAGTGGTTATCCATCGTGTTTAATTTCCTTTTCTCGATGGGATTCTAAGAGTCTACCTTGGGTATGTGGTGACTCACTGTTATCCCTTCTGCTCTCCTGTCCTTTATCTTGTGGCTCCTGCTGCCCCAACCCAAAGAACCTATTTAAGCCTATTTTTCAACACAGTTTCCCTTCTGGCTAGTGGGCATGTTTAGAAAATTAAACAAAACACCCCTACAGAAATATATTCTAAGGAAGATATTTATAATATAAAGCTAGGTTTTTAGTAATCAAGATGCTTTCCAGACCCTAAGGAATAATTCCTAGAGGTGCACTTTGGTTGCTGCGGCAGAGGGAGGAAGGGCTTTTACGGAGGGGCCTCAATGGCAAGCCTCCCCCTGCACACAGTCCCTTCCTGTCTAGCAGGTTAACTACACAGCAGAGACTGAGACTGAACCACGATTTCCTTTCTGTGTTTCATTACACATTTTCCTAGGCTGAGCCTTCAGTTTTATGCGATGCCAGGTGTGGGAGCAGGGGGCGAAGTAGCAAATCAACCCATTTGAGCTCTGAAGATCCTAATTTGCCTTCAGATATTTTTAATCTGGCTGTACATGTCCCTTTCCCAAGCATTTCTGAACTTAAACACTATCCAAAACAACATGTGGCAGTTTCTCTAATTAGTTATGATTAAGAAAAAAGCAGAGTCAGGCCCTCGAGGCACCGACGAAACGTCTGCTGCAGAGCAAAGCGTCCTGAAAACAAGGTGCGGGCGACACAGGACAGCAGCTCCGCGTCGCGTGGCTTTTAGGCACCGTATTTCAAAAATGTTTGGCACAACAGGAAAGGGGGCAAAAAAGAGCAGATGGTCTGAGTTATAAAAATCATTGAAAAGAGTGATGCAAAGACATTTCCCTGTGGTAAAAACCTCATCAAAATTGTCAGTCACTGAATCTGCAGCAGAGTGAGGGTGAGAATCGACTAACAGAAATGGAAAATAGAACTGTTTTTATAGGGACCCCAGAAAGTGACAGAAACATGGGGGAAAATATTGAGTAGGGTGTATCTACTGTTGGAAGTATACCATGGAGTTCTTCCTTGAGCTAAAAAAAACAAAAGCTAGAGAAACGCATTCATTTGGGAAAGATATGGTAACTTTTCCCCAGGCCTTTCCTTAAGAACTAATTTGTAGGGTAGTGTTCCCCTAATGAGTAATTTATTCTTATTGAATTTGGAGAGAAAAACATTTCTCCTACTTGGAGGGAAGAAATTTATCCTATTTTGCTATCCAAAATTGAGGGCATAGGAGTCAATGCCAAAAATCAGCTGGCTGTCAGCCGCCACAAAGGGGTTCAGGGGTTAGCACTATTGTCTACAACCGTCTGTCTTTGTACCTCACATCCTTGAAAAAAAAGATTTGGAGTAGCTTTTGATAAAAAGCACAAGACAAGACATAAACAGCTAAAGCCCAAACACACACACACACACACACACACACACACACACACACGTCAAACTACCTTTGGTTAATTATCCAGCTCCTCATCACCCCGACTCCTGCTATGTTAAGCATATCTCCATGGGTTTTCTGTGTCTCTTGCCAGACAGTTTCTTGTCCATGTATTCAATTTTCAGATTTCTGCCCTAATATTGCCTTGACTGGCTCCCTTGGCCAAGATTAAAGTCTCTTTTCTCTGTGCTCATATGCCTTTCTATCTACAGCCATTATCAAATTATCGCACTGCATTGAGATAATGTGTGTGTTTCCCTTCCTCTTCTATGAGCATCCTGGAAGCAAAGACTCGGCTCTATTCATTTTAGGAGCTCCTGCAGCCTGTCACATTTTGGGGAATTAGTGATAATAACTAACTTTTATTGTGCATTTAGGATGTGTTCAGGAACTACCCTAAGCTTTTTAGATGTATGAACTCATTTAATATTTCCAATCACCTTAAAAATGCATATTCCATTACAATTCCCACTTTACATATGAAGGAACCGAGACATTATGATTATGTAAATTGCCAAAAGTCAAGGAAATGGCAGTTTAGCTTTTTATTTTTTTAATATATATCTTTATTAGTTTCAGAGAGAGGAAAGAAGAGGGAGAGAGAGATAGAAACACCAACGATGAGAGGGTCATTGGAGATCGAGCCCTCAAGCCGGGCATGTGCCCTGACCGGGAATCGAACCTCGATCTCCTGGATCCTAGGTCGAAGCTCAACTGCTGAGCCATGCCCAGCCGGGCTTTATTTTTATTTATTTATTTAAAAATATGTTTTTATTGATTTTAGAGAGAGTGAAAAGGAGAGAGAGAGAGAGATAGAAACACTGATGATGAGAGAGAAATGGCAATTGGCTGCCTCCTGCACGCCCCCTACTGAAGATCGAACCACAACCCTGTCCTCATGTGCCCTGACCAGGAATCAAACCAGTGACCTTTTGGTTCAGAGGTCAGTGCTCAACCAACTGAGCCACACCTCTGGGGCAAAGTTTAGCTTTTTAAATGTAAGCAAATGTTAGGGTAAACTTGCTTAATTCTATTTTGACCTTCAGTGACGATAACGACTTACTGTTAGGTAAAGAATCTTTTAGGACCATTTCAACAGGTTATTTAGCATTAAAAACTTGATACAAAATAAAAGTTGACCATGATATTTGAAAGGCCATGAGCCTACTCAAACTTCCCAAGCTATGGAGTAAAATGAAGAGGTCTGTCTGAAGACTGGCCCATAAATTGATCGCTGTATCTTTCGGTAGATTGGTGATAGAATAGATTTTCTTGGAAACTTTTAAACCCCTTTTATCCCATCCTCATTTTAGGGTGATGGTTTCCATCAAATATCAAAGACTCCAGAGAGCTGCAAAGAAGGTACTTAGAAGAGATGAGAAAATTATGCCATAAAATTAAAGAGACTAGTAGGAATTTAAACAAACTGTAGAAAAAGAGAAGCTAGCAAGTGTATTTTCAGGGAAAACTAAGAATGGAGCCTGTAAAAAGAGCAGGGAACACATTATAGCTTCAGGGTCTCTTACCCTCCTAACCTTCAGTTCTCTTAATAGAAAATTGGGTATATCAGTTAGGATGTGACAGGTTATGTGCTGGTAACAAATGACCTCCACTTCTCAGTGGATTAACAAAGCCAAATGTATTTCTCTCTCATGTCCAAGGGGGGCTGACGGGGCCCTCTGCTCGTTACAGTCACTCAGGCTGGTACTCATGCCTCCTCTCGAAGGGTGTGGGCAATCTGGGGAGTGGAATCGTACTGATTGCCCAGGAGGTGCATAGCGAGAAACATTTGGTGAACAGGCACTAATTACTGCTCCCAGGGATAATGATAGTGACTATTCCAGAGGGCTTTGTGTGTATTTAACGAGATTGTGCTTGGAAAGTACCAGTCGCGTAGCCAAGTGTTAGCTGTTCATGATAGCAACGAGCAGCTCTGTTTTCTCACAAGTTGTATTTTCCTTAAAGAAGAAAAGTATAAGAGAGCACATGGCACACAGCATGTCAAATTGGAGCCCACACAGGTCAAATTTAATTTTTGATAAAAAATATTATCCTCGGGGCTATTAACCCAATTATAAATTGATTCCTGGCAACCGAGAATTTATTTTTAAGGGTTTGAAGAATAGCATAATCATTATACATATTTGCTTTATTTAAAGGCAGTTTTAAATTTTAACATTTTAATATTTTTTAGTCTGTGTTATATTTTATAATCAGCTGAATGTAAATAAGATATATATTTCTTCATTTAAACATTTTGGTTCCTGAAAAGCTGCTAATAAATGGTTGGTGTAGCTTGAAACTTTGATGTTCTTGAATTTAAAAAAAATGTGAGTTGGAAAATGAGTGTAAAATGAAAGGGAATGAAAACCTTTTCACCACAATACTTCTTGTGAAGTGGTAAGCCCATACCGGGCTCGGGCTTCAGATGTACAACTTTTGTGTATGATCCCTCCTCCCCTTCTTGTTACTATACCAAGTTTCTTTGTCTGCTTCACAAGAAACATGATGCAAAGATGGTGATTTTTGCCACACTGAGAAATACCTCCCGGTGGAATTTTTTAAAAAGGCAGCTATTGCATTTTGAATCATTAGCTGACAGCGATACAGCTTCGAATGCAGCAAGGAAACAGCTTCTTCTCACCGCTGTGCAAAAGGAAGACAGCAGGGATTTCCATATGCAGTGTCAGTCCAGGTAAATGACATCTGTTATGAACTTGCGTCTGTGACCAAGACATCCATTAATGGATGCAGGCGCACCTCACCTACAGAAGGCGGCTGCCTTATATAGCAGCAGGGTGTGCCAGCAACAACAGAATTCATAACAGCAGCAATTTATAAATCACAGCAAATTAGAATTGCAAGCCATGTGGCTGACTCTTGGAAACATTCTTTAAAACCTCCTAGTCTACGTTTTCTCCCCGAAGGTTGATTGAGGAAACACTGAAGGCCTGCAGGCGCTGTCATGCCCAAAGGCAATCCAAACGCATAACAGTTCATTGAGCTTGGGCAGCCTTTCCTCTAACCTGGAAGATTCCAAAGCAACTCACAGTGCAGGTGAGTTGACCTGCTCTGTGGTGAGATGACCTGCTCCCCCCCATGGTGGGTTAGTGAACTGGGACACAGCACCAGCACTTCTGTCTGTGTCTCTTGCTGCCTTATTGGTAAATAAACTTTCCTGATCATTTGAGTCTTAACCCTTGGACAATGAGTCTCAAATTTTGTTGTGCAAAAAATTATCCTGGGGAATTTGTTAAACTTCTCAGTCTTATCCTTGGACATTGCAATTCACAGGCACTAAAGTTGAGTCTCATGTAGATAGTAAGGGTGCCCTTCTGCAATGATCACTGTTCCCCAAACAGATTGGTTCTTAAATGGGAATCAACTGTGCACCTTAACAAAAATTACAAACCTGTTTTGGCACCACCCTTGGAAGGTCAAGACTCAGTGGGTACAGCCATCTGTGTTAAAAAAATTGCAAAAAAAATTGCATACTTTACAAGGAAGTGTTATAGATAACAATGCCTCTTATTATATAATTACTTTGTGAAAGATCATTAAAGGGATGGGGACCATCATAGAACAAATTAGAAGACCAACTAGTATTGGGGAAGCCTTACTCTTTATTTACTGGTCGGCAGTATCATGCCATAATAAACAGTCCTGGTTTGGGGAAAGCAGATTGCCTGTGCTTGAATGCTGCCCATTTACTTTCTAGCTATGTGAAATTGAGCAGGAAACTTCTCTCGTTTGTTTTTCCCTTGTATAAAATTTGTAACATGGGGTCTTTGTATTAAGAGTATTAACCAAGAAAAGCATACCTGTCACAGAGCAGAAGTTCAATATTGTTCACTGTGGGTACCACTGTATACCAGACCCTTGATTGTGTCCCTGAATTCTCACAATTCTATAAGGTAAAAACTACTATTGTCTCCCTCTTACAAATGAGGAAATTGAAACACAGAGACATTCGGTCACCAATTATACTAAATGTAGAGCTGAAAAGAATCGCAGGGTCTCTTAAATCTGTCCCACATCTATCTCATGGTCCTTCAGTGGGTTGCTGGCAGTGTGGGCAAGCCACTCAGTATTTCTGTGACTCCGTATGTAAATGTGCAAAAATATTAGGGTGGTAATATTAGCTCCACAAGTTTTTTTCTGTGGCTAAAGGACAATATGTGAATTTCCTACTAAGTACTCAATACATATTGATGGACTTCTGTAGGATTAGAGAAAAAAAATCCCAAAAACAAACAAAGTGAAAACATTCATTATGTATATAATTCTGTGTTAGGTGAAGAATACAAAAATAAAAGATGATGAACACTTATTTATAAAACATAATATCAAACATAATCCCTGCTCTGAACTCATTGGTTTGCATTGCTCAGCACAGGGATAGTTCCTGGCTCCTCCAATACTTCACATGAAATTATGTCCCCACAGTGGAAAATCAGATTGTCTCTCCTGGAATTTGGAATCAGATTTAATGTATGGGTTTCGAGAGGATATTAATTATAAAATTTGTGCCAGACACATGTACAGAAAAACAGGCACGTCAGATCTATAGATAAAGGGAAGTGAAGTAGACAGACAAAGAGAAGAGGTTGAGAACCCTTTGGGCAGCAGAGAGACACGATTTTAAAATATCTGCTTAGGTTCCCAATAGCTTGTTGTGTGCCCTTCCTGCCTGAAACCTGGTTGATTGTCTCATACTTGAGTTTGCCCAACGACTTTCCAATTACTTTCATTTTATGCTTAAACTAGTTTGAGGCGAGTCTCCTTACTTTGACACACTATAACCTTGACTCGGATACTGAAGTAGGAAGGAGAAAACTAATACCCATTAAGCATTTCACTTAATTGAAAACAGCCCTGAAATAGAGGCATTATTATCACATTTTAGTGGTGAGGAAATTGGGATTGAAAACATGTAACTTGCTTAAGATCAAACCTCTATATATGATAGAAACATGAGTCTTTGTGACACCATATATCATTTTCAACACCACCTTGCTGCACAGGAAAAATCCTTGTACCGCAGATATGACAAGGCACTAAAATGAATAATTCAAGGTGGCTTTGGGGAGCTAGGCATGGGCAAAGCTCAGGGTACACAGGAATGGTACAGTAAGGGCCTTGTTAGACAGTAGAGTGTCTTATATGAGGTGTCTAAATAAAACAGTCAAAAAATAAAAATAACACTATTTAACAAAAACATAGAGATAGTTTAGAGATCAAGAATGGAAAGTTCCTGGGGTCCATGTCGTTTCTACCAAAGTTTTTACTTGAACTTGTTTTCCTAATAGGAATATTAAAGCCTGAAAATTCAACCAAGTGTTTTGGCAAGTTTAAGCTCTTTTCTTTTTTTAAATGATAACTAATTACAAAACACAATCTAGTTGTGTGTGTGTGTGTTTCCAATTTTGAAGACATGATTTTTAGAACAAGCTGCTTAGCCCTCTGGAACTGTGGGTTCATTCAAAATACTTGTCCTCCTGGGATAGTTCTGAACATCTCCCTGTGAGAACACACTGCTCATTCTCTGGAAGAGAGCTTCAAATGTAACACACAGCACCGGCTGGCCCGGTTACTTTCTGGTGATCAAGAGGGAGAACAGGTCAGAAGTGAACTGAAATCTGCTGGAAATTTTCATTCCTCTGCTCAGTGACTGAGAGCTTAGATAAACTCGGAGCCTCAGATTCTATATCTGAATAATACAGATGAACAAAGCTAGTAGGTATACTTACCTCCCAGGAAGTGTGGTGGTTTATTAAGTAATTCAAAAGAAGTGGTTGCTATGCAATACATGCTATGTGATGTAATGGTTAAGCTTACTGGGCTCATAGCCAGAATGACTGACTGGATTTACTTATTTATCTATTTTATTGAATTTATTGGGGTCACATTGGTTCAAAAAAAACATACAGGTTTCAAGTGTACAATTAGGCAAAACAGCATCTGCACACTGCATTGTGCGCCAGTGACCCAAAGCAAAGTCTCTTTCAGGGCCCATTTACCCCCCTTTTGCCCACCTCTACCTACCCCTGCCCCCCTTTCCCTCTGGCTACCACCACACTGTTGTCCATGTCTATGTGTTTTATATAATGTGTGTGTGTGTGTCCGTGTTTTGCTTAAGCCCTTCACTTTCTTTCATCCAGCCCCCCAACGCTCTGACAGTTGTCAGTCTGTCCCACGTATCCATGCCTCTGTTTCTATTTTGTTCATCCTTTTATGTTGTTCATTAGATTCCACATATTAGTGAGATTGTATGGTACTTGTCTTTCTCTGACTAGCTTCTTTCACTTAGCATAATCATGTCCAGATCCATCCATGCTGTGTCAAAGGGTAAGAGTTCCTTCTTTTTTATGGCTGAGTAGTATTCCATTATGTAAATGTACCAGAGCTTTTTGATCCAGTGTTAAATCTTAGCCCTGGCACTTACTAACACACGACACCTTGAGCAAGCTATGCAACCGTGCATGTGGTTATTTTGCAAGCCAGGTACCTTTCACTTTCTGAAATGGAAGTAACTTTAATACCTATATTAAAGTGTTGTGAGGATTAAATTATTCTAATCATGCAGGACACTTAAAATAATGACTGGCACAGTATGAGTATTCTATAGAGATGGGCTATTTTTATTAAAATGATGTATTTGCAACCTCCATTGAAAGTGAAGGTTAGATATATATCTGGTGCGATAGTGGAGTTTAAAGATGTAAGATTACCTCTATGTGACATTGCGATTCACTGAGCAGGAGTCAGGGAAAGATTTGAAAGGAGAAAGACTATGGTCAGAGCTTAGAGGATGTGTGTAGACCAGCCCTTGGCAATGGAAAGCAATAAGCAGAGGAAGAAATCTTTGAGTAGAAGGTGAGGCCTAGCATGCTAAGAGCTGTTATGTGTTCAACTTCTGCAAGGTAAGTGAGATTCTAGGTTAGTGTTCCTCAGATAGTCACAGGGAATGACCACAGCCTTAGGGGAGCAGACAGATCAGCCAGTCTCTAAACATCACTATTTCTAATCACACTGCAAGCTTAGAGAGGACATTTGGAAAATATTGAATATGAAATAAGACCATATTTCATATTTCATTTCAAAATAGGTCATATTTCCAAAGAATGGTTTCACTTTCCTAGGAGGTGGTAGAAAGTGGATAGTTGAGGAGGTTCAGGGAGATTAAAGAAAACACATCATATGGTTGGGAAAAATGCAAATTTTTATCATGAGTTGGAGTAATAAGGTAGAAAAAAGGAATAGAAGCTAGAGGGCTCTAGGTTCAAACTCTGGGAACCTTAGGGAAGCTAGCTTTCTGATCCACAGTTTCTTCATCTGTAAAATATAGATTGAAATAAAGGTATTCAGAGAGTAGATATATGAGTAAGTGAATTAATATGTATAAAGTACTCAGCTCGGTGCCTGAAGCACGGTAGGTCTTAGATACCTTAGTTTCATTCATCCCTCTTAAGTGATTATAAACTGCAATAAATGAACAAAGGCAAAAAATAATCCCATTAACTGGAAGAGGGAAAACATGGAGCTCCCTCTGGTCTCAGGAGTGTATCTTATAAGTCTGCTGTGGCCCTGACTTGACGCCATGAAGCAGCTATTCAAGTGTGCGTGTGGCTAACGTCACAGTAGGAGGCCGTGGCCTCTGCGGAGCTTGGCTGTGATACAGGTTTGCCAGCTCAGACTGCCAGGGTCTCTGTCAGCCCAGGTGTGGCAGCTACAAGAAGCCTTTTCTCCTCCCGGGGGCTCTTTTTTGCACATTTGTTATGGGGAAATGTCTCTTCCCTTTCCACTGTTGGACTGAAAGTTTCTTATTTGCCTTAACTCTTGTTACCCACATTTCCATAATGCTGGATAATCGCACGCCGCAGAGAAACATTTTATGTACAGCCATATATATGGTAATCTCATTGAGTGACATTTGCAGGCAGCGCTGCACTGCCATTGATAAATAATACATTGCGTTACATTTTATTCGTTGGGGCTGAGGAATTGGAAACGGGGAAAGAGCCCTATTCAGTTATTTCCATTCCAATCATTGTTGGCCGTGATGTGCTGCTGATTTTGCACATGTTTTAAGATGAATACACAAAACGTAGGCATGTCGGATTTCCTTCAGATTATTGTACAAAACGTCTTCATAAAAATGCCAAGATACACCGTAGGATATGCCTTGATACATTGATGTAATGTAATGATGGGAATAGCTACCAGTCAGCACATCTGCGTATCCTCAGACACGAGCGGCAGATACATACCGTAAATGCCATCACTTCTCGCCGCGGCACCTATGGCAGCATCACTAATTGACCGTGATATGCGTTTAGACAGAATCAAGAGGCAGCTGGAGCAGAAAATGCCATCTTTGCACAATGCCCAGGCAGTGCTGCCAAATGTTGTTGGCGAAGCTAAACTCCTTTGCTGTGTCTGACCCACAGAGTTAGAGCGTGTGGAGCAATGCAGGAGCCTACGGGCTGGCTGAGGTCAGAGGGCAGCAGGTCCCCACTCATAATCTCCTCAGTGTCAAAACAGTAGGCAGACATTTAAAATCCAGAGAACTAACATCCATCTCTCTCTCTTATGTGTCACCTAATTCAGTGAACAACTTTATTGAGCGCCTTTAATATTGTCCAACACCTGCCATTCCAGCCCTTCCTTTCAAACCTCAGCTTAAGTTCATTTCTGCATTGAAGTGTTCACGGGGATAGGTTCCTATTTGAGATCCATGCCTAACCTCGCAGTTCATGGAGATCTTAAAGTGTTGGTACACCTACCTACGTTTGTACCCCAGTAAATTATTTTGTGTTTAAATCAGCTCCCGCAATTCATTGTTACATTAGGTCATGTGCAACTGTCCATAAGAGTTAAACACGCACATATGGGCAGGAGTTTGCAGGGGGGGAGTTGGCAAGAGAGAGGCAACGATTGGAATCAACACTTGAGCAAATCAAGTCGTTTTAGTCTTTGCTCTAAATACTTTACAAATATATCCCTCTAGACAAAAACTAAACAAGACTCTGGGAACCTCAATTTTATACAATTCCTTGCCACACGGACCCTGTGTAAGGCTGCTTGAGCTTCTTTAGAACTTGACAAATGTTTTCCCCAGAGCAAATGATCTAGGAGGGAGCAAAGTGGAAGAAGCATGTTAAATGGAATAGCTCTGGAAGTCACAGGCTATCATTTCACAATATGCTATTGGTTGTACAGGCTAGCCCCGTTCAGTGTGAGAGAAGACTACGGAAGTGGATGAATACATGGAAATAAAAATCGATGGACGATATCTTGCAGGCTGGCCTGGGTAAGAGCCAATATGGTGAGGCAGTGGGCACATGACCATGGGGTTCATTGGTCCTGTCACTCGCAATAGTCCACAGAAGTATAGATCCACACTGATGGAGCGATGGAATGGTCTTTTGAAGGCACAGTTGAGGTTCCCACTTTTAAATCTTATGCTGTAAGAATGGTGCTCCATCTGACCAGGAAGCAATACGCACCCTAATTCCATGGCCTTATATGGTGTGTTTCCCAAATAAGTAGAATACATGGGTTCAGTGACCAAAGCGTGGAAGTAGTAGTAGCCTCATTTGTCATCACTCCTAGTGATCTGTTTGGGGAATGTGTAACTTCATGTTTCTTCTAATCTAGCCTCTATGGGTCCAGACTCTCTTTGTTGGAAGGACTTTCCTTTCTCCTGAATTGCTTTGGTCAAAAATCATTTCACTCTGTGTGTGAGTCTATTTCTAGTCTCTCAGTTCCATTCAATTAATCTATGTGTCTGTTCTTACTCCAATACCACCGTATCTTGGTTACTTTGGTTTATGGAATAAATCCTGAAATCAAATAGTATAAGGTCTCCAACTTTTTCTTCCCCAAATCGACTATTCTAATCCTAGGCATTTTCATACAGAGTTTTAGAGTCAACTCATCAATTTCATAAAAAAAAAAAATATTTGAATTTTATTAGGGTTGTATTGAACCTACAGATAAACTGGGAGAAAATGGACGTCTGTCCTAGGTTAGGATCTCTGTGATATGGGCTCTGACACACTGATATTGGCACCCACAAATTTTATTGGTGAGTGCTCTTCAGAACAATTCTTCAGGGATAGAGAAGTAGGTCTGGGCAATGAAATAAGTTGGCCCATGATGCTCCTTCAATAGAGGCCTCAATCTCCTGGGGATTTTGGAACAGCAATGGATATTCAGAATTTTCCTGTGATGGGCTGTATCATACTAGGTCTACATTGTTGCCAAACATGATGAAGTTGTTAGAATAGTAAATGCAAAATAAAATAATGCAAATAAGAGCTAATAAATACCGAGTATATATTCTTAACTCCAAATATATATTTAGAAACCTTACTTCCACAGTGGTAAGGAAACGAGTTAGCTGAGTGTTAAGGAAACAGCATCATTTAACCAGGTTTGCAAAGTACCTTTTTCAAAGTTCTATTGCTTTTTTCTATTTCTTTTTTTCAGATATCAGTCCTCCTTTTAGCAATTTAAGGACTGACTTGTGACACCTAAGTTTGCAGCTGTTTATAAGAATGTGCACCTTAATTTTCAACGTACATTCTCTTATTCTATTTTCTCAAGATGCCAGGAGAATAAAACATACTGTTGCTATTCCAAACTGGATAAAAATGTGTCGAGTTCAAAAGGTTTAGAAAGAATTTATTGGGGACATGATCACGAAGTGTGTTTTATGATTTGCTGCAAATTCTGTGGTCACAGCATATTAGGGCAAAGTGCTTACTCTGCATTATTAAAAGTTTGATATTGTTACTTTGCCCATTATTATCGAATCTGCTAGATAGAATGGTATTTCCCCAGAGAGCAATCCATCCCAAGGACGGCCTCACTGCTGATTTGTCATTTACAGTGGTGGTGGCTCTACCCAGGGCCTGCTTATTTTCAGTTATCACAGTTGGAGAGAGGCATCCTCTCGGCTCCCTGTAATTGGAAAATATCCTGTTACTCTGCATATTTCATTCTTAAATGCTGAGCTCAGATGTCACAGCTTTCACTATGTTGTCACTTTATCTCTTTCCCCCAGTTTTCCTCTTTTCTGAATTCTAATATATCTACTTCTAGATGACTTTATTTCGTACAGACTAATTGTAGGCATCATATGCTAAGATGTTGCTTTCTAATTAATACCTTCCATGGTGCTTAGGAAAATACTATAGTGCACATAGAAATAGACAGTGGTTCAATGAATTAATCTTATCCAAGGTAGTTAAATGGAGACAATATAGAAGGAGAAAAATAAATATACATTGGTTCAATTGAGTACAGTTTTGTTTTTCATTTCAAGCAATATGGCACAAATGTAATTGGGGGTAATATTTTTACACTGAGTCAATTAAGATATTAAATTGGTTATAAATATGCGATGTAGGTAGCAGGGAATTTTGGTGGCTGACGATTATAGAAGGAGCGACTAGTATTTTATGAAATAAATTCAGTATGTATCTTAATTCAGAGAATAGCAAGTGATACGTCTTTATCACAGAATGCTCAAATGTACTTTAATCAAATTAGTAGGCCATTAAGTGAAAATATTTTCTGATATCTGAAAATGCAACATCTGCCAATATTTTACAAGCAAAGATCTTGTCTACGGCCATTTTGTGAAATGCTTTAGAACTGCTAAATCTCAGGCTGCCACACTTTTTCTGGAAGGCAGACTCACCAGCAGTATCTGCGTCCCTCCTCCACTGAAGCCCCCGGACCCTGAGCCTCCTCCGAGCCTCCAGCCTCACTGAATTCTGGAAACTCTTTTGCCCACTTGCCCTTTCAGTCCTCAGTGTAAGAACAGCTTCTTGCTTTTGCTACTGTGCCTCAGGTGTTCTCTTAGTCTTCCCGACACCTCAGTAATTATTCCTTAAGTTAACATCTTTTCAATATTTACCTTATATTTCCTTCTGGGACCCTAAGTTTACCCCTATATACATAGGTTTTATTTTCCATTGAAAACTTGCTACCCTCTGGAGGGGGTGTATTTCCACATTCCATATTTTCATTCTAACTTCTCTTCGCCTGAAAATATCAACCCGGGAGCTACATTTTATCCAAGGTCACCCCTTGCTCCAAGAGACCAGAGGGCCAGGGTTTGAATCAGCAGGACATTTCGAGTTGGGAGAGCGGTAGATTCACCACAAGCTCCAGATTGTAGATATGCCATGTACATTAAAACAATGAAATAAAAGTTGCAATTGTACAGCAAAAATTCTAATGAATAGGTGAAAAATCGTGGAAGCCCCAGAGTATGACAAGTGAGCCTTCCCAGTTTCTAGATCTGCAGAGATAGCAGGTCTGTGTGTAAATACCATCGTCTCTCAGTTGTTTGTGACTGACAGTTCTTACCTATGCAATATAAATGTTTCTGTAAAAGAAGCACTTATTAAACTTTAAATAAGTTAGATAACTTAAATGTGGTGACTCCTTTCAAAAGTTCATTTTTAATGGAAGTAGGATCTTCTCCTCCTGCTTCCTACCGAAGCCTCTGTGCACCTCCTCCCACCCTCACCTTTCTATAGTGACTCTTTCCAAAGTCATTGTCCACCTACGTAGTTGCTAAATGGAGCCATGGATTTTTTTCCATGTCCTCCTTTCAGCTACTATGTCAGCTGGAGTTGTAACCTCATGGAAATGACTCTCAAATAAATATTTACCATTATTAACTCTTATCTTGAACTCTGGTTTTTCATCTCTGTCTGCAGGGTATCTATTTTTAATGCCATAAAATCACTTCCATTTATATTCTTAAGGTAAAATGATCTCATTGCACCATTTCACTGCTGAAATACAAACTTTAATCTCTTTCTGATTGCCTCGGTTTAATACAGTTTAGTGCAGAGGTTGAGAAATGACAGCCGCTGGGCCAAATCCACTTGTTTTTGTACAGCATCTAAGCAAATAATATTTGTTCTATTTCAAATAGTTGAAAAAAATTGAGGGGACATAATATCCCATGACGTGAACATTTTATAAAATTAAAATTGTGTTCACAAACAACGTTTTATTGGAATACCACTATGCTTATTTGTTCACATGTTGTCTACGGCTCCTGTTGCCCTATGGTAAGAGCAGCGTAGTTGCAACAGGGACAATGTGGGCCACAAAGCTTAACCTACTTGTATCTGGCCCTTTAGAGAGAAAGTCTGCTGGCCCCTCATTTAGCGGGTGAAGCCTGAGTTTAAGAGTAGACTGATGGAGGGAAATATAAACCTTCGATACTCTCCTCACTAAGGGAAATTTCAGAGACGCTTGCTTAGCTCTGATTAGCCTCAGTCTTATTTGTGAAACAGACGTGCCGACAGTGAAGTCCTTCTCTGAGCTTTATTTTATCGCAAGCCTGAATATTCGGTATACTTCTAATTATTTTCTCCGTTTTTTCTTTCTAATTGGTCTGGAGAAGCAATGGCAGTCAATATATACTTTATTATGGTATCATGTCAGTACTACTTCATAACACCTCTGTTGTTCAAGGCTGCTTCTGATCCGAGTGAAAGAAGCTCAGCTTAAACTAATTTAAACAAACATTTTATGCTATATAATTTTAGGGTTTTTTTTATCTTACACACACACAGTATATATATGTATATGTATACACACATGCAGACATGGTACATAATATACTATCTATATAAAGTGTATTACACATATGGTGTTATAAAATTGGCTCCTTGAAAGTTAGAAAAACTGACTTACCATCTTATACTACTTACAAAAATAGAATCTACTTTATTTAAAGGCCTATGAGTGAAAGTGATAACTCTATGAGAATAGAAAAACACAGTATAGGAGAACCTCTGTTTTCTCCATTCTCATAATTCACAATTTATTCTAACTGTCCGTTGCACCTATAACATCAGGTCTTTGTCAACATAGGAGCCACTTTTTATTCCCTATCACATCAGTTTTTAGGGCACATTAATTTGGTTTCCCTTGAAGTTGTTTAAGGTACAACACTTTTTATGTCTTATGCGAAGTCATAAGTACCTATTTATCTAAAGAGGAAGAAAATATTTCAATTCATCCTTTATTTTTTTTTAAATTGCACTCTCTTAAATCTCAAAGTCTCACTTGTTTTATTTTGTTAGTTTTTCTATGCTCTTCATTCTCTCAACTCTATGAACATATATAATATATGATGTATACGACATAATATATGAATGTAATATATATGAACATATATAATATTTACAATATGTTGATATCTTCCTATATATGTTGATACCTCTCTGTTTATATATTTTACGTATCATGTATAGTATATATAAAGATAGCAATAAGTTCATATTTGTAGGTAGGATGATCATAACCAAAAGGGAGGGCTTTTTCTAAAAGAGCTATAGATCATATAATAGACTGTTCTGCCATGATGTCATGGTTGAAATCAACATACAGATGGAGCTGCTATAGTTCATGTCAAGTACATAAATTGTATAGTTTCAGGTTGGTGCTAAATGTTCCCCTAGCCTTTTACGAATATAACTTTTGACAAAGACTATGGTATTGATGCGTTCAGAGTGTACAGAATTAATCACTGGAAAGTTTCAATAATATAATGAGATTGCAGGAAAAAGATTTAATTGTTAAATTGTCTTAAATTGGCTATTTATTTATGAGTTATTTAGTTTTTCCTTTTTAATGTACTTTCCTTTTTCCATTTACTTTCACTATAAGAAAGGACCGCTCTGCCCCACCGCCCACCCCCAGGCTATTTCCACTGTGCCCATTTTTTGATTTAATCTATTATTGACTTAAGCTACACTTATGTAATTTCTCTTTTGTGTAACTGGAAATTGTGTTACATTCAATCATTACTAAAGGAATGATTCAGAGATGCAGGTTTTACTGAAATGGGTGTGGAGGTGTGTTTTATGTAAAGAGGAGCAATCTTTGTATTTCAGGCTCCTGAAATTATACCAAGATTCGGGAGCTGCTATTTAAATGAAGCTGAAAGAGAACCTATTCACTGGCTGGCAGTCATAGACTGAACATTTGGAGTTCTTGTGGCTTGATCTCATTGTATATTACTTGAATAGAACGTATCGAGTGAAATATGGGGAAATGCAAGATAAAATTGGCAAACACCATTAAAGGTAAAATACAAAGATGTCTGCATCTTTTGCTTTCTCAAAACCTATCACTTTTCATACATGTTTCAAATGCACTGAAGAATGTGCTCAAAGTAGTCAGTAGCTTACAAGTAATTTAGTGAATCAGAAAAAAAAATGTTCCCCCCACCCAAGGTACTCTTGCTAAGTTCATAAAAGGAAATTCAAACACTGATATACATATAGAACTTTTAATAATAAAGTGTTGTTTCAACTGTATATCTTTGGATTATGTACATTTTCTTAGTGAATTAAACAAATGCTCTTCTGTGCATTATGGAGCAAGAAATAGGAGCTCAGAAGAGCATTAAAATCCCTTTATGTTTTAGATTATGTTAAAATCCCCTTATGCATCATATACATTTACCAGCCGTCTTCTGTGGGTGTCTGGGCATTATTATTAGTCTTCTGACTGCCAGTTAAAATTTCTTGCATACACTAGACTGACTCCCATTCTTTTGCTTTTAATAATATGACTAAGTAAAGTTGGAATCATTAAAATCATCAAACCGCCAGTAATTATAGGCTGCTCTGACCTCCTAGTTTGTGACTGTACATCACAAGGCAAAACAGAACAAATCATGCTGCTCTGCAGCCAAATCTATTTATTGGAAAACAAAACCAAAAACACAGGATACAGAGAATGCTCAGGTGAACCCTTGTGATAGTAACATAGTCGCTCATCGTACAAGATATGTCTGAGAAGGAATTCCACTGCTGCCACATTCCAAGATGTTGTGTGGCAGGATCCACTGCCACACAGATGTTCCCACACAGACACTTGGGTGAAGAGCATGAAAAGAAAGAGAACCGACAAGACGTTAGTGGGTTCTTTAAAGTTAACATATAAAAGCTCTGGGCTAGATCCCCCTTCAGATATCAGACTAAAGCTTTCTAAGAACACCACTTTCCCAGAGTAGTTAAAGAGGTCCAAGAGGCAAGATGTTGTCTGTGGAGAAGGTGGGCGTAGACCGTGGGCCTGTATTTGGGGCATCTTACAGGGCAGGGACTTTGGACTCAGGTGATGAAAGAGACAGAGACAGAGACAGAGAGATAGAGAGAGAGAGGGAGAGAGAATTATTATTTCAGGACACGGAAGATGAAGCTTATTATTTCCACCAGGTGGTGAGTGAGGAGCCCGACAAGGACACATTCCTGAAGGTGGCCAAGGGACAGTCCCCCTCCCCCCAAAAAAGGGGTAGGAAGCTGCTGGTAGTAAGTTGTTGTCTTTATTAGTGTCTATCACTTGCTAGTGGGAGGTAAAATGACATTTACAGGCAGAGTTCATTTATTTAACTTCTCCTCAAACTCTAATCCCACCTCCCCCCCAAAGTTTGATTAGATTAAATGAGATTTAAGCAAAACCATGTTATAATATAAATTTAGACATAGTTCCTTTGGGGATTGCCCCCCATCCGCCTTACGTGTAGTTCTTAAGGGTCTTTGGAGGCCAGTGAGAGAGGGAGGAGGAGAGGATGGCAAGGCCAGGTGAAAGGACGAAGGTAGCCCCATGCAGAGACACAGGGGTCAGTCATGGGTCCTCATGGCCCTCTATTCTCCCAGTGAATTCTGGGATGGGACCAATGAAAAAGACAACTTTCCAGGAGATTCTATCTAACCTTGGAACCTAGAATTATCATGTGGGAATTTAAGTTACCAACCCTCAGTAAATGGCCCTGAAAGTCAGCTGGATCTTAGACGAATTTAAATCCTGTAGCCAGAACTGGGATCTCTACCAACCAGGGGCTTGTCTCTTGCTCCCATAGCAGTTTATCAAATTGAGTTTTTGGATCACATTTATAGTTTTATGAAAAGGTTTTACTGTATTACAAAGTAAATATGAAATATAGAAAATTCAGGTTGCAAACAGTTAAACTGTGTTATAAGGCAGTTTATAAGGAAGGAGATAAATATCTATGGGAGACTGGGTCTGTGAAGCATTTCCAGAAAGCCATGATTAATTGTTTGTGGGGACAAATTCCCATTCTCTTATGAGAGTGGTGTTATGTGCAGAGGTCTTAAAATATCCATAAGGCTCCCTGAGGGAGATAAATTATACTGTTTCATGCCGAAACAGAAGTAGAAAGATAGTTGTAAATCAGTAATGAATTTATATAGAAAAATATTGAATTTATTTTCCATTTAATTTTTATGAAAGCATTTGTATGATTTGCGAATAGGTTATCCAATGAGAATGGAAAGTGCTTTTTGTTTTAGTTTTATTTGCTTTGATTTTTAAATGACCTTAAACAGATGTGAGGATTTTAATTTAGTCACTTGATTATGAATAAAAAAATGGATTGCAGTGCTGGTTTTATTGGACAGTGTTGTGTCAAATCACCTAAGTCTTCTTAAATTATCATGATACCTAAATATATGGAGGAGTTACTATTTATCATTCACTCATTTATTAGACAAATATTTATTGAGAGCCTATTATGTGCCTGGCACTCTTATGGGTCCTGGTGAAGACATCAGTACTATAAAGATACAAAGGGCCTCCCTTCCTGTTGCTTTCATTCTAGAAGGGACAAAAATTATAAGTAGACATTTAATATATATTACTCAGTAGTAAGAATACAGTAAGCTATGGGAACATAGAGTGACAGGGTTTGCTAAGTTAGATGGCTCAGTAATGGTCTCTTTGAGAAGGTATCATTTGTCGTGGGTGAAATGAGGGAATAAGTTATTTAACTATCTAGGGAAGGAGTATTTTCAGAAAAGTAAACAGGAAGGGCAATTACTTTAAGGTGCATTATGTTCTCTGAGTTTGAGAAATCGTAAGGTCAGGTTCATTCAGTGATCAAGGGGGGTATTGATAGGAAGAAGGCTGGAGAGGCAGTGCGAGCCCTGTCAGATAGGGACCTGTGGGACACACGGAAGGATTTAGAGCAAGAGTGACATCACCTGTGTTTTCCTATTCATTTTTCATACATAGTCTGAAAATCTACAGCTGTTAATTGGGGTGTTTAGACCATTCCCATACAAAGTAATTACTGATACGGTCGGATTCATTTTTGCCATTTGTAATTTGTTTTCTAGATACTTCCTGTAATTTACTGAATCTCTCTTCTTCCTTGGCTGAATTCTTGTGTCCTAAGTAAATATTTTTTTGTGTGTGTAACGTTTCCATTCTTCTGTTGATTTTTAAGTGCATTTTTTAGAGTTATTTTCTGAATGGTTTGGTTATTTTAAGGATTATAATAAACATATTAATTCATCACAAGCTACTTCAGATGAATACTAATTCAGTTTTGGTTAAATTATCAAACCTTGTTTCAACATACTTTATTCCTTCTTCCTTTCTTTTTGCTCTTCCTGACATATATATTGTGTGTGTGTATATACATATATATATATTATGAACCCAAGCAATACCATGTTAAATTTCTCACTATATAGGATCTTCTGTCACCTATAAAAGCTAAGAAAGAAGAGGAAAATATATATGTTCATATAAACTTACATAAATTAATTTATATTTATATTGTATGTATTTATATTAACTCCCATATTTGTCATGTTCTGTGACCTTAATTTGTTCCTGTGGATTTCAGTCACAATCTGGTGTCATTTTTTGTCACCCGAAGAACTTTCTTTAATACTTCCCATGTAAGGCAGGTCTGCCAGCAACAGCATTTCTTAGCTTTTATTTATTTCACCTTTATTTCTTAGATTTGTTGTGCAATGTATAGAATTTTTGTTGACTACTTGCTTTTCTCCACTGCTTTGAATATGCCATCCCACTGTTTCTGACCTCACTGCATCTGCTGAGAAACAGCCACATGGAGGTCCCCTCTATCCAGTGAACCGTTTTCTCTGGCTGACTTCAAGCTCCTCCTTTGCCTTTCAGCAGTTTGAAAACAGTGTGTCCAAGTATGGGTCTCTTTGTTTTTATCCTACTTAGGTTTGTTGCATTTCTTGGTTGTGTAGATTATTGTTTTCATCAGATTTGGAAGATTTTCGTCATTGTTTTATCTAAGATTTTGTGTGCTTTTCCGTCTGGTTACAGGAATATATGCATGATGCTACACAGGTTCGTTTTCCTGCATTCTTTCCCTTCCTCTTTTCTTCACACTGGATTGATCTACCTTCCAGTCCAATGATTTTTTTCTTCTGCCTCGAATTCCTTTAATGATTTGTCATTTAGTTTTTGTACTGTGAAACTTCAGCTTTTCTAATTTTTATAATAATTTATATATCTTTATTCAAGATCTGTTGATTTATTGCTGTCATTTAAAAAACATTCTTTCAGCATGGTTTCCTTTAGTTGTTTGAATACATTTAGAATAATGGTTTTGAAGTCATTCTCTGCTAAATTCAGTATCTGAGAGTACTCAGAGCCAAGTTCTATGGAAGGCTTCTCTCCCTTTCATATGGGCCTTTTTTTCCCTGTTTCTTTGCATGCTATTTATTCTTTTATTCTATTTATTCTATCTAGTATGTGACCATTTATGTTTCTGCTCCGTTTATATATATGCTTGTTTTGATTGTTAAGCCTCACGTCTTAGTGGTGACCCACATGTTTGTGATTGTACTGATGTTTTGCTCAAACTCTGCAAGGCGCCCAGTTCAGCTAGGAGGCTGTGAGTAGGTAAGGGCATGTGTTCAAGGTTCAGACCATTTTCATGTCTGCACTACCAGATCCTTTCAAGCTTCCTATGCACAAGCTGGCGGCTTAGAATTGACCAGGAGTGTGTGAGTATATGGGCACTCCCTGGTCTTGTGCATGTGATCAGTCTCAGTCACATATGCTTGTCTCCTAACCCCACAATATCAAGGCAGAGGATGTGATGTTTTGACCTCCCTCACTCACCTAACTCTGAGATGTCACGTCCACTGGTATTGCTGCTGGGCATGAGTGTCACCTGTAACTCCAAATAAAGTAAGTCCCTCTTACCCGCTGCAGAGAATCTAACAGCCCTCATGGGCCTGACCATCCTGGCTGAACCACCATGCTGATAGGGTGAGGCGGGGAACCAGATGGGAGCCTACCCAGGGTACAGTGTTGTGTTGTAGACCCCTCCTGTTCCTACTTAATGTGCAGCACGTTTTGAACTGTAAATGCTTTTCAGATTATTGTCTGCCTTTGGTTGACTTTTAGAGCACTGACATTGTTTTTGTTGGGTTTCATTTTATTTTTTGGTTTATTTGTTTGGTATTATTTGTTTTTTGGGGAAAGGATTTGCCAGTCTGTTCTATCACTCTTAGAAAAACAAACAAAACAAAACAAAACAAACAAACAAACAAACAAACAAATGAAATAACCCCTTTATTTTGACCAATAGTTGAACTGGGTTAGAATTTGGGTCTATAGATTCAAAAGACTTGCTTCTAGAGTGCATGACACACTGAAGTGAATAGGCTCTCCATTAAGACATTTTGAGAGGAAAAGTTGCCTTCTGACTCAATTCTTTGTTCAAATACAATGCAAAACTTGTTTAAAATACCCAAAACTTAAAACTTGCACCACATACTGTGGAGGCATTAATTTTGATAAAATTTGCATTCAAGTGCATTTTTAAATTCAACTTAAAAGTGCATTAGTTTAAAAAGTTATTTCTTGTTTTGTTTTTCCTTTCAGCTCTTATGTCTCAGGAAAGGAGTTCATGCCAGGCCAAAATGAACCTTCAGCTGCTCAAAACTTTGCTCTGGTTTCTTGCCTCCCCATCAGGGGATATCATTAGCTAAAGCAATTTCATTATCATACTCCTTACTCAAACCCTTTGAGAACTCAGAAGTGGGTTAAATTAGGAAATTTGATGAAAGAACAATATCTTAGAGACAATCATCTTGCTCCAACAAAAATGCCTCTTTATTTTAATCGGGCAGTATGAAAATGAACGTGCATTTTAAATGCCCTCACCTGTGCCACTAATTGCATCCCAAGTTGCCTAAATGAAATGATGTGCCAATTCTGGTTGACCCAAGTATTTCACCGAAGTTGGTTGAGCTTCTTCTTTCACCTAGGGTACTATAATTTTGAAACAGTAAACACACACACACACACACAAATCAAAACCAAGCTATTACTTTCTGCCTAAAAATTTATGAGATTAAAAAAACAAGTGTTTACCAATAAGGCATTATTTAAAATATTTGTATATTTATGCTGCATTTTTGTTTAATCATAAAAGGCAATTTTTGTAGCTTTCTGTGACAGACACTGCTTCTTACATGCCAATATGAAAATTTCTCACCCTTCTTTTAGTAAAAGTATCACTTCAATTTTACCTATGTTTATAACTACTCAGCTAGAGGATGGGTTTTCCTATCTACGTTGCATCTAGGAGAGGTCATGAAATTTAGCCTCAGAGAGATGAACTGACATGCCAAATCTCACACAGTAATTTTTAGTGGAAGTGGGACATGAAACCATAGTTTCAACCTGTACCAAAAACTTCTGGTGCTAAAATTTTTTAAGCTGTCCTTTGGGGAGAAGTTATACTCAAAATTAACTAGTGTCCTTTTAATATGTATTTCATTCTTAACAACCACTGATCTTATTATTCTTGTTAAGAATTTTATTTCTTTCTGATGCTTATGAACAAATTTAAAAACTACTCTCAGTGAAGATAGTTTATTCATTTTATACTAAATCACTTTCAGATGATATAATAATAATAATGTTCTACAAATGGCCAGTGAGAAACCACTATTTCAAAGGTCATAGAATATCCATCAGTGATAAGATAAAATTCCAGGCAGTGATGGTACAACTGCAGTATAATTGGCCTTCTAAATGTGGGCAGGCGGGAATCAATAGACCATTAGTTCAGTTTTATCCACAAATGAAATGAAGAAAAGTAACAGACTATAATCTTCTGGTCAATCTCTGAAACAAAGAAACTGTGGGTTACATGTGGCTCATTTAAAATGATTTAATATCAGAATCAATATAAAAGTAGACATTTTTGTTTGA
Organism: Miniopterus schreibersii; assembly: GCF_964146895.1. Classification (NCBI taxonomy): domain Eukaryota; kingdom Metazoa; phylum Chordata; class Mammalia; order Chiroptera; family Miniopteridae; genus Miniopterus; species Miniopterus schreibersii. The sequence goes on from NC_138112.1 coordinate 58,516,968, forward strand.
AAGTAACTTAGCATTTTCTGTGAGCTTAGATTTCTAGCTCTACCCTCTACCTCCACCTACATTAGAATGGAGGGAGCTGTTTTGGTGGAAGAAAACTGAGGAGTTAGAAGATATGAGAGCAAAGTCTTCTGAATTGACCAATAACTAACTCAGTCACTTCAGTGAAGTAGTGGAGTCTTTTTACTAAACCTGATTGGATTTCTTTATCTAACAAATGAGAATAGTTCCATATTTGATCCATTCTAAGACCTACTTTTTTTCACATTTTAACCTCTATTAAATTGCAACACATCTAACAATAAATAGCACCTTATAATTATAAGTGACAGCATGTTTTTATTCTTAGTTCTTAGGATGATGATTTATTTTTTTAGTTGATGAAGTCATTGACTTAATCAAATCACCTTGGCTTTTGTAGAAAAATCTAGAAAAATGTTAAAAATTGGATGCAATTTTAATACATTATCTCCATACTTAGAAACGGTGAAATGACTTCAGCTTTTTAAAAATACACCTCAATAAGTTCTTAAAAACAAAAGTGACCATAACATTTGTTTAATAATGCCTGGACCATATTCCTGAAATAAAATCATTCTTCATTTCGAAAGGATATATAATCTATTCATGAATGGTATGGAAATAAAACTGAAAGATCTAAATCAAAATATATTTGGGGGATGCTGATCTTCAAGGAGAAATTCAATGTCTAGGCCGATAAATCAATGTAACAATGAAGAGGAAAACTTAAGGTAAGTTTTATTCCACAACAGTTTATAATACCAGAACACTGTGCAGCAATGCACATGATCTTTTGAATGAAATTATCACAACTAATTGACACACAGCCAAATTGGCCTTATTATTTAAATAAAGCCAAGATACAGTATTCTCAAAAGGCAAGAATTCAGCAATTGTAGCATCAATCCATTTTTCTTGGAAGATAAATAATTCATAATCATGAAATCCAGCCCACAGAGGAATGAAATCATAATAAAGAACTTAGGACTGAATATATGTGAAAAGAACTGGAAGTGACCATTTAGCCAATTTTAAATTTAAAACAATGATTACAGAAGATAGTTTAAAAGTTCGATATAATTACGACATTTAGAAGGGGAATGAAGTTTTTCCTAATCTTCATAGTAGAGTTAATTAACTCAGTTTAAACTTGATTAAACTTGTAAAGTGTAGTTAAAACTATTTCACCCTCTATACTTCTCATGAGTTTTAATTAAACTTTCTAGAGAGATATTTAATAATGCCTTTTATTGTTAATAAACACTTCTTACATTTAGTAACTATTTTAGTTTAGCTAAAAGCCATTTTTTTACATATGTTAATTTTAACTGAAATTAATCTCAATATTTTATTTTTGGAAGTATAGAAATATGAATCAGTGTTCAGCAATATCTTTATAAATATCAGTCTTTGGATTCTGTCTGTCTATACTGATGAAATGATTCACACCATTGCCAGATATCTCGGCATCCTGAATGCTGGCAATTGTTATTTCTCAGTGGCAGCATTTGGATGATTAGATCCCCTGTTCTTCCTTTGTTATTTGAAAAAAACACAAAACAAAAAAACTAAGAGCATATCTATTTATAGATTGAGAAATGACAATAACATTAAATGAAAGTTTGTATGTATATACATCTCACTAAATCCTATCCCCCAACTACACACCCACCCTTCTTGCAATCTGCTCTTTTGAACTTGCTGATCCTTAGCTGCATTTTGCAGATATTTCTTAATCCTTCCTGAGGAGTCCATACCAAGATGTGGATGACTGTCTTGCATTACACTATTCAATTAAGTGCCCCTGAATAGCAATTAAAACTGCTTTAAAAAAAAAAAATCAGTATGGGTTTGTAAACTAGAGAGTCATTTTTGTGTAGTGGTTAAGATCATGTCCATTGACCTCGCATAACCCTTAGTCAACCAGAGGACTGCAAATTACAAAGTTTGTGCCTTGAGCAAGCTACCTAACACCTCTGAAACTGAGAAAATTGACACAGTTTTCAATTCTATATTATTCATTTAATGCACCTGGAATGCTATGTATTTCTTGCAAACCCCTCTCTCCCCACACTGGTAGGTAGGTAGGTATAGCCACTGAGAATGTACATTTGAAGGTTTTCAAAACTAGATTGAAGAATCTATGCTATAAATATGGTGAAAGAGCAAAAATATCATCAAGAATCAGTTTATATCCACCCTCCACCCACCCCAGATGAGACAATTGCTGTAATTGCTTCTCCTGCAAAACGTTCTCTAAGTGCCAAGTTATGTAGGGAATGAAGCGTTACCTAGCAATATGGCCAGCTTTCAATTATCCATGGCAATGGGAGATGGAGATAGTGGAGATAATTAAAATTCACAGACTATCCCCAAACTTGGGTTCAATCATTTACATCATTCCCGTCTGCACTAAGCATGTTGGAGGCACTACCTAGAGATGATGTCTTTTGATTCAGATTTCATCTCTTTTCACGTTCCTTGACCTCTAAGCAGGGAAAACAGCAGAAAGCCTTATTTCATCTTTCTATCTTCAGGGCCTAATAAAAAATTTGGATCATGGTAGATGTTAAAAAAACTATTGAACTGTTAAAATGGAATGAAGTGGCCACAGGAAAGGTGTTGTACAGGGAGAGGATCTTTATAATCCCTGACCTGGGAGCTAGATATGATCCTTATTATTTTTGCAGGTGTGACCAGCCAGTTTTATAGTATTAAAAAAATACGACTAATTTTCCTTTTAAGGTTAGTATACTTACACTAGTCCATTCATTTACTTATTCACAAATGTTTACAATGTGCCAGTCTTTGCTTTGAGTGCTGGGCATTTAGCAGACCACAAGATCGATTAGGTTGCTCCCTTCATGGAGGTTATATTCTAGTTGGAGGAGTCAGATTAAAAGCAAATGAAAACAGAGGGAAGGGGGGTGGGGGAGGTTGAAGAGGGTAAAGGGGGGCTAAATGGTGATGGAAGGAGACCTGGCTTTGGATGGTGAACACACAATACAATATACAGATGATGTATTATGGGATTGTACGCTTGAAACCTATGTAATTTTATGAACCAATGACACCCCAAAACATTTTTTTAAAAGGCAAATAAAAAAATATTAGTATAATGTGCTAGTGCTATGAGGAAAATACATGAGGATGCAATAGGGTGGAATTTGGGTTGGCAGAAGCACTAATATGGCATGATTAGGAAGTCCTCTCTCCTCACCTGAAAGGTGAGATAGATCCTGCCGCACAAATGGTCAGAGAAAGAGAATTCCAAGCAAAGGGACATTACAGAGAAATAATGTTGAATCTGGGGAACAAATATTGAGTAGTGTAAAACTTCAACTCTTCGGTCACTTTTTCAAACTGGGATCAGCTGTTCCTACCTCCCCTTCTCCCTTAGTCTCAAATAGGAAGCTTTAAAGTAGTAATTCCAATGTCTAAACAAGTAATTCTTCACCATATTTAGGCCATAAACCCATTTGAAACTCTAATTAAATACATGATTCTTTTGTCTACTTGTAACACACACATACACGCACACCCATACACACCATTCATTCTTTTTACAGTTACCTGGACTTCAATGACAACAGATCGTTTTGTCATTGGAAGCTCAGAATACTTAGTGATTTACTGATGCCACAGGTACTGCTCTAGGTACTGGGGTTAAACACAAAGACCTACTTTTCCATGGACCTTTATCTAGGGCATACTTTTTTCGTGGCTTTACAAATGCCCGTGACCTTGTTTTCTGAGGTCACTGTTTTTTGGGCCAAACATTTCTGTAATTGCCCACTGCCATGAGCCTGCTAAGATGTCCATGTGAGCTCCTCTTTTGCAATGTAAGGGGTAAACATAGTATTCTTCTAACTTTGAGCAGTTACCTTGCTATTTTGTTAGGTTGCCAATAACGTTGTATCCACCTGGCATTCAAATTGAGAGAGCTGAGTTATACCCGCTCCTTGAGTTTGCTCAAGTCAATAATGTCTGCTTTTTGTCCCTCTGAGCAGAAAGAAGTTCAACATGGAGTTTTGTGTCTGGCCACCAACTAGCGACTCCCAAGTTTTCATGAAATGAATTTCTTCTTTGTTTTCCCATAGTCACATATCTTAACACGTATGAGAGTATGAACTTATTCCTGGAATCTCAGTTCTATTCCATTGAACTATATGCCTGTTCTTAAGCCAGTACCTTAGGTTTTTTTAAAGGTCAGACTAATTGAATTATGATATTCCCTTTAAGTTCTTCGATTAACACAAGGATGACAAATTAAAACAAGGAGTCCTTTGATTAAGTAAAGGACTCATAGATTGCTTTTGTTATGACTCTCCCATCCCCCTACATATGACTCAGGTAAAGCTGTGTGATATATCATGGTACTTCTGTTTTTTGAATACTTGTCAAATACTTAGAGACTTTGAGCTTTTAAGATGTCGTTTTGGAGATCTTCAGTTTAAGGCCTCAAAGTACAGTAACTACTCTTTTTCCCATACACAGGTATGAAATAAGAATTACAATTAATTATTAATGCACATATAATAAATTACAGTCACTAAAATATAACATGGAATAATATAAAATGGAATAATAGGAAAGCTATTGAGCAAATTAATGGCTATTCAGCGTATACAAATACATTCTTCTTGAAGAAATGAAATAATTGGCTGAGAACCAGGAAAGGGAAAGTTATAAAGTGTTTTAAGTCTAGCCTATTCACAATTTGATTTGATTATAAAATTCCATCTTTTGATATCAGGTGTAATATGCTTCAAAAACAGACATGTCAGAGGTCAAGGTCATCCATGGACCCTTAACTTACCCACGTGGAATTCAAGTTAAACACCTTAGTCACAATCCAGTGGACAAGCACAGAGATGCTTTCACCATTGGAATTAATTAGCTCTTCAGACATAATGAGTGTATTTTATTTCCACATCCCACAAATCAAAATAAAATCATGATGAAGAAACACTAATTTGTTTATGGTAGTGTTGTGCTGGGGGATGGGGAGCATGGCTGGGGATGGCAGGAAGCAGTGGCATCTGAATTTTAGGCATGCTCTCTTAATTATTTTTTTTTTTAAATTTGGAAATAGAGCATGATAATTAAGTTCATGGGAACCAGCTAAGATTGGGCAGACAATTCGCAGGTGTGGGAAACATCTGAGTCAACCCCTTCCAGTGGTGAGGGTGCCAACGAGAGCACCTGGCTATGCATATGAATTGCTTTGTCTGCCAAAATCATTGCTGTGAAATGATCAGCAGAATGAACAGCAATCTAAAGACTGAACACAACTGAACATTGAATGAAAAGAGGGCCCTGAGGATAAGAAATCCAAGGCTGGGAGCTAAAAGGTTGGAGCAAATGCTACTTAAATGCAACCAGCAAAATAACTTCTTTGATTATTGTTAAGGATTTTTAGGTTTGTTAAGATAGGAAAATCATTGATACTTTGTTAAAACAACATTCCAAAGCCTTGTGTATAATATTAGAGTAAGAAACAATTTAAAGATCACTTAGACTAAATTGTCTGATGTTTGAATATCCCTACAGCCAGAACTAAACTAAGCTTGGGTGTACGGAGGTGAATATACAGTGTGTACCTTCAGAGAGCCCATAATGGTGATAAACCATTGGATCATGGCACATTTCTGATAAATTACAATGATAAATGTGTTACAATCATATGCACATTCTCTTATAAAGGGCAAATACAGGAAGTAAAGATAAATTAGAGAGGGTAGAATGCCAAACAGGGCTTTGCGAAGGAGAATATCATTTATAAAGGACAGAGTATTTCAGGGAGAAGGCAGGTGGCAGACTGTAGCATTCTGGCAACTATGTGGAGATATTCCACTTAAGGGTTTATCACCTGTCCATAGTATTTTTAAAAGCCCTGCCTTTCTTCTGGCAGTTTTTGTTATATGACCTGAATAGGACCAAGTTTCTAGAATTTCTGTTGTGTAGCCATATTTAGACCACTCCCTAGGATTATAGTGTTCAGTTTATAAAACTACACTTAGTAACTAAAATAGATTGTATTATTTATTAAAATTTTTCCCTTTTCTCTCTGCTCTTGCAGTGATTAACTATGAGTGGAATATACTTCTCCATCCCATTTATGTTGGGCTTGACCTTGTGCTGACCAGTGGATTTTGGAAGGTGATGACAGGATGCCATTTCTGAGCTATGCCCTTAAGAAGCAGGTTTCCACTCATTTTGCTCAAGCACCTCTGATCCTTTTCATTCTGATTTACCCCAGTGGCTTTAATATCAAGAAACTTTCATTCAACATTAATTATCTATACTATCTAGTCAATTTTAATTTAACAATATTTAAATAATATGTTTCTTTATAAAAATTTAGAGTGTGTTACTTTTTCCAAGTGGCAAAAAAAAGTGAACATAAATCTGGACAAAAATAATTGTTCTAAAGAGCTTTCAGGTTTATATGGTTACCTACATTAATATAAATGTTTCATCTATTGAAACCAACTGAACTGTTTCAAAACATCAGTTTGTGGGCCTCTCATTAGCCATATACCTTTATGTTTCATGTTGAATACCACATTCTTGATGCTGGTGATTGGTCTCCAAAACATTAACATGCATCAGTTAGTTAAACTTTTACAGAATGAATCATTAATTTCTTCAGAATAGATGGTTTTTATAGTTATACTCCACTTAGGGGGCAGGACTTTCTCTTGGCTTGCAGATTTTTATCTCTCAGTAGTTAATTAAAAAAATTGAATTAAAAAAAAGCAACCCAGAGTTCTTTTTTTTGTGTCCCCCCCCCCCCCCCCCTTAAGTAGGGGAAGTCTGAGTTAACAGTTTTCTCTGACACTGAGTACAAGTAGTGTAAAAGTTGACTTACCTTTGGCTCAAATTCTTGCCCTGAGGGTTGTAACTAATCTAGATTCTGTGGTCATTTGAGAGAAATATCTGCTTGGTCAGTTTAACATGAGGGCTGTGGGCTGTACATTATTTTGTTAACTGTTTCTAACACCAATTAATTGCATAAAGTTGGTAGACCTATTGTCTCACCAGTGTACCAAGTGTGCTCATATGCCCTGACTTTACATTAATGAGGCTGTTACTATTGGATTTTGGTCAGTGTTTGCTCCAAATCTAATTTTTTTTTAGAGAAACTCATCAAAGATATTTGGAGTTATTCCCATGGGCAGCAAGTTCTGTTTTTGCTTTTGTTTTATTTTTTTCCTTTTTTTCTTTAGATTTCCAGAAAGAATATTATACAGGCATCAAGAAGTTCATGCTTTTTGTTGGAAGTTCTGCTTGGGGCCCCACTCATCCTTCTTCTGTTTCATAGTGCTAGGTGATAAGAGTGTGTTATACAATAGTGAGTCTAATGGGGCAAAATATGAGCTTGATTACTGGCTATACTGGATTGGAGATGTGTGAAGGGTTTGCACCTCTCTCATCAAATCCAAACGTTGGGATATATAACTTTGTTGACTTAGTCAGTTTCAGGGAGGGACTCAAAGAGCTCAGGCATAGCCTGGCCTGGGTTTATAGAGATAGACAATGCTTAACATGCCTCTAGACTGGATGTGAAAAAAGCCCCAGTGTGCCCAGGTACAGATTGACCTGGCAGGGCCAGAGACAACTTCTGGGTTGCACATTAAGACGGGCCCTAACAGGACTCCAGGACTCTACCTACTGTGAGTATGGAGCTATGGGAATATCCATTCTTCCCCCAGTGAGGAAATGCCACAAATAAAAGGACCAAGATTTTTCATCCAATACTATCACACTGTAAGAGATAAGAGGAAATATCCTGACTTTTTCAGCGAAATTTCTTTGCTATGTTGAGTTCTATTTACACATAGATAAGACCTGGTGTAAAACTTAATATAGACATAAATAAGGGTGAGTTTGAGATAACATGACTTAATGAAGGTACACTGTCCATAGAACTGGCTACTGATATTTGGGATAGCTGTATTGATTTTTGAGTCATAAAAAGTAATATTCTTATATTGTTGATGCTCTTAATTAGCATAAATATGTGTATATAACAACTCTTGAGAAACCTTTGCCTAAATTTGTATTCCCTGGCTGTTTGTTCATGTAAACCCCAGAACACTTACCTTTATATCTGAGTACAGTTATTTTTGTCACCACCTTTACTGAAATCAGAAGTAGAAAACAAAGGGGTTGCATCCCTGTACTGTACTCCATGGTGCCTCCAATTATTCTTTTTGATAGAAATGCATTTTTAGGTTTGAGATACAGCTCAGAGCAAATATTCTCAAATGCAGTAGCTGTTTATTTTTATATTTAGTGGGGATCACATACCTGAGATCCTGATATAAGCTATGGATATTCTCTCTAGAAAAATACACATTACTGCATATAGAAATTTAGCATATATTGCACAGGAGTTTAAGGAAAACCCAGGAGCTCACTCAGATCTATCAGTTTTAGAGTGCCTTATTGGAGGGAAATGATCACTGTGTGAGTTTTGTGAATGATTATTGCAGTGAAAAGAATCATTTTTCTGTCTTTCTTAACTATCTAAAAGACAGCATTTGTTTATCCATGCCTTCCTCTATGTAATATATCTGTAAGACAGAAAGAGTTATGACCTAGAATAAATGTATTGTAATAATTATAGATTTAAGCCCGGGGTAGTTTCAAATGTAGTGCTTTGTACTGTTTGATATGCTTTATTACATTGTGGGAACTTAGGTTACTGCAAACAGGGAGAGCTCTGGTTGAAGACTTGCTCACTCCTCACTGATACTCATACAAGAAAGGTCCTCAAGTTTTCATACAATGTTTAGAAAGCTACATTATATATAGGTATTTATTTATTTATTATTTTTAATATATTTTTATTGATTTCAGAGGGAGGAAGGGAGAGGGAGAGAGAGATCAATGATGAGAGAGTCATTGATCAGCTGCCTCTTGCACACCACCTGCTGGGAATTGAGTCCCCACCCCCCATGGATCGATGCTCAACTGCTGAGCCAAGCCAGCCAGGCACATATATGTATTTATATATATATATATATATATATATATAAATACATATAATAATACATATGTAACAGTTTTCCAAAAAGGGAGGAAAACTTACCTAACCCAAGAGGCTGAGGTTTTTTTTTGCTTTTCTTATGGCAAAAAGGATATATTTTATTGGCAGTTCTTCCCAGGAGAATATCAAAACATTAAATGTATATGAAATGACATGCAGCAAGCCAATTTCATATACTTCCTCTATGTTTCCACAGATGAGCTCCCAGCCTTCCTCATTTACATCTTTCCCAAACAAAGCCTTCCCAGCCTTAATCTTATAGAAAAGGTTGCAGGAAGGTATGACCGTAATGAGGCCGAGCTGTCTGTAGGAACCTTTCCTCTCATAGCCCTTTTCACATACTATCAGTTGCCTTTGCCTGGTCCATATGGTTGAGGGTTAGTATAAGAAGCTTCACTAATGCTGCATCTGTCCTTGCAGAAGTGAAAGCAATCACCTTTATTTTTATTTGGGCATTTTCTTATGGGGAAACATGTTATCATACTGTTCTTCCTTTTAATAAAGTTATATAAGCTCATATTAGTTTATATCTTTTCTGTTGGACTGAACTGCTCCAAAAATCAAACCAATGTTAATTTGAAGAATAAACCCTTAAGTGGCTTCTGAATCCAATTATCCCCTCTCCACTTTCCTTTGACATGATACCTCCACAGTGGAGGAGCCCTTTGAGTTCAGTCTCTCCCCCTTCCACGTCAAAGTCTAGGCGCAATCCTGATAACATTTGTGGATGAAAAGGTACAGTTCCGTAGTAGATTTCAGCACTTATTGAGGCCCATTTATGAGGCATTTTAAATATGCTTTCTTTATCACCTTCCTACGGAGTAAGAATGAAACATACTTTATACAGTCAATTTATATATTCAACTGTTGGGATATTTATGAATGAAGCCAGGAAAGCTAGCTTCCAAGTCTTTATCTAAATAATTCTCTCAAAGGCTTTATTATTTTCCCTGCAATATGTAACGTTTAGTTCATAAGGTTTTGTACTGCTTTCTAGGTTTCAATTCAGCATCTGAAAAATTACCATTTCTTTGGCACCTTCTCTATGCTGAGCACTCTCTGCAAGGCATCCATCATGTGCCAACTCTATTCCTCATAACAACTTATACAGGGAGGTTTTATTACTTTCACAGTACAGTTGTGGGAACTAAGTTTCAGAGTTGTTTTGGTTTGGCTTAAAATCTTGCATTCACTACATTAAACAATTTTTGAGCTAGAAGTCTTCCAAGGAGACAGTTCTGTCCAGGTATCATTCATTAATAAAACTAGTTTACATATAATCATTATGAGAATCATTTTGCAGCATAGCAACTGTACTTAAAGAACAACATACTGACTCTCCTATCACATTCTCATTAGCATTGATTAGTGTCATTACTGATTGATATGAGCCCATCAAGGTACAGTGTGGGAGTTCAGCTCTTGTGTCTAAGACCAGCTTATGGCTGTACTACAAGTAAGTGACTGGCTGAGCCAAAAAAAATGAAGTCTTTTGCTATAATAACTGATCAATTAACTTAGAATACACATAAAACAGCTCCCTCCTAAGGCAAACATATAACAACATGAACAAAGGGACAAAATACCCTCAACATTAATTTTAAGTAATAAATTACTATAATGTTTTGGGAAACAATTTTTAAAAAATCTATCTTTACTGTTGAAACTATTACAAATGTCCCCCCTTTTCCCCCATCAATCCCCTCCCCCCTGTATCCCTCCCCTCAGGTCTTCATCACACTATTGTCTGTGTCCATGGGTTATGAATATATGCATATAAATTCTTATGCTAATCTCTCCCCACCCATCCACACACCCCTGCCTTCCCCCTGAGATTCATCAGTCTGTTCCATGCTCCTATGTCTCTGGACCTATTTTGTTCATCAGTTTATTTTGTTCATTAGATTCCACATGTGGGTAAGATCATGTGACACTTGTCTTTCTCTGCCTGGCTTATTTCACTTAGCATAGTACTCTCCAGGTCCCACCATGCTGTCTCAGAGGGCAAGGGATCCTTCGTTTTTACAGCTGCGTAGTATTCCATTGTATAAATGTCTGAGAAGATGCTTGATATGATTTCAATCTTCTTGAACTTGTAGAGACTTGTGTCCTAACATGTGGCCTATCTTTGAGAATGTCCCATGTGCACTTGAGGAGAATGCATATTCTGCAGCTTTGGGGTGAAATGTCCTGTAAATGTCAATTAAATCCGTGTGATCTAGTGTGTCATTTAGAGTCACTGTTTCCTTGTTGATTTTTTGTCTAGAAGATCTATCCAGTAAAGTCAGTGAAGAGTTTAAAGTCCCTTTCTGTGACTGTATTGCTGTCAATCTCTCCTTTAATGTCCAAATTTAAATTATGGTGTTTGGGTTGACATTATCCTCATTTCATAGGAAGAAGCTGAAGTAGTACATGCACATTATAAATTAAGGTTTTCAGTTAAGTTAATATATGCATATATGGGTGTGCATGAGTGTATATATGTTTTGAATTTAAGTATATGTTATATGTGTGTGGATAGGTGGATACATACACACCTCACTTTCTGTCTTAAATGTCCCTCAGTTTTCATTTTGAAGTACTAGCCTCACCCAATTATCTACCAATTTATTCTTGAGAGAATTAATCCATGATCAGAGAACAACAATCACAATTACTCAAACAGCTTTGAGCAACCAATGCATTGGAACTGGAAATTGACAAAGTCAAAAGGAGCTCTAATAATTATAATTAGGAGGAAGGAATGGTATCAGCAGATGCTGCACTAACAGAATTCAAACCAGTCCAATTATTGGTGGCACATTACATCTGTAAGCAAATTACAGAGCTTGTTGCAAGAAATTTGGAAAGTTGCTCAGAGTAAATTCATTATTCATTTGGCTTTTCTGGGATGAGCATTAGGCTAGTGAAGCTGACTCTGCTACTGTGGAAGATACCTTTCATTTTGCCAGTTATAGATAATCTCTCATAATTGAAGTAGAATTAATCATATCCTAGCCAAGTGTTCAGGTATTTAACTGGTTGCTGTGAAGAGGAAATGCTTTGATATTCAAAGCACTGTCTTAGTTAACATAGTGGGCATTTTTTTTTTCTCCCTTTCAGTGTGTTTTAACACAGGTGAAAATATCATCTTCTTTCATATCCCCAAATTTTAAAACAGGGCCACAGACCTGCCAATTATTATTAATATCCTCAATCACTTTAGTCTCTACAATATTATTTTACCTTTAGAGAAGTTGTTAAAGGTAAATCTAAGTTGGACTTAATGATAAGAATACTTAAAACTTCCTTAGTTTTATTTTTTATTTATTTTTGAAATATATCTTTATTGATTTCAGAGAGAGGAAAGGAGAGGGAGAGAGATAGAAACATCAATGATGAGAGAGTCATTGATCAAGCCCTCAACCGGGCATGTGCCCTGACCCGGAGTCAAACCCCGATCGCCTGGATCCTAGGTTGATGCTCAACCGCTGAGCCACGCCCGGCCGGACGAAACTTCCTTAGTTTTAAATAATACTTCAATATTATTTCATTTAATCTTCGTAGCCCTGTAAAATAATTACTTTATTAATTTCACTTTAAAGATGAAGAAATTAAAGTTTAGGGAAATTGAGTGCTTTTCCCAGCCTAAAAACTGAAAGTGAATATTTAAACACGGAGACTAGCGTGCGTGCTTAATCTTTACACTATATGCTTTTCTTAAAGAGTATCACTGACTATAACATGAAAAAGCTAATATTATAAATATATAAATATATGTCTAACACAAATGACGTCTATTCTGTATCTCAGGGGCACCAAACATAGGAACAACAACGAATACAGTGGTTGAAAGGTGTGCCTGTCATTTTAAGAGTACAGGCAATTATAGGAGAGGTAACACATGTCCAAATATAACTATAGTCATGAGTGCCAAATAAAACACAGAGAAACAGCACAGTGAGATCTCAGATGTGAGAGCTAGTACTGCTAAACATAAGTATAGGTAAAGCTGTCATATAGAAGAACCCAGGGAGAGTGTGCAGTAAAGTACCTGTTTGAATTTTTGTCTTTTCTAGGTGAAAGTATTCTTATCTTAACATTTTGTTGTTATTGTTAAACAAAGTACTTGGTTTTCTTCCCGGGATATTGCCATTTGATTGCTATTCCCATTACCAATTATATTGATTACATTTGTTGAAGACAACCTATGAATAAAATTTATACTGGTAACTGTCCTGAATGTCCAGTAATTAGGTTAAGGAGACAAAACTTAGCCTTTATTCCGTGCAATGCAAGAACTGGCCAGGCAAGGCTGACAGTAGTGTCTTTGCTGGACACTGTCCACGGAGAGAGGAGCAGGGAGCCTGGATTATCTCCCTTGTTAGATGTTTCTGTGTTGACCTTTTTCTTTTGAATTTCAAGTCTTGGAAAACTGAGTCTCTCAACTCTACAAAGAAGCACCTTCCTTCAACTTTATCTCAGGCTACGGCAAGGCCTAGGAGCTGGGTACCTGTGCCCATTCCTAGGGTGCCACCTGGAAGAGGAGTCTCTAACCAAGCCCTAGCCAGACTAATTGAGGAATGGGTCCAAAGAAACTGAGGTAGACTCACAAGCTCTTGTCCATGTACTATTTAAAAAGCACAGTTGGAAGAGAGAAAAGATAGTGCCAGCGGAGAGACGGCAATAGATCCTATCATCAAACAGTAGCATGATGGGTTAAAAGTGGTCACTGTCTTCGCAGCTCCTCCCATCAAGAGCTGAAGTTTCTTCCCCACTGAAATTTGCAGAAAGTAGATCTTAGGTGTTCTCACCATACACGGGCACATTCACACACACACACACACTCTACATGAGGTAACTACATGAGGTGACAGACATGTTAATTGGGTTGGTTGTGGTTATCATTTCACAATGTGTATCCATCATGTTGTACACCTTAAATATATACAATATATATTTGTGAATTATACCTCATTAAAGCTGGACACACAACTGGATAATGATAGAAGTGGCCAGTGAACTCCTGGGTCTGGGTCCCAGAGGCCATGCTCTTATCTGCCACACTGTACTGACTTTCAGCAAAGTAGCCTAAGAAAGTTAGAGGGCATTGTCTTATTTGGAATGCCCTCTGCGAAGGCCTTGTGAAGGCTTCTGAGCAGATAGAGGCCACAGTGGTCCCATTATATTGTAGTTATGCTGCATATGAGAAAATGAGAGAGACATTTTTTATTAAATCTCTGATGTAATTGCATTGCTACTTAAATTGCAATCTGAAAATGAAAGAGCATTTTTTTTTTTTTTTTTTTTAGTCATTAAAATCAGACCAAAAATTGATGTGGAAAGTGGGAGTACTATTCAATGAGTGGCAAGAGGGGGCTGATTTTGTAATTACATAATGTGTGTTTTCAAGCCTAAAGTCTCTCTTAGGCTTTTTGAAACACACTAGATGTGAACCTATTAATCAATTACATTTATTAAAAGGTTTACACCACTTACTCTTCTTTTTCTCCAAGTAGTTTTAGCCATGGTATGATTGCCACCCCAGAGTGATATCTAGTCATGTGTGCTTATTGTCAAATGTTAAGAGGATCTAAAAATAACTAAAATGTACCATGAAAGTAAATTAATAGAACCCATATTGTGATCCTGGATTCCTGACTGACTTTTATTGTCTTTGTTTGTTCACTCACCACAGGGGAAGAGCCTGGTGTCACCATGAAATGAGTAATGTTCAACCCTATTAAATATAACTATGGATTCGGAATGTTACACTAATACTATTTTATAACTAAGACCTGATAATTCATTTCCTTTGAAATTATTTTATAATAATGTCAAATTTGCATTTATTTAAGCAGTCATTTAATATGAATGTTTTTCTGTTTTTCTTCTTTTTTGGCCTCTAGACTATAAGATTATGTCTTACATTTTTACCTGAAATGTAAAAATCCAATTACAGTCTTTCTGTTTCTACAATTTTGAACTTATTGTAGTTCAGGATTAATGAATTAATTTCCCATCTTCATTAACTGTGAGTAGGGAGAGAACAGACATACAGTGTTTCTGTGGTTAAGATCTAGTCCCAGCTACGTATGCCTTTGTTGGAAATGTTCTTCTCAAAAGCTCTTGTTGATCCAAAATCTCCTAAGAGTAATATAGAACTTCTGAAAATGAATAAGGGATTTGAGGGGAATAGTTCTACCTTTGAATATATTTAGATGTAAAAGTGTAATAACAGCAGTGAACACTTATTGAATGCTTGCTATGTGCCAGGCAGAGTTCAGCACTATTTACAGACACTGTTGATCTAACTGTTTCACAACCACTCTAGGGATGGTGGGTATTGCGAATCCACTCTGGACCCCTGACTCTTGGGATTTTCTTCTATTAACCATCTTGAAGGAAGAGAATAGTTTTGCTGTAATGGCCCTCACAATCTTAATTTGATCCACGAGCACTGGCATAGAAAAGAAATCTGTCTTTCTATTTTCCAGACATGCAGAGAACATGTAGGGGGGAGAACAGTCTGGGTTGTCAGCAGAAAATCCAAATCTCCAATACCCAGGATCTTCTCATGCATGGATGCTGAATTTAAATGTGATTGTGTTTAATTCCATTCTCTTTGTCTTTACTCAAAAACTTTTGTAAAGAAAAATACAGTCATTAAGATGATAATAACTCATGCACTGATGGTAGCAGTGAGAAATTAGAAATGATTTTTAGATGGAGGAGTTATGATATAAGATATTTAAAATTAAAGATACATTACTTAGATATGAAGACTGGTTACAGTGTCAAAACATATTTACAATAAATATTAAGGGGGCATCCAAAATATAAGCTGAATATGAACATTGAGCTAAAAATTATTTTTGTATGACACGAATGGGGGGGTAACATGGAAAATTAGAATAGGTTTTTTAAAGAACTTTGGGTAAATTTATTTTTTTGAGAATGTACATATAAATATAAAAGTAAAACATGAAGGAAGAATGGTTTCAAAAATTTAACAGTAACATCTTGGGCATACATTTCCTCATTTGAAAGTCTACAAAAAATAAAGCAAATGGTTTGTAATCAAAATGTACTTTTGAATGAATAATACACAGTGATGTCATTCATTTCAATATAAGTTATATTTGTAATGTGTCACTTACTGTGGTCCATCAGTCAAAGAAAGCACCCACGGAGCTTCCACAGTGGTTAGCACTATGTGGAACAATAGCTATTTCCTTAGAATATTTTTAGCTTAAATTGGAACTTGTACTGCTCAGGGTACAACAGAATCCAGAACATCTTATTTCCTAGTAAAAGTTCCTGTTCAATCAGAATTGCCCCAGGATATAGTGGGTGACTTCCCTAAGTCAATCCAGAACTTTCCATCACGGTTAATTATAGCACCATAACTGGAGTTCTGTATATTCAAATGAATATTGCTGCTCTAGGAAAACCAACTAGAACAAACATCAAGATTCTGGCGCAACTCTGAGACAAAGGGATATTTTTTAAAAAGAAAAAAGAAAAGAAAATCACTTTAATGTACTGTTCAAACATCAACAGGGACGGTAAACACCCTGTGTCCAGCACCCCACCCATGGCAATGATGGCACATTTTGAAACCAACAGAGACTTTAAAGAGCCAAAGGCACACAGTGTGTGCCTTATATATCTTCAGTTGTAAAAATGCTGCCAGAATGTTTGAGCGTTCAGCAAATTTACCCTCTACTCCACAAGGTGGGGTTGTTTGAATATGAAAGAAAAGAGCAAGAGGCTCAAACTGAGACATGCTCCTACCCCATTTCCGGAATAAGAAGATATTATTATTATTTTACCATTAAAGAGGAAGAAAAGACAGAATTTTGTGAAAGTATGAGAGGAAAGTCGTTGGTGCACTTTATTTGTTCTTTTATCCTAAAAAAAAAAAATAAAAAAAAATTGTTTTATCCAAACAAATTTGAAATAAAGAAGATTGTATTGCTTATTTAATAATTAACATGAGTAATTAAATAATTTGTTAACTCAACAAATACTTATTGATTGTCTCATATGTGCAGGGCATTGATTCACAGCCTGAGTATAGGGAATTGAATAAATAAGTAAAAAATTATCACAACAAAACTGTTCATGGGACTTATCTTCTATTAGGGCTGTGGAGGGGTTGACAATGAAACACACAAACCAAATACACAGGCCAGTCATGTAGCATTTTAGATGATGTACATTCTAGGTAGAAAAATAGGAAGAATGGAGGATGCTCATGGATGGGAGTAGAGTATTGACATAATTAATAATTTGGTCTCTGAAGACTTCCCTAAAAAGTTGGCACAACTTGCTAGTAGAGCAGATGTGGGAGTAAAAGAAATAAAAAATGAATGACCCCCACATCATATAACTTATTATGTTGTGAGAATTTTTCTCAGTTCATAAAAAAAGTTCTTAGAAGTTTCAGTTTTGACATTTCTGTGCCTGGTTCGGGGCCTTTGCAGAGTGTACGAGAAAGCCTGTGTACCTGAAGTCATGGGTCATTGGATCTAGGCCCATTTTACCCCATTTAGCTGAGTGGCTTTGAGCAAGTGGCTTTTCCTGGAAATGATGGATTGAAGTGGATGGCAGGGGACAGCTGATCAGATGGCACATGTTGCTCTGTATTCCCCACCCTCCGTGGCTATTACATGGGCTCTGTGCCTGAGGGATGGCCAACGGCATGGATGGGGGAAAGATATAAATCTTTTCCGGATTAAAAGAGAATTTTCATATGTAAAATAACTGTTTTTTGTGACAATTAGGCATTGTCGTAGATTAATTAGCAATTTTTGTCTTTTAAATTAATATAAATTAATGGTGCTTTCTACAATCAATGGTATCTTAAGGTTCTGTGAAGTGCATGTAGTATTATCCAAATGGACAGTCCTAACTTAGTCTCACAGAAAATTTGGCTTTATGTTATTACATAGATATGATATTCTTCTCATATAAAGGTAAGAAAAAATATTTCTTACCCACGAGTGGGTTTCTTTAAGTGAAAATAGGTTTTTCTTTATTGTGAAGATTTCCAGATGAAGAGAGGAAGAAAGCTCAATTTTATTGAATATTTTTGTCTAATACGTGGCTTGCTGTTTTCATAGTAATTCTCTAATTTAATTATCACAATAATTTAGAAAGAGTAGGTACCTATGATTCTATCTATTTTGCATGGGCAATGTGCCTGAAAGGGTTACAAACCTTTCTGATTACTCAACAACTAGGAAGTGTGAAGCCATGATCTAGCCTTTGTCCTCTGCCACCCGAACCTATGCCTTTTATAGTTCCCAGAAATAGTAAGTAAAGGAGATTAATTGCAACGACTTTTTAAAAAATGTTATAAACACTAACACAGACTTGAGAGCCCGAGAACTTTAAATTGCACCTAAGCTCTTTCGCTTGGTAGTTTTATGACTTTGGGCAAGTTCCTTAACTAACCTGTGCTTTGATGTCCTCATGTATAAAATTTGGAAAATATTAGCATCTAACACATGGAGATACTATAAGGATGAAATGAAGTCATATATATGTATCTATAATTCTTAGATCAATAGCCAAAATTTGGAAGCAACCCAAGTGCCCATCAATAGACGAGTGGGTAAAAAAGGCGTGGTGCATATACATAGTGGAATATTACTGGGCCATAAACAAAGAATGAAATCTTACCATTTGCAACATCACGGATGGACCTGGGGGGTAGTATGCTAAGTGAAATAAGTCAGACAGAGAAAGACAAATACCATATGACTTCACTTGTGTGTGGAATCTAAAGAGCAAAATAAATGAACAAAATAGAAAGAGACTTACGGACAGAGAACAGACGGATGGTTGCCAAAGGGTAGCGGGTTTGGGGTGAAAAAGGTGAAGGGTTTAAGAACAAAAATTGGTAGCCTCCCTGTTTTTTGATCAGGGCTGACAAAGAGTCCCGTGGGGAGGGATCTTGCTACAAGTTGGACGGCCTTTCTGAGACTCGGCTCCGTACTCGAAGCGGCAGTGTCAGCCGGCAGTCAGGAACCGACGGGAAGGGTTTCCGGTGCAGCTCTGAGAATAGCAGATGCTGGGTGGGGGGATCAATGGGGGAAAAGGGGAGCATCTGTAATACTTTCAACGATAAAGATAAAAAAAAAAGAATAGTAGAGGCAGCCATAAAAGAGGTAGCGTGATGAAACATTAGTTCGACCTTTGGTTTTAGGCCAAGATAGAAAAGGTTTTTCCACACTGCTATTCTCTTACCTTCTTCTAACACTGCTCTCACCACTGCTTTGTTGGGCTCATAAGGTTGATTCTGGCCCGGCTGGGTGTGGCTCAGCGGCTGAGCATCGCCCCAGGATCCAGGAGACCGGGGCTGGATCCCGGGCCGGGCACAGGCCCGGGTGGCGGGCTCGATCCCCAGTCGGGGCGTGCGGGAGGCAGCCGATCCGTGACTCTCATCGTTGATGATGCTCTCTCCCTCTCCCTCGCCCTTCTTCTCTCTGAAATAAGTAAAGATATATATCTAAGATTGATTCTGCTACTGAAAGTGACAGTGGTCATGTGCTTCCAAACTGAAGAGGTTGGAAACGACACAGTTTGAGTGCTGGTGAAATGGTTCAGCTAACTTCTGTATTTAAGTGGTTATTATTATGTGACTTGAGTATCTGACTATGTGTGATGTGACTTGGCGGAGGACCTGTTACATGAAGTAAATATTGAAATGTTGAAGGAAATAATGCCTCAAAGGAAGCAGAATAAGATGTTACATGCTGGTAATGTGGGGCACCATAAAATAAATGCCCCCCCCCAAAAAAGTTCTGTGTAGTGTGGTTCAGAGAGACAAATATCATATCTGGCTATGAAATAATGTGAGACTTTGTAGGGAAAGTGAGTTTGAAATGGGTCCTGAAGAATAGATGCAATCTGGACAAATAGGGAGAGAAGGCACAGAGCTCCTTCGTAATCGTTAATTCAGTGTTTGTGGCTTTCCTGGGGTGGAGGTTGTAATTACTGGCTTGCAGGAACATTGGAAATTTACTAAATTTATATTTCAGCATCTTAAGTGTAGACAAGGTCACAATTGGAGAAAAGCCCAAATGATACATTTTATAAAGGTATTTATATTGGTTGATACTGTCCACATTGCAATGTGTTTTCATAAATCTTTTTCATTAAAGAATATTGTTAAGGGAAATTGTGAGGCAGCAATGTAAACCTTTATTCATAATTTGGAGACAGAATTCCTCAGGGGTCACAGTTGCTCACCTCATTAGCCCTTGACATGCAAACTAATCACTCTTGGAAAGCCCTCTTCAAACAATGTTGGAAACTCTGACATTTTTCCAATAATGATATTGTTCAATTTCATAAATATAATTTCAGATGTCTAATATCAATCCTTAAAATCTGCCTAGAAAATATAGGGGAAGAAAAGTAACCCAGCTCTATGAGTATGCCCAAATTAGAATGAAAAGCTTGAAAAACCACCGTTAGATTAAAAAAAAAAAAAAAAGAAATATCAGCAAAAACATAGGTGAAAAGCCAGGTTTTAGAGAGTGTTATATACACAGATGAAATGAGCAGATGTGAAATGAAGGCCAAAACAACAGTGAAAATCCATTGACCATGGACTTCTGCTCTTTTAATCTGTGTGTCTCTTTTAATGCCTCCTCATAGATTTGTTGTTGAGCATGAACTTGGGTTCAGCAGGCCACCCAAGTGAAAAAATCCAATGTGGAGTCACACTGCTGATCTGAGTCTGCTGAGAAATGAAAACTAGAAATGGGGATATGAAATTCACCCACATCGAGCTGATAGTACCACTACGGGAGTCCTGGCATAAAAGAGAGAGGCTACTTGGAGGAGAGCAGAGATTATCCTAAGGGCTTCTGGAATCACCCAGCTGGTATTGTAGAAACACAGATCACAGGTTGTATACTTGGCATCTTGGGGCAGAATCTTCGGGAGAGAGATGTTACTAAGGAAACTACAAGTTTAAAATGTTATCTCTGTGTTCATAGGTGTAAATATTTTTTTCAATTGAGAAAAGTTTCTAGAAAAATACCCACAAGTTCAAAAACAGAAGTCATTTTTCTCTTTCTATATATAAAAGTATCCCCAAATATCTCTGTGCTCTATATCTTATGCGTTATTTAAATCAAAAGGTACATTAGAAGTGCTTTTGTGTCTATAGTATTAATTAAAAACTCCTTTAACTTGTACCGATAATTTTTATATAAGCATTTTTCTCATTTACTTTTATCAAGTATAAATTAACTATGGTCTCCACAACTACTAAAGGGAATTAACCAGAGTCTCTCACACAATTCATAAATAAATAGCTTAACATGGGACTTTGCTTATTAACAATTAGCCCCCCAAAGGAACTAATCGTTCAACAATACAAAAGAGTGTTATTTAGAGTTGGAGTCATTTTAATAAACGCTTTAGTTACTTCAAATGGTCGTACCGTAAGACTCTCATTACAGCTGGTTTTTGTTTGCTTGTGTTTTTTTTTTTTTGGTTTGTTTTTTGCTTCTGATCGTGGGAGGAGATTTGACGGAAGGATTCTACTTTCTGAATCCATACGACATGCTATTAACCCCTGTCTTGTAAGAATTTGATAAAGTTGCGTTTTCTCCTCATGAATTCTATACCTGGAGTTGGTCACTTCCTCTAAACTATAGATGGTTTTGCTCAGGTGAAAGCAGTGCCCACCTGCTTTTCCAGTCTCAGGTCCCATAATTGAGTTTCCCGCTGAAGTGTCCAGGTGAGTGCTCTTCGGGACCTTTCCACCCACGGAGGTAATGACCGTGCCTTGGGCATAATCACAGGTCCTGACATATTGTGCTATGAAGTCAACCAGCTGAAGCACTGCTTTGTACTAATCTCCAGGAAAGAGTTTTCACCCACAAATGCACTTACACTTACATATTTTGATATTTAACTCCTTTGATATGTAGCCCATTTCTTGTCCTTTTGCCCTAAGAAATTTTCAAGGAATAGCTTTTTTGCCCTTGAAAAATATCACAAAGTTCTCTTTATGTTGCAAAATCACCTTGGTCTGTCTCATTTGCAATCCTGCTGTAAAATACAGGCTCACACTCAGAGCTCTAATTATTGTAAGGGGATGTGGGGGGGAGAGAAAGTGTGTGTGCATGAGACAGGCAGAGAGCGAGGTGCTAGAGCCTAAATATACGATTGTCCATAAAAACTTTGGAGATCAAAAAGTTGACAGCTCTGCTGAACAAGGAAAGGTACCGTGGAGGTGAAGCGTTTCCAAAGCAAAGGGCTGATAAGACTGTAGGACAGGATGCATAAGAAAACTGCACCTGAGCGAGTAGTAACGTTTATCTTGGTATTGATGGAAACCTGTGGAATTACTCTCAGCACGGCAGAATTTTCCCTAGTGATTTGTTTTTATTTTTCTATTTATATAAAGTTTTTAAAAGAGGAGAGAAAACAACCGAAAAGCATATATGATGATATAAAAATGTAGGTTGACAAATTCTGGCAATGCACTGCTCAAGAAATTGAAAAACAGGTTGAAAACTGTTTTTAAACGTGTAGTCTTTCAAAAAATACCTCTCTAGTTCTTGTTTTGAGCTGTGCGGTGTCCTAGATGCTTTGTGGCAGTCAAGATAGCCACTGTTTTCATGGCATTTACATTCTAGAGGTAGGGGCAGACATGAAACCGTTAATTGTTATCAGATTTGATGAGTGTTTGGAAAAGAGACATACAGGGCACAAGGGAACTCATGGCAATGCTGGAGGAGATGGAGCGCACCAACCGTTGTATCCAGGTGATTAAGGCAGGAGATGTCAGGTGGAAGGGTAAACGCACCCAGAGTTGTGAGGCCTAAAATAACAGTGGACCCCAGAGAGCGAAGGGAGTTCAGACCAACTGGAGAGCAGGACACCAACAGCCCAGGCCCTCGGGAGGGTGCTGGAGGCTGGGATACCCCCAGGATCAGGTACGAGTGTGAAAGGGAGGCAAGGCTCGGACAGAGGTGGGCTTGCGGCCGGAGAGCCACTGAAGGATTTTAAGCAGAAGGGTGAGCTGATTAGGTTTGTTTAAAACTATTCTGTATCCTGTGGTGCAGGGATTGGGGTGAGGCAAATGGAGAGGAGAGGTGACCAGTTTGGAGACTGTTAAATGGTGGAGGTAAGAGAGTGGTGGCTTAGATGAGGTGGGAGTCAGAGGGTGGAGGCGTAACCTGTATGTCCCGCTCCACTAGCCTGAGCAACTCATGAATGTGCGCAGCCCTCATTTTATATTTCAGGAACATGTCTATCTTCTCCCTGAATTCTTTCTTCCATGGTGAGCTTATGAGCTCTGCAAGTCCGTTCAGTCCAGTGGGGGTGCAGGGGTCATTGGTCAGCTGCCTCCTGCACGCCCCCTGCTGGGGATCAAGCCCGCAACCCGGGCATGTGCTGTGACCGGGAATTGAACTTCGATCTCCTGGACTTTGCATTGAAGAGGGAAAAGTGATCAAATGCTAGACAACCAATGGATACTTTTATAATGCTGGGAAAGATAAAAAATAGTCTGGCCTCTGATAAACCCACTGAAGTGTCCATTATAAAATGCACTTGGTTAATTTCTTACCACCTTTTTACTTTTAGATTTTAGAGGAATGTAATTATGTGTGTGTTGTGAAGACTTAATCAGAGGAAGAAAAGCAGACAGTAACATAATTGTAAAAATCCAAATTGTATCATTTTCCCCGGGGAGCTCTTTAGACTTTATCTACTATTCAGTGTGTCAGCCCTTCCCTGGCACTGTGAGGGCTGCAGCTTCTAGATAGTTAGTACTGTTTACAGTCATCCTCAGGCTCCTGTAGTGTCCCTTTCTCATGGCTTGGAGATTTACAGTCAGAAGATGAGATCAGCCAGAATTATGCGTATCGGTTCGGAAGGGTCTCTTCCTTCTCGCAGAGGAAGGCAGTGCATTTTAGATCAAAGGCATGATAGCTGAGAGGCTGCTTGTGTGGCTTGTCTCTCCTCCCTACTGAGCAAGATTATGTAATGATTTAAACACTATGCAGATTTTTACAAAGCATATGCATGTCAAATATGCAGATTTAATTCATTGGAAGCATTACAAAATCCCGTTAGCCTGATGTAAATGTAGTGCTGATGAAAGATTGCCACCACGGATAATGAAAGAGTATTTTTCTACAGACCCATGTGTTTGAGTGGCCGTTTAATAAATATTCCCTTTCTACTTCCGTAAGGCATTGGTGACAGTCTGTGCTGCTTTGCCAAGCCTTTTGATTACGCCGCATCTCAAATTCAGAAGTCTTTTTGTTCAAAACAATGGAAAAATGTTACAATTAGAAGTAAAACAATGATTTAAAATTGCCATAATAAAATACATTAATAACTGTGGAAATTCAATTTTTTTTCATAGCTGTTATTCTTTTAAGAAATGTTTTGAGAAATAAGAGATACACTAAGCATTGTAATGGGTAAAATAATGAATATGACATTGTCCCTGACCTCAAGGCTATTTTAATATAGAACAGGAAGTGTGATGGGTGTTAATAACCGAAACCAAGAAAACAGAAGAGTAGATGCCGTCCACAGCTTCTCACCTTCTCTCATCAACTCTCAGTTCGCCTCAGTCTGCTCTGCACGCGACAGACAGAAAGATATTAAAGCATAACAAAAGTCTCATCCTTTTGGGACCCCTTTCTTGGCCTCCTACTTCATTTCAGAGTAAAATCAAATATCTGCCGGGGCCTCCAACCTCCGTGTAATCTCACCTTTGGCTACTTTTCTGATGTCATTTCAGGCCATTCTTTCCCTCATTCCCGTCTCTCCAGCTACACTAGGTTCTCACTATTCCATAAACACTTCAACTAGTCTTGCCTTGGCCTCTAAATACTTCCCTTAGTTTTCCCCATGGCAACATCCTCTCTTAATTCAAGTCTCTGTGTATTACACTTGGAAGGGGATTGTGTGGGTCAGACAAAAATCACATTGTGTTATGCCTCTGATAGCCTTCTTTATTCTGAATTAATAGAAGCATCTTAAAATGAACCTCGGGTGGAAAAGTAGTCACAGAAGGTAGGCAAGGAAAAGGTTTGCGTGGGGCTGTTGAGTGCCACACCTTTGGATGCATTAGCAGGTTGGGTGTGGTCGGTGCAGGCATCTCAGTTTCATTCTTTCCTGGCACTAGAGACTGGAGCTCGTCTTTCTAGATTGCTTTCTAAAGAACAGGATGTGCCACTTCAAGTCCCTGCCTCATGACTCAGTTGTAGGGGGAAAATTTATATATATGAGAACACCCCATATGGTTATTAATCTGTTGATGAATCCGAGTGCCTTATTAATATCAAGTGGAAGTTATGATACATCACATACATTTCCGCATAAAATATTCATTCCCTGAATGAGCACCCACTGTGGCATCTAAGGCCCTGGTGAACTATTGTGGGAGGAGTCCATGCACATGGGGGTGAGCACAAATAAAGCTCGCTGAGTGCTTGCTTTGAGGTTGGGGTCCTGTTTTTGACATTACAGCCATTATTCAAGTGACAGAAATAAGCAATTACTCTTGGGTTAGCGAAGCTCAGAGAAGGCAAGGTCCTTAAAGACAAAAGAAAATAAATCAACTCATGGAAAACCGTTAATGGTTTACAAGAGATAGGAAAGTAATTTAAACATTTGGGAGATGGTATTAATGATGATGGCCATGAAGATGCTGGTGATGATAATTAACACACATTAAGGATTCACTGCGTCCTATGTACTTTTAAACATAAATTATTTAATTCTCAAACAGTCCTATGGTGTAAGTATCATTATGATCTGCATTTCACTGGTGATAAAATAAAAAAAAAGCACAGAGAAGTTAAATAACTTTATCAAAGTTGCAGAACTAATGATTGACAGGGCTGGGACTAGAATTAAGACAATCTCTCTCCAGATTCCAGGAAATTTTGACAATGAGACTTATACTGGATTATTGTATTGATAATACATTTATGAAGCTAAGTGAAATTGGAATATAGAATACATTTTTGATAAAAAATTATTTACCAATGATTGTATTGTATTTCCAATAGTTTAATTAGGAGAACTCTTAATTATGAGTGACTAATTTTACGTGGTGGTGTTGAGGAGAAAGGTTGAAGTTGGAGAAATGATTGGCTAACCCAAGTCATTTCTAATTACCATGAATTTTTGAACTCTCGGGAAAAGAATCCTTGTTTGCACTAGCTGGCTTTGAGAGAATCACTCTTTGGGAACTGGTCCTATAAGGTACTCTCAATCTTTCCCAGGGACAGAGGGTCTGATACAGTTTGCCATATTGCTGACATATTCCAAATCCCCTTGCCTGTCAAGATTTTGAAAGACATAAAAAGTAGTTTTCAAATATTTAAACCTGGGCCTGGGGGAGACTCTGAGTCTCCCAATTTGAAAGGAAATAAATTGTGTCAAGTGTTTACTACTCAAATCCTCTCTCAAAATTGGCATGTCAGATTTGCAGGAGAGGGTGGATCCTTCATGCCGGTTTCCAGTAATAGCAAGGAGGGAGCCTTTCAGATTTGCAGCACTTAAAAATGCTGAAAGGGTGAGGGAGACTGCTACACAGATTGGATGTCAAGACTAAAAGGTAGCAAGGCAGTGCCAGGAAAATAATCATATTTTTGTTACTGTGTCCAGTTCCCGCTTTTCTTACTGCAGATGCTTTCACCATGAAGTTACAGTAGGTAATTTACAAGAGGAAAAAGTGTAGACAGCAATTCCCAAGCAACCTACCAATACAAAGTCCCCTTAGTTATTTTATTTTAAAATGTATCATTGCATTTTCAAATTGTGAAGTCCAAATACCACAGAGGCATGGGGTCTAAAACATGCCTACACTGCTATTTCTAGGCAGACTCTGAAGTAACCATAGATTTGCAGTTTTAAATTTATCCACTTATCCTTGCAGTTTTCTTCTTATGTTTTTGCATACTTATACATGTACATGAGCACATATACAAAATGGAGGTTTTGTGAACACTCTTTTTTTATTTTTATTTAACAATGTATCTTAGACAACTTTCCATGTCATCTTTTTTCAAAGGCAGGATAGAGTTTAAATATGAGCATGCAGCATAATTTATCTAACCAGTTATATATTAATGAATACTTAGTTTGTTTCTAGTTTTTCTGCTTGTGCTTCTGTTCTTTTTGTTGAATTAAAATATCTTTATTAAATTTATTGGGGTTATATTGGTTAATGAAATCACATAAGTTCCAAGTGTATGATATAATAATAGAACATCTGTGTATTGCATTGCATGTTCATCATCCAAAGCTTGTCTCCTTCAGTCACCGTATAATTGACCCCCTTTACCCTCGTCAACCTCCCCCCCGTGCTTCTCTTCTTAAACACAGGGCTGTGGAAACTTCAATTCTTACTGTGTTTGAGGAACTGGTTCCAAACATACCCTCCTGCCCTTAGCCACCATAAAACTGCACCAAGTACGAGACACCTCTGTTCAGGCATTGGACAGCGGGCAATGCAAGACGGAGTTCCTTGGGAAACTACTTTTGCCTGGACTTGATGCCTGTGTACGGGGCTAAATCCCAGAAGAGCAAGGAGGTCTTGCTGAACTGAGAAATTCTAGGCTGCAGAAGCAGCTGGAATTTGGAAGGAAGGGACGTTTACTGGAAAAAGCAGTGCAGGGAAGCAGGAAGAAGTCTGATGGGTTCCCTGAGGGCCATTGACCAAGTCCTGGCCTCACAAGACAAAGGCACAATTCCAAGAGCCCCAGGAGAGGGCAGCTGCTGTGGAACTGAGGACGAAAGAGATGGAGGAGTGCTGGGGCCGTCGGAGCACCATCCGGCAAACATGGGGGGCCTTGCTGAAATCAGGTAGCTTTTAGCTCTTTCTATTTGACTTATTTCATTTAGGATAATATTCCCAAGGTCCATCCACGTTGTTGCAAGCAGATGGCACTATTTCATCTTTCTTCATGGCTGAGTAGTATTCCATTGTATATATGTACCACGTCTTCTTTATCCAGTCCTCTATCGAAGGCCACTTTGCTGTTTTCTATGTCTTGGCCACCATGAATAGTATTGCAATAGGGTTGCATATACCTTTGCGAATAAATGTTTTCAAGTTTTTTGGGTAGGTACCCAAAAGAGGGATTGCCAGTGGTCATATATGGTAACTCTATTCTTAATTTTTTGAGATACCTCCATACTGTTTTCCATAATGGCTGTGCCAGTCTACATTCCCACCAGCAGTGAATGAGGGTTCTGCAACCTCTCCGACATTTATAACCTGTCTTGTTGATAACAGCCACGACCTGATCAGACATTTCTCCCAAGAAGACACACACATGGCCAACAGATATACGAAAAGATGCTCAACGTCACTAGCTATTAGGGAAATGCAAATCAAACTACAGTGAGATACCACCTCACATCTGTTAGAATGGTCTTTAATAATTAAATCTAATTTTTAAATAGATTTGTTCAAGGCACTCTGTTTTTAAAAATTCTTTTCCTGGATGTTTGTATTATGTACTTTCACTCATGAAAGTTTATTTATTCCTATGGTTTGTAGTTACTTTGCTTTGTGCTCATATCCTTTGGGGGAGTCCCATGAGCCTTTGCACATGAAAATGTTTCTATAGGAACGGCTTCTAATTACAATCAGATCAATAGGAGTTTCGAGAGATTGATACCAGATTTTGTAAATGTCTCAGCAGTATGTTCTCTCACTTCATAGTGTGAATTAGCACCTCACCTTCACATGTGGCACTTGGTTTTGTGTTTTTTTCTGAGGTCTAGAAAACAAAGCTTGTGGAAGGGGGCCAACAGGCTGTTATTTTAAAGGGAGTATAACTGCAGAGAGTAGGAGTGTGGGACAGGGGTGTAAAGCGGGAAAGAACGGAGAGCCGATGGGAAGATATGTTGTCTCTCTGACCACCGCTAAATGTGACCGATAGCTTCATCCTTAGGATCATCCTTCTGAGTAGACTTATAAATTGCGTATCAGTAGGATCGCTTAAGTGTGTTGAAGGCAGGGCAAGGAGAGAGTTACTTAGAAAGGAGAAAATCTGTCCACTGGGGTCTCTAGATTCCATCTCCCATTGGTGAAAAATGTAAGCCATGGGCGTGAACTCCACTGCATGTGCACGGGTGCCCAGGAAGATTCTGCAGTGCTCATCGCCTCATGTCGAACAAGGACGCCCGGGACAGAGGCAGGCAGCAGACGGCATGCAGGCAGGTGGGATGCATTGTGTGGTCAGGAGGCGAGACTCAGTCAGGTCCTACCTGGGTAGTCAGGAGCTACCAGGAGTATAAACGCATAGGCCTTTGGACCCTTGAGAACCTCTTGATAGTCTAGATTCCGGAGCTTGGGAAGAGTGCAAGTCATTGCTAGAGAGATTTCATAATGCCGCCTAGTAGGTTGTGTTCTCACCTTGTTGGGGATATTTTTTCTTTGCTTTTCTCTTGATAACTGATAATCTTCTCCAGTATGTACATGGGTGGGTAGACACATGTCTAGTTCTTTTACTTTCATGGGAGTGGTAGCTCTTTTTTTATGCTTCAGTTTTTATGCTGAATGTCTGAATTTCAGATCCCCGACCTCATCTCATGCGCAGGTATATTTGGCAGGTTATTACAGAGATCCAACTGAGAGACAGTCGCGTATATATGTATATAAATCATTCCTACCTTACAAGGAATGATCAAGTGAGAAATGTGAAACGAGATATGTGTGATTTTAAAAAAATTATGGAATACTATATAGATCTTGTTATATTAGCAGTTATTAATGCATGAAGTTTCAAAGGGGAGAGAAATTCATATTTTTAACACTTCTCGGTTCCAGTGACAATTCCTTAGTGCATAATTTTAGGTATTATCTCACCCAATTTCCAATAGACACGTGTCCTGACTCTAAGGGTGATGTCAGTTCAACACTTTGGTTGCTTTTAAAGGATCTATTATGGAGACATCAAAGACATCTGAAGGAGAATACATTTATAAACCAGACACTATTATTTATTTAAGAAAGATTTTGTCTTACTTTCCATCTTTAAAAGTTATGCTGTTTCCTTCATATGAATCTCATTGCAGATACATCTCTTTCTGTGCTGTGTCAGAACTGGAATGCTTTCTCAACTGTGTAAATCGTACAGCTTCCAACACTGTGGACTAAAAAAATGTGATTCCCCCTTATTAGCATAGATACCAACCCATTTGATAAATTTTAAAATTGTGAGTCAGCTAAATTAATATTAAAATATTTAAAATACTGTACTTGATGTTAGAACTATGACAAAAAATTTAGGAATTACTTTTAACTATTCATGTTATGGCAAAAGACGTAAAACTAGGTAGGAGCTAGCTAGGAAAGACAGATAAGTGATAATTTACCCTAAAGCTGAAGCTAAAATCACACAATGGAGACTGATTGACATTCAAGTAAGAGCCATAGTGGTTTTCTATTTAATTGCCTTTTTCTGTTCCTCACATCAAGGTTAGTTCTATAAGCACTGCAGTTCATCAAAGTTCTTTGTATTCTTTCTTCTTAATTTAACCACATTGATGCCTTTGCAAAGTGGCCCCAGGGAGAAGATCATCCATTGGTAATCTGGGATGAATCAGCAATCGTGAGTAATATACACCAGATTGTTGTGCATTACGTAGAAAAGTTCCTTTCTGAGGAGTTAGGAATGGATAGCCTGAGTCAGTGAAGGACTTAAAAAGTCTGTGGACAACAATTAAAAAATAAGAAAATAATATCTCCTGACTAGAGAATTGTAACAGGAAGACATATGAGAATGCAAAACTAAATTTAAAACCTTGATAAAATCATTGAAAGCAACTACATCTTGTTTGGATTAGTCCACATGGCTGTGGGTTTTCCAATTTGTAAAGACATTTCAGCTTTGAGGTGAAGCTTGCCCCCATCACTCCTTCTCATGCCAAAGTCTCAGGAAACCTTCCAGAATTGAGTTGTTTGTTTAATTCCTTGAGAGTGAGGGAAAAGTCTGTGTATTTTTAATCATTTAGTTGGTGAGACTTGAAAATTGCTCAGTAGCTTTTAATTTACAAAAGGAGAGAGAGAGTCAGCAGGTGATAGAACTACCAAGAAAAGTCAACCTGAAAGAATTGACGTAACATTCTATGAGAAGGAATAATCATCTTTATGGATACTGTATTTATGGAGAACAATTTTTCCTCTTTAATAATAATAAAAGTTTAGTAACACTTGAAAACTGGCTATGTGTTGAATCAACAATCTCACTTCTATCCTAAACCGATATCTACACAAGAGGGTTCTCAACAACGTGACTATACTTAACAATGCTGAACTGTATACTTAAACATGGTTAAAATGGTACATTTTATGTTATATGTATTTTATCACAAGTAAAAATAAAGAATACACTCACACGCTTATTTTCCTACACAGCTTTTGAGGGTCAGGAATGCAGAAACAACGTAGCTGAATGTTTCTGGCTTTGAATCCCTCTTGAGGTTTCGGTCAGCTGAGGTGTCGTCTGAAAGTCTGACTGGGGTTGGAGGATTCATTTTTAAGGTCACTCATTCATGTGGCTATTGACAAAACACCTCGTTTTCTTCTGACTCTTAGTAGAGGGACTTGGTTTCTCACTACTTGGCCTTTCCACGTGGGCAGGCACTGACTCCCTCCAGAGCAAGGGATTCAAGAGTGAGGCAGAAGGTACACTGTCCTGTACCATAGCCTCGGTAGGGACAGACCATTACTATGCTATTGTTCCAGCAGAGCAAACCGAACATGCTGTGAGAGGAGACAGGCCAAGGTTGAGAATTCCAGGAGATGGGGATCCGTTCGGTTCAACTTGGAAGCCGGCTCTGATACCATCCCAAACGGACACTTGTTTCTTTTTGTGGTGACAGAGTATATTATGTTCGACTAACTTATCCATCAAACATACTTTAAAAACTACATATAATATAAAAACAAGTTTTAATACTGTTAGGAAGCAAACAAAGAAGTCAGGACTAGAGAGGCAAGGATAGCTGAAAGAATGAAAATGTTTTGGGCTGATACCTATCTTTACCGGCTTTCTTTCCTCGGAGCGTTTGATGGCTTGTGGCACTGATTATAGAGGGCAAGCGTGAAGCAGGGGCAGTTTTCCTGGGCTGGGAAAAGATCATTTGAGTTTGGGGCTACGTGTTTAACCGAGAACCAACACATATCTAATATTATACCTTTAGACATTGGAGCCAACAATAGGACCTGAGGATGTTGTCCTGAGTGGCTTATACTCTATCAGGATGGGTACCCTTTCTCTGTACCTATTTCGCTTCTTTCCCTTTGGCGTTTGATGAAAATGCTTTGGGTAAATTTTTATATCAGACTGAAAATATATGAGAATTAACTTTGTGGTTAGAAGAGAGAAGCACATACATTTTCAGTGAAGTCAAACCATGATGATGATGGTGATGATGGTGATGATACCTTTTCATTGTTGTCTCGGCCTTATCTTATGTACTCCTTTGGAGGCCTCATAAGGGGATAGATTCATATATACAAGATTAAGGTAGTTCTGGTCTATATACCATCTTTATTTATATAAAGTAAGACTTTGGCTTATTTATCGGGACAACACTAATGCAAGGGTTTTCAGCAAATTTGAAAAGTATATATGACATGTCATCATTTATATTCTACATGTTATGGCTGATGTAAAATTACTTTGGGAGACCTGGGTAGCACTTCAAAGAGAGAGCTGGTTTTATTTATAGAGTTACACATACACAGATATACTTATAATAAATATACATAAAGTAGTTATATAAATATTTAACTAATATATATATAGTTTCATGTGTGTGTGTGTGTGTATATATATATATATATATATATATATATATATATATGCTTCTTTATTTTTATGTGCTTATTACCATGGACAGTCACTGCCAGCATTTTACAGACATTACATTATTTAATCTCTAGAAACTCCCTTGATAAATATATCACTCAAAGTCAGGCTTAATTGCTATGATATATAGAAAAATATATGCAATTATATCTGTCTCTTACATAGTTCTGGGTAAGTGGTCCACATCAGCCAGTATTTTTGTTTCACATGGTCATGTAAGGACCTAATTCCTTTCATTTCTTTTCTGTTCCTTAAGTTATTGTCTTCATTTATGTAGAAAAGTAGATGTCTTAAAATTCAGATTTTAGCTAGCTCAAAGGAAAGGTGTACGCTGCAAAAGAACACAGAGGAGGAATAGTCCGAATCTTAAAAGACCCGGGGCCTAGAAAAGGCACATGTCATTATCCCTCACATCCCAAATGGGGACAATACAGTCAAATGGTAACATCTCAATGCCATGGGGCCAGGACAGAGTCTAGACGTTTGTGGAAAGCTAGCAGTCTCTCCTGTGGTAGCTGTGATGGAGATGCTGGTTGTTTCCTAATATGTATATTCTTCCTTTTTACCGTGACAGTAGAATCCCTACTTTCTGGCTGCACATAAGTGCATCTAGAATGGATACCGTATTTTCCTTGCAGCTAGGTCTGGCCACATACCTACTTCTGGCTAACGGGACACACGTTTTCTGTGCCATACATCTGCCTTTTTTCAACATCTGTTCACCCTTTATTTCTCCATTCTTATTCCTATTTTCCTTCTTACGCCCACATCAGAATGCTGCTTCACTGCACTGTGAGATGGAGGCCATGAGTGAGGAAAGCATTCTGGTTCCTTGCTGCCATTAACCACCATTTCAATCCCAATCCACTCGCTCATGAGAGAGCATGCACTTCAGTCTTCCTTAAGCCTTTGTTACTTTCTGAATTTCTGTCACCAGTAGCCAAATATAACCTTAACCGATATGATTGGTATTGTTTTCTTTATTCTAATGATACATTTATGCCCCAAGAGGTAAATGATCTTGATTTAAGATAGAAACCCAAGGCAGCCTCGCTCCAAATTCAGTGCTTTTCCTCCGGTGCCATTAAGCCAAGACACGAATGAAAACAAATCATGATCTCTTTTAGTAACAATGGGAATATACATACCTCTCTTGAGGAGATAATTTTTGCAAGTTGATTAGTCAAATCACTGAGTGCTGAACTAATTCCTTTTCACATCACTGTGCCAAAAACAGTGCTAGCTTTTCTGTTCTGAGCGACTCTCATCCAGTTAGCAATTTGTAAAAGCTCCAGAATTCTGTGCCTCAAAAGGGCAGATAAAGAACAAAGTTAGATTTGTTGAGTGAAATAAAATACCAAGTAAACAGGGAAATGTCATCAATTCAGAGAATAAACAGTATGTTTATTCTAGTATGTGTCTTGAATGCCTTAGAATGGAAGGATATAAATTGAATCTCCTCTCCCTGTATTGTCCTTTGTTGACAACAGATGTTGTGGACATTAAATCAGTCATTGTGCTTGTGGGGAGATAGGTTAGCTGATCCTTCCCAATGATTGACGTCCTCGAGTTGCACAGAATTGACTGATGGAGAGATGATCTAGTCTTTTGACCTTGAGGCTGTCATATTGATAGTGTCATGGAGTTTGCATTGGTGACAAGTTGCTGACTACACCTGATATTTTTCTCCTTCAGAACCAGAATTATGCAATAAATTGGCAGAAAAAAGTGAAAGCATAAGCTTCAATAAAAGCCTTTTCTCCTAATAAAAACATTAATATTCGTGATGCGTTCTGAAATGCACATTAGGCATATAGTTACCGATAAAGCCATTATCTCGTGTTATAAAATACTCTCATAAAATAAAAAAGATAATATCTTTTATAATAATAAAAAGATAATATTCATTTTGGCAGTGGGGAAAGAACATAGAAGGATGAAGATTTGAGTTCTAGACTGAGCTCTGCTGCTAACTCCCAGAATGACCTTGGGGAAGGAAATCACCCAAACTTTCTAAATCTTATTTTCCACATCTATAAACTAAGAGCTAAACAACCTCTAAGGGCTTTCTCAACTGTAAAATTACAAGGGGAAAAGTCTGGGATTCTATCATCTCAATATAATATAAACTCTTTATTGTGCTAATTTTTAAGAGCAGGAATAACTCCCAATAGAACGACTTTTATCAGTATTTTACCATATGGAGTTATTTTTACTTGAGGGGACATGAGCTTGACACCTAGTTTTTAAAAAAATTTCTATAACATCAAACTATGTAATAATAACTAGAATGGCTCATCACAATATGCTAAGAATTTTCTGCAGTTTTTGAGAAATTGATGATAATAATTTGATTTCACCTTGACTATCACATAATTCTGTGTCAACAGTAACAATAATTAGTCCCCAATTTTTGAAATCAATTTTATTTTAATCACCCATTTGTAAACTTTCCTCCCTGGTAATTATATTGTGAATTATTGCTATTATTTTAGAGACTGATTCATGTTGATGTAAGTAGTGAAATAAAAACATGGTCATACATGGGACTCTTGCAATTTGTAGGGGCGCAGTTTTATTCTGTGACGGCTACTCTTCAGAAAGAACAAAGGTGGAGAATAGAATTGCCCTCCAAACCTCACAGGAACCCTATGATATATAACCTAATACTATGGAGCTCAGGTTATTAATCATTTTGTGTCAATGTATTAATTATTATATATAGACATAAAATGTCAAATGTATGAAAAATTACCAAGAAGAATTTAACAAATGTTCCCGCCATCCAGTTTGTAAACATTTGTATTTTGTTTTAGATGTTTTTTCTTCGTTATAACCTTACTAATACAGCTGAAGCCTCCCTT
Source organism: Miniopterus schreibersii (assembly GCF_964146895.1). Lineage (NCBI taxonomy): Eukaryota > Metazoa > Chordata > Mammalia > Chiroptera > Miniopteridae > Miniopterus > Miniopterus schreibersii. The sequence continues at coordinate 58,552,781 of NC_138112.1, forward strand.
TAACTAATGTATCACATTCCTCTCCTTATCTCCCAAATATAACCCCCTCCTAAAGGTGTGATGAATTGTTCACAGCTACACGCAATATGTATACTAGCTTTTACATTTTTTTCATTATTTTTATTTATTTATTTTTAAAAAATCACCTTATTGATTTCAGAGAGAGAGTAAGGGAGAGGGAGAGGGAGAGGGAGAGACAGAAACATCAATGATGAAAGAGAGTCATTGATCGGCTGCCTCCTGCACGCCCCCTGCTGGGGATCGAGCCCGCAACCCGGGCATGTGCCCTGACCAGGAATCGAACTGCGATCTCCTGGATCCTAGGTCGATGCTCCACCGCTAAGCCACTCCAGCTGGGCTCTTCATTATTATTATCTTTCTTACAATTGATGCCACTATTTGAATCTGTCTCATTCTTCTTTATGCATCAAACATCAGAGAACAGTTAAAAGCCAGCTTTGACCATATATCATGAGTTGGTAAGAATTGTTTCCCTATCTGCCTTCTTGGTTTAGTATTGCTTTCGATTTCTGGGTAGACATTGTATCTAATTAATGGCTTAAATATATGATAATATTTATTTTTAAATTGATATTTATTGTTGAAAGTATTGCAGATGTCCCTTTTTCCCTCCATTGACCCCTTCTATCTCACAGGCTTCCACCACACTGTGTCTGTGTCCATGGGTTATGCATATATGCATATAAATTCTTTGGTTCATCTCTTCCCACTCACTCACTCACCCACTCACCCCCACCTTCCCTCTGAGACTCCTCAGTCTGTTCCAAGCTTGGAGAGTATTATGCTAAGTGAAATAAGCCAGGCAGAGAAAGACAAACATCATATAATCTCACTTATATGTGGAATCTAAAGAACATAATAAGCTGCAGATATATTTAAATGCACTAAGTAGATTTATAATATGAAATACTTCTAGCAGGCCTACCACACAATTCATAGTTAGCTATTATTTTCATGATTATTTTGCATTTCCATAAGCAATAAGGTTTATCATCTCCTCATATATTGATCATCTGTTTGAGATTACTTGTCCATGAATAACCCAATAGATCCCTTAGAGAAATATTAAAACTATAATCATATTATCCTCTCATTTAATTCTATTCCTACCTTGCTAAGCATTTTTACTTTTTATCATGAATGAGTGTTAGATTTTATCAAGAGCTTTTTAGCACCTATTAAGATGATCATAGTTTATCTTCATAAAATCCATTAAGGTGGTTAAATATATTTTTATATTCTTAAAAAATATGATATATTTATATTCTTGGAATAAACCCCAGTTGGTTGTAATGTTTTTGTACATTGCTTAATTTAATTAGCTCATGATTTATTTAGCATATTTGTAGCAATATTTATAAATAAGATTGGGTTATAACTTTCCTTTATCAAACTGTGCTTGCCCCGGTTTAGTATCAAGGTGATACTCACCTTGTTTAATAATTTGAATGTATTTTTCTTTTATATGCCTTAGTACAGGTTATATAAAATAGACATTTTCTGTTTCTTGAGGGTTTGAAAAAATTTTATTTAAAAGCCTTATTAATATAGAAAAGTTTTGGAGCTTGCATAGCTTAAATTTAGGGAGTGTCAAATGAACTATGGAATTGCCTCCACTGTGTTACAGTCTTGTTACCTGAGAGAAAACCATAAAAATCATCACTACATCCTGTGAACAATCACTCCAGAAGAATCCCTATTACGCTGCTGTCCAATGATATTTTCATTACCTTTAATACTTTCTTTTAGGATTTGGAAACCATAGGATCAAATTTCTCCCTCTGCAAATTGATAGGCTCTTTCTTATCAAATAATAAGAAATGTGTCACCCATTTTGGTACTCTGTTTTCCGTTTTCTTTTTAATACCCACCCTAGGATATGTTTTTATTGAGTTTTAGAGAGTAAGAGAGAGAAACATCCATGTGAGAGAGAAACATCAATAGGTTGCCTCCAGTACGTGCCCTAACTGGGCTTGAACCTAAAACCTAGGTATGTGCCCTGACTGGGAATGGAACCCCCAGCCTTTTGGTGAATGAGGTGATGCTCCAACCAACTGAGCCTCCTGGCCAGGGCATCCTTTCTTTTTAAACTTCGAGGATCAGAGGCTTTCCTGGTGTGTCTTTGGGACCTTGAGGTCCTCAGCCTGTGTCAGGAATGGGAAGAGACAAGAGGGCAGAGAGCAGATATGAATTCTCTGTTTTACTGTTATTTTATAAATGTTAATTCATTTTTTCACATAGAAAATATTTTGAGAAACCATTTTGTTTCTATTAAAATATTAGAAATCACTGAGTTTAAATTCAGCTCTAAGTTGGCTAACTCCATTTTTTAAAAAAAGTTTTGGTTAAAGTAGTGGTTAGAAGTAGTAATAGAATAAAGCCATAAAATAAATTATGTCTTAATCCTTTAATCCCTATGACCTCTGACAATTTACCTAACATTTGTATGATCTCATTTTCATATATAAAACGAGACTACCTACATCCTGAAGTTGTTGTAAGGCAACACTGAGATGACATACTTGGCACCCAGTGAGCTATAAAACAGTAGCCATTTGGAAAAATGTGGCCAGGGGTTCTCAGTCGTGGCTGCAGAATAGGAACATCCGGGGAGCCTGTAAAACTTCAATACCTGGGTTCCACTCCTTCAGACATTCTTTTATAATAGTCTGGGGTATAGCCTGGGAAATGTGAGCTTTTAAAATCTCCACGTGATTTTAACCTATAGCCAAGTTTGAGGAAAACTAAGTTAGGTACACTGTTTTCAACAGAAAGAAACTCCAGATCTGAAGGTCAAAAACAAAATTCATCAGAAGCATATAATGTGGCTCACCACGTTGAAATAGAACAGCAGAGTACTACCTTCGGGTAGACCAGGTGATCCAGGTGCATGAGCTAAACAGCTATCTTTTCAGGGGTAAGTCAGCCCTGGGCTTTTTTTTTTTTTTTTTAAAGTGTTTGTCTCCAAACTCACTGTTCAAGTTTCCAAACTTGAGAGAGAGTATTATTGAACTGGCTTGAGCCATATGCTGTCTCCTTGGCTAGGATACTTGTTTGCTAGACTCAAAAAACACAAAGTAAAATAATGGAGAGGTAATTCCTCAAATGGGACTGAGAAGTGCTTTTATAAGAAGAAAATATAAGATGAGCTCAGCAGGCTAAATAAATAAATAAACACACAACACCCTTATTACTGGCATAACAACCTTCCTATTTCTAAAGAGTTTTTAATTATATAACTGTACATCTACATTTTATCTGTTACTAGTTCACAGCTCGTAGAAAATAGTCCCAGTAGCACCTAAGAAAAGGTATTGCTTTATAAATAGGGGCTAATAAATGAAGCAGTGAAAAACTTAATAGTAGCTGTCTAGGACCTCAGTAGCTGCACAAATTCTGTGTTCTGACTATTGTTCTCAGTGCATACATGATAGATTATCTGAATCATAACCCCCATTTCTATGGTAATTGAGTTTGGATATCCATTATTCACTTCTGATGTTATCTGTGTCCTGAGGTATTAATACAATATGGTGTTAGTATGATGCTCCAGGAGTTATAGATAGGCAACATTTATAAGAGGAAGGCACACAAACCATAGCAGGTGGACCAAGCCTGGGTGAACATGAGGTAAACCTTTTATAGCAGATATTCCGTACCCCCCCAAAAGATAATACCAGTGGCCTGATTTATCTATGTAAATAAAAGGCCAGAATTAAATAAATTTGCTATATTTATGGACTAAATAAAGAATGAAGTCACAATACCCTTAGAGATAAAAGTAAAATTAAAGCTAAAAGGAATTTTGAATGTATACAGAAAGTTTCCTGACCTTGGCATTATTCTGTCAAGAAAAGTAAGCTAAGGAAATCAAAATCTGACTGTGAAACCAGCTTGCGTATGTGTCTTATATACATCACATCATGGTTACCTAACAGAAAGACATCTATAATGATACAACTAGTAATTAAGCCAGCTAATATTTTTATCTTTCACACCCATGATAATTTAATATTCATAATTAGCAACATGCAGGATATTCTTTAATAAAGAAAATAGATGTTTTTATCATAAATAACCTCAGTTTTATAACCCTAAATTTTATTTCACACATTTTGTTTTCAAAGATAAAAATTCTATAGGTTAGGAACAATTTAAATAGATGGAGTTTATATTCTGAATGATAATGGGGAGTTAATAATCAGCCATAATTGGACTCTTTGGCAAGAAAGGGAGATTAAAGTTAAGAGATAAGAAAGCATGAGGTGGATAGTCTGGATAAAACTTGTCTCTGAATCTAGTTTGAGGCTAACTGAATATGTAATCCCCTGTGTTGTACATACAACTGTGTAACAATCCTAGAACAGGTCCCATTAGATATGAAGCCCATTGGAGTTGGGGCCCTTCTCCCATGATCAGCGATCCGCCCTCTTGTTCTAAGAAATAAGCACATATTAGCTTTCTGAACTCTTTTTACAACACTGGATTGTGTATGTGTCATTTTCCATAAATTTAAAAAAAAGCAATTTGTATTCTAACTGCAATGGCATCCGATCTATATATTAATTTTAGGAGCTTTTACATTCATTAATTTATTTTTAAATCCAAGCAAAAAATATTCGAGTGTCAGGTATTACGTTAAACAGAGGGGAAATACAAACAAAAAAAGGAGAACTGAAATTCAGTCTCCACTTCCCTCTGCTCATGTGAACTTTTGTTAAACTAAAATGCAAGGAATATGGAAGCAAGCAGGCTGTAGGACAGGACAAGCAGCACAGGGAAGGTGAGACTTTCTCTAGATCAAAGCTGTCAGTCATTTTCGGTAAAGGATCAGATAGTAAAACTACTTTAGTCTCTGTGGGCCATGAGGTTTTGGTCAGAACTAGTCAACACTACTGTTATCATGTGCAAACAGCCATCAACAATACAAAAACGAATGGGCGAGGCTGTGTTCCAATAAATCAAAACCAGAGAGTGGGGTAGATCTGGCCCAGCGGCCTTGCTTTGCTGACCCCTGACATCTAGATCTTGAAGAATTGGATGAAATTAAACAGCTGGGGAAAAATATAAGTATCATTTCGGGTAGAGGAAATAGTATTATCCAAGCATAAAGCAGTGCAATGTGCTCTGGGAATGATGAAAAACCAGTAGTGTCTCTTCCCATGTTATATAGCTGGATGACAAATTAACAGACTTCCCTATTCAATCAGTACAACAACTCTGTTCTTACTGATGAGACGAAAGTCCATCTTAAGTGGTAAAACCAAGATTCGAAGATTCAAACAGTCTTGACTTCAAACGCCTGCTATTTGCACTACAGTTGGCTTCTTCAATCCGAGGAAAATATGCTTGTTAAATACTAAGTACTTAGTAATCACAGGTTCCACCTTTTATATGTGAATTACATTTAGTGGATCCAAAAGTAATTAGCATGTATGGTGAGCTTCACTTGCTTAGCATTCTGAGGAATAAAAAATAAAAAAAAAATTTACCTGTAATTGCATGGTTAGTACCATGTAATTAATCTGCTCTGAAACACCAGTTAATTATGAATTAAAGGTTGCCAAACAGACTGAGTTTGAAAGAGAATCACTTTATAATTTTCTTTTGCTCAGCATTGTAGGGGAGATTCTGCTTTCATTCATGCAACGTTGCTACAAGTGGAAACGAGCCTATTTCCTTTAACATTTTTGCATTGTAAATGCCACACAAACATATGTTCCCTTTGGATCTCAATTAATTACAAGAGGAACTGTGAAGCACTGTCTTTGTTTCTTCTAGAAATGTGAAATGCGCTCGATCGTTTTTTGCCTGTCGTCTTGAGAAACTCAGTGTTTTGATATTTAGGTTAAAGGATGGAAGGTTATTAGGCCTCTGTATGAAAAGGGAATCGCTGAAATCCTCATCAAGGGCTTTCACTGTAAACATAGAAAATTGGAGCAAGAAGTGACTTCTAAACATTTGTCATTCTCATATATTTGAACATTTCATAAGATCAATTATGTGCATCAAAAGTGAAATCTGGAGCCTGGTTATACTTCATTAGGTCCATTAACTGTAACGACAACATCTTAATATAAATTATTCTCGTATGAGTTCTCAAGAAGAGAGTTAAACACTCTTCAAAAAGATGAAAAGATGAAAAAGATAATAGACTGCATGGTTTCCAGTCTTGTGATCATTAATGAACCACAAATTTTGGGTCCTGTTCAATCACCTCTAATTAGTCTGGTTGTTACAAGAAATACACTCCCCAGCATTTGATCTTCCCATCATGTAAAGGCCTCCTCTCCAGACAGAATGATAGTGTTAGACAGACATGAGCAGAGCAAGGAAGATGGGCCAGGTACAGAAACCCAGGTACAGAAAGTCACCAGGGCAGGAAGCCCCTGATGCTTAGCAAGGGACAAAACTGGGAAAACAAGAACTTTGTCCCCAGGGTGACCTGTCCTCCCCTAGCATATCACAGGTCATGCTGTTTAGACCCCCTGAGGGTTTCCTCCCTAAAGATAACATCTAGGCCTCAGTTGTATTTCAGCTACAGGCCCAGAAAAGCAGCAAAACCAGACAAGTGGTGCTGTGGTTGCCTCAGGACCAGATATACTGACTAATGACCCCTGCCCTGGCACCAATCAATCAGTGGAGACCACGACCCTGAAAGAACAGATGTGGAAAGCTGGTGGATATTCCATTGAGACACTCCCCTGGGACCTCCCCTAAGAGTCCCACCAGCAAGAGAGAGATCAATACTCTCAGGACAAAGGACCCAGGATGCACTCCCCCTCCCCCAGGGGAGCAGGCCAGCACCATTCCCTTCCCCTTTCTTCCCTCTGAGGGGACCCCATTAGACTTGCAACCAGGGGAACAATGGGCAGTGGCAGCTTGTCCTGTCCCAGGATTACCCCTGAACCTGTCTCCAAGGTCCCCTTTTCTCTGACTTCTCAGTGAGCCAAAGCAGCCCAGCCTAGGCTCTCCTGTTACTTCTGTGCCCTTCCTTGTTTCACCTTCCTAAGTATTTTTGCTGCCATCCTGGATCCAATACCCTTTATTCACCATATAAGATGGCTAGTTAGCCTGCCCAGGTCCCACCCACTGTAACCTTTCAGATAGTGCCAGGGATGTCTTAGAAGGTGAGTTCATTCTACAGTTACATTTTATGGAGGGGGAAGTTGAAGGACCAAGAGGTGGTTCCTGCAGTTTGTCAATAGCTGAATCAATATTACTGAGTCATAACTTAGTGCCCTTTACACTTGAACACATGCTTTTTCTTTCTTCTTTCTTTGAAAGCTATTCTCAACTGGGATATGTACAGACCTAGCATGCACGTCTGATTTCATAGCAGTGGATATGTGATATTCTCTCTTCATCCCCCTCAAAGACATCACAATCCCAGATTTAGAATCCAGATACTATGCCTTTAATCTCTAGGCCACTTGTTTTATATGATCAAATTAGATATGAGATGGACATTATCCACATGTATAGCGTCGATATTTTAACTTGGTAAATTGAACTTTGATACCTAGTCATGTCTAGGTATTTCATTGACAGTTGACTCTACTGACTAAATCAAACTAATACAATGGCCTGTTGTTTCTTATGAGGTCAGCCACCTCCATTAGCTGTGGAGATAATCTACACTTCTAAAATTCATAAAACACCCCGACCTACCTTTCTGGTTGTTCTTTCTTTTTTCCTCCCTCTACTCCTCCCCCTACCAACAACTACTCATGCTACTTTTCCTTGCTGTGTTCAAGCTGATTTATTCACATTATTTGCCTTGTCCCCTTCTTGACACATTTTGCATGGCTTGGCAATAAAAAAAACCAAACCCTTGTCATACCAATCATGTGTGATCTCTCTTAGCTCTTTGTGCCTTCAAACCCAAAACTTATTTATCCAGAATTTTTCAATGCGATAATAGTACTGAGATTTTCCTTCTAGCATCTATAGCTGATTAGGCTTTTGAGTAATGTAGACTTTGGGTATCAGCATCACAGGGGACATGAGGAGAATGTTTGTTCCCTCACCAGGATGTCCCTTCTTGGCCCTAACTCACAGAGGAAAGGTTCCATGAAAAGTGTTTACAGTTGCCAATATTATAATAGAATGTCTGCATTAAAGTCCCAATACTACAATATATTATATCTAGTCTCTTTTCTAGTTCACCCTTTCCATATCTATATTTAATATAAGCCAGATAACAGGTCAAACAAAAGAAAGAGATGATTTTCTGGTTTTTTTTTTGTGTGTTTTTTCCTTCTGGTGTTATATCCAGTAGGACTGTTGGCGCTTTGATTAGGTCACCTAAGATCCATGGTAAACAGGGAGCTAGAAATGCCTGAAAGTTTTTCCCTCCCTCTGTAGACTTAGTTAGTGATTGACCAGTCTGGTAATATTGTGTGGCATAGGATACCGTTGACAACTTACACTCCAGTGCCCACGTTGGTCTGTTACAGGTCAAGTTGGAGCTGTATGCCCAGGAATGCTGCTTGAAATGACTACCTTATTTGGGATCTGTTTCACTGCCGTGGTGTTTCCCACCTTCTCTTTAATATACCACTTGTCTCACTATAAGCTTTCGGTAAACTAGCCTGAGATACTCCCTTTCTGATATCTGACCCCAAAATCTAGTTTCTATACATTTCCAGGCATATCAGACTTCTCAGCAAAACCATTCCTATTATATTTAAGCCCCTATGTATTTTTGTAAGGCTCAAAGTGCCAAGTCATGCTGACTTTATGTAGGGAGAACTACTATGTTACAAGATTGTAAAATTCAGGAAAATAATAAACAGCTATAACAGGATATCAAATAGAATGATCCCTTTTTTCTAGGGATTTTGGCTGAGGCTTCAACTCTGAAAAAAAAAAAAAAAAGTAAAAAGCACCTACATATTCTAAAGAGAAGCATAGGATTTGTCAAGATATAGCCATACTGTGTTAGCAATGATTAGCTCAACAGCCCACCAGAGAGGCTGGGAATTCATTGAATGGACAGGTCTTTGAAGTGAAGTCATAGGAGTAAAAAGCACTATGGAATTTTCTTTCTCTATCAGGAAAGAGATGAACCTACTTCCCATCTCTTAGGCAAGGAAAAGGTCAGCAAAAGAACTCCTTAGAGAGATTGGGAGGGGCCTTTTCACAAGAGGAGACTTGGACTCTTACTCTAAGGATGGAAGTTTTCTGAAATACGGAACTCAAAGGCTTCACAGTGTTGGTTGTTCCCAAGGCTGCAGGAGAGTTGGAAGAAACCATAATTTCACTAATGGGAACCTCTTCATTGCCAGGCTTTCCATCGATGACACAACTGCTTATAAAGACTTCTTACATGTATCAACTCATCTGATTTAATATTTTAAACTTCTGAGGCAGGTAGTAGGTCTCTTACTTCATAGATGAGTAAGCTGGGTTTTACAGAATGTCCATGATCTTTGAGTCTGTGTCCTCCAATGTGGCTAATGTTACTCCTGCTGTTTTTTGGTTTTCTCAGTTTTGGAAGCATGAGTTATGCAAAATCTAAATACGTAGGTCAGGAATTTTAAGCATAATCCTTCCTTTCTAGTTTGTTACCCGTAACACATAACTGATGACTGAAGTTGACAGTTTTTCCAAGATGCTGTTATAAAAAAAAATCACATTTTATTTTAATGTAGACAACTCAATGCAGTGAGAATTATAAAGTCACAAATTTTCACAGCCCTGAGAATGTTTTTTGTTAGTTATCAATCAGTCATTGTAAAATATTAGTTGAGGCTTTAGGATATATTTTTGTTCTGAAATATAAGATTTTAAGAATATGTTATACAGCTGGAGGTAAAAAGAGGCTAATTTATAACTCAAATGCCAAGTAGATACTTCAACCTCTTGTAAAATGAACTTATGTCTCATATTTATTAGTGGCAGCCACACTTTGCTGTGGAATTGAATAACATAATAGGCATCAATCATTTGTTGTTTACTGATCAGAAGTGAGACTTCCCTGTATCTAATAGCCACGTTCTTTACATGGCATTTTGCAGAAGACAGAAAAAGCAGTAATAGAACTATTTAAATCGTTAACCATCAAATTCCCCTTTGACCTCTGGCCTTTGTATAAGTGTTTATACTACTGAAGCATGAAAAATAAACTTATTTAGATTTAAGAGGGAGATAAATGCATGAAGATCAGTGACTACAGTAGTAATATGTTGTTTGATAGACTTGGACCCCTAACCATGCAATGCAGACAGATCTAGTAAGGTTTTTAAGACCATGTAGAGCAACTGTTTTTCCTAAGCCTCAAAGAGCTTCAGATAAAAGAGCAATTCTTGACATCTGCTAACAATGAGAGGGTATGTAATCAGGGAAGTATGGTGTAAAAGGGGTCCCATTTGTCCCCAAGGCTGCAAGTGGCAGGAAAGAGAAGTTTCCTTCATGTGGAAAGAACTTGGTCTTTCAATATATAGAAGGAACCAACAATAGATAGATGCTACAAAGAGACAGATAAAGTTATTAAGAAAAAGCAGCACTATACACAATGGGCTTACTTTCCCACCATACGTGAGTAGGAGAGCACCTGAGAAAGATGTAGATGGCCTCCTTCATGTATGGGATCTTTTAAAGTATGGTGATTCTATCCTCAAGCAAACACGGCCCAATCAGTATCTGGTATTGACTGACAGAGGCTGATAGTCTCTCCTGTTGATGATGACTTAGAGAGAGGTGAACACAGTGATAGAGAGTACTTTCTTACTTCTGCATTGCAACATATAAAGTAGCATAAGAGAAATATAGTCCTGGGACTTTTCAAGTAAAAAGTTTATTGACTATCTTTTGGCATGAATTTCCAGCTTTGCAAAGGAGGAAAGAATTCCAGAGATGTTACCCCGGGATATTTTTTTCCATTGCTTTTCAGAGAGAATGGGAGAAAGAGAGAAACATAGATGTGAGAGAGACACATCAGTTGGTTGCCTCCTGCACATACCCTGACAGGGGCTGGGGATTGAGCCCGCAACCAAGGTACGTGCCCTTGGCTGGAATTAAACCCAGGACCCTTTAGTCCCCAGGCTGATGCTCTAACCACTGAGCAAAATTGGCTAGAGCTGCCTTTATATTTTTATGTGTATGTATGCATAGTGTGTGTGTAACTTAATGAGTTCAGTGATTATATTCCCACATACTGCCTAAAATTAGACTCTCACATAATGACCTTCAGAAGAGAGTATTTGTAATGGGAAGATGTCTTGCAATGTAAAAATCATTATCCAAAGGGCAAACAAAAATAGGGTGGAGGGGACAGGGATGCATATTGTTCTGTCATAGATGTATATTTTATATAAATATATATAAATATATAAGTAAATATATATAAATAAATATATATATTTCACTTTAGAACTCTGTGAAAATTTTACATTATTATAAAATTAACTGACATAAAAAAATCACTAAAATCAACAGTTAGGGGAAACAAATGGATCTAAATATGCAGTTGGTAGATTAAAATACAGATGATAAAACAATTCATCAGTTAAATGAATTGTCTCCCACTAACCAAAACTGCGACCATTTCAACATCAATTAGATTAATAATTGCAATCAATTGACACAGAGCAGATGTTTCATTGCATGAGTAGGAGTTAAGAAGAAACAAAAGTCGCCATGAATGGATAATTTTTAAGGCTGGGTAATGTGAACATGGTGTTTCAACACATTATTCTGTTTAGTTTTTTATATGTGTGAAATTTTCCACGATAAAGCCCAACAACGAAAAGCGAGGCAGTTTACCTTTGCAGAGAGTACCAATGCTAATGCACGCCATGGCATTCTGTTACGAAACACTGTGCCAAACCACAGGGGACTTCTCTCACCTAAATAGAAGACAAGATAAAGTGGCCTGTCAAACAAATCTCTTTTTTACTTTGTTTCCACAAATCATTACAAGAGATAAACTGTTAAACGAAGCCATTTGCAATGCCAGAATTGTTCTTTTGCTAAACTCAGAAATGCAAAGCCTAACTTGAATTGCAGTGCAAATGTTTATGAATGATGAATCCAGAGGGAAGGAACTGCTTTCTTGAGGCTCTTTTATGGGTGTTTAAGAGGATGGGCCCTAGAGTTACCCTAGCCAATATGGTAGCCACTAGACACATAAGGCTTTTTAAATTAAAATTAATTAAAATCGAACACAGTTAAAAGTTCAGTGCCTCAGTCACACTAGTTGCATTATGTATTAAGTGGCCACCTGTACCACCTGATGGGACAGTGCGAATAGGAACGCTTTCATCATCTTCGAAAGTTTGATTGGTCAGAGCCATTCTAGAAGTTGTCTCTATTCAAATATCAACCAGTTCAGGTCATAATTGACTATATGAACTTTATGCCCTTCCATTTTCTCATCTTTTAAATGGTATTAAAAATAGCAGGGCTGGGCCAATGTGGCTCCGTTGGTTGAGCGTCACCCCATGCACCAAGAGGTCACTGGTTTGATTACTGGTCAAGGCACGTGCCAAGGTTGCAGGTTCAATCCCCAGTAGGGGGCATGCAGGAGGCAGCCAATTGATGTTTCTCTCTCATTGATGTTTCTACCTCTCTCTCCCTCCCCTTCCTTCTCTCTCTAAAAAATCAATAAAAACATATTTTTTTAAAATAGTAGAGCTTATCTCTAAAATGGCAGTGAGGACTAAGTATAAAGGCCTTAGAACAGTACCTTATACAGTGTGAACACTGGCTAAATATTGTTTCTTTAATGTAACCCATTGCTTAAATAGTTAAATGGTTATTAGATGGATTAGACAGTCTTGTCTCTGACTACATGGCACACATAACCTTTTGGTAAGTGAAGCATTGTGCACATTGCTTAACTGATTTCAGAACATTGAACTCAGACAGAGCTCTAAATATAGAATTTAAAAGGACAAATTCCACAATTCACTTTTCTTAGACTTTCATGATGTATTGTTTTGCTTAGCTTTTATAGATGGAACTGTCTGTCTCTAGTATTTACACAACAGACTTTTTCTGTCTTGAGACTCAGGAAGATATTTATTCAGTGTGGCAGGCAGAAAAATGGGCTTTTGCAAAATATCCATGTTGTTGTCCAAGGAACCTGTGACTGTTATATCATCAAGCATGAGAAACTATGCAGAGGGAATTAAGGTCACAACTTTAAACTAGATTCTCCTCCGTTATGTGGATGGCAGTCCCATGTGCCCTTAAAAGTTTAAGAGGAAGTAAGAGGCAGATGAAATTCAACGCAGGAAACGAACTCCATCAGTTGTTGCAGGCTTTGAAAACAGAGGAAGGGGCTGCCTCTCAAGACCTCTAAAATCTCAATATGGACTTCAGGTGACAGTCAGCAATAAAAGAGGGGTCTCAACTCTGCAACCACAAGAAACTGAGTTCTGTTGATAATTGAATGATAAGAAATCAGACTCCCCTACAGCCTCCAGAAAGGACCTCAGTCCTGTCCCCACCTTGACCTTACCCCAGTGAGACCCCTGACATTATTTTGACCTACAGACCTATGAAATCAGAAAGTTGTATTGTGTTAAGCTAAGTTTTTGATAATTTGTTGTAGAAGCAACAGAAAACTAATGCAATCAGAGTAATTGAAATTGCATTGGAAGACTGGCAAGGCAAATTCTTAAATATTTTAATATATTGTTGCCATGTTATCACAGCAGAATATAAATACTTAGCAGTTAAAACCCTCATGGAAATAAACTTGATAAAACTATTGAAACTATATATAAGATCATATTCACATTCCAAGAGAAAGTCTTTAATATATTTTTGGTGATGTGTTATTGAAGAAAAAAGAATCTTGATTGGTATCTCCTGTGCTGAGAAAAACTGAATGACTTTTGACACAAAGGTAGAACAGTGTTTTAAATTCACGTCACAATTTGATCCTGACTCTCGATGTGGGAACTAAGCGCACAAAAGACAGCTGCAACTTATTTCACAGCAAGTAACTTCTGAGTTGGTCAGAGATGTCCCCTAATCCCCATCAGTTAATCTCTCCATCATCTTTTACGACCTATGGAATTTTGTTATGCCGACAAAATTTATTCAACTGAGTCCAAAAAATAAATCTTTACTGGGCTCACACTTAAAATAGAGTATTTTAGCCATGTAAAGAAATACTAATATTGAAAAAGTTTTGGATACATATTAGGTGCAGATAACCTAAGCATTTTGACTTAAATAAATCATATAATCTTTACTGACTTTATATGAATTGAGCAATATTACCCACTTCAAATACTATTTATTGACAATTATGTCTGAGGTTCCAGGTTATTTTATTCACATTACCTATAATAGTGCACAATATTCTTAGAAAATACCCGTGAATTTTGAAAGTGAAACAAAAACATAAAAGCATTGAAAAAAATAACCATTTCCTGAGATAAATGTAGAAGACACTCTACAACACACCCCAGACTCGTTTGTGGGAAATACATGCCGATTCAGGGTTACATTTTATAGTAACCACACTGATGTGATATAATCCTTATCAAAATCCAAGGCAACTGAGGTCTTCATTAATCTATAAAGCCTTAGTGCAGGTGTTTGTACAATTTCCATTAGGCTTTGGAAGTGATCAAAATAATATGTAGATCACCATCATCTCTTCATTGGTAGAGCCCAAACTACATCGATTGCTCTAAAGTCAATAGGCAGCCAGCGTCACTCAGTGGTAGATCATCGACCTATGAACCAAGAGTTGACCTGTTCAATTCCTGGTCAGGGCACATGCCCGGGTTGTGGGCTTGATCCCCAGTAGGAGGCATGCAGGAGGCAGCTGCTCAGTGACTCTCATCATTGATGTTTCTATCTCTCTCTCTCCCTCTCCTTTCCTCTCTCTGAAATCAATTTAAAAAATAAATAAATTCAATAGCGGCTGATGAATACATGAATAATTGAAAGGGAAAGGAGGTACTCTTTTTGCTCCGACTGCCCGGAGTGAAGGATGTGGCCCTTCGTCTTGATGATTACTCCAATAACTGAATGCTGCGACAGGCAGTGACTCAGAGCTGCCTCCTTCCTTGCCATTAGAGCGCAGAGCATTCCGATGAAATTGGAGAGCAGTGCTGTGCTTTCATTACAATGGGGCTGCTCTTGCCAAAAGGGAATTTTCCTTAATTAATGAGAAAGGACTCCTTCTGAGTGCTACACAGTGAGGTCATTGCAATACAACTTCCCCAGCAAAGGCCAGTCAGTCTCTGAATACTGGCTGTTGTACCTGCGAGGGAGAGGCAGTGCACTGTGTTTGTTAAGATAATAAGCTTTGGAGTCAGACCTACTTGCTATGAACTACTGGCTGTCAGCAAATTTTTCAATAATCTTGAGCATGTTATTTCACATCTTGGATTCCTTCTCTGTAAAACGGCATATACTAGGACCTATCATAAAATTATTGTTAGGATTAAACCAGGTGAGGACGGCAAAGGACTTAGCACAGAGCTCGGGACATATTGGGTGCTTTATAATCCCACCATTTTTATTATTAGTCTTTACTGATTTAGTCATGGAAGGTATAATACTCTCTTAAAATATGTGCCCAAGAGAAACAAGATTAAAACATACTTACCTCACTATCATGAGTTAATGTCAAACACGTATAACCTCTTGCTTAGACCCCCAAACTGTAGTTTCATAAAAACTATAACCTAACTAGGGATGAGAAATTAGTTTTTTTTCTCATAGAATGTTGAAAAGATTCAATGAAACCAAGGTCCGTGATTAATAGTAACGTCTGCCACAGAGGAAAGAATGGAACTCGAAGAAACGCTTACCAGTCACTTTCTGTAGCCGACCCAAACAGAGCCTCTGGTCTCACTGAATGAAAGCAACTGAAGAGGGCTCGTTTAATAGTAGCCTCATGTCCCTTCTCTCTCTAATAATTTCCAAGTCATCAGTAGTGGATCCTGCTCTTCCGATTTGGGGGAAATTATTTCAGGTGTTTGATGCGTATGGAATAAGCCAAACCTCTGATTTTTCAACTTGAGGAACATTTAAAAGATTGTTCACTATTATTTCTTCACCTCTTTTAGCACATTTTGAGTAATCGCCTGTTTTAAATGCTGAGAGAATGATGGAATTTTACCTTGTTCTGCGGCATCTCAATATTAATGCCCTTGTGGATGGGAACAATTTGCAAAGTTTGGAAACTTAGCTTGTTCACACTTGATGTACAGGTTAATTATATCAGAATACTAGAGTTTCATTAATGTTAGGTGGACACAATAGATAAAGGTATAGAAATCATAGGTATTTGTTTGCTTTCCTAGTTAGAGATTAATTGATTTGTATGAGACAGATTAATTTCACATTTTTTAAAAAACACTATTTTCACTTGTATAAAATACACAGATGGCGTAATCCCAATACCCACAAGTAGAAAATCAGAATGAAGGTCTATCCCCACACTTGGTTGTTTTCTTCATCAGTGAACACATTTTAAGTTTCTTGTGTTTCTTTCAGAAAAAGAAAAATTGCAGAGGGACACATATATTTGTTCCTTAGCTACCAAATATTAATATTATTCTTATTCTCTGCTTTATTACATGACCCTTTATTATAAAAATACAAAGAATTTCTATAGGAAACACCTGCAGGAAATGAAGAACTGAGCTGAAACAAGGGCTCCCTCCATCTTTTATGGGCACACTTATTTTTATTTTCTCTGCTTCTCTGTGCTGTTTTCATGCTTTTATCTGCTGACCCACTTTAACTTCTAAAATATATAATATGGCAAAAAGTAACCCCACCCAGTCACAGCTTCTAAAATCAATACCTAACCCCTTGTTCAATACCCTGATACAAAATAATCTGACTACTTTTGCCCCATCTCTGGCTTGGTCCTTCTGTCACCGCTCACCATTTGAAGTTCAGTTTGCTGCCCATCTCAGGGAGCAAGGTCACTAGATTGTTAGAAATGTAATTTTTTTTTTTTTAACCTGGGTGTAGACAGAATCCTCCCTTTACAAATCCCATTCTCTGTGCATGGAAGCTTTCCCTCGCTCCCTCAGTCCCCATCTGTGAACTTGGCCATTCTTCCCAGGTGCCGTTATTTCAGTATAGGTTTTCTGTATTAGGATATCTTGGCTTTGCTTTTAATAGTTTTCAATTTTGTATTTGTAAACTTACAACTACTTTTGAATATTTATTCTCAGTGTTCATTCTATCTTGTTCCTCTCAATTTCTTAAGACTCTGTTACTTCAATACATACAACACCCCAACACACACACACACACACACACACACACACACACACACACACACACACGCATTACTGCCCTGCTTGCATCCCAGAGCAAAAGGATGACAAACCGACTGAAAATTTAAGTAGAGTTTAAGAAAATTATAATGTGTGTGTGTGTAACCTATTTTTTTAAAAACCTCTTATTCTGCAATTTTTCCAATATCTAAGCTCAGGTCTCCTCCTGCCAACTTTTAGTTTCTGCTAAATGAGGTCGAAGTGAATAATAAACTTATGATTCAGGAAAAATATAATTATGTTGCAAAATTATAATATAGAAAAACCTATAAAAAAAGGTGATGGATGATGGCATGAGCTGCTAGTGTAGCAGATGTCCTTGAAGAACAAACCTGACCCCTGGATTTTGAGTCCCTTGAACAGTGACAGCAGTGACATACAGCTTGTGACTTGATCGCTTGTATCTCTAGGAAACACAGTATTAAAGAAAGGATATGAGCCATGACATAGCAATAAGTCACTGCCGCCTGAGGCTGCAGCTTCCACATGTAAATCTGTAAACTCTTTAATAGGTCTAGATAATAAAACTGGAATTATACACACAGCTATCGTTCGGAATGGCCATTTCGAACAGCCGAAGGACACTAAAGTGCATTTGAATTTGAAGCATATGTCTTGCGCTGATTTGGTTGGATTGGAATCGTCAGTAATTCACTTTGTAATAGGTTCAAATAGTTTTCCAAAAGGTTTCAGACAGCGAGCTTTACTATGCATTTCTTTGGACTAGGCAACGTTCTTCTCTTTTAACTGAGATGTAATTGACATTGTATATGCTTAAGGTGTGCAGAGTGGTTACGTGATACATCTCTACGTTGCGATGTGATTACCACCCTAGTATTAGCTAACATGCCACTGCACAGGTAAGTTTCGGAATTATTTCATGGGGATGACCTGAGGCCCCAGACTCATGGGATAGTCCCGATTTAAACTCAAGACTTGGTAGGACATAGGAGAATGGTGCAGCTATCCATGCTCCCTCTGCCACCTTCAAAGGTGCTGCTCTCTGGAACTTTCATGCAGCCTCAGAAGAAGCCTAGGACACAGACAAAACCGATTGGTTTTCAAATTAAACCAGACTGATGACCAGCCCTGAAATAGGAATACAAATTAAGGAAGGACAACTTCACAAATGTGCATTTGCTTTCCTACATCTGACTGTTAGATGATTTAAAATATCAGAATCAGGTGTAAATATTCTAAACTGATATGTGTAGATATTCCTAAATTTTATTTGGTATAGCATTAATTTATTCTGTCGGCAATTAAGGATAACTTTTGGCTTCTCAGTTTCTTTCATAAAAAATAAAATAAAAACTTCTACTAAACAGTTGACACTGTTCCTAATTTCAAAGAACAAATATTTTTATAGGGTAGTTTTATGTTTAATACACATGTTCAAGTAAGTGAGTACTACATGAGTAGTATTCACTAGGTTATATGCAGTAGGATATTAAAACTAGTAATTAAAAGCCCAGCCTAGACACTAACCGTTAAGAGTGGAGATGCTGGTCCTAGAGTAGAGTGAATAATTGGGAAATATAATAATGCAATTTACCCAGTGTCCTTTCTTAATTGGAACTACAACACTGTAAGAAATTGTTATGCTTTCCCATATATTTATTTCCCATTATCCACAGCTACTACTTCAAGCTTTCTACGCTCTAATCACACATCTTACCACAAACCACAACCTCTTTCCTGTACTCATTTTAGCAGTTGCCTTTCTCTTATTTCCCTGGGGTTGGGGAAAAAATTAATTCAACTTCATACTTTTAATCCTAAAATTTATCTAAATCCCCACCATCTAATATCCTTTTTAGTTTCTAATAGGACAAAAAAAGTAAGACATCAACCCTCCCCCAGGGTTTGGAACCCTGTCACATGCTGCCTCCTCTGAAACCCTAGTCTGTCTCCTCTCTTACATTCTCAGCTCCTTTTTACTAATTCTTTACAAGTGATGCTGCCTGCAAAGTCTAGGTTCTTTATATAGTTCTGCTAATTTAATACTCAAAACAATCTTATGAGGTAGGTGACATCATTATGAAACAGGTGCATGGTCAGTCCCATTTTATAGATGAAGTGACTAAGGCACAAGATATTAAGTAACTTGTTTATTAACTAACAAACTCAACAATGTTCATGTTAATCTATAAGTACAGTGCACTCCTACCAATCTGTCAGTGGTGGATTTTACATCTTAAGTTCCTTTCCGAACCTTTCTCTTAGAGAAAGAGGAAGGGAGGGAGGGAGGGAGATGCAAGGAGGATGTGAGTAAGCTTAAAGTTTTTCTGGAATAAAACTCCTAAACTGCACTAGATAATACGCAAAATGATAAGAACGAAGAGGGATTCATCCTAGTAGATGTAAAGAAACAGCGTATACTTTTAACAATTAAAAGTCAGGAAGAAGAAATACATTGTCTAAACAATTCCACAGAACATAGTTATTAAAATCAAACAAAAGTTACATAGAGATTTAGTATATGATGGATGTGGCATTGAAATTATTGGAGAATGAATTTATATTCAGTACATATTGGAAACTTTGGTTAACATGTGAAAAAAATGAATAAAATATATGTATGTGTAAACACGTACACAGTGTTTAATATATAACTTAAAATATATAGCAAAATGAGTAATTAAAATTTAAATAGAATTTAAAAATTCTAAGTTAACATTTTAAATTTCAATAAAATGAGTGACTTTTAAAAAAACTTGGTGTATGGAGGGAATTTCTAACCCTGAACTCAAAACCAGAAACCATAAAAACAGTAAGTTTGACTACAAAGAATAATATGGCAGTTTACATATGAGGAAACATCTTTTCACTTAAAATCTATATGAATATTTCATGAAAAAAAAAAAATCTGTTCAATGAATAAGCTGATCTTAAAAAAAAACAAAAGGGAATTCAAATTCCACAGGCTAAAACCAAGGAGGGCACTGAAAAAGGGATTGTTAAGCTGAAGCTGGGCTTTGCTGATCTGTACAACATAAAGGCTTATGTTTTAAAATATATTAAGTAACAAAATTTTGAGCAATAAAAGGACAATAATTTGAACTGAGATTCCTTATAAAGCTGGGGCCCTTAAGAGCTAAAATCCCAGTACAACAAAGGTCTGAGGCAGCAGAGATATACCACATGAAAACTTGTATGTCTAAACATGGGTTCAGGTGTAAAAGTCTCTTGTGATAATAGCAGCCACCCACTTAGCTTTCCACACGATGTGTAAAAGCTGTATCTATACATCATTGTCTGGGAAGCTCCGAGTTGAAGAAATAAAAAAAAGTTCCACGTTCATATTAGCCTGACAAATACAAAAGCAAATTCTTTCTAGACATGCAGAGATAACCTACTTTTCCCAGTGTTCTCATTACAAGAAAGAAAGAAATTCAGTTGAACCTGAAAGCACAGTACCCAATTAAAACATATGAGAAAATAATAGCAAACAATAGCTCCAAAGAATTCAGATATGGAATTATTACTATAAGTAGAATTATGTTTTTAATCTTATTTTAGGCAGTTTTATATCTACAGAAAAAATTATGAAACTAGTACAAGTAGTTATATATTATTGATATATTTTGCAGCTAGTATCTCTGCTATTAACATCTGCAATGAGTATGGTGCACTTTTACAATTAGCTAACTCACTGACACATTTTTGTTAACGAAAATTCATAGTTTATTAAGATTTCCTTAGTTTTTACCTACTGTTCTTTTCCTATTCCAGGATCTGATCCAGGAAACCACGTTACATTTAATAGTCATGTCTCTTTAGGGTCCTATGGCTTAGGAAACTAGGGATACTAACAGAAGAAAACTTCTCCCACATGATAGCTGTCACAGCTAATGTGCTGAGCATCTTTCCATATGTCTCTTGACCACTGTAAATCTTCTATGGTAAAATGTTTATCCAAGTAAGTAAATATTGTTTTCCACTCTAAGGTTTATCTTTTCTTGTTCTCGATAGTGCACTTTGGTGTACAAAATATTTTAATTTTGGAGAAGTATTATTTTGAATTATTATTATTTTTTTTGCTAGTGCGTTAGGTTTCATACGCAAGAATTCATTGAGTCCTGAATATTTACTCCTATGTTTCTTCTATGACTTTTATTAGTTTTAGCTCTTAAATTAAGGTATTTGATCTATTTTGCTTTCATTTTTGTTTATGTTATGAAGTAAGCATCCAGTTTTCTTCTTTTGCATGTGGATATCTCCTTGTTCCAGTACCATTTATTGGGGAGACCGTTTTCTTCCCCCACATTAAGTTGGCTTTGTACCTTGTCAAAAATCAATTGACCATACATGAGTAGTTTGTTTCTGGACTTTCAAATACATTTAAAGTTATATATATGTCTAACCTTTTGCTGGTACCACACCATCTTGATTACTGCAGCTTTGTAAGTAAGTTTTGAAATCTGGAATTGTGAGTCCTACAAATTTGATCTTCTTTAGGATTGTTTTGATATTCTGAGTCCTTTGTCATTCCATAGAATTCTTAGGGCCATCAATTCCAAGTGTGTAAAACTGGCATTTGGAATTTTTGACAGGGATTGAAATTTATAATTTAAGTTTGAATCATGAACATGGATTTCTTTCCATTTATTTATTTATAAATGGAAATATTTTATAATTTTCAGTATACAAGTCTTGTGTTTCCTTGGTTAAAATTTTCCCTAAGTTTCTAATTGTTTCTGATGCATGTGTTGTTTGTGATTGTTTGTTTTTGGAGGAGTACAAAAGTATGGCAGAATGTGACCACATGGAAAGAGCTAGACCTAGTTTCCACTTTTGTCTATGGCACATGACAAAGGGCGATAAACTTATTTTTATTTTTAAAAATTTCTTCTTTCCTTTATACCATTACCCATCATTTATTAAGTTATTTGCTCAATCCCAGTATACATGTATAGTGGTTTCAGAATTGTTAGCCTGTACTCCCATGGGAAACAACTTCTTTATAGTACAGTTTTCATGTATCGTTTCTTTAGTCTGTAGTCTTATGAGCTCTACTCATTTCCTTTTACCCATTTCTCCTATCCCCAGCCCACCTGTGGTAATCATCAGCCTGTTCTCTTTATCTAAGAGCTTTCTTCTTCATCCATCCATCCATCCATCCATCCATCCATCCATCCACCCACCCATCCATCCATCCATCCATCCATCCATCCATGGACACATAGTTCCCCTCCTTATCTTGCCCTTTCACATGGTTCTATCTGTGTTATATCAAATACAGCATTTTCTAAAGTAATTTCTATGGAATTGCTACCATGCTCAGTTTTAATACTAGTGAACATTTTACCTACATTTTTTTCTGTTTACTGAATTGTGGAGTTAATATAAAGATACTCATTTTCTACAGTCTTTGATTATCTTAAATAAGATTTGATATTAATGACTATATTTTCATTGGATTAAAGGTTATGATTTGGAAGATGTGCTTTTTCTAATTAATATGATAGACGAGGAAAATAAATTTTGATTAGTCAAATGTTAATTGACTCATTCAAGTAGCAGGCCCATTGGATGTTTGTGATTGCCCCAATGTCTATAGTCAATGAACTACAAAAATATTTAAATTTTTATGTCATAAATTGTAATAATGATAATTATTCAGATAATTCATACTCAACTAATCTGTAGTCTCTCTCTTTAAAGCAATTCTATATTTCTTGCTAGTTTTGTATTTATATTGTCTGTGATATTAATAAAGTCTATATAAAATTTGGGAAAATGCACAAAATTGACCTGTCATTGAAATCATATAATGTCAAAAAATTTAAAGTGTGGTTTTCCTAGTTGGACTACATTATCTGGAGATCCTTTAACATTCTCTGAAACTTCAGAATTTTACATATATACATATATATGTAATAATAGCAGTAATTATGACCTAAAGATGGTTATAATTCAACTCTATTTATTTTTAGGTGTAGTTGCTATGGAATCACAAAAGCAGCACTTATTAAAATTCATTACTTTTCTAAAGTTAAACATCATCAGTGTAATGACAGTAGAATAAAAACCTTTTGATCTCTCATACTTTGATGTTATACAATTTTTTTACATCAAAGAGAATTTAGCACAATTCTTGATGGTAACAAAGGAAAGAGCAGTTATGTGTATTATATTGTTTAAACACAAAGTATTAAAATTAGTATACAATAAATAGGAATTCTTTTACATTTTCCTTTGCTTTAACATTTATTGCTAATTTACAAAGAACTGAACTCAAACAAAAAAAATCAATAAGTGAAAAGAAAAATCCAGTCAATAGCATTGAAATTCACAGTTGATTAAGAACAAACCAATAGAAGAATTTACATCATAAGCCCTTTGTTCAGGATAATCAATATATAAAATTTTACCATACATTGAATGCCTGTTATGTGTGTGATTTTCTCACTCAATTCAAAAAACTCTGAGAAGAAGGCATTACTATTAGCTGTAATATATAGAGAAAAAAACTGAATTAACAGAGGTTAAGGAATTTTTCTAAAATCTGTGGCCAGATTGTAAAGCTGGGATTTGAATTCTAATATCTGTAACTACAAAAAAAAGTGTTTTTCACAGTATATCTCTGATAAAGTGTCTCTTTAAAATAATTTCCCAGATAAATATCAACAAAACTTAAATCTAACTTGAATTCTCTGGCAAATACACACTCGATTGTCTTTCTGATGATATCATGGATGATGATATCATCTTAGACCCCATACATACACATGAGAAAAATTAATGCCATTAAAGATTTAAGAGGATTCAAAAAGCAATGCCAGGGGAAAGTGACCTATTCAAAAGTCATGTAACAATATTTTCAGTTTCTAAGAGCTGCCTATAAAAAAATCTTGCTCAATATTTATAAAATGAGAAAGTCAAATGTACTACATATGAATGATTGAATATCTTGATCTTGTGCTAGTGAATTTATATGTATCATGTATTCATTCATTTGATTTTTCAAAGAATAAAGTCCTTGCCAAATACTACATTGGTTCCAAAGATATATAGAGCAATCATTTAAATAAAATAACAAAATTAGACATCAGGTAATGAAAGAACAGAGATCCTTTTTAAAAAATATGTATCATTATTGATTTCAGAGCAAGGGAGGGAGAGAGAGAGAAGTATTGATGATGAGAGAGTCACCATTGATCAGAGATCCTTTTATTTAGGAAACAAAAGAGGTGAGTCTTGTGATTGCCCCAACTTACTTCCTTGATAGTTTTCAGGCTGTGACATAGAGAGAGGGAACAGAGGTGAACCCAGAAGGATCCCTGTGTTAAGAAAAAGGAGATGAGAACAGAATACCAGTGATGAGACAGGGCACAGAGAGCCCCAGGCATTTTCAGAGGGCCCCAATTTGAATATTTAGTTGCCTGTTAATCAGCAGATATATGGAAATATATATGCACACAAAGACGTGTACATAAATATTCATAGCAGTCTTACTTGTAATAGCTAAAAACTAAAAAAAAATAAAATAAAATCCAAATGTCCATCAGCAAGTGAATGCATGAACCATTCATTATGATAAATATATCAATGAAATACTACTCAGTAACAAAAATGAAACTATTATTGTATTCCAGAACATAGGTGAATTTCAAAGTATTTATGCTAATTGAATGAAGCCTGACCAAAAAACAAACAAAAACACCCCCACCCCCAAAAAACCCAGTATATTCCCTATGATTCTATGTATTAAAAGTTCTAGAAAATACCAATCTATAGTGATAAAGCATAGCAGTGGTTTCCTTTGACGAGTACAGGCAGGTGGTGTGAGAAGGAGCCAGAAGAGAGATTATAAAAAGTTAATGATAAAATTTTTGGGGGTGGTAGATAGTTTCATTATCTTGACTGTGGTATTGCTTCCAACGATTGTATTCAGATGATAAAACATTAAGTTATACACTTACATAGGTGTAGTTTATTGTATGTTGATTATTAGTAAAGTTGTTAAAATAGATTATTAAGAAGTTTTCTGTTATGAAGAAAAATAGATCAATGTAATGTCCTAAATATGAGTGATGGTTGCAAGTGGAGCTTTTAATTTTTGGTAAATTTCTTAAGATTTTTTAAAGGTAACCATTTTCCACTTGTGTCCATCTTTGTGGTATTTCTGTGAAAAACTTAAAACCTCATGATATCATAATGGCTACTTAAATTCAAGTTACTGCACTTTATTTCAAGTCTTCAAATAATGCTTGTTTAATACTTCCATGAGGCATAAAAAGTCAATGACAATGGTGAAATTTTTCTGGTATGATAATAGGTGAATAAAAATGCATTTTTTCAGAATTGAAATGTTAAACACTGACGTTGAAACCTCAAAGAAATTTGCTAAAGTTAACTTTTTAAAAAAACATTCAATGTGATAATATTCCTCAGTGTTTTACTGGTATGGGGAGTTTGGCAATATATTGGTATCAGAATAAATTCTTGTTTCAGGCAACTTCAATAAATCCTTTCCCTAGAGCTTAGTTCTTCATTATCTAGGAGATTTAGTAATAAATTATCATCAACAAATAATATGCTTATTTCCAGTAGGAAGAATTTAAATCCTATGATAAAAGCAAGCTGGGGACAAAAGCATTTTACTGTTTAATAACATATAGAAAAAGGTTAAAGACATCCCAAGAAGTGTGTCTCCAAATGTAAATTTCAAGTTTATAAATATGTTTTCCATAATGATGATATTAAATATTTATAATGTTTTATAATTTGTAAAAGCCTACATGTTATTCTTATTTGAACAAATGAATATAAATAGATTAGCAAAACAAATTATGTATTGCTGTAACATATTTTTTTGTAAAAATGCTTTGATATTTGAAAAATCTAATTACTTCATGTTTTCTACATATCTCTCTGATAATTCTTCAGTCACTTCTCATTTAATTTTATGTTTAATGTTTTAGTTTGTTAAGTGTGCTGGCTTTGTTGAATTATGTATCCATTCAGCAGTGACCAGAATTGCAGACTGACTATAAATCCCCAAATTTAACCTTTCTTAGATGCATTTATTGAAATAATTGTATGATATAGAGAGGAGTAACATATGATTCTCAAGTTCTAATCTTAGATTAGTTATTTAGTGGTTTCATGGCCATGGGGGCCCAGATGACTTATTTTCTTAGCTTCTGTCTC
This sequence comes from Miniopterus schreibersii, assembly GCF_964146895.1. Classification (NCBI taxonomy): domain Eukaryota; kingdom Metazoa; phylum Chordata; class Mammalia; order Chiroptera; family Miniopteridae; genus Miniopterus; species Miniopterus schreibersii. The sequence continues at coordinate 58,579,231 of NC_138112.1, forward strand.
CTCCCATTAAAATGAGTATAAAAGTAGCTACCTGGCCAGGCTATTATAAAGACCTAAGACAATGCTATGTGCAAAACTTCTTACTCAGCGTTAAGTGTAAATAATCAGTCTTATTATTAATACCATGGTCTTTCCTTACTTTCCATCTGACAAGCTCTTACTTCTGAACTTAGCCCCCAAATTGATCAGGCCCTCCTGATCTTGTCACACATGAGCTCCTCTCAGTCCATAGCTCATTTCATTACAGCCACCTGCTATTGTTCTTGAATAAGCCAGACCTGCTCCCATTGCCCGGAATGCACCTGCCCCCAGGTATCACTTGGCTAACTCACATCTCCCAAAACTTTGTTCAGTTAATATAGAGGGTGAGGCAAAAGTGGGTTTACAGTTGTTGGTATGTGAAACATCAAATTTATTCTTGTATTATTATTTTTAATTATTGTATTATTTTCCATACCAACAATGTAAACCTACTTTGCCCCACCCTGTATATTTGCTTGAATTTATGAGTCTATCTAGGTATAAGAACTGTAATTAGCATGATATAATATTAATATTATAGAATGATGTCATAGATTTTATATGTCTGGAAAGAACTTTAATTTTTATTTGTAAAATTTTTAAAAAACCTTTAAATATATTCTTATTGATTTTAGGGAGAGGAAGGAAGAGGGAGAGAGAGATAGGAACATAAGTGTTGAGAGAGAGTCATTGATCGGCTGCCTCCTTCACACCTGGTGCTGGGGATCCAGCCAGCAACCAGGGCATGTGCCCTGACTGGGAATCGAAATTTTATCTCCTGGATCATAGGTTGATGCTCAACCACTGAGCAACACTGGCTGGGCAAAGACTTTAATTTTTAAATAAGCTTTATGGCGAATTTATTAAACTGTAAGAATATTACATACATATAGCATCTTTAAATCTATTCAGTAGAATTGAAAAAAAAAATGTGTTTTTCTTAAAGATCAGCATGTATCCTGAATGACTTCTGGTTAAGGGTGGCATTGGTGTGATGGGAAAAGTGTCCAAAAATGTCATTGTATATTTTGTATACTTGATGAAAATTGTATGTGATAAGATATATTTTCACAGTATATATAAAGATCAGTTAATATATAGAAAACTGGAAACTAAATTTGATTTATTATACTAGGTTCTGTGAACTGCAAATAAAAATTTTCAAGAGACTGTTTATTCTCACCTCAATGAGGTTGGGTTTGGAAGTAGAGCAAAGCATATGGCTAATTTCTTCCCTGATTATGCAAGGAGGAATCAATTTGAAGGCAATTTCTGCTTAACATCACCTTCTAAATGGGAGCTTATTGCATTTTAGCCTCAAAGAACCAGAGAAAGGATTTCATTGTATAGTATGTGAGAATTCACTTCTCTGTGCTGTGAAACCTGCCAGGAATACCTTCTATTTTCCTGAGGCCCTAAGTGTAGACCCATTACTGCACTTGAGGTTCTGTTTGTTTTGCCCCACTGTTGAATTTTGGGAGCTGATTTCATGATTTTAGCTGAGATTTAGCAAGAGATGGTTGATGTGTAAATCACCCCTGAATCACCAAATTTTTCACCTAAAAATGTAGTAGCTTCTATCATGTCAAATAGCCATATGGAGTAAAGACTGACTATACGTAATTATAAATCACTGCAAATCACAAAATAAGTAAGTCTTAGCCTGTGGGATTGACCTTGCCCTGTTCTCTTGATGATTATATTCTAAAATAGTGTGGACTACTCAATCTCACTAGTAAATAGTGTGGACTACTCGACCTCATTTGTAAATAGTGCGGACTACTCTACCTCACTTGTGACCTGGTCATGAAGCCAGGTCATTTCTTTTGTTGAGGATAACATGTAGACTTGTTGACTTTTTTCTCTCATCTCATCCCTCTTCTAAGTGTTGAATAAAAAACAAACCACAGACCTGTACATTAAATTGAAAAATTAAAAGTAGTTCTGAATAATTTCCATTAAGGAAAGGATAGAACATGGCATAAAGCATTCTGGTTTTACACACTTTTGTACAAGTACCAGAAGTTCAAAATATGCTGTTTCTTTATTCAGCACTGCATGTATTAAATTATTGGGTTTAAAAAAACCATCTACATATACTTTGTATGCTAATGATTAACTTTACCTCCCTCAGCTTAATTATTATTTATTATTATTATTATTGATTTCAGAGAGAGGAAGGGAGAGGGAGAGAGAAATAGGAACATCAATGATGAGAGCGACAAGAGAGAATCATTGATGGGCTGCCTCTTGCACAGCCCCTGCTGGGGATCGAGCCCCGCAACCCGGGCATGTGCCCTGACCAGGAACCGAACTGTGATCTTCTGGATCCTAGGTCGATGCTCAACTGCTGAGCCACTCTTGGTGGGCATAGCTTAATTCTTATAAGGAATTAATTCTACAGTTGTTTCGGATAACCTGAATTATTTTGTGGGTAAAAAGTGGAGAGTAGATGGTATTTATTTACACTCAGAGGAAGACATCATCCACCTTTTATAGTTTATAAAGAAAAAAATGAGGAAAATATACTTGATTTGAAATATTTTGTGTAAGAGTTGACATTCAAAAACTTTTAGAAAGGATATCTGTCCATTTTTCATTCTGATCTACCTGTAGAAGCAGCCCAAATCTGACCTGGTGTTCACATCATTTGTTCTTAACTTCTCTCTTCAACAAGATGAAATAGATCCATCAGATAGTTACCCCAGCTCCCACACCCTCCCACTCTCCACTGCCAATGCTGTTTCACAGAAATAATCATCAATACATGTGTATATTTCATGATTACAGCATGTATAGGTTCTTGACAAAGTTATGCTTATCTCTTTGCTCTTCCTTTGCTATCATGTTTTGCTTGTAGGGCACACAATTTCCTAGGTTTCACAAGGTAGGATGAGAAGTTCCTTTATAGTCTCCCAAGAAATATAATATGCATATAAGAATATGGAAAATTCATATTGATATCTTGAATGCACTTGGCAGGGTGTGTAGGACCTCCACTCACCTGTGCTCTAGCCCTGTGGTGATGCTGAAATCTCTTTCTCCCATTCAGGATTCCATCCATTGAGGTGTCTCAGTCCAGCACAGCATTGCCCACCTCTCCCCAGTTTGGGGTCCTCAAGTTTATAAGCCCTGTAGTTCTCTCCTCTGACATCACCAAAGATTTGACACACCAGGGAAGAAAGATTCAACACATATACTTTCATTACACAACAAATGTCCTCTCTTCTGGCAAGATAGGGATACTTGAACCTAAATATAGCCTTACCCCCTTTAATTAGATTGTCATCCTCCCTCCAGCTTATTCTTCTCCTGTGTCCCCTCCCAGTTCCTTTTCCACAGCTTTGAAGGACGGTGACAATAGGGGTCAGTTCTGTACTGGACTGAGAATATTGCTATATATAATAATTTATCAATTTTATTGCAAACTAATATTTATCTCTGTTATTGTTATTTATAACACATAACTTAGAAGTTTATTAAATCTTAAAATACTTACTATTGGTCTTGAATGAAAATCTATAAACCCAAAAGTTATAGCATGAATAGCAAAGCTTGACAAAAACATGCTTGTTTTTCTTTATGCTTTAAGAAAATAAATGGTTAAAAATAAAGAAGGCAGCATCCAGCATGGCTTGCCGTTATGCTATTTCACTCGTTTTTAATTTTTCAATAAACAGTTATTGAGCACCTGCCATAGGCCACTCATCTAGGTGTTAAGGACGCATCAGTGAAGAGACACATATCCCTTGCGGTGCTCTCCCCATGGAGCTTACGTTCTAGTGTGTCCCCTTTTGTGTATACACCCGATCCATGGATGGCATATACAGTATTCGAGGATCTGGCACATCTTCCTCCCCAGCAGGCCTGATATCAAATCTGGGTTCAAATTCTATGTAGCTAGATAAGCTTTGACAATTTATTTTACTTCTCTGAGCCTTGCCATTCACATTTATTAAGAGAGAGAAAAGTACCTGGCAGCATTGAAATAATCAAATAGAGTAACAAGTGTCAAATATTCTATAGAAACATTTGTAACCCTCCTACAACTTAACAATGACTGTAATATTAAATAAAGATTAATCATATTATTATTATACCTCAGACCTTGGATCTAATGTGAGATGGCCAGTCTAATGATTCATCTCCTACCTTTTTCAGGACAGAAATTCCCCTCCCCCTTTTATCAAAAGGGGCAATCTATTTATATCAACAAAAGATACTGCCTACCTCCTTTCCCCCATTACCCACAAAATCTCAGAGGATATGAAAGGGTTTCAAGTTTAAAAGCAGAAGAAAGGAAAACATGAGAGCATTCCTTTTATCCAAGTGCATTGTGTTTTCTCCCAAAACTAAACTTACCGTTCATAATGGCCTGTTGTCTAGATTAATGCAAAGAACTGTGACTTTGTACACACCTGCTAGGCAGCTCTGTAATGGATAGCCATCCTCGCCATCTGATTCAGAGACAAATAAAACTGAACAGCAGATTCTGCCTCTTCAAAGTTGCTTACCCCATTGGAGGTCTTTTATACGGCAGTCTGCAGCTGTCGACGCCTCCCTCCGAGGCAGCCTTCCCCAAGTAGTGCAGAGCTACCTGCCGGGGAATATCTTTCACAGCTGGTCTCTTCTCTCCCACTGCTATTATTGTGTTCCAAGCCGGGCTGCTTATACACATCGCCCAGCTGGAAGGGAAGAGCAGGAGAGACAAAGAGGAACGTCCTAGGCTGTTGACTTTGATTTTCCATGAAATTTTTTGTAGCAACACTGCCAAAATATATTACAGACGTCAGAGCTGTGTTTTAATTAATTTATGAAGTTCAATTGGGGCCCCTAAAGCGTAAATGTGTTTAGACACTTTAGAAAATAAATAGAAAGTGTCTTCAGGGGTAGCTGCCAAGCTGTTGCTTGGACAAAGAAGTAGTAAAAAGACAGAAAAAGTGTGTGGGCGTCAGGGCCCATAGCTAGGGAAATTCAGCTGAAGGCTCAGGGGTGACCAGGATTACTGAGTCAACATCGCAATCTGTTTTATAGAATTTAGTGGCTTGTCTCATGAGGGAGGCAAAGGAAGGGCAGTGCCTCTTTAAAATCAGCCGTCTTCACACTATCAGGAGCAGACTCTCTCAATTGTGAAAGGGGCTGAGATAGGCAGTGAAAATGCAGATGGGGCAGCTTTTCTTGCAGGAAGTCTGAATCCACAGATCCACTGGTGAGAACTTGTTTGCCGTGTCCTCGGAGTCTGGAAAAGTAATTCAGCACAGCTTTCACCATGACCTTTGATTATCTCACCTAATCCTTGCTTGCCCGAGACAGAGTAATAAAACTGCCCTTTGCAGAATCCGTATCTCTAGGAGAAACCCTAGACGCCACCTTCAAAGGTGAGGAAGGATCAGGCTGTGAGAGAATTTAATGATCTATTTTCACTCTCAAGTGGGAAAGGAAAACATTCAGAAGAGAAATGAGAATGAAATGGATTTTTAACTGCAGCAGCCTGCTATTTAATTTGCAAAGTGTCCTGAAAACATTAATATAAATTAGGACCAACAAAATGTTAACAGTAGGCCATGCATGAGATACAACGTGCAACCAACGTTTCAATGTTTTTATTTATATCGCATAATAATGAATGCAGAACATGGGTAGGAAATACAACCTATATATTTTTGAGAATTATGTTTTATATATGCCATGTCCTTTAATTGGTCCTGAAACTCTAATGATCAGGTTTGCTTCCCTCTTTTTGCTGATGAAATGTGAGGCATAGAGAGACAAAGACACTGTGTAAGGACATAGCAGTAGCCAATGAAAAATCCTGGCTTTGGATGTCATTCTGTCTATATAAGCAGAGAGTAGAAAAAGTGAGCTGTGTAAACTGATGCTTGTCAGCCTCTACTGTGGAGGTACCTCTGTCTTTAGTGCTCATTTTCCAAGAGGGTTGTGGAGAACTGGTTTCTGTATAGGTAGTGAGATCCAAAGAAAGGCATTGCTTCAAGCACTGCAATGCAACCAGAGCCTCGTAAGAGGATAATTCTCAAAGCCAGAAGGTAGCAGTGGCCCAGGCCCAGATGACAGGGTAGCTAAGAGAGCTGACTGTGCAGTTCAGGGTTTGAATCCTACTCTGAATAACTAGATGACCATAAGCAAATGCCTAACATGACTATGTTTTGTAGGCTTTTTATAAGTATTAAATGAGTTAATATATGAGAGGAGTTTATATGAGTCCCTGCCATGTGTGTTTTCTATTATTGTCGGTGCTTTCATAGGAGGAACTTTGAGAAATGTACCAGAAATAAGAAATCTGGCATCAAGAACCTGGGCAGTCTGGCCAGTGGAAGCCAGTGGGAGCACCCAGTTAGCCTCGCCTATCACGGTACAGAGTAAGAGGAAGCTCTCACTCTGTAGGTGTGTTATCTTGCCCTTCAGGCATCTCCCATGCCAGATTCTCTGGTTCCTGCAGAAAGACTAACTGGTTTCCCCAAGTAATGGTTATAGGTGTTTGCCCTGATGGGGATTCACCTGCACTTCCAGGTGAATGACCTTAATGACAGTGTCTGGGAGGAGCCAGGGGTGGCCGGGGCTGGTGATGACTTCCAAAGAACCAGAATGTAGTGGATTTATCCAAGTGAAAAGGCTCTTGGGGCTTTCTCATCAGGAGTTGAATTTATGTTACCATTGGATGTGTTTTTTATGGATGATGTGCTTGCCAGAAAAAGATGGTGTGGATTAGTGTGCCACAAAAGCGAAGGTGTTAGAAAGGATACAGGACTCTCTCAGAGAACTTTATACCAAGGGAACACTTGGGTCTTACACAGGCTTAAACAAAAGCACTGGAAACCTCTCAAGAGCAAGTGTAGTTACAATTTTCAGACTTTTCACCCCAGGGGACATAGGTCTTCTCTCTAAATCTGCTCTGTTCTTTGTTTATTTCTCCTGTCTTCATAGAGTGGATTTCACACATCCACAGTCCAATCATAAGAGCCCCAGCTCCAGCTTTACCTAATGTCATGGTTCAATAGGCCAATGGAGATTAATTAGTTCTACTTCCAGGTTTCTGGGAAGGGGAAAAATTTATTGTCTAAGGCTTCATCAGATTCTGCAATTAATCTATTCAGTAAGGGGTCAGATTTTTTTTTTCTTGTAAAAGGTTGGAAATAGGTGTAGAGAAGTTCTGCTCAATCAACTGTTTTGATTAAGAAAGTGATGGATAAAAAATAGTTTTTAAGTGGGAAGCAGACAGTCTGACTACTGACTTAGCTTTATCATCAGCCCTTTGCACCTCTCTGCTCTCTTTATCTCTGTGTTCTATTGCACTGGCTGATAGAATTCAGCTTTCTCAGTACTATGTTGTTTTAGATTTTCAGGAGCTAACGGGTTGAAGTCTCTTGCACTTAAACTACTGAATTTAAAATTGCCAATTATGTTTATGTCACCTTTTTTTTTTTTTAACTCTGAGCCCTTTGGAAGGCAAGTCTGTGCCTGTTTTAAGGTGATATCCCCATTATCTAGGACATATAAGACACTTAAATAAACTAATGAATCAAAAGGATTTAATGTAAGGTACTCACTAACAAGTAGTACTATTTGGGCTAAACTCAGAACCGGGGACTACCCTCAAAGATTTTGTTGCTGATGCATCGATTGAGGGGAGAGCAGAGGTCTTCCAAAATAGCTTAGATGTTCCACACTCCTACAGATGGGTTATGGTCATCTGACTAGTTCTGCCAGAGGACTTTTAGTATAAGTGAACTGGATTTTGAATAGGTTTTAAGAAATCTATATTAATATAAGATATTACTTATATAATTGATCATTATAATCATCATTATTATTCTGGAGTGTTTCTGGACACAGCGTGGTTTTTATATAGTTACAGAGCCGATACAAAATGCCTAGCACATTGCCTGCATCTCGCCTGACGATAGCTATTATCATCAAGGGGAAGGAGTTAGTCAAAACCTGAGGACTGTTAAGCAAACTACAAAATGAAAATTGTCTGATCCTTGTAAGGCTCACAACACCGAGCATGTATATTTTGACATGCTACATGCCTCATTAAGAGGTAATGTTTTTCTAACATCTCCTTCCTATAAATCTCATGTTGTTTCATTAGGACGTGTTACCACTAAAAAAATTATTAATGCAATCACAAATCACAATTTTGCATTTTTTTTTCTTTTTTTTGGTACATAGGGTGAGGTCCAGAAGGGTTCTGAGCACAGGAGCTTTTGTCCCAGGGAGCTGGAATGTACCACCCTCCCGGCATGTGGACTGGTTACCAGCCCAGCAGCCCTCTGAATCCCATCATCTAGAGTTGTTGTTGTTGTTTTAATGGAGGTTTTATTGCAAGATGTTTATCATCTCTAATAAAACTACCACGTAATTATTACCATTTCACAGCTTAAGGTTAAAAAGCATTTACTGATTTTGCAATTGGGGTGATTTAACGGTATGTCAGCTCTGAAATGGTAACATACCTTCAGGTGGGCACTATCTTTCATCCACAAATCCCTGCTGTTTACAGCTACCAAAACATCATTACAAGCAAAAGGCAGGGAGATAGAAGTGAACAAATACATGCTTTATTCATGAACTGATTTCCTCTTCTGCCAGCCTTCTCAGAACCTTCTTTTCTTTAGGAGATGCCCGGAAGCATGCATTTAGATTAGTTTATTAACAAGATCATTAATTAGGAATCCATATTCTAAAAACTTTTGTTGATTAGCAAGTAAAGAACAAACAGATGCCTATAGGAAGATGTGAAACCTAATATAGTTGTAACACACTAGAAATTACCTGTCATGATTTTTAACCTAATAATTCAGAAAAATAAAAAAATATGATGTATACACATGTGATTAATATATGCTTTATAAGCCAAATATCATAATGCTGTGCATATGTCCATCTCAGGATAAAGTTACCTTCCTTGGCATTTCAAAGTGACTTTACATTTATGGAATTTACCTCCCCTGTTAAAGCCTGGCAGGTGAGATAGGAAGTATTTTCAGTCCTACCTTTTGAAAACCGGTGACGACCTCAGAAAAATTGCACATTTTTTGAACATGAATTTCCATGTTTGTAGGCTGAAAAGGATAATACACATTATCTGAGAATATTCAATGGTAATCATTGGACTTAACTTCAGGGGACATATATATTTTAAGCGTTAGTAATACTGATTACATAATCCTGATGTTATAATAATAGTAATCTTTATTCCATGCTGTAAAATAAAAAATACATCAAAACTAGTTCCTTAAAAGATATGACTGGTTTTATAGGTCAGTTTTCATCACAATCCATGCTCGAATTCAAAGGTCCTAGTTCAAAGAAAAGATGAGTATAATTAAAATCAAAGAAATACTTTTGTTCTAATGATGTTGTATAGTTACATTTTCTACAGTAAATATGTTGTCCGAAAAGTGAAATTACATGGTCGGCACAGTCCTGTGGGTTTGGATAAGAATATGAATGTGGAAGAAGTAAAAGTTCTCCCTGCTCTTCATAAAAGATTATAATTGATTCCATATCTTTTAATAAAGAGCCTGAGCTTCAAAATGTGTTATTTGTGTTGTGCCATGGTTGCTTATTAAAATTTTATACTAATTATGTGTTAAATCTTTGATAATTCTTGCATATTCATGTAGATACTTTTAAAGAAATATCTGCAAAAATATTTTATTTAACCACTGCAAAAATTATCATCTTATTATTATGAATCACACATCGTAGCTTTGTTTTCAAAAAGAAAAAGTCTTTGCTGTTTCCTTAGCAATTACAAACTTCAAAGACTTGGGGAAGGCTTGACAATTTTCCCAGGAGCTGATATAGCTGGAATGACAGAAAGATGAAGGCGAATTAGTTGGTCTTTTTACTTTCCATCACAAGGCTGCCTGTGTAGTATTAGTTACTTTGCAAAAAGTTAGAGATATGATCGTTTTCTTATCCAGACACCTGCATAATAATTTATTCTAATGGTAGTTCTAATTTTCTCTGAAGTATGCCTATTGTCCACTTGTGAATAAAGGTTTTCATGATGATTATTATTATTTGGAAAGTGAAAATACGTGGACAAAATATCTGAGATAAACATTTCCGTTAGAACAATAAGCAATTCCTGGACGCTTCGGCTTTTTGTCTTTACAGTGGGACACTTTGTCTCTAAGGTCCTTCCATTGCCGACGATTCTGTGATCTAAGATATAATTAGAAGCATCTGTCCAGAAAGGTCAACAAGCAAAATTTTTCCAAAGTTTACTGCAAAGATCTTTCATGTAATAATTATGAACAAACATTTCTTCTTATTCACAAAATAATGCCCCACCCCAAAAGGTAACCACCTCTTAATCCCTGGAACCTGTGAATGTTACCTTAAATGGTACCAGGGACTTTGTAGTTGTAATAAAGTTTGGGCTGTTGAAATGGGGAGCGTATCTAGCGTTATTCACGTGGGCCCCGTGTAATCATAGGGTCCTTATAAGAGGGAGGCAGGAGGATCAGAAATAGAGAGGAAAAGGCAATGCCATGATGAAAGCAGCGAAAGAGTGAGATTGACAGATGCTATGGGGCTGTCTTTGAAGACAGAGGAAGGGGCCACCAGCCAAAGATTTCGGGTAGTTTCTATATGACCGGCAAGGCAAGCAAGTGCATTTCCCCCTGTATCCTCCAGAGGGATGCGAACAGCTTGAATTTTGACTTCTGATCTCCAGAACTGTAAAAGCAGAAACCTGAGTTGTTTTAAGCCATTAAATGTGGGGTAATTTTTTATAGCAACAATAGGAAGTGCACCCACCTTCATAGGGTGATAACGACATACCAAAGATGGGTGAATTTAGTGACTTGGAAAATGTTAGTTTCTACTTGGGATATCTAGAATTGTAGCTATTCCCAATTGTCAGTTGTGAACTTTTTTCTATCATAAATATTTTGTGAATATTTGAAACAGAAGCTCCTAGAGATGGCCAAACTTTTTTTAGAGTTCATTTTGTTCATTTTCAAACTTATTTTCCCAAAAATATCTATTCATATTTGATAAATTAAAGTGTAAGAAGCACCTGTATAAAAGGGATTCAACCATATTATGGAATAATGACTCCAGCGTGTCCAAACCTGCAAAAATATTTTAAAAAGGGCATTATCAAGCATTAACCCTTTGAAGAAGCTATAGATAGTTTTTCTGTTTTTATTTTCTGGAAGGAAATAAATTCTGAAAGTGCTATAATTTTCAGTCAACAAAAGAACATTTTGATCGGTATAAGATACAGTATTTATTGGCAGGTTCAGCAGCATAGACTCTGAATCTGGACTGTTACCAAATCCTAGCTCTACCACCTACTAGGTGTGTGACTTAGGCAGTTATTTAACTATTTAATGCTGTATTTACTCATCTATAAAACAGAGTTTAAAATAGGACCTTGTGAGAATTACAAGAGTTAATGTATGCTGCACTTTGATTAGTGTCTCTCTGGTACAAAGGAAATAAAGTTTAAATGTGTTATTTTTTATTACTGCTGTTCTTATCTGATCCCTAAGTAGTAAAAGTGGCAACAACAAATTTTTACTTTATTATTTACAAAATTCAGTGTTGTGTTTCATTATGAGACAGTGTACCATGCATTCCATTATAAAATGAATACATTCCTTAATCTCCAAGAGGATCTGCAGAATTCCAGTTTCTACGGGACTTTATTTAAAGGAGTTTTAATATAAAAAAAGTGATTGATTTTGCAGAAACATAGCTTTGCTGCAGGCTTTGAAGATGGAGGAAGGGGCCATAGCTTTATGTGTTAAGAGCTTTTACCCCTTGTTTTAAAGTAGCTTGTCTTGTAAAGATAGGAAATTTTTTAATCAACTGATTTGAATTCTTGAATGAGGATTCAACTTTGAAACTAAAATTTTCTGACCACACAGAGTTCTTAATTGATAAGATTTTAAATGGAGAGAGTCAATGAGCAACTTCCTCAGCCAGTTTAAATTTTGATTTTTTTCGTCTCATTTATTTATTCTTTTGTTTCCATTGCCCAAGGAAATATATCAGAAAAAATATTGCTATGAAAAATATTTGAGATTTTACTGCCTATGTTTTCTCCTAGGGTTTTTATGGTTTCTAGTCTTACATTTAAGTATTTAATTCATTTTGAGTTTACTCTTGTATATGGTATAAGAAAGTGGTCTAGTCTCTTTTTTTTTTTTTACATATAGTTGTCCAATTTTTCCAACATCATTTATTGAATAGACTCTCTTTACCCCAATTATGTTCTTGCCTCCTTTGTCAAATATTAATTGGCCATAAAGTTGTGGGTTTATTTTTGGGCTCTCTATTCTGTTCCATTGAACTATATGTCTGTTTTTATGCCAGTACCATGCTGTTTTGATTACTATGGTCTTGTAGTGTAGTTTGATCACTGTGGCTATTTGAAGTCTTTTGTGGTTCCATATAAATTTTTGGAATATTTATTCTAGTTCTGTGAAATGCGCTATTAGTATCAGGATAGGAATTGCATTGAATCTATAGAGTGCTTTGAGTAATGTGGACATTTTAACTATGCCAGTTTTTCCAATCCATAAACATGGTATGTTATTCCATTTATTTTTATCTTCTTCAGTTTCTTTCTTCAGAATCTTATAATTTTGTTATGGAATTCTTTTTAACACTGGACACATAACTTTAACTCTCTCCTCAATCTTATAGATTTAGTTTTAACATATTTGAACATTTTTAAATTTTCTTATAAAGGTTGGTGGAGGGGAATGTAACTGATATACAGTATGAAAAATTTTTACTGAAATATTTTACATGTATTCATTAAAACAATCACTAGATACTAACAGATATTGCTGATCAACAGGGTTCCAGTTGATCTGAGCTCTTAAGAAAAACAAAAAATCACTATATTATTCTCTGCCACTTCTTAGTTCCTTCTTCCATATTCTAACACTGCACATATACCTATAAGTGTTTAATCTTTTGATGATGGACTGTCAAATTATTATAAATCTCATTATGATTGAGTTATAATAAGAAATTTTTAAATACTTAATAGATTAAAACTATAAAATGGAATGCTACTACTTAAATTCAAATATAGTAAATTTGGTAGGAAACAGTAAGTTCATAGCATAATCCCTACCTTGAACTAATAAAATAATTAAGATGTAGTGAGTATTGAATATTTACTAATATTTTAAAATATAATTTGTTGAGTTATAATTTTTTAAATGTCTGTACCACAATTTGCTTACAAAATTTTTGCAAATGTGACAATCATTTCTCAAAAGCCGATGTGGCTGTTTTCAGCACACTAGGCACATGTAAGGCAGCTATTTTATTGTGCAAAAGTATTTTGCTTAGAAATTCACAAAGGACATGGGTGGGTCAGTTTTTCTGTGTTTCACTAAGTCTGGGTCCTCAGCAAGGGAGCCTGAAATGTCAGAGGATTAGAGCAGTTTGGGCTGTAGGATCCAATCTCAAGATGGCTTCTTCACTCACCTGTGACATGGGCTAGACTTAGCTGGGACTGTCGATCTGAGTGCCTTCCAGGGGCTTCTCCCTGTGGCAGTCTCAGGGTAGTCTGACTTCTGACAGGGCAGCTCAGGAGCGTGGCTTTTTCTGACCAAGTCTCAGAAGTCACGTGGCATTATTTGCTCTACATTCTGTTAATTGAAGTGTTCCCAAGGTCATCCCTATTCCAGAGGATGGGTACTTAGACCTTCCCTCCTGGTGGCAAAAATATTAAAGAATCTGAAGTTGTGTTCTAAAATCACCACACTGTGTATACAATTTTATATTCAGCTTTTCTGCTTAGTGTTATACTACAAACATAAAATGCCTCTCTTGTAAACATCATTTAAATACCTATTTGACATGATCCAGCTCTCCTAGCCAAATTTTTCACTGTAGGTGCAAATATCAAGTTATACTGCTGAATGATTTAGGTAGGAAAAGGTAGTGTCTTTATACAAGAGGTATCTTCATAATAAGGAATTATGAGAGAATAAAACTACTTCATGAACATTTAGCCAGGTAAAATTATTTTGAAAGAGCATCCTCACATAGAAATGCAGCTTTTAGCATTTCATTGAAAATTACAGGGCCTATTTAATTTCATAAAAGAATATTAGATGTTGTGTGTGTGTGTTAGCAAGTGCAATATAATAATCTTCAAGCCACTAAACTGCAAAATTTCTGCTGCATCAGCCAATCCATGTTTGCATCTACAACTTTGTCAAAAGCCAATAAAACAAAAAAGCTTATTCATCTTGCTAAGGGGCTGTAAGCTCTATTTATTTAAAATGGAATTCGGAGATTGGTTTTTTTCATTTTGATATGAGTTGTGTATCACTCTCAGTTAGTGACATCAAATGTTAAGCCTCAGTAAAACTGCCTTATAGAAGAAAAAATATGATGTTGACTCAGTGATAAACAATTCCAAGGTGATAGAGGATAATAATATTGAAATTAGTTGCATAGACTTTTTAAATTGTTTAAAAATCTGGCAATATGTCTAATTTAAAGAAGCTTTTACTTAGTAAAAAGAAAAATTCTAGTTTGGAATGCTAACTACGATAATATATAGACACACGTCATTTTCTTGCACTTTGCTTTATTGCACTTCACAGATGTGGCAGGGTTTTTACAAACTGAAGGCAAGACCCTCTTCCAGCAAAGAGACTGCAGCTCACTTTAGTGTGATACTTGCTTTATTGCTGTGATCTGGATGCAAACCCACAATATATCTGAGGTGTGTTTGTACCATCTCAATTAAAAACCTTGGCTGGAGTATATGTCATTCTAGTAAACTGGAAGGAAACAAGAAACCAAACAGAGACTCCTAAAGTGAACCTGCTTTTAATGGTTCTTCCTCCAAATCCATCATTTTCCTGCAACTCAAGTTTGGAATATCACTTTTATCATTAGCGCATACTTCATCTTAAGTCTCTGTATATAGCCCGGTATCGGGTCATACCGACTTTTCTTCTAATATATTCTTTGCGTCCCTTCTCTCCCTTGCATTTTGCAGGCACCATCTTGCCATCTTAGAGCCCGTGCGGGGTGAAAGTGATGTTCTCAGGCTGAAACTGCCTTTTGAATGGCATTTAAGTGTTTCTAGGTAGGATAGCTCCCTCACTGGGTTCTTAGTTTTCCTTATCTGTTTTAATAAACATGGTGTGAGGCCCATAAAAGCATGTGAAGTTGTGAAGCCTTGATGTCCAAATCATCTCACAAAGGGTGAAATGCTACCTTTGCAAAACTGCTTTCTTCCACCCACTCTCTCTTCTACACCCCAGCCACAAATACCTTCTCTTAATCCTCACTGTAGAAAAAGACTGCAATAGACTTATTTAAATACCTTCAATCACGTGCCCCCTCTCTTTTGTAATTTGCCATGGGTCGTGACAATCTAGCGTCATCTGGTCATATTGCACTTCGACAAGCATGTTTCCTTGTTTACTTCATCATGGCCCCGCCGCTCAGATCAGACCAGCTGAGCAGAGGCTTTATATGTGCTTCAGTTCACAACCTTAAAATATCGAATTCTGCCTGTATTCGAAGGGACTAGGCTAGCCTACCTTGTTTTAAATGGTGCTCCCAGGACAATGGATGATCAGGCATAGAAAAACCCAGACAGTGAATATATTTCATGGGGTATTAGGATCAAATGTTAGACACCCAAATAATAACCACAACAGGTTACACTTATTGGGGATTTACAATGTGCTATTTTCGATACAAGAAAAAATTTACATATGCCATCTATTTGTTCCCTGCAACAACAAGGCCCCCGGAGAAGTACTATTATTATCTCCCTTTTATAGGTAGGAATCTGAACACAGAGGGTTTATGGAGCTCGCCCACAATTCCACAGTCAGTAAGTAGCAGAGCTGGGGTTCCAAGTCAGCTGGTCCGACTCTGGATGGGGGCTCCCATTCACTATGTGTTTTATCACCAATAAAGAAAACAAGAAAGGACCAATTCAAAAAGGCGTGATGTTGCATAGATACTAAGAAGGAGATATGGTTATGTTATCACACATGCATTTTCATGCCTATATGCACCATGCATTGTTCAAGGATTAGAATACATTGACATGCACGGCAAACATCTCTCACTTAATGGAGCTTATATTAGAGTGGGAGAGAGCAGAAAACCCAGGTAGAAGCAAAGCAGGTAGATACATCCTATGTTAACAGGACGTTTTTTAAAGCTGTGAATGTGCTGTTAAGTGAAGGGTTAAGTCTGGTTTAAGTGCACAGGGTCATTGCCAAGGACATTATGTGAAAAGGTATTAAACCTTCAAATAGTTACTTAAAATCTAAAGTAGTAGAAACTTAGAAAGAAATCACACCAAACTCAACTTACTGAGAAAAGATGGTTCTTATTTTCTTTTTCAAAAGTTATTACAACACTGTTCAAATATTTTGTGGTCAATAAATATTCCCAATGAATTAATCAAAGGATGTATCATATATATATCAATTATATGTTTCTATGAGAGTATACATTTTTAATCAGTTGCAAATATATTTAACAACTTCCAATTGGATTTTTCAATTTTTGGTTGGCTTTTCTGAAAATGTTCAAGTATCTTGAGAAATTATAATTTTGCATGGCTTTTGAATGTTCCCAGGAGTAGTTTTACCAGTTTTTCCATTAAAAAATACTCTGAACCAGTGTATGACCAAGAGCATCAGATGGGATCCTCTACAGTGGCTGTCTCGTGATTTTTTAAAATCAGGGTAATGACAGGCAGTGGCAGCTTTAGATATTGTTTTGGGCAACAGTAGCTCTTAAGCCTCTATCAGCGATTTATCTTTCATAAAAGTAATGATCCCCTGTACATCTTCAGAGACTTAAAGAATTCTCCAGTGGTTTGGAGGAAGAGAAAAGAGAATGACACGAAGGATCCTAGCAGACTCATTTTTTGCATTGAGATGTGACAAGCAATGATATGTCACTAAACACACATGGTTTTTCTTAAAGCACTTTTCTTAGCTCACCAATCTTATATTGAGTATATCCGTGCTATGTATCAGAGAACTATTATAAACGTGGAAATAGACTGATGAATTTTTCCAAAATTTAAAAACATTAATAATGTCCCTCCTTATCATTTAATCAAACAATATATAGATATTAAAAAATGATATATGTGATATGGAAAGGAATTTAGTGAAGTTGCATGAATGATATGAGGCCTGAAATTATATCACAGACAAGACAATAAGTTGTTAAAAAATTAGTATAGGGGATTTTTTTTAATGAGAATTATAAACTGCACAAAGCAGACACAGTGAAATTTGTCAGCAGCAGCAACGGGGACAAACGTGCTCCTTTAGAGGAAAAGCTGTTCTGAATATGCACTCCTCACTTGGGGTCTGAGCAGTACTCAGATTCTGCTTGATGGCTATTTGGGAGGTAATGAGTATTTTGGGTGAGGGCAGGCTACACCATGTAATGCAGTGTATTTGTGTGTGTCTGCCCAGGAGCTTGCACATATGCTAATGATTGACCTGCATGTGCCAAACCCATGAAATCTCTAGAACAGTCTAGAACAGTTCACGGGAGTCGATTCCAAAGCTGTAACTCACGTGAACCATACTGACTGAGCATGGGCTCTCTCCTACCTCTGGGATTTTATGTAACTCTTAGAATCAGGCAAAGTCCTTTTTCTGATTCTATTGATAATTACCATTATCTGTGCCCACGTAATGTCTTCTCATGCAGATTCAAAGCAGTGACCTCGCTTTGTATTTAATGGGAACTCAATAAACATTTTTAATTAAAAAATAAATGATTCTTTTACCCTTGCTGTAAGTTTGAAATTTTCATAATGAACTGTTGGGGAAAAAATGAAAGCAAGAGAAACTTAAATTTCTATAACTAATGTAATATTCAAGGACATAAATACTGCACTAAACTTAAATAAATAAATATTTAATATATACAGCCATGTATAGATATTTTTATATTGCAGCTCAGAAAGACTGCAGAGTTAATGCTTTTTAAATGGGTATTAGAGTTTGCTAGTGACAAACAATGGACAACTTATCCTACATCAACCTTTACAAAAAAAATCCTCAAAGTCCCTAAATCTTTATTTTTACACAAAATATCCCATATTTTGGAATGGGGCCTCCTATTGAATAAATGTACATCTTCAACAAACTATGGAAATCACTTATGCATTTTTTTCTAAGAAAATCTCATTTTCTTTGTTAAAATTTTAAGAGTGATATTCTTTGCCCAGTATATGTGAAACATCTATTATACTGAAGGGATGGGCTAGGACGTATTTCTGCAATGGTGATGATTATAAGACCCTTTGGAATTTACAGAGCCTTACTGAACATTAAGATGAAATAAGATCTGCATCAGAAAATACACCAGGCCCTGAGCAGGGTGATGTGGAGGGTAATACAGCTCATTTCTTCAGGGAGTTACACACTATGTTCCCCAAATAAACCAGAGTGGCAGCAGGGAGCCTTGCCAATTTTTCAAAAGTCATAGAAAATAAGTTGCTTCCCTTGACTATGCTTTAAAAAAATCATTTAAAAAATCACGAATACTCTCTCCAAGTGTGCATGTTTTGGCTTTAACACTCTGAAAGTTGTAAGATGAGGCTAGAGTTAAAAGAAGATTTTGGGATTTTTGTTTGTTTTAAAGTCATCTAGTAAAGCTTAAAGCATCCATTCAGGCTTAATTTCTGAAAGTGTGTGCTAACAAATTTATAAGTAGATAAATTTTTGTGTCTATCTCTCTGGACACATGGAGATTTAAGATAAGGCACAGCATATACTTTTCAGAATATATGACAGGGCTTCTTACCTGGAGAGCATGGATGGGCTTCGGAGGGGCTCAGACACACCTAACGTGACATTCTAGATTGTATATGTATGTATGTTTGCCTTTTTGGGGGGAATCTCTATACCTTCCCTCCCATTTTTCAAAGCTGCTTGACTCTGAAACAATTATGTTCTTGTCACTAAAAAATATTAAGAACATATAGGTCACAGTTTAAATGTTGAACAAGTTAATAAATGTACTTCACAGCTCTAGAATCTCTGCTTTGTAACTGAGTTCTCATTGTAGATCTCCAGAAAGCTGTGATTTCTTAGCATTAATAGCTTTGTACTCAGTACAGCAGCTGGAAATAAAAATCCACCGGTATTTTATGGAATCATGGAATGAGTGTATGACTGTACCCAGAATCAATTTAATTATTCTGCTTTTCGCTAACTCCACTGACTATACTTGGTGGGAGGGGCTGTTGTGGCAGTTAAGGGAGTCGTCACTGGAGCCCACTGGATGGAAACCCTGGTTTTACATTTGCTATCTGTGTGACCTCAAGCAAAGGATTGGTCACTATCAGTAAAACAGGAATGAGAACAGAGTCAGTTTTTTGGTTGTATTCTGAGAAGTAGATAAGGCCATCAAAGTGAAGCTTACAGAAACATCTTGAGCACACAATGTTAGCTAGTAGTAATAGCTCCCAATACATATCACTAATAATATGCACTAGGTATGCCTCTAAGCACTTCATATCAACTCCTTTAGCCCTCATGACAATCCAATAATACAGATTTTACTATTGCATCTATTTTGCACATGAAGAAACTGAGTCATGAAGAAATTAATTAATTTGTCCATGGTTATATAGCTCATAAGTAGCAAAGTCAATTCAGTCTCAGGCAATTTGGTTCTAGGTACCAATTTTAACCACTACAAGTTTCTTATATATTATTATTATTACCATGATGTCTGTTGAAAATTTTTCACTGTCTAGCATGACTGTTATAATTGACATATATGAACAAGAAATAATAGTATGATAATTCTTAGAAAAATACACATCTTATATGGATTACACAAAGTCATACTTCTTGGTAGTACCTGGAGAATTGCTATTTTTTTTCTCCTGTGTCTCTGAAGAAAGTAAATCCTTACTAATGTTGTTTGTAGAATGTCAATATCAAATATATTTTCTAAAGAGAACAGAGAGGCACATTCATATCCATCCTCTGAACACTCATGTAGGATAAAATAAATAACCAGTGTCAGTTTTATGTTAACGATGAAAGAAAACACAGTTTATAACTGATGAGGGATAGTTATGGGTTATTTGCAAAATAGGACTAAGGCCAATACTCAACATAGCCAAAGAAAGAATTGAACTCACTCCTAATGTAGTGTTTTAATTACTACATTAAATAGATCTGCTTTGCAGGCAATAAAATAATGAATACGTCTGTAAAGAAAATACAACATTCTGGGCTTAACCGCAGATGAAATTATGCTGAAATGATAAATTTCATCTCCAGGTGCAGGAGTGAAAATTATATATTTTCTTGTTCAGCAGCTATCCCAGACAATAAAATATGACAGAATGTACAATCCACTGGTTCTTAAAGAAAAGAATTCAAGAGAGAAAAATGGACAAGTTGAGTATTTTTGAAGATCTGCTCATGATAAATGAATCTGTAGAGAAATCTATGGCACTGTAATGAATGCTTAGAAGGACCATAATGTGAATATACAATGAAAAAAATGCAAATTATTACCTGTTTCCTAATGACAAAGATCATCTTATGCATATCAAATGATAAGGCTGCTATGAAAAAGATATAGAATATATGTAAATTTAATATAAACAGGCCCCTGAATCGGTAAGCCCATTTAAAGGAAAAAAAAAAAAATCCAAGCCAATTTCTTTCAAAACATGTTGAAATGGCATCATCTCTGATTTTTCAAGGTGGAGATGTCCTTTCCCATGATCGAGGTTTTTCCCTATACTATTATTTTTTCTTACCCAGTAGCTCCTTTCCTTTTCATAAAATTATAATTTCCCTTAAGCTGTGCAAAGACGGTTTTCTTTTCTTATACCCCCCCCCCCCCCATTTTTGTGTTCATTCATTCTGGAATCTTCAGAGGGCTTGGCTTCCAAAGTCCTCACCCCTTTGTGGGCCTCTAGATGTCCGCACTGTCCCCACCGCTGAAAAGAAACCCAAACTACTCTTGTCAAGACCTCCTGAGAAATCCAAGATTCAATGGCCTCACCTTTCTAGACTTTTCTGTATTATCTGTTATTTTTGACTAAAATTTCTAAGCCTCTCCTCATCCCAAATCCACTTTCTCAGATTCTTTTCTTCTTCCTTCCCCATGTTCTCCCTCTGTCACTTTTGCTGCCCTCTCTTTTCCCCATGTTTCTTACAAAGTTTTGTTATCCCAGAAGAGTTACCTGAGTTCTTCTCATTTACATTCTTTCTTTTGGTGAACTCACCCACATTCACGGCTGGAGTTGTCTCAGTTACTCCAAAGATCGCACATCTGTCACCCTCATCTTCACACCTTCTCAAGCTCCTAATCCATAGGCTCTGCTCTTTGTGCACATGCTCTAAAAAATGTGATGCTTTTTAAAATATATATGTGTGTGTGTGTGTATATATATATATATATATATATATATTTTTTTTTTTTTTTTTTTTGGTTTTTTTCAGAGAGAGGAAGGGAGAGGGAGAGAAATAACAATGATGAGAGAGTCATTGATCAGCTGCCTCCTGCACACCCGCTGCTGGGGATCGAGCCTGCAACCCAGGCATGTGCCCTGACCCAGAATAGAACCACGATTCCCTGGATCCTAGGTCGATGCTCAACTGCCAAGCCATGATGGCTGGGCATAGAAATGTGCTCTAGACCATGGTTTATATAATAAATATAAAGTGCATGATGTGATAGTGAAAATTTTTTAATGTTAATGTCATTAATATTTTTAACAGATATCTATGGTTCACTATAAATATTGTTTTTAAAATACAAATCTATTTTACTCCTTACTTACTGAGAGAGAAAGGTAATATGAACCAAATTTATATTATCCTGGGTAGATGGCAGTGAAAAGGAAATCTCTCTCAGCCCTCCTGAGCCTGTAGTTTGGAAACAATTCTATTTCTTAGAGTGAAAAGTCACCTGCACTTGTTTACAAAGCATGCTTCATGTGCATTTCCACATTACTTTCATCTTTGTAACATGGAGGCTATACTCTGCTCATTTTGAGCAGAAACCCGAGTTGATAAATACAACCTGCTTGAAGAAGAACACAAGGGAGAGAAAAGGAGCCAGAGAGAAGTGATCCTGGGTTAGAAGAGAATTCTGTTCCTGCCACCCCAGTAGCACCACCGGTCTGTAACAGCTTGGTTGATCTCTGTAAGTAAAGGGTCACAGGAAGGGTCACAAGAGTCATTGTGGTACAGAAATGTTTCAGAGATACTTCTGGATCAATAGGGGGGGAAAAAAGACACAAAGTGAACAGCCAGTAGAACTGACAGAATATTGTGTTATTTCTAATTTGGAATAGTCTGAGTCTAAGTGAATACTTGTTAAACCCATTGTTTGGTTGATACTTGGCAGTGTTTTCT
Organism: Miniopterus schreibersii; assembly: GCF_964146895.1. Classification (NCBI taxonomy): domain Eukaryota; kingdom Metazoa; phylum Chordata; class Mammalia; order Chiroptera; family Miniopteridae; genus Miniopterus; species Miniopterus schreibersii. Next base: position 58,601,664 of record NC_138112.1, read on the forward strand.
GCAAGTTTTAGGAATGAAATAATCTAGTCACACAATGCATTTTGCTAACTAATGTATTTATCATTCAATTCTTATTACTCTAACTTAAAAATGAAAAATAAATGTGGTTTATGGGCTAACACGAAGGACCAGATTGTCCAATAAGAATCATACAAACCTGAGATCTTAACTAGTACCAAGCTTTACTAATAACTTCAAGGACATAAGCTATCAAGAGGCACAGGCTAAACAGGGAGAGGGCTCAGACACTGAGGGCAGGTCCATGTCCTTTTCATTCTTCTTTGACCTTAGGCATATGCCTCACATAGTGGGAGGCTCTAGGTTATTACATACAATTGTATCATTTACATGACATTCTCCAGGTATCCGTGACTCATTATTCCACAACTACTAGGTTTGTTTACCATATCCAATCCTAAGTCAGTGACAACTTGTTAGAACATTCCATAAGCATTCTCCCCCATCAAATATGGTTACTCTATTTACTAGATGGTCCAGTTGTCAGAATGTTCACAAGGTTAGACTTGACCATCCACCTTCTTCCTTCCCTCTGAGGGTGGCTAGTAAGTGGGAAAGTAATGAATCATAGACTGCTTTAACTTTTTTCCCAGCTTAAATAATTAGTTAGACCCTCTTTTTATGAAAAAAATTTGGATGCATGCCATATTCAATTGTTATTTGAGGGTTATTTAAATAATGCTACATGTAAGCTCTGAGTCTTTCTGAGAAATAACTCAATGCCATGTAAATGAATACCATAGAGAAATTCCTGGTTAATCTATTAAAAAATTTAAAAAATTTGAATATCCTGCATGGGTTAAGCAAATATTTTTGTACGTGTTGAATAATCTGATACAGAGGCATGTTAGTTAAAATATTTATATGTCAATAGTTATATTACATGCAAACAATTCCAAGGTGCATGTATGAAAGGGACTTTCTGCAGATAGGATGTAAAGAATACATGTTTACAGTGAAAATTTTAATTCATTTTATATTTTGTTATTTTTTCCTAGCTGTAGTTTAGTATATAGTTGTTTGATTTAGTTTAGCATTAAAGAAACATCCATGAAATGAGTGAATGTCAGCATCAGTTGACACATCATTGAAATCTAACTATGCAAACAATAGGCTCTATGCAATTAGGTTGTATTTGGACACTAACTCCAGGTCTGCTAATAATTAGCTGTGTGGCTTGAGGAAAATTTTTTCTCCTAAATCTCTGAACAACAATCCACCATCTGTAAAAACACACTTAATGCCTCATATTTATTCATTCATTTTTCATGTAACAAATACTTATTAAGCATCTGGTTTGTGCCAGACTTTGTGCAACACACTGGAGAAAATGAAGAAAATAAGAGAGAAATTCCCCACCTTCCCTGACATAATGAGTAAGTCATTGTGAAGATTAAATAATATAATATGTATGCCTTCAATAAACATTTTCATTGTTTAAATTTTCAAAATAATATTTTCTTCATTTTCACAAATTGTTAAAGAGAAACCTGTTAAACTGCAATGCCAGGAACTCTAGAGGGTCTCAATTTACCCTACTTAAAAGCCAAAAAGTTAGGCTGTGGGCCACATGGGCGAATGCAAGAGAGCCAAGAGCCAAGAGTCAAGAGCCAAGAACCAAGAGTCACAAAAGAGAAAAATCCTTTGTTTAGGGGATTATGTATTCCCAGAATTTTGCAGGCTTACAATGGCCCCACCAATTTTGGCTAATGATCTCCGTTTCCAGGTTTGACTGACCCTTCTTACTCACCCCAACTTCACTGCACATGTGTCTATCTCCCCTTTGTTGGACCCCTTCCTCCAGTGATTTGCAGGGAATGGGCTGGTGGTTCCCTGGGGAGTACAAAGTTGCAGCTTCCTGGCAAAGCTGCCCAAATGACATATCTATAATGTCTGGTCTTCCCTTGGCCTCTTTCCTATTATTAATAGCCAGCTAATGACAATAGTTTCAGGAGGAAAACGATTTTCTTCCACCTTCACATTTCCAATATATCAACAGCAAGAAATTCCCAGGGTTAAAGATAGGCTAACTAGCTAACTAGCAACAACAAAGGATTATAAAACAGTAAAATAGAGTCTGAGTAAGAAATCTTAAAAGTATTGGTCTTAAATTTGTTGAGGTCTTAACCTTTATTTCCTATTTCAGTCATTGTAGCAAGTGATGATTTCCTCAACTTATACATACCATTTATCAACCCCAAGAACACTGTCAAGAGAAAATAAGGAAACACATCTGTAGTAATGCTATTGATACCCTAGATGATGACCCAAGATGTAGAATGTAAGTTATGATGGAAAAAAAGGAACCTGGCTATAAAGACTCCCCAATTTATGATATCTCAGACACAGATGCCTTGAGAAATACAGTCATTTTGGAAAACTATAAGACAACAGAAAAACTAAATAATGACAAGAAATTACAAGCTTCTTCTAAATACAAAAGGTGTAGAAAGTATCTAGAATACTTACATAGCAGGGAAAATTATATTTCTACACCACACCTGAAAACTTGTGATTTGCATATCATTTTTGTCTTACTTGTTAATCCTAATGACTGCTTATTAAGCACTTAGTTATGAAAAACATTATTTGAAGTAAGAAGAATACAAAGTATTATTATGCAAATGCATCTGACAAGGTGTACAACTATAAATTTTAGCTCTTACTGATTTTACTTCTGCAGCATTTCTTCTTGAATGTATCCTCTCTTTTTCATTTTCAATACTACAAACCATTAGTCTTTTGGCATACATATAAACTTAAGTTGCTAAATGCTTCTGAAGTTATGTTCTCAAGCTTAGCATGGCATTCAGGGCCATCTACTTGTTCGTCCTAATCTATCTTTAGAGCCTTATTTTTCAATACACGTTCCATCTGTCGTACCTCAGCCACATCAAGGTTGTAATCTATCTGCTGAAATCTACTCATTTTTCAAGGACCAGAATATCTGTCAACTTTCCCATGTGTTTTTTGTGTGTGAACATCTTCTCAATATTCATCTCTTCTTTCTTTAAGACCCTCAAAACTTGATTTGTTCCTCTTTGATAGATAATACTTTTATGATTATTTCTTATACTTAATCTCATATTCAAGCTACTATATAATAAATCCTGGGAAGTCAGGAATATGTCATGCTGTTTGTCATATAGAACCTAGAAGACTATTGTGCGCACAAATGTTGTGTTAAATTCAATGTCAATAGCCCTGGCTAGTGTGGCTCAGTTGGTTGAGCACCACCCTGTGCACTGAAAGGTTGCTGGTTAGATTCCTGGTTGGGGTGCGTGTGGGAGGCAAGCAATAGATGTTTCTCTCTCATATCAATTTCTCTCTCTCTCTCTGTCTAAAAATAAAAAAAAATGTAATTTTAAAAAATTTAATGTCGACAATTTAATTAACTAGATGCTGAGTGTTTATTATGTGAAGTAAATAAAACAATGGCATCTCCCAAGGGCATTTCTAACTATTAAAATATAACTTGGTACCAGATAGCCATTCAAGGAAGACCTGGATAGAAAGAGTCATGGTTTCAATTTTGAAGGATAGTATACTTTTAGTTTTCTGTTCCTACTCTTAATTTCTTCCAATGGCATGTTTATTGCAAGCAAATCTAAAAGAAAAAAATGGTCCTTTGGATTTATTCAAATGTTTAACCAGTAATTACAAAAATTTCTAAAACAAACAAAAATTGACTTTATATGTAAATTACAACTCAGTTAACTGGGAGAATCTGCACAAATATGCATGACTATATTGAGCATCATTTTTTGGATCTGAGGGCCATCCGATATTCACAGTGCAGAACAGTAGAGGAGTATCTGAAACAGCTCTTCTCTATTGCCATGTATTTTCCACAATATGTTCCAGAGGAGCCAACATTTATCCTTTTATGACAATAAAGGAAAATGCAGGCTCTGCAGTAATATAATGTTTTGAAGGGATAAGCTAGGCTAGGTGGACTTAAATATCAATGAGGGTAGAATAATACTATGAAAGTTATAACCAAGAAAATATTCATCTCAGAAGTCTCAGATGAACATTTCTATGTGTTCTATTTTTATCATATTCATTACTATCTAACCATAAACTGCCAAAGCTAAAGGGGACTCTAGAAATGATGCAGTACAAACCCATCATATTGCAATTAAGAAAACTTGTGACTCAGTGAGTTAAAGTGATTTATTCAAGGACACACTGATAATTAATCATGAAATAATGTTAAACTTTAGTACTCCTGACTCTTGGATTAGTGTATATTTTATTTTCCACAGATACTAAATTTTGTCTCTTTTCCCACAGATATTAGACATGTTAGGCCTACAATAAATATTTGTTACATTAAATTTTATTTTCTTGTGTTCATTTATTCTCTTCATTTAATCACTTGTTCATTTAAGTATCAACTTTGTGCTTCTAATTTGTGTAAATATTTCTCATTCAACCCCAATATTTATCACCTTCTTGCATTCACAGAGGAAAAGTCAACAGTAAATGCCATTAAAACTTTAATGTCACTGAGAGACTCAGAGAATAAAAAGGTATTAGGGATAGTCATTGATAAACTCATTTACTGAGATACAGATCAAAGGATTGTAGATGCAAATACGAAGACAAGAGAAATTGAATTGTGCTTTGATAGAAATAGATGGCTCCTGAATCTAGAAGATTGATAACCTGGAAACACAACGGGAAGGAAACATATAAGAATGAACGACCTTAAAACCAGTAACTGACACATACAGTGTTGTTGTAAGACAATATGTCAACCTAATGACAGACTGTGATATCCTTCAACATCACTAGGGTCTTAAAGGGAAATTTAAGGAGTTCTGAATTTTTTCCCATAAGAAAAGCCACCTGGCTGAGTTCATGATCATTTTCCATTTGTAAGAGTACAAATTATTTTATGAGACGTGAGCAGATGTTCATGCATCAAGGCCAAAATCTGTTCCACTAAGAGAAAGCTTTTAGAATTCTCAGAGAATAGTCTCCTAGCATAATCAAATCTGGTTATCTTTTCATAGGCTCAATTCTTTACAACAGTAAGAGTCCTGAAGAAGCTACAACATACAACCACACACAAGGTATACATATGTAGTGGGTTGAATGATGTTCCCCCAAAATGATACATCCAAGTCCTAATTCCCATTAGAAAAGATTTTGACTTCATGAAGGGGAGCCACTAAAACAAAATTGCTATCAGTGTAGATGTGGAAGAGGTAAGTAGGAAAATTGAGGGAAAAAAAATCAAGTCTACAACCATTTTGTACTGTGACTTGTTTACAAGTGTTTAAAAATTGTATCTTCACCTTGAGACCCATAGCGGAAATTGTAGAAGATATATTAATGGTGTGGGTTTTTGGCAAGAAAGGGTATACAGATCTCCCTTAGCAGATTCATTCATGGAAGATGCCTTGGCTCTACATCAACAGATTACATAATGAATATACATATTTTTATGTTTTAATCTGGAAAAATATTTAAGGAACATATATATTTGTTATGATTCTTGATTTTAGCTGATTTTTCTAATAACTTACCAGGTATTGGTTCTGATCTTTTCAGGTGAGAATCTGCTGTTCATAGCTGCAAATGCCTAGCCACTAGAAATGCATTTTAACTGGATCAATACTGAGGACTTTCTCCATTTTTCTATGAGGCTTGTTTGCCATTCCAATTTATGAAGTAGTAGTTCCCGAGGATATTATATTCCACTTAAACATTTTTTGTGCTTTGTGATGTGACTCTAAATAATAATAATAATAATAATAATAATAATAATAATAATAATAATAAACTATTATTATTTACAGAAATAAAACAATTAAGTCAGTCTGAATATGAAAATGCTAAAGTAATTACAGGAAAGGCTTATGAGAGAATCAATTCAGTTTGCAAAAGTGGTTTCAGCCAACCTCTTAGAGAGTGATGAAGGTGTTTTTAGACTCTGCAATCAAAGATTGTTCTGTAGCCCAGCCGGGCATGGCTCAGTGGTTAAAGCATAGACCTAGGATCCAGGCGATCAGGGTTCGATTCCCAGTCAGGGCACATGCCAGGGTTGCGGGCTGCAGCTGGTCAATGACTCTCTCATCACTGATGTTTCTATCTCTCTCTCTCCCTCTCCTTTCCTCTCTCTGAAATCAATAAAGATATATTTAAATAATAAAAAAAAAAAGATTGTTCTGTAGTATTTGTGTATGGGCTTGATCTCAGGTCACTAATTTATATAATTTGGCCCTTTGCTCCTCTTTGGGGTGCTCTCATTAGAACTCCTAAAAAAGATGTTTTCCCGTTGATTATGCTATCTTTTCCCTCCCTTCCTCCTCTCCCCTCCCTCATTCCCTCCCTTCCTTCCTTCCTTCCTTCCTTCCTTCCTTCCTTCCTTCCTTCCTTCCTTCCTTCCTTCCTTCCTTCTTTCCTTCCTTCTTTCCTTCCTTCCATTTCAACAAATATTTATGATGCACCTATTATGTTCCAGCCATTTTCCAGGCTCTAGAGAATCAAATAAGCACAGTCTTTAGCCTCAGGAATCTTATATCTTGGTGAGGAGAGAGACACTACCTAAATGATTATACAGATATTAATGAACGATAATTATGGTAATTGCTATGAAAGGGAAGTTCATAGTGTTAGAAAATACATACGAATGACCTAATTAAACCAATCTGTAGCTGTAGAGAGGACTTCATTGGGGAAAGTGACATTAAAGTGAAGCCTGAAAGATGACCTAAGCAAGCCAGGGGAAAAGGAGGAGTGGGGAGAGTGTTCTGAGTAGATGTAACAGTATGTGTGAGGGCCCTTCGGAGCATAGCTTGGCTGGGGATGAAATTAGGAAGTAATGATTAGAATTCTTATAATTTTAGATAAGGGCATTGCAAAAACGAGGTTGTAGGAGAAAGCTGTGTCAGACTGCATTAGCTAAAAACGCAGGTCCCCAAAACCCGCTCATGACCTCCGAAGTGAGAACATCTGGAAATAGATGCTCAGAGCAAACACCCAGGTAGTTCTTATGGGCAAGACAAGTAGTTTCAGATTTGCCGATTTAGACCAATTTACTTTCCGAATGTATTACTGTATCAGGCTGTAGATATGACCACACAATGTCAAGCTTTATAATCAGATTCAATTCTAGAAACATTTAATCCTTTCTTTTTCTTTTTCTTTTTAAATTCTCTGTCTTTCCCTACAAGACAATAATAAAGAATTAGGTGCAGGGAATGTAGTAAAAACTCTTCTTTTACTTTTAATACAGTCTTATTTCTCCCCACTGACTATTAAAGGACTGGGTAGGAACACCTATTGCTCTCATGCTACTCATCAGGAACGGTGGCCGGGAGAGGTGACTCACCGCCTCTCTGGGAATCACAGTTGGCCCAAAGCAGTGCAAAGGTCTTCTGACTCCAGTGTCCACTCTCTTGCCTCCTTTATCCCCGTGCCCCTTTATCTCATCTGAGGCTCCTTAGTATGTGTTCTCTTTCCCAAATGGCACTGTTCCCATGAACTGGATCTACAATCAAAGGGGAAAAATGAAAGCAATAGGAAATGCTAAACACTGAACTTTTCACAGGTGATGTTTTCAGAAATTGATGTCAAGAAAAAAATAGCTTTTGGCAGTTACAACTGTTTGGATGTCATTTTACAAAACAATTGCCTATGAGGTCTTCGTGGATTAAAGGTTTCACATAAATTGGGGAAATCTGGCTGTGTGCTCTCCCTCCTGACCTCCTCTCCCTGGCATTTTCTGTTTTTACATAGCTACACAGAATAGCTGGTCCCCAGATCTGCCAAGCTCTTTCTTGCCTCAAGAACTTACAATTATCAAAGAAGAAAAGCTTCAGATGGAGGAGCCAGAAATCATAAGGGCGATTCTGATTTATTCACAGGTGTTGCAATTACAGTATCCCTGATGGGTGAATTTAATCAATTGTGAAATGGGACTAACTTCATTTCTAGAGATTGTTTAAACATATGAGGCTCAGCTGTGTATGGGGATAGGGAGTTGTCAAGAAGTTTTGCCAGGGATTTACTACTGAATTTCTGAATCAGCAACTAGATTATATGATGGTGTTATGTATGTATGGACTGCCTGCCCGCACCCCCCAAGTTGATCTGTGGATATCCTAACTCCCAATGTGATAATACAGGCATACCTTGGAGATCTATTGCAGCTTTGGTTCTGGACAACTGCATGAAAGTATCACAATAAAGCCAGTCCCAATCATTTTGCTGGTGGAGGGTCTTGCCTTCAATTTGTAAAAGAGCCAACATCTGTGAAGTGCAATAAAGTGAAGCACAATAAAACAAAGTGTGCCTGTATCAGTGGATAGAGCCATCGGGAGGTAATTAGTTATGAGGGTGGAGCCACGATGAGTGGGTTTAGTGCCCTTTATAGGAGAGACACCAGACAGCTTGCTGCTTCTCTATTTCCTCCACCATATGAGGACACAATGAGAAGATGGCCATCTATAAACCAGGAATAGGCATATACCAGACACCGAATCTGCCAGCACCTCGATCTTAGACGTCTCAGCCTCCAGAACTGAGAAATGCATGGTGTTAAGCCATCAAGTCAATGCTGATTTGGTATAGTAGCCTGAGCTAAGAATTAGAGCTGACCAAGACAGATGGAGCTCACTTCGTCTGAAGGGGATTAATTAGCAAATCACCTCTTTGAAGTTTAACGGAAAAATCTCATGTGACAGACAAACTCTTTGGTCGTCCCCAGGATTCCCATCTCTTGGTATTCAGGATATAGCCCAATTCCCGCTCCCAGTCAGCAAAAAGGTGCCTGCCTGGCCAGAGGCCATGAGGAACAGAGCAATGCAGACCCAAGTGTTTCCCAAGTCCTTGACAGCTAACAGGCTTCACCAGGCTCTCTGTTTGTCCTTGCAGGCCTTTCCCAGCATGTCTCCCTCTCTCCCTCTCCCTTCTGCTAGATAAACCCCTAGCCTACCTGACTGCAGCCATTGGGTCTTCCCCAGGTGTAAGTAATAAAAGCTATGTCTCTCCCCTCTGTTTCTCCGAGTGTTTTTTTTTCTGATTAGCAAAGAACAGTGTGGCGCTCCAGGGGTTGGAGTTCCTACAGTACACATGCCTTGTGTATTTCTGATCCGTTGAGTGTTGAATGTGTGCTGGACCTCTCACTGGTTTCTAAGCAATAGCATAAAGAACAAGGTAATGCAATGCACGTGGCTACACGAATATGATTAAATTACATATCATTGTAATGCTTATTTTGCAAGGAGAGTTTCTCTCCCTTGCTGGCTTTGCAAAAGCAAGCTTCCACTTTGTGGGCTACCATATGAAGTAGGCCAGATGGCCAGAGGCTGTGGCTGCTTTTAACTTACAGTCAGTAAGAAACTGAAGCCCTCTCTCTGGCAACTTGCAAGGGTCTGAATTCTGTCAACAATGAAGAGAATCATTAGCAGGTGCTTGCCCAGTAGAGGCTCAGATGAAACCACAGCCACAAACAGCTAGATTGCAACATGAGGAGACCCTAAGCCGAGGACTCAGGTAAATCATTTCTGGATTTTTAATCCCTTTGAGATAATGTGTGTTGTTTTATGGCACTGAGTTTATGGTAATTTTGTTACGCAGCAATATATACCTAATACACCTCAGCAAATTATTTATTGGTGTGGAAAGTAGATTCCTCAACAGAGGTCTTGGCAAAGAGCCCATTCTCTGAAGTGGAAAACTAAGTCCAAGATGGATAATCAGGCTCAAAGGGGAGGAGTAAGATATTTGGGAGTCAGCTTCCTCTTTTCAATATGTGGGAGGCTTGAAAACATACTAAAACAGCAATAAACCAGGCAGTTACCATCTGCTTTTTAAAAATCTTTGTGCTATTGAATGGGCTTCTTCTAGCAAAAATGCTCATAGCTTGGCCTCTGCTTATCTTCTAGTCTAATTACTGAACATTTTTCTTTTTATATCCCTCCAAACCAAACTCTTTTAGCTCCACTAAACTACTCATATGTTCAGGGTCATCGGCTAATCTATGAACTAGCCACCCTGCCTCACCACTTGATCTCGCACCAGCTCTTTATCTTCTCAATTTTCTCTTTAACTTTTTTCCTACTCATTCACTCTTCAGATCTCACCTTAAACACCACTTATGCTAAGGAGCTTTCCATAACCCATAAGTCTAGCGTTAGTTCCTTCAATGTAGTTCAACAAGCATTTAACCTGCCCGAGTACACTTGTGCCTCTATTGGTATTTCCTCTTCATTTTTGTCTCCTTCACTAGAGTATAAGTTGAATATAAAAGTTAGTGTTTTAGCCTCTGGCTTGGTGCAGAAGTGCATGCTCAAATGACTTTATTTTAAAATAAATGAAATAATGTCATAGTGAAAAGAGCAGAAGCACTGGCGTCAGATAAACATATATTTAAATTTCAGTTCACTGTGTGACCTTGGGTAAATTACTGAATCTGTGTTAGCCTTGATTTCCTCATCTGGCAAAACGAAGATAAACAGCTGCCATTCCTTCAGTGAGTCATCTAAATGTTAATCCATTTTCCCAGCAAATACTTATGTAGCTTGTGTATTGTGTCAGACAAGGCTCTAGGGTTGGGGATACAGGTGTGTACAAAGGAGTCAAAATCACTGCCTCCAGAAGCATACAACTTTTAGTAAGCAAGATAGACGAAATATACAGTATGTTAGGTAGTGATAAGTGCTAAGGAGAAAAATTAATTACAGAAAGAGAATGGGAGGCATTGGGGAGATTGCAATTTTAGATAAGGTAGCAAGGGATGGCCTCACTAAGAAGGTGATATTTGTGTAAAAGCATGAAGGAAGTGCTACAGTGAGACATGCCAATAACTAGGGGAAGAACATTCTTGATGGAGAGGGTGGAACAGTAGAGATTAATTTGCTCACATAACCTGTTGCACAGTCCCTGGCACATAGCAGTTCTCAGGAAGTGTGTTACTGCCTCATACCCATTTTCCCTGCATTGGCATTTTTTAAACTTTCAATCTACATTCTTGTTAATTGCAGGGTTCTCTGTTTGCCCTTGAAAAATGCTTAAATCTTCAAGGCTACTATGAAACTCAATCTACCACATATTCTGTGAGCAAGTCTACATCTTTTTATTTCTCTAAATGGAACGTTAGAAATGAAGTCTGCAAATGGCACTTAGAAACTATTGCTGTTTTAGTTTTCCCTGGTAGAATGACAGAACTTCAGGGTCCTTGGGCATTTCCAGAAGGAAATCTGAAAGATGCTAAAACTCTTCATTGTGTGGGTGCATGGTGACCACTCATGGAGGCCATCCATGTGTGGCACTTTGAAGTATAGTTCACTAAAATATATCTATTTTAAACCTTTTATCATTTAATCTAATTTGGACTGAGTTCTTATACTCCTGGACTTATGGAGAATTCAACCTCAGGCATCCTTGGGCTCCCACACCCTGAAAGGAAAGAGGTAGTGTTGAAACCTTAGAGAAACTGCTTTATTGCCCATATTCACATTAGTCTTAATGTCCACTGGTCCTATGGCTTCTGTGTCACTCTTGGGGCCCAGTTAGGTTGGGAATCTCAGTGCCCAGGATCTGGTCTCCCTAAGTTCATCACACAGCCTTCCAGGCTAACTTTGGGCCCCCTCTTAAGGGCATTATTATGGAATAAATTTTTTTTTTCACCCTCTGCTCCCCTACATGTCTCTCTTTATCCTTAAATGTCTCAGTGCATGGAAGCATGTTCTTCATAAAAGGCTTGACTTTTAGAAACAACAGCCGGGGGGAATGTGTCTTGTATTTAATGTCACTTTTCTTGCCAGTCACATGTCTCCCCTGAAGCAAGGTAGTAAGTAGATAGCCAACTACTTGAAGAGGAAAGGGAAATGGTGAAATACAAGAACAAACATATAAACTAATATTCCAAATTTGTGAAACCAAATCTGCATGATAATATCTCCAAGAGTATTTATAATTAGTGGAAATCATTAGAAATGGAAATTCATATGTGATATCAGTTCTAGGTTGCATCTGTGTTCTCTTTCTCATCTCAGGATGTTCTTTCATTCACATAGCAATGCATTTCATAATTATTCTTAGAAATACCTGTAGAAAATCTCATGTAACAAATATTATATTGAATACCAAATAATAAATAAGCATACAAAATTAACTTTGAGCATTATCAACCTCAATTTATTTTGGATCAGTAAATCACAATTTGAGAAAATAGAAAAATAATTGTGATCTATTCATCTTCTTTTATAGTAAACAATGTTTCTGGTTTCCTCTAGGAAGTCTATCAGAATAAGACTTACAGTCAATGACCCTATATCAAAAGATAATAAATGGCTCTCTGAGACTGTACCTAGCAAATTCTTTTGAAGTTGATTGAAGTGATATTTTCCTACATTAATGATAGAACTTCAGCCAACACAACAAAGATACGTCCCAAATGTGGTTGGTCGAATGTGCTTAAAACCACAATGTCTCCAGTAAATTCAGAGAAAGAAATTAAAAAAAAAAAAAGATATTATAAGTTATTGTGGTTTTTTTATGTGTTTTTTTTAATCATATTTCATTAGATCAACCCGTGTATTCACCTCCCCACAAATCTCTTGGGTTAGTCAACTCTCACCCACCACCCTTCACATACTACCTCCCATAAAAAGACAAACATAATTCTGTAATTCACAATTTTCTCTCCTTTCTCTGAACTACTATCATATTATATTCTAAATCAGGGAATATATTTTATAATTAAATCCTCTGTTATATTTTGATTTTATAGTTTCCTTTGGGCAAGTTTGAATTCTCTAGCTAGACTATATACATTTCTTGAGAAAAGTAACATGCATAAATATTCTTTAAATTTTTATTAGATCTCATGAATACTTATAGCGTTGTGCTGGGCAGGTGGTGGTGACAAATAGAACTTTTTGTTTAAAGTATTTGAGTACTTATGACATAAGGCAAGTACTGTTATTAGTATTACTATGATTTCATAGTAATTACTAGTAATATACAAGTATTTCATACACATATTTTGCTTAATGCTCACATTCATAAGGAAGCATATTGGGGGTATTTTCTTTCAATATGTTGTAATGATTCTCTATAAGATAAGTGCTTTCTGAAATGTGATAGAAGATTTGTGAAAACATATTTACATAGAGGTCAAACTTTTTAGGGTATACAGGAAATGTGATCTCGTATTTCCTTCCCCTAACGAATATGCCCCCCCCCTTTTTTAAGATATTCTATATGATTAACTTTTACAAGGAAATTTAATTATCGTAACTAGGGAACCTTACAAAAAAGTCTGATGATTAGAGTCACTAGCTTTCTGTGTAGAGAGATGCCACTCCAGAATGTCAATATTTCAAAGGCCATATAACTGGATTAATTCAGTAAGGGTTTTTTGAAACTAAATCCCAGGCACTGTGCTAAGTGTTATGAGTACAAAAAAGAATAGCATGTTCTTTAGTCTTTACAAGCTTTTAATCTAGTGAGAAAATGTATATGTATAGAGAAAAGAGTAAAATTCCTGACACAAAATAGACTTTCATTAGATGATATGTATTGAGTTTAAAGGCCCTAACACATTCATGGTAGTACATATAGATGAGTGATTAATCTTGCTTAAGTAGAATGGTGTAGATTCCTTAGAAAGAGTGCTATTTGATCTATAATTTGAAAGATAAGATATTATTAACTAGAAAGAGACTAATGTGATGGACATGCTGGAAAGACAGAAGAGTGTTTCTATACAAGATATGACTTGTTCAGGGACAACCTATGGTAATGCTGTTTATAAAATGTGGAAAAACGAGAAATAACAAAATTAGGTGAGAATTGATATTGAAGGTTTTTATTTTCTTTAAATCTCAATTTTCTTCAGTGTTAAAAATTCTCTAGTGTCACATTCTTGTAACTAATCAGAATCTCAGCCAGATAACGTATAGAGATTTTATTACATTGGTTTATTCCAGCAATGTGGATTACCCAGAGATAAGGATCTTCTGATTTGCTTTAAATATATATTGCAGGTTTTCCAATACTTTGAATGTATTCATTTTACTACACTCACAGTATCCTCAATATAATTGTTTGTGTCTCAGTTTGGTACTTTCTACTGACACCTGTGGCTATAACAAAATCAATAGCAAGCCAATTTGAAACACAGTATGGGAGCTCAGTAAATATGGGTAAAAAGCAGGCATGCAGGGTGGGAAGACTCTTTGTGATAACCTTCTAGAAGATTCATTTGAATCAGTTAATTTCATGGCATTCATAAAATGTTTGCAAAGGAAAATGATCTCTCTGGAGGGATAAAGCCAGACTCATTTTTCTAACTTTCTTATTTTTAATTTTTTTTATTTCTAACTACAGTAGTTCTGAGAATACAAGAACAGTTCTCTCCATGTCTCCTACTCTCTAACCAGTATTGGGGCTCTGGAACAAAGTGAGTGGTCTCAGCATCATAATCTAGAATTTACATCCCCCGTTGCCCCATATGCTTGGAGCTCTCATTTGGACTACTGACTCTTAGACATTGCCTCATAGCACTGTTTCTTTTTAAATTTCTTTTTATTTTTTATTGATTTTTTAAGAGAGAGAGAGAAGGAGACAGACATGGATTTGTTGTTGTTACACTTATTTATGCATTCATTGGTTGCTTATAGTATGTGCCCTGATTGGGGATTAAACCTACAACCTTGGCATATGTTTGGTTTTTATTGCTGTTGTAACAAATTACAATGAATTTAATTGCTTAAAACAAATGTTATCTTGTACTTCTAAAAGATAGAATTTCAAAATAAGTCTCAATGGGTAAACTTGAGGTGTTGGTTAGGCTGAGTTCCTTTTGAAGGCTCTAGGGGAGAATCTGTTCCTTGTCTTTTCCAGCTTCTAGAGGCAACCTACCTTTCTTGACTCATGGGCCCCTTCCACCAATGGCATCACTCTGATTACTACTTCCATGGTCATATTTTCTTCTATGAACCTGACCCACTTCCTTCCCTCTTATTCAGATCTTTGGTTACTTTGGGTCCATCTAGGTGATCTAGGATAAGCTCTCCATTACAAGACGTTGAACTTAACCACATCTGTGAACCCATATAAAGTAATATTCCCATATAAAATAATATTCACAGAGAGATTAGAAAGTGGAGATTAGAACATGGACGTCTCTACAGAGAGAGAGGACATTATTTGGCCTTCAGCACCATTCTTTCCCAGTTAAGTCCATGTGGTAAGGCTATGTCTATTGTTATATGCCCATCTCTCTGGATAGGATCCATAACACAAACTGAGAAATTAGAGACACCATTCATAACGACCACAGTACTAAGTTCTGGGGTGGGTCTGTGACCCAAGCTAAGTAAGTATGACAAGTTCTTGTTACTTTGGTCAGAATAATTTTTAAAAGATGCTCTTTCTCCTGGGTTTACTGAGTTTGTAAGCTATGATTGCTGAATAACTGGAAGCCATATTTTTCCCATATGGAAGATCTTACTAGAGAACAAAGTGAAAACTGGGGGGAAATGGTGAGAAATGGAGACAGAAAGAAAAATTTCTATTGACATTTTCAAAGCTCAACAGAGAAGACAATAACTCCTTTCTCCCTGTATCCTTCAACAAGTTTGATCTGTTTTTAGCAACTTACGAGCAAGTCAAACAGTGTAAATATAGTTACTGTGGATTATCTGAATCATAGATAAAAGAAAAGAGGTCAAGTCGAGAAAACAAAAACTTGCCTCCATGGGTGAAAGCAAAAGTAGCAAAGCTGGTAAGCAGGAGAATTATTAACATGAGACCAGGGCAAGTGATTCTGAACTTTTGGGCATTCTGCACATGACCTTGAATGCTCTTTTTATGGGATGACCTCGGTATTGCAGGGATGGGCAAAGAGATTAAGGAGCTGTTTCAAGCTGCCCAGTAGAGGTGTATGCATATATATGGTTCAATAGGCCCTTAGTAAACTCTATAGATAAACTTCTAAGATAGAATTAAATAGAATATGCTTAAGTATGCATATTTTAGGGAAGAAAATGACTGTAAAGGGGAGCTCAGTTCCATGACTGAGTTTGGTGAATTAACTGGGATAGCTGATATGAGCAGAGACAAGCAGAAAACTCTTTTTCCTTCCTTATTAGGACTGGAGGTAGAACATTTTGATTTAATGGCTAGTTATGCCTCCTTCTTCTTTTATAAAAGCAGCTCTAACAGGCAGGTGGCTCAACTCTGGCTCTGTCTTGCATAATTCTGTGTGCCCTTTACACCCTGGGATGCCCTATATTGGAAAGGAGATTCCCAGCCACATGGAGGAGAGGCCAACAGTGCAGATCCAAGCCCCAAACAGCAGGTTCAATGCCACAGCAGTGGGACAGTCACATATCCACTGAGATTAGAAAATATCAGAAAAGAGTTGTTTGTGCAATTCTTAACTGACCTTTAATTAAAGCTATAAGGAAAGAAAGTACATTTTTAGATTTTTTTTCAAAGCTACTGTGAAGGGATGACAGATGCAAGATTTATTGCATCAAGAATTTAATTAGAAAAAAATATTTTCTTGCCTAGGGATGTGGTAAATTGTTTTGTTATACGAAGAAAAATACAACAGCGCTGTGCACTGGTACTTATCTCCAAATCCTATTTTCCTGAATGTTGTGAAATATTGGTCCTTCCCCCTTTAATCAGACATCTAATTAGTGACCTCCACTGGAATATGTAGATAGCTCCAATGTATTTTGTTCAAGTTTTAATTATGTCTAAAAATATATGTCTTTCCAGTTCCATTGAACAAGGACATGACCATGCCAATATAATTCAAATTATTCATGAATGGCTAGTCTCCTGGCATTTTCCAAAGTATTTGAAAACATGAAAGGCTCTAAGAAGTAAAAACTAGCAAGCAGAAAACTTCTTTAACAAAGTATATTGGAAAATATATAATATAAAAATAGCTCTAGTGATAGGTTTTGTCCAAAAGAAATAAATACAGTACATTTACCAGTAATAAAGTTAGATCTCATATAACAGTGCAGGCACTAGCCCTGCCATTTGAGTTTAATACCGTATATTGCTTTCAGTAGTAAAGTTGATTATGTATTTAATAAAACTTTAAGATACTCTTCTACCAACCACTTCATGGCATTTCTGGGTGACTCTTTTAGGGAGTCTGTGTCCTAATGAAAAATAAAGGAGACAGTATTTCAAAAGCCAATTTCATCTTTATACGCCATGGAGAAATAGGACAAGGCAGAGAAAGCACAGAAAAAGGCAATTATAATAGCCAAGTAGCCCAAAGCAATGTGCAGGAAGATGCACCCCCGGTCCTGGTTTATGTCAACATGACCCCCATTTGTGACACAGGAGTCCATTCACAGGTTTATAAACAGGCAGTGCAGTAGCCGAAGGATGGATGGGTGGACCTCCAGGTTCAACCATTTCCCATCTGATCATTGTCAGAAGGGTAAAATTCACGCCTCGGCCTCATCTGTTCTTATTACAAATTCTGTCATTGGAATGAGGCGCCAGGATGTTAATAACCATGCAGGCCTGGATGGCTTGTAGTCAGAGCACTACTGTAACCTTTTCAATATTCCACATTTGATTGGCTCCCAGATCCACCCTGATTTCTCACATGAAACAGAGGTTGTAAAAGGTGATCAGTGAGGCAACCATCCAATCCAACTGCAGGACCTTGAAAAGGTCAAACACATATAGAGTTGCCTCCCTGAGAATGTATCAGAGACATGAAATAAAGGCACTTTTTTTTTTTAAACCTGAGATTTCATAATATCAGCCTTGGACTAAAACAATTCAAATCACAAAGTTAAAGGAAACAACTTGTCTATCCCCAAGAGAAATAAAGTGAGTACAGTGGGGTGATTTTGTACTTTGTTTCTGAATGAGTACCAGTCTCTGCAGGACATGATGTGCATCTCCAAATAATGCAAACAGTATCAAATAACCTCTAAGAGAACTCAGGTTTAGGAATCTGAATAAAGTGAGCTTTAATCCCCACTCTAGCATTTGTTAGCTGAGTTACTTTGGTCAATGAATTTAGGAGCTTTTAAGTCTCTAGAGTCTCATCAGTAAAACATAAAATGCTTCTTAAAGGATTGTTTACAGATAAAAATAATACAATTATTCACTATAAAATCATCAGAAGATGGCGACATACAACAGCAGTAATAGCGGTGATAAGTAATAGTAGTGGTGATAGTAGTAATAATAGTTATAGATACAGTAGCAGACGCAGGCAGAAATACTGATTTTATATATATATATATATATATAAAGGAATGAAAGTAACTTAGGCTATTTTTTTCCAAATAGTTATATACTTTTTCAGAGAGAAGAATGATGTCAGTAATTTAACCAATATTTACTGAGCACTCTACTAGGATTTGAGATACATCAGTAAAGATGACAAGTAAAGGTCCTGCCTTCCTTGAGCCTATAATTTTCAGTGAAAGGAGATTAAAAATAAACAGTGTATATAGGTAATGAAGGAAATTATATAGCATATATACATTTTATAGATATTATAATTAGAAAGTAAAACTGCTCTGGAAAAAATAGAGCAGAGTAAAAGGGTTTCAGATTATCAAGTGGGGTTGCAATCTTAAATAATGTTTAATTTTAATAAATTTTCACTTGATACTCCTAGGCTAAGACTAGCTACTCCTACTCATTAGGGTAGAATAACCTTCACAGAATATGAGGAGATTCTCACCTCACAAGAGTTTCCTGGAATAGTATGTTACAGTTATGCATTTTTATACAGTTCTGAGAAATATTGAATGGAAATACAGATTTCTGACCACTCAAGATGTCCATATTCCTTGGGAGAGGAGAGGGAGGAAAATTTTCCCTTGTACAGCAGAGCTAATGGTGTGTGTGTGTACAAATACATAAATATGCACATATCCATTGATACATACACAAGCGCATATACCTGAGGCAAATATATACATATAAAAATGAACACACACATATAAGTATAGAACATGTATTTAATGCATTTGTTTTACATATATATTCATTTCTTCATATTTAATATATGATGTCTGTTTCCTCCAAAGAACTTAAGAAAAATATAACTTTAAAGTTAGTAAGAAAATTTCACCTGAAGCTATTCGTGCTGGGGAAACTGCAATGCAAAAAAGGAAAAAAGGGAATTACTCTGAAATTCACCAGCTAAACGGTATCTTTCTGGCTTTTAGAATTTCAATTATAGGTTTCTTCCTCAAATAGAAAAACTTCAATTTAAAATCATTTTCCTCTGGGTAACATTTACCTTTTTTAAGCAGAGTAGAAAGTGTCAGTGACAGAACGGTATAAATACAGTCTCAAAGTACGTGGAATCATCAAGGCCCATTTTTTTTTTATATCATTAATTTATATGCATAACCCATGGACACAGAAATTGGTATAGGGAAGGCCTGGGGGGTGGATTAGGGATAGAGGGGATCAACAGGGGAAAAACGGGGACATCTGTAATGCTTTCAACAATAAAGATAAATTTAAAAGAATAAAATAAGGAGATGAAAGGCAGTTCCATTAATGATCAAAAGCAAGGCTGGTGTTCAGTCTTTTCTTTGTCCTTTGGTCTGATTGTGGCCTCATCACCTGCCTTAAAAACCGTTCACCTTAAGAACTCCTCTAATTTGCATCTTTTTTCTTCCTGACTGTTCAATTGACACTTTTGCACTTTACTAGATATTTGTAATTTTTGATCATTCTAAAATAAATGTCTTATCTTCATAGCTTATTGGGTATTTGTTTCCTCTGTGAAATATCTGCTCATATAGTTTGCCTGTATTTTCCAGTAGGTTGTTTTATCTTTTTCTTGATTCACAAGACTTATTTTAATTTGCTTCCTTTTATGTTTTGCAAATGTTTGGGTTTTTTAAAAAATCAATCTATGGCCTGTGTGTTCACTTTCTTAAAGAAATATTTTTTTTCATTAACCTAAGCCCTTAGCTATACTGTAGTTGTTGGATTCTTATCTTAATGTTGTTTGTATCTTTGTTGTTTCTTGTTGTTTAAATAGTATCTGCCCCTTTGCTTATTTATGTTTTATAAAATCGGGAAATTCAGAACACAATCAAAACAGACGCAATTTAACATTTAAATAGCACTAATCAAGGAGTTTTACATTACCAAGTGTTGGCTCATACATTGATTAGGGTGATTAGTATCTTACTATTGATAATGGACATAGAAATTTGTGCAACCACTTTGGAGAAGAGTTTAACGTTATCTTACAAAGGGGACCACTTACATACCTTAAGAAATAGCACTTACATTCCCAGCATATACCTAAGAGAAACTTCTGGGCATGCTTCCCAGGAAACATAGATATGAATGTTCCTAGCAAGATTGTTTGTTAATAAGAAAAGTCATTAAATGCCCATTTGTTACCAAACCCCAGCATTTGAGTTCATCTGCCTGCACACACTTGCTGAAAGAAATGCACGCGCAGGGGTTTGCAGTTCATAGAAAGGAAGTTTGTTATAGATTTGGCCATCCTAAGGTGCTGGAAAGCTTACGCTCTCAAGGACCTGACTCCCCAGTGGCCTGTAGGTTACAGATGACATGGGGCAAAATCACAAGACGTGGTGATTTAGGGGTTGGGGGTCTTGTGGGGAGCTGATTAATCAGAGGTGAGGTTAAGGATAATGAATCATTTCTTCAGGTCTTAAGGACAGCTTTGTGGTCTTTTCCTGTGTCCCTCTGAATGTTTTCATGGAAAAATAGCCTTTTAGCAGGCAGTCCCCCATTTCCAAATAATACGAGATAGAACAATCAACTGCAAATAACAGCATAATCTGAGTACATGAAGTGTTTATTATGACTAACGAATTGGAAAATAGTCTGTGGTCTTATAATAAGGAAAGTGTTTAGCAAGCGACAATTATGTAAGGGATTACATAATGGTAATGAAGCCATTAATAGTTTTAGAAGCTTGTGATATGTTAAGTACAAAAAGAATGTGGCATTGAATTTGCTTAAGTAAAAGTGTGCCAGGGAGATACAAACAGATGTGGCATAATCTTTATGGTCAAGGGGTTTAAAATCTAATTTACTTGACAACAAATAAAATACAAGAGTTTCTGAAACTGCAATTTCATTCCATTTTGCTTTTTTATATGCCAGTTTGGAAACCAGGCTTTGTGACATTTACATCATAACTGAATCTGCACCGAACTCTCTAGACGTGACCTTTACGGACCATTCAAAGTCCTTTAAGAAATTGTTTCATGCAAATTGGAATAAAAATGGGATATATACTCATATATTTTTTACATAGCTAACTCTTAATGTTCTCACTTCGAATTGTACAAAATTCAGAGAGGAGCAATGCTAATTTTAGTCATTTGTTCCTCAAGAAAATGACACTAAGTCAAAATATGAAGTGGCATACTCACCATTTATTGTTATATACTCTTGAGCAAGTTATGTAACTGTCCCAACTTCAGTTTTTGGGTTTTGTGTGTGTGCGTGTGCGTGTGTGTGTCAGAGAGAGAGAGAGAGATAAAACCATCCACACAAACATACAAAGCCCTGGGTTTAACACAAAATAAGTACTGAAAAAAGTATTGCATATCATACCTATTGTGGGTAATGTAGAAACAATTTTGGAAAGCATTTTTAAACTGTTGGTTTACTTGTTTAAATGACATTTAAATTCTGCTAGACTAGAGCAGCCCATTGGCTGACCACAAATATGAGTTATGCTTAAAGATACAGATTCCTCCAGTTTTCAGGCTAGTTAGGGGAGGCCTGTCTTGTTTTGGGCTGGCTGTCGGCACTGACCCAGTCATTTTAGGCTGACCTCCTTCATCAGAAACTCTCAGAGTACAGACCAAACAACATAAGATGTCGTGGTACACCCTGAGGTCTTCTCATGAAGGAAAAATCCGCACATGCTCCTCAAACATCATAGGCTAAAGATAGCCAGGGCAGAGTTCTGTTTGTTAGAGGCTTTTTTTTTTCTTCCCCCAGCAGTAAACTGTAAAACACACCTTGGTGGAAAAGGGCTCCATCAAGATACTGGATCAGTTCCACTTCAGATACCCAAAGAGTGCAGGTAATCAACCCAAAGGAACTTGGGCAAGGTTTCTTGATGAGTCAAGTTCAGAGTTTGATACAAGTGGCTGTCTTTTCATACATCAGATGCATCTACCCATTCTGCCTGTGATGTGTCATCCTAGTGGCAGGGAGCCAGCTTCAGGGTGACTTTGTAATAATATATACATGTTCTGTGAATTGGAACTTCATTAACTAGTTTGATATATTTGATATAAAATTTCCATTGAATTTGACATTAATTTGCATTATCACAAGAACTTTTGACATTATATGTATCATGAAAGACAAGGCAGAGCTGATAGATTTTTTAAAAATAATTTTTAATGATCTAAATTTTTCAGTGGTTATGAAAAGGGTTTTGAATATTTTATCACCTCTCTGTTTGAGCAAAGTTTCTCATTGATGATAACTTTCAAAAATTGGAAGAGATCATCATTAAAAATCTTGCTTAGGATTTTCTTGTGAACTTTTCAAGTATAAAAGCTTATGTAAAAATTTTATGTAAACAGAATCATGCTTCCATTTTGTATTTAAATATTTTATTTGTATGTTTTATAAAATCCATATTTAATATTTCCTTCTATATTATGATTGTTTTTATCATAACTGATATGAATATACCTTTTGTGTGTGTGCAAATACCATCTGAAAAACCTCACATTTTCTTTAGTTTCCCTCAGTATTTTTACAAATATTATCTGTTTCTCTCAGTGTTACTGTGGTAGATAGATACACTATGAGGTGGCCCCAAAGGTCCCCACTTCCAGTATTTGTGTTCTTTTATAATCCCCTCCCCTCTGGTGTATGTAGGACCTGTGACTTGCTTCTTACCAACAGAATTCGACAAAGGATGCTGCTTTCATAGTGATGGTATTATATGGCAAAAGTGATGGGATGCCACTCCTGTAATTACACTATATAAGACTCCATCTTGCTAGCAGACTTGCTCTACAGATTTTCTTTTTTGGTTTGATGAAATAAAGCAGCCATGTTGAGGAAGCCCATGAGGGACATAACTGCAGGTAGCTCCTAGAAACTGCAAACACTCTCTGAGAACTTCAGGTGTCCTCTAGGAAATATCTAGAAGCTGAGGGTAGCTTCTAACTGCCAACCAGCCAGAACATAAAAACAGCACTTGAAGCAGATATTCTTTTGTTGATCTTCCAGATGAGAATGCAGGTTGGGAGAATTGAACAGAGGACAACCAGCTAAGCTATGAGATGTAGGTATGTGTTGTTTTTGGAGGCTATGTTTGTGGTAAATTGCTCCATAGCAATAGAAAACTAGTGCAGTGGTGCAGTGAGTACAGTTGGAAAGGTTTGCAGTGGGTAAATCTTAGGCAAGCCATGTTCATCAATACCAGTGAAATCTTCTGTTGAGTAAAATTAACTTCACTCATGCTCAGCCTTTACCTACTTACTATATAAAAACTTCAACAGTTTATAAAACAATGCTTCCAAGTGTCTGTTGGCATCCCATAGGAATGTGTTTCAATGGTCCATGCATCAGTCTTGGCCATACTTTTATACTGATCCTTGTTGCCCGAAGGTCTATCACACATTTTGCCACTAAAGCATCCTTCAGTCCAAATACTTCCTTGCTCTTTACTGATCTAAACAATGCCAGTACTATAACCATCAGTCTTTGCTTTTCCCACATGAAGATCACTGAAAATTATGGTACATTTCTGATGCATGTTTTCTAACTTGTATAAGAAACAAGCAATCTCTTATCAAGTGTGAAGCAGGATGCCTCTGTGTCATTATATTCAGATGAAGAAGTCCCGCAAGCTAGCTCCCTTGGCCATTAAGTTTTGAGAAATAATGACATATTTTAGCTGATGTTTACATACTTTCTGTTCTTTGTGCACCGGCTATAGGTGGAATGGTGAGATAGAATCAGATTCCAGCTACCATGGTATTGAACAGTTGTTCCAAACGTGTCAGTTAGGGACCACAGGGAGTCCCTGAAACCTTTCCAGGGTCCACGTGATTAAAACAATTTTTATAGTAATACTGTGAAGTTATTTTCATTTTTCTTTCTCCTGTGAATTTACAATATTCTTGTGCTTTAAAATCTCAGTTGAATTTCTAATATATTAACTATAGAGAACCACAACCAGTGATGGGTTTGTAAGCTGGCTCTCAAAAATCCCACTGTTTAACATTTTCAGTTCAGTTTCTATTGAGTGAAATTCCCACCAAGGCTGATTTCAAGCTAACAAGTAACATAACTGAATGCAAATTTGAGAAGCACCCAATGATTGACTCTTTTGGGTCAGTACAAGCTGGTGTCAGTAAACCACTGACTATGAACCTCATGAACTAAGAATCTTTGGGGGCCTCAATAATTTTTAACAAGTCTAAAATAGTACTGAGATGAAAATGTTTGAGAAGCACTGCTGTATAGGTTCTATTGGAATCATCATATCAGATTGCTTCATCCCAAATACTCTCAGAGGACTCTCCACTTCTGTAATCTTCTCCACAGACTTCCAAATGTCGCTATAT
Organism: Miniopterus schreibersii; assembly: GCF_964146895.1. Classification (NCBI taxonomy): domain Eukaryota; kingdom Metazoa; phylum Chordata; class Mammalia; order Chiroptera; family Miniopteridae; genus Miniopterus; species Miniopterus schreibersii. The sequence continues at coordinate 58,626,260 of NC_138112.1, forward strand.
CTGTTAATGCCCCACATTTGGTTTGAAATATTTTCCCATTAAGTAGCCATAATGAAAATCAGTGAGTGGAAAAGGTCAGAAGGGGGATTATCATCAAACCTCACTTCCAATATATACTCAGGTCTTAATTTCAGCTAAGAAAGGTCCTTGTAACATATTATTGAATATAAAATTTTATCAAGCTGTTAGTAAAAATGTGCAAAGTTATCTAACAATTTCTTCCCATAGGATAGAAAAATGAACATACTCAACCATTTTTTATTGAAGGATTACAACGAGCAAGGTACTATACTCTATTCTTGGAGACATAGCAGATGACAAAATATACGAAGTCTATGACCTCTTTGAACTTACTTCTAGTTCTAGTGAGTAAAACAAAGAGTGGATTTAAAAAAACCTACATATAGATAGAATACAGGAAAAGCATATCTATGATAATTGTTGTGAATATATATATATATATATATATGAAAAAAATATACTATGGAAAAGGGACTAGAGAATGATAGATGAAGAAGGGATTTTACATATTTTCACTCAGGAGGAGGGAGTACATAGGGTAACAGCTAAGCAGAGACCAGAAAGAAGTGGTGATACAAACCCTGTAATTAATTCATAGAAGAGCTCTGAGGTAGAAGCATGTTAGTGGGCTTAAGCTTGGTATGCTGAAGAGTGTTTAAACAAACAGGTAATGTAATCAGGGGAAAGAGTGGTTACACTAACAAGGAAATTGGCCTTTAGGGAAGCAGAGAAACAAAAAGCACCAGGGCAGTATTGTCTGAGATGTACATAGCTTAGATAAGTACCAGTTGTCATAGTATTACCTGGGCAAGGAAAGGTGATGGATTACCACAACCAAGCATCTACCAGAAAGACCATTGCATTGAAGCACACATATGCCAGGTTCTACTGGAATGACTGACTGTTGACTCTAAGATGCTAAAAAGCTGGGTGAATTATTCCTACTTATAATATACCTGGAGCAACACAGTGAGCCAGGACAATGGTTCCAATGCTGAGTATGGACTTCACATGTATGCTTGCATAGCTGGCCTTTCCAGTGCTCTTATCCTGGATGGAGTGCTCCCCTCCCTTCATTTAGTTATTTCTTACTTGTGCTGACGGTCTCATCTTAGAAATTGCATCCTCTAGGGCACCTGCTCTGCTGTTTCATGAAAGAGTTGCCTGGAGTTTCTATCCACTCTCCTACCCCTCTGTACTTTATTGGTTTAACTAATAACCATGTAATATGATTACATGTTTATATTCTTTATCTCCCACCAAGTTGCAAAATAGTTGAGGTAGGTGCATGGAAAGAGATTTTAAATCTGTGCTTAAAGGTTGAGTGCTTACTTATATGTTTAATCATGATGTATCATGATCTATGATTTTACAGATAAACAGATGCTAAATTCTATTGAATATATTATATACTTTTGGAAATTGAACTTTGAGAGATAAAATAGTTTTGTCTTAGGTCACTCCCTGAATTTCTTAAAAAATAAGAACCTGACCAATTTCTTGGAGCCAACTGTATCCGGTGTTTTTCCACATTACCAGGCTGTCTCATATCAATAAATACATAGGACAAACATACTTTAATCCTTTGGTATGGATCTTATTTTTAAGAATTCAAATTAAACTATTTTAGAATAAAAAAAATGAATGCATCTTCTTATCATGCTTCTAATGCAAAAGAAAATTTCAATATGCATCTATAAAATAATTTAAGATTCTTCATGAAAAGATGCTACTGACATATCTATTTAAATTGCTTTATTTCTATATATAAAGTAGAATAAATAAAACTATTTTTAATATTTACCTGTCTGCAAATATGTTTTTAGTTTAGAAATTTTGATTTTAAGAGAATACTTTATTTAGTTAGCTACATTACTTTCCTTCTATTAGCTATCATTTCATCTCTTCAAAGCAGTTCCTTATTTACTATCCAATCATAGTCAAAGCAAATTCATATCAGAATCACAAAACCCTACTTTATATTCATAGCTATGTAAAAATCATCATCTGTCAGACTGATAAATTCACACACAATAAAAACTTTTTTCCCCTGCCACAATTTTTCTTTAGCAGATATTTGCTAAAGACACTCAAATATGTATTTTGGTAGAAGATGTGAAATATGTTAATTACAAAAGTTTGTTTTGTGTGTTTTTTTCAGCCAACTTTCAGTTGTATTTTATTTTGACACAAAAGGATCCTTTTCCTCCCATTGTTTAGACTGTGTAAGGGGATGGATAGATATAAAAAAGTTTACTTCAATGCAGAGCTCCCCCATGTCTGCTTATCTTTCAGGGCTCGGTTCTGTGCTGCATCCTCAAGGGAGCTTTTCCCAATCCCCCAGTTATATTAATATCTTTACGTAGAAGTCTCATAATCTTTAATGTGCTCATTTGTGCTGTGAATTTCTAACAGGGTGATGCAGCTGCGTTGTTTCTCATACTCTATGATCATAAAATTTGTTCCCTGAGCATTCTATATAATTAATGATATAAGAAATACAGACTGAGAAGTACAGTTTTGTGATATCCAGGTACTTGAGCATATTGCCTGTGCAACCTTGGTGCATCATCAACAATATTATTGCATCTACTTATCATTTGACTTGTTAGTCCAGGAAGGCTGGGTTAGGTCACAGTAGCAATAAGCCCCAACATATCCGTGTTTCAATCACAGGGTCTGATGAGAGCCTGAGCAACTCTCCAAGGTACCAGTCTTCTCTGGAGTAGCTTGATAATTCAAACTTTACCGTGGAAATGGGGGGACTTTTCCATAATTTCTGTGGAAAGAGAAGAGAGAGGAGAGCGGACACTGCAGCAGTTAAATGCTTTGACCTAGAAGTGACATATATCTCTTTTACTCACAGGCCATTTGGCAGAACAAGTCATAGACAAACCTTTTCTACCTTCAGAGGACACCAGATCCAAATTTGATTCTGTACTTTTACTGATGTTTTGCAATCAAAGGTGTCTACATTTTAACAAATATGCTTAACTATTTTTTTCCATTCACAACATTGGACAATATCAGAGATAGTCTGAGACAGCTGTCAATCTGTATTTTTCTCCTGTTTTTACCAGGTTCTGGATTCAGAAGTTTTACTAGCACCTGGTGCCTTGACAGGAGAATGGGTCTCCCCTCCCTGGATGATTGGGTCAACTCTGACATAGTTGATTTTTGATTAACTAATAGCATTCAGGAATTAAAAGCGTAATAAAAAAAAGCTTCATAGATACTCAGGCATAGAAACCCAAAACAAGCACAACATACAGGAATGAGAAATTAGGGAGCCCTGTCCTATATAATTCTGATATAAAATTGACATTATAATATAACATAGCATACCTAAATTATGCTATAATATATATAATTATGAATTAATTAGACTACTACTGTGGGGATCACAATGAATTTTAAGTACAGTATTTCCTTTAAGATGCCTGCTTTAATTTGTTTTATAATTCAGTATATATTCAACAATGGTTTACAAAGGGGAACAGTTTGCATTAAGTGCATTTATAAAATGCACAGTGATTCAGAAAAATTCAAATGCAGGAATAATGTAAGCTTTAAAATATAGAAAGCAAAGTCATCTGAATTTTAATTTTTTATGCAAAATATTTTCTTAGTTGTATCATTGGACCCAAGCTAATTAACATGATGAAATAAATTAGATGGGAGAAAGGAGACTGGCATATATTGCCTATATAGGCCAGGAGATTTGCATCTTGTAAGGTGCAGGACCAGGGCTTTAACTCAGTTCAGCCTGATTTTGTAAACCTCTCTATGAGCTTTCCATTATCCAGGTAAAATGATGGTAACTTGCAAGAAATAACCTGCATGTACTTTCCTGAATATAAGGCTGTGTCCCACAGATCACTGCCCTGTCTTTTAGGGGACCGTGTGTGTGTGTGTGTGTGTGTTTGTGTGTGTGTGTGTGTGTGTTCATATGTTCAGTCAGAATGGCAAGCATAATAATACTTAGTTCTTAGAACCAATTTGTTTGACAAAAGTTCTTGGGTGAAAATGTTAAAAACTTACAGTATTTTAGGTCAAAGGATAATTATAGTGCGAGATTAGTTTAGTCACATCAGAGGAAGTTCACTTCAGACATTTTTTCTAGTGTCAGCTGCAATATTTTTCACTCACTAATGGGAATCCAAGCTTCCTTAAGAAATTACAAAATATAAAGTAGTATCACATCAAAGTCAAGAACAATGCTCCTGTCAGTTGGAGTGGATTTGTAATTTACTTCTTTCCATTATAGGAGTAAAATTTAAATTGCTTTTTCTTTTTTCTTTTTTTTTCTTTTTTTAAATAATTTCTTGACTAATCCTGGCTATCTGTGCATTGCCTGCTAATTTAGATATCTCTACAGAAATATTCCACTGGGTGGAGATGCCATCCAGACTGAGAAAATGTTCACCTTTTTCTCTGCCTCTCTCATTGAGGCAATGGTTCAGAAGCATTGCTAGTGTCATGATTATGGATAATGATTAGTGTCTATACATTTCTCCATATTTTTCTATTTCACCTGGGATCAACTTAAAATAGCACAGACTATGTGTTTGAACCGCATTGCTCAGTCCTAATGGATATGAAAAACAATGGCATTACACCATTGTCTTACAATGAGATGTGTTGCAAGAAACATTTGTATTAAAATAACCTTATGGGAACATGTTTTCGGCAATACCACTTAGTATCCTATCTACAAGGACCCAAGGAAGAAATTTTCACATTACTGTCTGGAAGTAAAACCTTTTGCCTATAAAACAGATTTTTAAAAAATCTTTTGAATTCTGTCCATAAGGTAACTTGTTTATCTCATTTATTCTTATGGATTCATGTAATTGACAGTTGTTCCTTCTATTGGGTCCACTCAAGTCTTCTCTTTGTACTATGCTCAAGTCAACTCATGCTAAAGATCTTTCTTGATTGCTCATAGAAAGTGGTACCTCTACCTACTTGATTTTATCTTGGTCCTCTGACCTGCTGTTACATTTTTATTGACTAACTTGTTATTCCAGAGTAAAATTTCAGCTCTCTTTTTTTATTTAATTATGCCTATTTCAACAAAGTTCTTGACTGAGTGAATGAAATTGTGGGATAGAAGATGTCTTGGTTGAGGATGCAGTTACAATAGCTTGAGAGCATTCTTTGGGCATAATTAAAATGATAATCTGGTTTTACCACTTCATGAGGTAAGCAGCAGAACTAATGGACCACTCACCAAGTCACCTATGTATGTGGGGGGGGGGGGGTGCAGAACAATGAGAATTCCATGGGGCATAAACAACATAGGGAATTTCCAGAGTTACTTCTATATATCTGATTTTACATCTGTAGTTAAAGCTTTATAAAAGTAAATTTTAACGAAGAAACTCTAATTTGGCACCAAGTTGGTAAAAACAGTGATTTGAGAACTATATAGAACACTTTTTAAAATGCACTTGAGTACTATAAAGCTACAATAATCAAGACATTGTGGTGCTGGCAAAAGAATGGACCAATAGATCAACAGAATAGAACAGTAAGTCCGGAAATAGACCCACATAAAGGAAGTCAACTGATATTTGACAAAGGAACGACAGCAATATAATGGAGCAAAGAGAGTCTTTGCAACAAATGGTGCTGGGTCAGCTGAACATCCACACACACACAAAAATGGATCTAGACACAGACTTTACACCCTTCACAAAAATTAACTTAAAATGAATCACAGGCTTAAGTGTAAAATGCAAAACTGTAAAGCTTCTAGAAGATTACTTGGGAGAGGAATAAACTTTCTTTTACCTTTCAAGTTTCTTTTAGACAGGTCTATTAATTGAATCTACATGAAATATATTAACAAGACAAAATAACCAAACTAATTACATACATATATGGGAACCTACAGGAGACAGTCAGAGACAGAAATAGGAAATGAGGTATATATGACTTTCTGAGCTAAGAGTGAGGTAAGGCACCTTGGGGCTTCAGAGGGGATGAAGATCATTCCCAATATGATAAGAACAGATATTCAGTAATTACAAGTGTCCTCCCCTATAGATAAGTCTTAAAACATAACTTCTGGTAATAACTGTTATTATGGGCAAAGCCCCTAGTTTAAATTCTTTAAGGGAGAGTTAAAAGTTTCCCTTGAGCCCGTAGGGGCTCGACTGCCTTCAGCTCAAAAGAATCTACATGCCACTGGCACATCTTGGGGAGGCCTGTCCTGAACCCCATCAACAACATGGGAAATAATCTAAATGAATTACATATTACAGGTACTTTTAGATTCAACATCAAAGGCATGATGCATGAAAGAAATAATTGACATACTAGTATCCATTAAAATTAAAAACTTCTGCAAAAGACAATATCAAGGAAATTAGAAGATAAGCACAGACTGGGAGAAAATGTTTGTAAAAGACAGATCTAATAATGGACTATTATCCAAAATATACAAATAAGTCTTAAAACTCAGCAATAAAAAATAAAAAATCCAATTAAAAATGGGAAAATACTTTAAAAAACATCTCACCAAAAAAGATATACATATGGTAAAAGACCATGAAAAGTTCTTTCATATCATATGTCATCCGGGAAATGCAAATGAAAACAATATGATACACCTGTTGAAACGGACCAACCCAGAACACTGACAACACCAAATGCTAGAGAGAATGTTTCGCAAAAAAACTCTCATGCATTGCTGCTGGGAATGCATAATGGTGCAGCCACTTTGGAAGTCTGTTTGGCCTTTATTCCAAAACTAAGCATATTCTTATCATATAATCCAGCAGTCATACTCCTTGATATTTATCCAAAGGAACTGAAAACTTATATTCACTCAAAAACCTGTACACGAATGTTTATAACAGCTTTATTCATAATTGCCCAAACTTGGAAGCAACAAAGATCCATCAGGAGGTGAATGGATAAACTGTGATATATCCAGACAATAGAATGTTACTCAACACTGAAAAGAAGTGAGTTATCAAGCCATGAAAAGACACAGAGGAACCTTGAATGCATATTACTAAGTGAAAGAAATCAGTATGAAAAGGTTATGTATTATATGATTTCAATTAAATAACATTCTACAAAAGGCAAAACTGTAGAGAGAGTAAAAGATCAGCGGTTGCCAGGAGTTTCAGAGTGTGGATGGGGAGCGATGAATAGGTGGAGCACAGAAGATTTTAGAGTTAGTGGAAATACTCTGTGTAATACCATAATGATGGACACATGCCATTAGACATTTGTCCAAACTCATAGAATGTACATACACATGGGAGAGTGAAGTGTAATGTAAACTATGAATTTTGAGTTGTTATAGTATGTTAGTGTAGGTTCATCAGTTGTAATAAATGTATTACTATGGTGGGGGATGTTGACAATGGTGGGGTTTATTACATTGCTATCCCCCCAAATTATTCAGAAATATCAACATTTTGGGGGTGAGTCTGTAAAACCATACCCCACCCTGTGCCTATAGCAAACACATGTATGTAAATGTCTCTGCTGACTTCCTTCTTCTACCCTCTTCATGAAAACTGCTAACGGTTTCTCCACTAATTAAAGACTACTAAAAATTATCCCCAGTAACAGTGCTGTTTAGCATTTCTTGACACCGCAGTCCTACTACCATTAATACATAGTGGCCTCAGTAATTTCCCCATATTCCCTGCTGGGGAAGCAATGGAGTGAAAAAGAGATGTTGTTTGGACTTAAAATGACTAATATTCCAATTAATTTTCTAGCAATGCACATTTAAGTGCATTATTCAAGCTCACTGAGCCTCAGTTTCTTCCTGCTTAGAATGGAAATAATGCTATCTACTCTGTATGTGAATCGTTAGAATTAACAAGACAGCATTGGAAGTACCCAACACGCTACCTGACAAATAAAGATAAACCAGTATCATCCCCTCTCCCCATGTGATCAGTTTTCAATCTGAAACGTTCTTCTCAAGTGACATTTAAATCTCAGTAGTGGCCTTCAGTACCTTTTAAGTCACTACACAAAGTGAGAATTTAGGTCTCATAGGTGAAAATAAAAAAACGTCTTGTTTTGTTGTTGTTTTTTGTGGGGTTTTTTGGAATTCCACCTGGGCAGGGCCTCAACTTCAACTATTTAGGGATACCTGTGTAATAGTACCTTCTCCCCTCTAGCGCCTCCCCCCCCCAATAAAATCAGATTATTTGCATCTATCCATAATTGTATGTAGGGCATAACCAAAGCCATTTTCCACTACGTTGTTGGATTTTTAACTTTTCCTGGTACACAATTACCTTTAGAGAGCCGGTAGAACCACCCAGGTAGCTTAGAGAAGCCATTACTATTTCAAAACCATTTTTTCCTAAGATCAATTCAATCCAACTCTCTAAGAAGTAGCTTAAAAGTCTTTGGTGACATGCTCACTCTCTTTCTTTGTGTTTTTTTTTTTCTTTTTCTTCTAGAGGAGCCCTAGTATCAGGGCTGCTAAAAAGCCATGTGTCCTGGGGAGTAAATGTGATCTGAATAAAAACATAGCAACAGGGAACCAAGCTTCATTTGTGCTCCTTTGAAACGTTAAAATAACTCAGCATAGTCAAGAAATCCCTCACTGCTGATCACAAGGCACAAAATAAAAGTCGCAGTCCAAATGAAAAGCATCTCATTCCTAGGGACATACTTCTCATGGCTTTGCAATCTGAACAGTTACTAAATTCAAGGCCTCCTTTCTTTCTTGTTCCTGTCCTCCAGGGGTAACAGAGTGCTCCAAATACAACCCTAATTGGCCTGCTCTGGCTTAACCGGGCCATCTGCTGTGGCTTCTAAGACTGTCTCTTGAGTCTCTGTTCCCTTCTCTGAGCACAGCGAGGATCCTTCACTTGTCCTGTAGTAGCTAGCTGCATGCTAAATTTCTATATATATATGTTTATTTCCTTTTAAAGACTTTTTTCCTAAATGAAAGAGTTTTTTTCTTTTTTAAGTCAGGCCTCTTTGAAGGCATTTGTGCTTAACTTTTCTGTTGGCAATATGGAATGAAATCATTTTTTTTAAAAAGCAAACAAACAAGCAAAAAAACAAGAAACATGCATTGCCTGAACAAGAAGTCCTCTTTATGTCTGTGAATAAAGCAGAATACATAAGAACACATTTAGCTTGGAACGGAATTTGTATGCATTAGGGAAATGGGTTTATAATGTGTTCATCTCCTTAGCAAACACATTGCACTGCCAAAATGAATACTGTAACTAGCAGTGTCTGGCTTCCACTACTGGAATCAGTATTTTTAAGTAATCAGTTTCAGTGTATGTTCTTTAGACTGAGTTATGCCGAATCTCTCTTTCCTTCCAAGGTCATTAATATTGTCCAGGTCATCGTGGGCATTCTGCAGGGAGTACGCACAAATATTCTTTTCATGTTCTATAGAACACTGAGTACTTGAAAACTTTAGAGGGGAAGAGCTCATTTTTTTTTTTCCGTCATGAATTGAAGCCTAAATAAAGCTGTACTATTTACTGTCTAAAAAATTACTTGGCATAAGGAGAATTATAGAATTATATAATAAGAAGATAACACTTATTAAGAGTTGACTGTGGCCTGGACAGAGTGGCTCACCAAAAGGCTGCTGGTTCAATTCTCAGTCAGGGCATATACCTGGGTTGTGGGTTTGACCCCTCAGTCAGAGAGCATATGGAAGGTGATCAATATTTCTCTCTCACATCAATGTCTCTCTCTCTCTTCCCCTCTCTAAGCATGTTCTTGGGTGTGAATTAAAAATAATAATAAACTAAAATAAATTTTTAAAAAAGAGTTGACTATATTCCAGACAGTGTTTTAAGTGCTTTGCATAAATTAACTTTTTAAGTCTTTTGCTTTACACTGTTTTTAAATAATCATGGCTATGAGGCAAGAAACCATAATAGGATGTAGGTCAGACTCAGAAAACTTTGAAAGTCCTAGGTTGGTTTTGGCTATATTTTATTTTATAATCTGTGGGTAATCAGAGGTTATCACTCACCCCTCCTCTGGGTCACTTAAGAGATTGGCTATGCCTATCACTTTGGTGATAGGGAATCATTACAATCAGCTAATTCTTACTCTGTGTTCACATTCTGACTAAGAAATAGTTTCTCTATAATGTGCTTTCCCTACATGGAGAGATTCTGCCTCCAAACATGTTCAGTCAGAACTTTACACATCAGGCCCTGTGAACACGGAGGGTGTGGCTTCATCCTCAAGAGACCGGAGCCTATTCTGTGACTTGAGAAAATTAAATCCAGGTGGTATTTGGGAAAGTAGTGAACTACCAATTCCTCTCAAAGTCGGGGAGCTACTACATAATGAGTGTATAATATTCTATGTTTTGATTAATAGATAATACATAATTATAAATATTTTAGGGTATACTAAAAGTCCCTTCAGACACTTGGTTCAGTTGGGGCTTTCTCATGTGAACCATGTGATTTTAGGTTGTACTGTAAATTGTTGGCAAATTATCTAAACTGCAGATTCAGTGTTTTGAAAAGGCTATGGAATGCCCTGGAGTTTCAGTGGATAACCCAGAAGTTATGCATTGAGATCAAGTTCTGTGTATATAGGAAGAGATAAAATACAGAAAGAAAGGTAGGAGGAGTATTCAGGAGGAGAATTTAAAGTTTCCTATGGCTTAGTTTTTACTCCCTTACTCTTTTCCCTCTGATTGAAATTCAGTAATTCACACTCATGTTTGGGGATACACAATTTCCACACCTTCTTCCAAACAGTTTCTGAAATGTACATTTTCTCCCACCAAAGGGAAAAATAGCCCACTGTGTCCCACCTGCTCTTCCATATGCCGGGCTTCATGTGTAAAAAAAAAAAAATGTTGGTGTTTGTTAGTTCTTTTGGAGAAAGTATAACTAATGGCTGAAATAATTGTTTTTATTTTACACGGATAGAAGCAGAAACGTAGAGACTGAAAGTAATTTGACAAAGAGAAAACCTTAAAAAGAAGAAAGGACTGCCACAGTCCCAATGCCAGAGAATGCCTTCAGATTTCCATTCTAGTGAGAATTCCCTAGATTTCCATTCTAGTGAGAATTCCCTAGAGCGTGGCATAGAATTTTATAAACACGAATGCATGAACAGAAGAAAAGAAAATAGAATTAGTCTGTTGTGGTATGAAAGTCAGGGTTCTTGTCAGTGTGTTGTTTTAAATGATTCATTAAACCTTTCCACCCTTTTACAGCTGTTTTTAATAATTATTTTAGGTGACCAAATGAATGATATTGAGCAACAGATGCTGTTTGCTTTGGCTATCTTTCGGGATAGACTGGAGGCAATAAAAGTACAAAACTAATTGCTAGAAATCTATCACAGTGACATTTAAAAAAATAAAGCAAACAACTGTTTGATTTTTTTTTTTAGTCACAAATTTACCCTCAAATTCTCCATTTTATTTTTCATGAGATTGTTTTGGATCAGAGTTAGACATCTCTTTCAGAATGTTAGTTATTTTCAGCCATTACCTATCATTTCTTACCTCTGTGTACATATGCTGCAGAACTGACTGTGTAACAAGTAATAGGGTCTGCAATCATTAGTATTTCCCTTCTGTAGACTCCAGTTTGCTCTTCTTGTTAGCAAAAAAAGAAAGTTTAAAATAAAATACTTGTTTTAGAGCTTTCGAGCCTATCAGATGAATATTGTAAATCGCTAATAAGCTATCATGGTCTTATTCTCTAGCATTTTACAATGTTTGCTCATAAATTACAGCTGTGATGCATGATGACATATCACTAAATTGAGGTATAATTGCTATAATACTGTATTAGTTTCAGACATACAGCATGATTATTCAATACTGGTATATATTGCAAAATGATCATCACAGTAAGTCCAGTTAACATCCATTACCATGCATGATTACAAAAACTTATTTTGTTTTAGTTTGTGGTCGTCCAGAGCTAGTTGCCCTCTCTCAACTCCCTTTGGAGATTCCCAAGAAAACACTGTGTAGAGCCTTAACCAAACAAGCTCTGAAAACTGAGGATACTTCCAAAAATTTACCAATCTCCGGGAGGTTTCCCCCTCACAGCCATGCAAAAGGCTATAAAAGCAGTCAAAATCAATCTTTTGCAAGGGCAAAATGAATGATTTAATTACATTTTCCTTATTATTATTCTTTATTAATTCTGTCAGTCAACAAATATAATCATAGAATAAGTTGGTGATAAATTTATGATTAGCTGGAATGATGTAGCTAGATTCTTAAAATTTGACTGAGAACATATTGCTCATTGATCCTAAAACTTGATACAGCCCATTTCTAAATTAAACTGTGGTGCTTGGAACTGTTACTGAATAGTGACAAGACCAACATCTTTCTTCTTGACCTTTGCACAATAATAAAATATCCTGTCTCCCTGGCACTTTTACTTTTATAGTTTTCTCTTCTTTCAGCTCCTTGGGGCACTCTTCCAGACCACCTCAGGTTTCCAAGTAGAACTGCATGATTTAGGCCTAATAGCACCTGACAGCAGTAGAGAAACATCCTTTCTTAAAGAATTGAATGGATTTTTCAGAATGCTATCTGGGATGCCACCCCTGCCCACATCACTGATTCATGAGTTCATCTTTGGCAAGACAGCCGCAGAATTACTTTTCCACAGAGAACTGATAACTTCTTGGGGGAGGAGCGGGTCAGACTGTCACTGGGCGAGTATCACTCAGCATAAAGCCCAAATGCTCTGACGCTGTAAGGAGTCCTCAAGTATTTTACAAAATGAGGTTCTTGCTGCTGGAATCCCATCAGGCAGTAATTTTTATTCTGATTACCTATAGTCGCTTCGTCTGTCTCTCAGCATTCCCCTGCCTGCATCTTATCACTACCTTGAAGGAGCATTGGATGTTCTGTCAAATTCCTCATTGTTTATGGCACTGTGTTGTGTCGATAGTATCTTAAAGTAAACAAAAATCGGAACAGTGAAAACAATGTCAATCTGTCTTTGCCTCTGCAGAATTTCCTAAGATTTATAAGACCTTCCAGGAAAGTGATGATGTTAGAACAGATTCAGGTCTCTGTGTTTGTGACTCTGCTTTTTAAACCTTATTTAAGCTTGTTTTAAAAAATAATAATAATTTATCTTTTGCTTAGAACTTGAGTCACAGGTGGCAAAACTTCTTCTGACATTTGTATTTCCACTCCATGTTTTATTTTGGCACATGCTGATTTGTTTTTGAGATCTGAATACACTACTGAGAGTAATTGATTACAACATAAAATGGAATTGGTTATTTTGTGTATGGAATGAGAGTATTTTGGCCTCTCTAAAAAGCAATTATTGTAAAAGTAGAATGGATACTACTTAATGAGACCTTCTGGGAGCTTGCTATTCAAAGGGAAGTGTGAGAAACACTAGGGAGCTTCTTAGAAATGCAGAATCTTGGGTCCCACCTTAGATCCACTGAGTCAGAATCTACATTTTACCAAAATTCCCAGCTGGTTTGAATGCATGTTTAAGTTTGAGAAATACTGTTTTAGAAACCACGGAATTAGCTACTTTGTTTTATGTAATCTTCTACAGAGCATTTCAATGTAAATAAATATTCATTCCATTGTAAAGATAAGAAATCTGGTTGGGAATTTTTTTCTTTCTTTCTTTTAATATATCTTTATTGTTGAAAGAATTACAGATGTCCCCCTTTTTTCCCCTCAAAGTCATACAGTTAAATTAGGATTGAGTGTCCCAAAGTATTTGTCCAAATTTGAATGCAGATATACTTGAGCAAAGCCCTAGCAAAGAGCCTTTTTTCATTTGTGTGGTTTTTTTTTGTTTTGTTTTGTTTTTAATAAAATAGCCTTTGTTAAATCTAATATAAGTGCTCTCAACATTTTTGGATGTCTTCAAGAGATTAATCTTGGGCTTGTATAACGTAAAGGGAAAAACAAATTTTTAGCTTCCTCCAATGAGTAAAAAGTTTAATAAGAAAGTTACATAATATAAAACTAATGCCACTAGCACTAAAACATGTTTAACAGAACTTAGAACTACATGTCTAATAAACTTCATTTTGAGTATGCAAGTATGATTTTATGCTTTCATTTATTTGCTACTCAAGGCAATACTAATGATAGTAGTTTTTTCTAAAATATGGTGGTGAGGCCTGAGTTAGAATAAACAAGGATTTCAGTAATCGAGTTAAATAAGTACACAGGGGAGAGTGTGACAAGTTTAATACTGAGCTAAAGCATCCCCTCATTTCTTATAAAGATTATAAAAATTCTTTAAAACTTGTACACTGTTATGTTAGTAGATGCATTACTAGAGTGTGAAACACTGTGAACTCTTTTAAAATGAATAATAGTGTAAAATCCTCCGGAAAACAGGCAAGAAATATCTATGCTCATGCTAATTCAATAATTATGCTGATTGTTGAGACATGGTGGAAAACTAAATGTATGCTCTGCAGGTACCACTCAACATAGGAGTGGATTATTCATGCAGGGACTATGTATTACAAATGAACAATCAGAGGTGATCTGAAAAAGGATTTTAGTAAGAGAATCACATAGCTGTAGTCTGAATATGAAAATATTTAATTTCCGGGACACCTTGGGGTGGTTTATTAAGAAAACAAAATAACTCTCAAAAATAAGAGATGTATGTTTCCCTTACCTCTAAGTTAGTTGCCATAAAAAGGCCCTAGGGCTAGTCATTAAAAAAAAAAAAAAGCTTAGATATAATGAGCTAAGGGGGAGTCACTCCAGATTCAATGACTTTCAATTTCTTAAGGCAAGAGGAGGAGGAATTTTCAGCTCTAAACACTTGTCTTTCAAACTCTCTTTGTTTATAAAATGTGGCCCAAAACGTAAATCTTTCCACAGTAAAGAATGGTTTCCACTTAGCATGTCATATGTAAGTAACATGGTTTCACTCATTTTCTTTTTTGGTGATAAATAGCAAGCTTTCACTCTGTGATAAGCCATCTTCATCATTCACTTCTATTCCAAAGTCATGTATAAGAACCTATTAAAATGAATTATTTAAGAATCCACTGAACCTGCTTCTAGGATGTCTTTAAGAAGCATCCTTGATGATATCCTTGATCACGCTGATGACATCATATTATTTGCACATTTAATTGAATGTTAAAAATTGACTGTTTTGATATCTGGGTATTGGCTGAAGTCTCCAAATTAAGTGCAGTGAAGTGTTAGTGTATGTTATTTCAAGTAGATATGTTTGTGCAGGATTTGCCATCAGAATGACTCTTGGCTTTGTGGACCTCTGATCCTTTACCCAGGCTTAAGCAAGCATGAGGGTGGGGTTGGGGTAAGATTAACATGCGGGAGTCCCATACTGAGGATTTTTTGGGGAAAGAGTTACTGAATGACTGAGTGCCGAGTTCTCCATTCCCCACCAAGATCAGAACAGGTAGTATCCATCTTAAGCCAAGAAATAAGTCTTCAATATATCTACTTTGAAAGCTTCCTACATGTTATCTGGGGTATGAAGGAAAGAAAAACAAGTGTATACCTTTTGCCTGGAAAAGTCCAAAAGTGGAGAGATGGTTGAGATTGCACTGCATGCCCACTGATCAACATGAGGCAGGGTCAATATTTCCTCCCAAAAAGGAGGCAGGAAAAATAAACCCCTCTCCCAGTCAAGATTGGGGTTTGTAACAATTTTTCTTCCATCCAGAGATGGTATCCTCTACATATGGAAAGAGTGTAGGGAGAGAGTCCACACCAGGAATGAAGGTGTAAGAGGACTCTGTCCAGGTGCGTGGGTATGAATGGTGATTGAAGGAGGCAGGGAAGGGGTCTAAATCACCCAAAAATACAACCCCTGAAAAGACCAGCCTGTGAGCATCTTTCTAAATGAAAGGGTCCCCATACCAGATTAACTGTATCGACCAAATCAGTCTTTATGCACCCTCCATGCCCCACTCCCTTCCTTAGGAGGCAGAGCCATGGGCAGCCCAGTGAGAGGGAAAGGAGTGGAAGGGAGCTGTGAAGAGAAGCCAGTGGTGAGAGCAATAGAATTGTTTTTCCTAGTCTACCCTGTTTAGTTCAGGCCTTAAAAATCCAACAAGCTAGTTACATTCGCAAAGAAAACAGCATGAAAAATTGCCCTATTTAGAGGACCCAAATTTTAAAGTTTTTTTATGAAACATGGGAAACATGATTCACCAATTATGTGTTAAAAAGTATTTTTAACAGTCACTTGTGTAGTGTGTTCCATATGTCAAGTCATTTTCTAAGCACTTTACAAATGTTAACTGACTTTATCATTTGTAATCTTTATGTGTCAAAATAAAATTCTGAGGGACATTTTCTATGTGCCTCTTTCATTTTAAATTTATTGGAAAGAAATTAGGATAAAAGATTGCAGTAAGCAAGCACACACAAACACCTAATGTTACTATTAGCATTTTGCATAAATCACAAAAATACCTTTGCAAAACCACTTTACCTAATGCTTTGATTTGGGCTAACTGCTGGTTTTGTGACAACCTGGGAAAGTGTAGGTTTTAATAGAAATTCACTTCTATACAGATTAAAAATACGCAAGTGGCACTTTGTTAAGACAAAATTATACTTGAAATGCTCATCAGAACCTTTTAAAACTTTTCTAAAATGCTAATTAAATCTATGCATAGCTGGTGGCTGATGAGCGTCAAAACATCTATAAATTTTATACACAAGATGATCCTCAAGAAGACCTTGTATAAAAATACCAGAACTTTAAAGCAATTTGTTAAATTTTGTAAATTGTGAAAACAGCTAAAATGTGTAAGCCTAGTACCAAATTCATTTGGAGAAACTGAAGTAAAGAAATACACTGTCCATTCTCATGTCAAGATATACAAAATAACACTGTGTTTACCAAATTTGAAACATGTAATATTTTTGATTGAATTCTTCTGAAATGTCAATTAAGCAAACATTTTTTCTCTTTACTTTTAACAATTTAATTGAGGTATAATTTACATGTTGTAAACTGCATGTATATAAAATTTACTATTTGATAAGTTTTAATATATATTTTATATGCATATATATCAAAACATCAAATTTTAAAAATTATATTTATATGCAACTTATCAAATATATATAAATATAAGAATATATAATTTATCAAGTATGTATGTTTATATATATATATATATGAGTATGTGTACATATATGAGTATGTGTATATATGAGTATGGAGGGGAAGCAAAAGGTTTATAGCCATGAGTACATGAAACAGAGTTTATTCTAGTATTATTATTTATTAATTATTGTATTATTTTTCCTTACAAACAACTGTAAACTTACATTTGAAAGTGAATATTATTCCACTTTCTCAATGTATGCTAATTTATTTATTCATTCATGCTAAATAAATTTAGTTGCTCCAATTTTGGCAATTATGAATAAAGCTTTATTAACATCCGTGTGCAGGTTTTGTGTGGAAATTAATGCTTCATGACTTTGAATAAATATCGAGTAGTGTGATTGCTGGATTGGTATGGTAAAAGTGCATTTAGCTTTTTATGAAACTGCCAGACTGCTTCTAAGGTCAATGTACCATTTTGGATTCCCACCAGGAATGATTGAGAGTTCCTGTTTCTCCACTTCCTCATCAGCATTTGGTGGTGTCAGTGTTCTGGATTTGGACATTCTTTAAGGTATGTAATGTTATCTCATTGTTTAATTTGTGTTTCCCTGATGAGATACGGTTGGAAAATCTTTCCCTATACTTATTTGCATCTGTTTTAATCATCTTTGGTGAAGTGACTGTTAAGGTCCTTGACTCAGTTTTTATTCATATTGTTTGTTTCCTTTTTGTTGAGTTTTAAGAATTCTTTGTATATTATTGGTAGTACTCCTTTATCAGACATGTCTTTTGAAAATATCTTTTCTCAGTCTTTGGCTTGTCTTCTCAATCTTTTGACCATGTATTGTAGAGCAGAGCTTTTAATTTTAATGAAGTCCAGCTTATCAATTATTTCTTTCATGCAGTGTGTATTTGGTATTATATCTGAAAAGTCATTACCGTATACTGGTCATTCAGTTTTTCTCTGTGTTGTCTTCTAGGAGTTTTATAGTTTTGAATTTTACATTTATCTATGATTCATTTGGATTTAATGTTTGTGAAGGGTATAAGGTCTGTGTCAAGAATCATTTTGAATTTAGCATGAAACATTTTATTTTTATATAGATTTTATCTTTGTTTCTTGCATAATTATCCATATTTATTTAGGGCTGAATATTTGAAATGGAAAAGTTATGATATTTTGGAAAGCCAAATTACAAGAATTGCTATATTTTGGCATAGTTCTTTTTACATTGTCTTTAACAAATTTCAAGCTTTTGAAATTATATATTCATTCTAAGTTGCTTATAAAAGATCAAAAATCTATATTTTCTAGTTATAGAACATTCAAAATAGTGTATTTCTTTCAAATACCATCGCCCTATTGGAGAAAGTTTTTCTAACCAATTCTGCAAAGTAAATTAGGAAAAAAGAAGAAAATAATATAAAAAATAATTTACATGTAATTTATTTCAGTGATAGCTGATGGCATTTATGTCATATTGCCCAAACTCCAGAATTCTGGGTTTGGAGGATTCAATAAAGTTTACTTAGTGTAATTATTCACTTTACAGATGATGGACTACAGGTTCAGTGGAGCTCAATGACTTGATGAGGTTCACTCAGCACTTGGTTATAAGAGAGATGGTTTAAATATAAATCCCCTGACTACATCTAGTGCGTGAGCTCCTGGCTTAATCTACAGTGAAGGCAGTCAAGTCTGTACATCAAATGGTTTTGTTGAATAGTCAAGCATCTATTCCCTTCCTTTCAGAGCTATGCATGCTTACTACATCCATGATAACAAGACTTGTCGTTGTTCCACATTGCCTGTTCTCTCAATTTTCCTTAGTAATAAAATTCAGAAACTTTAACTGGGCACATGGGCATTTGGAGTAAAGACTGCATTTCCCAGCCTTTCTTGTAAGGTTTGGTCACAGGATTAACTACTGGCCAATGAGATGCAAGCAAGAGTTTTAGTTATACGTTCTGGGAAGTGTTCTTCAAGGGAGATAGATACACATTTTCTCTGCATTTTTGCCTTCTTCTGGCTAGAGTTTGGACAAAGCAGCTAAAACTGGAACATGTTAGATAACATGGTGAACCTAGATGATGGGGATGAGAGAACAACATGACAGTAAAAGACTTGATACCCAGCAAGTGTGTTGAACCATCGCAGACTTTCATTTTACCTACTTCAGGTCTATATGCCCTAGTTTAAAAATCTACTTTTGATGATCCAGTACTCCCAGGGAATTAAAAAGCTGTTTGATCCTATAAGCCTACTACTGGGCTTGAATAGTAAACCATTTGTATGGCAGTCAAATTGATTTTATTAATACTTTATAGCAAAAATACTCATGCTGTTATGCCAGGAACATTGATCCCCTAAATTTTTAGGGTGGGTCCTGGGGCAGCCAGAGCTGTCAAACTGGTTGGTTACCATTTATCTCAATATGGCTCAAAGATAAAGTATTATTTTCTGTGTGCCCATAATCAGAGAATGTTTAGAAAACATTGCATTGTAGTCATACGCTTTTAAAAACTATTTAAAACCTCTACATTTTAAAGATGGAGTCATTTATTCTGAGATAGCCTAAGAAGTTGCCAAAGCTACACCTATTTTAGGCTAGAAAGAAAATCAATTAGAATAAAGCTCCCCTGTCTTCAAGTTTCTTGCAATATAAATTACTTAGCACACTTCAGGGTGAATATTAATTTTTGAATTATTATATAAGAAAGTGTCCAGGAAAGTGGCCTAATAAAAATAATTTGAATCATGGGCCATTCATATTATGACAGGTGATGAAAGTTAGGTGATGGATGAAAGAAGTCAAAATCAGTTTGACAAATAACCAAAATTAATTTTTATCTCTAGCAATAAACTATGGTATATCCATAAAATGGAATAATATGAAGTTATTAAAATGAGTAATGTGAATCTCTTTGCAATCACACAAAAAGTGTATCTTTATGAAGATAATTAAGTGAAAAAGAGCAGATTACAGAAAAAATATGTATAATATAGGTCCATAATCACTTATCTGCAATTCTGAAAAACAGCTCTGCATTTTTTTAATAAGATATTTGGTGAGAAAAATCAATTGGTTTTGAACTTATTTAGTAGCAAATCTTGACCTAAACTGACATGAGGTGATTTGTAGTCGTTATTTATTTTAATTATTACAAACATATACATGAGTTTGCTGAAGAAATATTACTTTCAACACAAATATTTTGCAATAAAATATATGTTATAGATCTAGAATGTTTCTGAAAAGCATAGTAGCTATACAGAGACTTGTGAAAGTCACTTGCCATCAAGGACTTTCTAAAATGTCCCTGCTCAGGAAGGAAGTGCCCCATATTTGAATGAATAATGAAAAGAATTATGTCCAGGAGTATGGCACATCTTAGGAAATTGAAAAAGATTGATGTAGTCCTTGTGAAGAGCAATGCCTGCCTGTTACTATGAACTGTGCTATGATGACTTCATGTAGCTTGACTACAGAACACATCTATATATTCTCTGGCCTCCTAACCCTCAGCCTTGCATTGAATGGTGTATGTCTGTCATATCTGACCTGTTGCCATACAAAACTTCATCCTGTGATTCTCAGCCATGGGTGTACTTAAATATCATCTTTGAAGCTTCATACAAATGCAGGTGTTCGATCTCCATTCATAACCTACTGAATCAGAATCTCTAGAGTGAGGTCTAAGAGGTGTAATGTTTTAACATTTCACGAGTGTTTCAGATGGATGCCCTAGGTTGGGAACCATTAGCTTAATCAAAATCTAGTATTACACCCGAATTATTGAAAAAATGATAATACTCTTCTTTCACCTTAATTCCTTTTTTTCCATTTTTGTTTATTTCAGTAAAATGCACATAAGAAATTTTACTGTATCAACCATTTCTAAGTGGTTTAAATACATTCACATTGTTGTGCAATTAGAACTTCATTTTCAGAAAACTTTTTATAATGCAAAACTGAAGCATTATTGGCATTAAACACGAACTCCCCATTTCCTCCTCCCTACAGCCCCTGACAATCACCATTTACTTTCTGTCTCTATGATTTTGTTACTTTAAGTACATCTTATGAGTGGAATTATATAGTATTTG
Source organism: Miniopterus schreibersii (assembly GCF_964146895.1). Classification (NCBI taxonomy): domain Eukaryota; kingdom Metazoa; phylum Chordata; class Mammalia; order Chiroptera; family Miniopteridae; genus Miniopterus; species Miniopterus schreibersii. The sequence continues at coordinate 58,647,452 of NC_138112.1, forward strand.
TCCTTTAAAATTGGCATATTTTGTTTAGCATAATGTTCTCAAGGTTCATCCATGTTGTAGGGTGTCAGAATTTTGTACCTTTTAAATGCTGCGTAATATTCCACTGTAAGTATATATAATACATTTTGCATATCCATTAATTTGATGGTGGACACTTGGACTGCTAACATATTTTTGCTATTGTGAATCATGCTGCTAGAAACATGGGAATACAAATATTTCTCTGAGACCTTGCTTTCAATTGTTTTGTTTGTATACCCAGAAGTGGAATTGTTGGATCATATGGTAATTCTATTGTTAATTATTTGATAATTTTTATTTTTTTCTATTAATAATTTTGATTGGTCTATTATTAATTATTAATACTGTGATCAGAAACAACCATCCACTCTCAGAGCACAGGTCCTCAAAATTTAGAGGGCAAGGTCATTTTTGCCCATGCTAGCTCCTGTAAGCTCTGTGCAAACTGATCCAGAAACATGTACACAGCTGCCTCTCATGGGGCTGGGGAATGAGGGATGGGTAGCTGATAAGAACTGTGCTAAGAGCTGAAACTGACAGAAATTAACCGCAATTTACTATCCTGGTTCTTCTCCTGGAAGCTGTGTGCCTTCAATATAATCTGGAGTTCCAAAACAGATCAGACAGCTGGTGCCATGGAATTGCTGTCTAGGTAGAGAGACAGATTTCTTGTGCTTCCTACTCCACCATCTTCTGAGAATTCTTATCCTAAGTCCGTTTTTAGGGTGAAGTCCTTCTTAACTGGGTCATCTATCTGGGGTTTAAAACAATGTATCATCAGAATTTCTTCTGGATGAGCTTGCTTCACTCCTAGTGGTTTCTCTCCATCCTATTTGCCTGTACTTATAAAATGAGAAATTTGTCTAATTCTCTAGCCTTCAAATCAATAAAAGCTCTGTTTCAGCAACATACTGCTCATATACAATGTACATATAAGTCGTAAATGAACCTATATCAGTTATACCCAGTAACAAACTGATTCTATCCAAGTATCGGAATGAAACAACCCACTCAGTTGCCTAGTCAGGCCAGTTCATTGGTTCTGAATAAACAATTTAAATTTATTTGAATATACTGAGTAAATCTAATATAAAACACATTCTTTTATGAGAGGTATAGCTACTCTGAGATATGAGATTATAAATTAGTTGTAAATATCTTCTATCCTTACACCTGAAAGATCCACAGTTCTTCTCTCAAGAGTGTTATTAAATAACCCATTTTCAAAAAGAAAAAAAGATTTATGAGCAGATATTTTGAAATATTTTATTACAGTGTTATATAAATCAACTTTTGATGCAATACTTTTGAGCATTTTTGAAAACATTCTCCCTTGAAGTCTTTCATGTAGAAAGCCATTTTATTGATTTTAAATTATGTGTCTAAAATGCTTTTCCCTTAAGTATCTTACCCATTAAATTCAATAATAATATGTCCATATTTTACCACGGGGCATATTTTCATATCTAAGAACTCCAATTGGAACCTTCTTTCTCTTGAAAAAAAAAAAATTGAATGGCATACAACTGACTGGTTTCTAAGTGAATGATGGCATTAAAATCCTTCTTTATATAAATCACAGGGATAAGCAAAAACTTAACATTTGAGCAGTTTCATTATAAATTTATTCATTTGTGCATATACAAATACATGTGCACACATATGCAAATGTATATACCAAAATGGTTTACCTGCACATTCACAAATTATCACTATATTAATATAGTAATATTATGTTATATTTTATATTTAGTGGTACTGTTTACAGTAATACTATATGTGTATAACAATATCTATAATTATATCTATACCTCTATATATATATCTGCAACAATTTTTCTGAATTCAAAAAACTATCTAGGGGTTTTCTTTTTGGCACATTTCTGACAGGACCTTTAAGAGTGATACAGACCTACAGGTCTTATTCTGTGTTAGAGAGCATAGTCACTATTTCTCAGGAGATGGCCTTTCTGAATTAGGCTCTGTGAGTCTAGGAACCAGAAATCTACATGATGATAGTACATTCAAAATTTATCCTGCCCGGCCGGCCAGTGTTGCTCAGTAGTTGAGCTTCGACCCAGGAACCAAGAGGTCACGGGTTCAGTTCTGGTCCTTGTTTATAGCAGCTGGAATTTCCTTCCTAACTTATACATCCTACAAAGCTGGCATGATCTTTATGTCTCTGCATCTCTGAGCTCGGCTCATGCTGTTATCTCCCTTTCTCACTTCCCCTCAGCCATACTGGTCTCTTTGCTAGTTCTATGATATGTCAAGACTCCTTCTAAATACTGGCTTTTAAAATTGCTGTTTCATTTATCTGAAATGTTCTTCCCACAGGAAATATCTGGTTACCAACTGTGTTTTGCTCATGTAATTGCTGAAAAGTTACCTAATCAGATGGCACTGTCTAGCTCTCTTGGTCCCCCTGCTCTGCTTTATTCTTTGATATAGGAATTATTATAATCTGACCACGTATACTTAACTATATATTTGTACACTCCCTATATAGGCTGGCTAGAGTATTAGCACAGTGCAGGCAGAGATTTTGTCAGTTCTCCAGTGTATAACCATAACCTGGGATACTGCCAAGCACATAGTGACGACTCTGTAAGCATTTATTGAATGAATGATGGACTGAAGGGTGAAATCATGAAGGAATATGATGTCATCAAGGCAAGTTGTGTTGGAGAGCTGAGGGCTGAGTTTGGTATACCTACCTCTAAGGGAAGCAAGAGGAAGAGAGCTCCCTATAGGGCAATCCTAGACAAGCAGAGGTAACCCAGAGAGGGTGGCAGCTTGAAAATCAGGGAAGAGAGAGCTGCCTGGAGAAGGACTTGTAAACCGCGGCCTAGAGATTCAGAAAGATACTGGCTTCAAAGAGGTCCATTAATTATGGTAATCATAGGGTGATTACTGACTTTGATGGGCATGATTATGGTGCAGCAGTGAAAGCAGAGAACATAATGCAAATGGTCTGAGGAGTAAATGGATTTAAAGTTTGAACAAATATATGCTATTCTTTTTATGAATTAAAGACAGAGAAAAGGAGGGAGAGAAAGGGGGATGGGCAGGAGGGAGACTGGCTGGTAGAGCAATGACCTATACGAAGGTTAGGAGCACAGGGGATGCTGACAAGATGACATTTGTTAGTTTCATGCTGAAAAGGAAGAGCAACAGCTCATCCTCTGAGACTGACAGGAGATAAATGAAGGGATGAGTGGAATGTAAACATATGTTGGCAAGACGAGAAGTATCTGAGGGAAGTCTAGATTTAGAATTTTAACTGGGACATGGGTTAGAGGAAAAGGTAATGATGAAAATTTCCAAGAGTGATGGTTGTAGATGAATGAAATATTTGGCCAAGGGTAAATAAAGTGTTTTCAGTTGGCACTAAAATTAGGATCATAACTTTTAGTTGGTTCTTTCAAAGGAAGATGCTGGTGATCCCTGGTGTGGATCAGATCTACTGAAATACTGGCAGCAATTGAGCAAGCCCTACCTTAAAACCTGAATTTCACCTCCTAGTTCTTCTCGTTATAGTTTTTGGGACAGTTACTTAACTTTCTGATCTCTGGTCTGCTATCTTCTAAAATAAAGATATGAATACCTGCCATGCCTATCAAAAGTATATGCTGTAATTTCAATTTCAGTGATTTTAGTAATGGAATTAAATGTCTAATTAAAAGGGACTTGGATCTCTCAATTCTAGGTCCTTATCCTAGAAATAAGGTTCAGATATTTTGAAATCTGCAGATATTCAGAGTTTTCAAAGCGCTCAAGGGCTTGGGAAGGCAAAGTAAGGAATGGCCACAATAGAACTGATCTTTTATTATTATTTGTACTATGTTGTTTTACACAGAAAGTCAGGTATTGAAGAAAGAACATGGCCTTATGGTTTGACAGACCTGGATTCAAATAAAACTGTGTCAAATACAAGCTGCATCATTTTGAGACAATTTATTTAATTATGCTAAGCTTCCTTCACATAGTGCATTGCTCTTGGTTCAGCTCAATAAGAGGAGGAAGTATAGCGTTGTGTAGATGTATCATGTTTAGCTTCAAAGTTGTAGTTTCATTGAAAGCTCTCCTGAATTCTAGCTCTATAACCTAGACAAGTTCACTGTCTACAGTCTCTATGAGCCTAACTATCCACATTTATACATTAACAGTACTGCCTAATTCGGTTGTTGTAAGAATTTAATAGTAGTGTATATGGAGCGCTTAGCTCGGTGTTTGACATCCAGAAGACACTTACTCTCACTGTTACCATAATGATATTTATTATTATAATCATCAATGAAGGCAGTAAGGACATTCATTTTTTTCACACATGCAAAGTGCAAAGTAATGACATTTATACAGTAATACAGTATAAGATTATTTCTGTAAACTTAATGTATAAATTCCCCACCCCACCACATAAATTTAGTAATGGCACATCCCTTCAATCTATGACCCCTGATCCAGGGCAACCAGCATTTATGGGTCATTCACTGTCGGCTGGGTCTTTCACACCACACCTTGTTGAGAGTAGAAAAATGGGAGAGGGTGTGGGATATTTCTCTTTAAGGTCCCAAGCATGACAGAGGCTTATTAATAGGAAGCTATATATACGCTCTGGTCCATTTCACTCACATTATTTCCTCTTGAATTAACTTTACTGCACCATCATCACCTTGGGTCCACTATTCACTCATCTAGTAAACAGACATTAAGAAGCTAATTAGGTGGCTATCTTACTGATGTCCAAGACCAGCTTCATTATCTCAATTAGGATTTGATTTATCAATTAGCTGTACAACTGATAGTTCCAGAATCACTGTGCATTGCAATGTGGCAAAATTTAATTATAGCACAGGCTATTAAAAGCCCTTAGAGAAAGGCTATGAGATTAAATAATAATAAAATATCTTGAAATGTAACTAGTATGAAGCCTTTAGCACTGATTTTTAACAACACTAAAACAACAGAATTGCTCATATTAAGGAAGGATGGTCCAGTTGATGCAAATAGTTTATTTTAGTTTCTTAAATAGGAAATAGACCCAAATAAATCATTCAAAAATAAAAATACTATGACATATACATTGAGAGATCACTGTTGTCCATGTGCCTTCCAGTTGGTTCTTTTACTTTTCAGCACTTTAATTTTTAAAATATTTTTATTTTTTTAATTACAGTTGATGTACAATATTATATTAGTTTTAGGTGTACAACCTGGTGATTAGCCATTTATATAACTTATGAAGTGATCATCTTGATAAATGTAGCACCCACCCAGCACCATGCATAGTTATTACAATATTATTGACTGTATTCCCTATGCTGTACTTCACATCCCATGACTATTCTGTAACTGCCAATTTGAAGTCCTAAATTCCCCCACTTTGGTCACTCATCCTCCCAACCTCCCTCCCATCTGGCAAATTTCAAAATGTTCTCTATATCTATGAGTCTGTTTCTGTTCTGCTTGTTTGTTTATTTTGTTTTTTAAATTCCATATATAAATGAAATCATATAGCATTTGTCTTTCTCTGCCTGACTTACTTCACTGAGTACAATGCCCTTTGAAAACTTTTATTTCCTCAAATTCCTGTGGCATTTTTGGATTGCTTCTGACAATAAAGACATAAAGAGAAAGTGCTTGCTCATTGTGAATGTGCAGAACAAAGACATTCTCAATGCAGAGTTCTGAATTAATATCATACCTCAAACACCTGCAAAAACAACTCAATGCAAAACTTATCTTTGAAAAAAATCCTCTGATTTAAAAAAATCTGCATTGCAGATAAACGGATGGCCTACATCTTCCTCTGCCAATGATGTTGTAAGGTAGGAACATGCTTGCTTTATACAGAGGGATGCTGTAAACACTGATTTCCTTTAACTCAATTTTCTGATATTTATTAGAAGCATCCTCTATCATAGTAGAAAAATGAGTCCTATGTATCTTGATAATTAATAGGGATGATCTGTTTGGAACTGGGCTGACAAGGGAAACACCAAACACATCAGCTATTTAGGAATTTATGCTTCTCTGACTCAAATTATTTGTTGTCTTCTTAATGTAGGAAAATAATATTATGGGATGTTTTAGATGACTGTTTTTAATCAAGCCAGTTTTGTTTTGTTTTTTCTGAGACCTCTACCAAATGAACAAAGCCATTAATGAGAATACTTTAGCCACTTCCAGTCTTAAATAGGTTCTCTGAGTTTTAAGAAAGTCGATGCAGAAACATCAGCCCACCTTCTTCTCACCTTGACATTGGTACTCCAACAGATCTGGGCAAAAAGCGCTCTTTCCCCCAGGCATTTCATTCTTCTCTAACTCATGGTCCACATTGGTCTATTCTCTCCTTAACAGAGCTAAAATAAATGGGCAGTTTATAATTTAGACAAGTCCATGTACCCAAAATAGAGTTAAAGCATTCTTTAAATATCATTTTCTAGTTTTCGTCATAGGTCACGAAAAATATCAGTGTGAAACAAAACAATCTAAACCAATCGGACGTGCAATTTCGTATCAGGCACTGAATGTATTTTGCTACCTTCTCTCACCCCTTTTCAGAGAGGCTGTCCTCATGGTTCCTTCTGTAGGGATATTGGATCATGGGACCAGGCTTCTGTGGTCCCAAATGCTTGAATGAAAGCTATTGCCGTGCCCTACGTAGGACAACCAGGTTTTCTACTTAGAGAAAGAAGGATCCTAGTGCACCTCTGCTGGGCTCTTGGACTCAGAAGTCATGTTAGTCTTGAGCTGGGACCATCAGTTTTGGTCACGTGTCAGTGATGTAGACAAAGCTGTTTTATAGAGAAGCAGGAGAATGAACTACATGGTGAGTCCACGTGTCTTAGGGAGTAAGATGGATAGAATTTTTCCCTGAATCATTTATGGATCTCTGGCTCTAATGTGGCCACACAATACTTCCTGCCAAGTTTGATGAGATGCTTTTAGATTTCTCCAATACACTTTTTTTCTTTTTAATCAAAGTCACTTAAGCTGGTTGAAAGTGTCACCAACCAAACTTTATTTCACATATGTGTCTTTACCTTGAAGATTTTAATTATTATACTAGAATGCAATTAAATAATTTGATTCATGTTTAGTTAATTTGTTTTCAACAACTCTTATAAAAGTGGTGACTTAGGAAGTGCTGCCCTTTTCTTATGTAAATGAAGACACATTTCAATACTGATATAAGCCCAATAGCAGGACACTGATTAATGAAGCCACTGATAGAACATCATGCAGCATTAGAAGCTATGACTCTGAGAGCTCCCTTATAACATTAAAAAATGCTTGGAATGACATCTAACTAAATGCATAGTTTATTAAAATAGGTAGGGTGCTGAACACGCAATACAGTGTACAGGTGATGTGCTATAGAATTGTGCAACTGAAACTTGAATAATTTTATTAGCCAGGGTCACCCCAATAAACTAAATAAAAAGGAATAAAAGAAAATAAATTCATTGAAGTGAACCACAGAGAAAACATTCATTTATGCATTTTACTTAATGTAGTCAGCTATCATTTTCATAAAAACCTATCCAATCTCCATTAAACAGAAGAGGAAACTGAGGTCAGAGAAGATGAATATTTTGTTCACAATTAGATATTGTAGGTAGATCCCCCACCAAAAAAGAATTTTGAATAAATGCTAATGAGAAACACACTAAATGGAAACAATGACTGAATTAAAAAAGAAAAATCATTGGATAAATACCTTCAATTATTACTATAATTTTATTTATCACTATAATAAAAAACATAGTGAAAATTAAAATGTTTTCAACTATGCAAACTCTTACATTTCTTTTTACATTTAAAAATAAAAATAAAATTTATAACAAAATTATGAAAGATTTAGAAAAGCTGTTAAGACTTTGAAGAAAAGAAAATAGGCATAGTTTACCATCTTTGCAAATCAAAGTACTATCATGGCTATCCCTTCTATTACTGCCATTCCCGTCTCATCAAGTCTATGACTGTGCAACGTATGGGGGCCACACCAGTCTCCTGTAAGTCCCCTTCACAGAGCTGCCAGAGCCCCCCCACTTGAATGAGCTTGGCTGCATCTTTGTTTCTGCTCCCTAAACTGCATAATCATGAGTTGATTTAACGTAACCTCCCCTGATCAAAGATGGATCCCTAGACAGATTATTGATGCCCTTTAAGGAAGTTTAAGTAAGTGGCTAGTCAATTATCTCCTCTTCAAGAAGGAAATGATTCGATTCAGCCTGAGAGAAAAGTAAGGTTAAATCTAAAGAGAGGATCCATCTCATTCTGTTTCCTTCTGCTGTTAGCAAGTCTTCATAAACTGATTAATCATAAATTATTAATGTCAGTGGGACTGAGATACATTCTGTGTCCATTTATTGAAATATATCTCCCAGGCACTCTGGAGGTGTGACTAATAAGCCAATAGGGCTGGCATTTGCATAAACACATTGGCACCTTGATGCCAAGCTAACTTGCTAACCTGTTGACAGAGCTCCTGATGTATTTGCACGTGGCCTCCTCTTGATGGCCCGATCAGGATCTTTGGCTGAGAAGAGTATAAAGAAATCATTTTTTAAGTTGTAATTTTTCACCTGATTAATGCATAGGTCTAATGATAAACACTTTGAGGAGAATATAATCTGTCTTGTGATGAAACTGTAGACTGGACACAACCTTGCTTTCAGATTGAGAGGCTGGGTTATGGCATTTCTGGAAACTGCTAGATATCTTGAAGAAAACTCTGTCATTGATTGAAGGCAGCTGTTACTGTACATGGAATTTAAAATAATTGCTCTAATATTAGACCCTGTTAAGAGTGCAGAATAATTTTATTCAGCTTGGTGTTTCCTAAGCAATTTTTAAACAATAACAGAAAAAAAGGAAAAGAAAAAAATGGCCAAGTTTTCACTGGCTCACAACAGCCTAAAACTCTGGAGTTGGATGTGATTTTCCTTAATCTGATGTCATTTGAAGGACAGTCTGGCATGAAGCAATGAAAACTTTCAGTGACTGCTTGTTAATGGGCTGCTAGCCAAAGTGAACTTGGACTTGATGGATGCTGCTGGTCTGGGGATCACAATTTGAGAACCACTAAATTAGAGGAAGGAGAGGAATTTTGACAGCAGTCTGTAGCTATCTAGATATATTATTACCAATATTTAATACTATGAACTATCATACTTATTGCTATATATACATATATAAAAAGCTATTTGCTATTGGGTAGTCAGCCCTTGCTTTAATGCTAGCTTGGGACAATGCCTGATTTAAAGCCACATCAATAAACTTTAAAGAGAGAGTGAAATATTTTAAAATCTTAAGTTAAATATTTTAAAGTTGCAATTTTAATCTTGCATGTCTTAGAATAGTAGCTCAGTGGTTAGGAGGAATTCAGTCGTGGAAGTGAGAGGGAAATATATGTTTGTGTCTAGGAATGATGGAGTTGAGAATAAAGGCTCACTCTGCATCCCAGGGGCATCCCCGCAGGGCATCGACAGGTCAAGATGAGCTGATTATACATGAATCATTTCAGGACATGTGAAAACCATAAGTCTCATGTCTATGGTAGACTGTGGGAGACTTGTGACCTAAAGAAAGGCTGAACTGGCCTGTTGGGGAACATTAGTTTTATATGAAGGGTTTTCCTCTGGCACTGCAGAGAAACAACTGGGGAAGAACCCAACCCAATTCCCAACAACTTATTTAAATTTATTTTTCTTTAAATATAAAGCTATCTTTCAGCATTTTCAAATAAAATAATCATAAAATCACCTTAAATTATCACAATAACTGTTAATGATATAGCTTTTCTTTGCAAAATAATAATGATCTATACTATCATTAATATCTTTTGACTCAATATCTCATGGGTTTTTCTTAGATACAAATGTAAAAAAGATATAGCAATATACTTTAAAATCTCTCCCTCTCCCTCTCTTTATTGATTTCAGAGAGAGAAAAGGAGAGGGAGAGGGAGAGAGAGAGATAGAAGCATCAATGATGAGAGAGTCATTGATAAGCTGCTGACTGCACCCCCCCCCCACCATCGAGCCCACAACCTGGGCATGTCCCCTGATCGGGAATTGAACCGTGGCCCCCTGGATCCTAGGTAGGTGCTCAACTACTGAGCCAAACTGGCCAGGCCAGTCAATATACTCTTATTCCCATATGTAACCGAGACAATGGTAAGTAAAATTTTCACAGGAAAAATGAAGACTCATGCTATCCAATATCTAGCACAAAAGCATAATTTTTATAAACCACATTTTATAAATATATGATTTATTACAATGAATAAGTCACTTCCTAGGTATAAAGAAATGTATTAGGAGTAGTAGATAATTTTGTCATGAATCTGCATGCTATATCTATGGTATTCAGCTCTTCCAAACAAATACAGTAAATTTCCAGAGGAATATAGTTCCAAAGAAATACAGAGTCAGAGAACTTTATAGTTAAATTAAAAACAATAACAAAGACACTCATAGAGATCCCCACTTCTATAAACTGTCCATATCTTCCAGGTGACAGTCTGTTCTGTGGCCAGATTTTCTTATGTCAATCCCAATCTTATTTCCACTAACAGGGTTTCACATCTTCTAATAAATGTTATGACAACATTCATTTTATGAAACTATACATATACATAAATTTCTGATGTAATTTATTAAGAAGCCTAAAAATAATCTCAGAAAATATAATGAAGACTTGCATTTTAGGCAGCATGGCACACTAGGTAATGCAAACAGCCCTCCTGGTTAAACAGCTAAAAGTCCACATTAAACAATTTAAAAACTTGCATGTAAATATGAGTTAGCAGAAAAAGGAAGGATCTGCAGAAGCAAAAATGAGGGGCAAGCAACACCATACTAACAAACCAATTTTTGCCCTTATGATTTCCATTGTGTCAGGGGCAAAGTGATTTGTGTTTAAGTAACTAGAGTTATAAGCAAGGAATATAGGGAACAGGAGGAAAAGTCAGAGCCCAACTAATGTGGAAGTCAAGTAGGAAACCTGGGGAATAAACAAACTGGGCTACATGAGCCTTTGTTGTAAGGGTAAAATAAAAATAAATTTTCCAGTAAAAGAGGGACTACAAAAACTTGTTTGTCTTTAACTTGGTCAGGGATCAGCATACTTTTTCTGTAAATAGGTAGAGAGTAAATATTTTAGAGTTAGCAACTCTTTCATAACTCCTCAACTCTGCCACTGTAGTGCTAAGGGATCCAGAGGCCGTACGCAAATGATGGTTTCATTGGGTTTCAGTAACAACACTTTATCTATAGATACTAAAATTTAAATGTTTGTGGTTTTCGCTTACCTTGAAATTTTATCATTCAATTGAATCTCTAACCATTTAAAAATGTATAAACCATTATTAGCTCACAGGTTGAACAAAAACTGGTTTTGGCCCACTAGTGATAGGTTGCCAAAGTCTAAGAATGACACACTATATATTTAGTCAGTAATATTGAAATTATTCATCTAATATAATAGTCTAGAACCCAAAACATGAGTTCAGAGCCTGAAGACCAAGAAGTATAGCTTGCATTGCACACAAGTCTTCAGGTAAGAGTTGTCTAGTGGTAAACTTCATTATGACTTATTGTGGACTTTCACATGCTTTCACTTATTTTAAAATAAGTTTTGCTAACTTATTTTAAAATTTATTTGAAATTTTATTTATTGTAAATTGTAAATTCTCAATTCATCAACCCACATAATATTAAAGGCAGATCTCTAAGAATGTTTCTTTAAAAAGTTCAGTATCTTGTGTTTATCCACTTCTCTATTTTTAGAGATGTGTTTTCAGAGCCCCTGGATATTTTCCCAACAGTTCAATATCCTTCAGACTCAATAAAGACACTTCTGTTGGCTCCAAGTGTATTTTAAACGATTTGGATCTTGTACACTATAAAGCAGGCTGGATCAAAGATAACAGGGTACATATTCAAAAAGCAAACTATGTAGATCAGGACAACTATAAAATAGATTGACCATCAATCCAGACAGTAAACATTTGGGCAGAAAGTTTTCTTTCCTGGTACATTTTCTCAGCCACTAACACCTGAATGGCAGCAAACACAAGTGCTAACACCCACCCCCACACAAATGCACATACAAACACACAAAATTAAATGGATTAATAATTTCAGTATGATTTAAATAATGCCTATTACTTAGTATATGCTCTGTGAGTGCTTGCTAAATAAATATATTTCCACGTGACAAGCATATTTGGTATCAGAGATCTCCATTACAAAGGTCTTTTATGAGGGCACAATAGTTTGCCCTTCAGAAACAACTGAATTTTGAATGACTTTATAACCAACTTTATACATTGTCCTTAACTCAAGTCCAGAGACAATACAAATATTGATATTTTACATTCCAACACACAGAAACAGAAGTAACTTAATAAAATGATTTAACAGAAAGGTAAAGAGAATGCTTGTGATGAAGCAGGTGTTAGAATATTGGGTAAGAGACTAAAATGTGGTGGAATATTTCATGACTCATCCAATTACGTGGACAGCTTTAGAGAATAAAAATTCTGGTGAAGTCTGCATGTGCAGAATTGCAGGCTGTGCTTTGCAAAGATTAATGAGATTATGTGATGGGCTTTCTTCAATGTCCTCAGAAAAATAAGAAAGTTCAGGTCAAACCTCTCCTTTTATTTTCCTGGAATTTGCAAATATTTACCTATAATTTTCACTTCCAAGAGAAATAAAACAAAGGACAAGTACATTTACACGTAAACTATTGAGATAAGTTATTTCAATTGTATTTTGCACGCACAGCCAGATACTCCTGGGACAATAACAGTGGTTAAATGCATATTTAAATGAACTCACCACTGGTTTCTCATTTCTTGTCTTTCCAAAGATGCCAGCATAGCTTAAGGTTCTCCCAGCAGAAGAGGTTCAAAGGGGAATTGAAATGTGTTAGGTTGTGTCCTTAGAGTGTGTTCCTTGATCAATACTTGTCTGTTAGTACACTTTAAGAAAGCAGCATAGTTTGCGACTTATGCCTGACAGTTATTTAACTGTTAAATGACCTTTGACACTTAAATGTCAATATAAATGTTTATTTATATTTCAAATAATTTCAAATACAAATGTTGACAAATAATATATATATATATATACTGATAGAATCTCCTGAAAACCTGTACAGATCTTATGTTGTTAAAAAAAGAAAGAAAGAAAACACTAATAATGTAGGCACAATACATTGATGAATATTTAAAATTAGCATTAAGGAGAAGCAGGATATTTGCATAGTCCCGAGTATCTCCCCCAGAGTTTACTAGTTATTTTGGTGACTATAATATATGGCCACAAACTCTTTGATGCCCCTTCCTCCAGGAATTATAGTTGAATGCAACGCTTCTTGAGGAAGGCTGGACTTAGTAAATGGCTCCTTAGGAATAGATTGTGGAAGAAAAATGGTAACTTTTGGGGGAGCAAAGTGGCAGACTCCACCTTAATCAAGGAATCAAGGTGAGCATCGTCAGTAACAAGTCATCTTGAGATGATATGCTCTCTGATATGATGCAACAGGTAAGGCTTACCACCTCTAGAGTATAGTTCCCCCAAATCCATAACCACACACATTTATGAGCAAACCTAAGACAAACTGTGAGACATTATAGAAAACAACCAAAACTATTCCAGAAATTGTCAAGGTCATGGAAGACAAAGAATGCCAGAGAACCGTCTCAGATTGGAGGAAACTAAGGAGGTGTAATGACTAAATGCAATGTAGAATCCTTTATTGGATCCTGGAACAGATCAATATCAGAAATGTGTGGGGCTGGGGTGGGGGGGGTGGAGGACTGGGGAAACTGGGATAAAGTCTAGTTTAGTTAATAGTTGTGTAACAATGTTAGTTTCCTAATTTTGATAAATATACCATGGTTATATAGAAAGTTAACATTAGGGGAAGTCCTTCTACAAATGTTGCTATAAGCCATTTCATCATATCTAGTCTTCTCTCTAGAACCTACACCAAATGGTTTTAAGTTTAAGTCTTCAACCAGCTAGATACCTACCTACCTTCAAACCCAGTTAGAATACTTGTGTGTGCAGGTCTCTGATCACTGAATTGCTGCATTTAATACTTAAGAGGTTGTCTTATGTAACTGGAAAGAGAATATAGTATGCATAAAATAGTTATTTTTGCATCTTAAAAGGTAATAATAACTTTGAACATGTCAAAGGCAATGAGTGATTTGTATCTGTATAGAACCATCCAACCAGTTTGATTTTTTTTTCTGGCACTGAAATGATTGTTTTTACAAACTGATCATCTGAGTTAAGCTGTTATTTTAGTGTTGTAAAGGCACAATCTATGTTACTTTAAAAGGGACTGTTTCCTATTAAGGACCATTGATCCACAGAAAATACATCAACTGAGAGTTGCTCAACCTTAAGACATCACTTATGAGCCATCCACTTCTCTTCTAAATTAAGAAAAATCAAATTAAATGGTTATTTATATACAGAGCATACGTAATTTCTAGAATATGTTATCTTAATAGTATTATAATATTGAAAGACAGAGAGAATATGGGAGACAGAAAAAGGGAAAAAAAATGTATATATGCCAAAGAATCTTGCACAAAGGTCAGATGAGAGAATCACGTAAAAAGGGAAAAGAAAATTGGGGCTATCAAAAAATAAACAAACATGGAGATTGGATTGTATGCATTTGTGGGTGTGTGGATGGGCGTGGGGTGAGGGGGTGCTGTGTACCCACATATTTAGTTACAAGAGGGCAAAGACAAGGAGAAATACATTTCTATATTGCAACATTTCCCCCTAGGATTATAGCACCTTATTACTGATCTTATATAAAGTTATGTTTTATTCTCATTCTTATATGAGGTAAAACTGGCTATCTCTTTACCCATGTGCTGTGAACTTTATGAAATTAAACCACCACCCGCACTTGACAAGGAAGCCCCATTTCAGTTATGCCTTTCAAACCAGTTCCTGGAGCAAAAGTAAAACAAATAATATATCCAAGCAGGAATACTTTCAAAAACATTTTCTTTTCTATGATTGGCTTGTCACAAAACCATGTTTAGGAAACTCTACAGTGTTCATAATCATTAAAAAGTGACATTCTCTATGGACAGGTATCTAAAGTTTTAAGTTCACAAGTCAAGTTCATATAGAAAAAATTTATTTAGAGAGACAGAAAAAACAGTTGGAGTTTAGATTTAGGTACATATATTTTAAGATTCAAGGAAAGTCTGTCATTTACTAAACTTTTAATTTTAAGTAGAGTGCTTAAGTGTTCTGATTTGCTTTCATGTCTTTAAAATGAAGATAAAATAATCTCACATGGTTCATCGTGAGGATTAGAGTTGATACACACACACACACACACACACACACACACACACACACACACACACATATATATATATATATATATATAAAGGGCTCTATAAACGGCCAAAGCAACACTTGGCATTTGTTATATTTTGAGTATAATGGAGCAACTACAGGAGAGCAACCTGGCTGGATTCAGATCTCTGGAGTCCATTCATAATGAGATGTCAAATGTCAAATAGAGGAAGCAACAAGTCAGTGGAAGAACATTTCACCACTCACACACACACACACACACACACACACACACACACACACACACATATACATATACATTCAATCAATTCTTATTTTGGAGGTTTAGGTATTGTTATGAATTGAACATTTGTGTCCCTCCTGCAAATTCATATGTTGAAATCCTAACCCCCTACGTATCAGGAGGGGGTGTGTTTGGGAGGGGATTAGGCCATGAGAACAGAGCCCTCATGGATTAGTGCCCTTATACAAGAGGCCCAGAGACCTCTGTCTCCCTTGCCACCACGTGAAGACACAGAGGGAAGGCAGCAGTCTGCAGCCCAGAAGAAGGCTCTCACCGGAACCAGACCACATTGGCACCCTGATCTCTGACTTGCACACTGCAAAACTGTGAGGAAACAAATTTATGCTATTTATAAGTGACCCAAAATATGGTATTTTCTTGTAGCAGCATGAACTGACATAGACAGTTATGCTCTATAAAGTCAATACCAACACTGAGTTGCCAATTACTGAACCATTTCTCCTAGGTAGCAGTGAGACTTTGGTCACATTTTCATCAACAGATCAATTTATAACCTTGTTTTTTGTACGTTTCTGTTTAAAAACATTTAATATCTATTGTTAACTCATTAACACTGAACTCATAGCCAATGACACTATAAACTCATGCTGAATGAAGCTTACCTAACAAAAAACTATTTTCCATAAGGTACATCACAGCTTCTTGTCCTTAGGAACACAAGACAACAATTCAGTGCTATACTTATGGGCCATTTTAAACAGCAAACTCACCAATGAAAAGCACACACAAAACATGTGGCATTTGATAGATAAAAATGGGTTTATTCATACATGCCTTAGACCTCAGCGGGGATCATGTGCATGGTGCGTCTCATTTACTTTTGGATCTGCACACGTACATGTCCACGGATCACCTCCAAAGCACCATGGGCATTAATTTGGGGGTTAAAAAGTTTTAACTAAAAGGTGAATTCACTAATGTGGAATTCATTAATAATGAGGATCGATTGCATATAAGGTCATATTTTGATGCTAGTCTCTCCTTTAACAGAATATGACTTTAAGATACATGAACCTTTTCTTGTTTGAACTTAATTTAGACACTGTTTGAAATCAAGTTTGTGTGGTAAGATCCTACAGTCTTGCTGAAACATCTTCAAAGACTTTTTTACATCTGTGTTTCTCCTCCTTCCCTTACACCCCCGCTGTTAAATGAATTCCTCTGATAATCTACTGTCCACTAAGATTAGTCTCAGGACTAGTTTATTTAGAAGAGCAAAGAATGAATAGAAGCAGTAATGTCATGGAGAGATCATCTGCAGACTCGCTAACTTCATTTCTTCTGCTACTTTCTCATGTAGAAAATATATATTTGTACGGTTAGAGTACGAAAGCCCTGGGTGTGTGGTTTCTTTAACCTTAATATGGAAATGAATTTCTGACTCAGGGAAATGCTGTCGGCTTTTTAATTTATTTGGTTTCTTCCATATATGTTCCTGTGAATCTTTCATATTCCTGCTTAGTCTCTTGTGGAAATATATTATTTATATTGAACAAGGAGCTGACGCTCTTCCTACAAATCACTTCATTTTAAAAGATAAGGTACAGGGCAAAGACATGTTTACTTGAAAGACCAGCTTTCTGAGCTAAGCATTTGGTTTTCTCCTGTGTATTTTTTCTTTGCTCCTATTTCTGAAGCAAAATGAGAGAAAAAAATATTATGAAAAAGATTTATTGTTCAGTGTGGCTTTTTTTTTTTTTTTTTTTGCTATTCAGACAAATCATGAAAATTGACATCAAATTTATAAAGATCAAAATATCTAAGTCTGCCTGAACCATGTTGGGTAATGGGCTTGGAGGAAAGGAAGAACTGCTTAATATTCACCTGTATTAGAGCAATCCATGGGCCTATAGAGCAAATTGTTCCATAAACTAATATTCCTTCATTATTTATTAGCAATATTTCTCTGGAAAAAAAATCTATAAAGATAAAAGTAAATGATTGGTAAGATTGGGTAAGGTAAGATTATAGAGTGGCCAAGACTCTACCCATTATTTCATCTTTTCAAATCTATCTGCATCCATTTCTTCACAGAAATAGAATAACTAAATACTGAAATTCATCCACATTTTTTTTATAATAAAAATGCCACTTTGCACTAATGTTTTGCATTATTGAATTTTGTACTTAGACCCTACTAGCTGTTTGACTTCGGTTAAGTCATTTTACCTCTCTGGACTCAGTTTCCTTAACTGCTTTAATGGTTCTCTGTTTTGTGGTTTAGAATTTTAGTATCAAATGAATGGTGCTCTATAAAGTTCAACCTGCTGAACAGGTATAGCTTTCTGGAATAAATAGGCAACATGATTTGAATGATTTCTACCATAGAAATAAAATAAAAATATGTGACCAAATATTACATTGAAATTTTGAACAAGTCTTCAAAATAGAAAAATCTGTTTTATCCCAAATCACCATATGTAAAATTTCAAGAAGAAATAATCAAAATTGGTAGTATAGTTTTTTTGGATCCTCAGACAAAACAAGGCTCAGAAAATGATTTGGAGTTGAAGATGCCCTTCTGGAAAGAGTGACTGGTCGGAGGCTAGTCCTTGCCTCACTCCATGTGGGAGGAGTAGGCTGATGCTTTTGTCCATTTTAGTGATGGAAGCTTTCATGTACTGTAGGTCTTTTTTCCTGCATCAGAGAATAATCACGTTCTGGGGCCTCCCCCATTCTGACAAAACAAGGATGAGTTTGCACTTCCAGAATTTCTTGGGGACAAAAAATGTATTACTGTTTATCCACACTGAAAAAAGAATCAGCTTAGAGAGATTTTCCTCCCTCAATGAAAGGGCTTCCCAGAGAAGTGAGGGGCCCAGAATCCCGAAGCTGAATGTTGAATTCTTTGGGGCTAAGAAAACAGCACGTGACCTACTGGACTAGACATTATTCTGCCCAGGAAAGAAGACCCTGCAATCATGTCCAGTGAGATTCATAGTTAAATATTAGCCATTCTGAATACAACCCAAATTTTGGGCTGAAAGTATTTAAGACAACCTTTCCTATGCTGCTATTCCTCTTCTCTCTTTAGCTATCATAGTGGCCCAGAAGGGTTCAGGAGTGGCTAGCAAGCCAGGTGGATGGGCCAGAGGCACAGGGAGAATCCAACTGTCCAACTACTTGTCATTTTCCCACTAGAAGTTTTCATTTGGTATCAGACTTGCTCTGTGGGAAGGAAAATTTATTGTGAAATCAACTTACATTTTATGATTCATATCTTTCCTTGTAAATTATATATACTGAATAGATGCTCTATCTGTGACAAGGTAACTCTTGACTACTATTTTCTTGCACAAAGTGCATGGATGTTTTGGAGATTTTATCTGATGTCAGGGGAACATCTTACTCCACTGACTGAAGGTAGATGGGGACAGATGAAGCCTAAAGCCATAAAAGCAAATCTGTCCTTTATTTCACCTCTTAAATAAGATTCCGTCTGGAAGCTTCACAGTAATTTCCATAGCCTCTTCTCTCCTTTCCTAGTCACTTATCTTTTCCATGTTTCTCACTGTTCATATTTACCAAAATCCCTTCATCGTTAATCTCTTATCCTTTGAATCTCCTCTCTCTGTTCTCAGCACAGTGTTTTGTCTTCTTATGGCATTTTTCTTTGATTTTTTTCCTTTTCTATGTTGACCAAAATTCTCTAAAAGACTCTTTGAGCAGTGTCTGAGTGAGGGATAGGAGATTCATTCTTGCAGTTTCGAGGTTATCTTTGATTTCGAGGATGAGATCTTCACTCATGTATCTTAGCATTTCCAATAATAATTTTATCGGTTCCTATCACATATTCCCACTGTGAGTCTTCACCATGCTCTCGACACATACACGCCCTCCAAGCACCACTGTCAAGATACTATCCAACAAAAACCTGTATCCCTTCGCTTCTTCCCTTCCTTCTTTTCGCCTATTTCTTCATATTTTTTCATCTTCTTCTCCCTCTCCTCTCTGATGATGCCCTCAGGTGGAAACAAGCTGATTCTGCTATAGTCTACTCTAATAAGTCATGCAGTAAAAGTGTAACAAATGCTCCTTTGAGTAAAAGCATCAGTCTGAGGATTGAGTACCCAACAATATCCTTGCTGTGGAGAGGAAATGAGGAATAGGCAGATCTTACTTTGCCATAGTCAAAGTAAGTCTGAAAGTGACCTTAGAAATGTCAGGATTTTACCTCCTATTATTTCAGAAAAGAATCAGAAGTTAAGTAACTGAACGACTGCAGAGGGAATTATGGCCCAATGTTCCGATGACATTGACTCCATCTCCTGAGGATAAGTAAATGAAGAGCACAGCTTCCAGCTCCCACTTTCAAGGTTGCCTGAGGAAGGGGCTTGTGATTATAAATTGAGTTTAGGGAATCTGGGTACTGGTTTCTGTTGTCACTTTTTCTTCCTGTCTGAATAAGTAGGCATATCTTACAGATGGGGCCATGTCTAGACATTTCCAGTCTCTTCCCCTCCCCAAATTTGTTGAGGCATAATTGACAAATTGAAACTTTCAACGTCTCCAGTCCCATTGATACCAATGGTTTGCATTATGTTATTTCATTCTAATTCTTTGTTGGCCAATGTATCTGCTTCCCACTGTCCCCTGCCCAAGGTTAGATTTACTGACAGTAAGAATTTGCTTGCAATTTAGAGCAGAAATTATGGCTTATTACAATATTATTAATTATTTCTGACCGTATATCATCCCGTGTGATTTTAGGTTAAGTGCTTCCAAAGTCCAGAGCTTTATTCCATGGTGTGCTGGCAGACAGCCTACTAGTGTAGTTCTTCCTTTGGGAGCACAAAGACAGAACAATTTTCCCTGGGTCACTGGCATGCTATATTGAATTCAGAATGTGAATTCCAGTCACTGTCCACCCTGTCAAATACTTGTTTTATTCCTATACATAAATGTCAGACGTTATGGATTTGGGTCAAAATTGACCTGATGGCAGTCATAGTAAACTCTTACAAGCTAGTCGTGTCTTTCACCTCTGAGCCTGTCTTTTCTGCTGTGATTTTTGAGGCCTAGATTTGGGTCCTAGATCATCAATTACCTGATACTTCTCAAGGTTTTCTTTTGCTGGTTCCTAAGCCAGCAGACCCAAAGCTTTCTTTCTTATAAGTCTGTGAACATTGCCCTTATCCCCTTGCTGATTGTATTCACAATTATAGACTCCAGCATTGGCTTTGAATTAGCTTCCTTACAAAGCAAATTTTGGTAAAAAGCTATAGTTATACAGATACTTTAATTTGTTAATAAACAGTGAGTGAGAATTATTTTTTGTCTACCTCTTTTTAATGATTTTTCCTAAATTTAATGAGCTGATGCACTTGAATACATCGTTATATGCTTGGGACATCCAGTTTCAAATAACACAAAGCTCATGATTTGCAACTTTTAATTCTTCATTTTTTCAGAATACTGAGACGATGTTAAATTATTGCAATAACCACAATTCCTCATAATTAAGGACCCATTTCTATGATCTATAGTTCAAATATCTGACTCTGGCTGGTGTAGAGGAGGGTGTTGACCTGATTTGTACCTGGCCATCACTTGCCTCATACGAGCCTCCTGGCAGCTTTGATGTGAACCTATTGAATTTGGCCCAACATCATGGCTTAATCTGTAAGTACTAGCATAGTCACAAAACACTTCAAGAGCAAAAACACAAGAACAACACTAATTCTAAAGATTCTTCTATTATTTTTGTATATTCTTCAAATAACATTACAGGGAGAATCCTGGAGATAATCCCAACAGTACTTTTTACCTTGTGTCAATTTTCCCAAACTTTTTCTTTTCTAGAGAATCTCATTTACTAGCCCCCACCACCTCCCTTACCCCAACGTCCTCTGTAATCCCTAGGAAACGTAGCTCCTTCTCAGGGTCTCTACTTTTCTCATTATTCCACCTCTTTATTGTGTACATCAACTTAATGCCTCTTGCTAGTGTTGTAGTTCTCTGCCTTTTCTCAGATTCAGCACTTTTCTGATTGTTCTTTGATTCTGTCTCACAAAAGGAAGGAACAAAAATAGTTACTGAATGCATACAGTCGTTTCTTTGGGGAAAGGGGGTGGGCAGTGGATATTTCTGCCTTTATTTTTTCTGGTCACAAAAAACTGTAGCACTCAAGATATATACGTTATGTACAGAAGGATATAACAGGGCATTTTAATTGCATC
This sequence comes from Miniopterus schreibersii, assembly GCF_964146895.1. Classification (NCBI taxonomy): domain Eukaryota; kingdom Metazoa; phylum Chordata; class Mammalia; order Chiroptera; family Miniopteridae; genus Miniopterus; species Miniopterus schreibersii. Next base: position 58,669,336 of record NC_138112.1, read on the forward strand.
AATAAAATCTATGTGAAAAAGTCACGTAACCAGCTACATATTGGAGAGTCTAGAAATTCATGGAATTAAAGTGTTTGTATATCAAGTTAAATTTAAATGGTAGTTTCATAGTGACAGCCAGTGCTTTTCCAGTAGTTTTCTATTCTGATGACATTTCCAAAATGAAATACTTATCTTTATTTCAGGGGTTACTCTATTCATATAAAAATTAAATTATATTAACTTTTAGAAAAATATGATAATGTCTACAAGCTCTCTTTTGGTCCATTGAAGGCCATTCAGCCTTTTCCCAAGCAGTCTCTCTGCATGTGAATCTACCCAGAAGGGCTTATATGTTTTTATATTTTATTCCTGGTTGAACTATTTGCCCCCTGTAGGTGGAGAGAGAACACAGATATGCCCCTTAGGCCCTAACTTTGCAACTCCTGGTCTCAGAATAGCTGGGCTGAAGATGCAGAATTGCCCTGTCCTCCTTAGTCTACCTCACAGCTGCCACCACTGCCTTTTTAGAATTGAGAGGCATCAACTGTTTTCGTTGTATTATTTGAGAATATTTGAATCTGTTATGGAGAACACGAAACTCTAATAACTAAAAAACCAAAACACAGGAAACTCAAGTGTTCAATAAGGAGAGTAATTTAAAAAGTACTTTGTGAGAAACAGACCAAATTCATAAGGTGTGTTACCTACAGGTCGTAAGTAATATTGAGAAAATATGATTAACAACAAAATCATTTCCCATCTTAGAGGTCATCTTCACAAAGGTAGTAGAGAAAGAAAACAGTTATACGCTTGGATCAGCTGGAATGTGATGAACATTGCAGGCTATTTATTAAAAAATTACTGAGACAGAAAGAAATTGAATTCTTTTATATAGCCAAACAGATACAACTTGTTACATACATGTCCTCAAGATAAACAGTAACGAGTCCTCAAGAAAGAGGACAAGAGCCGAATCCTAAATTTAGCTGGAAATTGGGGTGACCATCTGTGTTAGCTGATTGGCTTTATCCAGAGAAGCAAACTTCTCATATCTTTATGATAGTAGCAAGATACCAACTGAAGTTAGGCTCCTACCCTCCCACAGAAACTGGGACTCCTGCAAGGCTATGTTCCTTGATGTTTACATTTCAAAGAAATGGTTCCCAGGTTCTTAAGAAGGACATTCTTAGGTCATCAGGTGACAAAAGACCTCTCTAGTTTTCAAAAGGTTTATATACATTTCAAAGAGAGGAGAAAGTACTTAGAAGTTTTCCCAAGCACATGCTCTAAGAAAAAAGAAGGTAGGGGTATCTCTTCCTTTATTTTCACCAGTGAGAACTGAGCCTCTTATTTTTAATTTTTATATGCCTCCCACTAACCTGTGAGGCATGTTGGATACATATGGAATAAATGGCTCCTAAGTATATTGATTATGGTCCGAAGGATGGAAAAATGTTATTGATAGAAAATGATAGAAAAATCAAATACGTGTGAAATGTTTCTGAGTCACCCATATTCCTGAGAGTCATGACGTTTTAAGCCACCTACACTTTGTAATACATTGTCTGGTCCTGTATGTCAGCCAAGTTCACACAGATAAAAGCCACAATTCGCATCAGGTTCTCAGTGCCTTATAGGGGTGGCCAGGCGTGCTTGTCCCTTCTAGTATCTTGAGTCAGCCAAGCCTCTTTGTTTATTCTAGGTCCGATTTTCTAACACACACTGTGAGAGAGGAAGCCTGACCCAGAAATGGAAAAGAACTTAAACATAGAATACTGCATCACCTAGAATATAGGTAGTCCTCTGTCTTAACCAGCAAACTTTGTAAATGTATTGACTTACTGCATTTGTTTCCCTTTGCTTTTAGCTTTAAGAGTAAAAAAGGGAAGACTTGAACATCTTAGTTTGATGGACTTTTCTATTCCATGCCCATGAGAGTGTCTGCCTCAGTGGTGTGCTCATAAATATTTGACAACCGGTTCTCTCTTACTTCCCTTCATTCTACCTTTGAGCCCATCACTGAGGTTGCGTTTTGCTTGTTTTGTTTTGCTTTTTGGTTATTTGATTTTTCCAGCCAAAGTGGCAGCTGCTTATTTTTTACACCCATTTTTTTTTCTGAGAACTCCCGTTTACTGAGGCTTTTAATTTATTTGTTTGTTTTTGTTTTAAGCACAATTGTAATTGTTTTGAAGCAATTCCTCATTGGGCTGGTGAATTTTAGTTTATTCTGTAGCATATATATATGTAGCGTATTAATTTCAGTTATGTGTATGTGTATTAAATAACATACAATGAATACAGAGCCTCTGCCGATCACATCTCTGTTAATAAATTCAACTTGCTCTAACAATTATACTCTTTTCATTTTGACTGGACTAATCCATTTCCATAAATACACTCTTCAGATTTTTGCCATTATGAAGTGACATACCTGCTCTTCCTGGTGTTTAGGTCCTGCTGTATAATCTATATATCAGGTAATAGTAAATTCAACTGGTGTAATTTGGCAGTTTTCAGAATTCAGTGGTAATTTCACTTGTCTCCTTCAACCCTGTGCCTGTAAGTGGCAAATACCAGAAGAAGGAAATATTACCCTTGAATTTTGCCCTCTATGAAGTGCTGTGCCCCTTCTTAACAATCTTGGAAGCTAGAGAACAGGATATTTTCCAGGAAATTTCACGTAGTGTTGATCAAGTAAAAAAATGTAGTTTGGCATTTTAATAATTATAGTCATTATGCAGTGTCTTCTTTGACAGAATCTCTCTAATATACTGCTGAGTTTTCTTTGCTTCTCCCAGTGAGAAAAAAACTTTTTGAAGGACCTTTTCCTTAATCAGAAAACATTCTTGAAGAAGGAACTCTATTTTTTCCTATTTGGCTCCTACCATTGAATGCCACGTGTTTGGAATGAAGATGAAAGTTTCTGACAACCAGAAAATAAATGTCTATCAGATGACATGAGACTGAACATTCCACAGTATTGATATACTACTGAGTGTTCAGGTCTTTGATTGGTACATATGGGAAATAAAGAAATGTATTGTGGTTACAGAAATCACTTTTCGACACTGAAGGAGGCTGTCAGTAGAAATATCTCTGGATTCTATGCAGCACCAAGAGAAATGCTGATAACTCAAGACACCATTTCCATAACAACAAAAGAGATATTACAAATATATCTTTGAAGATCCTGAAAACAAAATTAGCACACATGTCCTGCCATGTAATATAATGTATGAAGTAAATAAATACAGCATAGGGCAAAAGTTGGTTTACAGTTTTTCATAAGAAAAATAATGCAGTAATTATTAAATAATAATACAAGGTACACCCTGAGTTTCACACTCACAACTGGGAACCTACTTTTGCTCCACTCTGTAAATAAGTAGGAAGCTACTACTCATGACCCAAAGGCCAACACAATAGACCTTACTTGATAAGCCAATGAAAATGGCTCAATTTTCTATTTGTTTAACATGCTCATGTTATTAAAAATTCTACACCCCTCACTATATTTGCAAAAGAGATGTTATGCCTTTATCAATAAAAATACATTCTCATATTATGCATTTAGATGCACTCATTGTAAGGTGGCATTGATCCAATCTGTTATCATGGAACTCAGACTAAGGAACCAGTAGATGGAGCCATGACTATTGTCACATGATACTAGAATGATCATTTGTGCAAAAGACAGTTTAGTTTTGAGGATTTTTTTGTTGTTGTTGTTTTTTGTTGTTTTGGTTTTTTTTACTATATTAGCTGTGTGACTTAGATCAATGTTGTAACTACTCTGAGTCTTTAAAAATTTTGCCAACAAAAATATAACTTACTATGCTTATTTTAAGAATAGTTATATGCAAAGTGTTCGCACATAGTGGACTCTCAATAAATGTTAGTTTCTCCATTTTTCTTTTATCACACAGCCTGGCACTTCATCAAGTAGAGATTCATTGCTATTAATAAACCACCTCATTTAAAATTGAAATGTCTCTGGGAAGGTTACGATTTTTATATCTTATTTCAGTTCATTTAATTAGATTGCTTTATGCCTGGATCTAAACTCAACCTCCAGAATCGACTACATTATGGAAAGCAGAGTTTTGATAGGAGATGGTGGGAAGGTGATAGATGTGACTTAAATGTACAGAACTAGAAATAAGTTTTCTCTGGCTTAAAAGAATTTAATGCAGAATTTTCAAGGTTAACACTGTAAAAGTTTTCAAATGGAGAGTAGGAGCTAATCCATTTATTTCTCTTTGATCTGCTTGGGTTTCCAGTACCTGGGGTTCTCCTCATATTGCAATGTGCTCAGTATAAAAGGAGTAAAAGGGAGAAGTGTGGAGGGCATTTTTCCTTTAAACAATTAAAACATATATGTGTGTGTGTGTGTGTGTGTGTGTGTGTGTGTGTATATATATATATATATATATATATATATATATATATATATTTCTGATAGCCAAGTTGAGAGAGGAAGGTCTTCAAAAAGATTATCTTGGGATAAATCTGATCAGCCTAAACTAACCATTTTGACCAAAGGGCAGGGGCTTTTGCGGAGGCCACCTATACCCAGGGCTGGGACAGAATCCCAGCTACTGTGATCAAAATCCCACCAGAAATTCATGCCAAGAAAGGAGGTCCCCAGAGCATAAGATTCAATTTTTAGAAAGAGAGATAGGTGCCACGCTTGAGAAGGAGCAAGAAATAATGCAGAAAATGCAGCGCAGGACTGGGGGGCACTGAAAGATGCCAAAGCTGACAGCATGCCATCGTGCTCTCCTGACTGGATGAGATTGGATACTTACAGAGTGAAAAGGTCCTTGTCATTGTGTGAAACACTGAGCTATTGAGGTTTAAAATGACGGGGAGTTGACTCTGACTAATACAGTACATTGCCAATATTTTCTCCCTGACTGTTTTTCTCTTTAAACTGTTCACATGCCCTGATAGAAATGCTATTTTTATTATGTTAAATTTGTGAGTTTATTTCTTTATGTCTTCTCACTTTGTTTTACTAGGAAAGGTTTCACAACCCTCATCTCCAGGGATGAGTATGGACTTATCACTTTGAAATTTCTCAGTGACATAACTCTTGGGCAAACATTAAGGAAACAATCAGTCTTCAGTGTTTTCAGGACAATGCTGATAAATGGCCCAGGGCCCACTTTTACTTTTCTCAGACCCCAATACTTGGAGTTTAAGATCAAGGTTTAAACTCATGAACTAATGTTAAACTTGTGCTCCTGTTTAATTAAATTTCTTCTGGCATTTGAGTCATGTAACTTAACCATGACCACACCCTCTCCAATTCAGCCTAATGCTCCTTTTGTCTAAAACTAGTGTAAGGTGATAAATGTCTCTCAGTCTTCATCTGTCAAACTATAGACAATTACTGACCATAGAAGAAAAAATAAAAGGTCACCAAGAAAACTCATGTGTTTCTCTCAAAGTCTCAGGATAGTTGACATACTTGCTTCTTGCATTCTCTACACAGGGCCCATTTTTTAAGTCTATCTGGGATATCTGAGCTGAAGGTGTTGGATCTCTGTCACAGTGGGGACAGGATTAAGGACTGGTCTGCTGATGGCCAAGCTTCATATATACAAGGGTAAACAGCATTTCCATTTGCCAGTAGGAGATGAGCCTAATTATGCTGACAGGTGTGTGTCACTCACGGGGCCACTCCTGCAATGATCTCCCTCTCTGCTTCCTTTCCCAATGTTCTCTACCACAGAGATGAGACTTTCTAGTCTCTAGTGCATGAGCTCATGCTGACTTGACTAATTAACTGATTCCAGCTGTTCTTGCATAGCAACAGACAGTTTCACATCTGCAGGGCCATTTGGATCACAGGTGTGAGTGGTGAAGATCACTGCTTGACTATGTTTTGAAATTTCCAGTTGTAGTTAGAATTGGAGTCAATTTAAAATGAAACGTTTTAATTATCTTATATTCTGACTACATGTTGACTTTCAACAAGTATATCTTTTTGTGGATTGAAAACTAAACTCTACAATTTGAAATCCATCTTAAAATAAGTAAAGATTGCACACATACATAAACAACAAAAATCAGTGCTTAAAACTTAAACTAAGATCTATGATTAACTGTTAATTAGAATAATGAATGATGAATTTCTATAAATGAGCTGCATGACCCTAACAAGGCAACTAACATCTTGGTTTTTTCCTATCGACAAAACAAGATAGAATTAGATATTCTCTAATAATATTTTGATTTCTAACTTTATGATGTTATAATTTATGTTAAATAGTGAATAGAGATTCCAAAATGTCATAATTATATGAGAAATGGGGTTCTCCTTAGAAAACACAGAATATATCATAAATAGCAAAGACAGTCCTGCATATTTAGAAAAACATATACTTTGTACAAAAAGTTACAAACAACAGTGATCAATCAGTAAATGGATAGTGAGGCCTGAGAGTAATAGCAATAAAATGTGATATTTGAAAACTATTATTTTAGAAAATAAAAGTAAACTGCAAAACTAGTGAGGTAAGGAAAATGAAGATGGATGGGTTTCACAGCACAAAATTCTGCTCAGTCCTATGGGTCTCTAAATGATTGGTACCAATGTTATTTTTTTAAGAGTAAATCAGAGAACACCATACGGACACTTTCATCACTGGTGAATATTTTCTCTCAAGCTAACAGCCATTTCTTTGGACCATTTCCTCCATCAACATATTACCTACTTGAAAGAAAACTTTCAAGGTTCTCCGTTGAAAATAATTCTTTTAAAGATAATGGATATTTCTGAGGAAAAAATAATACTGTGCTCTATTTGATTTCTGTAGACATAACTAATTCAGGTGCTTTTCATTCAAGTTTGGATCCTTTCTTCCTTCCTCCTTTCTTTTTCCCCCTTTCTTCACATATTTTTACATTGTGTGAGTTTCCAGGGGACTTGATGGGGCTTCAAAATTGAGTTATTGCAATAGTCTCCCAACTGGTTGTTGAGTAGCAATGTTGCTCCAGTGAAATTAATCTCTTCAGAATTGCACAGATGAGATGAGACCGTTTAATTTTTCTTCAAAATTTTTTTGATGGTTTTACATGTTCTCACACCCTCCACAAATGCACCTAAACATCGCAGACTGAAATTCAAGTCTTTATCCATTTTGGCCCTGATTTACATTACACCCCCCCCCCCATTTTACTGTAAATAGGATGAGCATTAATTGCACCCTCCACTAGAGCCAAATATTCTAACCACTCTAATCCAAAGTGTCTGTGAATTTCTGGCTAATACACCTTTCTTCCCATTATTCATTATACCCATATCCCTCAGCTTACTTGTCTTCAACTATACCAGTTTTTTCCTAGAAAATAAGACTTATTCAAACCACATAAAAATCCCAAGGAAGGCCTGGTTATCAGGTACTCAGTAGAACCTCTCTTCTCTCATTCTATACTCATAATTTCCATCTTTCTACTGTTATATAGGCAGAGTGCACTGGTAAATTTTAAAAACCAGCTCTTTGGGAGTATGGGGAGATACAGGGACAAGATTGATTTTCAACGTTTAAGATGATTGTGGTCTAAATATTCTGACTATGGCTGATTTTTGGTTACCCATGAGACTTCACTGACTGTGAGTTGAAAAATCAGGTACACAATTGGCTCTGTTCACCAGTACCTACTGACTGCAGCGAGTAGAGCTTGCTCCTTCAAACTGACCATTATAAAAACCTTGAGACTACGTAATGTTTTAAAATCTTTGAATTCTCCATATCTCCTTAATAATACTCTGACTATATTTGCTATCAATAGAGTGTACACATTATTAGAAATGTCCGTAATGTCTCTTTCCTCATGACCTGGGATATAGGATGTGTGGCTGAGTGCCCCGTTCTTGAAGATCTGATCATTTGATTCCCCACAAATAATTGTCTTTTCCAGAACACGTTTACAATTCACATATATTATCTCACAATTATTTACCCTCTCAGCATATGTGTAAATGAATGATTATTATGCTTTTATAGATGGGGAAACTATGGGTCAAATGAGATAAGCAATTGCCTCTTATATATAAGTTGCTCTGCTACATAAATTCAGCTGGCAGAGCCAATGCTAGTACTGAGTGGCTACTAGTTTAAATTATAATCACCTACCTCCCCATCCTGTTCCCATCAAAAAAAAAAAAAAAGATAGAGAAATAAAACACATGAATGTCCTATGCTCTTAATAAGGTAACAATAAGTCCAGATATAGGTAAAATTAATTGTTTTGGGGATGGTATGTAATGAAAAATTTGGCCTTCCCCAAAGAGAGGTCTATCTAGCCTTTGTCACTGGCTTCAGGGACATTACTTCTAAAACTCTAAAATTTCCTGAGTGATGGGAGTATCTTTTAGTCATGGTGGGCCCCTCTAACAACCAGTGACAGTTTATGCTACTGCAGTGAGTCATGGTGAGGCAGAACTAAGAAAACTTGCCACAAAACTGGAATTTTCTCCAAAGAATACTAATTATGCATAAAAGAAAAAAGCCGAAATAGCTATATATATGAACAAATGAAGAGTAAAGGTGTGAGATATAAAATACATTGTGGATTACTTTTAAAACTCTTTGGGGATATTTAAAGAAAACAACCAGATATATTTACAGTTAGAGACACAATAGAAAACAGATCTCATTGGACTTGAGCGGCTCTTTTAATTTTTCATGCTCCATTTAATAAAAATAACTTGCCTCTAATAATAAGAAAATCTCCACTCAAAAAGCTGTACACTAGAAATAAATGTCAATAATGTAATGTACAATATGTCATTTAAGCCAGCATGTGTGCGCACACACACGCACACTGAAGGTATAAGAAAACATTAGTGAGTTTACTTATACTTACAGAAGAGTATTTTCTGTTTTTTGAATATAAAGTATCTCACCCAGTGGAGGTCAAAAGAATGCTTTACCTAAAAAATTGCTTGAAGCATCTTCTCTTGAAAACAAAACGCTAATTAAAACCATATTCCGTGGTTTCTCAAGATAGCCATGCTTTTGTTGTGAGCAGTGACAGCAGGGCTGATAATAGATCTGATTAATGTTATTCTTTAGTTTGTGTAACAAGCAACACTTCTCTAGCCCTGAATTCTGGCAGGGGAGAGAAAGATATTTATCATTTTATTAAGTTTCAATTAAAATCAAATTCCTGATGAATATTTTCTCATCCAAATAACAATTCCTTGATTTCAGATATATTTATTATTTATTTATTCATTCATTCATTCATTTTTATTGTTGACTATTACAGATGTCCCCCACTTTCCCTTCTGCCACCCTGCCCCCACTCCCCCGGGCCTTCACCACACTATTGTCTGTGTCCATGGGCTATGCATATATGCATATATATTCTTTGGTTGATCTCTTCCCGTCCTCCCCATGTTATTGTGAATTTTCTCTGTGAGCCTTCTAATAAACTTTCAATGAATCCCTTCCTGATACCGAAGACAGAATGGATTCTATATTTTTCAATCTAAATGGTCAACACACCTAGCTTTTAGGACCGCCCTGAGGAGTCAAAGAAGGACATGGAATAAAGCACTTAATCCAATTGCTGCAAATGGTGAGGGTTCTGAAAATTGTAGCCATTAATATTCAAATTTAAACTCCTGCTACTGTGATACAGTAAGCATCTGGCAATTGTGTTATTTGATAACTCGGGTTATGAATTGTTTCAGCCATACTTGAAGTATCCATTTAATTTATGGATTTCTCAGTTATGTTGAGTCAATCTTAGATAGACCTAGACCTCAATATCTGAATTTTTAAATCAAATTTTGCAATATTTAAGTATTAAGTTTTTCACATCACTCTCTTATCCTCATTTTACAGTAGATTTTGTTGGAGTTTACACAATTATTAATGTTACAAACAACAAGTATGTGTGAAAAATTATTTTTATCCATGTCTAGTAAATTATATTTAGCACTTTTAAAAGCAACGGCATCTTATGAACTGATTTTGATTTGTTATAACATTGATACTTTTGCTGGGGTCCCCAGGTCCAAATTATAATAAGCCTTCAAAAAATACTGGTGAAATCGGCATGTAGGCAAACTCCTAAATTATGTGATCCAAGTGATTTTCCCCTGTAGATGCCCCAGAGGCCTTCATATATTTAGTTCTTTTTAGGAAATAGTTCTAAGTAAAAGGCAATTAAAGATATCTACGGACTGAAAAATTTCTCTAAAAAATACAGAAATTTTGTTCAGACATAGACGACTGGTTGAGAAAAAAAAGTCACATGCAGAATCAGAGGTGGACAATTTGCATGCAAACATCTCAGAGAAGAAAAGTTGCATTAACAAAAAAGTCTCTTTTCAGCCCTGAGGTATTAGCCATTAGGTTGTGTAGGAGGAGAGACGCTGTGTGGAGACTGAGATCCAGAAAGCCTCTAATGAGCTCTACAGGGAATGTTTATGTAATTCAGCCTCTACAGATCATGATGGGTTGGTTCAAGGGGGAAGGGTATTTTTTCCCCCTTAGGTTTAGGTTTGTGATTCCATGAAAGCACTTATAAATAGTGCTTTGGCCAACTGATATATCTCTTAGGCCATGCAGGTGGAAGCCTTCTGGGAGAAAATGCCAAATAATCATGTAGCATGTTTTCTAAGGCTCTTCCTCAGACTTTCGCCATCATTTTTATTGGTGAGGCAGGGAAACAAATAGGATTTCTAAGTACCATTGTTTAAAAGTAAAATAAAGAACCATGCAGATGATTTTCTCTCATGTGTGTGATGATCAGAACTCATCTGAGAAGTTAAGGAGGTCTCTCTGCAGATGTTTAATCTTCTCTCTTTATGACAATCACTCCTCTTTTGTACTTTGCCCTGCAAACTGTACTTGGGAGATATCCTGGTTATTCAGACTCCCAGCACCACCTCTCTTTCAGAGATCACCGGGTTCTGCCTGGGTCCTTCCACCATACACTGTGGCCCAGACACTCTCAGGACATTAACCTAGAGTGATTGTAAGGATCACCTCCTTTGTTTTCTTTCTCTGAGATTTTGCTGTATTATATTTCCTTGGCATTCCAACTTGTATTTAAATGTAAGTCCTCAGATAAAAATTATTTATTAGGGATGAAGATAGTTCATAAAAACCATGGTTCAGTTCAAAAAGAAAATAAATAATTTTAACATGTAACTATAATCTCTTCTCCCATTTACCTGAATGATGGTACCAAACCATAAATTTGTCTTTTGTCATACCTTCATTTTGTAAAAGGAAAGACTATCTGAAAAAAACCTGTAATTTCTAAATTTTACTGCAAGTATTGTATCTTTGATCTAAAAAGCCCTTTAAATGAATTAATAATCAGCCTAATAAAAGTTTCATGATTTTATCTCCTTAAATTATCTACATTTAATCTATTTTCTATATATTTAGGTGGAAACCATCATAAAAATCCTAAGAGTGAAAGTCAGGATACAAAAAAGTTTCCCTGTCTAGTGACTGTTTTCTAAAATAAATATTTTTAATTGTTGATTTTTTAAACTTTGATCCCATATTACTACAGATACTAGTTGAAACATGCAGTGAGACGAGCTTTATAAAAAAAAAGACATCAGGAGTAGCAGTTCAAAAGAGTCATGAAATTTATAATAATTCCTGTTATTCAAATATTATATAATAGTTGTATTATAATGCTGTCTACTAGTACATATACAGTAAATTACAATTGTTATAGAATTTTCAGGATATGCCACAATACAAAAACCTAGAAAAATAAATGTTATATATTAATGCTTATTATTATTAAATAATATAAAGCATTTGACAAACTGGTATGTAAGTTAGGGAATCTAAGATTTTAATATTACAATTGATTTTCCTCTAGATCCTTTCATAATACCACATAGATTGCTTTCTCCTGATGTTTTATGATTTTTTGAAGATTAAGCTTAACCTTCCCTGCAACTCAAAAATGCAATTTTGGAAGCAAATATATAATTATAGTGTGCAAATCTTTTGTGTGCATTGTATGTAAGTAATCTAAACAAACACACACAACAGTCTTCAAATATTTATCGTTAGAGTTTTACTAAACATTGGTGAGCAAACAGGACTGGTGCACGCTTTTGTTGAGGAGTCTTTGACAACCAAGGAGAAAATAAAGCAACTCATAGTAAGAGCTACAAAACCAGGGTCTATCATGGCAATAATACCAATCACTATCATTGTTAGCACTTAACTATGAAATGTCAATTATCACCTCGCCTCATTAGCTAGGTGCTATTATTTATCATCATTTTACTGATGTGGAAACTAAGGTGTTGGGCAAATAAAAAAACCTATTCTTAAATGGCAGAGCAGGGTGAAAAACAAGCTTCTGGTTGGTTGTTACCAGTGCTATTTTTCTCTAAACAACTTTATGAATATATAGTTCATAGACCAGGACATAGAATTTTAAGACAAAAGTTTGAGACTTCAAAAAGATTTGAATTTTCAGGCTATCCAGCTCTGAGCCTGGGGAGAAAGAAGCATTAATTTAGTTCAAGCTTTCAGTTCCCTTATTTTGTAGATAAAGAAATCAAGCCCCCCAAAAGGGAACAGACCTGCCTAAGAACATATTAGTAGCAAATCAGTATTTGCATATTAGTAGCAAATTATTAATTACAACTGTGGGCTTCAAGTTCAATACACCTAAATGTGCCAATTGTTTAACGGCGTCTTTTCTGGTCTTCATCCATAGTCACACATAGTTTTTATGTTACTATATTTATAATATAGACACAAGTTGGTAAAAATTAACTTTTTTTTTTTTTTTTTAATCCTCACTGGAGGGTATTTTCCCACTGATTTTTAGAGAGTGGAAGGGAAGGAGGAAGGGGAGAGAGAGAGGGAGAAACATCAATGTGAGAGAGACACATGGATTGACTGCCTCCCACACTCGCCCCCACAGGGGCTGGGGATCGAGCCTGCAACTGAAGTGCCCTTGACTGGGAATCAAACCTGTGACTCTTTGGTATGAGGGCCAACGCTCTAACCAGTGAGCAAAACTGGCCAGGGCAATATTAACTCTTTTCAAAGAGTTCTCCTTTTCTAAGTTCTCTTTTTTAGCTTCACAGCAAAACTGAGCACAAAGTACAGAGTTAACATGTACCTCCCACCCAAAAACATGCACAGCCTTTCTCACAATCGGCATCATGCATCAGAACAGCCCACTTGTTACAACTACGAACCTTCATTGACACAGCACTATCACCCGCAGTCCATAGTCCACATTAGAGTTCACCACTGGCGTTGTACATTCTACTGATGTATAATAACACGCACCTTCCATTATAGTATCATATAGGATATGACGCTAAAACTGTTCTTTACGTGAAATAGTTTCACTGCCTTAAAACTCTTCTATGCTCTACCTATTCATCGCTCTCTCCTCCAGCAGGGCTATTTCTATGCCTCCAAAATATTTTATTTAAAATATTACGCTTACAATTTCAGTGTTATAGCTATAAAACAACAGCAAAGGCAAATAAAATAAACATGAAACCTGCTCTAAAACAGCCTCCTTTATATATTTTGTAGAGAGATGAAGTGATTCTGTGATAATTTTGAAACTGGCCCATATAAGAAATTAAAAGCAAGATGCTTCTTGATTTTTTTTTTCTTTCCTTTATCCTATCAACTTTTACATTTTGGTTTGTATGGGGGGGATATAAAAATGTGACATTCCTTTTAAAAATGAAATATTCTTTAGGTAATGGAAAGGTCCTATTATGTGCTTTTACACACAGACTTCCACAGCCTTTGATGCTAATTACTTTTCTTTAAAGTCTTTTGGAAATAGATACCGGGCTGAATGTAACATGTAAATTCCTACTATCTTATCTCCAACTGTTGCTTTTTGTGAGCTCACTAGTTTTTCTAGATCTCTCCCATTTGTGAATGCTTATTTTTTCATGTAGAACACAGAAATTTTAAAAGCATTCGTTATATTATATGATCCACGTAAGGAAGTTCTTTGTAATTCAAGCAAGAAAGTTTTCAAAATATGAACATTTTCTCAATTATTAGTGTTAAATATAAATTGTGTTCTACTGCCAATAAATAAAAATTCTTCATCTACATTTTAAGTCTGACTCTGGGGAAAAAAATTTCAATAAGAGAAATTTCAAGTGGCTTTCTACTTAGTAGAGATAATAGCAGGCTTCCCACTCAGCAATTTCTTTCTTGAACGCTTAATATAAAAGGTTTTTGAGCAGTAATTTTGTCAATGTTCCTTTTTTAGTTAAGTAGAGCAAGGCAAACACATGCGCTAAAAGCTCTGTGAGAAGAAGCAGGACTACCTTTTATTTCATCCGTCTTAAACTTTCAGTTGACAATTTATAGACTCCTTGAGAGTAATAAGGAATGCCATTCAATGTTATTGACAAAACCTGTGGTAACTGTGTAGATATTAGTGATAGGAATAATAGTAAATAATTAATATTTTATGAGAATATTATGTGCCAAACATTTCACATTCCTTAACTTAACTACTTCTATGGATACTCTATAAGAAAAGGTCTATTATGTCTTCTTTTTATAATGAAGAAAACTGAGGTTTATTAAATCCACATATTGAGCAAGTGTTTAAAGCATGACTTGGCAGAGAAAGATTTCAAAGCACCTATTATAAGTATGTTCAAAGTATTAAAATAAATTATATTTTAAAATTTGAATAAAAGTATGAAACCAAGTAGAAAGTATAAATAAAGAGACACTTTAAAAAGAAAAAGTGGAAATTTTGAAGTTCAAATGTACAATTACTGAAATGAAAAATTCACTAGACTGGCTGAACAACAGATTTGAGTTAGTATAGCCATCCATGATTTTTTATGGTTATTGTTTTTATGGTGTATTACTTTTTTCTCTGCTGTTACTTTGTAGTTATTTGTGTCTTTGCATATAAAGTGTGTTCCCTATAGTCACCATACTTGGATCTTAATTTTCATCCAGCCACACTTACAATAATTACTTATATAGTTGGCTTTATAACTGCTTTTCTGCTATTTTTCTATTTTCTTGATATTTTTAATTATTTTGTTGATTTATTTTCCAGCTGGTTGTTCTAGTAAATACATAATACATCTTAACTTACCATAGTGCAATTCATGTTACTAGTGACCTAAATCCTGTAAAGAAGAGTCATTTTACTCTAATGTATGTCAATTCCCACCTATGTTAAACTAAACACTGTAGTGTTATATTCTTATTGTTGTTTTATACATATTTATGTTTTTAAAGAAATTAAAAAAGAAGAAATATATTAATGTAAGTATAGTACCCACATGTTTATAATTTTCCCACTGTTTATTTCTTCCTATAGGTTTAACTTACTGTCTGGCATCAATTTCTTTTAACCTGAAAGATTTCCTTTACTATTATTTATAGGGCATGCATACTAGCTATAAATTCTGTCAGTTTTGCTTTTCTGGGAATGTTTAAATTTGGTATTTAATTTTGAAGTATAGTTTTGATAGATATAGAAAACTCTATTGACAAATTTTCCCCCCTAGTATTTTGAATATCTCATTCTATTGCCTTGTAGCCACCTTGTTCTGTTGAGAAGTCAGTTGTCAATCATGTCATTATTTTCCTATATTGACGATTTGTTTTTCTTCTAATTACTCTCAGGATTTATTTTTTCAATCCTTTGACTCTGGTATACCTAGGTAGACATCTCTTTGTATTCTTTTTTAAAAAATTCATTGATATTTTTTCTCTGAGATTAATATTTCTCATCAACTTTAGGAAACTTTAGGTTATTATTTCTTCACATATTTTTCTTTCCTTTTCTCCCTCATTAAACCAAGTCTACAGCCTTTGTCAACAGAAATTCTGGTTTTCACAGCCAAATCTTCCCTGGCTAAACACCCATGCTTGGCAAATGAGCTTAGGGTTGGAAATAGGAAGCAGCCTTAGGCAAGAAGGCTCTAAAGTTATGTTATTCTTATTCAAATTTCTAAACACTTTTCATGAATAAATGTTTCTCAACTTATTGTTTATTTGTAGCTAATTTCCAGAACCTAAAATTGTCTTTAAGAATTTTGTTCAGAAAAACAAAACAAAACAACAGGTGATGGAGAGATATGTGGTAAGGAAAGCAAGAAAATTATCAAACCAAATAGAATTTTTGTTTCTTTTAGGCAAGAGAACCTCAAGATATGAGATAAATGTATTTAAATTCTCAGGTAAACTTTTTATGTTCAGATAATTTTTTGTATGTCCTTATCCCTAAAGCACATGACAGTTTAAAAAGGCTAAAGCAATTGAATTTCTATTTTAATTGATGTGAGAAAAACTACTGAAAGCTTATATTACATATAAGGGGCTAAGCTCAAACCCTTCTTGCATTATAATATACTACTAATTCCTGAAAATACCCACAAGTGTCAGAAATATGGGAAGGAAAGTAGGACTCTACATGTCCTTTTAGTTAGCAAGAGATTTTAAAAAATGATTTTGTATGGTTTATACTTTTGTAAACTTTAGTATTTAAAGATATTAAATATTAGAATGGTTTCATATGTACAAAAGTTAAAATTAAAGCCCCTTAAACAGTAAACTCTAGTTATTTATTTTAAATAAATTTGTAAGATAGAAAAGTCTAATTTAAGACATATCCTCAACTGCTCCATAACTGTCACTTCAGCCACCCCTAAGTACAGTTTTGATATTTTTAAAAAAATTGTTCCATTTTATACTTGTTTGGGGGAGGAATTTACTTACCTCTTTTTGCTATTTTGCTATTATATCCAGAACACAAATGTCTCTTCCTTTTCTTTCTTTCTTTTTTTTTTTAACTCAGCCACTGTCAGCAGCCTACATATTTAATTTTTCACAAATCAGATTTTTCTTATGTATGTTTAGAATAAAGAGATGTTTCCTAAAATTAGTGTTCTATAGAATACTATTTCCATCTTTGTGCTCTACCTTAATATTTTCAGAAAAAATGATGCTCTTTCTATGATATTTCAATGAGTTATTTTTAAAAACATTTGAAAATCATTTGACATATTTTCTCATACATGGTGAGATTTACATAGACTAAGTTTGGAAAATAATAAAATATGTGCATTTTCCGTGGTTCTGCACTTTTTTCACTAACTTGCTGAAACCCTGCCCCTCCTCCCAAGCTCCCAATTTCTGCTCCAGGATGTCCTACTTGACCAAAATTCATTTTCCCCGAAGAGCACTAGAAGGTCACATAACCCACATCTACACAAGCGCTTACACTGTGTATACCAGACTGGTTCTCGCCATGGATGAAAAGATGAAAATAGGAAATTGTTGTACAGTAATTTGGGAAGGGGAAATGGAAACTAACTTGAACAGAAATTTTATTTAGGGGCAGACTCCTTCACCCCTGAAAGCTGGGGGAAGAGTAATAAAGTTAATCATTCCCTTTGCATCTAGAACATTCTAGCCAAGGGTGAGGAGCCTTTTTCTGCCAAGGGCTATTTGGATATTTTGAACATCATGCCTGGGCCATACAAAATTATCAACTTAAAAATTAACCTGCTGTATTTGGACAAACATTTAATTGAGTTTATTGAATTTTGAGTCCTGCCTGAGGTTGCCTTGGCAGGGGCCAGACCAAATGAATTCTTGGGCCTTATATGGCCCCCAGGCCAGACGTTCCCCACCCCTGTGCCTCTTCCCCTTCTGTTAGTCCCTTGTTACAGACCATCAGTTCTGTGATGTAGGAAAAGTTCTAAGGTAAATAGTGAAGAGCAAAGACAATATGTGGAGGTATTTTAAGCTGTGCCAGCATAACTTGGAAGGCACATGTTATTTGATAAACACTATATCAAATCAAGTTCTTATTTAAAAACAAATATATATCAGGGCCTCTGTTGTTCTATGGGGTTATCAAACAGCATTCTGGCTCTATTTTGTTAAAGAAAAGCACCTTTAAAATGTGCTGTATGCTTATAAAATGGTTTCTTTCAAACTAAGCATAAAAAATAACAATGCAATTCAGATACTCAGAAGTAAATATCCGTTCTTTGCAATATCAGCGTTCCCAGCTAAGCAGTTAAGGTACTTGTTCAAAATGTATGTCTGATTTCTTGGGAGAAAATTTGACTTCAATATCCTTTAACTTTATATTCATGTAAACTTCTAGTGGGCAGCTATAAAAATGATAACTGAGCCTCTGACATCTTGGTCGAAGGCGTTATAGACTAAAGTCACTATTCAGATTTGCTGTCCTTCAAGTGAAAATAAATTTTAGGAGAAAAGGCCCTAAGGAGAGTTGGTTCTGTTGTATGGCCAAACCTCTTTACCACGCTCACCAGCACAGCCTTTCCCTTCCATCTGCTTCCCCACCCTACAGATCGCTTTCTTGGGATCTGAGGAAATTGTGCAGAAAAGTATGAAAATAAAATCTAAAAGTGTTGTCTCCCTGATATGTCATGCTCTGTAAAACATTAGAAACACACATATGTTAATTTTCCTCTCATCTGTGTGCATTGTATTTCCTGTTTGAATGAGTAATTACACAGATATGTGAACTACCTTAGAAACCCAGAAGAGTACAAATGCTTCCTCCTATTTGATTATAAAAGGGCATTCCTAATTCAGAGCAACCAGGAGAAGGTATAAATTAATAAAATATACTTTTGCCTACTTTTTTAGGATATAGATACAATAACATTTATTTATCTACTTTTGTTGTTGTTGTTGTTAAAGACAATACCTTCTAACCAAAATTTAGAGGACATAAGGTATTTTCATTACTGATCAAGTAGGATGAAGAATTTATCATGCTCCTTGATTCAAAACTTTGTCTCTGTCTTTTAAGTCTTTAAGGGTAATTTAAAGAAAAATCAGTCTTAAAACCAGTATGGGGGAGTTTAAATCTGTGTGACAATCATTATAATAAATGTAGTGTAAATAGCAACAAAACATTTGATAAGAGCTTACTCTCTGTGTCAGAGGGATAAAGTAATTATTTCCCACTGTAATGAACAGAGTAGATTTTGTAGAGAAGGTCCTGGAAAAATAGAGCAGAATGTTTCCGTTAAAGGAAACTATTGGCAATTGCAGAGAGATTTGGGAGTAGATTGTACATTTGAAGATCAAGAAATGTTTTGTTGAGGGAGCGGGTGAAGGAATATTAATGTGTGGAATGGAGAATATTGGAAGAAAAGTCTGGAAAGTTTGGTGTCAGGACCTATTGCAGAGAGAGAAGATGATAAAAGACAATACACAGATGTTCAGAGATAGATTTTATATTATGCAAATAAGTTTTAGATTCAGGGCCTTTCAATTCCTCTGATACCTTCCAAGGCCCGGAATTGATTCCAGGAACATGGTCACAAAATCATGTGGGGTTCTCTTTGTTGTTATTAATTTACAAAGGTAAGACCTTTAATAACAATTGATTAAAATAGCAAATTCTTTCTACTCTGATTTCCCCTTTATCACATTCCCTCTTACGTTGTGTGGTGGTAGAGTTTGGGGATCTGAATATAGGGAAATTAAGTTGGGGATATATTTAGTTTAAAATCAGCATGTGGGTATATGTGTGTGTGAGTGTGTATAATCCTAAGTATAATCCTAATAGGCTGTACTACCTATCTACTTCCATTGTTGGGCAGAGTAAAATTTGTTGACAGGGTTCTATGATCTCTGACCCTACCAAATGTCTGTTTTCCTCCCCTTGCCTGCAAAATCCTTCTAAAAATCTACACTAGAAGGCAGAATAAAATATTTTTCTAATCTCTCTATGGAAAATGTTTTATAAAATCTTTATCAAGTGAAAAATCAGAGTATCTAGTCAATGAATATATAGACCTAAACGGATCTCTACAGACTCCCTAATATCTGATTCCAATTGGTGTGAATAAATTGGTTTATTTTTGTGAATAGATATATTAAAGATCATGGGCAAAATAACAATATTTAAAGACTCATTTTTGTTGATGAATACAGTAAATAATTTCCCATTATATTACTTTACCACTTGGACAATCTTCCTTCCTCAGCTCTTACATGGAAGTTTCCTGAGAAGCGTAGCTGATTTTCAGAGCTATAGAGAGAAGGCAAATTTGCCTTTGAAATAATAATGGTGCTTCTGTCATTCCACAGAGTAATTTGAAAGATGTTCTGCATTGCCCTTAAAGAGAGTGGTGGAAAAATCAGAATACGGCTATGTCAGGTTGACGAACTACATAGCAGTTCTGAAATGAAATATTTGTCTGAGAAATCAAAGAAGCACCCAAAAGTCAAGAGGGTGTGATTGGCTTCTCACAGGGAAAGTGCCTGCTGGTCTTCCATGCCGTACTTCAGTTCACTTGAGGAACCAGAACACAACATTAAGTAGAATTCTCTATATGAGCCTATGTGCGCACTGCTAAACTGAAAGAAATCTGAATTGAGAAAAAAACTCATCTGAGAGCTTTTACAGTGTCCCAGGGAAAGTCATTTCTTTAGTCTGTTTGGGCTCAGACAAAAAAAAGAAAGGAAGAAAGGAAGGAAGGGAGGGAGGGAGGGAGGGAACGAAATAACATAAAATCTCCCACTTAGAATCTGTGTTTTGTTTAGCTATTTTTAAAAAATGAGGCAGAGTGCTTTAAAGTGTCATGGGACAAGAGCTCATTAAAAGTTTTTAAATACAAACAAGTGAGGAATATAGGACTTAAGGGTCTACAGTTTAAGAACACAATCTGCCAAAAATAAGGCACTGAAGTGACTAAAGCTGTAAGGCAAAAACAAATGCCTTCTGTTTTTCTGGTACATCAAGGTCTTACTACTCTGAAGTTTTATAACAAGTATAGCTAACTCTCAATAATAGATTTTTCCTTAATAAAAAAAGATTCATTGCCCAGCCTGCGTGGCTCAGTGGTTGAGCATTGACCTAGGATCCAGGAGTTCACAGTTCGATTCCCAGTCAGGGCACATGCCCGGTTGCAGGCCCGATCCCCAATAGGGGGCATGCAGTAGGCAGCTGATCAATGACTCATCACTGATGTTTCTCTCTCTATCCCCCTCTCCCTTCCTCTCTCTGAAATCAATAAAAATATATTTTTCTTTTAAAAAAAGTAAGATTAATGAATGGTGAGTTAATTATGGACCTTCACAGGGATCATTTATTGTCACAAACCCCTGTTCATCTAAAAAATCTGTGTCTTCACGCACTTTCCGACTACCTCATTCAACATTCAACAGGCACAGTTTAAATCTTCCATTCTGATTGTGGGCCCATGTAGTCATGAACGAATTTGCTTTCAGAATGGATAATTTGATGATTTACATATACAGTGTCAAGTTTTAAGACTTGGGAATGATCACAGAGTGTCAATATTGTAATCCGTATTCAGAACAGAAATGGTTAATTGGTAGAATATTTTCCTTGACCTTTCAAACAAAGAAATATCCCCCCAAAAGGGCATTTTTATTTGTACTAAGAAACAATGCACATAGTTAACTTGTGCTCTAGAATTAAATGTGAAGTGCTGTATTTAAACATAGATTTGGAAGTCTTAGTCAATATAGGAAAGAAAATGAAATATGAATATTGAAAAGAGACACCGTTATTAATTAAAGTTTCTAAGTTTTCCTGCCAAAATATTCAAAGAAATATATATCATTTAGAATTAAATGAAGACTTCATTATGGTAATAATTTTGAAATTTTAGTTTTCTGTATGACAGCAGTGAGCAATCAGGAAAAATAATATGAGAACACAAAGATCTCAGTAGCCATAAATATAAACACTATAAAAATAGCAAACATATCACATAGGATGGTTTTGCCTGCATATCACAAAATCCTGGCTCATGCTGCCTTATTTGTAAAGGACAAATTATTGTTTAAATTAATTGAAAATACCAGAGTTAAGATGAACTTCAGGTAAAGTTCAATCCAGTGGCTTGGTGATATTACCTAACAAATAATTTATGCTTCTCCATCCTTTGAAATCCATTATATCATCTTGATCTTTTGATTGATTTCCCTTTTGCCACCAGGATGGATGTCAGCAAGTGCTTGGGCTATACGTTTTCCTGTTTCTGTCCAGAAGTAAAGATTTATGTCTTTTTCTCAGCATTCCTAGCAAAGGTCTAATTGGACTAATTTAGACCTCTGGTCCACTGTAGTAGGTAGAATAATGACTTCCCAAAGAGGCCCACATCCTTGTTCCGGAAACCTGAGAAAATGGAACTCGATAAGCAAAGAGGAATTAACGTGGTAGATGGAACTGAGGGACTAAGCAGTGTCCCGATTAGTCAATGTTCTCACAAGGGTGAGAGGGAGTCAGAACCTTCAGAGTTGAGTGTAATGCGATGTGTAAAAGACTCCATGGCCCTCTTTGAAGATCAGAGGAGGCCAGGAATTAAGGAATGGGTGCAGCTTTTAGACACTCAAAAGGCAAGAAAACAGATTCCCCTATAGAGCCTTCAGGAATTAAAACAGCCACATTTATAGTAATGCTACCGCGATCGTAAAGGTGGTGTTTTCAGTCACTTGAGAAAATGAACCTATTTCATTTTGGGGGGAAAAATAGATTGGAATCATCATCATAAAAATTTTATAATGAATTAAAGTTGTAAATATAAAGAAAATCCTAAAATTATTCAGTGAAAACCCAAGAGGGTATTCATTTCACAATCTTGGAATGAAGGAGACCTTATAATGACAAAGTACAAATTTAAAGGCAAATAATGAAGATTTCCACTCAAGCGTATTTTAATCTCACCAAGGCTCTAAGGCAAATGTTGCTTTCATATTTGATTTTCAAAGAAATTTTTGACGCCAGCCTATCATGATCTGTTATTAATGGCATGTTATCTTAATCATTGATCTCAGTTTAAGGATTCTAATTCATCATAACACACAATTACTCAAGAACATCTGCTTATTTTAATAATAAGAGAAGGGAATGATCAGATCAATAACACAATTATATTATGGTACACAGTGAAGGCACTAAAATATATGTTAGACTTACATGTTTTGACATGACATTCTGAAGTGAAGAAAATGATACCAAAATATAAAACATAATGCTCAATTTTGTGAAATAAAAGTACATATATAATGTGTTTTGTTTATGTGTGTTTGCGAGTAAGAGCAAATGACATTATTTCTAACATAAAAGGAACGAGAAGGATGAACGGCAAATATTGGACTTTTTCCCCCCTCCTTCCTCTCTTTTTTTCACCCTCCCTCTCTCCCTGACTCTCTTCCTTTCTTTTATTTGTTAAAAAAAATATATATTTAATAAACACCAACTCTAAACAAGCCACTATTACAGACACTAGAAGGAAAGATAGTGGGTGGAAATGAAGTAGGTTCATTTTTAAAAAATTGATTCCATCTAGCTTAAATATTTTTCAAAATATATACTTACATTTATTGTAGTCAATACATTAAAAAAATGTATTTTTTAGTTTAGTGTGCAATTTAAATAGTTTTGTAATTTTACCCAGTTGCACTGCTGTCATCGTAATCCTGAATATTTTCATCATGCAATAAAATTTTTCATGCCTATTTATAGTTAATCTCTGTACCCATCCCCAGCCCCATTTCTACCTCTATAAATTTTCTTTTCTCTAAACTTTAGTATTATTAGTTTAAGGTGATCAGAATATTCTATTCACATAAAATTTTGTATGTATGTATATTTGTATAAAATATATATTGTTGTATTTTCAGTAACTACCATAATTTTTCTGCCAAACCCCACCTATCTGTGGAGAGAGAAAAGATAATCATATAATCCATTTGTTTTAAACATAATCTCAACATACAATTGAAACAGAAATCTATACAACATAGAATTTCAACGTTTCTCATTTATATAAAATTGTACATTATCAGTTATCACTTATTTTTTATTGTTATATAGTGGTATATATATGTGTGTGCATAGGGCATGAGTAAGTTTTTGTGTTTAGATGGTGTTGGAAAAAAGGAAAGGACTGAGGTCCTCATGTATTGCATCCATCCTCTCCCTCCTTTGGCATTTATCATATGTCTTGTCTAACCAGGTGCCTCTTGCTGCATCTCCAAGTTGAAGACAAACAATTTAACAAGTTTCTGGGATTGTTAGAAGGGAAAATGAGATTTTTATGTTGTTCATTGGAGTGAAACAATTGGCATCACCCAGGAAAGAAAGGTAGTTAACACAGACTGTTTATATAATATCCAAAAGTGTTACTAGAACAGATTTACTTGAGCCTAATAAGCAAATTATTTTCAATAAGATTAATGATCTTATTAGGTTCATTTGAACAGTGTGAGAGACATTTTCAGAGAATTGAGCAGATTTAAGATGGGTCAGAGAAGAAGTGTGAAAATAAATACAGAACTGGATGTAGAATTTATAAGAAAGGTGAAAATAGTTTATATTGTTTCATGTGGATATGAGAATCCTCTATGTATATGAAAAGTTATTTCAAGTGGAAAGACCAACAGCTGCCTTCAATTTCGTTTTTTAACAAGAAAACATATTTTTTATATTACAGAGAGTGACATTTACCTTAGAAGTCAGAAAAGAAGTTTCTAGATAACTGAAGAAAGTTAGTGAAATATTTCAAAACTAAGAGAGACAATATATGGCCAGTGATTCAAGTGGGCATCCTGTTTAAGAAATGAGTAATGAAGCAGGTGAACTCAGCCAACCACATCTCAAAAATTAAAAACAAATAACAAAAATACCCTCTATTTCTATACTTGAGCATGAATCTCCATTCCCATTTTTGTACTTTTTAGCACAGGAAATGTAACATTTCTCAGACTTTGTTAAACCACTTAGACTCTTGACTTGAAGAACAGATTTTTTTTATTCATTCATTCATTCATTCATTCATTCATTCATTCATTCATTCATCTATCCATCCATCCACCCATCCTCATAGGAGACTTTTATTGCGAAAGGTTACTGTGGGGTAGGGAGAAGTTACATTTGGTAAGATTATCAAATCAACCCCATGGGTATTGATTCATGAATGAGTTACTTTATGTAAGTGCTAATATCGGTGCCTAGGACAAGTAATGGTAAGTCTTATAAGAGTGTTCTATTTTTATTATTGTTGTGAGGGAAGGCTAATAAAATTTGCTTTGGGTAATGCCAACCTCAGGAGTGATATAAGAACATATAGAAATTGGGCTGGGGGGGGCAGGAATGAATGGGAAATAAAGTGGTTATTGATAGAAGACTAGTAAGTCTAGACTTGAAATTATAAGCAATATGATACCAATATGAGTTTTGAATTTGAAGTGGAACAAATAATAAATCTTATTGTATACCCTTGGTAATTTTAGATTTAATATTTAGAATGTGGAACTTCACAAATATCTTTGAATGTATGTTTTACCAGTCTCAGGTGTCAGCTTGTAGCAGTTTTCTGATATGTGCAGTAGTCTTATGATATTTGGTTACCATAATAAATAGGTAGATAGAGAGACAGAGAGACAGATAAAGTGTGTGTGTCAGAGAGAGAGGAAAGAGAGAGTGAGAATATGGTGGTATCGTAGTCAAGTTTTTATTGTGCCAAGTGCAGACTTTTTTAGAACACCTAAATCAGCCCTGAGTAAATAGAATAATTAAAATAACTGAAAAATAAACTAGATGTCAAACACTTCAAAAAATATTAGAAAACTAACAACTTGAAATCTCGTGTGGTCTCTATATAATAGGAAAAGTCAATTAGCACAGTGTTTCCTTTCACTGCTAATATAGGTCAGTATAATTTAAATAGAGATGGTAGAGACTTTGCCTTGAGTAACATTTTCATTTATATGCCTCATAAAATTTTGCCTCCTTTAAATTTAAAAACTCACTAGAAAGTAACAAGCATCAAGTTTTTTGTGCTGTTGAATACTAGGAGCTCTGTAAAATGAAGGGTGTAGAGAGTTCTTTATAAATATATGAAACAGACTTTGGACTATATCCTGTCTGTCAGATTCCCCAGCAAACCCCTCTCGGAAATATCTTGCCCTATGACCATAGGCAACTTTGTTGTCTTCAAGGTTTTAAAAGTAAAGTAAAAAGTCAGCTTTTGTCAATTAGGAAATGTTTATTCTTTCCTACATTTATTCTTCAGGAATCTTAAAGTTTCAAGTAATGATGTCCCAGCAGTAAGGAGATTAGTGAGGACTAGACCTGGGCACTCAAATACCTGTGTCCCGTCTCCATCCCCTCCCACCTCCCAGTGCCCCCTCCCTCCCTCCCTCTTTCTCTCTCCTCTTTCTCTGGGTACACTCTCTTAACTCCTTCGTATATTCAACATGCAGACACAAAACACTAGTCATTCTAAACTTTTAATCTCTGTCTTTTGCCTACATTCACTCATTTTATAGCAAAAAAATCTTCTTGCTGGAAAGAACATTAAGTTTACATAAATCAAGTTTAGCAACCCATAAGGATAAATCCATACCTCACTCTCAACGCCAATATATAAAATCCCAGGAAAAGGCTATGAGCTCGTTTGGATCATGAGCTCATCTCAGGGCTGGTCACTGTGGCCAGATCCTGGGGTGCTGTGGATAGTCCAAGATGAGTCAGATGACCACTCCTGTGGCTCCAGGGCTGAAGCTTTGGGGTCTGTTAGCAGTAGGAGAAAATGGATTGACTGACATTAATGAATGGTAGCCATTTGTACCCATCTTTTAAACTGAAACTGAGACAGCTCTTTTCAGCTTAATGAATATCTAATGAGTTCTCTCTATTTGTCAGCTTCTCTGCTAGATAATTAAGCCAAATTAAAGACTATCAAGAAGAATGCCTGTTGTTATATTTATAATAGAAATTATCATTGATTGGATAAAAATAAAAATATTGTAGATGATTTATAAATATTATGCTTAACATTAATGTTTACTCCTGCAAAAGCATACTTGTTAGTGTTCTCAGTTTTATCCCTAGAATTTCTGAGCAACAACGTTAAAAACATGTCCTAGATTATGTAGTGTCAAAACCAGAATTTATAGTCACCCTGACCCGAAACCATGTGTTTCCATTATGCTCCTTTACTCCTCTCTATAGAGTGTTGCTACTAATAGTCTAGAAAGCAAATATAAAAAACATATTTTATATTAATTTGTATAACAAATGGAATTCCTTAAGTGTCGTGATTGGAGGTATGAATTAAGTAGTAATGTATCCTATTTTGGGGAAGCTGCCTGCCTAGAAAAGTAAGGCTCTTTTAAGATTAAAGAGGAACATAGAAAAATGAAATCATGATGCAAAGCACATGAAACTATTATTTACCAACCCCAAAAGTTCACAAAGAAAGAAATGAAACAAATATTTAATATGTAAAACATCTTAGATGGCAGAGCAATAGTAAATGATACTGAATACATGAATATGTAGTCTGAGCAAGAATTATACCTGAAAGCAGGTATAAATGAAACAACTCTACTCCCACATACTTACCATTGCCAAGACTATTTTTCCAGTTTAGATTTCTTCCTTTAGAATTCAAAAAAATGTTCAAGGTTGTAAAGTAATGGCAAATGCATTTTGCTTCTGTCATTACATTTTTTTCCACATTTTATAAGCTTCAGTAAAGCAAGTGAACAAAAGCTTATAATGATGATTTTGAGTTTATATAAAGTAAAAAATATAAATCCCAATATAATTTAAAAGTATATATTAGGTATATCTTTTTTCATGGATAGAAGTCCATTTTCCTTCTACAGTTTAACTTTATTTGTTATACAAATTGAAAAGGAAGCAACCAAGAGGCAATGTAAGTAACTACTGAGCTATATATTTTATTTGCTGTACATTAGTAGATGAGCTCTGAAACTGAATTAAAAATATACAGCATTTTATTGAATAATGTTTATAGGTTCCTATGGAGATTTTTATTATTATTCTTTATTATTCCTACTAAGGTGGCATCTTAAAATAGTCACAGCTGTTTAAATAGAATTGCTGTAACTTTGAAGAAAACATGAAATTAGTTTTTCGCCATAACATCTGCTTGGCTTTAATCAAGGTTGGGCCAAATCCACAAGATCAAGAAATATGCAGATTTCATTGTATTTTCTCCTTTGTCTTCTATATTTACAAAAAATCATCTTCTACTGAGTTCTCAGAATTTAGAACCTCTCTCCCACCACCCCACCTGCCCACCACAGAATTACTTAAGAATGGCTACAGAGAAATACTACTACTCCTATCAATTATGTGTTTTCAAAGTTGTTTCCACGCCTCTGTCATTTAGTCGCGTTTGCTTTATATTGTTGTGGACTATCTATATATTGTAATTTGAAAACCATCAAAGAAAGGGCCTGCTCAAAATGATCATTCAGAAATGCCTGAAATTTGTATTTTCCTTTCTATATCCCAGGGAGTTGGAGTATATTAAGCCGTTAGTGACTTAGTATGTCTGAGCTTACTAAAACCTGAATAATGAGGAATGAGAAGAGATGGTCGTCTGGAGAGACACATAGAAATAAAGAAGAGAGAGGTGAGGGGAGTTCAAGAGAAAGGAAGGTGCACAACTTAGACCCTAAGCCCATTCTTGGCCAAGACCAGTGTTATGCACACATTTATCTTTGGTAGGGAGTGGCTTGTTGTTTTGCAAACATGTAGTTGGTGCTAGATAAAAGCTTCAAGCATTAATGAGGTGGAGATGAGAAATTTCAAAATGTATTAAAAGTGAGAAGTGGCATGTGTTTGTTTAACAAGGTGACTGAAAAACGGACCCAACCTACTGCTTTATTTCTTACTGACTTCTATGTGATTACAGCCTCACTCTCATTGACTCACCCACACCCTCACTGATAAATTGGCATCAGAGAACTATAAGAGGTTATTTGTGACTTTTCTATAATTGTTCCAGAATCATATATAGTGAGTTTACTATATCAACTTATTATGCTGTTTTGATCTAAAATTATATTAATGTTTCCTGAAAATAACACCCTGGCCTTATGGTCATGGCATCATAATGGAGGTATCTGTAGCATAAAGAATTTAAGTCAACTGAGGTGAAGAGGGGAACGTAATGAGGAAAGAGGGGCAAGACGATGAATCATGAACAATGGATGTCACAGGGGTCAGAAAATAAAAAGTAAGTGCGAATGCCAGATGTGTAATCTTTGGTTCTTACCCTCCATGACTGCACAGGCTCTAATTTCCTATGTTGGCTCTGGTGATACATATAAGAACGTCCTTGAACTCAGGGTGACAGTCACCTTGACTAAAGTATAGGGATGAAAAGAAAGTTCATTGGGTCGTACTTATAGTCTGGGGGCTGGGTCTTAATGTTTAATGATTGTCGATATAAAGTCAAAGACAGTAGAAAACGAGAAATTAGCAGTAAGAAACCATAAGGTGCAAATGGTGGATTTTCTTTCATCGCCCAGTGTCTATAATCTAAGGGAATCTAAAATCCTATGTCATTTTCTCCAACAATTGTACTTAGGAATATAGGTGAAGTGGCAGTAATAATATTTACCTGTATAGTAAAGGACTAACTTACCTAGCTCTGGCTTCTGTCCATATCCTTGGGGGATAACTTCTAAACCCTTAGAATTTTCCTAAGTGATAGGGGCGTTTTTGTTGTTTTTGGTGGGCCTCTTAGATTACAACTGATAGTTTAACGCTAACAGAGATGACCGAAGGTGGAAGCTGGCCATGCCTGAAAGACCAACCAAGTTATTGGAGAGTTGAGGCTTTGTGCCATGAGAAATCAGCTTAACCTCTGGGGATGGGGGAGGGAGATGGAACTCAAGCATGTGGGCAATAACTGAATCAATCATGCCTACAAAATGAAGTCTTAATAGAAACTAGACCCAGAGCTCAGATGAGTTTCTGGGTTGACAGTATTGTGCATATTGCCGCCTTTTGGTGCTTAGAGGGTAATGGATCCCAGAAGACATAGAAGCCTCAGATTTAGAACCCTTCCAGTTTCACATTCTGCCCAGTTTCATCTCTTCCTTTAACTGGTTCTGATTTGTATCCTTTTGCTATAATAAAACTATAATGATAAGTATAACACTTTCCTTAGTTCTGTAAGTTTTCCTAAAAAATAATGGAACCTAAGGATAGTTGTGGAAATCTCCAGATTTGTAGACAGACAGTTGGAAGTGAGACTGTCCCTGGGGACCCCCAAACTGATGGCAAATATCTGGAATCTTGGACAGACTCGGCTGTCCAAAGACTATGCCCATTTTGGCTAACTCAGCATGATCATTTACAGAATGTCCGCTATATCTCAGGCAATGTATTTAATAATTAAAAACACACATTTCTGTGGAAGTCAACCACCAAGATAGTTTCCAATAATACTTATCTCTTGTATGTACTCACTTCTGTCATCCCCTCTCACACTGCACTAGGACTGACTTTTATGTTCAGTAGAGGATGGCAGAAGTGAAGATGTGTGGCTTCTGCTTTCCTTTTGGTCTCTTAAGTCATTTGTTCTGGGAACAGCCATCTCTCATGACATGGGTATGCTTAAGTAGGAGAGATCCACATGGGAAGGAAATATAGTTGTGAGCCAGTGGCCAACAACAACTTGCTTTAAATGTGACCGAGCCACCTTGGAACGGAATCCCCCAGCTTTGTCAGGCTTTCAGATGACTACAGCCTCAGTGAATTCTGACTCAACCACATTGGACCCCCAGCAAGAATTGCCCAGCTGAGCCTTTCCTGAATTTCCAACCCAAAGACTCCATGAGCATAATAAATGATTGTTTTATGCCACTCATTTCAGGATAATTTGTTCCGCAGCATTAGATAAACAAAGTAATCATTTTCTGTATCGCAGCTCATTTAATCTGAACATGAGTCTCTCAGATTATTATTGCCCACAATTTATTGATATCACCAACAATTGCTCTTGACACATGGCCAGTTTCCTACCCTCATTTTATTTAAGTTCTCAGTAATGTTTTCAACAGTTGTCCATTCCCTGCCTATGCAGTCTTCAGTAACTCTGCATTTATCTAGTTTTCCTCCTACTTTCAGGCTTTTGTTTCTTGGTTTTCATTAAGCATTTTTCCTCCTCTGTCTGCAGCCTAAGCCTTCATACATGTCAGTACTCAAGCATTGGACTTCTCCATCTGCATGTTCTCCTTGTTATTTCACCCAGTTCCATACTTTAAATATGATGGTGTTTCCTATGTATTCATATACTTTCATCCCCCTCCTCCTGCATGATTATCTATATGAATGCCTTCTCACATTTCCATTTGAATACCTAATGGGTTTTTCAAAGGTAATTTGGTCAAAATACAAATACTTACTAACATGCCCTACCCTCCAGTCCAACAGAATCCTCTACCTCTCCCAGCAGCCTTCCTTCCGGTTAATGCCCCTACTAACCATACGGTTCTAGCTAAAAGAATCCTACAAGTAATCCTTAATTCTTCTTTATCTTACAACCCACATTTAAACTCCTATCAAATCCCTGTTGGCTCTGCCACAAAATATATCTCAAACCCAACCATCACCATTTTCACTGCTAACTTCCTAGAAGCAAGGCACCATCAGCCACACAATAAACATTTAAGTCTCTGATGCCTTCTTCATCATGGTTTATATAAATCATTATATTATTCAAATCACTTCTTTGGACTATATATCTGGTCTTCATTGTGATAGAAACACTTATTAGGCTATAAATTCTGGCAGAAACTAAGACCTTGATGTTTTGCTCATCCTTTGGAAACATATCTCTGTAGACAGCAGCACACAACTATGGTTCCAACATTTGCTCAGTTACCATAGGCTTCAAGGTTAGCAGAAGTCGATGCAGTTCCTCATCTACTAATAAACAGCATCTGGAAATAGTCAAAAATTGTCCTTCATGGCATTTGATGTGTCAATAATTGATGGATGAATAGATTGATTAATAACATATAACTCAGTAATATTTAGTAAAATGCTATTTGCTAATTAGAGATCTTTAGTCAAGAAATTACACCCACAGCCCCTTTATATCCCCCACTCCACCCCCGACAAGCACACTTCCTTCTGTAACAAACCTCAGTAGCACCCTAGAGCTCATCATTTTTTCTGCAAAGCCATTTGACTGTTTCACTCCAGCCAAATCCTACAAATGTTGGTGTTAAAGTCAAAGTGCATTTTTCTTACAATTTGTCTGTTTGGTTTTTACAAACTGTAAATTGTTGCTTGGTCATCAAGGTGACTGACGGTCCATCTTGCACTGAAGTGTAATATCCAGGTTTTTTTTTTTTTAACTAGCAATATATTACTTTTGGCATCAGCAAGTCCCAATTGATTTTCAGAACAAATTAAATGCCCTGATGGTTGTAATATTGTGATTTATCACCAGAGTCAGCAGAGGTTTTGCTTTGCAATGGATTTAAGCAAAAGGTTGAGAGGAAACTCCACCTCCTTAGGTAGAGGGGTGAAAGCCTTAAGGGTGCAAACATTAAGTGTGAGCATGTCATCAAGATTTTAGACAAGAAAACTGCCAAGTTTGACTGTCAGGGAAGTCTTGGGGAATTTAATTATTAAAAACAAACAAGTTCTGTGTATAATTAAGCTAAGACCTGTACTGTCCAAGTTGCATGTACCCTTCATTGCTTTGGATTTTTCCTGTGATCCCTGAGAGGGAAAAGTAGTATTTTGTCAACTTTCATAAAGCATCTTCTGCTCAGGTCATGAGATATGTTGAATTTATTTTATTGTGTCCTAAACAAAGAATCTAAATGATTGGGGCAACAAAGTGATTTCAGGAATTACTAACATTCAGAACTAGAGTATCTCAGTAAGGATATTTTCTTGTTATCAATTGACAGAAAATCTAGTCTCAAAGTGTCTTATGTAAACAAAACGGTTGTTTTTATTCCATTTTGAAAAAAATGTACTTACAACATATTGAAAGAAGAAGAGATTATAGTTTTTCAGGATATTTCATCCTTGTTATGATGAACATTTTGTCTATAGTGGTGAAGGAGGCATGCATAATTTGTTAACGTTTGTTTTTGATTCCTCAGAATAAAAATATGGTAGGCTTAATTTGAGGTTGTGATACCTGTAGATGACATATTTTGACTTTTCCCCTTTGTATTAGCTGTAGAGGGGTGTTGTAACAAAATACCACAGACTGGGTGGCTTCAACAACAGAAATGCATTGTCTCACAGTTCTGGAGGTTAGAAATCCAAAATCAAGGTGTCGGCAGGATTAGTTCCTTCTGAGGGCTGTGAGGGAAATATCTATTCCAGGTCTTTTTACTTGGCTTATAGACTGTTGGATTCTCTCTGTGTCTCTTTGCGTCACCTTCCCTGTATGTGTGTCTTTGTTCAAAAATTCCTCTTCTGATGAGGACACCAGTCATATTGCCTTAGGACTCACCCTGATGATCTCACCTTGACTTGATTACTTCTGTCAAGACCTTTCTACAAATAAGATCACATTCTGAGTTACTGGGGCTTAGGACTTCAGCATATGAATTTGGGGGGGGGGAGAGATATAATTCAACCCATAACACCCTCACAGACCCAGCAACAAGAGAAGGATGTGATTTTACTAAAAGAACATAATCTCTGAGCTACTAGGGGCTTCTGGTCTAAAGACAGCTTGATTTAGGACCCAGGTTGTGACACCAGGAAATCTCAGCTTCTCTTGAGAATGTGATGTGGAGTTTCCAAAGGCATCTGCCAGAAATACTATCCTCAGAATTATATGAAGTAGAGGAATCACTAGCCTTTGTCTCTTTTATGAATAAACTCATAATATTGTGCCAACTTTGTTGAAAATGTTTAACACATCTTGTTTCTTCCAACTCATTTTTTAAATACTTATAAAAGAAAGTAAAAAACAAACAAACACTTTTTTTCAGGCATCTGCTTTTACTGGGTATTGTAAAATTTCTGTTTCATTATATCTGTTTACATTCAGATACCAGATAATTTTGCTTTACAGCAATATTACTCTCTTTTACTCTGATAAACAACAGCAATACCACTTGTACATTAACTTATTAGTCATCTGGCAGCATTATATACAACCTTCTATATTTTTCATAAAGAAGCATGTGCAATAATTCAACTCAAATGTATGCAAATGTAGGTACTTTCTTTTCAACCTGTTAACTGATGACCATACTCTAATACATAGATCACCATTTTTCATGTTCCAGTGTTTTGTAATTTCCATCTTAATTAGACATTATCAGACACACACACACTCACTCACACTCACACACAGTCTCATGCATGTGCTTTATTTCTTCTGTTACTTGCCCTTTACAGATTTCTCACTAATTCTAGGATAAAGTTCAAATTCAGCAAGATCTTGCAGAGTATTGGATGTGGTTTTTTCTTGACTTGACTTTCTGACTTTTTTTCCTTTCATATGCCCCCAGACAATTTTTTTTTTTTTTTAATCTATGGAACAATCACCTCATCTCTAAATGTAAGATCCTTTTTCACATTTCAATTTCTTGATATTTCTCTTTCTGGAAAGTTTTTCTATGCTTCATTTGCCCAGGTGAATTTTATTTGTCTATCAGAACTTAATTTAATGTCCATACCTTCTTAGACATTTTCTATATTCTCCATGTCAATCTCCAGCATTCATTTGGGTTCCTTTTCTATAAGCTTCTATAGCAAATGTAACCCACCTCTACTTTTGCAAAATATTTATCATATTGAAATCTAATAATTTATTTGGTTGAACCACAATAAACCATGCCTTTTCATATTCACAGCCTTATTATTTAGCATTTTGCATATACATCGTAATACTAGTTTGATAAGTGAATGAATGGTACTCTTATAAAAATTTAAAATAAATTATGCATGCATGATCTATATTCACTAGAAATAATTCTCCTTCCAGCTCTCATGTTCCTTGGTATTTACCCAAATGAGCTTAAAGTTTACATTCACACAAAGGCCTCTGTGTGAATGTTTACAGCAGCTTTATTCATAATTGCCCAAACTTGGCTGTAGCCAAGGTGTCCTTCAGCAGGTGAGTGGATAAATAAACTGTAATACATTCAGACAACTTAATATTATTCAAAGATAAAAGGAAATGAGCTATCAAGTCATGAAAAGACATGGAGGAATCTTAAATGACTATTACTAAGTGGGAGAAGCCAATCGGAAAAGACTGCATATTGTATCCTTCCGACTATGTGACATTCTGGAAAATGCAAACCTATGAAGACAGTAAAAAGATTAGTGGTTGCCAAGGTTTGGGGGGAGGGACAGATGAAGAGGCAGAACACAGAATATTTTTAGGACAGTGAGACTATTCTGCACGGTACTACAGTGGTTGGTGCATGTCATTGTATGTCTAAGCCAATAGGATTTACACCACCAGTAGAGTGACCCTTAACATGAACTATGGACTTTGGGTGGTAATGATGTGTCGATGTAGTTTTATCACTTATAACAAATGTTCCACTCTGGTCCTAGATGATGCTAGTGAAATAGTCCTCGTGTGGTGGGCAGAGGAGACAGGGTATACAGGAACTCTCTGTGCCTTCAACTCAGTTTTACTGTCAACCTAAAACTGCTCTAAAAATAAAATCTGATTTTTAAATTATTCTTTTTTTGAAGCTACAAAGACTTGTAGACATGTAACATGCTTTAATTATAATTGCATTATAATAGTAAGTATATTCCTGATTCACTTATTTTATAAAAGGCAAACCTGCGGTTTTACACTTTTTTATTCTGCATATTTTGTGAATAAGAAATGAAGAGAGTTGCTTGGGTGAGAAAGAAAAGGAAACCTGAAAACAAGAGCAATGTGCTTGCTGGCCATTCCAAGGATGGTTGTTTAATTCATGGATGGTGTACCAATAAGGGGATGGCTGTCCAACCTGCTGTAAAAATGTGCAAGTAGCCACCTTCCTTCACAGACTTTACAAAAGCTCTAGGAAACATATTTGTTAAGTCCTGTTGGCAATAAAAGTTAACTTGACGTCAGCTTCCTCTTCAGGAAAAAGGGTGGTTGGAGGTAAATTACATTCAAAAGTGTTCCTCTCAGGAGAAGAAAAAGCAATAACAGAAAAACAGTATAATCAAACCTGAGATTGCTGTACTGCTTCTTTGGAAACTTGTCTTGGTCTCCCTGATTCCTGATGCCAAACGGCAGGCAGTTTTGTTTTTGAAGGAAACTTGGATTGTGGGCAGTTCTATGCAAACACTGTTCTCATCTTTAAGAAGAGGGTAAATGATTGTTCAGACATATCTTTACATTTACAGGCAATGTTAAAATTTAATAATAAAGAGAAATTGAGAAGTTGGGAGGGAAATGTATCAAACATCTGTATCAGACAACCTGCAGTTATTAGTTACACATGCACATCAAGCAATACATTTTGCTGAAATGAGCAATAGAAATTATATGTATGAGCGTATAGAGGAATATGTGTGTATGTATAGATGCACTATCTGCATATATATATATATACACACATCTGCATATGCACCTATGTCTGTATCAATGCATACATATGCATATTTAGTAGATAACTTACTTCATTTCTTATGTTACTTGTCTCTTTCTGGTTTTTCATACATTTTATCTTAGTGACTCTATTAGCAGTAATGTCTGTATGCTTTTAGTTTCTTTAAAAACTTTGCTTAAACTAGAGAATGTATGTTTTATAAAGCTAAATGTTTTAATTAATGGGGAGAAAACAGATATAGATATATCATACTATAAAAAAATTATGACTTTGAGAGCCTAGATTGTCATAACACAAATTTGCACATATATCTCATACAGTGTTGTAGAATAAATACTGAAATTAATGAAGAAATTAATTAAGGAAGATCTAATATCCAATCTGATGTCTAACATCAATGAACTTATTATACTGGGCAAGTCAACTATTTCTACCCTCAAATTTCTCATTTGTTACATGGTGGGGAGAACATGGTGGAAGTAGGGTATTGTTTAACCAGATTAATGGTTGCCAGTGTTTTCAGCAGCAAACTTTCTCTTCACTCCTGTGTTCATGATTTGAAAAATGTATCTGCCATAGGACAGTGGTTAGGAGACAGTTCCTTTGTTTCTTTTTTAGTTTTTAAAGTTTATTTTACTAATTATAGATATTATATACAGTGCCAGGTGGGTACTGGAAATATTGGGGGGGCCACTTTGTAAAGTATATGATTGTCTAACAACTATGGTGTACACCTGAAACTAATACAAAATAATATTAAATCTAAACTGTAATTGAAAAATAAAATTTAAAAAAATCATAACTTTGGATAAGAAGGGAATAGCCAATCATTACATCCTTCTAAGATGTTTGTGGTTCTTCTTAGATTGTTAAGCCTTATGATTGTGGTAATTTATGATTTCCATTAGGCTTCCTGAAATACTGAAAATAGCTCCTGAATCTTCATTATAACCTTTTAAACTCTAAGCAGAGCAGGGAACTAGGTGAAAAATAAATGATTTCTAAGTTCCCTTCTAGCCCTAACATTTCATACTTTCTTGACCTTAGGTTTCTTATATAGCATAACATATACATTAAGCTTTATATATGTTAATATTGCACAATATTATAGGTATGGTTAGCTGAGGGCAACCGTAGGAAATACCACTGATTTGCTCTCGGAGGAGACACTGTGCTCAGTAAGATTCTACAGTGAATTGTTCAGCAAACCTTCAACCTTCCATGGCTTGCTTTTTGCAGAGGGTCACATCCGCTCCCTCAGTTGTCCTCGTGTTTCTCTGGCTCTTACTAGGGGTCAGAATTCAACTCAACCTTAGCTGTCTCAAAGTTATTGAATATTAAAGTTTCTTTTTCCATGGAACATCAAAGAATATATAAGAAAGACTAAAGAAAATCCTTTCAAAACACCTCCGTAGCCAAGGACACCTCATCCCCTTACCCACAGACACATACACATACACACATACACACACACAAGCACGCTAGAGATTTTTGGTTACTTTTATATTCTTAGGACATTGAATCAAAAGGAAGGCTATGCCCAGGCAAAAAGAAAGCATTTTATTTTCTTACTCCAGTTTAAGATGTCTAACAAGCCAGTGTTTACTGACGTTATCTTAAGGGGAGATCTAGTCCCACCCACAAAGGCGTGATCCAGCTGTATGGCTCGAAGGAAGCCTGTACAGTAATCCACCATCAGTACATGATCCAAAGTACATATTAATGACACCAGATATCATGTACCACCATCTGTCCAGTATCAACACAGCACCTCAAGTTAAGGATGGTCAAGCTCATTCCATTTCATTGTTAATCCTTCATTTCCACAAGCCAAGGAGAGATGAGTAAGGCCAGGGTCCAACGGCAAATGTGGTCACCTTTTCACATGATTTTTACGTTTTTTGCCTCAAAAAAATAATTGTACACTTAGCATTCTTGTTCATTTAGCATCAACAGATATTGAAATTTGTGTAGCCTGGGCTAGAATTGCTTGGCATATCTACCTTAAAAATAATTTTAATTTTAATCTTTATTTTTACTGGAATTAGAAAAAGAAGTCGTCTCAACAGACACATATTTTACATGGCGGCTTCCTCTAAAGTCAATGACAAATTTTAAGTCGGCATTTAGTATTTTTACTCCTCTTACTATTTTCTATCATGATTCCTATATACTTCCATTTTTCTTGGCAGCTCTAGTTTTGTCACTTAGAAGAAAATGGATTGTCTTCTGTGTAACTCAGGCATCAATTGTAATTACTTCAATAGCAATAGATAGTATGTTTTTCTTCAAGAACTGCTTACAAGATGGGGAAGCAAAAGCTGATGGTCATCGCTCATTCTCTTAGGCTCATTACTCAAGTAGCTATTTTTTTCTAAGAGGAAAATATGATTTTTCTGATTATGATTTACATATTCAGCTGCTTTCTGCCTTGCATTCTGCAAAACTATGAAAAAAGACCACCTGTTTATCATTATTAAATGTGCCAGGGACTGCAGTGACATTGTATGGATTACAAATCACACATTCCTGGCATGATCTCCTTAACCCCTTTGGCTCCCTTAGGAGGGTACTGAATACATGTAAGGGTGGTGATCTGCACATTCCCCACACAAAATCCCTGATCTAAGAGACTGACCTAACAGGAGGCCGTGAAAGCAAGCATCCCTCTACACCCTGACGCCCTTAAATCTCTAGACACTTAGTTATTTTCGTGCTGAGGTCCTTCCAGGTCTGTGATGAGAGAGGGCTGCGTGGATGTGAGTGAATCTTCTCTTCTACTTCCTTCAGGAAGGAGGACCTTGCCTTTGACCCGCATGAAAAGACATGAAACAAAGTTCTCATTTGTATTTTCCAGAGACAAGAGGCCATCAGTCCTCAGTTCCCTTGATTATCATGACAAAAGAAGATACTTTGAGATTAGAGAAACAATATAAAATCCTAAAGACATGCCTAACCAGTTTAGGCAAAAAATAACTCTGCCCCACTGTCCATACTTATTTAGATGCTGCACATATTCACACAGATTATAACAATCGGTGCTACCCTACATATAAGAGCAAAGGGTAAGGCCAGAACCACATTATTTTTTTCTAGAAAACCTGTCTTTTATAATTCCCTGTACTATAAGTTTATTTTTCATTGCCAACATAATGTAGAATTATGGGTTATGTCAACCAACATTTATTAAGTACTAAGTATGAGAGAGTATTTTCAGTTCTTGTGATGCATATCAGTGAATAACTGAGAAGAAGTTTCCTGCCCTCCTGGAACTTTCTAGTGAGGAGAGATGAGGGATAAGCAAATAAATGCGTAAATATATGGAGTATATCCCATCTATCATGCTCTCTGGAGTTTACAAAATAATTGTGCCATGGATTTTATTCACACGGTTTGATATGATCCGAACTGTAGTTTTCCTGACATACGTTATCTTCATTTACAGATAAAGAAATTAAAGTTCAGAATTAAGTAAATTGCCAGAGTGTTATGTGTCCTGTGATAAATTTTCTTTTCTTTATTCCCATTGTGTACCACCTTCTGCAAATTTGTAAATTCAAGTGCCCTGATTCTCTTTCAAAGGGATTTACAGTAACTGTTAGTCTGTGAAATACTTTTGCTCATTAAGGCTGCTTGTGTTTTCTCATCAACATGCTCAAATTTCAATCCAATTTGATGAGCCTAGATGTTGGATTATAATCAGCTGTTCGTATTAGAGGTTACCCGTTACCTAAAGTAAGGGAGGGGCTGGCCTATTACTTAAATTATCATGAGCACTAATGTTTGTCATACCAATTGCTAAATCATTTCTATTTAATATAGAGAGAATTCCGCTGCTGGTATAGATTGGAATAAATTTATTGCAAACAGTGTCTTCTATGCATTACCAAAATATGGTTATTTAAAAGTCTAATTTTTTTAATCTATGACAACCCGATGCAAATTTGTTTATTTATTGTGGTACCCAGTCATCAGTTCATTGTTTGGATTGCTCCTCTTATAAATGCTAATGATGTTAAAGTGGTTTGAATGTTTCCTATGGGGAATGCTAATGTGTTTTGTTTTTATTTTCTCCTTAAACTTGACCTCTCAATATGAAAAACAGTGACAGAGATGTAAAGTAGGGGATCGGGGGAAAATTTTGCCTCTTGAATTCTGTCCTATTACTCAAAGTAGTAATGATGTGGTACTGGACAGAGAAGTAGTTAGAACTGAAAAATCCATCACATATGTAGGCAAAATACTTCCTTCTCTGAAACTTAGTTTCCCCATCTACAGACTCATAATAATATCACTTTATACATTAGGCACCCAATGAAATTCAGACACTCTGTCTCCCGTTCAAATCAAGCCATCTCTGTCAGGCAGCTCATTCAAACCGAATAGTCCAGGCTTTTCTGTCTTCCTTTCCACTCCTGACTTCAGCCTGATGTGGAAAACAGCCCCCTTCTCTGTTTGAGCTGCAGTGCCAAGCAGGGTGAACCCAGCCTGCCAGGGCATGAGGACCAATCCCTCTCATCTGGGCCAAGCGCTTTATATTTGGTGCCAAATGGCAGTGACTAGATAATCCATATCTCCACATAAATTAAGAATGCCTTGATTAAGATCTCATAATGCAAATCAGCCCTGGAATAAATAATTCAGCACCCACAGGTAAACGATGATAAATTATAGCTAATCTCACCACAGGGTTGGTGGTAGTCAGATTTTTTTGCTGGCATCTGCAGGATTGTCATTTAAGAGGACACTTAGACCCACGATAAATGCCTTAGATATTACAAAGGATACCAAGGCTTCTAATATGCTCCCAGGCTTGGGAACCAGGTTAGAGAACCACACACGGTATTTTATCTATTCTTAGCAAAACTCAGTGAGGCCATTATGGTTATATTCTGTCTTCAAATGAATAAAACATGGGTCAGAGAAGAGAGGTTTGTTTCCTCAAGGTCACAAAAATCTCTTGAGAAAGCTGAGAGTTAAACTCTGGTTTTCAGTCCTAGCTAGTTCGGTTCAGTGGTTACAGAGAATTGGCCTGAGGACTGAAGGGTTCCTGATTCTATTCCAGAACCGTAAAGCGCGGGGTGTTTCCTATACTTTAGGACTGTATTGGGAAACCCTGTTTTTGAGGCAACTTAGAAAGAGTATCACTGTCTGCAAATTAAGGAAAGAGTAAAGCAGCGCACAAAAATGCAAAGGCATTTTCAAAAGAAATACAACAATAACCCTAAAGCTGGCAAGAGTTGGGCACTACTTGGAAAGAAGCACTAATATAAGTAGATGGGGATTTTTTCCCCAGCCAAAGAAACTGCTATAGACTGAATGTGTGTCCCTCCAATATTCGTGTGTTAAATCCTAGTGCCCAGTGTGATAGAATTGAGAGGTCCGGGGCATTGGGAGGTGGGTCACGAGGGTGGAGCCTTATGAATGAGATCACTGCCTTTTATATGAGACCCCAGAGAGCTCCGTCCCCTCTGCCAGGTGAAGGCACAGCAAAAAATGGACATCTATGGAACACTCAGGGAGGAAGCCCACTAGCCTTCCAGCTCCAGGTAAAGGAAATAAGT
This sequence comes from Miniopterus schreibersii, assembly GCF_964146895.1. Taxonomy (NCBI): domain Eukaryota; kingdom Metazoa; phylum Chordata; class Mammalia; order Chiroptera; family Miniopteridae; genus Miniopterus; species Miniopterus schreibersii. The sequence goes on from NC_138112.1 coordinate 58,711,268, forward strand.
TACTAATTTATTTCAACCTTCTCAATTACATAACTAACACCAGAAATCATATCTTCTAATGATAGGTTTTCTTCATACTTAAAATGTAATTTATATCAGGTGGTAGTTTCTCCCCAGTCTGATGAGGCACTTGGGGTGGCGCACAGTGCTTTCCCCTTGGGGTTGGTATTGTTTATTTTCAAACTGTAAATTGTCTTCCTGGCTTATACAGGGTGGGGCAAAAGTAGGGTTACAGTTGTGAGTGTGTGAAACACAGAGTTTATTCTTGTTATTACTGCATAGTTTTTTCATATGAACAATTATAAACCTACTTTTGCCCCACGGTGTGCATCGTGATTTGTGACTTTTGTTAATCTGAGCTTGTCATGTCCGTTCTGTTGAATCCCTTGCAGTCACTCAGATCTCATTTTAATTCTGTTAAAAGATTTTGAAAGCTCCTCTTACTTTTATGTAATAAAATTAATATTATTACTGCAGAGTGGCATCATTTTACCTTTTCTGTCATAAGTGCATTGCAGAAGTCTGAACAGACTGAAAGATGGTTCAGTTCTCATTAACCTAATATAATTATTTTTTCTTAACCTGCCAAAATGACCTAGATTTTAATTAAAGCAGAGACTCATTGCCGATGAAGATGCAGTGAAACAGACGTTTATAAGCTTTTGGTGGCAGTGTAACTGGTACAGTCTCTGTAGCAATGAGTTTGGCTGCAGGTATCACATTCCTGCTCTCTGACCCCATAATCCTTCTAAGATCCAGTATTCCTTTTAGCCATCAACTTCAGTTTAAATGCTGTTTCAGAGAGCTAGCTAGGATGGTTCCAGCTGTGGACAGAGACATACAGATGATAAAGCCGGAGGGATAAGTAGAGAGATACAGATACAGATAGAATATTAGATACACGAAACTCGGTGACCCCCAGGTTACTTCTCTGTGTGTCTACGGCAATTCACCGAAGCAAAATTGGCCTAGAAACCAAAATAATCAATTAAAGAATAAAATATATCTAAACTGGTACGTATCACACCCTTCTGTGACTATCCCAAGTAAACAGCAAGATCAGAGGAGCAGTTAGCAAACACTGAGGACAATGAAGGACAGCCTTAAACTGAAGGCTACTTTTTTGCTTGTAAGGAACTAAATTAGAGTTAAAGAATATGAGTTATATACAGGGTGGGGCAAAAATATGTTTATAGTTGTGAGTACTCGAAGCACAGTTTATTCTTATATTATTATTTGTTACTGTATTATTTTCCGGCCCCACCCTGTATATACAACCGGAAAGAACAAAGCTATCCTGGACTTCCTCAGTTTCTTTTTACTTTTCTGGTTATCTTCTGAAATTTGCAAATCAAGAAATCATCAGCAACTAATATATTCCCATCCCATTATATATTTATTCAAGGTTTTATAGCGGATGATTAGAGGGGCCAGGACTGGAATGTAGGTCACCTGATTCATAATCTGGTGGGATTTTTTTGAAGTGCAGACGTTTTGTTTCTTTAAACATATGTCATACTTTCTTTATACTCTATACATTGCAACAACAATTACATTTCTTATTCATTAACAGAATTGTGTTCGCTGGGGACATTTATGTACAACGATGCAGTAATATGCCATTGTGCTATAGATCGTGTTATAGTTTTCACATCTCTGGCAACAGACCTCAAGGCTAAAAAGCTAATCATTTTGTGTAATTATTGAACCCCAGGGCGTCTCTGCAGGAATCATCTGAAGTAACTGATTAATTATATGGATACATGAAGACAGAAATTGAATAAAAACATCAGGGAATGAGCCAATCTTTGCAGAGAGTGGCATGAGTATTTAACACTGGGCTAGTGGGAGTTGTGTTAAGGAGACTGGCGGGGGCGGGGGGGTGTTGATTCCAAAGTTATAAACTGGGAATTGAAAGCATAAATGACAAAATTTCAGATGCCCTTTCTATAATAGGAGGTCAACTTTCTTTTTTAAAAAGTGTTTTCATTGATTATTAGAGAGGAAGGGAGAGGGAGAGAGAGAGAAACATCGACCGGCTGCCTCCTGCACGCCCCCTGCTGGGGTTGGAACCTGCAACCCAGACATGTGCCCTGACCCGGAGTCCAACCAGGGACCTCTTGGTGCCTGGGAAGATGCCCAGGCCACTGAGCCACACCGGCCGGGCTCAACTTCCTTAATGGAAGCAATGTGTAACTCTTTGTTAATGTCATGCACAGGAATACTTTCCATTCTAATTTTTACTAGCCTTTTCGATAACATTCATGGGTTAATTACCATGACAAGCCCTATGTATACATAGAAGGTCCTAGTTTTAATCCCCTGACTTGAATCATTTAAACTTTCCTATGAGAAGAAATCCTATGTGAACACAGAGTCAGTTATAAGGATGGAGAAAGATTAATATTTAGTTTCTATTTGTTGAGTATTTTTCATTTTCTGATCAATGTCTCATACTAGTAAGGCATGAGTTTCAGGATCAAACTATTTTAGAGGCTTGCCACTGTTTTGCACCTGATGTGGTGTCATAAGAATGGAAATAATCTTATGTATGTGATTCTAATCCTCTTGTGTATTTCCATGTCCCTCGCTAAATCACTTCCTTTAATCGCTCTTCTGGCCTTATGTGAGTAAGTCCTACAGGTACTAGTTTTATTGTGTTCTTTTCCCAAACGCAAAAAATAACAATGCTTGAGAAATAGTTTGAGTTTGTTGCATTTATCATATATAACTCACAATTTAACATTAGAATTGTTGCATAAAAATAAACCCTCAAAATATCTATTTATTGGGTTTTTTATACTAGGCACCTGTTAGTTGCATTTATTGTTGTACACATTCCAAATTATGTGAGGGTAAAAAGTATATAATTTTATTTACTTCAATGCACTTGTTTGAAAATGAAAAGACATTGGCTCATGTGAGAACCTTAAATAAGAACTCAAGACCACACTGTCTCCCAACTTATAGGGAACCAGCAGTGAGCAATCTGCAATAGTTACAAAGGGTGAAAATAAAATTATGCCCAGTTCTATAAAAGGGAAACTGGAGGCAATAGTCTAGATGTCTTCTGAAGGTCAGTGACCCTATTTGGAACTTCAAGAGAGACAAAAGATTAGATTAATATTAAGTTATTTTTATAAGAAGACAATGTAATATTGAAAATAGGCCATAAAATTCAGCATAAAGTGTTTTTAACAAACTATTAGGAGAATTTTAGAAACAAGGGCTTCGAAGATGTCTCAAGGTTTTCCATGTGCACTGTGACAGCGAAAGTCATAAAGGAAGAATATTGAAATATTGATCAGAAGTTGGTTTTCCATGTTCCTATGAAAATACCCAGGTATTTTAGCCCTGAGTCCTTGAATTTCTCCTCTGGAAAATGAAGGTAGATTAGCAAATCTCTATTGCTTTCAGGTAGAAAATACCAGAATATACTTTTTGCATAAAATTTGGACTTATCAATTGCAAAAATAAAAATGCAAAGCATGTAACTGCTCTGATGCCTGGCTTCCTTATTTTTATTTCTCACCTGTCTGTGAACCTTTGTAGACAGGGATGGTCTCCTACCCATCACTTTGAGGGACCTAGCATACTGCCTTGCATGTGGTAGATGCAGAATGTATGTTTAATAAATGGATCATCTTTTTAAAATAAAAAGGTAAACTCATTCAGAGCACAGAGTATATGTTGCAGATACAATCTCATGGGTACAGTGGGTGGCACCTATAGATTTCTTTAACATATATTTATGAAGGACATGCTGTATGGCAGACACTGTTTTTTACACAGAGGATACAATTCTTGATGATCAATGCAAAGTCAGATTCTTGCTTTCATTGATCTTACATTACCTTGGAGGGGAGAAAGAAACTAAAGAGTCAAAAATGGAAAGAAAATTTCATATAATCATAAGTACCGGAAAGGATTTAACACATAGTAGTGGACAAGGGTGTGACTTAAACCCATCCATTGCCTCACACTGAGTCCCATATATTCTTTCTATGCTTTGGATCTATTTGATTTTTAGGGAAATTTGTTAGAAAAGATACCTTTTCCTTATTTTCTCAGTAGTAAAAAGTTACAAACAGTAAATAACATATTAATATTATGTAAAAAGTATACTGTGTAAAGAAACCAGCACAGCGATTGGTACACAGAAACTCAAAAGCACAATTACAAAAACACAGTTTGAGCTTTAGTAATGCGATGTGATGCACCCTCCCCCCCGAAATATAATCCAAATGTCAACCAAGGAAACTAGACCCAATGGGTGGTTGGGTAATGGAATGCTAGTTGCCAAGGGAAAACCACAGGGGAAAATTCTCCGTATTGCATTATCACTATTGCTATAGACACCCCTTTTTCCTGATATAACAATTTCCTGGAGGGTGTTTTTGTCTCCTTAGTAATATCTCCCTTCCCCCCATAGTTATAAGGTGAAATCAACATGCTTCCTGCCCCCCTCCCCCGCCTTGGCCTTTTAATCTACTGCTGAACCCTCACCCCTGAAGAGCCTCCTTTGCGTCTTTTCGGGTTTATGAGTCGGGAATGGAGTGCCGAGTGCAAATGAGGCCCTGCCTTCCAGCTGCCTGCCTTCCAGCTGCCAGGAGCCGCAGCCGGCTGGGGGTGATTAACAGGGCACAGCTGCTGCTGCTCTTCCCTCCGCTGAGCCTTCTCACTGACAGTCTTCACGGGCAGCCACCTGTTTCTGAGGATCACAGACACTTTATCAAAATATTTGTGACACGTTGCCTCTGAAAGATGATATATTATCCTTTGCAATAGATTAATGCCTTGAGGGGAACCGCAAGGCTAAGCAGAGAGAAAAAACTTAACTTTAAAATTTATCTCGGTCAAAAGCCAATGCATGCCCATTTTTTCCCCCAGACTGTCACGAGGTTATTAAATTAATATCAACTGGAGTTGGTTTCCTTTTTATTTACAGATTTAATGTCGGATTACAGGAAGAGAGAGCTTACATTTAAATGGCTCATTTGAGGTTCAATTACATCTCTTTTATCAGTCGTGTGCGCCTATGTAAAATATGTAAAATTAATGAACAATCCTAGATGAGAATTTGGAAATTGGAAGATACAACTCTTAATTTGCTGGAGAATATATTAGTAGATTTAGAAGCAGGATGATTTTTCTTTTTGTAATGAAAAGGTATATAAAATACATTTGTCGTTTTAAATAAGTTTGCCACACAAAGTGAAAGGAGGTTTGCCTCCATTTAAAGTTTTATTTCACTTTGGCTTGGTTTTGCCATGAAAAAAATATTTTGGGGGATGAATACAGTAAATTAAGAATATTTTGAAAGAATAACAAAAGAATGTAAGCATTATACTCTGGATCTTCTAACCTTATGGAAAGTAAACTTCTAATTACATTAGTGTAATTAAGTGGAGTTTGTCTTAGTAAAAAGCTTTTGTTCAGAATTTCATTGAGGTCTTAACTTTCCCTTTGTATATAGCATGTGGAGGAAAAAAAAAAAAAATCTCTGGAGTTGTTTTGGTAGATTTTCCCTAATACATATTGTTATTTTACTTGAGAAAAAGAAAATAGGCCAAGAAGTATATTCGTTGTGGGTCAGATTTCTGCCTTAAGAAATTGGAAGTGGTTTTACTTTAGATGTTTGTAGCTTATTTATTTATTTTTATTTGTCACACAGGTTAGCCCTAAAAATAAGATCATTTTTCTACTTCTCTAAAGCCACTTTGGAGATCAACACAATTAGTTTTTTTGTGTGTTGCAAAAAATACTGAATTTCATTAAAAAATTATCTAAAATATTTGCAAAACTGGAATATCATTTAAACCTATGCATCATGAACATACTTATTGACAGAGCGAATGTGCAGTCTGATTTATTTTAAAAATACAATATCATAGTTTACAATTTGTTAAGAAAATATAGAGTTCAACAAGAAGCAGGATAATATTGTTTAGTTTAAGTAGTTTACAGTCTAGTGAGAAAGCTTGGAATGGATAATTAGAGACCCAAAATTGAAGTTTGGGTTTGGATAGCCCTGTTTCGAATATCAGCCCTACTATATGTTGGACTATGAATTACAACTTCCCTAACTTCTCTGAGATTTAGTTTTACCAGGAGATGATTAGCATCAACTCCAAAGTGTTGCTGCTGGAATTTAGTGAGTAAATGGAGATCACGGCACAGTGACTGGCCCATAAACTCCATCAACGGGGCTTCTGCGTCCTCACATAGCAAGTCAAATGTGGTTTAAATGTTATCAAGAAATTTCATACAAAGAGATGTAGAGGCAGAGAGTGAGAAGGTTAATTAAATTATACAAATCTAGAAAGTTAGAATTTGAACTAAATAAATATTAAATGCACATGTAGTTCTTATATCATGAGAGGAGATGGATTTATATGCCATTCCTGTCCAATTTTGTTTGACTTCAATAAATATCTAATTCTTTTCATTTTTATTCACAAGTTCTACTACTATATGCTTAATAGAACACCAATTTCAGACAGAAGAGAAGGGCCTACTAAGTAAATGAAATTCAAATCCAATAGGTATAAGAGTAAACTTGAGTTGAAACGAGAATTACACTGCGTATTTATTCCATGTGATTGAAGTTAAGTTCAATATATTGAACAACGGGCTATGTTTTTCTCTGATATTACAAGCATTAGATAATTTACTCAAAAAACATCAAACTGGTATAGTTTTTCTGCATGTAAAATAAGCAAGAATTTATGAAAATGTGTTTTTAAATGAACATGGAATTATGCATGGTTATAGAAAAGAGAGAGAAAAAGACTTGCCAGCTGATAGCTAAAACCAAGGCAAAACCAAAAATTTGACCTTAATATACCTCCAAATAAGCAAACTATCAGGTTCCCAATGACCATCTTTAAGGTAAGTGTTTACTGACTGTGTGCGCTGGTTCTCTCATCAATGCTTCCTGTGATGCTCACCTTACCTTGACTTTTCCACATAAAAATGTTGGAGGTGGCCTAAAGAAGACCCAATGCCTAGCTTCACATGAGGTTTATAGGTACCATCATATATGTCCAGTCTAATTCTTTATGCACATGTGTACTCCACGTGTACTTGATATTACTCTCTAATTCACTGAGTTTCTTTTTAGCCACATCATCAGTCCTTAGAAATTTTATAACCATGAAATCAACAGACCTTATCTTTACTACTAGTTCTTAATTGTGCCATATATAGTCACTGGGAAAACAAACAATTGTTTAAAAAATATATTTTTTAATTAGTAAATGAGAAAAGAGAATCAGTAGCTCCACACAAGGCAAAAAATTGCTATGTGAATATCTTGTATTTATGATAAAATACGTGGCAGACACATTATGGTTATTGGGGAAAGATAAGGAGATCTACATCTTAGCTACCACGAGAAAGTGATTTAAGTTTTCTTACACTGACTTAGCAATTTCTGAAAGTTATAGGTACAAGTTAAGATCTTATATTCTATGCATATTAGACTGGAGAAATTGCCAACATTCAGGACAGTAATGACATTTTATTACTTAATGTTTATTTTTCATAGTTATAAATTAATACTCACTATAGATAATTAAAAATTAAATGAAAATTAAAGTCACCCATCAATTCACCATCTAGACTAAAGTAACAAAAATATACATTAGACATGTTCTCGTTCATATGTATACACATATATATGTATATGCATATATACAGGTGGGGCAAAGGTAGGTTTACAGTTGTTTCTATGGAAAATAATACAATAATAGATAATAATAGAATAACAAACCCTGTGTTTCATGTACTCAGAACTGGATAGAGATGGTGGTATTTTAAACAGCCTTGGCAGGGCATGCCTCATTGAGAAAGTGAGATTGGAGATACTTGGTGGAGGTGAGAGTGTGAGCCCTGAGAGGAGGGGAGAGTGGAAGAGCGTTCCAGGCAGAGGGAGTGACAGGGCATGGACCCTAAGGAGTGTGTGTGGCTGGCGTGTTCCAGGGGGGCAGAGGCCCCTGCAATTGGAGAGCAATGAGAGGAATGAGTGGTATTAGTGAATGTCGAGAAGAACAGCCTGTGCTGCCTTGTGAAGATTTTGCTTTTACTCGAAGTAAAATCTCAAGAATCCATGGCTGGCTTCAAAAGCTCTAGGGATTAATGTGGTCACTGTTTTGAAAATTTTAATAATTTTACCTTTGAATTTGTGTTGTATAAATGAAGCCGTATGGGACAGTGGAGGACGCTCCTGGGAGGGGTTGCTTAGAGCTTCAGCTCGCTGGAAATCACCCCAGCTCTCTAGGATGGGATTTTAGCTCCTTGCTCCTGGCCCCAGCGCTCCGAGGCCTGTCCAGGCTCCCTCGCCATGCCACCAGTGGGAGACTGATGCTGGCCTCTGCTGGCCTGGTGGCCTGGGAGAGCTGGTGAGGGCAAGCCCACATTCTGCTGTGGAGGTCTGGGCATGGTGCAGGGAAGATGAGTCAGGTAGGACCTCCAGTGTGTCTGGCTGGGGAGAGGCTGCAGCTGTGTCTGTCTGGGGTGGCAGAAGATAAGTGAGTGCTCTGGCTCTGCACCCCCACCCCATCCAGGCACTTAGCATGTCCAGATGGGGTTTGCAACCTTTTGGAGTCCCCCGTGCCCCATCTGCTGTGGGCTGGGATGAAGGGCACGTGGGAAGGAGAGATAACTTCCCTTCCCCAGCAGGGGACCCATATTTTCTTTTGTGCTGGGCCTCCCAAATTACAGAGACAGCTTTGGGGGAAGAATATTGAGCAGAGGAGTAACATGATGCGCCTCAAGTTTTCAAAGGGTCACTTTCTTTTGCCATGTTGATAATGGACCGTAGACAGTCTGAGACAGACTGCAATGATTATTTACGGGAGAGATAGCTTTATATTTGAGCTTTATTGGGAGTGTTTCTGCAGTGTGTAATCAATTATAATAATTTAAAATAGAAGTGTTCCGCCTCAGAAATATCTATACATAAGTCCAATAAGCTTTAAGAAAAAAAAAAAAAACAGCAAAAAAGAGTATAGCAAAACTTATATAAAACCACGGATACAATTTTAATGAAGAATATGGAAGAAGCCCTGACTTTTTGGAGAGGGAGTCCATTTGCCTGAATAAGTATATCTAATAAGAAAGATCTGTAAGCATAAAATTACTTAGCAAAAACTTCAAATATGAGTAATATAAGCTACCTTATAGATTACAAGCAAAAAAAAAAAATTCAGGATGGTAGATGGTGAATACGTATTAAGAAGGGAGATAGGGCAGTGGAGCAGATGAACGCTGTGGTCAGATAGGCATGTCACCAGTGAACCAACAAGGAAACATGTAATAAATCAACTGCACAAAATGGACATGCTCCAAGAGGAGGTAAGAGAGCTGGGGAAAGGATGAAGCCAGTATAAAAGGAGATGAAACACAAGCTATCAATGCTCAGGAATTCCCTGGGGGGGAAATAAGATAAGAATAAATATAAGGTTGAGATTGGGAGGTGCCCTGGGCGGCAGTACAAGACCAGGAAAGGTGGTGCCATATAGACGATACTTCTGGGAAACAAAGACAAAAATAGGGAACGGATATTTAAGATATATCACAAGAAAAAAAAACCCACAAAATAAAAACGGACTTGAGTATATAAATTGAAAAGGTGCATTTTGAGGAAACATTCATCCGGAGCAGACAGTTCAAGAGGGAAACAAATTAGGCCGGTCCCTGACTTGTTACAATACCACGCAATACATAAGACAGTAGAGCAATACCTGAAAAATTTTCAGTGGAACAAATAAGATATATAAAAAAACAAAAAGTTGTTATTCACAGGGAAAATTGTTCACATAGGTAGTTTCTTAGGAATTTGCTATATTTGGCCAACCCAGGATATAAAATAAAAATAAAGGCAAAGATTTTGCCTCTCAGTAATGAATCTTAGGGAAAAAAATTAAATGTTAAAATGTAAAAATGTTGAATCAAATGTGATTAAATATGATTAAAAAAATATTTTGTATGTGACAATCTAAAAATCATATAATCAAACATTTAAGAAGGAAACAGGGTAAGATGCAGAGAAAATGCCTTATTTCTTCACTTTTATTAGGTTGGCAAAGAAGCCTATGCATGCGAAGCCGACATGAAAAATAATTGAGGTATTTTCATATCTAAAAATGAAAGTGTAAAAATATAAATTTCAAACTTTTATATAGAGTTTTATATTAGGTGGAAGTATGAGGAATAGAAAGTATATTAATCACTTATTGTAGTATCAGAGAAAAAAATAGATAATACTGAAGGAAATAAAATATTAGATATGTTTTCTCAAGTTATTTATAGAAGAAATATTAGGAAACAAAGTCAACATCTTCATTTATATCAAGAGAAATATACAGTAAATAAAGAAATCAGTTTACATTATGAAAGTTTTTAGAAATTATGAAGCTACAATGTCTGTCTTTTCTACAAAAAACACTAATAAAACCACTTTGACCAACTGGGGAAATGTCTGTATGGATATTCCTAAATTCAGAGCAAAAAGTAAATAAAATGGAGCGATCTTTTAGTTTTCTAAGTAGTTGGCTCACCTTCATATTAAGAAAAGAACTATAATTTTCTACAGCCATTTTCGGGAATTATTCATGTACTTTCTTGTTCAATCTAAAGCAGATGTCATTCCTCTTGTAAAACTAGGTATAGGTGATATTTCTTTTGGAATCCTGCTACATTATGCCCACTGTTTAATTCCATCGTATATAATATCTTAAATGCTTTCCCACTGTGATGATGGCAAATCCAGGGCATGGTGCTTACTTAATGGGAGATACTCTCACTCCCAGGTTCTCTGCATGTTCCTCCCATCTGCTTACAACTTTCAATTTCACTTCATTTACACAACCATCTTCATATAAGAGTTAGATTTTTCCTCTCCAAGATCAATTCTCTATGAAGCTACTAAATAACTGTAGAAAGACATTTTTAACACAAACAAGGTCTGTTCACACTCCTTTTTTTTTTTTTTTTAAATATATCTTTATTGATTTCAGAGAGAGGAAGGGAGAGGGAGAGGGAGAGAGAAACATCAATGATGAGAGTCACTGATCAGCTGCCTCCTGTACACCCCCTACTGGGGACCAAGCCCACAACCTGGGCCTGTGCCCTGACCGGGAATTGAACTGCGATCTCCTGGATCCTAGGTAGATGCTCAACCTCTGAGCCACGCCAGCTGCGCTGTTCACACTCCTTTTTTCTAGTACTATGGGGCTTGCTTGCCCTCTATTTCCCTTCCAAGGATTAAAGAACAAAAAGATCTGCCTCATAGTTTTTCTGTACCTACATGTCTTATAAAATAGTGAACCATTTTCTTTAACAGAAATACTGTTAATAAAAACTAGAATGTCATATAAGTGAATGCATATTATTAAGCATTTGTTCGTGCCAGGGTCTAGTTACTGAGGGCTTGGTGACAAGTATGGTTCAGGAAGATCAAGAGGATCTGCATGTGGAAGACATTTAGCCGTCGGTTGTCAGTCAGGGGCCAGGGAGGAGTGAAGCTTCCTCCATGGAAGTGAAAATTGAAGGAGAAAAGAAATCCAACCCCCCCCTCCCCCCCCCCCCCCGCCGCAAGCAAGTCTTCTGAGTTAAACCCCGGGACCTAGAGCCAATGCATGGGCTGGGGAGGTCTGCGAACTTTCTGAAGGGATCAACCACAGCACTAGAATAAAATAAGTGTTGGGGGTGCATAAAAGTCCCATATTTGGAGCACAGAAAGCACAGAGAGGTACAGATTGACTGAGCCTCACAAACCTGATGGAAAGTAGCTACAAAATGGGGAGACATCTGTTATACTGTCAACAATTTAACAAGTGAAACAAAACTTTTGTAGTTAATCTGGTTTGAGGAAAGAAATTAAAAAGCTTTAATGCAACAGGAGTTGAGAGAATCAATAGAACCCAAGTGAAAAAGTATCTTAGAATTTATTTAGTATAATTGCTTACCAAACCCAGTCTTTCCTTTTTGTTTATAGCTTAAAATATAAGAATAATTCTAAATTTGTTCAAAATATAAGAAAAATTATAATTTTGCTACTATGTAGAGGTGAAAGTAAATCTTGGCCCTGTTACCTGTTAGCTGTAAAACCATTGATGAGTTACTTAACCTTGTTTAACCTCAGTTTCTTTGCCTATAAAAAGTGAGGATGATAGTTACCTTCTTGCCTTGCTGGGAGTTTTATGCAATAAGAAAATGTAAGATGTCCTACTATTGCACTTGTCCATAATAAAGTCATAAATGTTGTTGTTTCTGTACTAGATATTTTGGGGATTTTTGCTGATGTAGACTGGGTTGGTCATGTTGGTCACCTGATACCTCTCCCCCAGAGGCACCCTGCAGCGCCAATTAGTGGACTGAGTAGGAGGCTGAATAATGGATAGCTCAGTCTCTCTGTGTAACCCCATCCTCTACCTTGGCTCCATATCTCAACCAAGAGATACACTTTTTGTTTTATTTTGTTTTGAGAATTGAAATAAGTCTAAAGCAATATTGTAAAGCTAAGGTACAGGTGAGCCAGGACTGATGAAACATTTTACTTGTGAACCTGGTATTTAGAGCAAAAAGGAACAGAAAACAAGAAGACAAAATTAACCAAACCAAACAAAAAAAAAATTAATAACCACAAAAGCAATCCTAGGATATAGGGACAGAGCATAATTATGCTCTTCCTGCCTCGATACCCAGATACTGAGATTCTCTTAGTTCATGCTATTGTGTCCTATCATTGCCTCCATCATCAATTCCATAATTTTATGAAATTTCCCCCTTTATCAAGTCTTCCCTGTTCTTAAGCTAGCCTTGGCTGGTTTCTGTTTTATGCATTTAAATAATCTCTCATATAATCAGTTCTTTTATCCATTCCCTTTCTAAAACATACCCAGAAGTTTTAGCCCCTACCACCTCACCCTGCCCCAACCCATTAGCTTAAATGTTTATACTAAAAGGAGTCAGTGCTGTTTTGAAGTAGTTAATTCAATGTGGGGCTTCTGTTACCACCTTTTTACTTATTTCAAACTGTTTCATATTTACCCCAAATCCTGGAATTTCAGCTACTCTGTCATCAGGCTGGGAAACACAAGAATCTACATGCTTGTGTTTGGGGGAAGAAAGGGCACATACCCTCAAAGCAAACTGATTAGCATTGTAAAAAAATATTTCTCAAACTGATGAAATAAAAAATCCTAAGGAAATACCATGGATATTGCCAGATAAATCTAATTTTTAAAGATTCTTGCTGTTTTATTGATCTCATGCTTTCCCATTAGCACATCTAAAAGTATCTTGAGAAGCATGTGATTATCATCTAGATAGGAGGACTTCAGTTTATTAAAAATATTTAGAACTTTACAAGACCTATAGGAAATGGTTGAAATGAAAATGGCACTGGTCAGGAATGAGATTATTAGTCATTTGCAATGCAAATATTTCCCCCAATTGTGTAACACCCAGCAGATAGCACAGTTAATGTTGATTGGCTTTGGCCTTCACTGTGCAGAACAGTAACAATTTAAGGAGAGGAAGAAAGCTAAAATAGCCTTTTCCTAATAGGGCAAGATAAGAAGACCTTGTGGGACTATTTGGCTTAGCTAGAATTTTTCCAACTTTTCAAATGTCTCAAGCAGTTTGCAAACAGAAGGAACTTTCTTTCCCTCTCTCTCTTTTATAAATCCCTCTTCGATTTTTTAAAGGCATTTTATTCAGAAGTGTAATAAGACCTTATATTAAAAACTCAATTGCTTTCCCTTTTCTATTTGGTAGAAACAGCCATAAATGGCCCTAAGCTGAAATATTCTTAGAGACCTGATTCTATTTAGTCATTTTTGGCTGTGATGTCCCTGACCAATAACAAGAGTCAATCTTATAAACCTCCTTATAAGCCATTCATTATTTCGTACTATAGTTTGCACTTAAAAATGAATTAAGGCAATTTTTTTCATGCTCCTAATAAATTTATTCAAAGCCAGAATATATGATCCAAAGGTCAAAGTTAGTCTGCCTAAGATTGTCTTTAAATTCTAAAAATTCATAAGCTAAGATTTGTTTATTTTCATATTTCTGAGGAAATATTCTTATTATGGTCTTAGTATAAACACATGTTCTTTCATAAGAAAAGTATGGAAGTATTAGTAAAAGTCTCTATTTTCCCGCCTTTATGAAACAACTTGATATATAATTTTCCTTAAGAGAAAATTATCTTTTTTTTTTTCCTCATTAAAACTCTATTTTTCAAGCTATGGGTTGTGGCCCAAAATTGTGTCATGAAATCAATGTATTCAATGGAGTAACTATCCCTAATAATAAAAATAAGTTAAAATACATAAATATATAGTAACATGACATACAGTATAATAGAACACTGTTAAAATATTCACTGCACATAGAGACAGTAAGTGCTGTGACTGAGTGTTGCTTTCTTTTCGTGTGTATGTGTATGTACATGTAGTATGTTAGGTCAAGATGCAAAATATAGTTCTTATTATGTTTATGTCCTAGTTTGTTTAATAAATTACTTAAACTAAGTGGCTTAAAGCAACAAATGTATTATCTCACAATTACTATGGTCAGGAATTCAGACAGAGTGTAACTTACCTGTGTGTCTGTGGCCTCGGCTGGAAGACTTGAAGGCTGAAGTCTGCTCTCATCTAAAGGCTCATCTACTTTCATGTTTGCCTGTTTGGGCTGTCAGCCAGAACACCTGTACATGGGTTGTCCACGTGACCAGGGTTTTCTCACAAGCTGAAGGCTGAGTTCCAAGAATAATCATTGCAAGAGAGACAGAGAGAGCATTGCTTTCAACAAGGTAGCATCAGAAATCACAACGTAATGCATTGCTTATTCAATTACATTGTTAGTTAACACGGTTTAAAGTCAAGGGGACAAAACATGAACTCCACCTCTCCATTAAAAATGTCACTGTCACCCTATAAAAAGAGCATCTGGATCAGAATATATGTTTCTATGGCCATCATTGGAAAATAAAGTTTGCTGCCACAGTATAATAGTAAAAAAAAAATAACAAACAAAAACTCCTTGGCCCATAGTCACAGCCTTTGGAACATGAGGTGTTAAATATTTTATTAGACATGAAGAGACTTACACTGAAGAACCTCCATCAAAATTCCTGGCCATTAATCTAGAAGACACACAGGCAAAGCAGTTTAAATTTAAGAAGTAAGAATGTCATGAGCATTACCAAGTATCAAGTCCTTGGAGATTTTACTGGTCAGAATGGACCTGGCATCTTTTTTTCTATCTTTCTGTTTTAAATGATATATTTCATATTGCTGGGTCATGGGAAAAGTTCCAAGTTTTAAAGTAATTAATGTTATGCAGTTTATATTAAATGACTACTTTTTCAACGACAGGCATTATTCTAGGCACCGGAGTGAATGTTTTACCAAATAAAACAAGATATCTTTCCTTAGTGAGTACATATATCAGGAGAAATATGTAATCAAGAGAAATACATATAAACATGCCATTTCTGTGCCCTGTATTTCAAGCCGAAATAATGGTAATTATAGGGTGCTATGGGGATTTAGAGAAAAAGTGTCTGATTCTAGCTGATGGATTTGTAAAGGATTCACAGAAGAGCTGCTTTTTGAATTGCATCTTGATATGTTCCTGGTGATAAGTTATTTCATATTTCACACAATGGTTATAGTTTATGTTACCATAGTCACATGAAAAAATAGTACTCATAGCAGATGTCAGAGTTGAAATAGAACTATCAAGTTAGACATAGGAATGTGCTAATTCTCATACTGGCTAAGAGTCAGGATCAGATTCTGGCCATGCCAAGTGTAGCCTTGAACCTCGGGTAAATAACTGAACCTCCTTATGCTTCTTCAGGTTTTTGCCTGAAAAAAAATAAGAAAAATAGCAACATTTATCTCATAATACTGTCATGAGAATGAAAGGAAACAGTATTTATGATGTGATTGTGATAGTGCCTGACATGTCTTAAGCACTGAAGAAACATCTGCCAATATTACCAGCACTGCTTTCATTATAAATATTATGTTATAGAGGGGAAGAAATTTTGTGTAGTTCATCAGAATTACACTTGTTTAGCAAACGTTAAGCTAAGGATGTAGTGATTTCAGGAATCATCATCATTAAAATACAAATGGAGTAAGAGCAATAAACAAAGTCAATTACTCTGAATTACCAAGCTTCACTCTCATTACATCACTTAGCACAATAAATGCTGTGCTGCCCATTTTTCTTACTTGTTTATTCAAGATTTCTTTTTGCCTCTGTCAGTAAGGTTTCAACCAGAGAAGTGGAACCAGTAGGAGATATGTATTTAAATGAAGAGATTTATTACAAAGAATTCGCTAATGAGATTGGGGGCTAGAGGTCAAGTCTGGGTTCCTGCTGACAAGACAGTCCTTCAGGAAGGGGAGGCTGGAACTTCATACTCCTCAGCAGGGCTAATGCTGCTACCCACAGGCAGTGCTCTTTTTTTTTTTTTAATTGAAATACATTTGACATGTAACATTATGTAAATTTAAGATGTGCAGTATGTTAATTTGATAGATTTATATATTGCCATATGACTGCCCTGGTAACAATAATTAGTACCATTATTTATAATAGCCGAGATCTGGAAACAACCTTAAGTGCCCCTCAATAGATGAATAGATAAAAGAGATGATATTGATCTATATCTCAGTATTATTCGGCCATGAGAAAGGAGGACATCCTACCATTTTCCACAACATAGATGGATCTTAAGCACATTCTGCCAAGTGAGGTAGGTCAGACAGATAAAAAAAGGCCGAGTTCTGTCTGAATCAGGGAAGTATCAGCTCTGCTCTTAAGGACTTCAAACCGATTGAATCGGGCCCACTCAGATTACGCAGGACAGTCTCCTTGACTTAAGTTTTGTAATGATGTAACCTAATCATATATACAGACATCTGTATCCGTGTTTGAATAACTGGAGAGTGTCTAGCCAAGTTGACCCACTGAAAGACCATCACAGTGCCTAATTGCTTTTCTCTGTCATGAATACAACTTTTCCTTTACCACGTGTAACATTCCCTAAGCTACAGCAGAAACTCAAAAACATTTGTTAGATGAATAGAGAAATACCTGTGTGTCATGCTATGTGGCATCTAATTAAGCCTTGAAAAGGACTTTCAAACATAGCCTATAAGCAAATGCAAACCAGAAAACATTTTCAGGTAAGCTGATAATTTTATGAAGTTTGGGTTTTTTTGAGATAAAAGAATTCTGGCCATATGGAACACTTTTTAAAGAGATGCCCTCTAGGAAGAACCATGAGGAGGACGTTGTGTTTATGTAGGTGAGAGAGAACAGGCCCTCAAACTAGGCAACAGAGCAAATAGGGCTGTGGGGCGTGCCTGATAGAATCCCGAAAGAGTCAGAGATACACCAGATAAATATTAAGTATTACACTGATGTCTTTTCCAAATGTTATTCAAATTACTAATTGCTGGGGTCCAGCCCCAGCGGTCCAGGGGTCCCCAAAGTTGCAGACGGCGTTGGCGAAGAATGACGGAAGGACACGGAGACAGCGTTCAGAGCATCAGGAGAATCGGCTTCTTTTTTTTTATTGCCTTCTAAC
Source organism: Miniopterus schreibersii (assembly GCF_964146895.1). Taxonomy (NCBI): domain Eukaryota; kingdom Metazoa; phylum Chordata; class Mammalia; order Chiroptera; family Miniopteridae; genus Miniopterus; species Miniopterus schreibersii. The sequence goes on from NC_138112.1 coordinate 58,728,891, forward strand.
ACCTGTCTTTATACTATTTGATTTTGTGGCTGGTTAAACAACATGACATCATGCTTTGTTCAGGTTTCTGTCTTGGCCTTTCACAGTTAATGAATATACCTTCTAATCTGACCTTTGCTAAAGAATTTACATCTGGTTAGGTATGTTAATTTTTGTCTTACCTACTGTTTATATTTCTATAGGCTATTCTACAGGTTAATCTCTCGTTTGTTATTTATATTCTGAAGTTACTATTTTGTTGCTCTACCACATAGCTAAAAGGAGAATAACTCAGCCAGCTTTTCTTATGTGAAGGTTATGCGAGTCCTAAGTGAGGGCTCTGTAGCCTGCGCGTGATTGTCTTTAGCTGCGGTGACTGACCGCCTGCCTGGCACCTGCCTCAGTCTCTCCGTTTACATTCCCCGCAGCAGCCCGTCTTCATTGTAATAGTCTGTGTATGATAAGGGTTCAGCTGTAGATTGAAATAATCTCTTTTCTTGTGGGGATTCCCAGAGCTTTCCATGAATATAAACATCCCCCAGTGATACATCCCTTGTGGGAGCTCCCTGGTGGGCTCCCTGTGGATGCCCTGCCCCGAGTCAGCGGGGCCAGGACCCAGGCCTTTCCCCGGTGGGGAGCTTTCTGTGGTAATGGGCCTGACAAGTCCTAAACTCTCTGCTGACATCTGAGTTCCTCATGAGCGGCACATGATTTTCCCGTACTCCTCGGGGCTTTTACTGAATCATTGTCTTTTCCAGTCCCATCCGACTTCCCTGCTAGGGAAAAGTTCCCAGCCAGGGTGATGCCCTTTCCTGGTGCAGTGACTCGGGTAAGGACACAGCGTTAGAAAGGGGAACAAGCATGGGAAGAGGGATATGCCAACACCAAGTCCCATGGAGCACTGGCTGTGCAGATGTCCCTCCTCGAAGAACCCTGTCAAGCAGCAAGGATGGAACGGCTTCCGGCAACTAATGCAAAAATATCTGTCAGTACCATAAAACAAAACCTTCTTACATAAACAAACCCCCAAATTCTTTATTAATCTTCATATTGTACTAACTTTAAAAGTACATGTTTTGAAGTGATCAGATAGTACAATAATAATGTATTTGGTGCAGTATGTATGTGTGTATGCATCTATCTACCTACCTACCTACCTACCTAATGTATCCACCTAAAAGTTTTTTTGTCAATGAAGTTTAGACTGTTAAATAATTCATTTCAGTAAAATGGTGAATTAAAATGATGGATAAATGAAATACGTATCAAATTCTATTTTTCAATAAAATATAACAAGGCCTTAAATCTCCCTGTCTGGAACTGACAAAACAGAAGAGTCTTATCTCAACATCAATTTCATAATATAAAGTAAGGCCATAAGCTGGAAGGACAATTTTTATTATTTTATTCGATTTCCTATTTGATTTCCAATTGCATTGTTTTGTTTTGTCAGTATCCATTCTATTAAAAAAGTCAGAGGTACGGCTTATACATGGTAAGAGTTTTTGCAACTTATAAACAATATAACCAAAGATAGGAAAGAGAAAGTGGCATTACATAGTCCTCTGATTTGTGTACTTATTTCTTGTCAAATTATGACTTGCCCCCCCTCTAAAAAGCAGTAGTGCTTCTGAAACAATAGTTCAGAAACAAAGGCATTATTTGTTTCCTCTTGACACAACGCCAACGCCAGGCAATATTTGAAAATATTTTAAAAAGCAGTAGCTGAGCAATAGTTGATATGGCAAATGTCAAAAACTCCTCCAAGAGTGCATTCTTTATTGACTTTGGAAAAAAAATAAGATTCTGTGACATTTCTTTCCAATTTTCTGAAAATGTGCAATATCCAAAATAACAAAAGGCTGCCCATTCTTTCTACAGAGTTGCACTTGTCACTCACCACTATGCACATAGGCCCTAATTGCTGTGGACGTGGTGGCAGTCTTCTCATTTGCATTGCGTGTGTGTGTGTGTGAGAGAGTGTGTGTGTGTGTGTGTGTGTGTGTGTGTGTGTGTGTGTGTGTGATATCAATGGCATTGTAGCTCATTCTTTCTGACGGCCACTTTTGGATATGGTGAGGTTTTCTTTAGGCAAAACTGTTGTCTTCTGCTCATTGAAAGATTTCCTATAGGCTGAGCTAAATGGGCATAGGTGATATGTATATTTATTTTTAATAATAATATAAAAATGACTGATATTCACCTGGTGATTTACAGGAGACTGTGGTCTAAGTTCACATTTACACCTATTTTCTCTGCCATTGCACGTGTGTTCCTGTACAGCCATTTCTTATTTAACTATTTTTGAGACAAAACACTAACTCTTTGTGTTGTCTGAAGTTTTGGGTTTGTTTGAACCTGCAATGGCCTACCCTATATCACTTCTCCATTGAACAGGAAAGGGGTTTAGTGTATGTGAATGTGTGTGAGAGAAAGAGACAGAGAGACAGATACACGGAGACAGAGGCAGAAAGAAAGGGAGAGATTATAAGCATTCAGATGAATTTTATTTTTTGTGAGGTCATAATAATTTATGTGGGCCCAGCTCTGGCAACACATGTAACAATCCATTATGAAATATCACCACTGTGGAGAGATCATTCATAAGAAGGACAGGCAGGACACAAGGGAATAAAGGAAAGAGAGACATTTTAAAACTTGTGAGGGAGTAAGAAATGCCATCTCTCTGAAAGAAAGGGAAATGTGGCAAAGTGGAGATTTGAGCATATATTAGAACATTTCTCCTAATATTTTTAATTTTTATTAATTTTTATAAACTCATTTCCCTTTGACATACATAGCCTTTTAACCTACCAATAAAAGTGTACTGTAGGCCACACCATCTTATAATTCTGGGGCTAAAGAATTTGTTATCTTACTTTCTTGGCTTGGATATACTAGGATTTCCTAACAGATTCTGTATGGGGGACGTGTAAGACTTTTGAATAAATAACTTTGCCTTGGCATAAAACGAATTACTTAAAATGGAGAATTTTGTTGGATTGATTATAATGTCATAATTGTGCAGTTATACAGACCAAATTATGTACTTGTAGGGATAAGAGGTGAACTCTTCCAAAAGAAACATTCCACAGTCTTGTATTATTTTAATGTGAATGTGAGTTGTGTCTGTTTTCATAAAGGCTTTCTGACTTAAATGATGGAGACTTCACTGAGTAATAACTGTCAACCTGAACTCCCATGGAGTAATAGAATCCACTCAAGACTCCTGGGATTGAATAGGTCAATAATATCCTAAAATTAGTGGATTATTTTATTGACTTACATTCTAATTTATTGTCTGGAGGCTTTGATAATATCAAATATAAACAATTTAATTGAATAAGTACTAAATATAAATACTGATAAAAATTAGGTAGGAAAACTTTGATCACTTTAATGAACTATTGCATAGTGTTGTATGGGAGTTTCAATATAGTCAGCTTTCCCAAAAGTGAACCTGAATCTTTATGTCTAAAGAAATAAAGTAAAATAAAATATCTATGCAGAATTTACTTCCCACCTTATATTACATATTTCTAGCTATTGAATATAAAAAACAGAGAGTACATTTGAATTCAGTTTCTCAATAAGCAATGTTAAATTATGTAATGTCCATGAAGGCATAACCAATAAAGCTGCCCTCACCTTGTTTCATGCGGGGTAGATTAAAATCACAGTAGTCAGCGGAACAAAATGATATGCATTGTGACCTCTCCGACCTTTGCTAAAAGCTGTTTTCAGTGGACCAAACTGGATACAATCTTGTTCTTTTGGAGTAGTCCCACCTTCACCCATCTCTGACGTGGTCGGAGGTTATACAGAACTATCCAACTTGGTGACACAGGCATTTGGTGAGATTAAGCACTGAGGACTGTCTAGGCCGAGCAGTGCCTCTGCCCATCTACCCTAACACTTGGCTTTGTGACGAATCCAACCATTAAGCCTTAAAGACAGTACTAGTAGTTAGTTCTCGCACTTTGTTCACTAAGCTCTAACCATACTAGACTTGCTTAAAACCCTGCAGACTCTTCTCTGTCCCCTATCTTAGGGATCTTACACATAACTGCTTTTCCTACCTGAAATGTGTGTCCCTCTATCTCCTCATGACCTGTTCTTACTCCTTACGTAGCAACTACAACATCACATTCTCAAATCAAATGTCCTTCAAATGCATCCCTAACACCTACGTTCTTTTCTTTCTTCTTGTTTCTTTTATGGCAATCAGTATAATTTATAATTCTTATTATATTGAGATTTATTTCTGTTCTTTGTTCTTTAAATAAAAACACTACACTTTGTTGAGAACCTACAATGTGCCCAACACTGTAAATTCTTTACATAACTGAATACATTCAATCCTTGTGAAAACTGTATAAAAATATTATTAATCCTTCTTTGCTGATAAGGAAAGCAAAGCTTAGGCAGATAGTCGCCTACTCAAGGTCTCAGAGCTAGAAAGTAGCTGACTGCAGAATTGGACATAAGCCGTCTATATATTCCATAAAGATAGGGTAGGGTCAACTTTATTTCTTATGGTATCAATAGCCCCTGTCATGTTACCTCTTATATATTTGGCACTTTGAAAGTAAGTGAAAGAATGGGAAATTTTATAGTTTTACTATATCAGGAATCTTCTAAGTTGTGGCTACCCTTGGCAAATTACTGAGGCATGGCACCAGATAAAATATTTTCTTTCACTCTGTGTTTTATCAGAGATATTTGAATATTTCATAAATGACTAGTCAACTGTGAATTCCCCCCCCCCAAAAAAAAGTCATCAGAAAAGTCTTCGGAACAAATGAAGCTACATTTATTCGATCTACTATAGCATCGGAGAACATCACTTTGAGAGGCTCATGGGGTTTAGGGAGGGAAGTTAGGAGGAAATATTTATGAAGGTTTAGGTCTGCATGGGATAATTTTAAGCTGTATCTTACAAGGTGGGGAACTGATTGATTCAGGGCAAAGTTTATGACATCAGTTTGATATATTGATTACAATAAGGCAGAGGTCTCAGATCTAGTCTTAATGTTAAATGTTAGCAGGCTGTTAGACTTGATCAGATCAGGAAGAATTTTTTGTTGACTTATAGTCTAATATTCCAGAAGCAAGTCTTTTCCTGAGCAACTAACTAAATTATTTTTGCTTGCTCTCAGTATCGTTTAACATAGGTGCAGGAAAATATGCCTGCTCTCATAGTGCTTAACACAGGGATATAAAACTATGCCAAAACTTATTACTTAGCTTAATAATTTCAAAAAATATTGGTTTCATTTCCCTCCCCAAAATAGTTATATAAGACCAAATACTAAAGTATGGGCAGATCCTTCCCACTCCCTCCAACAAAACCCAGTGTGGCATTGTATCCACATATCTGCATAAGGACATCTCATTTACCAGTATGAGCGTTAGGCTATTGCTCCTTCCCAGCTCATCTTACCACGTAGCACGCTGCTTCTAATTATACTTTAGGACTGCATGTTTCTAACTAATAATTTTTAAATTTACAAAACCAAATGGAAATGGCCTGCAAAACAGTGGGGCCTGCCCAGGGAGGTGTAATTCTGAAGCCTGTTTAATGTCATGGGCAATCGATTCTCCCACTTCCCGCTTTATTGACTTTGAGATTCACAAACATGAGGGTAAAACGCTTTGCAACAGGCTGAAGACAAATGGAGTTGTCGACATTGAATCTCTTTGTAAGAGAATGTGCTACCCATTTTAATTGACTTCAAATAGGGTTTTCTAGAAGTTGACTTTGAGTTTTGAAGAGAAAAGCGGTTACCGAGTGTTTCGTTTGTTGGTTTGATGGCTGTGACTTTGTTTTTGTCCTCAGAGACATGAGTGAACCCTAAAATGTTATCCCCTTTACTTATCTTCTAAGATTGCTTTCTGGACACAGTCATTAGTGAGAGGCACCACTTAACAAAGCAGAAAAAAATTTCTATACGTTTACTCTTCATAAGGAAATTAAAATGTATGTTGCTTTCACAAGAAAGCTTAGACTAACGCTTATGAATATGACATTCAGTTGCTTGATAGTTGCTTTAAAAATACACTAAGGCTGCTTTGGAAAACAATACAAAAAAAAAAAAGCTCTTAAACCAGGAAGTATCAATATTATAGTGGCTTTGAGCAAAAGGCCTTACTGTCTGTAATGTGAAGGTTTGAGAAAAAAGTTTAACTTCTACAAACAGAAACTTTATTTAGGGCAATTTTTCCATATTACTGCAGGTACAAAACAGAGCAAATGTAATATTGCCTGTTAGTTTTTTGTTTTGTTTTTGGAAGGCTTCTGATTACTAATCAGGGGAAATACATTCATTTTCAGGGCCAATAATCTTCTGATTTGGAATATTTTGGCATTTATTTTTAGGACCCCTGGTTATTCCTGTAATTTACTTATTATAATGCATTTACCTCTTTGAAATCAAGCCAGGCTTATATCTCTCACTTTTTTTGTATAGGCTGTTTATCCCTCTGGCTATGAAGCTCACAAATCCTAAGTAAAACCATGCTTTTCTCAGAGATAACATTGATGTTGTGATACACAAACAAAGATTTAGAGCACTCACAGCTTGTAAGGCTATTATCTGAAGTTGCTTATGTCTTACAGGTTCTGGTCCAGAGCCAATGCGGCCATAGATTCTCCCAAGCATCACTTGCTGTTCAGGCACATAATTCTACCCATTAATCTTTAAGAATCTGCCAATCAGGCAACTCAAATTCGAAAGAGATCATGCTAGGAAAACCTGAGTGTTCGATCAAGAGGTAATAAGATTTACACAGAGGTTCTTTCAACTAGCGATAATATTTTACCAATAGCAAAATGAAATAAAACAGTTTCAAATCATACTGGCCTTTAGACTAGATGCTGGGTCATTACAAAACATAAGATCATTAAAACATCATACACTTATAAAAGTGATCACCTGGTGGGAGTGGCTCAGAGGTTGATCCAGGAGATCAAGGTTCGATTCCCTGTCAGAGCCCATGCCTGGATTGCGGATTTGAGCCCCACTAGGGAGCGTGCAGGAGGTAGCCAATCTGTGTTTGTCTCATCGATGTTTCTACCTCTCTCTCCCTCTCCCTTACTCTCTCTGAACTCAATAAAAACATATTTGTTTTTAAAAAGGGATCTTTTGAGAAAGAAACAGGTGATTTATTTTAGCTATGTTTTTCAGAATTTGTACTTGTCTGGTATTAGGTTTGCTCTTGCTTCTTAGAGTAATCATTAAACTCAGTTAACATGTAGTAACTTATTTTCCCTGAGAGTTATTAATTTTACAAAAAGAAGGGGAAGCATGGGATATGAGACAAGCAAAGGGATTAGAATCAAATGGCCTGGCTTGTTCTGAGTCCTAGCTCTGCCCCTAGCTACTCGATGAGCTGGGGCAACTTAAACTCCCTGGTTCTCAAGACATGCATTTGTAAAATGCAGATAATGCAAATCACAGAAATTGTATAAGTTAGTGAGACTATGGGGAAGAAAACATGTAAAAACTGTGAGGTGTCATTTATCTGTTATTATTATTACTACAACTATTACTAAAATAAAGCTGTAAGATCCAAGGAATTCTAATTTGAAAAGATACAGTGTCTGACACATGACTGTATGGCTGAACCTAATTTCATTATTTCCATGTGCTTGCCTCCTGCTGGCCCCCTCAAAAATAAAAGACCAAAAATATATCCTAAACAACCTGGAATGGATACTATTGTATCTGGTATGACATAACATCACTGAGAAAGATCAGGAAGCAGCATGCTTGTCATAGAAATAATTAAGGGTCTGAACGATATCTCCTAATTGCCTATGATTTGAGGTATGATTGTGGATCTGTGGCTGTTGCCATGAGGTCAGAGATACTGTTGATTGCTCCAAAGGTCACACTTCAGAGAGCAAGCAATTTTGGTAGCTCTTGCTTCAGAGAAGAGAAAACACCAGAGAAAGGGAATATCAGATAACAGTGTCCTACTTAATTGCTGAGCAGGAGGCACTTAATGAATTCTCCTTGATGGGCAAAATAAAATAATTATTAAATACAAATGGGAATGAATTGCTATTGAAATCTAAGGAAGGGTATTCTGAAAATCTACAATATAGTTAACTGAATACTGTTTAAATTGTTTTGGATAAACTACATAAGGTGATGCATATGGAGGAACCAAAGGAGAAGAAACATTTATAGAAGGCTCATTTGTAGGCAATGCTCTACGAACTTTATGTGCATTGTAATAATCTTATAAAAAGTCCTGAGGGGAGAGAAAAAGAGAACCTACCAGGAAGGGCTCCTACTGTTCACTTGGCTCAAATAAAAAACAGAGCCTAGCAGCCATTTCTGTACAGGGACCTCTCCTACACACTTCACAGAGAAGCTGCTGCCCTGTACCCCCAGCCTCTGTGAATCCACCTACGCCCCAAATCAGCAGCCTGTGCTGTGTTTCTGCCGTGGGAGCCAGCCCTTATGAAGGTTTCCCGGAGTCCAATTTTAACCAATAGGACTGAGTCTTTCCCCATCCAATCAGAGCTGTGCAGCTCTGACCAATCAGAGTGGCTCTATTTTGACCAATGAGGATAGTGCCTTTTGGACCAATCACACAGCAAAGATTTTGAGTCTTCATTTGCATGAAGACAGACCAATCCGGGACCAGGGGCAGGGGCTTCTGTCCATAAAAGCCAGCCCTCCGCTGCCTCCCAAGGGGCATCTTCTATCTCTTTCCGCTCGTGGGTCAGGTGAATCTCTCCTTGGCTGGGCTGGAGCACAACTGGTGCCCCCCGGAGGGAAGGGAGGGAGCGGAGCGGGTGGCTGGGGCGGCGCCTGGCCCCAGAGCTGTCCCCCAACTGCGCTGTTTTGTGCTGAATAGAGTTTGCTTCTTCCCCACGCCCCAAGTTGGGGATTCCATTGTTGGTGCCGTGGGTGTTGAGTTGGTGTCAATGATCATCCATTAACAAAAGTTACGTTCTCATTTTATGTGTAAGAAAGTGATTTGAAGAGTTTAATTTTCTCAAGATGAACCAGTGATTCAGTGGTAGAACAGGGATTTGAACTCAGCCTGACCCTGGTCTATTGATAAAGTGTCAATTTTCAAAATGTTAAAAACCATGACTCTCCTGCGTATATAAAATGAACACATACCAAAGTTTAAAATTTATTAATTAGTGAGGGACCAATAAAATATTAACCTAAAGATAATGTTATATATGTATAGGGGTGTGTGTGTTTTATATATTTATTCTCCACTGGGAGTAGGAAATACGTGAGTCATTGTTTATACTTGAGAAGTTGTTCCTGCCATAGAGGAGTTTCCTGTGACTGGGTGTGGTCATCCCCAAAGTTATGTCATTTGGGGAGAAGAAATATGTTGCTTGGACCTTGGCACCATAGCACCAGGAGTCAACCCCGTCTTGTTTGCTCATCAAGGACAGCAATAGCTCAGCAGTGAAAGTAAGCAGGTGGAAGATTCAGGGTTGAAGGTCAAGTATGGGAAAATAAGGTTAAAGTAATATACAGACACAATCATATTAAACAATTATTGCTTTTAGCATTGGGAGCCATTCAAATCATTGGAATTTTTTACATCATCAAGACATTATTTAATCAAATTTTAAGCGTTGCAATACAAGCAAAAATATAATTAATCAATTTGTTCACTGTTACAGTTTATAATGAACTTTTTAGTATATCAAAAGCTCCTGGTAAATGCATTAACATTGGATGAATTTATAAATAAAACCACATAGATTCTTAGAATTTTAATATGATGCCTGTAATAGAAAGCCAAAATTAATTACCAGAGAACATCTTTGAGAAACAGATGCAATGTTGTATGCATTTCTAATAAATCACTGACCGTCTATTATGGGACAATATGCCTTTGAACATTATTTAATCAATCAGCAGATGACTATGTAGTGAAATTTCTTGAAGCAAACTTTGAGAACTGCCCTTCCAGTTTTCTATTACTTCTAAGATGCATTGCATCTATATGTGGATTAAAAAAAAAAAAAAAGTTGACCCATACAAGTTCCTTTTTCCTTTATGTGCAAAATTACTCTGGAAGGATATTATATAAAATATAATTGAATTGTCCTTTGAAGCTTCTGTCCTTTCTGTAAATGGTAAAATGATCCATTTGATAACCATAAAAGCCAATTATGCGGGATATAGATTTCAGTAAGTCTACTAAAGAATTGTGTATTTATCCCTGCAAATCCCGAAAACCGTGATATATAAATTGAATTGATCTATCCAGCTTTTGGACTCAAAACCTCATGTGGCCCAGATTTTTAGCACCAGAGTATCTGAAAGCTATTTTAGGTCATAAGAATTAAAAATAAATAGTATTACATTTTTGTTATATCTTCCCCCAAACTCTCATACTTAATCTTTCAGACACCAAACACAAGTAAATTCAAAGCCAAATTGTGCATATCTAAAGGTCATTATCTCTTTGTATTCCATATACATCACAATCGCTGGTATATTGTGCCTTCTCTTTTTGTCCACAATTTCGTAAGAAATTGATTTCCATGAAGATGGCTGCCGCAGTGGCCACATAAAACATAGGAACGCAATATAATTCTTGGGGAAGCTAGAAAGCCAAATGCTGCAACTGACAGCAACAAAAAAATATCAATAATGCAGAGTGAATTTAGTGATAAATGTTACTTTGGGGCTGTTTAAAAGCATATGTAAATAAATGTAATATATTGATTATAGCAATAAAAATAGAAATGTGCTTGTAGCTCTAAATTCCTAAGATACAGTAGTTAACACATCTATAATCAGTAATCCAGTTTGCAATTGACAGACTTACTCTCTACCTTGTGTTTTTAAACATTGATATTTTCAATGTAGAATTTAGAAGCATGTCTTTTAAAGAATGCAAGTCTTATTTTATCTCCTCACTGATGGAATGTGTCTTCATGTTTACTAGTTATATTATTGCTATCTATCTTTGCAGATTTTGTTTTCCCCCTCCCTCTCTTACCTATTTGTAGTATTTACCTCTATTTTTTCTTTTGTTTTCTAACTTTAATGCTATAAAATGTGCTTTTTAAAAAATATTTTAAAAATGATTTCAGAGAGAGGAAGGGAGAGGTAGAGAGAGATAGAAACATCAATGATGAGAGAGTCATGACTCATTGATTGGTTGCCTCTCCCACACCCCCTACTCGGGATCAAGCCGGAAACCTGGGCATGTGCCCTGACTGGGAATCCAACCAAGATCTCCTGGATCATAGGTCAATGCTCATCCGCTGAGCCATGCTGGCCGGGCAAAATGTGCTTATTTTTTAAAAACTTGATTATTTTTGTTACCTACTCCTGTGGGTCAGGGACCTCAAATCCAGGTCCTTCTGCTCAATGTCCTTCAGGACAGTAGAAGGAGATGTGTTCAGTAAAGCAGATCAGAAATTTTAATATTTGATTAAAAAAGAGAGAGGGGTATGCTCAGACTCTAAAGATCCCTTCTTTCCGATTTTGAGAAATCGGGAAAACTTGAAGGATTAAGGAGGAGGTAGGCAGGTTCAAGGGGAGGGTTTGGGGAAAGGGGAGCAGGCACAGTTTCCATACATGGTTAGAACATGCCTGGTCATATATCCCATGTCTCATTTTAATGTTAAATCTCCACCCCTGGGTGGGATTTTTAGTATGTTAACGAAGAAAAGTTCATCTAAAGGTGACTTGGGAAGAGGTTTTGGACACCAATTTGGATCTTTCTAGTGCAAACTGGTTTCTTAGCTGTGGCTCTTGAGTTTCTTGTGTTTCCTGCTGGCAGGCTTAGCTACCCTGGGAGCTTCCGCTTTATCTTGACAAATTCAGCCTGCTTTTGTCAAGGGATATGTTGGAGAGAAGACAAGAAAGTCAGTAAAAGATTAAGGATTAACGAATAGTATGGTGGCACAACCCGGCGATATTTTCATTTAACAGTATGTCTTGGAAATCACTCAGTGTCACTATAGGTACATATGCCCCATTCTTCTAAACTTGCACATGGTTTTATATGCCATGGATATACAGTATGTTTGTTTTCCCTTTCCTTACGAACAGACCTGTAGTTCCTCTCTGTTCTCTATTACATAGAATGTTTAAATGACATCCTTCTATATGCCTTTTGGAAGATATGCTGAGGTTGTGTATTTTTTTAAATATAGAGTATATGTTATACAATTAAAAAAATGAAATTACGATTATATTGATAATTCATAGAAATGCTCATAACCTAATAATTCTTTTACCCAGCTTTATTTTTCTTTACTCAACTTTTATTCATCATTTACTTCAGCACATATTTACTAACTTTTTTCATTTCATTATTTCTACACTTCATAGTTGTTTCTTACATATTCTATGGGTGGCACTATTTCATCAAACACCTAAAATAATGCCACACATGGAATAAGTGTGATGTTCTGGAAAAAAGGCTTTGAAGTCAAAAAAACATGGCACTCAGACTTGCTGGCATTAAGTTGTCAGTGTTGAAGTCAGGTTCTGACACTTGTTACCCAGAGGAAGACTGTTTCCAGTTCTGCATCTGAAATCCCCAGAGAAGTGACACTAGGGCTCACTTAGAGTCAGGCCTTCCCCTCTAGACCAAGAACTGCATGTTGGACTTAGGTTCTTACGCAGCATATCAGCTCCTACTGCAGCCAAGTGGGTAAGGGTGAACTAGGAGACAGAAAAAGGAGTGAGGTCATGGGCAGATGAGCCCACAGACTCCCACAATATGTCCCAAGCTAAAAGGAGTAATAACCCCTTTCTTTAGGATTATTGTTAAAAGTAAGTGAGACACGATTTTAAAGGAGCCTACCATATATTAGACTACGAGATGCTGTGTTTTGGTCTATGTCTCCCTCTCGAGTGATTATTTCATAGGGCTGGGCTGAGTGCATATGTGCGTGTTTATATTCTGCTTTCTTTTCAATAGCTGGTATAGTACATTCTGCAACTTGCTGTTTTTCACTTAGCAATTTATTCTGGAGGTTTGTTTCCATTACTAAGAAAGACGATGCATTGATTGTATTTGATGTTATTAACAGTAGGGCAATAAAAGGAAGCTCAATATCAATAGCCATTAGGTAAATACAAATCAAAAAAGTAATGAGACTTCACTATACACCCACCGGTTTGGATATGTCAAAAAGATAGACAATAAGAAGTGATGGGCATGATATGAAAAAATTGAAACCTGGTGGGAATGTAAAACTGAAAATTTCCACTTTGGAAAACAATTTGGGAATTACTTAAAAAGTTAAACAGAGTTACCATGTGACTTAGCACTTACCCTCCTAAGCATACAGCCCCTTCCTGATAATTTATCCAACAGACATTCATGCAAATGTAAACAATGAACATACAATAACACACACATTTCCAAGGTAATTGAAAACATGTCCACACAAAAACTTGCACACAAATGTTTATAGCAGCAGTATTCATAGTAGCCAAAGAACGGAAACAGCTCACATGTTGAACAACAAATGAACAGATAAACAAAATTGAGTATATCAATAAAATGGAATAATATTTAGCCATATAAAAGAGTGTAGTACTTATACATCCTGTAATATGTATGTCTTAAAGACACTATGCTAAGTGAAAGAATCCTGACTCTAAAGACATCTGTGATATGATTACTTTTATAGAAAATGTTTCAGCTAGGTGAACCCACAGACGCAGAAGCAGATTAGTGTTTGCCAGAAGTTGGGGGTAGAGGGGAGGAAGAAGAAAAAATAGAATGAATGCTAAGGGACATGGGTCTTCTTTTTAATTCAATGAAAATATTCTGGAATTAGAGAGTGGTTATCCATGTGCAACCTCGCGAATATACCAAAAAAACATTGACTCATACCCTTTAAAAGGGTGAACTTTATGGCATACGAATTACATTGCAGTTTTTAAAAAGAAATTAAGAATTCAGTTTTGAACATGTTGAGTTTCAAGTACTTATTTATTATCTGAATTTAAATGTCAATAAATCTGTTTCATTGATTCATCAGTACTTATTAATTTCCAGAAACAATGCAAATAATAATTTTAGTTGATTCTTACCTGATCCCTCCTTGGCTGTGGTGGTGTTGGAGTTATACCATGTCATTTGCAAAGTTCTCAGGGTGCTTTCAGCCATCCCTCCCTGAAGAGTCTTACCCCTGCTTTTATACACTCCTAATACCACCTCACATATATACCAGCACCACAAATATAATGGATAACTGCAAGAATTTACTGAAATGGACTCTGCAAGCAGTTTACATAAATGAATAATAACCTGCAAAAACCACTGCAAGGTAGTCATTATTACATTTTACAGATAAGGGAACTAAGACTCAGGGGGTTTAAATAAGGCCTAAGGTTATATAGCCCGTAACTTGCAGGGCTACATCTGCTACATTTAATATCAGGATTTTTTTCCTTTGAAAATCAATTTTTTTTTCTTTTTCAAATATCTCTTTATTTCAGAGAGAGGTAGGGAGAGGGAGAGAGAGTTGAAACATCAATGATGAGAGAGTCGTCATTGATCAGCTGCCTCCTGCACGCCCCCAACTGGGGTCGAGCCTGCAACCCGGGCATGTGCCCTGACCGGGAATTGAACCAGTGACCTGTTGGTGCAAGGGTCGACACTCAACCAACCACTGAGCCACACCAGCTTGGCTGGCCTGATATTCTTAAAACCAATACATCAAAAGATGTTTAATTATAAATTCTTTTTAATGTTTTTCTCTTTCTATATTTTAATGTATGATGATTTCAAATTGTTTTTTGTAGTTTGTTACACTGAATGAACTTTGGACTAGAATTTAAGGAACACAGATTCTAATGCCAACCCTTGCAACCACTGGACATATATGCCCCTAGGCAAATCGCAAGGACTCCCAGGCTCAGATCACTCCTCTTGGATTGGCAGTGTTGTCATAGACCATCTCTGGAACCTCCACCTTCATGATTCCATGACACTGTATCTGCTTCACTTTTATAAAGCTCCTGATAAATGAGAGTATTTAAATCTGATTTATGATTCTAAATCTGAAAAAAAGAACCTTATTTTACACAGAATACAATTGTGAAAAAAGTAAATAATAACATTTAAGATTTCTGTCCCACTTGCTGAGAAAGTTTGATCTGTATCAGTAAACATTTGCAGGTGAACAGTAACTAATGCTCAAATATAACGCTTCCATGAATTAATCATGTCTGCCTTTGCACTGCAGAAGACTGTTTAACGCTTAGTTAAGCCCCCAGCTAGTTCTCACTCACAGACTCTATTTCTGAGAGTGTCATATTGATTATATAAATTGACATTCTCAATCCCAAGGTACCTGAATGTGCAAGAGGTTATGAATATTGAGGGAGATTTCTTTTCCCTCAAAGCCTGCTCTGAATCCAAAATTTTACTGAAGGCACAGGGAGCAGTAAGGCGATGTCATGTGCAGCCCATTGCTGCCTGAGTCCTAGGATTTCTGAAACATCATTCTCTGCTTAACTTTCATCATCAACCCTCAGTGCTGAGACTAGAAGCCCAGATATGGGGCCCTTCATGACATGTTTACTTCTTACTTTTCTGGCCTCGTCTCTTGCCTTTACCTACCTTTACACCCTGGGTTCTACTGAAATTTCAGCATCTCACTCCAAGTATGACTTCAGTGGATGAACCATACTCTCTTATATTTCATTGTCTTTACGTATTTTCCATCTTCCGAGACTGGCTTGACTGACTTTCTGCTCTTACTAGATCTTCAAGTATCAACCAAGATATCAACTCACTTAGGAGACCTATTCTAATGCTTAAGATTGGCACTCTATTTTCATATTCCCATAGGAGGTAGTTCTTTTATCTACTCCAGGCTGCTACCATCGATTTACCCCCTCTAGACCATAAAGTTATTTCAATCAGCCCAGTTTCTGACCAATATGTGCTCAAATATATTTTCATGAAAACATAAATTATTAAATAAATATAATCTTAGAAGGTAGGTGCTCATATTACTCTCTTCATTGTATAGTTGAAAAAATATTGAAGATCTTGTCCCAGACCCAGGAGTGGAAGGTAAAACACACCTAGTTTTCTGACTAAATCACATGCTTCTTTTCAATGGAGTGTCCCTTCATCTCACTGAACAAAACTACTGGCGGGGAGAAATATCAGGACACAAAAAGCCCCAGTGACAGTAAGAGAGGTGAATTCTGTGATGAGTAATGGTTTACCAACACATGTTCCCAGGAGAAATGTAAGAGAAGAGATCCAGGGAGTGGAGTGCTCCCACCAATGGATTTTTAATAAATGGAATGTCAAGCCACTGTCTCAGAGGGATAAGAGTAGCGATACCTATTTTGATCAACTTCCATCTTTTGTCATTGTTACTGTTTTGTTGCTATGACTGAAAATATAAAATTCATCCTGGACACTTTTCAGATTAGAAAACAAGTTCATCTACTGTTTTTTGTTTTGTTTTTTTACTAAGTCCTTGAAAGTTCTTCCTGTTTTTGATCTTTCAAAAGCCAAATCAGCTTTAGGCACAGATAACTTTGGGTAGGGCCATTGCCATCTGTGTGACTTTCTGCCCTGAAATACATATATTTGAACTGTTTTCATTTCCTCTTAAAAACAATTCTCCTTAAGTTTTGACTAGGATATTTTAAAGGCTCTTAATAAGAGCTTGGGCAGTATATCATTGGCATATACTTATCACCAAATATTCTTCCAGTTCTTTGTTACAAAATTTTCAAACATACAGAAAAGTTAAAAGAATGAGCTACATAGATTTCACATGAATTCTGTACTTGTTAACATTTTTATGTGTCTAAGAATACTTCTCAAGAAATATTCCAGCATTGTCTCATAAAACAAGAGCATTCTCTTATGTAACTGTAATATTTTAATCCCACCTAAAACTAACAAGAGCACCCTAATTTAATCTAAAATCCAGTTTATTTTCAAATTTCCTGAGATACATACAATCAATACTTTACAATTGCTTATTTAAGACTTGAATTATCTTAAAGGTAATTAATTGCATTCGACTCCCAAGTCTCTCTAGTTTATTTCATTCTCAAACAGTTCCACTCTTTTATAAATGTGTTTATTTTTCATGACATTGAATGTTTTAAGTCTGGCTTAGTTATTTTGCAGAATGTTCCCAATATTTGCTTTGTCTTATTGTTTCCTTGTAGTCTTATTAATTCATTCTTCTATTCCTGTGTCTTTTATAAATCAGAATTTGGAAGGAATGCCTAGATTAGATGCAGTTTAAAATGTTTCAACAAGTACACTTTATAGGCGAGACTATCTGCTTCACAGGCAACACACCAGGAAGCACATAATGTTAGTTGCTCTTATTAATAGTGATCCTGGGCTTGGCTACTTGGTTAAGGTTGTGAGCAGTAGATCTCTTCATGAAGATTAGTTTTACCTTTGAATTTAACAAGCAATATTTGGAGGCTTGTACTTTGGCATATGACATTTTCCTCCAAAACCAAACTTACCTAATGCCTTTAACCCAATAGTTTTGTTGCCCATTGATTATCTATGCAATCAATTATATCACTGGATTTTGCAGAAAGGTGAACTTTCCAATTGCAGCATTCCTTTGATATTTATTGCATCACTAATCCGTGAAAAGTGTTTTCTCTCAACTACCAGTGATGAATTACAGATCTTTGTTAAAAGCCAGAAAAAAATTCTCAAATCTTCTCTTTTAATTATTAATTTCAGAGTAAAATATTGGCATGATAGTCACCTTTATATATGGCAAACAAAGTTTTTGTTTTGTTTTTAATTTAGGGTTGACTTAAGGGCAGATAGTCTCTATAGATAGAGAGATGTACTACTAAACATAAGGGAGCGAAGAGACTGCTTAATGATCAGAAAACATAGGGTTCAAATTCTGGGCTTCTGGCTTATGAGCCTGGTTATGAAGTGTAATCTACTTAAACTTTACCAGTCTCATATCTATTTATTTATATATTTTCATTGATAAATGCTATTTCATGAATTATTTCTTTTTTATTGCTAGACTTCTATTTGGAACCTCACAGAATTTATCAGGTTGTGATGCCTTCCAGACTGTTTTTCATTTTTTTATTCTTGCTGTTGTTTTAAAATACTAATAAAACTTTCCATGATGAATTCAGCGCAGATTGAGTCATATTTATGTTAAAAATTAAATTGTGAGCTTTTATTTCTTGTTCCTTGGAAAATGTTATAAATATTGGTGAGTTGCTTTGTAGGGGAATTCTTTCCAGTTCCAGCAGTCTTTGAAAAACTTTTTCCCTTGCAAATTATATTATGATACTTTTGGTAGATATTTACCAATTGTAGGAAACTACCCACTAAGCTGATATTTTTTTGAAAACAACCCAGTCAGAGCAAAGAAGACAAAAGACTTACTGCAGAAATATTTTTTCCAAGGAATCAGGAAAGAAAAATTGCTTGTATTTTTAAGTCAGATGCACTTAAAGCAAAAAAGTGATCCTATGAAGAGTTGGCTGGCTTTGCACATCAAATTTTGACTTACTTTAAATTCTTTCATGATATTTTTGCTAAAATTCAGCAACAGAAATTTCCATTCAACATTATTATAGATGCAATGTGAACATCTGTTTAGATATTAGCATTAAGTAAACTGTAGTGACCCAGCCTGGCCACATTAATGCTCATAGTCAGATATGCATGTTTTCTAGGAAAAATAAAATCACTAAATTTTTTTGAGAAAAATATTGAAAGTGTCACAATTTTAGTATTGTAGTTATCAACATAAAGTTCATTTGTTGCTCATTAATTACATTTTTCCAATAAATTTTTTAAACTCTCTTGTAATTAATTAATTTGTCTTTTTATAATGGCATGAGTGAAATGGTAAAACTGCCAAAAAATCAGTCAAAATAGATTTATAAAATTCTAATTATGATAATATTAATTAGTTTTCACATTTTACTTTCACTGGCTTCTTAGCACTTTTCTGGTAAGATTTCCTTCTTTTATTTTTTTAAAGTACAACTTTCTTCCTCCATTTAGGAAAGAAGGATGAGAGAGATTCAACTTTGGTAAAACTTTATGAATATACTTTGTGATCCGCTCCCCCCCCCCGCCCAGTGATTGAGGTGAAAAGTCTCCCCTTTTTATATATGAGAGATTGACTGAATCATTACCAAGTGACAAACGTCGAAATATTAAGCGATGCATAAAAGATGTTTAAAACATTTCATGATTAGATTTTTATTCTTTTCTTTTTTTAAAAAAAAAAAATCTTTATTGATTTCAGGGAGAGGGAGAGGGAGAGACAGAAACATCAATGATGAGAGAGTTACTGATCGAGCCTGCAACCTGGGCATGTGCCCTGACCGGGAATCGAACCCCAATCGCCTGGATCCTAGGTCGACGCTCAACCGCTGAGCCACGCCCGGCTGGGCTAGATTTTTATTCTTATTGCAGAAAATAAATAATGCTTTGGGAATGGAATTCTCCAAACTGCAGCAGTAGCATGGATTTCTAGTGAAATGTCATTGAATCCATTTTTTTACATGAAAGAAGGATCAGTATACACACACACACACACACATACTCATCTATACATAAAGAATTATCAGAGGTTAGTATCCTAACAACTTAGAGAACCTGTTGCTCTCAGGTAAGACTGAAGTTGGTAAGCCTATTTAAACTCATGCTGATCAGCCTGGGAATTACCAAGTAGCAGCGGAGCATAGCGATGTGGGGTATTGATTCTGGAGCACCGTTAGGTCCAGCATTTATTCACTGTGTGAAAGTTGAGAAAATTGCTTACCTTCTCTGTATGTTAGTTTCCTTATCTGACTGTGGAGGTAAAAGCAGCACTCTCTTAAGGCCTTCATATGGGGATTAAATGAGGTCGTATTTTTCAGGTGATTAGCCTATGAGCACATTCAATAAAAACGCTGTGAATGTCTAAGGATATATACAAAAGCATAGTAAGGCTTTTTATTCACCCTTACAATATTGAACAGAATCCTTTTATTGCTCCCAAACTCTCCTGTACTTCACCAATTCATGCCTCCACCCTTCCCCTCAAACAGCACTGCTAGCCCTGATCATTTTACAACACTGGCATTCCCATTCTGAATCCATTTACTTTCAAATGCTTATCTTTTTCCTCTGTTGTTAAAATCATCTTTCTGCCAAATTATTTTAATCCCATGTCAAAAAATGTGAGACAGGTAACACGGGCTCAGGAAGTGTAGTTCAGAATGAAACCTTCAAATGCTCTGCAAGCAAACATTGCTTCTGAGAAAGGGGCCTGCATTGTTGAAATACTGTAAGGAGTTGCTGAGTGGAGGGATTCACTTGTTTTATGCCTTCTTGTACAGAAGTAGCCAATAGGTTGGTGGAACAATCTATTACTATTTAAGTTATAGCTTCAGTAGCTAAAATATTCCTCTGCAGAATCCAGGTATGAATGGTCTTCAAAACATGGATCCATATTGGATTACCTGGGGAGCTGTGAAAGTATTATTACCTGGATCCAAGCCCCAGTGATTCTGGTTTAATTGGGTTGGACATTGATTTCCTGGGCATTGCAAATATTAAAAGCTCTCCAGGTGATTTTAATGGGCAGTCAAGTCTTGAGAACCATTTCTGTCACGTTCTTATAGCATTTGTGAATGTGGAGTTTTCCCTAAAGCCTGTGTATTAGATTTTTACTGCCTCTGTAACAAATTGCTACAAAATCTGTGAATTAAAACAACATAACCTTATCATACACTTCCGTTTATCAGAAGAACAACGCATATGGCACTGGACTAAAATCAAGACATCAGTTGGTCTGCATTCTTTTAGAGGCTCAAGAGCAGAATATTATTTTTCCTCTCCACTCTACAGCCCCCCCCCCCACTCATTGGCATGTGATCCCTTTCTCTGTCTTCTAATGGGGAGAAGAGGCAAGGTGACTCCTTCCCAGAGTGTCGTCTCTCTGGTTCACTGAGGCCTGGAAATGTTTTCCATGTTTAAAGTCTCAAAGAATTAGGTTGGGCTCACTTGGCTAATACAGTATGCACTTCCCATGTCAACATCCTTGACCTCATTATCTCTGCAAGGACCCATTTGCCATGTAACGGAACACATTCACAGATTTCTAGGATTGGAGTGTGGTCATGTTTTCCAAATACCACTAAAACCCTTCTTTTTCCTTTCATCAAATATCATATGTGTGTAGTTTCTATTTTATATATTTTTATTGTAATTTAACTTATAATTTGTAGTCTATATTAAATAATATTGAGGAAGAATTATAGCAGAGATAAAGTATAACTGTCATACAGAAATATGAGCTTGAAACTGAATTCAGTAATTTTCGAAGATTAGACTATATCCCTTGGGGAGAGATTGGAATGAGGTCTTGGTTGTACGTTGATTTAGAGCACCACCAATAAATATTTTTTGTATTTTTGTGGAGTCCCTAATGTCTTTGACAAAACAAAATAATGCTGTAATTTCTGAGACAGAATCATTTTCTTCTCATGTGCTGCTACAGAATGCTGTCTCTGGTTTTTAAGGTTGCCTTACATTCAATGTGATCCTTCAACTTGGTTTTGAGCTCCAAAGCCAAGATTACATTGATTTTTAGGAGAAGGCTAGGACAGTACAAAGTAACTCTTTTTGATGTTTTTATGAAGAAAAATATATAATAAACACAAACAAGATAAAAACAATCCCCTGATTTAAAAAAAAAAAAAATAGAAGCAGAAATATAAATTAGTTGAGATTTAAAAACTCAAGTCCATTTTCTGCCTAACATCTGCTCTGCCTCCCTTCCCAGGGGGTGGGACTACCACTCTTTCCTGCGTTAATGCATATAGGGGATTCAACTATAGCAGAAGAATCGAAATTGGACACAATCCATCGTGGTAAGCTCATTCCCCATGGCCAGTAATAGCTGTAGTTAGTAGACATGGGTCCTATGCCAATGATATACAACTGTACATTTTCTGGGTGTCACATCTGGGAGAGCTCTTGGTTTCCTGATCAAATGCGACAGATTTGCCTGCCATAGCCCTTTGCTTCTGCCCTCCCTACACCTTCCCGCTTGGTATCTGATATGATGCCTAGAAGTAGAGCCATCATCTCCATTAGGGAACGGTTTACAGGGACTGCATCTCTAATGAGGTCATTAATCAGCTTCTCCCTCTACAGACCATCTCCAGGCTTCTGGTCATGTGTGAAATCAACTCTTATTTAAGCTACGTTTTGTAAGACCTTTCTCATACTGGAAGCTAAGTGTAACATTAACTGATATCACAGTCTTGCTAGTTTGCTTTCATTGTTTGTAATTTCTGATACCTCTTACCCTAATCTTCAGTCTATACTAAAAGGCTGTTTTTCACTTTTCAAAAAATGCTAGAAGTGTCTCTTTCAAAGAATTGACACCCTTTCTAAAAAACAAAAGTCTTACTTTCATTTTTTTTTTTTTTTAGTAAGATGAGAAGAAAATGTCAGGACCCTATTTTCCAAGTCTGTCAAAAGGATTAGCTTTTCCTTCTGTTCCTTCACAAATGTAATACTACAAAACACTCAGATAGTAACTCAAAAGTTTCCACTTGCTGTAGGAGAGCTTCCCTCTTCACGGCTCTCTCTAATAAATGAGGCATCCTCCTGATGTGTAATTCTTGCAGTTCAGTGAAGCAGTGAGAAAGTGAAGAAACACATACGTGGAAATAATTTCTAATTCTTCTGTTTCTTGTTAATATTGATTGTTTTTTTTCTATTATCATACTGGGATTTTTGTGTCAAAGAACACTTTCATTCAGGTAAAAACATTAAAAGCTAGGTTATAGAGTTTTAACAACAAATTATTCAGCTCAAATTTATTTCTCCTTGCAAAGGCATTCTCTGATATCTGGAGGTTTACAATAATTATATGATGAATGGTAACATGAGTGGGAATCTTAAACTTCCCGTGTTTTTAGGGGTATGTCAATTTTTACTATGTATCAGATCAGCATCTCCCAAACCTTCCCCATTACCTTGGAAATGAGCGCTACATAAAGAAGTTGATTTTTATTAGTGAATTTTTAAATGGCCATCATGCTTTGACATATAACCATGCTCTGTCATAGTCAAGATGTACACTGAAAGCAGGAAGTGGCCTGGGCCTTGTATTTTGAGGTGTAATACAAGTTTTATACCAAATGTCTCTGTAATTCCTAAAGAGTATGGTTTTAAAATAGATGTAATAAGTTTTTGAAGGGAATGTCAGTCATTGTGCACTTTTCTGTTTTAAATTTGTGGAGTGTTTCGTTTTATGTTCAGAGTTTAGAGAACGGAATAATTTATGAGATGTCAGAGCCCTTTGAGATCAACCAGTCCAACCTCCTCTGTGCCCAGATGAGAATATTGAGACATCAGGAGCCACATAAGCAATTGTGGTGTCATGATGACCTCTATCACACAGAAAACAATGTCAAGCATTGACCCTCCTCACCACGCGCATCGTAAATCACTGATGTAGAAGGAAATTTGACAAAAGCCTTTGAATTACTGTATTAGAAAATAATATTTAGTGGGTCACTTGGATCTTTTATACTCACACGGATTTATATCCTCTGAATAAAAACGGCAAAATATATTAAGAGGACATTTAAGCCCGGCAGGGCGTGGCTCAGCAGTTGAGCATCGACCTAGGGTCCAAGAGGTCGCTGGTTTGATTCCCGGTCAGGGCACGTGCCCGGGTTGTGGGCTCCATCCCCAATCGGGGGCGTACAGGAGGCAGCTGATCAATGACTCTCTCATCATTGTTGTTTCTCTCTCTCTCCCTCTCCCTTCCTCTCTCTGAGATCAATAAAGATATTTAAAAAAAAAAAAGGGGGGGGACATTTAAAATAAATGAGACATCACCTGAAAATGACATATGTTATGTGGTATACAGTGAATGCAACTTGTATTCAATATTATTTAATATCAGTTTCTTGGATATAACATTTATGTAAATAATTTGGAAAAAGATTTTGTTAATTACATGTAACTTAGTATATTGTCTATTCTTAATATACAGGGTGTCCCAAAAAAATGTGTGCACACTTTACCGGCTGATAGCTCAATTTTGAAAATGAAATGTATTTTAATAAACACTGCCTTTATAATTATTCAATGTATGTGTATACATTTTTGGGGACACTCTGTATTATCTATGCTGGCTTGTATTCATATCTTCTGAAAACACAGCAGTCAAGTGTTTTGACACATGATCTGAGGTTAAAATGCTTAGTACATGGAAAATGAAAAAGGTGTTTTTTTAAGGCTTTATGTGTTTTACAGTAGAAGAACTAAAAAGTCCTATTAGTTACAGTTCAGGTTTTATAGTAGCTGCTGCTTGCCAGTGATCATTAAGTGAACAAAACATCCATCAAGCGTATGGAAATCAGCCCTGTTCATAAATCATTCTGCTCAATCTGTTAGAGAGGTGAGCTAAATGAACATTTTAGGAACATCTATAAAAATTTAAGACCAAGAGCAGGAATAATTTTCTCAATCTATTTAGGAGTCTTACAAGAAAAATTCTGTCAATTTCTTTTCTCATTTTGCATAGCATGTAATCTAAACAAGTATTTCTCCTTGTACGTGCCGTGACTTTCACAGGGAGTAAACTTCCCTCCCTTAAACAGCCTCATATGAGTGAGATAAGTGTTCACTAGGGAAGTGGACAGCACGTGCCTGTCTTCTTTCCTTGGGCACTTTTCCGTCTCCTTATTGATGACTTCTGCTCCACCCCCTCCCCACCTCTAGCACCCCAGTGCCCTTAGGCACTCTTGGTTTGCTTAGAAGGCCCTTCTTTGAGCCCCAGAAATTTATGTTTCCTTCTACGCCAGATCAGAGTTTGTAGACTTTTGAAATTAAGCTCCTCATGTTTGCCTGGATGGTACACATATCTAATTTTGCAAGATAAATGAGAAAAACAGCTTCTTTGACACAGTCATTTGAAAGACATGACCCCAGGAAATAAAACAACCCTATTTAGGAATCTTTCTGTTCCATCTCCTTAAAACACCTTCCCCTCATTTATAGCATCAAATATAAAATGATTGCACTTCAAAAGCTATAGCCAAGGAGAGAGAGAATATGGCTATTTTAATTAAAAATTAAAATCCTCAATAATTTCATGCAATAGCTGAGAAAATTTTATATTATTTTGTTCTGTCATATTTCTTGTTTATCTTCTAATGTTATGATAGTCAATCATATAATTGTACACAGTTTTTTTCCAGTTACTAAGGATGGCTTAAGTAAACATTGAGAACTTTGAAAACACTAGAGTACATTGGTTCAGTCCACCTATCCATATAAATTATGAGTAGTTTTTAAACAACAAATGTGCAACTATTTAAAAAAATATACCTTTTAGCACTTTAAATAATTCAACATTCACCACTCTACAAATGGTGATTTTTGCAACAATATCAACTACTAATTAAAGAGAATTTTACAAAACAAAAATATCCAATATTTTATTACATGGTAAGGTGAATATGCTGATCCTTCTAGAAGACTTATTCACCCAAAGGAGAATAGTCTCCAATTTTAAATGTTACAGAGGAACTGGTATCGGTTCAAAGAGAAAGACAAGTATCACATGATCTCACTTATGTGTGGAATCTAATGAACAAAATCAACTGATGAACAAAATAGATGCCGAGGTATTGAAGTATGCAATAGACTGATGAGTCTCAGAGGGAAGGGTGGGGAGGGCGACATTAACCAAAGAATTTATGTGCGTATATGCCTAGCCCATGGACAGACGACAGTGCAGTGAAGGCCTGGGGAGGGGGCAGGAGTGAGATGGAAGAATCAATGGGGGAAAAAGGGGACATCTGTAATACTTTCAACAATAGATTTATTTATTTTTTAAAAAGAATCAATTTGAAATAGACCTTTCTAAAGATGAAAAGTATTGCTCTGGAAGATAGTGAATGTCACTCAGCAAAGATATCCTGGCCAGGCTAGATACTTATCAGGCAGGGCTTTTGTCCTGAGGACTCAAACATCAAATACACAAAATCTAGGAGTTTATGATTATTTAACAAGTTACAAATAAATGAAGGGAACAGGGGGAATCAGACATTAAACATAATAAACTGGGGAGCCTAATCAGACATTAAGCCTGTTTCACTAGGAAGCTGCAGCATTTATGGGCTCCCCGGGGGACCACAGCATCCTCTACCCTGGAGGACCTACCCAAGTTGGCATGAAGGATCTGTTACTGGTCATTAGCCAGGATTAGGAGGAGAAGGGATGAACAGCTAGGGCAAATTCCTCTGCTGGGTACATACACAGCAGGAGCCTAAATGCCACCATAAAGGAGAGGTGTCTAATCTGGGACAAAGACCAGACTGGCTAGGGGGATTGCCCAGCAAAAGCCCTGCAAGGATTTGAAAATTGATTGGTTTGCAAGAATGCCTGGTCCTTCCTAAATAATCAGGCCTAACAAAGGCCTCGGGCTAGGGAACATGCATTTGCCAGGTTTGCCCACTGGCTTATACGTTCTCTCTGTGGCCACCATGCAGACACACTGCCCGGGAGCTGCAGGGGGCCTGGCAGCGGATGGGACTCCCAGCCACCCGACTCTAAGCGCAAGCTCCAAGCACCAGCCTGGCATCAGTAATGCAGGGCAGGCCAGAGCACAGCGGGGAACAGAGGTTAAGCTGGCTGATAGGAGACAGAAACAGAACTGGGCTAAGCTTTAGCATGGACTGAACCAATGGCACCAAATTTCTGGGCCCTGACCTTTCTTCTGGGCTTAATGAAGACCAAGCTAGACTTCTGCCCCAGTGGGATGGATGGAGATGAGACACGGGGTACTTGGACAGTCTTTTATTTGCATCCCAGTAAATCTTACCACTCCAGCTTATTCTCCCATGAGTGGGTCCCCAGAAATGCTTTCCTTGCGACTCTGTGAAAGGACCCCATTTCTGCCAGCAACAACTCCACTTGATGGTGATGAAGATGCTTTTCATTGACATTAAGGTTCTAAACTCTGCCACTGAGGTATCAATGATAATTTTCAGTTCACTGAACTCAAACTCTCAGCATCTGCAACTGATCAACCTCTTTGCCCTCCATTGCTTCTATCAAAAGTTTAGTCAGCATTCAAATTGCTGGCATTTTCCTTACAGTCCATTTTAATTCAATCCCAGTTTTACTAAAAGAAGTGGTCATTGAAATACATATTTGTTTTATAAAAAGCTTTTCTGTTCTTGTTTTGGAAAACTAAGTAGTTGTATCCTTCCCAGTCATCAGTCTCAGGCAGCCTGAGTCAATTGTGGAATTAAATTTGCTTGCCTGTGTTTTTGTTCCTTTTTCTGGAGAATGAAGCTGATATTTGTCATCTACTTCAGAAGGTTTTAAGAGATTTCAACTGTTGATTCTTGCAAAGTGACATTTGTATTCACTTAATAAGTGTTAACTCTTATTTTCAGAATATAGGTTGGTACTTTGCAATCCGAAATCAGGTGCCTCCTTCATACCCTTAGACTTTCTGCTGAGAACTTACAAGTCTCCTTCTTTTGTTTTGCTTGATTTTCCTAGAAGTTTCCTTTCTTCACTTTATCTAAAGACATCCCGAATAGAAACTGGATAGTTCCAGCTGTTCCTAGATCAGTTGCTTAAACTTTCAAAAGTGGTCATATCATTTGTGTTCATTTATTTTCACCAAGCAATCACAACTTTTTCTTCGATTTCTGTCTCCCATATTATGTATCTATCTCCCCCACAGCCAGATCCCCTATGATCCTCACTTTTTCTGTCCACTAGACTTCAGAAAGAAGGATGGGACACCCTGTCACCAGTTCTTAGAGAGCAGAAATCACAGGGTCGGCTAGGTCCTTTCCAATTAACACTCCAGATTACATTTGTGAGGTGTGACCATTCAGTGCTACATTCTCTGCTGTCAGACCTAGTGAAAAGAATTCCATCAAAAATAGCCTGCAGAGATTCACACGACCTTGGGTGTCATTGGAGATGTAAATGCTTTTTAAAGTGTTTAGAAAGAAATGACAAAATGCTTTACTAAATAAAGCTGAAACTAGAAAATCATGGTTTTATTTTATTTGATCCCCCATTGTGATTTTTTTTTTTTAAGAAAAATAAGGAAAAACCACTGTGGCTATTATAAATAAATAAATACGTAAACATATAGGTGAATAGAATTCAAGCATGAAGTGCCTCCATTTTATGAGAGCAGCTGGAAAACCCAGTTTGAAAGTGAAACACCTCCCTTGCAAATAGGCAACATGCTTTATAGAGTACTGGAGGGAAGCAGAGTATCCTGTAGCTGCTGGATTGAATTACATTGCTCTGTTGCTTTACTGCTTGGAGGAAGCAGTAGCCAGGTTTCTTCTGTATGTCCTTGAAAACTATGGCATTTTTTTTCTTCCTACTACTAGGGAAAGAAAATAAAGATGCACATTCAAACTTGGAGGGGAAGAAATCAGCATGTGTGCATATATTTGAAGTGTACATATTTGTAGGCTTCTGTAAATAGACAGTCATGTTGTTCTGCATGT
Organism: Miniopterus schreibersii; assembly: GCF_964146895.1. Classification (NCBI taxonomy): domain Eukaryota; kingdom Metazoa; phylum Chordata; class Mammalia; order Chiroptera; family Miniopteridae; genus Miniopterus; species Miniopterus schreibersii. The sequence goes on from NC_138112.1 coordinate 58,757,399, forward strand.
GGTTCCCTGAACTCGATTCACTCTCGTGCCTTAGCAAAGCGCTGTTCTCTTACCTGACACTTGCTCTTTTCTTTTTATGCCCTGCGGGCACTTTCTCTTTCTTGGACACTGCATTCCTGTGCTTGAATGTCTCTGAAGCCTTTCCTGACTCCCACAAATACCCTGCCGCAGTCCCTTTCCTGGCCTTCAGTAGATCGTTATCAGTTCCTACAAAGCTGGTTTGCTGACTGCTCTGAGGCTTTTTAACACATCCATCTTCCCACACTGACACCAAGCTCCATGAAGCCAGACTGTATCTTATTTCCCTCTGTGGCTTTATCTAATGCCTAGCACCTATTTCACATTAAATAAGTATTTTATTAAATGTACAAACATAAATATGTATATGAAAATCTGTCATGTGGCCTTTTACATGGGTTTATACACACATGCAGCAAGCCCACTTGTGTGCACACGTACAGGGAAGATACTGAGATAGACATAGAACACAAAAGATATACAGAGATGTAAAGGAAAAAACAGCACATCTGGATAATTCTAGGTCCGTAACAGCAGCTCAGCGACACCTTGTAAAAATCTGTTATCACAACGCCGAGCGCAATACTACAGTTCAGAATCTTGGCAGCATCGCATTTGCATTCTATTTCTTTGGAAATTAATTTTCACTACATCAAATCAAGAACGTACATACTTGGTTTCCTACTCCAACCATGTATTTCCTCAAGAGCTGGCACTATAATCTTTTCATTGACTTCTCTGAGGTAAAAACACGTACATCTAACTGTCTCCTTAGTAATCAGATTAGTAGATGTTATGACAAAGAAAAGAACCAACTCAGTTATTACTGATATGCAATTTCTTTCCAAAGTCCACATTTTCTATAGCCTGCTGATTATTTTACACTTGGATGCTCTGCTTCCTGGACACTCATGTATCCCATCTTCTTTGTCTTTAATAATTATCAGGGCTCTTTATCAATCCCATAAGGTGCACACCAAACATGGAATATATTTAATAAGGATCTGAAATGTGTCATATTTCATTCTGAATTAGGAAAAACACCTTCAACCCTTGTTCCTATGTAGTACCTATTGTATTTATATTAATTTTTATCATGGGTGTTTTCTTTATCTTTGTTCAAATTATTATAAGGCGGAATGCTTAACGGAGGTCTATATTTATCAGTCCTAATGATTGTTCTCATCTTGAGTGTAAGGCTGATTCTTTAGGCAAATCATTTTGATCTACTCTCTTACGTGACCTTTTTCCTGTTCATTCAGAGGTTATAGACTGAGCACTATATTCAAAGAATATAGTAGGCAGAAAATATAGTAGGCAGCATGCTAAGAACTGAGGAAATAGACGTAAAAGCCCAGATTCTATACTCCAAAGAACTTGCTCCCCTGAGGGTCACAGGCCCGCAGGCAAGCAGTTATATGTAAAATGTGTCATGACATCTCAGTGAGAATGTCAGGCAAAGCTTCCTGGAGGAGCTGCTGTTTCATCATCATGGTGTTTTTACTCACAGAGCATCTTGTACCTATTAGGTGATATTCTTTCTAATACTTACTACTCAGACTTAAATGGTGAAAGACAAAAGAAACCTAATGGAAGGATGACAAAACACTAAAATGCTGAGCACTATACCATTAAAATCAGACACTCTGTGATGTATATAGTGTCTGACTTTATTACTTCAACATCCTGCAGGTAACTTCTAAGAGTTTTAGATCAATTGCTGCTGAAAAGCCACTTTTAGCAACTCTGAAGAAACAAATATATCCATATCTAAATCTAAACATATACACACAGTTACACGCTTAGGAAAAGTATTATTGATTAGAAAATAGAAAATTAAATCAGTATGTACTTACGTAAATGTATTGGGACTGCTATGGAATTTTATTATGATGGATGAAGTGTATAAGAGAAGACAGTCAAAGAGTAGTATGAGCACATGTATGTACATGTACTCACACATACACATACACATACATATACATGCAATCACACACAAGTCAATACCAAGTACTGTTTATTTCTAACCCTCACCATGCACGAGTTCTGTTACTGATTTATAAAGGTCATATTCCAACACTAAGATGTGCTTCCTTGGCCTGCATCAGTTATTGTCTGATAATAATAATTCAATCATATCCCACGTCATCTCTCTATAGTTTAACTTTGCATCCAATTGTTGATTAAAATCAGTATTAAACAGATATAAGGTCAAGAAAAATCCATTACTGATGTTCTTTGCAATATTTAAGAGAAGTGGGTAGCAAGCTAAAAGATTATAGAAAGATCACTGAAAATCACACAAATTCATATGGTCCTGGAAAAACTCAAATTTTCAGAACATGTTTTAATGGTTCAAATGTGATCTGTAAGATACTTGGTGCTCTATTTGTAAATTGTGTTAATGACCAGTACTTTGTAAGGTATAATAGCATAACTGATACTGTATTGAGTGGAAGATGTTTTCATTGTAAGATTTTGAGCTCCTGCTGTTGGTTGGGACATGTATAAGGTGTGATAAAATAGTGGTTTGGCACAGCTCTTATTATCTCTATTTTCATCTGGACTCCAATCAGAAAGAAATTCTTCTCACCATGTGTTTTAGACCCTTAGCATTATAGCCGTTTGCTAAAAGAACAGAGGCACCCCAGCTAAAGAATGGAGTTAACTGAAGAAAAGACTTTTAACAGTGTCCACGTTTAGAGGCAGATTTATGTCATCAAAAAGCCATTATAGGTTGTTACAAAGATTCAGTGAACAAAAGCTCTATTTTGAGGCAATGCAAAAATAAAGTCTAAGACACAGCAAGAAGGGCCTAAAATAATATGCTGACAGCTCAGTCAGGCAATGTGAGGCAAAAAATAGTATGAGAGACAAATCAGTATCCAGATTTATCAGCAGATACTTGCAATGTACACTAGGGAGAATTAGCAGAATTGACAAGAAGGTGTCTATAGGTAAGAATACATATGGACAGTCAAATGTATAATAAATTTATTTTATCAAATTTATAAACTGTTAACCAAACCTCCTCTTTATTGTGTCATATATAAATCTTTGGAGAGGGAGGTTTGCAATTTTTAATTAGAAGATTCTGGTGCTCATATAAACCACTTCCAGAATTCTGACTCAGTACACTACATTATATTGTTAGTTGCAATTTGCAATGAGTATAGATTCATGCTAAAACTGGAAAAGATTTGCCACAATACTTTGTGGCCAAGAATCACAAGAGAGGAAAAACTGACTTAAGGGATTAAAATAACTAAAAATGAGAGAAAATATGACTAGTTTCTACAGAGATCCAAACTAGAACACTTGATTTAATTACTCTGTAAACTAAGACAGCTTAGATAATTAGCAAACATACATTAAAAATGGAAGGTTGCCCTGGGAGCGTGGCTCAGTTTTTGGAGTACCGTCCTGTGCACCCAAAGGTTATAGGCTTGATCCCTGGTCAGGGCAAATACGGGAGCAACCAATTGATGTTCCTCTCTCACATTGATGTTTCCCTCTCTCTCTCTCTCTCTCAAATCAATAAAGTCATATCCTCGGTAATGATTTTTTTAAAAAGCAAGATTAATGGTAAAAATAATCATATTTTTTTAGCTTATGGCTTGGTTAGATTTTGTCTGATAATCAATATGCAGTAATGGAAATACAAAGAATTAGGTAGAGGACTATCATTCAGAGCTTAGGTATATTCCCTACATATGGATAATTCTCATGCTAATGTTGTTCTTACATTTTTATAGTCCATGTTACGTTAGAAAAAAATTGTGAAAGATTTTGAAATTAAGTAAAAGATCGCCAGGTGTCCTGTCCAGTATTTCAGGTTACCTTCCCCCTTTTATTTATATTTGAGCTATTTTTAAACTCTATAACTTGTAAAAACTTGATAGTAACACCAATGATTATTTGCCATCGAAATACAAGTGAATGTGTCTAACCAAGGTGTGACTTATCCCCTGGAGCCAGTTTTGCATCCATAACCAATCCATTTCAGCATCCCTGGTTTCCTATGTGTGAATGTTTACGCTGAATTCTCCTTGGGACTAGTTTTAACTGGCTAACCGAAGAGTTAAATAGATTCTTTGACATATATTCAATTTGTATTTTGATGAAAGTCATGAGTTACCTTTTTAAAAAAAATATATTTACAGATAATTCTTAATTGTAAAATACATGCATTCCTTCATCCTTGACCAATATGAGCAGTTACTCTGTGCCACGACCTCTTTATATTTTGTGCTCTCATGGAGCTTGTGTTCTAATGGGAAAGACAGACAGTAAAAGTGTGAATGTATAGTATATTTTTATAAAGTGATAAGTTCAATGGGGGAAAAGTAAAGGTATAGAGGAGAACAGTAAAACATTATGAAAGGTGTTGAAATGGGAAAAACATTCCTGAGGTTCTGGGCCAGAGCCCTCTTCTAAGTCATCTCTGCCTTTCATTGCCTTTGAGCTAATTTATAATTCTAAACTGTAGAAAACATATACTAAGAAGCACTGCAGTTCATTTAAAGTGCACATACATTGCATCTGGTGGATGCTATTGATTATTGCTTTGTGTACTGACTGGTTTGGCATCTATTTATAAATTTATTTCAGAATTTGAACTCTCCTTTAAACTGCTTGCAACATTTTACTGGTTTTCCCTAATTAATGTAGCAAAATCTTTGACATGTTATTTTTTTATATATTTTATATTTGTAATGCAGGCAGTCCTATCTCAACTTTTTAAAAAAAGCATGAGGGAAGAACAGAACAGAGCCAGGGCTCAGCTGACCTCTCTGAGATATAGCTGAACAAAGACCTAAAAGAGCTGTGAACTATGTGAATTTCCAGGGAAAGAGCCTTCAAGGAAGGGGGGATATGGAAAGACTCGAAAGTAGAAAGACAAGGTATATTTGAGGAAACATCAAGACAGTCAGTTTGGAGAGATGTAAGCCACAAAACACAGGTGGTGGGAGGTGGGTTTAGAGACGTAAGCAGCAGCTAGGACCAGTCAGCCAATATATAGGAAGATAAAGAATTGGCATTTTCTAAGTTTGATCTAGGGAATAGAGCAAGGGGAAATATTAGATTTTACTTGCCTTTGAAAAAGATAAGATCACGGGGAATGCTGTGCTAAAGACGGATGTCAGGTAAGGATAGTGGAAGAAGAAAGAGCGATAAGGAAACTGTATTTCACAAGAACTGTGATTGAGACATAGGGTGGTAACAGCTGTAAAGTGGTGGTCTCTTTATAGCATGTTTTAAAGAAAAGTCCACAGTATTAATAAATTGAATGTGATATGAAGAGGGAAAGAAATAAGAGCAACTGTGATTCCTAAATATTTAGACTGAATAACTAGGTAAATGATGGTGTATTTACTGATTAATAGAAGACCAGTGTGGGGGGTGGGGAGTTTGAGGGTGGAATCAAGAGCTGTCCTGGCTGTTTAACTCGGGGTATGTATTAGACTTCTAAAGACAGATACTAGGTAAGTAATTGAACATCTGAGTCTGGAGCTCTGGGTAATGTCATCCAGGTTGGAGAAAAGAAACTGTGATCACTAATACCATATACAAGGAACATAAAGCCATGGAAACAAAAAAGATGGCGCAGGGAGAGAATACAAAGGTTAAGGGGAAACAGGCACAGTACTGAGTCTTTTTGCAACTTATTGCTGATAATTCAGCAAAGCAAAAAATAACAACAATTCAGCTACTCAGGAGGAGCTGACCTTGAAGTAGGAGTACAGATGGGAGAGCGTAGTGACCAGGATGCCGAGTGAAGCAGGTGTCTCAGGGAGGAAAAAACCGATTGTGTCAAGTCTACTGAGAGGTCCAAAACCATGGACAAGATAAAAATTCTTGGCACCCAGCCAGGCGTGGCTCAGCAGTTGAGGGTCGACCTAGGATCCAGGAGATTGGGGTTCAATTCCCGGTCAGGGCACATGCCCGGGTTGCGGGCTCGATCCCTGGTCAGGGGCATGCGGGAGGCAGCCAATCAATGACTCTCTCATCGTTGATGTTTCTCTCTCCCTTCCTCTCTGAAATCAATAAAGACATATTTTAAAAAAAAAATTCTTGGCTACGATGGTAAGATATTTCTTGTCCCTCCCCTACGTGGCAGAGTTATTAGGATGAAAGTATAATGGATTAATTAGAGAGGGCAATTGGACAGGGATTGTAGATAATGCTTGCAATGAGTTTTTCTATAAAGTGAATTGATAAGAAAATAGGAGTTGGAGGGGAGTGTGGGAATTAAGAAATTCCTTTTCTCCTTTAGGTGAGAAACATTGCAGAGTGTTTACATGGGGATAAGAATGATTGCGTGGAAATGAACACACTGATGACACGGGGCATGAGGAGATAACTGAACAATCACCCAGAGAGGCAGGAGCTGATGATCTGAATGTACGTGCTTAAGACTGAGATCCTTGTGAGTGGTGGTGCTGGATCCCACAGGGGGGTGGAGATACTCGTCCTTCAAGGTGAGGAACCAGAGGAACCAAGTGGCCCAGTGTTGACTGATCAAACGTTGGTTGAATGATAGCGTTGCAATTGTCAGTCATTAAAGTCACACCCCAAATAGTGCTGGATATTATAAACTTCAAGAAAGGATGGGGAGTGAGTTGGAGGTTATTAGATAACCACAAAGGCATAGGCTGTCTCAGTGGAATGGTGTGAACTTAGGCCTTTTGTGATGGAAATGGCATATTTGAGTGAAATGTAGTTCACAAGGGGAAATGGAAAAAAAGACACCTACCTCAAGTCAGGCTCCTGGTAGGAGAAATATAATAAGCTTCACTGGAGAGGTTAGCAGCCAGGCTTGAGATAGATCGAGATGGCAAAGGGGACACTCGGAGAGGGTTCGGAAACGTAACGCATTTCATCCCTGATGGCTGGTGTATGTCCTATGAAGCACAGCAGAAGGAATGGCAAGTGAGGAGGTGTATCCCCACACATATTTAGTTTAGCGGCTAAGTAGAGACTTAGGAACAAAGGCCTAGCTGATGAGGAGCAGTTATTGGCAGAGGGAACAGATGCCTGCCCTTATTTATGCCTGTTTCAGAGTAATTCTTAATAGAGTTTACGGACACTTCTGGTTATGGATCACCCGACTTACAAATGAATGAGCTAAACAGGAGTAAAAACCTGATGTGATTTGTGTCATTTTCTCTTAGAAACGCGTTGACAACCGGCTCTAATTATCGATTCCTTTTCATAATCGGTCCTGTAAGAAGCTGGTTTGCGGTGATCGAGCTCGCAGCACCATCAGGGAGGGGCGGCAGTCCTCATGTGCTGCAATGGGTAGGATGGGCGTGTTCGGTGCAGCAGCTGTGGTAGTATTACAAGGATTTAGTGAAAATTGAATGATTTTCTATTAGCTTGAAAAATCTTTTGTCTATAAGATTCACTTGCTTGAAGTATTTTCCCGTATAGTCTTCTCCTTTATAAATGGAGGTTATAGTGGTTCGAGTAGCATCCCCAGCCGGAACCTCAGAAAGTGATTTTAATTGGACATAGTCTTTGCACGTGTAGTTAGTAAAGAAAGAGGCCCTACTGGGTTAGGGTGGGGTCTGCATTCAGTGGCCAGTGTCTTCATAAGAGAAAACACAGGAAGGTTCAGAGAGAAGGCCATGTGGAGATGGAAGCAGAGGTTAGCGTAACGCAGTTGCAAGCCACGAAAGGCAAGGATTCCTGGGAGCCACCAGGAGCTAGGCAGAGGAGAGGAAAGATGCTTCCCCAGAGTCTTCGGGGGAAGCACGGCCTTGCAGATACCTTGATTTTGTACTCCTAGCCTACATTCTAGAATAAATTCCTGTTGTTTTAAATAACAACAGTATATGATAATTGATTATGGCAACCCTTGGAAGCTAAAAACAGAGGACCAAGAACAATTTTTTAAAAATTAAATTACTGAAATTCATGTCCCTTTTAGACATCCTTTTTGTTTCAAGGTGAAAGGCAACAGCCTTATTTTTATATCTTTAAAGAAATTGCCAAGCTGTTATTTTTAATGTAGTTTTCTTATCACTTTGCTGTCTTCAGGAAACTGATACATGGTGTAAACATAGTGTGTGGCTAGGTGAATTCAGTATATTGATTAGTTTCTTTCAGATGCATATTTGAAAACGAGACTTATAGTCAGTGACTCTTATATAATAGACACTAAAGAGTATGGGAACTTGGATAAACTAAAAGCTAAATTCCATAGAATAGGGAAATTTTGTGACTCCAAACATCTAACTGAATTATAGTATTTATAAGCCAGTAAGTTTTAAAGCTCTAATCTTAAATTAAAAGCTACCTCCTGACACTGCTAAGTGAGGATAACAGAAAAGTCTCCTTGATTTAGGAGAATATTTGCTTCTAAAAACCAGAGCTTACTCACTTATCAGGGGATGGAGTTCTTGGGGCTATAATCAAGAAAATAAATTCAAGAACTGAGGCAATTTAGCACTTTATATGTCAGTCAAATCAAGAGAAAACGGAAATGTAAAATATACCAATGCTAGAGGTCACATGCTGTAATTGTCAAGAAAAATTCAATTCCTGATGTGTTTCAATCCTTTTAACATGTAACCACATGTGGCTGAACACAAAGGATCTGACAAATTACCAAGGGTGATAAGATTAAGCAAAATGGAAAAACAATGATATAGGAAATGACAGAAAATTCACCTTGCTAAAGAAGCAGCTATTTGGGATTAGGATTTGATATATAACAGAAAAGTTGCCTGCATAGGGTATCCCAGTGTTTCCTTGGGAAATGCTTTATTGATAGAATGTTATTGACTTATTAATAGAACATGGAGTAGAAAGTTCTTTAAAACTATAACTATATATTTTTTGTCTCTTAACTCTACATTTTGAGCTTTCTAATATATAGCTATGAATAGAGATTAAAGGACCTGCTGGTTAAGATTGTGATTTCTTGTTAGCTAGTAAATTTCTATAGCCAAACAATTTCATTTATGTGAGCATATATTTTATAAACTGGCATATTTCTTTAATAATTATAATTAAATTTATAACAATTAAAAATAAAGTGAATAGACCCTGTTCAGCAAATGACTGACTACATCTCATTTTGGATTTTAACAAACCCAAAGTAAATATTACCCAATAATTCTTTTGAAAATGTACTGGATAGTAAACCATGGCACACAGAAGAAGGAGTGATGAAAAGAGAGAGATGTGGAAATTGAGAATAATAAGATTTATCATAAACTGTATATGCCCAATTTTTCTCATCTAACACTCAATTAAATAGTTTTTAGGAAGTTTTCTCACATTCTTAAGAAAAAATGCCACCATACTTATATATCTAGGCATCTTTTCACACTCAGTTAAAGATGCAAACTAATTGTATTCTAAATTAGAAGAAAGTCTTACAGCAATTCCTCTTAGCATATGTTGATACATTACACAAACTACATGTTATTTTATATATATTAAATCCCTCAATACGACAATTCTACCCACTGTTTTCTGGTTTTATATATATTTACTTTTTATTCACTATTTAATTAATGCAACAAATACTTATTGAACCCTCACTAAATGCTTCACACTCTTTTAAGCTCATGGAATACTTCGGTAAACAAAGCCAAAATTTCTACCCTGTATAACCTAGATTCCTGAGTCACTGCATGGAGACAGTTGCTTGGGAGTGTAGCCTAAGTTGCAATCAGAAATTTATTTTTGATATTTCAGGGTAGTTTATTATAATAACTTAGTATATAGCCTACTCAATAGATGTAAAAGAATTTGTAACATACAATTTTATAACCAACCAAATTTCCATCTAAATGTGAGAGTATAATACAAATATTTTTAGGTACACTAGACTTCTGAATGTTTGGCAAGTAGAAATGCAACAAAATCTAAACCTAAGATCAGTTACAATCCAAACCCAAATTTACACAGTAACTTATTGGATTGGTGTATCTGTGGAAGTGAATGATCACTTTATTTATGGTGACTTGACATGAGAATTTTCAAGAGAACTGTAACACTACAAACAGGAAAACAATCATGGGAAATATACAAAAAGAGTACACTAGTAATTTTTTTAAAAATTATATTTCATTCTAAGCAAATTTGCTTTATATTGTTGATTATGTGAAACTCACTTTTAAAACATAGACATTTCAGGTACGGACAAAGTTAATTTGTAAGGATCATAAGTCCTTGACTTTCAGGATGTTTTTATTTATTTTTGTAAATCAAGTCTCTGTTATTGAGTTAAAAATTAAGAAAGAACTGATTAATTTGTTGTTGAATAAACATATGACATAGGAAAGAATAAACTAATATTTATTTGATAATTAGAAATTTTCTATGGTCTGGTTTCATATTCTCAAAGAAGACAACTATCTTTATCATAATATTGAAATGCTAATGAGGTCACAATTTAGTAACTTAGATGTCATTAAAGAGCAAACACTAATGTTTGTTTTAAAAGCTGTTTATATGTTTAAATAATATTTGTTTTGAATTTGTAAGAGGAATTAAACAATTTAATAAAACTGATGGGTCAAGACGGTGTGGCTCTGTGGTTGCACATCGACCCATGAACCAGGATATCGAGGTTTGATTCCCGGTCAGGGCACATGCCCGGGTTGTGGGCTCCATCCCCTGTAGGGGGGGGGGGTGCAGGGGGCAGCCAATCAATGACTCTCATCATTGATGTGTCATCTCTCCCCCCCTTTCCCTTCTTCTCTCTGAAATCAATAAAAACATATTTAAAAACAAAACAAAACAAAGCAAAACAAAACAAAACGCTGATGAGTCAATTTGAATAAATGACAAACTCTTCTTATTCAAACATATAGTGTCAGTTGCCCAAGATTCTCAGCCAAGGTTAGAAGTTTTCAATACAAATAAGCTATGTTGTTAAATTAATATGGAAATAAAGACTAAGTTATCTGTGATTTGCTTGGGGCTTTCTAATCAAATGACTGCGTTATATTTACCTTAAATGTTTTTTCTTTTCCCTTCCAAATATAAGTACTTGTTTAGGCATTTATCTACTGAGTAATTGCTTATAAAACATTTTATACCAAGCATTGTGCTGGCCATTTTAAGGGATAAAATCTGAAATCCACTTACCTAAATGCATATTCATAAACAATTATAATGCAGAGAAGGAACTGAGAGAATTTTAAGGACTCCAGAGATGCATGGTTTTAAGAGGCAGGAGCAAGAATGTCACAGCTGAGGGGAGATAGAGGCAAGTTTTACAGTGCGCCTTTGAAGTATGAACGAGATTTCCAAGCAGGATATTTTAAGACAGGAGTTCCTGGGAGGATCAGTGTTTCAAAGGCAAGAAAATGTAAACAATGCAAGGCTGACCTCAGTGCATCCTGTGACTAGACTATATTAGGTGATCAGAAGGAACGCAAGAAGGAAAAAAATAATGCAGACAAGCAGGTGTTCTTTCATCTTAAGAACACTCCTCAGTTTCATAACTGGAATTTAAATGTTTTAGGCCAGGAGTTGATGGAATATGGTCCAGCCAAATCTGTCCCACTGCCTGCTTTTGTAAATAAAGTTTTATTGGAATACAGCTCTGCCTATTAATGTACATGTTGTTCCTTGCTGGCTTGGCACTATAATGCAGAGTTGAGTGGTTGGAGCTGAGACAATATGGCCTGCAAAGCTTGAAATATTTACTCTCTGGTCCTTTACAGGAAAAGGCTGCTGAACACTGTCCTACATTTCTGGGCAGATATTAATGACGGGCTTGGTATTAGGTGTCAAAATAGCTACAAGTTATGCTAAAGTTATAGCATACTCAATGCACTATAATAGTATCATGTATCCCTTGGCAAGTTTCTTTTCAGTGCCAAATGCATAGAACGATTTAGGAGAGTCACGTAATTGTATTCTAATGCATTCTCAACCCAATTTGAGGCCTAAAAAGGTGTCTTCTAAGTAAGAGAATGTTGAATTTCTACTTTCTGAACTCTAGAAATAATAGACGTGCTATTTTTTTTCCAAATAGTTATTTTCTGCCTTTTATATTATGTTAAAGATAAAAAATTAGTATGTAAGAAAAGATAGCCTCCAGAACTCCCGTCTCCTCATTTGCGGTTTAGGTTAGGACTGTTTTTTGAGTTGTGGATCCTTAAGGTATAATTTGCACTGGTTGCTTTTACCTCCTGTGAAAGTACATCACTTTCCCTGTGCCATCAGTGCTCTTTTATCAGCAGCTGTCACACTCCTGTAATCCTCCATTCTCACCACGTGGCACTGCATCTTATACAGGTATCCACAGCTTGGGGGCAGGAAGCAATGAGGCCCTGGGGTTATTTTCTTTGTAATGTAGAGTTATAAGTCTTCAGAGTCCATTTCCAAGGTGAACTTGGCTCCGGGGGGTTACTCACCTGCCTTCTTCAGAAGGGCTTCTAAGTCATAGACGGGATTGCTTCTGAATCCCTCAGGAGACCACTGTGGGGTCTGCCAAGAAGGGCTCAAAAACTTTATAAAAAATGCTATAGGTAAATGTTTTCTAGGAAATTTATAAATATTGCATATTTAGCAATGAGTAGGGATACTGAAAAACAAAACCAAATCCTAATCAAGTACAGGCACCTAGGAGTGACTTGATGCTGGAGAAATCCCTCCCTAAGGGTCCAGTGAAACAATTAAGTGATCTTGTTTCACAAGACTGATATTTCAGTGTTCTAAGAATATAAAATATATAATAATAATATATATTATGAAAATATTATAAATATATATTTATATATGGAAAGAGGAAGAGAGGAGGGAGGGAGGGAGGGAGGGAGGGAGGGAGGGAGGGAGGGAGGGAGGGAGGGAGGGAGGGAGATATGGATCTAAAATATGCCAAAACTGTTTGGATATTTAGAAATTAAAAAAATCATGTGTCCTATTTTAAAATACATTCAGGTAAATGCAATTAGACAATTAGATAAATATACCAATGAAGTTATATAAACATATACCTCCATATATATATATATATAATTGCCAATATAAATACATATATATACTCACCAATATGTATACATACATATACATACACCTCCATATATATATGTGTGTGTGTGTGTGTTTGCATATATCTCATCAATGTTTTCCTACTAGCCTTTGCCAGCATCTACAAACTGCCAAAGGAAGAGCATGCAGCATGGTGATTTGATACACATGGTGATAGGGTTTCCCCCACTCCCAGTTAGTTAACACATCCTTCATCTATTTACCTTTTTTGGGGGGAGAGGGGGAATATTTAAGTTCTACTTAGATAGATTTTCATAGGAAGTCTAACTACTTTTTGTGAATTTGATTTCTTTTCAAATAAAATACTGGCGAAGTTAGAGCTAGTAGGAGTAAAAAGAAAAAAATCAATGAGCAAAGTGATTTTTCAAAGTTACAGTTACGGCAGATGACGTGACATTTGCCTGTGTTATCTCTGGCGCCTTAACTTTGATCTCTCTAAGAAAAGAGAAATGGGGAAGCACAGATTCAAGAATGCAAGAAGAATTCAAATACCTCAATGTCAGAGAGAAGTGAGATTTAGTAACAAATTCAGGTATCAGATGGTTTTCTCTTAACCAATAGGAGATTCTCATTTGTAGGAGAAGGGGATGCCATACCCGCCTGAACAGGCATCAGAGAACTTCATTTTGTCTAATAGCCTATTTTTATTTATTTTTTGGACTTGAGATGTTCCCTCAGAATATATGTTAGCGATGTGGAAAATGTGATGTGCATCTTTGGTTTCTGACTCAAAGAAATGGGCTGGTTGCCCAAAGCCACTGTATCACACCTCAAGGTGGGTGGAAAGACATCCCGCCGTAGTGTGTGTCCTGTGAGGCATCAAATCCATCCTCTGCCACGGGGATTCCTTTGGGGAATGAGAGATGCAGAACACTACCTGTGAGAACCAAAGGACAAGCCGGTGTTTGCTTAGCAGTGGAACGCAGTGTCACAGGTGGGAATCCAGATGCAGATCAGATTCTTAGCAGGTTTCTAAAGCAAGTTCTAATGCTGTCCTATGAACTCAACTGCAGACTGAGGGGGCAGGATGGCAGTGTCAGTAATGGCAAAAATAATGCCTAAGAGGCACCGTTCCCTTTGCCAACAAGTTTAGAATGAAAGGAAACAGCAGACACTGAGTTTGGAAATTTGTCTTGATAGGAGACAATCCTTCCAGTGGGTCTCTCACAATTCTGCACATGATCTTGGTAAGAAGCATTGATAGTTTTGCTCCAAACTATTTTTCCAAGGATGTTTTAATGGCAAACAGCTTTGGAAGATATAGTCTCTGCCTCTGGGGCAGAGGGCAGATTTGTTCCCTGAAGAGTATGACAAAGACAATGTCTCCCTTTAGAGCAAAAGTTGGGCAGGTTTGCTAGAAGCTCCAAAAGATCCAGATTCCTTAAACCCTGGGATCTCCGGGCTCCTGTCTACACACAGCACTATCTGCTTCACGTCTGCGGGACTTTGGAGGCAAGGGAACCAATGTGAACGTGAACCTCATCCTGGCTGCTCTATCCAGAGTAATGAAGTCCTACTCTGACCCAGAACCATGTCTTCCCACAGCAGCTACGAAGGGTGGGGCAGGCTAGCTGGTTAGGTTACAAGTGGAGCAAAATCTTAGTCTCAACACAATGTAGTTAATATTTTTTGTGCTGTAGTTAATTATTTGTTAAGATTTTTTCTAATTATAAAAATAATATTTTGAAAAGTAGAGGAGACATGTAAAAAGGGGGAAAATACATAATCTCCACACCCAGGGGAGGGTAATATTTTGATTTTAGCACAAATTGTAATATTTCTATACATATGCACAATGTTATGCCCTTATGCTAACAGCATCAATTGCATTTTGCCTGCTGCTTTTGTCCTATTAAAATGATGAGTGTGTCTGTCATAATCTTTTAGACATGGTCTTGATGGCCCGCTTAGTATTCTTTTTCATTATAACTAAACCATTATTTACATAACCAGTCTCCTGTTGTTGAACATTTAGGTAACTTAGAGCTTTTAGCCAATCTGAATAATTCTACAAGGAGCATCTTTCCACACTCTTAGTGTACCTGTCTTATTTACATGTAAAAACAAATCCACCAAGGTAACATTGCTGGGTCTCAGCAACTTTTTCATTAATACTTTTCCATGTGTACTTTGGCTCTTTCATGGTTGAACCAGAAGTTTCACATGATCAGAGTCTGCACAGGCGGTGATTTCTCTAATCCTTAATCTTATTAGACTCCTTATCTGGGTAAATGGCCTTGTGGTTTAATTCTTCCGGATCCGCTATTCCAGAAGCATTGATCTGTTTCACAGATCCCACTGAAGTCAACTGTTTCACCCCGAGCTTAGGGAATCACGTGTCAAGTTGTGTCCAATTTCTCAGGCCTTTTTAGAAGATGTTACTTTATTCTTTTGAAATGAAGGTAAATGTATACGGGGCAGTAGATTTTCTCCAGGGGCCTGTCAGAATTCTACTCTCTAATTCCCTGAGGCCTTCTTAACATTTTCAAACAGGTTAAGGTTGATTGCAGCAGACAGTCTCATCAAGGCTTTGGAATGGATAAGTTGTTTATTATCCTGGAATTAATGTCAGGATGAATGTGCTTTACCAAATTAAACATTCATTCTGGATCATACCATGTCCACCAAAAAGCTAACCTCATTGTGTACACCTCCCTGATGTCTGCCACATCCTCTAAAGTAACTTCCATTACTTCTCTGAGAAAGTTTACCTGTCATTTTGATAACTGATGGTATGTCATGTAAGCACTGGGGTGAGCCAGTGGAAAGCTTACGGGGAGGCTGAGCAACAGGGTGTGCTCAGCACACTGTTATTTCTGAACTTGCAAATGCTTTCCTTGGGGATTAGGCCTTCTGTGTTTGATAACTGGCACCCATTGACATTAGGTTCCTACTTTCTTAGTAGAGACTGGGAGATAGGGTCCCTAATCTTCCCTGAGGACTGAATTTCAAAGAAGTTGCTCCCAGGTCCTTGGAAAAGACATTCTTGGGTTATAAAACTGGCAAGAATTATTTTAAAGATCTGTATATGTCTCAAAGGGGCAGAGAAAGAATTTACAGTTGCGAGATTTCTAAAGTCAATGCTCTAAGAAAAGCGAAGTTAGGGGTCTGGAGCCAGGAGGGAGATTGTCTAAAGTTAGTCAAGATGATGTGATCGAGTTAGGGTCCCTTTGTCACATACATCTTAATTTAATAGAAATTAAGTATGTGGGAAAATCTCTTCTCTCCACGTCTACAGAACTGGTAACTACTTCCATTGTATGAATATTTTTGAAAGGTCAAGTACAAGAAAATTCTCACATGCATTCAGCAAAAATTAAATGATAATGATTGAATAAGGAAGCACTTGTGTTATCTAATAGAATAGGAGAAGAGTAGAGCATGTAGTATTTGTCTTTAATCATCTGGTATTAAACACCAGTGGCTTGATATTTGTTTTACTATTGTTCTGTCACTTTTGTTGGGTGATAGCCATGTGGGACTGTAGCTTCCGCTGATTCTTCACGATACAACAGCTTTCCTCTGAGCTGAAGCCTGAAGCATAAGAGATACGGGTTGTCATTTATGGCAAAAATCTTCATCATCATCACTGTCCGCATTTCTCACTCTGTCATGTCCTGAGTTTTCTTGTCATGCGTTTTGCATGGCTCCTCTGCTTTTCTCTTCAACAGGAACCAATCTGTTTCTGCATCTTCTTGGCCATGATTACATATGCCTCAATGCATAGTGGATGAAGGTGAAACCAAAACTTCTGAGAGTCCCAGGCTGGCTGCACGTTGCACAGAATATGAAAGAAAGCACTTCAAGAACAAATACGCTCTCTAAGATTCCAAAGATTCACTGTATGGATGGGAGTTTCCTTTTAGCCGAGTGGAATTTTCTTTGTGTCTATAAAATTAATTATCATATGCTTTCATTTTAAAACCATAATCAATGTAAATTTATAATTATCATTTTGATATACAATAAGGATACTTTTTAAATTAGTGGGATACCATATTGTCAATCAGTAAATTTTATTCTTTAAAAGGATGTTTCTGAAGCCTCAGTTTCACCTTCTGTATAACGGGAATAATATTTTGATTATTAAATGTTGCTTTAGAAAGAAGTGTGAGACTGGGGGGGGGGGGCATGAGCAAGAGCATATTGGGATAGACCTATAATGAAATTTTAGAAAGATTACAATTTTCACTTAGATCTAAACTCTTCACTGTAATACCTTAAAAATATTAGGAATATAAGAAGGCCTCAGAGTAACTTATTTTCAAATACACTTAAATCTTTAGTCAAGTGGCACTGTGTTTATTACCAGACTTTGGATGCTTCATCAGAGAAAAGCACTTGTCTCTCTCAGATAAAAAGATACACTCTCTTCATTTCAGGAAGACAGCTGCTTGGAGCTTAGTTATAAATAATCCTGCATTACCTGTCTCTTATAATTCAGAAACATAACTTTTTCTTTAACAGAACTACAAACATATAACCCTGACTAAATTGATTGGGAGATGTGAAGTTGAACCTGGTTATTTTATAGACAGCTTTTAGGGACAGTTTTATATGGATAATGAAAGCTGATTTGAGATTTGCTTTACCAACTTTAACATAATATGGAAACGTTGATAGAGTCTCAGGTGGCCATCGTTGCCTTGACATATATCCTTAGGCTGGGTTGGAGAAAGTACACGCCTCCTAACACAGCCAAAAAGTGTCTATCTGACAGGAATTCCAAAAAGAACTAGACTATTGTATTACATTGAAAATCAGATTTCTATAAAATCCCTTACAAATGGAGCTGAAATTATATATATGTATATATATATATATATGCTAAGAAATGGCCATCCACGGTAATTTTCTGTAACTGAGAACGTTTCATTTTGCTCGCCATTCTTCTGCATCTTAGAAATCTTGGCTTTTTGGTACTTCACTGAATGAATTCTTTAAAACCTAGGCAGGTATGTCAGACCAGTCAGGGAAACAGGTGAAAGTTGTGGGAGAGGGTATGGAGAAGGGAGCAGAAGTGGCCTGGGTCACGCGCCATCCTGCATTTATGCCACTGATTACATTGCCTGATAGCAGCACAGTTCCCACCCCACCCCATCTAATTTATCAGGTTTCATTATCCGTGCGCTTCACAGTCACCCCTACTTATTTATAAGTCACCTTAAAGGTTACATCTTTGAGTACAAAGTACATATTACAAAACCTAGGGCCTCAGGGAAAGAGTTAATATGGTTAAGATTTTGAATTGACATCCCATTTGCTCATCTCCACCCCCACCCCACCCCAAAGTATCTAACTAACTAGAAATAAATTCTTAATCCACAATTATTTTTAAAACATTTTATATCTAATTGTTTGACATTTCTAATTTTAGAGTTGAAAGATACTTTTCCCCCTAAAATACCAATAATGTCTTTTCCTTTTTTTTATGCGTCCCTAGTTGCAGACTTTGAAGATGATATTCTGAATCCCCAGCCTTCTTTCTTTCATCTTCTGCTCAGAGTATCATTTCTTACTCTACGATTTGTTTCATGGGGTTATAGACACATTTTCATAAAAAAGATTAGAAAAACAGTAATCAAATCCAAAATCTTTTGAAACTTGGAACATGTACTCAGCACGTTTTCTAAAACCTCGAGGGCTTGATCATATTAAATTTTGGAACACAACTTCTGAGACCGGGAAGTAATTAGGGGTGTACCTGTGTATTTCTTCCTCCATTTCTATGAGACCCTCGAGGCGATCTTTAAGATGTTAAGTCGTTTGAAGTGCTATGAAAGACGGACTGGCATCTTATTATCTGCAGACATACACAGACTTTGGAAAGTCAAGGTCAAACCTAATTTAGTTAACATTAGGAAATGTAGCTTTCATTACGTCTTGAACTTTCATTCATATTATCATTTTACAAGTTAGGCAGATAGCTCTGGGACAATTATGCAAGCAAAGTGTATGTATTTCTAAGTGAGTTACTTATTAGAAGACACTAAACATTTGTTTCATGAAGTAAACATTCCTATCGAGCTGACACCTAGAAAGGACAAAGTGTTTGTGTTCAAGTCCCGCTTATTTCACTTACTAAGGGATCCAAAGTGCAAGAGTAGTGATGCTGGCAATTTGGGTATGCCAGAGACAAACTGTAAAGTGCTTCCTTTAAGTGAAAAGGTATGTATGTATGGGGGAAAAACACAGAGTGTATATAGAGATTGGTACTCTCTGAGGGTTTCAGGCATCTATCTGAGGGTTTCAGGCATCTCCCCGCAGATAAGGGGAGACTACGGTATATCCATTCCTGTACTGGGTGTGGTTGACCATTTGACTGACGACCTTTCCATAATGACATGTTCTGAGACTATCTACCATGGGGCAGGTAATGGTCAAAAAGCAATGGGATAGATGGTTACTTCATAGCAGTTGAACAGATAAACTTGCTGCTCTGGGAATTTTTGAGGTAAACTATATTGCATGATCACATTTATGAGCATGGATAGGCTCTTTAGAAAAAGTCATTAGTAATTATCTTCATGTATTAGCATTTATGTGTTTTTTATTTTGTCTTAATTTTTAAATAATATTTTTAATCAAATAATAAAACTCCTAGACTTGGGGGTGGGGGAGAAGATGGCCATGGGTTACAAGTGACAATTTGAAATAATACAAAGTCCCACATAAAGTTGCTCTGATACCTACAGTGGGAATAATAATTTCTATTTGATCTCTCCAGTAACCCTGTGTTTAAACTCTGGTTAGGTGCTTAGAGCAGTGACAAGAATCTGTTGTCACAGTTTCAAATATCACAGTTTTCACCTGTTTGTTAATACATTGTAAAATTCTTCTCTTTCAGTCACTTAAACAAGATACAGCACATTTATAAGGGACATCTCAAGTAGCTTCATAATAAAATTTAACAGTGGCTTCCCCATTCCTTTTTCATGGTCTTTTTCACCTTCCAATTTCCTGTGATTATCCCCATCAACAAGCACACTCTTCCATCACTGTCATTGACTAAACTGATGGTGTGCTGCTCATGGATCAATTTGCCAAGCCATCTGTCTGATTTCCATAGCCTAAGCATCTCTACATCATATGCCCTGGCAATAAACTGAATTCATTCAGTCGGGAGCATTAGTTTAATCTGTGAAAGATGCAGCAATTTGTCTGGGAATTCCAGCTGGCATAATGCAAACATCAGCGCCAGGCAAATGAATTCTGATCCACATAGCTGAATGTAATCCTCTTTTTATTATACTTATTTATGCTTTTCCTCTCTATTTTATTGCTGTATTACTACTGTGCTTTGTTCTCTCTCTTTTTTGATAATGCCATAATATGACAAAACCTTTTATCTAGAGAAAAGATTAGCTATTCCCTCTGGACAGGAACTCACTATTTTGATGGACTAATAAAGGTGTGAAGAAAAAAAATCTCTGATTTAAACTCTCTCTTCCAATAGCTTTGAGTTTTGAGATTTTCATGATAAACTCAATAATTCAATAGATTTGGAACTTTATAGGCATTACTATTAGGTACTATTATCAAGTGCCCAAGTATTCTTTTTCATTCTCAAGTTATTATCAATGTGAAGTCATTTATTCTGTGGGGATGGGGTGGAATCCAAGAAAAATCATTGGTAGGTCATGCACTCTTCCTCATGTATAGCGGGGTTTCTCAACCTAATACTGAAATTTGGAGCTGGACAATTTTGGGCACAGTGACATTGTCCTGTGCATTGTGGAATGTTTAGAAGCACCCTTGACATCTCTTCACTGCCTGCCAGGAGCACCGACAACCCAGTGTAATGAAAATATTTGAGATATTGCCAATTATCCTTTATCCAAGGGACAAAAATCTCCCTAGTTGAAGTGATCTGTATGGTTGAGAGCTGGTTTGAAGGATTGTCAAAAGTAACATTAAATGAGAAAGGAGTAGAGAAACATTGAAGGCAGGCAGCAAGGTCGTATGGGTATAACTGAGTGTAAAAATGTGAAAATACAACTGGGATTATTCTTGACATTAACTGGTTATAGGTAGTTATTCTGGACATGAGGTTTAAAGGTATGTGCTTTTATTCAATATTCATTTTGAGGATCAGCTTCTGCTTTTTCCCATTCATTTTATTCCATGCATCTTGTGCCCATGTTCATTCAGTTAAACAGCTTCTGCCTAGCGCATGAGTCCCAGGACCCACCATGTATCCTGATGCTGCTAATTCAAATTCCCCTTTACCTTCTCTGAATGACTTTATCACCTGCTTCCTATTTCAGTCCATTTATAGCTGAGGAATCTCACATTATATCCTTAAGAATGGCCGGATTCCTGAAATCTGCCATCAGAATTTCCCTGGATGCCAGTTAAAAATTCCAGTAGTACTCACAAACCATCTAATGTTTTCTTGATCCCCAGCAGGGGGCGAGCAGGAGGCAGCCGATCAATGACTCATCATTGATTTTTCTTTCCTTTTTTTTTTTTTTTTTTTAATATATATCTCTATTGATTTCAGAAAGAGGAAAGGAGAGGGAGAGAGAGAGAGAAAAACATCAATGATGAGAGAGTCATTGATCAAGCCCGCAACCAGGCATGTGTCCTGACCGGGAATCGAACCCCGATCGCCTGGATCCCAGGTTGACGCTCAACCGCTAAGCCACGCCCAGCCGGGCACATCATTGATTTTTCTCTCTCTCCCTCTCCCTTCCTGTCTCAGAAATCAATAAAGATGAATATTTTAAAATGCTTTAAAAATATTGTAGCAGAAAGGCTTATCCCCAAATAATAGAAAGAAGGGCTATGTGAATTCATAATGCTGCTTCCCCCTAAATATTGCTTTCAAATATAATAATGTACCTTTTATTTGTCACTACATATTTGGGATCCAGAAATGTAGCAGAATTCATGAAATTGTCTCACATAAACAAGAGCTCATGGGTTCCTTTTTGGGATCTCATTATCTGAAGGAATCCAGAAAAAAAAAACAAAAAACTATGCAAACTATTTAGGCTTTTACCTCTACTTTTCATAAAGACCCAAAGAAAGATCAAAACCTCAACACACAACTTCACTTAGTGAATTTAGATGACACAGGTGTAACTAGAGGATTGGGACATTGAAGACAAATTGAGTTAAAAGAAACAGATGGAGCAACTGAGTACAGATATGCTGACAGTTAATACTTTTCACAAGAGTTAACAGAACTACAGTTTCATAAATGTCACCTGAGGGAACAAATTTCCAGAAGCAAGAAGTGGTAGGGGGAATACTTTCCCTTCTTGCTACCCTTCTAGGTGGCAACAAGAATTGGTATTCTAAGGAGTGGCTGATTTATAACTGGTTAGCAGCAGTGTTATAGCTCATGCACAACCAAAGCCTGAATATTCACAGATTTGACAGTGACAAACGCCTTTGTAAAGGCTTGGAAAAGACAGAAACAGCAGGTGATTTTCTCTAAACCCGTGAGCCATGGCCTCAGTAACATTACATTCTATTCCTGAAATCTTGACTTAGCAACCTAGCAGATGTGAGGTATGGGGTGTGGGCTACGTGGGGTTTTATGTATAAGTATATATTTTTTTTCTGAGAAATGCCATTTGATTTGATTTAATTTTTCTGACATTTTCTTCATCAAATTATAATCAGTAGAAAATGTGGTTGTGTAAAAAGTTCATAATCATCAAGGTGAAATGAGGAAATGAGTCTTAGCTTCAATTCAGAGAGAAAATAAATACGTTGCAGGTGGATAGAGAATGCAAAGTAGGTTGCAGCACTCATTTTATTTTCAACCTCTCAATACAAGTTATCTAAATCACCTAGTGTTTTAATCTTTAAAGGCATATGATGGAAAGACAGTCTTTCTCTGTTCAAATGTGCTGTTGAAATAAATAGCCCTGTGTGGTTGCGCTATGGGTGGGGTATCAAAGGAAAGTTATTCCTATTTTCTAGAGAACTTTTGAAAGAAGCACACTAAGAATCAGAGGGAAATTTACTTGCTGCACAGTAGATAATGATCTGATTTTTCTGTATGAAAGACAGCCATGCCAGTGTAAAAAAATATATATTTTTTAAGTGTTGCTCTTCTCCCACTTAATTTTATAAGTACTCATAAGATACTGTGATAGACATATTAAAAAAAGATTTTTCTCCAATCTGTTCAACTCTGAAATTTCGTCAGTGGGTGACAAATGGACTCCATTCAGAGATGTTTGCTTGTTGGTAAAGGTAATTCATAGCACAGTGTATCCAGATCAGATCATGGAAACATATTAGTTGCTGCACTTAGGATATAAGAGTATGAATTTGGTAGAGTCAGAGTTAAGGCTCCGTCTTATCATAATTTAACAATACACAGGCATTTTGAATAAAGATAATATTGAGAATGTATAAAAATGTGAACATTAATAGTACACAAATGTCTCCTGTCCTTTGGGCCCTATTATGGAAGCAAGGTCATGTTGATCGACTACCTGAAATATAATTAGAGGTTTTAGTACTTCCTGTATTAAGGCCAGAGCGCTTCTTCAAATTACTTTCCTAAACACATTTGGTATCTCATAAATTCTACAGACAGGGAAAATAGAAAAGTTTTATAAACTATAAGCTCAACTGTCATCGATAATGAAATTATTTCCCTTGAAGTTCCTGCTTATAAAGTTGTCTTGGGAGGAGAAGGAAAATAACAGGGGCAGTGAATCACTATGTATTTTTATTATTCCAATATTTATTGAGTTTCCCAGGGGTACCAGGCTGTGCGGGAAACAGAGTGGCTGCACAGTCCTCAGAAGATGTGAGTAGAAAAATGCGTGAGGCTTGAAATAAGCATTCACAAGTCAAGAGTGTAGATTTGTAAATGAGAACAAAATGGAATTAAAATTTAATAAACATAAAAATTATGAGCCATATAGTTTTACCTTAGTCATGTGTGGAACTATACATGTAATTTGACTACTAGAGAGAAGCCCTTCGCCATTCTGCTGGACTGCACATCTTCTATGAATGCCTGGGACGGTCCAGCCTTATATGTAGTCTGTGGGGATATGGAGATGAGTTTGCCAGTTTCTGTCCCCAAAATCCTCTGATATGCTAGTTTGACAAACAGGTAAACATAATAAAATGGATTTTTTGATAGAAATCTCCAGAGGAAAATGCAAGTGAGTAGGTCTAACGTTATCCAAGACAATCAATGAAGGCATTTTATAGAAGGTGACATCATACAGAACTAATTTCTGAGAAGGTGTTTACCAGTAGGTAAAGAGTATGGAGACAGAGTGTCCATCACAAGGCATGGGACAGCAAATTTGACTTCAACAGATATTAATATCTCAGTATTTTGGAGGAAAAAATGCTAGGGAGAGGAAAGGGATATTTATAAGACTCCAGGGGTGGTAATATAGACTAATGAAAATTTCCTTCATTAGACTGCGGCAGCCTCAATAATTCATTCCAAAATCTAATATACTTGGCTTAGCAAGGCAGAGTCAGCAGCTGGTCTTGTTTTAGATAGATGGATACATGAATGGTTGAATGAAAGGATGGATAGATGGATACATGAATAATTTTATAAAAAATGGAGTAGAAATTGGGTTTTATTAATTAGAGGATGATCACTCATTGAAAGTGGGTAAAGAGGCAAAAATATGAACAGATGTACAATTTGGAGAACAGTCACTCTGTTTACCTGCATAAGAAGGAAATGTAAGAAGAGACCTGAGCTGAGAACACCAATATTAAAGCCATAGAAATAATGTCTGGTTAGAGATGACAGAAGCCTAAGCATAAGGAGTGACACTAAGGAACTCGAGAAGACATCTGTGGAAACTTTAGGAGGTAGAACACACTGGAATTCCAGATAAAGCTGCAGAAGAGTGGGGGGAAATGAGGAAAAGGCTCACGAGCCAATTTCTGGCCTCAGAAATTGGGAAATAGTTGGTGCCATTAACAAATATTAAGAGTAAAAACAGGTGTGTTTCGGAAGATAACCATAAACATTTTCGATGATCTCATTTCATCCTGATCATGGTCCTATACCTCTTTTATAGTGAGGAGTCTAAGGCCCCCAAAGTCCAAACTTAGACAGCAACAGAAACGTGACTTGAAGCCTGTTTGATTTAATTCCATGTTTATATACTTTTCCTAATATCTTATAATAAACATAAAATAGAAAACACTTTCATAGTTTAGAATGTCTTTATAATTTGTGACTTTGTTTATTGTAAACATTTATCATAAATATAAAAATGTATGTGAAACCTGTGGGTACAGTTAAAGATGCTAATATTTGTTAACAGTAATTAAACTGCTGTGTAATAGAATATTGCCAATACCTTAGAAGTCCACAGTTTGCCTTTGCCAAGTTACATGTTCCCCATCCAAAGTAAGATAACCACTATCCTGATTTTTGTGATATTAGTATTTCTAAAATTACATTATTTAGAAATACCTGTTTCATACATATAAAATCATGCCTACTTCATTTATTATTATATTTGTAGGATTCATCTACGTTGTTTCATGAAATTCTATGTTATGAACATAACCAAGAATCTACCATTGACTGACATTTAGATTAGGTTGCTTTTTACATTTCTTCTGGCACAAATATGCAATATACCTCTAAGTGTGCACACTTAAGGAATTAAGTTACTGATTGATAGGTTACACATACATTTAACTTAATTAGGTGTTATCTTAGTATTTTCCCCAGAGGTCTAAAAATTTGCACCCCTAACAGCTGTCAAGGAAATTCTTATTGATCTCTAATCTCACTAGCACTTGTTATTTTATGTTTTCAAAATGTATTTGGCTAAATTGTGCAATAGTATCTCAGTTGGGTTTTAATTTGCATTTACTTGGTATACTGGCACATCTTTTAATATCTTTATAGACCACTTAGATTTCCTTTTTGATGAAGAGCTTGTTGGAGCTTTGGACTTTTTTTTTTTTCTTCTATGGAGTTATGCGTTTTTTTCTTCCTGATTTATAGTTTGGAGATTTTAGATACCAATCGGTTTTGCTTTGCAAATATTATCTCCCACTTCTTGGTTTATCTTTTTCCAAAATCTTATGTAGTGTTTAATAAACAGAATATCTTAATTTAAATATGGTTACACTTATCAGTCATTTCCTTTTTAGTAGTGTTTTCATTAGTATCTAATTTAAAAATTTCTTCTTTACTGGAGAACATGAAGATATTCTGTTATATTTTTAAGGATTATAAACTTTTCCATTTCCATTTTGGACTTGAATCCAACCAACTGAAATTGAGAGGAAGGAATCTAATTTTCCATATGGACAGCCACATTTTCCTTGTGGATAAGCAGTTTTCCTAGGAGCTTATATTGAAATCTAACTATTCACACCAATCTGCAATTCTCCCTCCTTCATCTATCATTTCCACATTTGGAGGGTTGCTTTCTGACCTCTATGTTCTGCGCACTTCAATATTCAGATCTTCTGCTAAACATTGCCTTAACCACAAAAGCACTATAATACACACCCACATCTGGAGGACACGTTTCCCCACCTCATGCCTCTTCTTCCATAGTATCTTACTAATCTTTGTTTTTGCTTTTCCATGTAAAATTTAGAAGCAATTGGTGAAGTAAGGGTTTGGTGAGACCTGAAATACTTTCAGTATGGGAGACACTGAATTCATAGTCATAGCATATCCTCCTATTTCTTAGAACGGGTGAGAAATATTTAAAACTTAAAAAGTTTAGGGACAGCCTTCTGGTTTCCACTCTGCCATGGAAAGAACTTCGAAGTCATCATTCCATCCTTACAAGAAAAAATGAAGACACCGAAAACCAGTGACTTTTCTTGGACTCATCAGAGAAAGGAGGCTGCATTCAAATTGTCACCTTAAAATCTAGAGGGTCTGGAAAACCCAAGTCAGAGCGAAGCTTTGCTTAATTGGATCCAAAATTGAGTCGTAAACTGGTGGGAACACTTCTACGGTATTTACACAAATTGCTAGATGCTGAATGTCCCCTACCCTGACCATGAGAAACTTCTGGGGCCACAGTATTAAGACACCCCCACTCTTTCATGGGCTTTACCTCCCAAGAATCTTACCAGGTCCTCCAAGCAAAGGTCACGGAAAGATCTTGTTCCCCTGGCAGGAGGAAGGAGTCATCGCTGTGAAATACCCCCAAAGCCTTCACCATCACAAAGGCTGGCTCTCCAGGGTAAAGGTCTTTATCAGAGCCTCACCCAGATGGAAACAGCATTGCTGTCACCCCAGCTTCCTGTCACCTTTCTACCCCACCAGAGGAAAGCTCTGCTACTGAAGAAACAAGAATGCAGGCACAGGCGAGAGGCCAGGCCCAGGAAAACAATGACGTAGCCCTAATATTACAGAATGCTTCCTTTCCTCAGTACCTGAGCTCCACACAAATAAGGCCTCAGTCTAATAACAGTGGATTACAAATAAAAGAGCTAAGACATACAGACTCTCACCCTGGAGGGTTATCAAGGAAAACCCAAAGTCAACAGCAGAAACAAAATTAAGGAGACTTGGGAAGTTTGAAGCTCCTGAGAGGTACAGCTACAGCCAAGGGATGAAGAGAGCTCAGCTAGCAGTCAGCTTCACATACGTTCTCACACTGAAGGCCGGATACCTCAGCCCCACTACGGCCAGCTTTCAACAGAAGATGAAGAGGCATACCAGCTGGTAAGGGGAAAAACATCGGCGAGGCCAAGCAGGCCTTATAGCCAAACTCTGAGCTGTGACAGAGGTTGAGGTTATCGGCTCGGGAATAGAAAATGACCATGATTGCTACGCTCAGGGCCCAGTGGAAATCTGAAACAACCTGCAGACACAGATGGGTAATGTACAAAAATGGGAAAACTCCAAAGGTTAGTGAATTCTGAGATCTCTGCACATATAACTTTTAATCTCTAAATGAGTTGTGAAAATTTGCATAAAGAATGAAATGTGATATGTGGAAAATGATGCTGCCTAAAATCTTTAGTTAGAGCTTACAGTGTGTGGCTGCTTATCTTACCTCATTAGGTCCTAAGCACAGATCTGGGAAGTAGAAAATCGGGCCCTCGCATTGCCCTTGCACAGAGCAGGGTTTAGAGGCCGTATCAGTCTGCTTACAGCTAAGTTGTGCTGTAGTAACAAATGGCATGCAAACCTTAGTGGCTAACATCAGCACAGGTTTATTTATCTCTGAGGTGACAAGTTGATCAAGTGTGTGACTTGGACTCTGTTCTAAGAAACTAGCTGAAAGAGCATCCAGGACATTGTTTTAATCCTGGCAGGAAAAAATAAACCCCAAAACATCTACACAGGTATGTGATGGTTCTTAAAGCTTTTTTTGAGAAACAGCCACTTTCTCTCCCGTTGCACTGGCAACATCAAATCCTAGGACAAAACCTGCTGTCAATGTGGAAGGACTTTTAATTCCCTGCAGGGGTCAGCAGGGAAGAGCTGAGTCAAGGGCAGCAATTATGTAGGCCTTAATATAATCTGCCACATTTATTGGGGCTTATCCAAGATGTGTCCTGGCACTATTTAGTAAGTTCTCAGATTCCAAATCTAGCTTTATGATGATTCATCATTTAAAGAATAAAACAAAATAAAAGAGCCTTAGAAAATGAAACTGAATCATTGTAATTTTCGTATTAATTCAGCATGCAAATACCTCCACTGGTATATCAGTTAGAACTAGTATTAGCCATACATTATTGTCACTGAATAAATGGTAGCTTTATTGTCCTGCATAGTAAGCATTTCTGGGTAGGTAGTGCTGTGCCGGACACAGTGGCTCTATGCTGCCATCAAAGACACACAGTTTTTAAAGCTTTTCTTAAAATGTGACTTTTGTCTAAATGTCTATTTCCTCATGGTCTCTATGACCCCCCTATAATCATATTTGTATTCAATGTATAAAGAAGGATATTCAAGGGGCAGATTTTTTTGTACCAAATGAAAACTTAGCATGACTGTATTTTTTTTTTTTGTATTTTAATAAACATTGTATTTCACAATAAATGCAAAATTATTTTATCTACTACTTAGGGTTTTATTATACAAAAACTATTGATTTTAAACAAGAGAAGAAAATTGGAAGAAAAATATATGTAATCAATAGTTTTATGTGACAGCAAAAAGGAGATAAAAGAAACATAATAGGTGAGCCAAATGTCACTAAATAAAGTGACAGATATAAAATCAATGCAATGCATAACTTATGTTATAGCCATAGGATAAAGTTAGAATAAATAGTGAATGAGTCTCTAGCACTTTCTCTAGAAAATGTCACGTATATCAGCAAAGATAAGATTTTGTGTGACTTAAGTTTTCGATGATTTTTTTCTGGCATCAGAATTTAAGAGGACATGCTTATTATTTTAATAATTACACAAATCTAACATTTGCCCTTGTTTTGGGGGCACACAATAATGTTGGATAAACTGCTATGAAAATCAAGTGTGATTAAAACTTCCTACTGTAAATAATAAAGTGAAAGTCTATCATTTTACCTATTTAAATTGAGAGACTGCAAATGGAATCTAAGATCGAAATTCGACTTTTCTCTAATGATATGAAAGGAAAATTTAGAATTAAATTGAAAGTAGAATAATATCTTCAACAACAATTAACTAGCATGAAATTTAACCAAATGTACATGGAACAGAACAAAGGCAATTCAAATATGTGAATGAAGAAAAGTATTTTTACACAAATCTTGTAGTAACATAATTTATAACTAAAATAACTTTAGGTGAATTTAGCAAGGACAATTCACTCAAACCACTGTTAAAAAGTTCATGAAGTTCATCGTAAAACCCTAAAATATTGTTTCAATCAAAACAATGATAAGTAAATGCTAAAAGGTATAAAATGAGGTTAAGCAATTGTGTGTGTGTGTTTACTTAACTCATCTAACATAAGTATATATATCAGGAAAACACTATGTTGTAAAATAATATTAGTGTAATTAGAGCCTTAGAAAATTAAGTAGAAAATAATAAATGGATGAGAAATTAGTAACAAGGGTACTTGAATTCAAGATAATAGGAAATGAAGGAAAACAAACACTTGGACACACAATGACAAGTGCCTGCTTCAAAATGGTATGAACTGGATTTGAGATGATGAAATTGTAACCCATAATGACCATAATAAAGTGAAAGATAATAGCAAATGATGTTGTGGTATAAGTGAATCAAAATAATATAAACTAAGATCAACAAAAAAATGCAGTAAGTTGAGTGACTATTCAATAGATGTACTGTAGTGCAATGTGAGTGAAATAAAACAGTCGCAGAAAGACAAATGTTGTATGATTTCACTTAGATGATGTACCTAGAGTAGTCAAACTCATAGAAATGAAACGCAGAATGACATATACACTCATGCTCATTGCAGCATTATTCAGAATAGCCAAGATTCGGCATCTAAAACAGTCCGACTCACAGACACAGAGAATAGTAGTTGCTAGGGGCTGGGGGAAGGGGGAGTGGGGAGTTTCTGTTCAAGGGATACAAAGTTTCATGTATACAAGATGTGTAGGTTCTAAACATCAGTGCTCAACACTGTGCCTGTGGTTAACAAAACTGTAGATCTCATGTTAAGTGTTCTTACCACAACAATGATAATAATGAGCGTATGTTGTTGCCAGGGGCTGTGAAGTTGGGGAAATGCAGGAAGTTGTTTAATGGGTATAGGGTTGCAGTTTTGCACAATGAACAAGTTCTGGAGAGAGGCTGCACAGCAATGTGAATATATGGCATAGTTGTGAACTATAAAAATGGTTAAGATGGCCCTGGCCGGTGTTGGTTGAGAGCTGTCCCATACACTGAGAGGTCAGGTCGAGCTTGAAACTCAGTGGGGGTGTGCAGGAGGCAGCCGATTAGTGACTCTCATCATTGATGTTTCTATCTCTCTGTCCTTTCCTCTCTCTGAAATCAATAAAGATATATATTGAAAACAAACAAACTTGCTAGTGACTCAGTCTGACCCCAAGATCACTCTTTTTCCAGTAAATACTAACAGGGAACACATCTATGTTATATTCAACAGACAGCTTTACCAACAAGTGCAAACTACTGATTGCTATTCAGAATAGTCAACAACCCAGAAGATAAATTTTTCTGCTCTTTGCATCAATGAGACTGTGAAACTGTTTGCTTTGAATCCTATCCTGCTTTTGCTCTCCCCTGTGATCCAGCAAAGCAGTCAGACCATATTTCAGCGGCATGGCTGTGGAAGGAATGAAAAATAAACCTCGATGAAGTTGTCGATGTTGACGTCTCTTTCCCCACTCTGTTGGAATCCTTCCACCTGCTGCTGACTCCAGTAAAATGAAACCTTCAGTTCCTTGCTTTACTGATACTCTGAACAAAATATGCTACAAGAGAAAAGTGAAAACAGTAACAAGTCCCAGATCACGTTGCTCTAGCCTGATGTGTCTGGGGGTGGGGCTCTGCTTAAACCATTAGCTGATCTTTCTTACAGAAGATTAAGGATGTGGCTATACCACGAAAAACAACAAATTAAAATGATTACTCTAGGAGTTGTTGGCATGTTAGTAATCTCAAAGCATATATATGTGCCTGCCCTACAGAGGAGTGAAGTTAAGCAGAGAATGTTTATGATACATGGTAGCAATACACTAAAACAAAATTCTGAGATGCAGACACTCAGGGAAAGCCTTAGGCTTTAGGAATCTAGAAATGGGTGTCAGAAAGATCTCAGAGCATAGTGGGCCATTACATGTTATTGTCCACTGTAAATTCTGCAGGAGATTAACAAAGAGAGATTAAGTTAAAGAGAGAATTAAGATTAACCAGCTAACATTTTTTGAGTCTTTACAATGTGCCAGGCACCATTCTAATCACTTTTTCAATTTTTATCTTACTAATTTTCATGTAGTTATTCTCTCAGAGATGAAGGCGCTGAAGCTTAGAAGGCTAAGGGTCTTTTCCAATCACACAGTCAATAAGAGAACCAGGCCACCGGTGTCAGGTGTGCACTACTGTGTACTGAGCACTCCTAGGGACCAGATGCTTTACACAAATGTGTCATGAGTTCATCTTCTTCACCCTCTGATGAGTCAGATATTACAGTCTTCATCTTACATTTGAAAAAAGGAGGTCCACAAAACTAATAACAGATTCAGTCAAGATATAAAGTGTCATTGTTGTTTCTTTCTATGGACTAAGAGATTTCATAATTTACTTAAATTTTAGCATCATTCACAGAAACTAGAGTCACATATTAGGAGGCTACTCTGTCACATTCTTCTTGCATGCAGACACAGTTGCATGAGAAAACACTATCCTTACTTCCAGTTTGGTCTCTGGAAAGCATTCTAGTTGCTGCATGCTTGCACCATTTGACGGAACACATGGAGGTAAGAGGAAGGCCAAGGGTCTGAAGGGATTACTTTTTATGGGGCATATGAAAGTAAAATGGAATGTCAGGATAATTTGGATTATCAAAAGCAGAAATCTGACTCAGCACATTCAGGATAATAATAGCTGTATTAATAAAAAGAAACCATCAAATGAGTATAGAAGAAATGAAATTTCATGTTTTAATTATGGTTTTTATGGGATGTGCTTTTTAAAAAAGGTGAGAAATAATTCAGTCATGCAATCAACTGCATTACCTGCCTAGTATATCACCCAGAAAAAATAAAGGATTTGGAGAAGAGTTAATTGTCTTGACTTACAATATTGATACCATTTTTCCCTTTGATTCTGTGATTTCCGTTGAGATTCCTCCAAATGCAATGGAGATATATCTTCCCTTTTCTTCACCTTAAAATGATGCAACCAAGCATCCCAAAGAGCAGAGGCACAGCTGGTCAGCAGCCTCCTGCAGTGTTTAGGAGGAAGAGTCCGAGTCCAACAACTGAATATACTGGGCTTTCCCAAGGAAATAAGTATCACCTTCAGAAATGGCCCACCAAGTCTAATGACAGGTTATGTGTTTTTTGTTTTTTTTCTTTTCAACACTCCTAATCTCCCAACTCCATTAACATCACTGTTGTATCTCTAATATTTTTCCAGGGCAGTTCTGCCAAACATCATTATTTGTTGTTTGTTATTTTATTTTACATAACAGATACTCCAGCTGAGTACATTTTATTACAATGTGTGTGAAAGGCAACAGTGCCTTTTAAACACTTTTTACAGTTGTGTTTAACTTAACATTCCCAGATAGTTCAGAGAGAGTTTTGGTGTGGCCTCTGTGCTTCCTTTCGAATCTCCCAGAGGGTAAGAAATGTAAGCCTGGCACTTATGAGAAAGAGCGGACTCTGCAGCTGAAGCACTTCCCAGTTATGGCCACAGCCACATTTGTCTGTGTAAAAGCAAACTATCTAACTCATCGCATCTGCTGCCTATTTGTCTTCAAGTCACATCTGCTTACTTTACCAATAAAAACAAGTTGTGCTTTTTCCCGTGCAGCTGGCATTGTGGAGTTGGTACAGACAGGGCAGGCTCTGAAGCTGTGGCTTCTCTCTTCCCTTTTTCATCAGCGGCAACATCATCACGCAAATCCAATTACAAGGCTTCCTCATAGGGACTGAGGGGCTGGGAAGGAAGAAGGGGAAGTTGAATTTTAAATTGTATTCTGTTTTTGAGAATTATTACTATTTTTAAAGAAATTACCATTACTTCTGAAACTTCTGATAAATTCAGAATTATACATATAGAAAATAACTCTGGGATATGACTTAACCTTTAATCTTGTCTAAGATGTAAAATATCAAATTACAGACATTACTCTGAGGTGTATTTCTAGATAGTTTCTCTGAAATTTTTTAAATCTCATTATTTTGATTTTAATATTTTTTATATCTTTACTGTTGAGAGTATTACAGATGTCCCCTTTTCTCCCCATTGCCCTCCTCCACCCAGTTCCCTCCCTGCCCGTCCTTCACCATCCTCATGTCTGTGTCCATGGACTAGGCATGTATGAATATAAATTCTTTTGTTAATCTCTTTCCACCCACCTCCTTCCATCTGAGATTTCTCAGTCTGTTCCATGTGTCCATGCCACTGGTTCTGTTTTATTCACCAGTTTATTTTGTTCGTTAGATGCCACATATAAGGGAGATCTTGTGATACGTGTCTTTCTCTGACTGGCTTATGTAATATTGGCAGGAGCAGCAGTAACAGGAAGGTGCACCACCACTGGTGCCAGCTTGGCCAGTAATAGCCAAATCTTATTCCAGAAGGTGGACATCTATGGAAAGGCCAAGTACAACTCTAGCTGCCAGATTACCAGGTTCAGCTCTTCGTCTCCTCTCTCATAGTCCACTATTGAGTTGGCCTTTCTACCAACAATAGGATTGGGATAGGACCAAAGCCCCTGTGTATCATCTTGTGGGACTGAGTAGAAAAAATACCAATTTCTTTTATGGTTTGGTAACTCTAATGAAGACTTGTCCTGAAAACACTGGAGACAGCTGCTGACAGCCAGCTGTTCTTATCTCTAATACTTATAATGATTTGAGGAGGAAGAAGAGGAAAGGATGGGATGTGGAAGGAGGGTGAGCTGAGAGGAGAAATCTGGATTGGTAAGAGGAAGAGAAGACAGTAGGTAGTAAGAAAGCACACGTTTTTAGCTGTTGGAAGTCTAATGAAGTTCTCAACTGACTCTCAGTTCAGAAGCACTGGTTGGGTTTCTCCATATGTCCTGAGGAATGTTACTATAAAAATGTATTCTGCAGAATGAATTGCAGTGACGAGCAAGTGGAAATAGCACAGTGGGTTTAATGAAGAGCTTACTTTGAGCTAAAGCTTTGCAATATATTAGCCACGTAGCCTTTTGTATGCAATCTCAGTTTTCTCAGCTATAAAATGTGCATAGTAAAAAATAAGCCAAAAATAACATGATTTCTTTCTTTCCCTTTAATTTTCGGGAGCCAAATTTACAGTGTGATAAACTTGAAACTCCGCATACAAAGACATAACAATTCAAAAAATGTAAGTGAATTGAATCAAATTACATTTTAAAAAGATGTTTTTATTGATTTCGGGGAGAGAAGAAGGGAGAGGGAGAGACAGAAACATCGATTGGCTGCCTCCTGCATGTCCCCTACTGAGGGTCAAGTCGCAACTTGGGCACGTGCCCTGATCGGAATTGAACTGGTGACCTCTGTGTGCATGGGACCATGCTCAACCAACCAAGCCACACCGGCCCGACAATCCAATTGCATAATGACATATATAACTCTCTGAGGTTGAATGTGCAACTGAGAATATCATACAGAATCTCATAAGGTTATTGAGAAACAAAATTTATGTATATAAATTATGTAAGAAAAGTTACAAATGCCTATTTTTCTTGTTTTGTCAGTCATTCTTGCTCTGTCTCATGCAGTTTTATTTACTAAATGTATAGTTCTGCTTTATAGTAAATCACTAATATATTTATGCAGGCTTTAGTGGGCTACTAAGGGAATGTCAAAGTCATATACAAATATTTTTAAATGTTTCATAAATGATTTTTTTGAATTGTCAATATATGGTGTTGATAAATGGGCCTCCTGCTTTCTATTTCTACTTGGGAAAAATGCAATATGTGTAATAACCAAGGGTAGTTAAATTTTGAAATGAAATTGGTACAAGGTATCTGTATCTTTAAAACTTGCTTTTTATTGTTAAATAAAAACCTTCATGGACAAAAGCTTTCTTAAAGAGTCTATTGAGCTATATGCTAGCCAGTATAAAAGTCTCAGGTCCTGGAGCCCTCAGCCTGAAGCACCAGCAGCGAGGCTAGATGGAAAAGGCAATGTGCCCGCCCTCCTGGGGTTGATGGGACCCTTTTATTACAATGAACTTGAAGACAAAGGATGAAAGCTGTTTTTAAAGAGTTTATATTGGCTACAGATAAGGGCAGAGGGAGAAGGTGAAGTGGGGCTATTTCTGGGATAGGCTACAGTCCTGAAGGAAGGAGTGTGTGCTGCTATTGGATGGTTGTGGACCACAGTCCAGAAAGCGCGTGTCAGCGGGAGGCAGCAGGGTCTGGTGGCCAGCTAATTTCTCTAGGTAAGAGCTCAGATAGCAACTGGAGGTTGATTCAAGGTTTCAACATACATTCAGGAATGTGAGTGAGGGGCCTTTTGTTGGTTTTTGTCCTTGGCTCCATTAATGTTTAACTCCTGTCTCTTCTTCCAAACCCTCCAGCCTGATGTAATTTAATTTAGGGCATCTCAGAATTTTCTCTTGTCACTCTCATGAAAGAATGTTATGGCTTGTGTGTGTGTGTGTTTTAAATCATGCTCAAAACAAATGGTTGAAAGAATTTCATGGGCAAGTAAAAAGCATGCAACCCCTAAGCAATCCCAAATCATGTTGTGTTTAATGCTATCACTTTATCTCTGTTAAGACCAATCTTCTGGCGAAAGATCTAGCTTCCTTTGAGATTTCAGATTGTGATTAATATAAAAATCACCCCATGTACTGAATTATTTAAGTCTTCTTATGAATTCTTTTTTTAACTGAAGTTTTTTACATCCACGATTTGGGGGAATACGGAGATTAAAAACAAAACAATTATTACAGAAACCCTCTGTACTGTCTGTGTACATACCAGATGGAGCAAATTAAAAAGAAAAAGCCAAGTGTTGGTAAAGATATAGGACAAAGAAAACTCTCATTTCTGGATCGACAGTAAATTGTATATTTTCTTATATAAAATTCAAAAATAAAACTCTTATGCATTTAGAAGATAGTACAGGGGTTACTTTTGGGAAAAGCAATACAGTAACTTTATAGAGGAGATATAAGGCATTCTTTTGACCTGAGTGGTAGTTATATGGATGTGCTCACTTCATGGTGATTTACTGAGATGTATATGTGTAATTTCTATAGTTCCTTAAGTATGTAATATTCCTTCATAGAAAAGTACATTAAAATTCTTTTCTAATTGTTACTATGTTGTGATTTGCAAATATTTTGGATATGAGTTTTTAAGTATCTTGAAATAATTTTAGATTTACAGAAACTTACAGGTGATTATAAGGTCATAGAGAAAGTTCCCATATACCATTTTCCCAGCATTCCTAATATTAATGTGTACCATCATTAATAATATAATATGATCACTAAAACCATAAAATCAACATTTGTACAACTGTATTAAACTACTTCCCTTATTCACATTTTTACTAGGTTTTTCAACTGATGTATTTTTTCATTTGCAAGATTTATTTCAGAGTCTTACATTGCATTTAATTGCCATGTCACCTTTGTCTCCTCTAACCTATGACAGACTCTCAAGTTTTTATTCTGTCATGACTGTCTCACTTTTGAATCCTACACAATAGCGTGTGTCCAATTTGGGTTTGTCTGATTTTCTCCTGATTAGACAGAACGCCATAGATGTGCTAATGGCCTTCTCAGTGCATCCCATCAGGGGGCACGTCATGTCTGCATGTTTTACTATTGCTGATACTAATCTTGATTATTTGGTTAAGTGGTGACTGCTGACTTTCTCTACTGTAATATTGCCATTCAGATGCAAAGCAATTCAGTTTGATTTGGAGATTTTCACGGGCAGAGTATTTGAAAAAATGCTTGGTGTAGCCTGTCCCATTACTGTCCTGAAGGCCTGTCATCCTCATATACTGGTGGCTCTCTGTGAGGGTGGGTAGAGGGAGTGTACAAGAGGGGAAAAAAAGAGTGCAGGGATGAATAAAAGACTAGTTCAGGGCTATGACCAACCCTCATCATTCTATTAAAACTTCTTTAGCACATAGATATTTTCTAGCAGGAGTTGGAATATATAAAAACAAACCCCAAAACCCAAAATATATGGGTAGAGGGCAGTGCCAATCACATGTAGTAGATGAATTCTACCTAATCCATCTTAGAATCTTACATTTATTTCTTATTTCAAATCCAATACAAGAACTTCTGGGCCCATTTGTTTTCAATAATAAGTATAAGTTTATTCAAATTAACTTCAAAGAATTTGTAGACAAGAACTCAGCATGCTTTATAAATTGTATGTATATAGTCAGATTTACAGATGATGAAAACATTTAAATGACTAAATTTTTCTTTAACAAAGAGAAACCTGAGGTGCTGGGGCCACTGCTAGTTAGAATTAGGCTTGCTGGAAACCTGAGTCAGACAAAGACTTAGGGAGTTACTGGTCCGGTCCTGGGTTGAAATGGGTGGAGCTAAGGAAAAATTTTAAGTGCAGCAATTCTAACCAAATGTCAGTAAAGATGACATGAATGAAAATTCACCTTGGAAGGAGGTGGCAGAATAAAAAGGTAAACTAAAATGGTTAGAAATGTTTGCCTCTGAGAAACAAAACTGGCATTGGGGAAATCAAGTTCAAAGTTGTCTTTTTGGTGCTATTTGATATTTTTAATCTTGACTTTGAAAATATTTGCTATTTAAAATTTAATTTATTGGAAAAATCAATTTGGATTTATGTTTGCATGTGTACCAAATACTACAAATCATAAGGAGTTAAATTTGATTACTTAATGTTAACTATCAGGAGAGAGTCAGTTTTCTTCAAATAGAGAACTATAATACAGTGGTATAAGCTATGCCCCCAAAGGACCCAGGTTCAAGTTGAGATTCTGCCATCAACCAGATCTAGATAAGTATTCTTTATGAGAAAATGTTAAGAGGCTTCCATGCTGTTGTTGAAAAATATAGCATTATTGTATAAATCAAATAAGATAATGTAGATTTTTATTTTGGAAAGTGTAAGAACTACTATGAATTATCATTCTAGCAAAAACTCTATAGAATTTTTACAGTTTTGAAAATGTTATGATGACAGCCATTAATGGAAGTCATTACATTCCCCTCTTGATAAGTTCATTCATGCTGTCTGTAGGACTGATGTTCAGATTGTCCTTTTCTTGCATAGAATCATTAATTCTATGCCACTTAATCTTCAAGGCTTCAGCTGTTTCAGGACAATCTGGTACTAGCTCATAATAGATGCTTATCGCTGGTTTTCTTTGGATAGTAATTATTTCATATATGCTAATACATTTTGGTGAGTCTCTTGTAATTTGCAAATGATGTCTGCTATCTTCGGTTTCTAGAAAATTTCTCTATGATAGTTACCCAAAATATGGAGCATCGTTTTTCTTAACTGTCTAAAAGCCAGCAGTATATCAAAATCCTATAAAAGGCTCATTATGGTTTATCACACTTTACCTTCAAAAATTCTCTTCTCCGAAATCAAGTGATCAGCTGCCTTTATAGAAAATGGGATTTGCTAGCCCATGATTTGGTTTGAAAATCCAGGTTTGCATACCTACATCATATCCCTCACCTATTAGAACTTACATGGAAGTAGTGCACTGATAAGTGTTAAATATAAATTTTGCACATTACTAACTGCAAATCACATAATAATGCCACAGAATGGAATAGCACACCCTGGATACTGTGAAGAAAAGTGAGCCGGAAGTGCATCTCCGTAAGTGGATGGTTGCAATTCCTCATCACTGATGGTGATGATCTACTTTCCTCTGGGAAAATGGGAGGCCCAAGGAAGCCACTTGAAATCTCACTAAAAATTTATCCAGATTACAAAGCCTACGATTGTTCATGACATTCTACAATGTGATTCCCTTTAATAATGAATGTTCCATGTTTCCTTCAAAACAGTTGTTTAATCAATTACTTGAATAGGTAGTGTTTTGGTTTTTTCCCTTAGCCTCATGTGTACCCAGACTGTCGCTAACCTACCACCTAAATATGATTTCCAATGTAGTTCTCGTTCATAGCCCTTAGGTCTTTCTCAAATAACGCATATCACCATGTGCACTTATGAACTTATAATTACACACTTAACTGTGAGTTTCTCTTTCTGATCCTACATGATGAGCTACTTAGGCCTGGTCCGCTCCCTTCTTACTCCTGTATTCTCTGTATTCCTGTATTACGTTTATCACATGGCCATGCCTAATAATATCAGTTGAATGAAATGATAGTGGATACATGAGCGAATGAGTGATTGAATTAATGCTCATGAAATTAAGAATTCTAGGGGTTTTTTTAGAGAAAGAACAAAATCCAACTCTGAAAAGCACTTTTAACAGACAATTCTCAGCAATACATGAGGTGGAGATGATCGAGTTTTGTGTCTTTCTAAACACTGGTGTTCTTAACCTCCGTGGTACAATGTCAAAGAGGCATGGCTCAAAACCTGGAAGAAATGGCAGGTAGTGATGTGGAAGAAAGTAAAGTGATTTTAGATCTGCCCCTTCCCCAAAGATGATCCTCTAGTCTTACACTCCAGAGAGACTTCTCTTAGCCCCTAAGAGAGATTTTGATTGTAGCAAGAATATAATTCCAACTGAGCAATTGTATTGCCAAAAGTCAGACAGGCTCCTTAGAGCTTACTGATGGAAGTGGTTTCTCCATCAGATACATATGCATGCTGGGTCAGATCAGGTCGTACATTATAGGGGCTCCAGCCTGGACACTTGAGCTCAAGTTCCACATCTGACACTCAATAGCTGTATGACCTTGAGAGATCAATTTACCTTTGTGAACTTCAGTTTCTTTGTAAAACTTAGATTAGATGGATTGTAAAGTTTCTTTTCTCTTTAAAAACACTCAGGTGCTATTTTGTTCCCCAAACACAACTGCCATATTCAGTCAGAATCTGTTATAACACATCGATCTCTTAACAAGGTTGGCTCCTGCTACTTATCTGGCTGGAACATCCTCACCTCAAGCACTAGCATTATAAAGGGATTTATATGCAGCATTATTCCTGAGAAGTGTGCCTCTGGCAGAGGCAAATAGAAATTGCAAAGCAAAATTAGGTTTGTGCATATTTTTCTGGAGAAAGCACACCTCTCTTCCCCTGTGTCCTAGCTTTTAAAATTTCAATTTTTGCCTCCACTAGCCAAAGGAAACTAAACATTATGCAATTATTCAGTGCAAATGAAAGTGCTGAATAAAAAAATCTAGACGGTGCCATGATTTTATAAAATATGAGTGTATTTTTTTTCTTTCCTTATAGAAATAAGGGTTTAAACTTAGGATGGTATCTGTCTGTAGCATTTAAATAGCAATAAAAGATAAATATAAGCTTAATTAAAGGGTGCTTTATCACAAACACAAAAGCATTCTCTGCCACACGCACCTGGATGAATGGAGAAGGCACAGAGTTTAAACTATTTCAAAACTGAACGCTGAGTTGCTGAGAGGATCATCATGTGCTTTTCCTATTTCTACCCCCTCTACGCAATCACAGGTGTGTGTCTGTTCTGGTTATTCTAGTTGATGTTCCTGAGATACCTTGGATTTAACCTATGAAATGACTTTGATTCCTGCTGCCGCTGCTTTAAGCTTTCCTACCTTACGCAGTGGCGCCACCGTGGCCTAACTGCTGAGGCCAGAAATGTAAACATTGTTAAAACGAAATACGAAATGGAGACTGGACTTGAGAATTCCCTGAGCAGGCAAAACCATCTAAGCCACATAAGTAAAACTAACTCTAGCTTACTTCATGAACAAGGGAAACTCAATTTCTCGTAAATGCCTCTGATAATCATGAAAGAAACTTAAGTCATCTTT
Source organism: Miniopterus schreibersii (assembly GCF_964146895.1). NCBI lineage: Eukaryota > Metazoa > Chordata > Mammalia > Chiroptera > Miniopteridae > Miniopterus > Miniopterus schreibersii. Next base: position 58,798,970 of record NC_138112.1, read on the forward strand.
CCTAAAAAATAGTATAATTACTTTTACTCAACCCCCTGCCATCTGGAACCCCCCTGTAACAGTCACACTAAACGTTAACAACTACCCCATTTTCACTTTAAAAGCCGTCCTGCAATGTCATGACCCTAAGCTTCATATTGGTTTTAAATTTAAAAGCTCCCAGTTTGTGAACTGTTCTTACATGCACAGTAAACTCTTACCAAATACTATTTATCGATTTGGTTGTTTTAAGTTAGCTATTTCTGGATTTTTTTTGGAAATTTATCAATTTCAATTATTTTATTTTCCTTTTTACATGCAACCCACCAGCAAATCTTATCACGTCAGCATTTAAAGTGGTTCTTGAATGGTGCCTCCTCTCTGCTCCTCCACTACCGATCATAATCCAGCCAGCATGTCCTCACACCTGAACCACCTTAACCAAAGCTCACCCTGACCCATTTACCAGCTGGTAGCAAGAACTAAAATTAAAAATGTAAATGAAAGTCCACTGCTTCCTGTTTAAATATTTTCATGGTCAACCAGTGCAATAAAAATAAGCACGAAGCTTCATTCCTAAGCCTTCAAGTTGGCGGGCCCTTCATGATATGACCCAGTATTTTTTCAACTCATGCTGCGTAATGTCCACCCTCACTCACGGGCTGCAGCCTTGTCCATCTTTCTGCAGCTTCTGAGGCAGACCAACCTCTGTCCTGGCTCAGCAATCATTTGCCTCATGCTACCTTTTCTTGGAAGGCACTTCTGTTTTGTTTTCCTGTTTGTGTGTTTTGCTAATTTCCTCTGTTCTGGCTTCCATGACACCTGAGCAGACATTAGTGAGCCCCTGCCTGAATTAAAGCTGCCCATTTCATGCCGTTACTGTCTACTCTAGCACTTTGTTTTCTTCTTTATGACATTTACAAAACATATAATAACCGTATCGATAGTCTATTTATCCTCTGCTTCCACCTCTAGAATGTAGACCTCATGTGGTTAGATGATCCTTATTTATTGCTGTGCCTCTGAAGCTAAAGCAATTGCATGTCTAGTGTGGGTGCAGAGAAAAACATCTGCTCAGTGTTGAATCCATGAGTGGGGCTCACAAAGGGTGTGGAGTGTTTACCTGAAGTGAAGTTGCTGTCACGATTTTTATCTGAATATGTGGAGAAGGATTTCCAGCAGATGGAGTGTGAAATAAAATAAACAATTGGGTTTATAAATGAGAGGGCTGCTACTTAATATTCCAGGAGGCAAAGGGCTAGATGATACCTTGCAATAGCATCAAGCTGTCTGCAAACCTGGTGCCCATGCCCAGTTAAAATGAGAGCCTGACCTCTCCTGGAAAACATGCCAGCAACTGCTATCACTTCTCACAGACTGTGCTTTCAAAATTAGAGGCCAGTAATAACTGCAGAAAAAGGGAAATGACAAAGAGGACACATCAGTTTCCTCATCAGTATTAACAGACTAAAATCATTTACTGTGTGTGGTATCAGAACAAATTTCCTCCTAAGTTTCCCTTTTGCACATTTTTATGACAGCCGAACAGTATCAGCGTTATTTCCACCAAGATAGAAAATGAAAGTGGATATTAGACACAGAAGGAACTGGGATGCAGAAAATAAACTGGCTTGAGAAGATGATGGCTATCAACAGTTCACATGCCCTTCGGAGAGGATTCAATCTATGAAAAGAGGCTTATCTAGATTGCAAAATCTTTTATACTGATCCTGGGAAATGAAAGTGTTTGACCACCCCCTGTGTGGATCTCCCCTCTTGCTTCCACTCACCCCTCCACTCTCTGAAGCCTCTGTGAATAGAGGAATGTCGGAGTCTGGTTCAAGATGTTTACACAGAGTGTGGAACTGCGAAGTGTTTTACAGTTTCAGAGTGTCTGGTTTACAGTCTTTCTCTGCAGCAGATTGTTGCAAAGCTGAGTGCTTTCAGTCTAACTTCCAGCACATTTACATTTAGCTGGTCCCTACTTCAGATAAGGGCTGTGTTTCTTTCCCTAACCACAGCTCTGAAACTGTAAGAAATGTAAGCTTGTATTGGGATGTGTTTCTGCACCTGTATTTCAGTGTACAAGGAGAAGTTAAAAGCAGCAGGACTTAACAGAGTACTATCTAGATACACTAGTTCCCTTTTCTTCATGAGGGTGGCTCTAAAACAGCAGGTATTCTCAGGAAACTGAGGGGGAAAGGGCATTATATAACATGGTTACATAATAAAAAATCTTTAGTTTTACCTGACAAATTATATAAATTTTATGTTTTAAACAAAGTAATATTCTCTATAAACAATTCAATTGCAAGCTTGAATTTTCATATTCTAGGAAACTACTTGCATATTAATGACTTTCATTACAATGATGAAATTTAAGATATTTGATATTTTTTTCCTTTTACTCTTTAGAGAAAAAAAATGACTATTAAAAAAATTTCCTGTTGAAGGGCTTGTTGGTTATTTCCAATGTTAGACAATCAAAATAAGCCTACTATCAACATTTGTGCATGGGTTTTGGTGTGGACATAAGTTTTCAACTCATTTGGCTAAATATCAAGGACTGTGAATACTAGATCACATGCTAAGCATATGTTTAGTTTTGTAAGAAACTGCCAAAGTGTCCTCCAAAGTGACAGTCCCTAACCTCAGGTGTTATTACCCTTTGCCTCTTTTCTTTTGAGAACTATTTTGAATTACTTGCTAAAAGAGTAGAAGTAAAATGCTTCTGTATCTAAAGGGAAAAACAATCAGAATCTCTTTTTCTAAAAGGCCCCAAAATGAAATAAAACTTATGAGACAGGCATCAGTAGAAAAGTGCATTAAAACAGACACAAAGAATCCAATATTGCTTCATTTGATATTAAGCTGAAGTGTTTCTCCCATTGTTTCGCGGTTTAAGATTATACCATAATGCATTAAACCTGCTCTACAGGTATTCTTGGCAGAAGCTGATACAAAACAGACAGTAAAAGCATTTTTAGAATTGCAATGATGTTTGTTAAGCACTCTTAGACCCATCACAGGGTATTTTTCTTTTCTAAATTATAGTGCAGTTGGCTGAATCAGTAAATTTAAAGCAAGAAAGAAACAGGTAGTGGTTTGCCACAGCTGCTCTGAACAACCTGACATATCCGCTATGGGTATGGTATCAGTGGATTCCTTCAGTAAGAGAAATAACAGGAGGATGTCAATTCCTTAATAAATATGCAAACATATACAGATGCACTGAAAATTATGTCAAAATACATGTTTGACCTTAAATTATAAAAAGACATGTATTGTTAAAAGCCTGAATAGCTTCCTAATCAGTGTTTTTTTTTTTTTTGCCACATTAGCTATTTCAGCCTTGTGTTACCCATACTTTTCTTTACGGGAAGGCTTTAGAAACCATGGGAATATATACTTCATAGGTATTTTGACTGAGCGGTCTTTCATTTGTTTGGAGAGCAAACTTCAGCAAAAGTTAAATCAGACTGGATCTACAAAATTCTCTGGGGAGTCTAGCAAAGCTAGAACATATACATATTTGTAGAGCAGCAAGGTACCAGCTGTTAAATTAGGTACAGTGCTGGTATTGTCCTTTTAACTTGTTAACACCTCCTATGTGCTAAGAAGACTAATTGGTTTTGTTGTAAATACAAGAATCCACAGAAAGTCTGCACAGTGACAAATTATCTTGGAAAGTTACAGTAATTTGCTTTAAAGTGGAGTTGTTGGTAAAAAAAAAAAAAAAAATTATATCAGTTGTTGTATAGCTCAGCTGAGGTTAAGTGTGATTATTCCCATTTTGAACATTAAGAAATGATCTCAGAACAATTAGATATTTTGTCCAAAAATGCACTGCTCAAGATAGAGCTAAGTGAACTTAGTTTCCTGACTGCGGTGGACGTAGCTCCATGTGGAACTGTCAACAGGCTGTGAATCATGTGCAGTCACATGCCAGGTATTGCCCAAGTTTACGAAACGGTCGTTTTGAGTAACTGTAGAAAATGAGCCAAATACTATTTGTGTTAGACCCAAATTTCCCTCATTGGGAGGTGCATTACTGGAGGGCAAGTTACAATGCACTGCACTGGTACTTTATACATAGTATATCCTATAAACCTCATATTGATGGGGTTGTCCTGGCTGGTGTGGCTCGGGTGGGTGGAGCATTGTCCTGCACACTGAAAGGTGGTGGGTTTGATTCTGGGTCAGGGCACATATCCATGTTGAGGGTTTGCTCTCCAGTCAGGTTGCGTACTGGTGGCAACTGATTGGTTTTGCTCTCACATACATGTTTCTCTCCCCTTCCTCTCCTTGTTCTAAAATAAATTTTTAAAAAATTTATGGGGTTGATGTAATCATCTCCATTTCCAAATGAGAAAACTAAAGTTTGTAGTGTTTGAGTAAACTTGTTCAATCGCACAATTACTAGGTGATAGAGTGGGTTACAGCCTATACATATCCAACTTCAAAACTTGAACCTCATGCTCGGCTGGCGTTGGCTCAGTGGTTGAGCATCAACCTAGGGTCCAGGAGATCGTGGTTCAATTCCCATCAGGGCACAAGCCTGGTTGTGGGCTTGATCCCCAGTGGGGGCGTGCAGGAGGCAGCCAATCAATGAGGACTCTCTAATCATTGATGTTTCTATCTTTCTCTCTCTCTCCCTTCCTCTCTCTGAAATCAATAAAGATATACTAAAGAAACACACAAACAAAACCTTGAACCTCAGATCATTACATGTCCTGCTATTGCATACTTCATTTATTCTTTTTCTTTTGTTTTCTTTCCCCTTTTCTTCTCTTTTGCAGCAGTACGACAGTCATTAGGTTCAACAGATCCTTATAACGTATTTAATGTCATTTATATTCACCAGCATCCATTAAGAAAAATATCGTTCCAAAAACAAGACATAGTAAGTCCAGGTGATTATAAAACAGAAAGTTTAATCACCATGAACACAAATGAAAAAATCCAATAAATTATGCTCTAAGCAAAATATAATAATTATGAAGATTTTAATCCTGTTGTTTTATCAGTTCAATGTGTGAATAAGTTTGGCTACAGAGACCTAAAAATGGCATAGTTCAAAAGTATGGATACCTCCACACTAGCCCAACATGGTTTATCACAACTGATTCTAAGCGTAAGTATATGAAGACATATGTTTTATGTATTTATTTTTCCATTTTACTAGATTGGGGTGACACTGGTTAACAAAATTTTACAGGTTTCAGGTGCACAATTCTACAACACATCATCTGGACCCATAAGTTTTTAAAAACTATTGACTAGGTAATTTTAATATTATTCCTTTAATGAGATTTTCTGGTTTATATTCTTAATTTATTACAGCGTGAATTCCTGTTGCTCAACCAGCTTTTAATATATAGTTACTTCTGGGCAGTTGATTTAACTCACTCCTGCCCCATACTAACCTAATTGGTTTAGAAATATGCTCCTTCCTCTGCCACAAACACCATAATCCTCAGGCTCCCCTGTCCTTTTATCCTTTCACTCCTGCATGTTTTGTGTTGCTAGAGATGGTGGAAATGATTTGTTTATATGATACATGCCTTAATATTTGAGGCAGTTTTCACAATAGGAGACGAGTCATGCAGACTCCTGCTATCACGGCAACTGAAGTGAATGCTAGTATCTCTCGTGTAAGCATTCTTCTACCTTATGCATTCGATAATTGCTAAATTTATTACACTATTGGAAGAAAAAAGACTGAAGTATGGCAAATTGGTGCACACAATAGCTTATAATTAAGAGGTCAAAACAAAACAAGATAAATCTTTGAGGAAGGAAATAATATGGATATTTGAAAAATATCTTTGGAAGTCATGTGGTCACCCTATTGTCTCTCCCCGCTTCTGCCATCATTAGTCTGTAAGTTCTTTGAAACAAACCAATTCATCTGTTTTTTTGTGTGTGTTTTGTTTTTTTTAATCTTAGTGCCCGGCATATTTTGTATAATGATCAGTTTTAAATAAATGTTTGTTGACTAAATCAATAAGATTTACTAGATGAAGCAATATGTCATATCACTTTAATTGATTTTCATGTGAAATCATTTTCATCCTAGGAATAAATCCCCCTTGGTCATGGTGGATGACGACCTTTTTGCTGTGCTGTGGCATTTGTCCTACTGGTGTTTTGTTGAGGATTTTCACATGAGTTCATCGGGGATAATGAACTGTAGTTTTCCTGTCTTATATCTTTATCTTGCTTTGGTACTAGGGTAACGTTGGCCTCATAAAATGTGTTTGGAAGGGTTTCCTCCTCTCCAATGTTTCGAAGAGTTTGAAAATGACTGGCTTTGCTTTTTTAAAGGTTTGGAAGATTTAATCAGTAAAGCCATCTGTTCCTGGGTTTTTCTTTGTTAGCAGGTTTTTTATTATCGATCCAATCTCCTTACTAGATTGTCTGCTTCTTTTTAATTTCAGATTTTCTGCTTTATAACTTATTCTTTGTAGGTGTATCTTCCTAGAATTTATCCAATTCCTCTAGGTTAATCCAGTTTGTTGGTGAATAATTATTCCTATTAGTCTCTTAATGGCACTATTTATTTCTGTGCTATCAGTTGTAATGCCTACTCTCTTTCATTTCTGATTTTAATTATCTGAGCCTGATCGCTATCTTAAAGTTTTGTCAGTTTTGTTTCTTTTCAAAAACCAAATCTTAGGGTTTTTTTTCTATTGTTTTCCTATTCTCAATTTTACTTCTGCTTCAATCTTTATTTCCTTCTTTCTGCTAAATATGAGCTTAATTTGTATTTCTTATGCTAGTTTCTTGATGTATAAAATTAGGTCATAGTGATTTTGCTGCCTGCCATTAATTTTGGTAAATTGTATTTTTGTTTTCATTTGTCTCAAAATATTTTTTATCTTTCCACTTTGATCCAGTGTTTGCTCAAGAGTGCTATTTAATTTCTACATATTTGTGAATTTTCTAGTTTTCTGTTATTATTTCCTAGTTTCATTCTATTTTGGTTGAAAAAATTCTTAGCCATGTTTCAATCTTTTTAAATTTGTTAAAATTTGTTTTTCAACCTAACGTGATCTATTCTGGATAGTGTTTCTTGGCACTTGAGAATGTGTATTCTGCTGCTTTTGTGTGAGATGAACTTTATATGTCCACTAGATGCATTTGTCCTTAGTATTAAATCTTGTTTCCTTATTTTCTTTCTAGATGCTCTATCCATTTTTTAAATTGACTGATTGCTTTTTAGAGAGAGGAAGAGAGAAAGATTTTTGTTGTTCCACTTATTTATGCATTCATTAGCTGATTCTTGTATGTTCCCTGACCAGGGATCAAACCTGCAACTTGAATCGGGACAATGCTCTACCCAACTGAACTACCCGGGCAGGGTCTAGATGCTCTATGCATTATTAAAAGTGGGTATTAAAGTCTCTTACTATCATTATATTTCTCCCTTCAGATTCATCAGTGTTTGTTTTATAGAACCAAACGCTCTGATGTCAAGTGCATATATACAGTTGTTAAATCTTTCTGGTGAATGGACACTATTATCATCATATAATGTCCTTCTTCGACTCCTGAGACAGTTTTTGACTTAATGTCTATTTTGTATGATACAATTTTACCTACTACTGCTCTCTTTTTGTTACATTTGCATGCAATATCTTTTTTCCATCCCTTCACTTTTAGTCCCTGTGTCCTTAAATCTAAAGTGACTTTCATATAGTTGGACCTTGTTTTTTTGTTGTTTTTCAGACCATTTAGGCATTCTATGTCTTCTGATTAGAGAGCTTAACCATTTATATTTAAAATAGTTATTGATAAGGACCTATTATTGCCATTTTGTTGTTTTCTGTATGTCTTGTAGTTTTTTTGTCCCCCTTCTCTCTCTTGCTGTCCCCCTTTGTTATTTGTTGCTTATTTTTTATAGTGGTATGCTTTCATTCCTTTCTTTTTCCTTTGACTTCTTCTATAGGTATTTTCTTTGTGGTTACCATGAGGCTTACATAACAGATGTTATAGTTATAACAGTCTGTTTTAAGATGGTAACAACTAAAATTTAATTGTGTAAAAATTTTACTTCTTTCCCATCACATTTTGTTTTTGATTTATATCCTTTTATATCTATTACAATATATAGTAGAATTTGCATCTTTTATGTTATGTATCCATTAAAATATTTTTTAGATCTAGTTATTATTAATACTTTGCTATTAAACTAAAATTAAAAGTGATTTACACACTATCACTTAGTTTTAGAGTATTCCATATTTGCTATTATTCACCTTTTATGAGTTTTATATTATTTATCATCCTTTCATTTTAACTTGAAAAACAGTACTTTGAATATATCATCCCACTATTTCCTGGCCTGCAAGGTTTCTGCTAAGAAATCCACTCAGTTTTATGACAACTCCCTTATACATTGTAACTGCCTTTCTCTTGCTGATTTCAAAATTCTGGCTTTGTCATTGACTTTTGAGAATTTCATTATAATGTGGCTCAGGGTAAACTTTTTTATATTCAACACTTTGGGGGTCCTCTGGAACTCATAAATCTGTATAAACTTTTCCTACCCAGATTTTGGAAAATTCCAGCCATTATTTCCTTGAATAAGGTTTCTTCCCCCTCTCTCCGCTCCTTCTGGAACTCTCATATGCACACATTACTTGCTGGATCGTGTCCTATCAGTTTCTTAGGCGTTCTTCACTCGTCTTCTTTTTGCTTCTCTGACTGGATAATTTCATACGGTCTTCAGGATGGCTGACTCCTCTTCTCCTTGATCAAGTATGTTGTCGAACCACTCTGGGGAATTTTTTAGTGTAGTTATTGTATTCTTCAAGTCCAGAATTTTTTTTTTTTTTTTACAGTTTCTCTTTGTTTATATTCTAATTTTGTTCATGCATCATTTTTTAAATTTCATTTAGTTGTTTATCTGTGTTCTCTTCTAACACACTGAGTTTCTTTAGTGCAATTATTTTGAATTTTTTGTCAGACAATTCATCTCTGTTTCTTTGAGGTCAGCTTTTGGAGATTTATTTTATTTTTTCATTGTGCCATGTTTAACTAATTCTTCATGTTCCTTGAAACTTTGTGTTAGTGTCTGGACAGTTGAAGAAAAGTCATTCTTCCTAGTCTTCAGGGACTGGCTTTGACAGGGTAAGATCTTCACCAAATAGCCTGACTGGAACTCCTGAGACCTCTTGAACAATTTCCTATGGATTTGCCTTCTCTGAGCCTGTGTACAGAGATTCCCAATTAAAGAGATTAACTGGTTGAGACAGTTTGGACTAACAAGGGTGAAGTGAAATTGCTCTTCCTATTTGTTTCAATGTAGCTCTCTTAGTGTGTGTGCTTGTCTGGGGTACTGCAGCTTCTCAGTCAGATCATGGACTTCTCATAAAGGTATTTTAGATTGCATATGGTTGTAAAATCAGTGTTTCTGTGGGGGTAAAAATAACTGGGACTTCCTGTTTTATCATCTTGCTAATGCCATTCCTCTCCACCTGTCTTTTATAATTAGATTCTAGTTTTGTTCCAAGATTGAATTCAAGTGCTCTCTCCACTGTGAAGGATCCCTTGACTCCCCAAGGCATTTTTACTCAAGTACTTCGTTTTCCCATCCTAGCTGGTTGCTAATCTAGCCGATCATCACCCTATGTTGTCATTATTTCTGTGTGAGTCTGCCTCCTGCTTAAGAGTTTGAAATATTTACTCTCTACTTCTCACAATAGCTAGCCTGGCACAGAGCAAAATTATTTTGGATGAATAAACTCTCCTTCCCAACTGAGCTTACTATACTGTTTTGCCAGTTTGCTTTTAAGTATGAAAGGTAATTTCATTGTGGACACGTATAATGATTCAGGCTTAAATGATCATACAGCCAAGATAAAAGATCTTCCACACAAGCCTCTGCACACCCCCGGCAAAAAAATATATAAATGCATTAGAACACAGTTTTTCTCAGGGTGTCCTAAGACGGGCTCACACTGTGTTAGTGAGTCAGTCATGTGTGTGGTCAGCGTGGGGGTTGTCAAAAAAGCTTCCCACATGTCTTAGCAGAGCAGGAAGGAGTAAGGAGGCTTTGTGGAACAAATCATGTAAAAGTAAGGGTCTGGAAGAATGCACCTTCTAGACTGAGCTGCAAACCTTACTATTAGAAAAATGATTGGTAATTATAGTTCATAGTTGTAGTTGACCAACCTCTGAATCAAGACGCCTCTGTACTCTTGGAATAAAAAGGGCATGATAATGGAAAATAATGGTTACCAACCTGAAAGAAAGATGTACCATCCAACCGAAGTATTTTTATGTGCCAATGTTACTTAGGCATACAGTTAATCTCTGAGATACAAAAGTATTGTTACTTTTACTGATAGCAAGTTAGGTCTTGTTTGACTGCTAACTCAGTCCAAATTTAACCCCCTTTCCCCAGTCATCTTCATCCAGGGATAATCAAATGAGATGCAAGCTTGGAAGTGTAGTGGCACATGGGGGACTTGAGGAGAACATCTACATGGGGGAAAGGGAACACAGAAGAATCCTAGCTCACTACTCAGAATATTGAACCATGGCGTCAGCATTACTCTGTTTACTTCTGGACTAGTTACCTGGGCATAAGAGATACTGTTATCCAACAATCCAGTGCCCAAAGGCCTCTAAACCAGATATATTCAGATCAAACCTATTCTAGGCTAGAATTTAGAAAACAACAACATATATTTGGGGCTCTATGAAACTTTGTTTTACTCTAGTCTCAAGCACTTTTGATATGAAAATGTGTGTTTCCATCATTATAAAAGAATTCAGTGATCATGCATAATACAAAAGGTGGGTCAGCTGGTTGCCTTTCATAAAGCAATAGCACCTCCAAGGCTTCAAAACATTTGCTTTATAAACTACCCTCAGCCTGTCACTTACTATTTCCGTTTTCATTATAAATAAGCAGCAAAATGTGCAGACTGTCTGTGTTGCAGTAAAACACAGCTGTTTCCATTTGCTCTCCCATCAGTTTCATTTTCACATCATTCTGCAGTGGAATTGAATTGAATCATTGCATCTCGAGTACAATGAGTATTCCGCAGCTTAGTAGCAGGAACCCTTAGTCCTTAATTTCACTTTCTTTTGTGCTTCCCAATAGCCTAGAAATGGGACTTCAGTTTCCATCTGTACTATTTTTAATTTAGAATATGTGATCTCTCGGACACAAACAAAAACCTGACATCACCTCACTGCCACACAGAATTAAAGGAACCTTTGCTAAATTCTGAGTATCAAAATGTACTAAGTTTCTTTCAATTCCAGTTAACTGCAGAAAAGAGTGGGTTTCCATGTCTAGGGAAAAAAGTGGCTTGTATGTGTATTATACAAGTTAGGAAAGACACAGATTAGATGTGAATTGTGTTTGTATCTTAATAAAATAAGACTTGGTTATTATTATTTAATAATAACTGCCACTTGTATAATGCATGTTACAAATATTGGCAACATTTTATCAACATTTTCAACTAGTTTGATTTAGGTAGGCAATTTATTATTAACCTTATAAATAATGAAAGTGAGGATTAGAAAGATTATTAATATCAGCTCAAAGTGGCTGAAACAATGAACATGCTATTTTGAATGAATGAATGAATAAATAGAGACATCAATTAATAAATTTTGAAGCTGGAATTTCAATCTGTGGACAGTGAACCTTTTCAAAGAGCACAGTTTCTTAGCCATGTTTATATCACCTGTTTTTATGGTTATTTTCTGCTCCATACAAAGTTGGTTATGTGATGGGAACTCTAAGTCCTGTGCTGTGTCTTTGCCTGGTATCTGTATTCTCACAGACAGTATGAAGTGCTCTGACATTCTTAAGTAAACTCCCCCAAAAGGTATGGGCCTTGTCACTTATTATTCATGGATGCCATTGATCTTATAGTTGCCAGGAGGACACAAGGACATAGGCACTCGGTTAGCAGATAGTTGCAGAGTAAGGTTGTGTGACATGAGTCTCACTCCCAGGGAAACTGATAATTGGGTGAGAGCACAGAGTACAGTAGGATTTGCCTGGTTTACATATTGGACAGATGGCTATTTAGGATGTTGATTTTACTACCTCTTGGGATTATTAAATACTGCTGAAGATGAGAATATTTTAGTATTCTTGCTCAGCCCTATTTAGGCAAAGATGTTTTGCTATACTGGGCAATCTTCCTACTTAGAAACCACTGCTTTTGGTTCCCCTGCACTGTCTTTCGTACCTGTACCCCTGGCTTCTCACCCACATTATTCCTTATACTGAAGATTTACTGCGCTCTTTTAAATTTTTTTTGGTCATGGTAACACTTAAAGGCATATAAGCAAAAGGCCAATTGACCATTAGAACCAGCACATTAGCACACAAGAAATAATCAACAAAAAATTTAGAACCCAATTTTGAGATTAGAGATTGAAAAGGCTTCCTAAACTCTGAAAATAAGATCCATGTCTATGGTCTTTTTCAGAGAAAATAAAAATACTTTCCTTCATACCAATGAATGCGCCAAATGGTGCCTACTAATATAGCAAATGAAAGAAATTAAATTATTTCTAAAAGTTTAACATTCTTAACTTACCAAGCTAGTTACTACTACTGTTTTATAGGAATTTTTTTAAATGAACATTATTTTTTAGAGAAGATTTGGGTATAGAATGAAATTGAGGGGAAAGTACAGAGTGCTTCCACATATCCCCTGCCCCCCACCACACACACAGCCTCCCCCACTGTCAATATCCTGCATCAGAATGGTACATTCAAATCCATGCACCTGCACTGACTTACCACTATCACTCAAAGTCCATAGTTCACATAAGGTTCACTCTTGGCGGTGTGTATTCTATGAATTTTGACCAAAGTATGACATATATCCACCATTTCAGTCATACAGAATAGTTTCACTGCCCTAAAAATCCGTTGTGCTCTGCCTGTTCATTCCTCCTTCCCCCTTAACCCATGGCAACGACTGACCATTTTAGTGTCTGCATAGTTTTGCATTTTCTAGAATGTCATGTAATTGGAACCATACAGTATGTAGCCTTTCTGATTGGCTTCTCTCACTTAGTAATATGCATTAAAGGTTCCTGCTACCTTTTCATGGCTTGATAGCTCATTGCTTTTCAGCACTGAATACTATTCCATTGGCTCGATGGGCTACAGTTTATCCATTCATGTACTGAAGGATACCTTGGTAGACTGTGAGTTTTGGCAATTACAAATAAAAGTGCTATAAATGTTTGTGTGTAGGTTTTTGTGTGGACATACGTTTTCAGATCATTTGGGTAAATACCAAGGAGTGTGATTGCTGGATTGTTTGGTAAGAGTGTTTCATTTTGTAGGAAACTGCCAAGCAGTCCTCCAAACTGGCAGAGTCATTTTGCATCCCAACCAGCAATGAACCAGAGTTCCTACTGCTCCACACCCTCATCTGTACTTGGTGCTGTTAGTGTTTTACATTTTGACCATTCTACAAGGTGTGTGGTGGTATTTCATTGTTGTTTTTTCAGTTTCTTACTGATATAAGATGTGGAGTATCTTTTCACATGCTTACTTGTCATCAGTGTATTTTTGGTGAGATGTCTATTGAGATGTTTGGCTTTTTTCCTAAATTGAGCTATTATCTTATTTTTAAGAGTTATTTATATATTTTAGATGGCAGTTCTTTATTAGATATGTCTCTTGCAAATATTTTTTTTCAGTTTATGGCTTATCTTCTCATTTTCTTAACAGTGTCTTTTGCAGAGAAGTTCTTAATTTTCATGAAGTTCAGCTATTCAATTGTTTTTTTCAAAGATTGTGCCTTTGATGTGGTATCTAAAAATTCACTGCCAAAACCAAGGTCATCTATATTTTCTTTTTTGTTATCTTCTAGGAGTTTTATAGATTTGAATTTTACATTTAGTCTACAACCCATTTTGAGTTAACTTTATGAAAGGTTTGTGTCTAGATTTATTTGTATTTTTTGCATGTGGATGTCCTGTTGTTCCAGCATCATTTGTTGAAAAGACTATCTTTTCTCCATTACATAGGGTTTGGCAAAAGTAAGTCTATAGTTGTGAGTATGGGAGACACAGTTTATTCTGGTATTATTAATTATTGTATTTTTTCCCATACAAACAAGTGTAAACCTACTTTTGCCCAACCCTGTATTGCTCTCACTTCACTGCTAAAGATCAGGTCACTATACGGTATTATGTGCGTCTGTACCCGGGCTCTTTATTCTGTCTCATTAATCTTTATCCAGGGATTTTATGCTTACCTCATGCAATGCTAATAGAAAATATTTAAGACAGTCATTATTCCACTCATTTTGTAGGTGAGAAAACTTAGGCTTTTAGAAGGTAATTACTTTCCAGGTATTTGGCTAAACTACGGTTAAATTCAGCTTCATGCTGTTCCATAGCTTCTGTTCATGCCACTAAACCAAATGTAACACTCTGATGGGAGAGTGTGGGAGAGTACACAGAGAAAGGATGACTAGAATGTGTCCAGTTCCTCTATTATTCTCTTGTGCTCTTTTATGCTCTTTCATTTTAAATCTTTATCTGGGCCTGGATCAGTGGGAAAGAAGATTAACATTTTTAATGCATACTCTGAGTATTTAAATCATTAAAGTGGCCACATCTAAAATTTCTCCATATTTAGGGCAAAAAATCCGTAACTTCACATTAGCACATTTCCCCACCTCCTTTCTAATGGGTAAGCCCAAATAAAGAAAATACTAATGTTCTTAAGAAATTTCAAAAAGTATAAGACCAATTAACCTCTTTTATAAAGCTCTTTAAAAGCTACAGCATCAAGGAAGAAAGATAAGTTGGTTAAAACGAACCCAGTTTGCAAAAAAACGGTATCGCTTGTGCTTTTACTTCTGATCTATTTTTAAGGTATTCAGTGTACATGCCGTCACTGGGGATAGGGTTTGACAGATGAATCTGTCACTAAGAAAAAAGATAATCATGTTTTTTAAAACTATCCTAAGAGAAATCAGGAAACTCTTTGCAGGTAATGGGAATTTATCTGAAATAAGATCTAGTAGAGACCCATTAATATTTTTGAGATAAAGTTCTTTACTTCCTTATCCTAAATTGCACAGCAATAGAGATTTAAAGGACATGCTATTTATTTTCAAATTGTATTTTCCCCAATGTGATGCAAGTAAGCAGAACAGAAAAATGGTGTCTGTGGCATAGAAAAAATGACAAATGGTGAGGTGGCTTTATTATTCATTCTGTCTCTTATGTGAATCAAGATTATGATGATTTCAGATAAATTAAAACATTTAATAATCATTTAATTGGGCATTTAAAAACTCTGCCTCTCCTTCAGCTACTAAATTAGCTTCTCTTTTGTGCTATCTGCAGGTCTAGTTCAACATATTCACAAACATTACAAGTGAATCAAAGACTAAGTAGATCAAAATAAAAGTGATTGTTGACTAATGAACTTGAATATTAATGAATCTCAATTGAAATAATTTACCTTCTTCACATTTTATTCTCCTGAAGTATGACTGTGCTTTGAAAGTTATCGTAAAATGTGCACTAGAATTTTGAAGTAATTTCTCCAGTATCTTCCACATAATATTTACTCCCCTATGAGGTAAATGGATACATTTCACTCACTGCCAATGTTGAAAACGCCATTTGGAATTTAAAGCTCTTTTATGGCCTTAAGATAAAGAAGTTCATTTAAAAAACGTTTGTTCCTTTTCTTTCTCTCTTCTTGTTAATGTGAAAGAGAGTGTTCTCAATGAATTTTCTTTGTTAAAATTTGGGATAGTTTCATTAAAATCATTCTTATTAAGAAAAATAATTGTTCATTATTATTATCGGGTGACTGCTTTGTTTTCAGCATTTTACTAAACCCTTTTGCATGAATTATTTCCTTCACTGCTTGATTCTACAATTTTCTAAGCAATCATACCAAGAAGATATTTATGTAAATGGCTATATAAGGAGACAGTAATGGCCAAGTATTTTGTGAAAATCCACTTAATGAAATGTACACTAGATTTTTTTCAAATGAATTTCTTTTAAAAAGTCAAAATAGGTGAATAAAGTTAAAAATTTGATACTGTGAAAATGAACACATAGAACACTTACAGGCAAATAATGAGACAGGTTGTAATCCAGGCAATGTGAAGCTATCTTGGGCTACCCAATGCAGATGATGAGAACTGGCTGGATTTTGAAAATATTTTTATGTTTCGTGATGGTTAATTCTATGTGCCCACTTGACTGGGTTTAGTAAAACATTACTTCTGGGTGTGTCTCTGAGGATGTTCTGTAAGAGATTAGCGCTTGAATTGGTAGACTGAATAGAACAGAAGGAGGAAGAGCATGATTTCCTTTATGCTTGAGCTGGGACACCCATCTTCTCCTGCTCTGGGATACAGGTGCTCCTATTTCTTAGGCCTGCACCTTGGGCCTTGACTTACACTATTGAGCTCCCATGATCCTCAGGCCTTTGGACCCAGAATGAATTACACCACTAGCTTTCCTGGTTCTCTAGCTTCCAGACAGCAGATCATGGAGTGTCTTGACCTCCATAATGAACAGGCCTAAGCAGACTCTAACAGGACAAGCCAGTTACATGAAGAAATAGCCCAAATGCTCACGGTCCTCATTCTGCTTCTCTCCCCCAGCCTGCACCTATGGTCTCATGGGAAATTCCCTCTGATCACTTGACAGAGGAAGAAAACGACAGTTTGCAGATGGTTCTGTAGGATATGCAGGCACCACCTGAAAGTGGACAGGTGCAGCACTACAGCCCCTCTCTGGGACATCCCTGAAAGACAGCAACTAAGGGAAATTCCCCTAGTGGACAGAACACCTGGCTGTTCACTTTGCTTGGAAGGCAAAGAGGCAAGACATGCAATTATACTGAGTAAGGCTGCAGCCAGTTGTTGGGCTGATGGTCAGGGACTTGGATGGAACAAGATTGGAAAATTGGTGATAAAGAAGTTTGGGGAAGAGATATGTGGATAGAGCTTTCTGACTGGGTAAAAGACATGAAAATATTTGTGTCCTATGTCAGTACTTAGCAAAGAACGAGCTCAGCAGAGATCTTTTGGAGAAATAAAAGCATCACAGAAAACACAAGTTATATTAGGGAAGGTATGCGTATGATCAAGGCTTCATTATGCCCCATTACTCTATCTTTGGGCTAGAATATAGATCATTTATTGAGAGTAAACTAGAAATGGGAATAGAGGCTAAGTGGAAGTGATGAGTGGAAAAGCAAGATATATCTTAGGATATAGAAAGATAGGTAGGTAGGTAGATGTAGATGTAGGTTTTGGTTCTATTTCTCTGGAGAACCATAACACCTGTGCAGTGGGGTGTGAAGGATGATGAAATCACTATTCCATATCTGAAATAAAAAGGCAAAGCTGACTTTATTGTTCAATATAGTAAGAGAGAGCTATGCTGGTCAGGCACAGTCTCTCTGAGCAGAGATGATTTGATTTTATATACAGATTCAGGGAAACATGGTGTTCAGGGATTTGCTAACTTTACTTCTAAAGGTATAACAAGGTAGGCGTAATCTGTAGAGCTGTGGTTACTAGAATGAGACTGTTGTTGACTAGTTGGCATTTAGAGGAGTATTTTTTAGACCTAGTTCACTGCTGATTTGCTGACTTTCAGAAGTGAGGGGCTGAAAACAATTGGTTGGATAACAAGTGTGTTTATTGAATAGGTTGTATATATCAGGGTTTCAACTAGAGAAACATATACAGATCAGAAAGAATATATATACCAATGCTGCTTCATAAGTGGGAGTCCCTTTCTCTCCCTAGGGAATACCTAAGTCCCTCTTTTAAGAACTTCTGATTAAGTCATGCCCACATGCTCACTCAGGGTAATCTCTCAAATTTAATGTCAATTGATTATGGGTTTTATTAAATATGCAAAATTCCTTCACAGCAACACCTAGACTAGCGTTTGATTGGCTAAGGGGGAAAAGGTGTGTATATGATATAAAATATCTGCTTCTTCTTCTCCTTCCTATAACTTTTGTGAAACAATCTCTCCTATACCCAATCCTGTCCGGAAACATACGTGGAAGGGAATTCTGGGGAAAGAAGTTTGATCCACCCAAGATGATGCAAAGTTATCATACAAGTTTGCTCTGGACACACACACAGTGGGAACTTTTGCTATTCTCACCAATCTTGTCCACTATTTTGTCTAATTTTCCTCTTTCCTCACACCTCACAGCTTTTGCCATTCTTCACGTAATGTATCAGGGAATGCCTGTGGCATAGCAGAAAGGAAGAAGATAGTACTTTGTTCCCAACTTTTCTTTCCAGAACAAAAAACATTCTTTGGAGAATGAAAAGCATTACGGAAGACACAAGTAGTATTAGAGAAGTTACCGTGTGCATGATCAAAGCCTCATGTCTGTCCATCAGGAATACAGGTCACTTGTTGGGCGTAAACAAGAGAAGGAAACAGAGACTAAGTGGAAGTGATGTGTGTGATGTGTGTGTAAGCAAGCTGACTGCAAGACAGAAGGCATGCTAGGTGTAGCAGTGAAGTGCTGGCCTAACCCCATGTAAGCTTAAGATGAAAGGAACGCTCTGTCTTCAGTTGAGAATAATGCTGTGAGATGAAACAACTGGGATGGCAAAGCACTCCCCTGTGTATCTAGGTACACATGGTTTCTTAGAATAAAGACATTCCCTATGCTTCATCTGAAAGCAAGTAGGTGACTCCCATTTACCTCAACAGAAGACATTCTTGGTCCTGAAAGTTTCTCAGGTGTGACTTATGTGGACACAGCCCTGAGGCCTGGGTAGACTGAAGATATCTTAGTGGAACCTTGAGTGATTGCTGGCTTTAAGATTCCCAGCCTCTACCTCCAAGTCAAGTTAAAAAGGGTAAACTTAGATACAGTCTCCTGACAAGGGTGGAGATGACTCTCAAAATGATTAACACTGAATTTCTGCACTGATCAAAAAGGTGGCTTGAAATGGGAATTAGTACAATTTATAGAAAATAAACTTATATTAATTAAAATTCAAATATATAAATCCTTTTTCTTTTTATACAACTATCAAGTTCTAAATGGCACTATTATTGCTCCAGTATTTTACATAATTTGTATTTAGTACTTGAATTGTGGCACTGGTCACAATCTTTCACTTCTTGGCTATAATACAGTTATTAGGGTCTAAAAAAGCTGCCTAAAATAGCGCCCTGCCCACACTTTTTCAAGAACTTGGAACTTTAAATCCTTCCACATTCTGCTGGTCAATGAATATGTACTACAGTATGTAATAATACCTAAGTCATTCCTCCACTCTGAACTCAATCCAATTCTATTATTTGATTTTGGAAATGGATTTTGAACTTGGGCCTGTTTGACTAATCAGATGATCATTTTCCTATTCTTTTCTATTTAAATGCTGAGTGGCAGAGCCGTATTTGGGAGGGCAGTGATTTCATTAAGCCGACAGAGGGAACTGCCATTCCAGCAAAATAACAAGAGCCAAGTTGGCTAAGGGAAAATGTGTCCTATCACACTGAAGGAGCCACAAGAGAAATACTGACAAAATGTCACCTCCAACACAATGACTACAGGATTACAGAAATCTAATTAGCCATTTCATTAACTGAGTCCTGTCTGTGGACATGGCAAACAATGGGGACTCAGAGCATCTATTCATCGGAAATACAGGGACCTGTCAAGGAGACTGTTCGATAATCTGTTCCCTGTGTTTTTCCAGGTGGTGAAGGTGGTGATAGGAGGGTTGAGCCACTTATTGAAAGGGTGCATTTCAGCACGTTTTTAAGAACTGAGGGCACTTTCAGGGAGCTAAATCCACTATTATGGATAGACTGACAGTAATACTTTGGAAATTTCACTTCTTTTTTTTAATCCCACAGAAGCTAATTAGGTAAATTTATAGACATGATGTACCAGGGTCATATCTGACCAAAAAAACCATCAAAAGGATGCTATTTGGCACACGTGCATTTTCACATAGCACCTGCACTGTCTGTGGATCACCTGATCAGATTAAGCCTCTTTACTGGCGGGTGCATTTTACTAGTCTTTACATCTATAGGTTTTAGTGTCTGAGGCATTTTAATGTCATAAGTACGTGAGTGAAACGATTTTTTTTTAAAGGAAGCAAGTATTTCGACTTCAAAATACTAGAGTATGAACCCAAGAGAAATGGAGAGCACGTGATGGCACTTTTGTAATTTCTGATTTATTGAAAAAAATCACCTCATCGTAGTAAAACGTTGAGTCGCCACTGAGGGTTTTTATTTATTTATTTTTGTTTAAAATATTACAGACGCCCCCTTTTCTCCCCAGGGACCGTTCCACCCGCCCCACGCCCTCCCAGGCCCTCTGCCCCCGGGGTTGTGCAGATACGCCTACAAGTCCTTTGCTTCCTCTCCTCTCCACCCCGCGCCCTCCGGCCCTCTGACACTCGTCAGTCCCATCCCTGCTTCCACCTCAGGAGTGGCACGAAGTTCTCCAAGTAACGAGAAGCAGGAACACGCAGCCAGGTTGCTTTACCCGCCCACTGAGTTTTGACGAGGATGCTACTGCAGATAAAAAGCACGGAAACGGACAAAACGAAGCTGCTATAAATGGTACCTTGACTCTGGCGCAGATCCCGCCTCATCCTCCACGGCCGCCGGTCCAGAGGCTCCGGTGGCTCCCGCCCGCGGCTGCGCCTCGGGCGCCGGCGGCTGCTGTGACCCCGCCCCTCAGCGTCTTACGTCACAACCTCAGCGGGTCCGCGGTGGCGGGAGCCCTGGCGCCGGCTGCCCCAGGGTGCGGCTCTCAGCGCTTCAGCCGAGGGCGCCGCGGTGTGGTTCCTACCGAGAGACGCGCGGAGGAAAGGGCACGAACACGCCTTCTTTCACAAAACAAAAGAAAAACCTGCCGGCTAGGCAAAAAGCGAGACGGAGAAAATGAAGGCCAGGACGAAAGGCCAAAATTCCGACCGATGACGCAGCTCCTCCATCCCCGAGCTACCACTTCCCAGAGGAGGAGGCCATAATTCAACCCCATAAATTCAAAACAGCGACACTTAAATGGCTCGCGTGCGGAACAGTTAAATTCTGCAAGACGACGCAGGAGCGGCTGGGCGCTGACTAGACCCGGCTTGAGTCGCGACTCTCCCGGTTCCGGTCCCGCCCTCCTCGGGGCGGAGCCTCGGGGTCAGCACCCGCGACCCCTTTCCCAGAGTGCTCTGCGCCCCTGAAGCCGCAGCTCCGGGGGGCTGGCGGCCATTTTGCGTTGCCTGGAGCCGGAGTCACAAGATGGCAGCGTCACCGTAGAGACAGGGGTCCCTCAGGGCGGGAGGCGATGGCAGTGGTGGCAGCAGTATCACCGTCCTAACGCAACGCGCCCCTTTTCCATCCCGCCACGTCGCCAGGAGAGCGAGGCAGCAGCCGCCGCCCGGAAAACCAAGCAGCCCAGCCTGGGCACCTGGAGAACCGCTTACAGACGGCGGCCTGCGGAAGAGAAACCTGACTGAGCGGAGGCGAATAGGGTGCCCTCGGCGGATTCTGGGCCCTGTGACGCCAAGAGCCGCCGTTTCCGTTTCCGGCCGCTCTCCGTCCGCTGCGTGGGCCGGAGCGCGGAGGCCTCCGTGGTCCTCGCAGAGGTGAGGGGAGCGGCCTCGGCCCTGGTCTCAGGATGGAGAGCTGCAGCAGCTCCCAGACCGAGTTCACCGTCCGCGGGAAGTACAAACTGGTGCGGAAGATCGGGTCCGGCTCCTTCGGGGACATCTACCTGGCGATCAACGTCACCAACGGCGAGGAGGTGGCGGTGAAGCTGGAGTCGCTGAAGGCGCGGCACCCGCAGCTGCTGTACGAGAGCAAACTCTACAAGATCCTCCAGGGCGGGGTGGGCATCCCGCACATTCGGTGGTACGGTCAGGAGAAGGACCACAACGTGCTGGTCATGGACCTCCTCGGGCCCAGCCTGGAAGACCTCTTCAATTTCTGCTCAAGAAGCTTCACCATGAAAACCATACTCATGCTAGCCGACCAGATGATCAGCAGGGTTGAGTATGTGCACACGAAGAATTTTATACACAGGGACATTAAGCCGGATAACTTCCTCATGGGCATTGGCCGTCACTGCAACAAGCTGTTCCTCATTGACTTTGGTTTGGCCAAAAAGTACAGAGACAACAGGACAAGGCAACACATACCATACAGAGAAGACAAAAACCTGACGGGCACGGCGCGCTATGCCAGCATCAACGCGCACCTGGGCGTGGAGCAGAGCCGCCGCGACGACATGGAGTCCTTGGGGTACGTGCTGATGTATTTTAACAGAACCAGCCTGCCGTGGCAGGGGCTGAAGGCTGCGACGAAGATACAGAAATACGAGAAGATCAGTGAGAAGAAGATGTCCATTCCCGTCGAAGTGCTGTGCAAGGGGTTTCCTGCGGAGTTTGCCATGTACTTAAACTACTGTCGCGGGCTGCGCTTTGAGGAGGCCCCCAACTACATGTACCTGAGGCAGCTGTTCCGCATCCTCTTCAGGACCCTGAACCACCAGTATGACTACACGTTTGACTGGACGATGTTAAAGCAGAAAGCAGCACAGCAGGCAGCCCCTTCGGGCGGGCAGGGTCAGCAGGCCCAGACCCCCACGGGGTGCTAAGCGCGGGTCAGAGAACACAAGAAGCAGTGCGGATGATCGGAGCGGCATTCGTTTCTCCCCAACTCTAGGAATTTTAGTTCATGTGTGCACGAGCCAGTGGTTGTAGACAGCCATTTCCTTGGTGTAAAGGACTTACTTTCAGTACAAACCGGCTCTGGGAAGCATTGTTGTAATTGTAAATATTAACTGAGGCAAGGAAACATGGTGTCCAGTTCTCTATTGCATTTTTTTTTTCCCCCAAGTGGAAAAGTTAACAATGGTGGACAAACACAAATTGGTGGAGGAAGTGTGCATATGCCAATTTTTTTTGTTAAAGCCTTTTACTTCGAACTATACAGCATTGATATCTCAGTTCAGAAGAATGTCATGAGCAGTCTTCAGCCACAGTTGTGATGGTTGTAAATACTCACAATTGTGCGTTCTTAGGGTTTATCCATCCCTGGAGTTTGCAAGTTGTTCACTTAAAACGTTCTTGAAATGGTTGGCTTCTTGTTTTCTAGCGGGCTGATATAGTAGCAACCAAAGATTCCAGTGTTGGAGCATATGAAAGACTGCCTGCTTACGTGTGCTAGAAGTAACAGCATCCCAAGTGAAGACTTAAGAAAATTTACATAGTGACAGCTAGACCATCCTTAGTACTCTGCATTAACTCTATAATGTTCTTGGTATTTTTTTTTAAAGCATATGTGTCACAGAAATTTAGTTAACATCTTAAAATTGAACATGTATGTATGTTGCTTAGATAAATGTAATCACTGTAAACATCAATATGACCTGGGATTTTGTTTTTATTTTGAAATGGGAGCTTTTTTGTTTACAAGTTCATTTAAAAAAAACACCCAACAACACAATGGTAATTTAGGACATTTAATTTTTTCCAAATATATTGAATTTGTTAAAACAATTTTCTATCTAGAGCAGGTACAGAGCAAACAAGCCTAATAATAATATATTGGTTTAGAATAGCAAACGATGAGATTAATGAAGTAATGTATTGTACTGGAAAAACTACATTAAAAAAAATTCAAATAACAGAATTGGTTGCTTTAAGTTTAAAAGTAAAGAAAAATATTTTTTAAAGGTTTCTTTGGTCTTTATAGATTTTCAGGAGAAAATGCCATTTTAAAGATTGAATTTAGTCTCAATTTCTTACTCTATAAAATGGGGGTAATAATACCCTTTAAAATGTTAGAAAAATGCTAGAGAGACTCAATACTGATTTTGGAAATAATTATACTTAGAAGAAAATGATATGCTTTTTCTATATTACTCATATAAGTAGCTGAGAGTCACTTAACCAAATTCTGACTAACCAATTGGTTGAAAATTAAGCGTTCTAGAAAAGAACCTGACTGATGCTCATAGCATACTGTGCACTTTGTTACATGCTGGCTACCCTTCAGTACAGAGATTCTCAAAGTGGGGTCTAGGAAGCTTTGGACATCCTTAATATACTTTTGGGGGATCTGTATGGTTAAACTATTTTCATAATAATGCTAAGACATTATTGGTCTTACACAGTGTTGAGATTTATACTGATGCTACCAAAGCAAACATGGTAAAATTGTCAGTGCCCTAGAATAAAGGCAGTGACACCAGGCTCTATTAAATAATCATTGTTTTCTTCACCACCACACACAAACAAAACACAAGAATGCCCTTATTAACTTTATTAAGTATCAGCCCTTTAGTTGAACTTTTATATTATTTAGTATTCTGTGTTGCAAAACAGAGTAGTTCTGCTGCAAATCATAGTGAATAGTTGTATCTAGGCTTGTATGGTTGGTCGAGTTTTGCCCAATCTGCTGCTTTTTGCAGGCAACACCATTTTACTTGAAAGAGTGTCTAACAGAAAAACTATGAGTATTAAGACAGGCATTTGTGGACTTTTCCCCAAAAAGAAACATAGTAAGCTTATCACTGCAGTAGACAATTTGTTACCAATGATTGCATTCGGTCTTTCAAGTGAGAATTAGAATTTTGGAAGACCTGTATCTGCCATGTGAGATTGGCAAATTCTTAGTACTTCAAGATGTGTCTGATGATACCTGGGGGATTTTAAACGGAATCAATTTTTGATGCAATGAGTTTATCCACATTTGAAAGTTCTGCATAAGTCAGCGTTTAGGCACCATATCTTTTATCCACCCTTCCCCCACCCACCCTCTGGCCTACCTGATGAAACAAAGTGTTTTTCATCACTGTGGATAATTTACCACCAGAACTTGGGTCAGTAGTGAAAGAGGATCATTGTGCAATGGTTAGTTATCTCCTGGGCATTCCTGAGACCACTAGAGAGGTCCGTGACATTGATAGCATTTGGTTAGTAAGGGACTCCCAACTGAGAAAGTTCTTCTGCCTGACTGCCTTGAGCTGAGGCAGTAGTCTCTTCCTACCTTTGGATTCAAACTAAAACATCAGGTCTTACTGGGTCCTGAGCCTGCCTGCTTTCCTACTGGAACCTACACAGTCAGCTCTCCTGGCTTTTGGACTCAACTTGGAAATATGCCATCACCTTTTTTGGGTGTCCAGCATGTTGATTGAAGATCTGGAACTTCTCAGCCTCCGTAATCCCTTGGGATAATTCCTTATCTATATCTGTCACCTATCTAGCTATCTATACTGTTTCTCTGGGAACCCTAATACTGTAGCCATGTCAAAATTTCTTTCATTCTTTCAATTATGTTTTCAGAATCTCCAAAATACACTGGCTTAGCTATAAAGTTCTCATGATGCTTTACTAAATATATTTTCTTCATATATATTCTCTATATAAATGCATACTCTAGATACATGCTTATGTATGTATGTATATGTGTGTGTGCATGTGTGTGTGTGTTAATGTATGTATTTGTAAAGGTGTAAAAAAGCCCAGTATAAAATAGGTAGTTAATAAATAAACTTGAGTATTGTTAAGTAAATAATATATATTTTTCCTATACTAACATTGGTCTTGGTTATATCTTTTATATTAAAATGATAAAGAATATTTGGCTTATTTTGGAAGTGACATCAGCCAGTTCCCGGAGAATAGCTGGAAGGGTCCAACTTCATTTTAGAGATAAAGAAAAAGATGATGCTTAGGTAACTTGCCCAAGGTCACAAACCTATTGTGGGGGAGAGTCAAGATTAGTATCCAGATAGTCTAAGGGAGCTCACTTTGATTACACTATGCTGCCTCACAATATTACAATTTCAAGATCTCTGAAGGTTTCTATTTGCTTGTTTGTTTTGTTTCTATTTCAGACGCTATCATAGGATTTGGGGCCATGGCAACAGCTGCTACAGTGATGCTCCTTGCTTGCCAGTTCTCTGGGATGGCTGGCCATGTAAATGATGGTTTATTATCCTGTTGGCACAATTGTGTGCTTCTAACATCTTTGCCATATGGTTGTGTTTTCCCATTGGAAAATCCGACTAGTTTGTAAACTTTTTTCCTCAAGAGCAGAGACCATGACTCCTACTTCTTTGAAAAACTTTATTTTGTGCAGAGTATGATACACAAGAGCAAGAGCTTGCTAAACATATTGGGGATTCAGGCCCCACCTCTTATCCTCTTGTCTAGCTAGTACATACTGTTCCTCTGTTAGCTTTCTGTTGCTGCCCTACTATAAACTCAGTAGCTTGATACAGTGCAAATATCTTATCTTACAGTTCTGGAGGTCAGAAGTCTGAAATGGATCTCACTGGGCTAAAATGAAGGCCTCAGCAGGACTGCATTCCTTTCTAGTTGCTCTAGGGGACTTTCTGTGTTTTTGCCTTTACCAGCTTCTGAAGTTTGCAGAGTTCCTTGACTCTTCCATCCTTAAAGCCAGAGATTGGTAGATTGTGTCTTTCTCACATCAGGTCACTCTGATACTGTTTCCATCATCCACCTCCTTCTCAGACTCTCCTGCCCCTCCCATGTATAAAGGACCCAGGTGATTACATTGCGCCTGCCTGGGTAACCCAGGACAATCTATTTTAAGATCAGCTAATTAGAAATCTTAACCCCATCTGTAACCTCAATTCATTCTTGCCATGTTCCATAATATGTTCACAATTTCTGGGGGTCTGTTCTACCTACCATGGTTCCTTTTTATCGTTTGGCTATTATCTCTACATAGATGTCTCCATTGTCCAATTGGACTTTTTTAGCATAATGTTCTATCCTACCCATTTTTATACACATCAATCATAAGATGGTTTGTACAGAAAAGAAGAATTTCGTACATAATTAACGAAAAAGTGGAAACATCAATGCACCAATTAAAAATATGTCTTACCTAGAAACAGAAATGTACACTCTACTATGTGAACATTGCTTTATTCATTCAACAAACATTTTCAGTTTTTACTCTATACTGAGAGCTGTTCTCGGCACTTTGAACAAAAGCCACAGAAATGCTTCAGTTTAGATTCTGGCAGTTGGTGAAAGTCAGAAAATAATTAGCAAAATAAATGGAGCATTTATGATATGTAAGGTGATGGGTGTTGTAAAACTGGAGCATGGGAAAAATGAACATATATGTTCATAAAAAACTTGCACATGAGCAATCATAACATCATTGTTCATAGTAGGCAGTAAGTGGAAACAACCCAGATGTCCATTACTGGTGAATGGATAAACAATATGTAGAATATCCATAGAATGGAATACTACTCAGCAATGAAAAGGAAAGGAAATAATTACTGATATATGCTAAAAGGCAGATGAAACACAAAAACATCATGCTCAGTAAAAGAAGTCATACACAAAATAACATTTTAAGATTTCATTTATATGAAATGTTCAAAAGACAAGTCTATACAGGTAGAAAGAGGTTAGTAGTTGCCTGGGGCTGGGTTTGTTAATACAAAATGACTGTACATGGACATGAAGTTTCTTTTTGGGGTTGTAGAAATGTCTTACAATTAGATGGTGGTTATGGTTGCACAAACCTGTAAATATGCTAAAATCATTGAATTGTAAACTTAAAACAGATGAATTTTACATCTTTTAATTTTATCTCAGTAAACCTGTTAATTAAAAAATAAAGAAACCTGGCCAGTGTGGCTCAGCAGTTCAATCCCCTGTCAGGGCACATGCCCAGGTCTCAGGCTCAGTCCCCAGTCGGGGGTGTTCAGGAGGCAGCCAATCAATGACTCTCTCATCATTGATGTTTCTCTCTCTCCCTTTCCCTTCCTCTCTCTGAAATCAATAAAGATATATTTTAAAAATAAATAATAAATAAATAAATAAATAAATAAATAAAGATAGTACTTGTTCACCATTGAACAAATAAGGATCTTTCTCACCTTATAGAAGAACATCCTTTTTAAAAGAGCTTGCTATTGCTATCTCAGATGTGATGTATGATTGGAGCTGACATTCGAAGACATGTACCATTTATATAAATTTTATGTCTGAACTCTAACAAGCCAGTCAAAAGCTATATTTTGCAGCTTGACCACATTAAAACAATTATTTTATTCACCCTTTTCACAAAATGAAATCTCCACTAGCTTCAGAAAGTGTTTGTCTGCAATTGTGGTATTTATTTCATTTCACAGATGAGAGTCATGTTTTCTTAAATCTTGGTATAAAAACTTGCTTTCTCACCAAAGTCTGTCTTTTCAATGGCCAAATGTAGTTTTCTTTCCATATGCAGACCTGGCCTCTAGTATTTTCATTTTATTATTCACATCAGATAAACAAAAATCCCATTGGTTTATAATTTCTGCCTAAAATATCTCTGGCTTATCAAATGATTGAGATAAATGAGTTTCATTCCCTTTCTGAGCTGGGTTGGTGGACATTTATAACACTGCTCTTCCTCCCCGACACAATTCAGCAAAGAGGCATACCCATGTCAGAACAACAAATAGTGTTTTTCTAACTCTTTTTAAAAAATCTTTTCCTTGGTTTATGTTATAAGCCAATGTAATAGTACTAGTTCTGACTTTGGGATTTGAAAGTGTCCGATATAAAATATTTCTCTGTTCTCTTTTTTTGCTTGACAAAACCAACATTTGATGGTTTTCTTGAAAGTGAGTGTAATATCATAGCCCATGTACATTTCCCAAATTCATTTTCATTCTGATACGGTTTGGCATTTTCTAGATGGCCTTCCAGCAGCCACAAATGCCTTTTTAAAAATTTCCTTTTTTTGCAGTCACATCACCTTCTTCTCCCTTCCCCAAATTATGTGTTTTGCACTTTTTGTCATGTCAAAAAGACAGCAGAAAAGGAAAATTGCTAAGCTTCCACGGGAAGTGGAAGTCTAAGGTCTGGCTCAGATTACATTGTTTTGACTTGGTGCCACCAACACCAGTCCCTGCTCTACTTTGCATGACATTCCTGGAGTGACAGGAATTATACATATCCTTCTACTAACAACTATAAAAATATCAACAGACATGAGGCAATTGTTTCCAGGGATGGGGACTGAAATTAGCAATGAAATGTGATACTTGAGCAAAAGGAAATCCACACTTAACACTGGATTTCTGCCTAATGGAACTTTCTAAATGACAGTAGAAGGAAGGAGAGCCAAGCAGAGAGAGTGGTCTTGCTGAACTATAGGAGGACATGCTGGGGTCTGAGCTGCTGCAGGGGATAATATTTGTGAGGTAGTGTACCAGAGCAGAATGAGCGAGAGAGTCAGGGGGTACCAGAGATCTGGGTGGGGTTTACCTACCGGAACTTGTCCAACAGTAACCACACATGAGCAGAGCAAGACTCTGCAAGGCCAAGTAGGGAGCATCTGTTGTGAGACTACAAGCTCCAGAGAGATGTCGGAGATCACTAAGGGTCGGGAGCTTTGGTTATCTGCCCTAAAAAAACCACCCTGTAAATATCTCACTTTGATCCATTGGTATTCAACCAACAACCCAGAAATGGCATAACTTCAAAGTAAAGATTATACCCTAAAGTAAGTTAGTTCAATATCAGAATAAGTTTTACTTGATACAGTGTGAGGCCAAGTTTGACAAGATCTAGAAAATTTGCCTCTAGTAACTTACTTGCCTGCCAGACCAAAACTCAATATTCCTTAAAAGAAGATAAAATATTTTAAGCTCCTTATATCTTGTCTTCTACAATATGCAGCATTTACTAACACCACAAGACACAACAAAACATTAGACTGGCACTTAAAATAAAAGGAGGGAGAAGTATTCAATGGAAGTTGAATGTAATATGTCACAGATATTGCAATTCATAGGCAAGGACTTAGTCAGCTATTATAAATATGTTCAAGGACATAAAGAAATAGAATGTGATGACTATATAAATTATAAAAAGATCAAATTACAATTAGAGAATAAAAATTACAGTAGCTAAAACTGAAAATTACCAAAATAGGATTAAGATCCAGTTGGAAGTAGATAAGAAAATATCAGTGAAAAAAAGAAAAAGAAAAAATTATTCCACCTAAAAATCGTAAAGAAAAGAATTGAAAATAATTAAATATAGTGTCAGTATCTTGGGGACACAATAGCCTAACTTAAGCATAATTGGAGACTCACAGCAGCAGAAAATAGAGCCCTGAAGGAAAAAATATTTTAAGAAATATCTTAAGCAACTTGCAGTCATGTACACTCTAGTTTTTGCAAAGTTTTATTTTATAAGAGAAAATATGTCACAACAACAAAAACAAAGCTAGAAAGACCTAAATATCCATTTAAGAAAATGGCAAAAACATGCTTCATTTTTGAAAGTCTATCATATGTAATACTTCACTGCAGTCAATACAGAAACATTTCCAAAGTATATTGCTGTGTCTAAAAATAAAGTTGGGACTCTGATTTTAGCTCCAAAATGTTAAAAGCTTAGACGTCATTACTTCTGTCCTTATAACAACAAAAAGTTGGACACACTGAAAACAACATGTTTTTATAGATGGACCCATGAAAAATGAAGTTGCTAGGCAAACCAGCACCCTGTAATCTGGAGGCACAGATTCATCTAGAAAGATACTACCAAGATCTTACATCTCATCAAACTGTAGGAACACTTAATGTCAATTTTGATAATTTTTTGGAGGCTCAGTATAAAGTAGCATGAGACTGATAAACTCCTGAGAATTATAGTGTTAGTGGGAACTCCATAGTTCCATGAGCTTTATCTCTAGGAACCCACCACGTTCTTACAGTAAAGATCCAGGAATGATCCCCATGCTGGGGGTAGGGAAAATTAATAATTCTTAAATAAGCTCAAAATCTTCCCCATCATGCTTTTCCTCTAAGAGTGTAAACAACGCAAGGATATCCTCTCTCCCACTTCTATTCAATGTCATACTAGAAGTCCCAGCTAATGTAATAAGATAAGAAAAAACAAATGAAAGATACACATATTATGACGGGAGAAACAACATTATCTGTTTATAGATAGCATGACTGTCTACGGTAGAAATTCAAAATGTTGCAATCATTTTGTAAGGCAGTTTGGTAGTTTCTTACAAAGCTACATATAGCTTTACTTTATGATCCAGCAATCATGCTCCTAGATATTACTCAATTTATTTGAAAACATATGTCCACACAGAAACGAGCACATAAAGGTTATATCAATTTTTTTCATAATTGCCAAAAGCTGTAAGCAACCTACACATCCTTCAGTAGGTTAATGAATAAATAAATTGTAATACACCTACACAATGGAACGTTATTCGGCACCAAAAATAAGCATGCCATCAAGCCATGAAATAATGTGGATGAATCTTAAATCTACATCGTTAAGTGAGAAAGGCCAGTTTGAAAACACTGTATACTGTATCATTCCATTTATGTCATATCCAGAAAAAACAACAAATAAATAAAGATGATAAACATATAACTGGTTGCCAGAGGTTTGGGGGTGTGGGTTTTAAATACATAAACCACAGAGGATTTGGAGAGGTGGTGAAACTATTTTGTATAATAACTTATGATGTAAAGTTGACACTATGCAGTATCTGCGCTTACTTTAGTATTTGAGCTTCTATATTAAGTATGTAGAATATGCTAACACGTATTTATTACTAGTGATGTAAGAATTAACTAAGGAGTATTTTTTTCTCCCTACATCTACCTGTCACTAGAATTTTCATGTTGCTTCCTAATCAGATTAATTGATTCTTTTAGTTTGTATTTATCACTCATATGTCTCATGCTTGGTCCATTATGAAATTAATACTGGTCTACATTTCCTTCTGATATTATAATATTGAGCAACTTGAAACTAAATAAATGCAATGCACATGATTTTAGGATACAGGATGCACAACATTTGCTGAAAATGCTGTACAAGGTATGCAGATGAAACCGAAGAGACCTTGTTTACATCCAAATCCAGCGATCAAATCCTTTATTTATCCCTTTGTGGGATCTCTGGATATCCACTCTTTCCTCAAACAGCTGTGGGTGTTCCTTAAAACCACTTTAAATTATTTGTGTCTTTTCTCCTGAATTCTCTTAAAGCAGAGGGAAATAGGGGTTTAATGTATAACTCTGAAGTTCACTGGAGATTTTGAGATATAGCAGTCCCAGCTCACTGGCTACTGAATGAAAGCTATTTTTTTATTTGTTAGAAGCAAACATTATCTTACAGTCCTGTTTAGCTCAGCCAGGGAAGCCTAATGTAGCTTGAAATAAATTTTGTTATGAAGTAGAGATTCTGAGTTGGAATGCCTAGTCTTGCCGTCCAGGGGTGTTTAAGAGCCTAGCCAACCCTGGGAGAGGAAATTTGAAATAAAGGCATGCGTTATAAAGGACTAGAAGTACACTTTGGCCGCAATCACAGGGTTTGGTCTAACTTGTTTGTGGCTCTGCTTCTGCGCAGGACTTCCCCTTCCTCCTAACTTGAGAATCTTCGGTTTCCATAGTGATACCTCCAGGGAATTTCTCTTCTACTTGGTGTTTGGTTTAGGATTGTTGATTTCTGGTCTTACTCTACATCATAACCCATTTATGATGAACAGCACTGAAAGGTATTAGGGGATCTATTTGAAGAATCAGTTTGTCAGTTGTCTCTATTTCCCAAACAGGATAAGGCTTGAGCTTCTAAAATGTAGCAATTCTTCTAAAAGAATCAGAATAAATCCTTAAAAGCAGACAGTCCCAGATACTTTCCAAATAAAAGCTAAAAAGAAAGACATTTAACCAGATATTTTTTAATCACTTCAAAGCAAAAAGTAAAAAATAGATCTATAAATACAATTAGCTAAACTTTTTGGTTAGCGATTACTGATGAGCTCATTATGTAATTAAAAATACAAATTTTCTTCCTTTTAAAAAATATAGTCAATAGATTTTAGAGGGGGAAAAAAAAAAAAGACCACAAAGACCGTTGCGTGTGGCTCTATGGGAACTGCATGGAATGGGATGGGGTGGAATGGGCTCCAGTCCCAGATTTCATCAGAAGCTGCGACCTTGGGTAAATCAGTTCACCTTCCTGGTTATATACTTTCTCAGCACCATTTTAAAGAGCCTCCTAAACACATTACATGCATTCAATGGCACCATTATTTTCTCTGTTTTTAAGTGGGGAAACCGAGGCACAGAGAGACTAAATAACATAGCCAGGATCACACAATTAATAGGAGACTCAATCCTACTAAACAGCTTTCAAACAAGTCCAATGTTAGGCTCTCAAGGCAGCACATGTCATTTGAGCTGAGTGACCCAGGTATATGAAAAAGTAGACTGAGGTTAAGTGACTCACTGGGGACGTGCAGCTAGTCGGTGGCATCTTTTAAACCTGTATCTCATTTTTTTGAAACACAAGGATATTGTATGTTTACATGTCTATATTTTTAATACTCAGCTATGCTCCGTTCTTTAAGAAAATTTTTAAAAAGTGAACACTATACGTAACTTTAAAGAAAAATAAGTGCCAACATAAATGTACACAAAAGATTTTTGTAAGTGGGAAAACATTAAAGAGGAAATTTAATTTTAATGTTAGTCTCAGTGTTTAATTTCGATAGTAAATACTTGTTCATTTAGAATGAAGAGTATATCGATTCTTCTTGTAAGAATTAGCGTGAATCACTACATGCTAATTTACATATTAACAAATGCATCGCACACCCCTTGTGAACTACCATCCGCCCTCCCCCCCAAAAAAAATTCCTCAGCACAAGTCTTTTACTCTGGCCATTTTTTGTTGTAACCAACTGCATTCAGCTGTGACCCCGTTTTGCCTCAGCTGAACCTCACTTTTCTGCCTTAGCTTGTTCCTGAGGCTTCTGGCATCTTCTGGAAATAGGCTACTTTCATGCCTCTGTAACTTGGAAATGCAATAATTGACCAATGGAGGCATATCACTCATCTGAGCTGGAGCCACCTCACCAGATAAAGGACATGCAGGAACCCAACCAAAAGCATGAGCTTAGAAGGTCCAGACGCTGTATTTTTGTGCATTCACCCTTATTTCTGCCTGTGTCAGGAGGGCACATGCTATATTTTCAAAATTTGAATGGGTTTAATATGAAGTTCTTTTCAAAAAATCAACTGAAAGTACTATAGTGGGGGCAAAAGTAGGTTTACAGTTATGAGTCCACAAAACACAGTTTATTCTTGTATATTATTTATTCGTTACTGTATTATTTTCCATAGGAACAACTCTAAACCTACTTTTGCCTCACTCTGTATTTTCAAAACTTCTTATAATTGATGCTGTGCTTTGGACTAAAAAAATATATATATGTGTGTGCACACACACACACATAAATACACATACATTCCCTAAAATATAATCAATTTTAAAATGTGTATATCTGTGTACATATTATGTATACATATAGTATATAATAAAATATACACATGGAAAATAATGTTTTAGCATTTGTTAAACCTGTACTTATGGACTGTATTAAATCAGAATTATAGGATACCATGAGCTAGAAACCAGCCCAAGGGTTTTTATAAACAGTTTCCTCCTTGTTCAGTGCAGGGCTGAGCAATAGCCAGGAATCATGGCCTTGCTTTCAGATGTTTGTGGGCTTTTTAATCATCTGAATAGTTGTGAGCCTCAGACCAGGCATTTCTTACTTGGTGACTAAGGACAGATGACAAAGGCTTCATGCTTATTGCCCAAAGCTGAGCTGTTAATGTTCAGAGTGAGAGGTGGTGGGAAGAAGTAGGTCATGAGCTGTCCCCCTTTATTGCTTTTCCCAAAGAAAAAAAGTGAGGATCCACAGTAACCTGGAAACACAATTTTACTGGGTTTGATTCTGGACATTGAAAGGCTGGTTTCTCCCTATTATTAGAGTATGAAGGATAATATGAATGATTTTTAAGGAAATGTCCTTAAAGCACAAAATACTTAGGTATTTCATGGTCACTGATTTTGAGGATAAGTTGCTGTGTAATCCATAGCATATATGTGTACATACATACCCAACCATATATATTTCAATAGAATATTAAAATACTTAACTTACAGATTTAATGTTTTTTATTAAATTTTATTATAATTTTTGACATTCAATCTTTTGCTATATTTTTGTCATAACTCACCTCATGTTGTAAAAGTTATCAGTAAAAGGATATACCTAAATTTTATGTGATAACTATATATGAAAATTACTTAAACTCCTGATATAAAACCTCTTACTATATCTGGTAATTTATAATCAATTTCTCCTGGCAAAATTATGTTCTGTATAAATAAATGTTGTGTATTAATGTCTTTATATATTTCTATCTTAATAATGCTTAAAGGATTATCAGTAATTTCCTTCCATCACAAAACCCTAGTGGTATCTGTCCCTTATTCCATTTCCCCACAATTATTTATGGATAGGAGAAAAATCTTAAGTTTAGTTAATATAATTAACTAAATTCATTCAGTTTAGTTAATATAATTGTTTTAATTTTTTACTTAACATGTTAATTTCTGCATAGAGTCCTCATGTCATATGTGCCAAGGTTTACATGTCAATTCAATTAGCGTTCTCTCTACCATTTTGGGGTTCTATCTATACTAAATTATCCACAGCTGGATAATGGACAGGAATCTGACTTTTAGTCCATTAGTCCTTTGTCAAAATGTTATTACTTGATGCCCGCCTCTCTGACCTTTATGTCTCTGCAGAAACTTATGTGTTTCTCTTTGACTACTGGGGACTCAATGAGGCTATTTTGGGGGCTTCACAACATTTATTCTTTCTTTGTGCACATGAGAGATTATTCCACTATAATAAGTATTCGCTTAATGTTGTTGATAGCTCCTGGAAACTATTACTTTAAGTGAAACGACAATAACAAAGCTAGTTTGACCACAGGCTAATTAATATAAACGAGTTAAGTTCCTATGGTATATTTCTGGTCACAAAAACATCACCAAACTTTTAAATAAAGACCCAAAACAACCCTAATATTAAGCATTGAAATGAATGTGAGCTGTCCATACATTTAAGAAAGATTAATAAAAGCTAGTAAGATAATTCTTTCCCAACCTGGTTATTTCAGTTAAGGGTTACAGGTAGCTGGGGCCTCTCCCGGGCAGATCAGGGCGCAAGGCAGGAACCCACCCAGGACAGGACACCCTTCCATCACAGTGTGCACTCACACACGCACGCTCACTGAGACTGGGACAGATTAGACACCGGTTCACTTAATGTGCACGTCTCTGGGATGTGGGAGGGAACCAGAGTACCTGGAGAAAACCTATACAGATATGGGGAGACTGTAAACTCCACACAGACAGTGGCCCCGGTGGGAATTGACTTTTTCCCTACATCAGCATTATAGCAAAATGACATTGAACAAAACTATGCCCTTCAAGGACTTTCTGTACTTTCTGATCATTACTGAGACAAGTAGAATTTCCATGAACTTCATTTTCAAGTTCAACTGACTGAACATATCAGGAAGCCGTTTTTTATTTGGCCCCACGATTTACTCCCATAAGAAAATGTCGATCTTTTTTTATGGTTTTGGGGCCACACAGAGGCGAGAGTTCTAATCTCCTTTGCTTTTAGTTCCCTCAATCGGATTTAGAGTGTCTTTTCCTGTCATGTTAATAGTAGACCAGTACAAATAACCATTTATTTGCACTATGAGTTATCAATGGAGTAAAGCAGCATATACATGGAATGAATGGATTATTTAATCAACACATAAACATATAGCATTTTCTTCATATTCTTTCCCATTTAATACAATCTAGTAGTCTTCCATTCTTTTTTCTTTTTTTTAAAAAAATATATCTTTATTGATTTCAGAGAGAGGAAGGGAGAGGGAGAGAGAGAGAGAAACATCAATGATGAGAGAGTCATTGATCGGCTGCCTCCTGCAGGCCCCCGACTGGGGATCGAGCCCGCAACCCGGGCATGTGCCCTGAACAGGAATCGAACCGCCATCTCCTGAATGCTAGGTCTATGCTCAACCGCTGATCCACGCCCGGCTGGGCTAGTCTTCCATTCTTAAGTGCTATGTGATGTAACAGCATCAAAAGAACAGTACAGATGAGACTAAGTTTCTTTGAGATGATGTAGATAAGGTGAAGTCACATGAAAATGTATTTCTTGGTTGTATAGTCTATACATTTATAATTTCTTTTGAATCAATGTATTGACATAACATACCAACCTTAATATTTCAGGCTTATTTATAGATAACATCTTTCTTCTCATTATATCACCGACTGGTGACTATGTTCCTAGTAGATGCCTGAGTCCCTCAGTATGAGATAGTGAAATTCTAAGATGTTTGGGGTTAAAAGGCCAGAATCAAATGATGGTGACTATATCAAGTATACCTAATTCTATTTGCCTCATGCAAATTTATTTAGAGAGGAGGCTGGAAGCAATTTTTAAACTCTCTAGAAAAATAAAAACTTTTCCAGGTTGATCAGCAGGAACATAATGTAAAATATGGACTCTCAGGGATGTAATATCATATATAGGTCTCAAGTTTTTATT
Organism: Miniopterus schreibersii; assembly: GCF_964146895.1. Classification (NCBI taxonomy): domain Eukaryota; kingdom Metazoa; phylum Chordata; class Mammalia; order Chiroptera; family Miniopteridae; genus Miniopterus; species Miniopterus schreibersii. The sequence goes on from NC_138112.1 coordinate 58,836,461, forward strand.
AGAGTCATAAAATAAAACTTATTCATAAAATTAAGTGGCCCTCTACCACTCTTATCCTTGAAAATGAAGTTTGTCATGGTTTTTATTTGGGGAATGGGAAGAGCACCTTAAAAGAACATGGTCCAATTCAGAGTGATGGACTCTGGCAGCTTGTCATGATTACTTGTGCCTCACTACTCTACCTTCATTAATTTAACAGTGTTGAAGTGAAGTACACTTTCAAACAGGCAGAATACCAGGCAGGTTCAAAAATAACTCTCATTAGCACAAAAGTCCAAGCAGGTCAGCAGGTGTTGTTATTAGTGTCCCATGATTTTCTTATGTTTATTGAATTATTACTGCGAGACAAGGCTAAACAAAACATAACATTGCACGTTTCAGCATCTCATTTTAAAACACTTAATTGAAAAGGGTCTGGAGGTTCATAGCAACAAATATGCTCCTGCTAATAATCTCCTCACAAGGTACTCATTAGTGTTCTAGGAATATAAAATCGATCTGATACCTGTTTGTTCTCCCTCTGAATGGTGAGCAAGATGGTCAAGAGCTGATTAGTAAATTACATTTGGATTACAAAAAGCAAACTTCCTGAAATCTGCAGTTTCACAGTCACTGCAATGGAAAATACGCGCCAACGTCCAGATCACAACTGGAATCAAGTAACTGACGTACTAGTTATTGATTCCAATGTGGTTTCTGGTTTTCCTACTGACTTTTCTTATGATTTGACGACTCATACCAAACCACCAAGTGAATCACTTGCGCCTTTCCCAAATATCTCCATTTATCACTCTGCATAAAAAAACCTTTCTTTTTGCCCATCCAGCGTTGCTCAGCCGTTGAGCATTGAACTCTAGGATCCAGGAGGTCGCTGTTCGATCCCCAGTCGGGGGCGTGTAGGAGGCAGCCGATCAATGACTCTTTCATAATTGATATTTCTCTCTCTCTCTCTCCCTCTCCCTTCCTCTCTCTGAAATCAATAAAGATATATTCAAACAAAACAAAACAAAACAAAACAGTCTTATTGAAAATCCTCTACAATATTGAGGTTAGCAGTAGGAACAAGGATTTTTTTTTTTTACACGTACTAGAAGTCATAACCACTTCTAAAAGACTGATTTTATAAATCATCAATTTATTCCCCTTCTATTTAGTAATATGAAGACACAATTCCCGTCATTTTTCCAAATAATCTAAAATGTTGTTACTAAAGAATTGAAGTCCATCTGAAATACATTATATAGAGAACGCTGTCTTACAAAGGTTAAAGACTGTGGGGATAGGCAAAGTACAATAACAAGGTGATGAATAGAGATTTCAGGTATTGCACAAGGTTGAGACTAAATTTCCGAAAGTGTGGAGATATTTCACTGAATACTATAGTCATTTGTTAGAAACCAAGAAACATACTACTTTTGCACTGGGACTACCATGACTAAAATAAGAGCTAACTAGAACAGACTTTATAATGCTTAAAAAGGAAGCATTGAAAGGATCAAGACAATCCAACTTGGAAAATAAAATGTAACACTCCTCAAAGAAAGATAACAAAACCCAGACACTGAACAGGGCAGCACCTATACTGTCAAAAATGTAATTTAAATTATGAGACATGTGAATAAGAAGGAAATTATGGCTCATAATCAGGAGAAAATTCAGTCACAAGAAACACACACAAATAATTCAGAGATGATAAAGTTATAAAAGTACTTTAAAATACTTTGTCATGTGTAAGGATTTAAAAAATAATGAAGGATCAGATGGTGAAGGTAAATACAGAAAAAGAAGTAAAAAAAAGAAAATAATTGAACAATTACAGAATAAAAATATATCTAAGATGTAAATCTATAAATTGTTGGATGCTTTTAATAGCATATTAGCTATAGAAAGATCAGTGAACTTGAACAGAGGGTTATAGAAATGATCCAAACTATGTAACTTCCCTATATACTAGCAATGAACAAGTAGTATTTGAAATTGAAAACATGCATCATTTACATTGGCATCCCCCCAAATGAAATGTTTAGGCTTAGCTGTAACAAAGCAGGGGTGTTGATAATGGGAGAGAATATACATGTGTGAGAGCAGGGGATATATGGGAAATTTCTGTATCTTCTCAATTTTGCTGTGAGTCCTAAACAACTCTGAAAAGTAAAGTCAAGTAAACAGATAGATGATAGATAGATGGATAGACAGAGAAAGAGCTAGCTAGCTAGGTGTCTAAATAAGTGTCTGAATCCTCAGTTCTCTGTGGGCACCTTAGGGTCAGGAGATAATCGCTCTCTCTTCCGAATCTCTAGTTGCCTGACATACTGTTGGGCACATAGCTAGCACTAGCTATTGTGGGAGAACTGATTCCGTCATGTATCCTGTGGTCTTTAGAATACAGGGTAGAAGAATGCTGAAGTAATGACAACAATGTGGAAGGAATTTCAGGGAAAGCTACATACAGGGTGTGAGGTTATGAGCTAGGTTATGAGCGGAATTAGGTTGATTTGTCCCCCGATCTTATTTAACTTCAGAAAATATTTTCTTCTACTTGATCCTTTGACACCAGACTCCCCTGATTTTTCTACCATAATTATGACCATTTTTTCCTAGTCATTTTAACTTCTTCATACTGCTCTTTAGGTTTTTACTATCTCGATTTTCGGTACTCATCCCTAGGTCCTCTTTTCTCACGGTCTTCACTCTGAGTTCTCTCAGCCACGGGCAAGATTTCATGCTTAACAAGTCCTCTGCCTCCTCCTCTCTAGCTGCTAAGCTGTCCTTTGTACTTTAGCAAGAGCCATCTTCTCAAGTTTCAGCTCTGATTATGTGACATTCCTACCCTCATTTAAAAATAGTTAATGTCTTCTATTTGTCCTTTGCATCAAGTTTAAGGTAGTGACAGAAGAGTCTTGCATAACCTATTTCTTAAATTTAATTTGAGTTCAATCCCTACCTTATCTTTTTGCCAACATTTCCTATGTGATTGCTGTAGCCTCTCCTTTTATCACTTAAATCCCTATAAATTTCCTTGTAGAATGCATTATAGGTTGATACTTAAAAAACAGTATGGTTGTTTAGTTTTAAAAAATCAATAAACCTTTGACTAGGACTTTGCAATTATAAATGTGCTAATATTCAAGTAATTTGGGTTTTTAAGAAACAATAAATTACACAGGATTTTCCAGGAAAATATTTTGGGATATTATAGAAGGAACTAAAATGAGGGTACAGTGCCTCTTATTGAAACTCTTAGTTTGTAGCTTTATAAAAACTCTAGTGGTTTTAATTTTCTTCCCAATCTTCTCAACACCATTCATGACAACATGAACCAAATATTAAATGGAGATTAAATAGATTCTCTGCTTTTCTTTATTCCTGCAATAACCCTTCCTCCCTGCCCCTGCCTGCCCAGTGCATGTGACTTTTAAGCTAGTTAGAAATCACTACTTTATCTCATTAAATTATTCCTCAACCAGGAACTTTTTTGAGGTCCATATGAGGTCTTTATGTGAGCCAACAGGAGAGCTTTTAATTGGCTTTCAAGAATTGCAATAAATTGCCTTTAAGATATTTCAAATACTAAGGGAAATTGCTAAAGACATTTAGAAAAAGCTTTGAATTTAGTTAGAGTCAGATCCGAATTTCTTAGCTAGGTGAAGTCATTGGTATACATTGCGTTACAAAGAAAGTACCCCCAGAATCTGTAAACAAGACATTTCCTTTTCTTTTGGGAGGTAATTAGGCAGTTATCAAGTAGTGCTACATAAGCAAAACCTAGCACAGAATAGTGCTCAATTCATGTTTGAATAAGCACAGCTTGGCCACTCTTATTTTCATTTCTCTTATATTTCCCCCTTCAAGGATCACCTTGGTGCTTTACTTGATTTCAACATATCAGACATATTGGATTTTGTTTCCCCCTCCCCAGGACAAATGTCTTGTAACAACATTTATTGATTTTAACATTTTAAAACTTTCATTATATTCAATATAATTATTTAAAATTATTAAATGGACCCAAGTATGCTCAAGTAACCCAAATCTTTCACCATTCCCCCTACACACTGAAAAGATAGATGATTAAAATTCTAGATGTGAGACTTTAAGTATGTGAATCCATAACTACTGGCGAAATCTAGAGGCTGTAGAGGATCTATTTTCAAATCCATGTTGTTATAATCATTCTCCAAAAAGAAACCAAAACAAAATTAAAAACAAAACAAAACTGAAGACAGGTAACCGAGAGAATCCTGACAGTATTCAAGGTCCAGGGTTACCACCAGAATGACAAATCAAGTGAGCTAAGAAAAATAAAATTTTAGAGCAGGAGATGGAAGAAATGCAGAGCAATAATGGTACAATTTCAGTTGTCACCAACTTCTAAAAATAAGCCAATCATACAAGGAGAGAATGCTGCATGCATGAATTGACTGAAACGAAAGTTTAGGTTTAAAGGATAACTTTTGGCAGAGTAGAACGCACAAGGTCAGCTCAGTGTGATGGAGTGGGGTGTTTGGAAAAGCTTTTTTGTGTAATTTCTTATTTTCAAATATATTGAAGTATACAAATGGCATTTACATTAAAAGAGGTCAAAATGGCACCTAGCTCTATGATAGGAAAATAGTAATTTCTCCTCTGGCAAAGAAGCCAAAATTGACAAGAAATGGCATTTCACAGATACCAAGTGCAGCCTAGTGACGGGCTGGGCATATTAAGTAAACAAAAATGGGACTTTTAGAGTAAAGATGTAGTGTATTAGACACAGACAATTTCATTCAAATGGTTTAAATTCTTCCTCTATGCTTAAAACGGTGGCGGATTGAACAAAAAAAATTCTAAGCTTCAAATCTTAAATATTACACACATTACATTCCTGAAAAAACCTGGTTACAAGGACATCACAGTGAGGGAAGGGAAGCTTACAACCTTTTTTTTATTTCCTATCTTATGGTTTTTTTTAAACTTATGAAGTTCGTTGAACTCCATCATCAAGGTCATCCACAGATTAATAAATAGTAAATTATTTATGTAAACACACACCCAAACCAGCATTATATTTTACCTTTTTAATAGAGGCCTAAGAATGAAGAGAAAAGTGGAAATGTTAGTCTTATGAATACAGAACAATGCATTGATCTTACCGATGATACAATAGGAGGGCCATCTAAGGAAATGAGAGGCTGAAGATTTTCTTAGGACTTCATCTGTCCTGCTTAGTATTACCTAACAGACTTCATTTTAGCACGAAGAAAGACTTACCAGAACTCGAAAATAGCAATTTGAGTTTTACAGGGCCTTTACAATTCTAATACCATGATTAGAACAAATGAGTAGAGGAAGCTGTTTAAGGTACTTTAGTCACTATTAAGTAGCTGGTAAATTTTATTACAGATGCCTTGAGGGAAATAGACAGGAATTTAAGAACTGATTATAGAAAACACAAAATTAAACAGCTCTTGAATATTTGCCTGTGGCTCAGGAAAGACAATGGGCCTTCGTCAATCAAACTTGTCTGTCTTCATAGTTCAAGAGAAGTGCATTCAAAAGAACAGAAACTCAAACTAGATTGCAGTAAAATCCTAGAGGGTTATCCCAGGCCTATGCACTGAGGGGACTAACAAGCCCAGCCTCGACCCAAGAAAGACAAACAAAACTTTAAAAGGCTAGTAAGTTATAGCCTGTTAGTTTTATGGCAGGATTTCCTCTTTCTGACAATAAAATGTTGATATAAATGGTATTGGACTGAGGATTTACACTTTCAAGGGACAGGGAATTATGAAATTTTTGAAAAAAACTTGTCTTCCTGATTACTTTTCTATAAATTAAACTGACACTGATTTATATTACAAATGCATTAATATACTTTTAGCATCCACCAAAACATGAGACAAATTGTTTCTATGAATGATTAAATAAAACTGTGTCACATAATACAAACACTGAAGTCATGACTGGCCCTGTCCTGTCCTGTTGTACTATAGACATAAAGCCTTTGCTTATACAATAGCCTTTAGTGCGGACGAAATATTTCCCTCTGTCATATTTTCATTAAGGTTTACTAATAGGCTTCTTAGCCTTGGCTTCTAATTTCTTACTGCCCTCTCCCGCTTTGTGTTCCTTCCTGCTTTAATAAGTATTCTAGTAACTGTTTCAACAAGGATCAGTTAGTTGATAGCTTTCTTGTGCCTTGTGTGACTGAAAACAATTTTATTAGTTTCTTACGCGTGATTTTATGTCACTCATTTGCTGAAGCCACAAGGAAAATGCACATATCATAAAAACGTAACTATGAATTTTCACCCAGAACCACTATATATGTCAAGAGATGACTGTAATTTGAAATAGGAAGCAAAACGAGTGTGTGTGTGTGCATGTGTGCGAGTGTATGAATGCTTGTGTATAAAATCAAGCATCAGTAGGCTCCTTGATTTACATAAAGTAAGCCCTACAGATTCAAAAGTCATAAAAGGAGCTTCCTAATCTAAAACCAAGGTTTATTTAATAATAAATAAGTATTGTCCTTGTTATAGCAAAAACCTTGGTGTAAATGAAGAATTCCTTTCCAAACCTGCAATTTTCTGCTCTAGGTGCTCAGGGTCAGAGATGAATGTGAGAGTGTATCAATGGAAAAAATTACCTAGGATATAATAATAATATGAATAAAATATGAGTAATAATTATGATAATGAGTATAATGATGATAAAGCAATAACTTATACTTACTCTACAATATTAATCAGGAACTTTATCTAGTGCTTTGCAAGAGTTATTTAATTTCCTGATGAGCTAATACTCTGTAAAAGGGAAATAAAAATAATACTGTAGTCATAGAGTCGTTGAAACATTCATGCATTCATACATGTAAAACACTTATAGAGTGCCTGGAATAAGTTATGATTTAATTATTTGTGTTGTTGTTTTTATTATAGTTATGTGCCATATTATAAGATATAGAAGTTGTTACTTTGATTTTATCGGTGAGACTCAGCGAGTTTTTATTTTTTATTTTTCTTTATTTTTTTAAAGTTTTTTTTTTTTTTTTTAATATATCTTTATTGATTTCAGAGAGAGGAAAGGAGAGGGAGAGAGAGAAACATCGATGATGAGAGAGTCATTGATCGGCTGCAGCCCGCAACTTGGGCATGTGCCCTGACCAGGAATCCAACCCTGATCGCCTGGATCCCAGGTCGATGGTCAACCACTGAGCCATGCCTGGCTGGGCTCAGCGAGTTTTTCAATATCTTACTCAATGTCCTATAATGAATAAATTGGATAAAAGTGAGGTCTTTCTTGCTCTGATCCCAAAATTTATGCTCCTTTACTGTGCTACACTATTTCCTTTGACATTAGAAAAGGGACAATAATATGCTATCTGCAGAGATCTACAAAGCTCGTGTGCCCATTATTCTATATATATTGGGCTATCTATGGGTAAGTTTTGTTCTCTGTAAAATGATGTGACAGAGAAGTGATATTTCTCCCCTTTGCATAGAATACTACTTTTCTTTCAGCCAAATAACTCTAATTAGTTTGTAAAAGTTCATTCCATATGTAGATTCTAAGCAGCTTAAAACTACCTCTATAAACAGGTGCTTTCATCAAGATTCTTCACTCGATCCACCTACATTGCTTTGAGATATTGTGCAGCAGTGCAGGGAAGGAGGAATATCACTTACTTCTCTGGGAGTCACTAAAGCAACTTGTAATAGATGTACAAATTGGGTAATTTTCACCTCTTCAATGTAAAAAAAAAAGAAAAAATTAAGGAGGATTGTTGCTACTTGGCATTTCTTTCTTTTTTGAGCTGAGAGCAGTGAGAAGAGGTTCTCACTCAATTCTTTTATATAGAAACCAAATTAGACTTAAAAAGAAAGTGCTTCTTTTCTCCGTGGGTAACTCCTTGAATTTGTTAAGTTGGCATTCATTTTCCCTTTTTCTATTAGGCCACCCATCAGTTGGTAAACTGGGGCTTATTACACACACATCAAGTGAGAGCAGAAACCCAAAGCCATTAGCTATGAACCTGAACATTCCAATCTATCAAGTGACTTTGCTGACCCATGTTCCCATGTGGCACAGAGAGGCTGGCTAAAGAACACACAGATAGCATCATAGTTCTGAATTTATCTTTCCTCTTTGCCTATTCTGAACAATATTAAAATACCTGGGTGTGAGAGCATACTTAGTTTTCTATTTCCAACTCAAAAAAAAGAGAAAAGTAAGAGGTCATACTCTCAGGAGCTCTGACAAAGAGCCATGGTTGGGTACCAACCTATGATATAAAGATGTTTCTTATTAAATGGACACTGGGTGACACTCTGAACTTTCTGTCAATTTCTATTAGCATAATCAATTTCCAAGATGATAAATATAAGAAGTAGTTATAGTTATGATAAGCCATGACAGGGGCAAGGGCTGCCACAGAGAAAGCTTGAGTAGGAATGAATGTAAAAAAGAGCATAGCATTCTAAGGGGAGAAAGGTTTTTTATGGAAGTAGTGAGAGCCAAAACCATCCCTTTATACCAGCCTAAACTAGTATAAAATTTATATCACCTTTTTTTTTTTTTTTGCATTCCAACCAGGGATTGAACCCACAAACTAGGTATGTGCCCTGACTAGGAATCAAACCCACAACATTCTGATGTAAGGGATGATGGTCTGATGAACTGAGCCACCTGGCCAAGTCCATACCACCCTTTTTTATCACTATCTCTCAATGTCTACCCTTCCTTCTTTTCCCAGATACCAAAAAAAAAAAAAAAAAAAAAAGAGGTCTGGTATATTAACAGATGCCTTTTGACATTTTAGAAATGAAAATATGAAAGTGTGATCTGTGCTATGATCCTGGGTCCTAACTACATTAATTTGTGCAAGAAATTTTTTTTTAAAATATGTTTCTAATGATTTTAAAGAGAAAGAAAGGGAAAGGGAGAGAGAGAGAGAAACCTCGATTGATTGCCTCCAGGACATACCCTATCCAGGGATCTAACCCACAACCTGGGTATGTACCCTGACAGGGAACTGAACCGGGGACCTTTTGGTGTATGGGTAACTGAACACTGGCCAGGGTTGTGCAAGAATAATTTTTGAACAGCTCTATATTAGGCAATGCTCTGGGGCCCACCATATGTTACTAAACAGAAGTAGCAAAAACAGTCTTATCATACTAGAACTTGCAGAACAAACAGAGACTGATAATAAACATGATAAATAAATTATATAATACTGTATAATGGTAAAGGAAAACTGCCATAGGCCAAATGTAGCAGGAAAGATAGAATTAGGATGTATGTGTGTGTGTATTGGTTGGGAGAGTGGAAGTGATAGGGTATAAAATTCATACCACCCTTTTTTTTTTGCACCCTGACAGGGGATTGAACCCACAAGCTAGGTATGTGCCCTGACCAGTAATTAAACCCACAATATTTTGATACTAACCAACTGAGCCACCTGACCAGGGCCATACCACCCTTTTAGGAAGTTTTCATTAATACGGTAGTATTCAAATATAGATTTGAAATTCATGGGAAAGTTAGCCAAGAAACTATCAGGGAACTGCAAGCTAGTAAAGATAAAGGGACAACCAATGCAAGATACACCAAATAGGACATATCATGTTCATAGAACATCAAAGTAGCCAGTAAGAAGAAAAACAATACAATATAGGGTTGTGTGGCCATTATGATCGCTTAACCTTGAAATGGGAAGCCATTGAAGTGTTTTGAGGAATGGAATGACAATGCTCGACCTACACTGTAAACAGGTCATTCTGGATGCTGTGTGTGTGATTGTGGGTGGTAATGGTGGAAGCCTGGACACTAGCTGAGAAGCTAGTGAGAGAAGTTCAAAATCAAAATTTATTTCAAAGAAAGAGCCGACAGGAGTTTCTCATACCATAGATGTGGGATGTAAGAGAAAGACAGTCCCAAGGTTTTTGATAGGAACAAATAAATATAAGTTTGAGTTACCATTGGGTGAACTGGCAAGAGTGAGGGTAGAGAGCTGGTTTTCCAGGGGAACATATTAAGAGCTAAAATTTAAATGAGTTAACTTTGAAATGCCTGTTTGGTATCTCAGTGGGAAAATCAAGCAGGCAATTTGATATATGACATTGAAGTATAGGAGAAAGCTGAGATATATACTCAAGGAATTTTTAGCATACTAATGGCATTTTAATATGTGATGATGAGGTATGTCAACAGGAGAGTGAATAAAGATGGACAAGATACCAAGCCTGAAACTCTGGGGGTAGGGACAAAGGGTACCAAGAATAAGCAGCAGTAAGCAAGAGGTAAATAAAAAGGGAATGCTGGCCCACATGCCAAGGAAAGAAAGAACAAGTCAGAGGCGGCGATCAGCTACTCTGATGATGCCGTAGGCCACCAAGATCCGAACTACAAACTGACTGAACATCTAGGAAGATCTGCTCCTAGGTGTTTGCTGGGGTTTGTTTGTTTGTTTACTTGAGTTTGCATCTACCCATTTCATTCAGTCTCAATATGACAAAAGGGCCAACTTCAGGTGCTTGCTGAAGCTGTTTTCTCTTTCTTTCCTCAGAATCAGAACCCAGTAACACTAGTGTTACCCCTTTTAAGAATCTCTGGGAACAAGAGTATGTTAACTTGTCTCTCACCTACTTCTGGGAAGTCAGCAGTATTTTTTTTTTAATCTGTATGTAAGTATCATATAATATGGAATATACTGACAAATTGTCTAAGAACCACTAATGTTCATTTGTAAGTAATAATTATTAGTAGTAATACAAATGTACTCATTTCAATGTTATAATGAAATTTGAATATAGAACCATGCTATTTAAGAATGCTGAAACATTTTTAAAGCATTCAAATTTAATGTATATTCAATTTATGACATATATAAACATAGACATGGGATATTATTTTCAACATATTGAGTGATCAACGTTTTTATTTTTAAGAAAAAAACAAATCCTTATCAACCTTAAAAAACAAAAGCAAAAATAATTACAATAAAATAATACTTTGCTTGACCTTGAATAATAGTCATAGAACTATAGTTATCTTATCTTTTTAAACTTATTTATTTTTCTAGTCATTCTATAATGAAAATGCATGAACTTTCAAAGATACTGCAAAATTGGGTTGAAGTTGACATTTGAGGAATTTTTACTTTGAATCCTTTAAATTCTTATATAGGTTTTGTTAGTGATTTTAGGAGATTATCTCCCTTTTTTTTCTTTCCAGCGGTAATTTTTAAAGAAAGTAGTGATTATATAGAAATAAAGTGATTATATGGGTAGAAAGCAAGACATTGTGTTCACTTTTCCTATTTCTGTAGAGTAGTTAAGACTGAATATCAAATTTGTTTAACATGAAATTGCTACAAACTTTGGAAATGCCATGTCTCATTAGCTTCCTGAGACATCTGTCAATATTTATCTGTTGATAGATTAAGCAGTCAACCTCAGTAAATAAAATATCAGATCCAAATACATATACCAGTTAAACAATTAAAGGAATGCACAGGGATAGGATATAAGCATGAAAATTATGTTAAATATCCTACTTATACTGATTTTTCCTTCCCCCAAATCAAGAGGTGGCAGAATAGTAATGACACTCCTTAGGTTTTACTCGCACTCTACAACCACTGCATTGTTGATACCTATGAGATGCTTAAGTGGAAGGAAATTGCAGAATGACTAAGGATCCAGTTTATAAATGGATCCTTGGCAAAAGCCAAGGTGTGTTGCTGGTAATCAACTAAAGCAAAGCTGTTGCTCACATGCGTCATGCTTTCTGCGACCTGGGTAAAGCTGACTCTCCGCTTTGTTGCTAGTTATTAAGTGGATTACAGTGCTAATAGCCTTTGACTTTCTAGCTCTTTATATAGACTTGAGGAGGTTACTTAAACTCTTGAAGCACATAAAAAGTATTCTTTATGTCTTTAATTAGACAATTTCTTTTCATTATCATTATTTAATCGTTATCATTTTAACTTTCTTTCCCCCCTAGAGTTAGTACTTTCTGTGTTCTCTCTAAGAAATTCATGCTTACCACTACATTGTGGGAATATTATCCAGTTTCCTTCCAGAAGACATACAGCTTTAGCTTTTATGTTTAGGCCTATGACACATCTCAAGATAACTATGTCCTATAATATAAAATAGGAGTCAAAGTTGTTGTTTTATATGACATTGCCTCAACACTATTGGTTGAAAAGACCTTTCTTTTCCCATTGAGTTGCTTTAATGACCTTGATGAAAACTAAGCAACAGCTATTTTTTCAGAGAATATATTATTATATTGCTGTAAGTAGGATTTCTTAATCAAGATACAAAAATAGCTAACCACAAAAAGAAAAAGTTATATGTTAAAAAATAAACTTAAAACTTCCATAAAGAAAACGCAAAGATGAACCATTAATGGAAGAAGATATTTGTGGCTCATATAACTGATAGAGATATAGATAGACTTATATATAGATCAATACTTTCACAAATAAATAAGACTCATATAAACAAGTCAATAGAAAATGCACACAGATATTAGCTAGCCATTCACAGAAAATATTCATGGCATTGAATATATGAACAAGTCTTTAACCTTATTAATAACCATTTTATGTCCATTCATTTGGAAAACTTAAGTGAAACAATGCAAACTATTAATGATCATATGGATTTCTTAAAAACTGATAGTTGATAAAAGCAATTCAGTAACAATTTGGCATTAGCCTTTCCATTTGAATGTTCAAATATCCTTTGACCCTGTTACTCTACTTCCAAGTACATACTTAAAAAAACTCTGGCATTGTGTGCTATGAGATGTATACGAAATATCCATAGCATTATTGTTTATAATAGCAATAAATATTCTGGGAATGGCACAAATGCCTATTGACAGGAGAAATAATCAGTAAATCGTGATATATTTTCAATAGGGTATTATACATCAGTAAATATTGAAATAATGCTCCGTACAAAATATAAATGCCTTTTAAAGTCATAATATAATATAAAAAAAGCAAGTCACATAAGACTCTACACATTGGGGAAAAAAAGCAAAACCAAGAAATACATGTGTGTGATAAAAGTGCATTAAAAAACAAGTAAATGTTAAACAAATTAAAGACCCATATTACCACTTGGTGGCAGCAGGCAGGTGAAAAAAGGGACATTCAGATCTAGAAGCAAGTTATTGGTAATGTTTTAACTTGAGGCACAATAATTTCACCAATATTTATTTTATTATTTAAAATAGCTATATAAATAAATATATATTTGATTAAATAGACACGTAAATTTAAAAATTTGAAAGGTGCATATGTGATTTAATTATGACTGCATTAGGATCCAAAGATAATAATGAATTGAATTCTGTGTACACAATCCCTCTGGGAAAACACAAAAAGGCAAAAACCAAAATAGGTGAGTAGCAAATACAAAGTTGGTAGCTTCTGTGAATGCAAAAATCAGATCCCCTGATCTTCATTACTGAAACATTTATGGCGAACTGTAAATGACCTGCGCGTTGAACATCTGCAGGAGTGTGGTTACTAAGTTCCTGCGACTAATCTTTAAAGCAGCAGGGGCTGCAAGGCTGATCTTGCGCTTCCCGGTAGGTCATCCCTTTTATGAAGCATTGCACCGCAGCATGGCCCAGACCTCCCTTGAGAGTAAAGGGCATTTTCAGTTTATCTGTCAAGGCTGTGCTCTGCATCCTGGCTGCTTGAACACCGTGAACCTCCATCGCTCTGCACAAATGATTTTAGACACGAGTAAGTCATAATTATACTCATAGATCTCAAACTTGTCGGCGGTGCTATTGCTTTCTGGCGTGTGAAAGGATGTGCCAGAAAAGATGATAGCAACATAAAAGTGGATGTCTCGTGTTGCTTCTGTGGGTGCCACATCCTGACCAGGAAATTAGAGGGAAACAGATGAATATTCAAATAGATAGTGACAACTTGATCAAAGGAAGAACAGAAAGGGAGTCGTGCACAGCAAGCGTAATCAGGTTAATGAGAAGCTGGGCTGCATCTGCGACCTGGGACTGCTTCTCAACAGGCTGTCATCAGAAGAAGGATTGTCTCCACTTAGTCTAAGTGGGGTGGCAGGTGCGTCACATGTGGCAGGACTGTGTCTCACCAGCTCTCAGGGAAGGAGCTCTCTCTCAGAGCTGTGGTTTTGTAGGCTGAAAAACGCCTGGTGCCCCTGTTACTCCACTGTCCAGAAGCGTCACTGTCTGGCGGAGGTGGTGGTGCAGGTGCAAAGGGAGGAAAGGAGAAGCAACCAGGGAGGAAATAGTGAGGAGGAAGTGCAGGGGCAAGGAGAAGCGAGGGAGCTGCGGAGGCATGTGGGGAAGGTTAGGAAAGATGGCAGTGAGGGGCCCACATGGACTGTGGAGGGACTTGATCCAAAACCACAAGTAGTGTATATTTTGCTTAGCATAATACTCTCCAGGCCCCTCCATGCTGTCCCAAAGGGTACGAGATCCTTCTTTATAGCTGCATAGTATTCCATGGTGTGAATGTGCCACAGCTTTTTATCCACTCACCTACTGATGGACACTTGGGCTGTTTCCAGGTCTTAGCTACTGTAAATTGTGCTGCTATGAGCATAGGGCTGCATAAGTTCTTTCTAATTAGTGTTTTGTGTTTCTTAGGACATATTCCTAGAAGCAGGATCATTGGGTCAAATGGCAGTTCCATTTTTAATTTTTTGAGGGACCTCCATACTGCTTTCCATAGTGGCTGCACCAGTCTGCATTCCCACCAGCAGTGTACTAGGGTTCCCCTTTCTCCACACCCTCGCCACCACTTGTTTGTTGATTTGTTGATGGAGCCATTCTGGCATGTGTGAAGTGATACCTCATTGTGGTCACTCATATGTGGAATGTAATAAACAAAATAACCTGATGGGAACAAAATAGATCCAGAGACATAGAAGCATGGAACAGACTGAGGGATCTCAGAGGGAAGGAGGGGGTGGGGTAGTGGGTGGGGAGAGATTAATTAAAGACTTATATGCTTATAAGCATAACCCATGGATACAGACATTGGTATGGGGAAGGCCTGGAGGTGGGGTGGATGTGGGGTGGAGGGGATCAATGGGAAAAAAAGGGAACATCTGTAATACTTTCAACAATAAAGACTAAAAAGAAAAAGAAATACATAAACAACTAATGACTTTCAAATACAATACTAGCTCACTTTTGAGAATGCAATCCAGTAAGGCATTTTTTCTCTTGATATAATTCGTATCCAAAATCTTGCCTTAGTTTTTTTTTTGTTGTTGTTTTGTTTTTAATTCTTGTTTGTCTTTTCCTTTTTTTAAACCTCCTATTTGCCCTCATCTCCTCTCTCTAAAATCAGTAAAAACATATCCTCAGGTAAGGATTAAAAAAAAGTAAGTCATCAAGGAGTGTCTTCCTTAGACCTGGCTTACCACTGCACGCAGGCACCCCCAGAAACCAACAGAATAAACGTGAGGAAGCCCTTGTTTAAATAGAATATAGCTTGAAATACTGCAAGCTCAATGAGAAGCTTTAGTTCTCTATGTATGTAAAAAAAAAAGTGTCCTTTAGACCTCCATCAGCTTTCATTTATTCCATATAGCACTAAAGCTTGTCACTGGGGTTGCAATTTAGTTTGGGAGATAGACAAGTTACCCAACTGTGTGAAGTTCTCTGATAGGTGTGTACACAGCGTGCTTTAGGGGCAGAAATGAAAAACAGCGCTCCACAGTCTGAGCACGTGAGTGGTTGGGGACAGACAGAGAGGGCAGCTCTCGGAATGGTCTGATCCCCACGGTAAGTTAAAATCAAAAGGAACAGCAGTCATTCTAATGGAACCATGGGCGAGACAGTCTTTCTAGGCGTCCGTGTTTCCATCAAACCGCATCTCTCGTTGGATTTCAGTGGTGGATTGTGGGCGTTGAATGTATCTGTGGGAAGATGCTGAGAAGCCAGTGGGGCTCATGACAAGTTTGGACAACATAAAACTGTCACATAATTGATAAAAGTCATTTATTTGATGAATCTGACCCGATCAAGCCATGTGTGACGAATGTAACACCGGGAGATTGGCAAGAAAATAAGACATCCTCCCTGGGAGAGGGGCGGGAGATGACACTCCGTCATGTTCAGAAATATGACAGGCCTTCGCACCTCGCTGGATTCTCATTACTCACCTGACAGTCTTTCAGCACTAATGTACCTGATGGAAGAGTGCGGATGGGGACCTGTTCTAAGGACAAAGGAGACTGACACTTATCAAAGGGAAGCTGAACAAATGGTCTGAAGCCATTAGAGAAGGCTGGGCCTTTCTGTTGTACCTACTTTCTGGAGATGGTGCACTTTCTTTCACAAAACAACTACACAGCACCGGGCCTTGGATGGTTTATTTTATGATGGTATAAGATAAATGATCTATCATATTAGGAAGCTTCATGGAGTCTGCAAAATGTTAATTTATCACCTGCCTGCTTGGGACTTTGTAATATTACAAATACACTGCAACATTTCAAATGTTTAATTGTAAATGGGAAAATCTTCCACTAGATTGTTCTGAACATTTCTTGTGTATGGGGTCGATAAGAGAAAATTAATTTGAGATCTGAGATATTTATTTATCACATCACATTTTCTGACTTTAATAAAGCCACTGATATTTTAAGAAAATTCCTTGAAAAGGAATTTGAAAAAGATACAAATATTACTAAGTATTGTCATTGAAACAGATTAGTTTTAAATATTGGACTGTTTTTCCTCAGAGTGTCATTTAACGAATAATGAAAATAATTCCCGTGTGCAATGCAATTTGGATGTGGTCAGCATAAAACCAGTATTATTTCTCCCAGGCATTCTTCCTTGTGAAAATAATGGGTCATACTGTTTTAAACAACTTTCAGAAACACATTTAATATTCTTCAGAAATACTTTGTCCTGAAAAGGTGAATTATATATCTGTATTATACATTTGAAGCCAGAAAATGTTAATGAAATTTTCTCAAAATGTTGGCTTCACCATGGCATTCAAGGCCTGGAAAAGACCATCTCCTGCAGCCTACAGTTCACCTTTATCTCCCTCACCTTCCCTGATAAAGTTCTTTGTTCCTCCAGTCACTGAATAAGTCTTTCTCTCCTACCTTAATTTACTCTCCTTTCCTGGAATGGCCTGATCGTTCCTCGTTTCCTACCCTGAATCTCAAATTCTGATTTGATACTAATTCCTCATTAAGTTAGCCTGATTCCTTTACTACCTTTGGTAAATGCTAGGTCTCTTTTCTCCCCTGGAGATATGATAATCTCTTTAATGTCCAACAGAGTCTTGTGCTGAAAATTTTTAGGACATATTTAATACTTCCCACAAGCTGCTTTCATAGCTGATGAGTGGAATTTATTTTATTGACTCATATTTCTGGAGCTAGTAGCCTCTAATTCAATCTCATTAAAACAGCAGAAGAAAGTGAAGTTCAGAGAGGTCAATTTACCTGTTTAATTTCACACAGCTAGTTTGAGAGAATCGTGGAACAGGAAACTTCCCTTGAGATTAATAGTCCGTTTTACCCTGAAAGATGAGATTTTTCTCTGTCTGATGGTGTCATGATGAATAGTTGATACTGTATCACCTTTTTGTCTTTAGATTTCCCAAGGAGCTTTGCTTATTTATTGCATTTGTGTCAATTAGTGATTGATTGAACTGTGCGCATAAAATTTGTGGAGCATCTATAAAACCCACTTGCACCCTGATTTTGAATAATGTATTGGTTTGGTTTGGTACACTTACTGGAAACAATGAGGCAACATTTTCTAGGCCTAAAAGGTACAAAGAAATGGAATTGCTTCAGAATTCTATTTATATCTTGATCACATATTTTCCCAAGACAAGTGAGAGCTTTAAAATAAATTGGACAAGTATAGACGTAAAACCTTAAGTAAGTTTCTGGTTTCCTAAAATCTAAGGGATACTGTAGCACAAAATTGTTCTGTTTTCTAATAAAACAAAACAAAACCAAAAACCATATTCCGAAAGGGGCCTGTTTGGGGCTTCTCATCTCTCTCTCTGCTCAAACCTAATCGCATTACAAAATGAGCTCCTGGCTGCTGACATTGGAGCCAGGCTTTCCCCCCACACAGGCTGCTTCGTAACCAGCTGATAACTACCTTACCCTTCTTGCATGAAACCTGCGTTAGGCAGGGAGGGTGAGTCAAATAATAAAAACTCAATATGGGATCTCTGTATATTCTCTGTGTTTAGAACGCTGTTCCTTCGCAACCTGGGGAAACTGGCGTTATTTATCGGTGTCTGTGGCTCACGTACAGAAGTGGAGTTCTGTGTTCGTGTGCACAGTAACATCCGAAGAATTGTCTCCCTTGAAACAAGCACTTTTCTCAGAAGCTACCTGCACATAACCCAAATACATCAGCTAATACTACTCTATGAAGCAATGTAACATTCCATTAGAACTAAAATTTGGTGGGATAAACAGGAAAAATTGGCAATTCCTTTTTTTCTCTCATAAGCTTCTGTAAGTCAGCCAGTATCACAACAGAGAAATAATTATCAGGCATTGTGTTTTTATTGTTGTTGTTGCTGTTTTTTAAATAACACAGTAAAATGGTGTGGAGAGTGAGGGCACTTAGTGAAAACATTTCTTACAAGATTCACAAATGCAAAGGTTTTAGATAACTTAGGTCAAGTGGGATGAACATTCACTTGACCGGTATCGTTAGCCACCACATGCGAACTTCCTACTTTTTTCTAACCTTATAATCTATGTAACTGTTTACATTTCATTTTCTTTTAAAATATATATCTTTATTGATTTCAGAGAGAGGAAGGGATGGGGAGAGAGAGAGAAACATAAATGATGAGAGCCATTGATCGGCTGCCTCCTGCACACTCCTGACTGGGAATCGAACCTCCATCTCCTGGATCCTAGGTTGATGCTCAACTGCTGAGCCATGCCCGGCCAGTCAACTGTTTATGTTTTAATGAGAGGCCATCTGTCACTCTTTCCATGTGTAAGATCTAAGGTGGTATCTCTTTATGTTGTGCAACCAGTTGCTCTGAGACTTAGAATTATAGAAACAGATCACCGAGCCTTTTCCTTATCAAATCGACTTTAACAAATTATTTTGAAATGTTTTTAAATCACACAGAATACCTAAAATGGGACCTAAAACCTTGATAGCTAAAAAAGAACATCTCTAGCCTAAAATAAAACAACAAACAGTAACAAAAAATTTTTTGCAAGCCCTTATTTTTGTTTTTAATAAATAACAGAATCCCACTGTCGTCAGGAATGTATGTTGCATTCAGAATGCATGAGAAATGAAAAGGAATATTGATTTTTCTATCCCCCAATCATCTATTTCTATTGATTTTTCCATTTTTATAAAGTCAGACATATATACCTATTTATAATTTCAGATTTAGTAACTGTGTAATTACTAGATTACACAGTTATATAGAGTATAAGTGCCATACTAGTTGAAATTTCTGGTAGTCATTATTCTAATATACATTGGAGTGACAATATTAAGGATACCCTCTTTCTTTATAATTACGCAGTGATTTTGTTTTACTATGAATTTTCTTGCATGCAAAGGATGCAAAGAATTGAAACATCAGAGAATAAAAAATAGAAGAAACTTTGAGGCAATAGAAGTTTGAGTGTCAGGCCTGGCCCGGCGTGGCTCAGTGGTTGAGCATGGACCTAGGATCCACACCATCGGAGTTCGATTCCTGGTCAGGGCACATGCCCGGGTTGCGGGCTCAATCCCCAGTCGGGGGCGTGCAGGAGGCAGCCAATCAATGACCCTCTCATCATTGATGTTTCTTTCTCTCTCTCCCTCTCCCTTCCTCTCTATGAAATCAAGATACATTAAAAAAAAAAAAAAAAAGTTTGCGTGTCTAACTGACAATGGTGTATAATTGTCAACATACATTTCAGATAGATCAGTTCCAGTTCATAGATCTTGAATATATTTTTGATTTTGGCAAAAGTAGTGGAGATTCTATGAAGCTGCTGCTGTGATTCTGGAGAGGCTGTTGTGGAGGAGGTGATGAGAGAGTTGTGTGCATAGAAAAGAGGCTCTGGGAGGTGTCCATTTAAAAAATAAAACTTCTTTTGGGGAGCCTTTGCTCCGGTTTTATATAATAATAAATAGTGCCTCTGCTAGCTGTGACGTTTATCGCCCCATAGATGTCTGCCAATGTGGAAGAATATTATTGTTTCCTGAGTAGCTGCTGTACCCACTATATGTCGTTTTCCATCTTTTCTTCATAGTGGCTTTGAGACCAATTTAATCTCACTGGGGAAAAAATTATAGAAGGAAGTCATAAAAATACTGGTTGGTGAACAAGATGACCCTGTGTCATAGTTGTTCAAAACACTCCATTCCATATTTGCATTCTGATCAAATCCACAGGGAACTGGAGCTTCAGTTAAGAAAAATGCCCAAATCAATTTTAAAACATTAAGAAAGTTAGTTGGATGCAATTTGCAATGGCAGGTATAAAATTACTGCTTCTGAAGTAATCTTCTAAGCAATCTACCATTCTGGTTAATTCTGGTTACTGATGTTTCGTTTGAGGAGAAATCGAAATGCATTTGTATTTGTGGCATTTTTGTCAGAATAATTATTCGAGCCTGAAAATTCTTACTCATCATTAAGACATAGGCTTCTCCTTCTGTATTCTATAGCTGGTCTTGGTTGTTGCTGATGTAGCAACCTCTATTAGACATGTCTTTCATTGTCCCTAAACCATTCTTTGATTTGTTTCTAGTCTAAGATAATAACATACCTGAGAAAATCATCTTTCATTGACACATAAATAATAATAAAAGTGGCTGATGTAGGTAAGGCAAAGAGAAGGTTGTCCTCCCAATTTATATCATATATATATATATCTATATATATATATAGATATATATATATCTATATATATATACACATTTTAAGGCAGATCTTAGGTTTTTGGATAGACACAATTCCTTTCACAGCTTCTACACATTTATTCTTGCTTCTGATTGTTCTAAGTATGCTCCTCTACCAGGTTCTGTAACTTGACATCTCTCCAAACAAACGTTTTCTTAAAAATAAGAATGAAGAATATAGCAGATGGTGGTAAAAAAATATTCATAACATTCATAATAGATATGGGCTAAGCATTTTATTCCTTGCGAGCACAACAATTTCAAGAAGATTCTGTTATCACACCGAGTCTTTGTCCTTATGACTGACATTTCATTTAGCGCACTGTTTTCAAGCTTCATTCATGTAACAAGTGTCAGCATTTCCTTCCTTTTTCGGAAAGAATAATATTCGATTGTGTATGTATATAGTGGTAGGCAAAAGTAGGTTTACAGTTACCCATGTGGTTATAATTTTTACAATAGCTTCATTAACTCGAAAGAATGGCACAGAGCCCTTAGGTACAATCTTATCATTGCTCAAATTGCCGGCCTTCACTATTTACACATTTTTGTAGTCTATTCACTATACTCAAGCACACTTTGGCACAGAGTTCTTCACTGTCACCAATAAACCTGCTTTAACCCATATATATATATATATATATATATATATATATATATATATATATATATATATGTATGTATATATGTATGTATATGTATATGTATATGTATATATATGTAATAGAATATTATATATAATATACCACATGTTGTTTATTCATTCATCTGTTGACAGATACTTGAGTTTCTTCCACCTTTTGGCAGTTGTGAATAATGCTCTCATGAACACGGGTGTACAAACATCTGTTAGAATCCCTGATTTTTGCATTTTTTTGAGCATATACCCAGAAGTGGTGATCTGGATCGTATGGTAATTCTATTTTTAATTTTGACGAATTGTCATATGTTTTTTCACAGCACCTGCACCATTTTACATTGCCACCAACAGTCACGAGGGGTTCAGTTTCTCACAAATTCTCCAGCACCTGTTTTCTTTATATATATATATATTTTTTCCTGAATATAAACCTCTAATGAGATATATGATTTGCACAAAGTATTTTCTCCCATTCCATGTGCTATCTTTATATTCTGTTAATAATGTCCTTTGATGCATAAAGTTTTAAAATTTGATGGAGTGCAATCTGTCTATTTTTCTTTTGTTGCCTGTGCTTTTGGTGTCATATCCAAGAAATTATTGCCATAGTCAATGTCATGATGTTTTTCCTCTGTTTTCTTTTAAGAGTGATACATTTTTAGGTCTTTGATCAATTTTGAATACATTTTTGTTTGTGCTTTAAAGTACGCCTCTTTTTCTACAGGGCCGTTCTCTGATTTGTGTTGTTCGTTTGAACGAGCCATATTTCCTTGTTTCTTGTTTCTGATCTTTTTTGAAAAAATGAGTATTTGAATGAATAGTTACTTCTCCTAGTTGTTTCGGACTGATTCCATGCTGGAGAAAACCTTTACTAATCCGCCCATGAAAGGCTTAAGATCTTCTCAGACTTTTTCTTGGCCTGTGTTTTCCCTGGCTGTGTTTGTGCATGCGATTTCCCAATTTTTCTTTGTACAAGGCTGCATTTAAATGTTAAATTTCCCTAAGAGTCTCTCCCCAGTTTCTTCTCAGACCTTAGATGTCCTATTGTATTTCTCTGCCTGTAATCCCTGACCCCCGGCATCTGTGAGTCTGAAGCTTTCATTAGCCCTGACGCCTGGCCCTGCCCTTCTGCAGCTCCCACTCTGAGGTTCAAGCCATGCTGCCATTCCAGGGTGAGCTCTGAGTCAGTCTATCTGGAAACTGTTCTTTTGGGCAGAACACAGCTGTCAGAACATTGCAACAAAGATCCACTCTTTTCCTGAGAAAAAAAGAGGGGAAGTGGATTATTTCCTCCTGACCTCATTACACCATGTGAGGGAGAGAATGGAGCAAGGGTTACGAACCACTCCCCAACATTTTCTACCATTCTGAGTGGGGGTTATTCTCTATTGTACATTTTCTTGGTGGCTGCAGATCCCTGATTGGTTTCCAGAACTCCCACAAAGCTGTAGCAGCCAGTCTGCACTTGTTTCCATGACAGAATGAGGGCCTGGAACGTCCTAGTCCACCATCGTGCTGACCAACCAACTCTCCACTGACTTCTATGTCCACTCATCTCAGACACTGACTCCCTTAGCCACGACTTCAATTCTGTTGTCATTGTACCACTCCTGAAATTTTGATCTAAAAATTTTATTTCAGACATGTCTTTTCTATAATTCCAGTTCTCGTGTTCATTTTCTCAAACTGCTAATTTCTCATGGAGACGTTAGAACCATGTATTATCTCCACCTGGTCCCTCTGTGGCCCTTGTTCAGCTTTTCTCATGGTGCCTCTCAATTCATCAAGGTCCTCACTCTTGGGGAGTTTATATACCTAACAAGCCTAAAGTTTGTTCAACTGTTCTTTAGTATTTTTCCCTGAATTTAAAACTTAAAATGAGATCACATGCTACCTCTCACATAGCACCTGTGCCTAGAGTGGCACTTCATAAATGGTGAACAAATGAGTTGATA
The DNA here is from genome assembly GCF_964146895.1 of Miniopterus schreibersii. Classification (NCBI taxonomy): domain Eukaryota; kingdom Metazoa; phylum Chordata; class Mammalia; order Chiroptera; family Miniopteridae; genus Miniopterus; species Miniopterus schreibersii. The sequence goes on from NC_138112.1 coordinate 58,859,977, forward strand.
AGTTTGCATAAAATCACCGGAATGGTGTACAAAGCTTGGACACTCAAAATCTATCAATAATTTGAAAGATAAGACTTAGTATTTCCCCCTGGAGAAAATGGCATTGGAATAACCATAAAAAGTGTTTGCCATGGCAGGTATTTATGTGAAATCCAATTACAGAAAAGAACCTATCAAGGAAAATAAAAAGCCTACCTAATCCTTAGAGGAATTTGAGTTTTATTTATTATTTTCTTTAGGGGTTGCAATCTTTTCTGGAGAGAGGCACTTCAGAAAGAAAGATACACAGCGAGCCACACATTCGATACTAAGATTTTTTTTTTCTGCTCTTTGACTCTTATTTTTAAGAAGAATGAACTGTAAATGTATCTTCAGAAAGATTTGTTTTCAAACACAGAGGAATTCAATAAGTATAAGATCAGGGAGAACATTTTAGAAAAATAATAGAAGTTGAATTTGATAAAACCATAAAGAGGAAAATTATTTGGAGGGTTTAAGCAGCAACAACAAAAAACCATAACTAAAGCAATCAAGTCTCTTATTAAACCAGCAAGAAGCAGATACAATTATATGTCAGCAAGGAAAGAAAATTTCACATTGATGCTAACACTGGTTTCTGAACTGAATGGCTTCTTAAGGCACCACCTATAGATGGGAAGACAAGAGTCTTCACTATCAGCCAGTTTCTCTAAAATTCTAACATAGAGTCAAATCAGCTAAAAATAGGATTTATGAAAAATCTTTAGAGGTAAAGAGCAGGAATATATCATCTATGTATCTAAACATCTAAGCAACTGAAAGTGACCTTTTTCCCCATCCAGGATATTATTTTCATCAATTCTTTTATTTCATGGTGCTATCAAACTAAAACTAATGTGTTATTCTTTACCTGAACTATTCTAACATTTTTTAAATACTGCCTAAGATTTTTCACACATTTCATATCTCCCAAATTACTCTCCTCTAATTCATGTGGGAAAATACTGTCAGAATAATTATCCATAAATAATTCTTTCATTACTATATTCAAAGATCTCTTCAGAGCTCTATTATTATTTTCCCCCCCAGAACATTTAAAAAAAAAAGTATTTATCAGTTTCAGAGAGAGGAAGGGAGAGGGAGAGAAACATCAGTGATGAGCAATTGATCGGCTGCCTCCCGCACGCCCCTTGCTCGGGATCGAGCCCACAGCCTGGGCATGTGCCCTGACCTGGGATTGAACTGCAGTCTCCTGGATCCTAGGTTGATACTCAAATGCTGAGCCACCCCAGCCAGGCAGAGCTCTATTATTTTTATTCGGCATTGTTTCAACAAGTATTTTTAGTGTGTCCTAACTGCTAAGCATTGTGCTAGGTGTGTGAAAATAACTGTGAACAAATAAAGGTAAGAATATTCAGAATTTTCTCTCACTTCACTCTTTCATCTTTATGCCATGACTGTGTAGATTAGAGGTTGTCAAACTTTTACTGTAAAGAGGCAAATAGTAAATGTTTTTGTCCTTGTGGCCATTAGGTATTGATCACGACTACTCAACTATGTCACTGTAGCATGAAAGCAGCCATATACATCAAGTAAATGAATGAATGTGATTGTGTTCCAGTATTTTATTTACAAATATAAGCAATGGGTTGTATTTACCCAGGAGCCATAATTTGCCAAACTGTATTCTGGTATATTTTGTGATATCTTTCTCATTACTTGGCATATTTATGTCGAAACTAAAATTCTATTTCTCCATGAACTTGGTAGGATCATACCTCACACTCCTGGCAATGTACAGTTTGCATGATGCCTTATTTCCCATTAGAAAGGCCACAGATTTAAATTCTGGTTCTAATATATATTGATATGTCATTGACTGGTTACTAAGCATCACTGTACTTCATTTTCTCATATATAACAAGAGTATAATATCACCTACCTTGATAATTGAGTGAGGATACAAAGATTTATATACATGCAGTGTCTATATTCATAAGGCCAGATCTGCATATAATTTTGGGTAAGGCAGGGAAAATCTAAGGAAAATTTCTGAAGAGGGCCTCAAGTATAAGCAAATATACTAATTCCAAAAACTAGAATTAGTGCCTTAGTCTTTTTTTTTTTTTTAAATATATTTTTATTGATTTCAGAGAGATGAAAAGAGAAGGAGGGAGAGAGAGAGATAGAAACATCAATGATAAGAGAGTCATTGATCAGCTGCCTCCTGCACGCCCCTGACTGGGAATTGAACCTCGATCTCCTGGATCCTAAGTCGATGCTCAACCGCTGAGCTACGCCCGGCCGGGCAGTGCTTAGTCTTGAAAGGGACACCCACAGTATATGATTCAGCACTTAATAGATCTTTGTTAACTAAATGCAAAACATGTTGAGTGATGAATTCAGTATACATTACTGGCAACATCCTTGCTTCTAAGGGTTTCTTAAATATGAAGTCAGTTTATATTAGTAGCCATTTTTGATGGAACCAAGCACAGAAATTCTAATTAGTACAAGCATTTTAATTTATTTCAAAACCTAATCTGTGGTTAGCATATTTGGAATAACATGTCATTGGTAGATAGAAAAATAATGTCCTGCAATTACATAGTAGAATGTGGATCTCTCCACCTGTACATAACTCAGATTATAGAACGATATCAGCTTGCACTTTGATTTCAAAGTGCAAAAATCACTTTGGATTTTTAGTCAGGTGCTTCTCAGTCCTGTGAGGAAATCTTTTAAACATTGGCTCCTGAGATTTTCAAGGCTAGTTTCACTTGAGTGAACTGGAAAAACTGATTCACATCTCTGCTGGTACATGAAATGGGGGTTTGCCCTATTAAGTCATCTTTCTTGGAATCCCTTGCTTTCTTGACCATTCTGTTAACTAAGTCATTGCAAGTTATTATTTCCCTAATTGGTGCTTGTATTCATGAAGTGTATCATCATCATTAACCAAAGTCAATTAAGCACCTCCAAGAACATGGCCTTTCTCTTGGGCTCTGGCTAATTTACACATGACCTTGTGCCTCTGAGTCAGATTTTCAGCCCTTTTAGCAATCCCATCCTTTGAAAAAGTTCCATTTCCAAAGTTAGATTTTCTGTTGATGAGAAAAAAAACCTAAGTAAGCAGATAATTATTATGCAGATTAAAGATGTCATTTAAGAAACACTGTTGATCAAGGCATTGTTAGGCCTTCATGAATGGAACAGAAATAGAGCCATGGCAAATACTTACATATTCATTAATGTTAATTTGGGTAGTATTTATTCCACTTAGATAAGCCCTGTTTAGTGACAACTTTGGCTCCGATCATGTGGCTGCTGAGATTTAGAGTAAAAACAGTTTGCCCAGCATGGAGACAGCTTAGCTAGGAGGACTTGGACTTGAAGAGAGATGCATCTAGACAGAAGCCTTATCTCAGTTGAGCAAAGTCCAAAGAATTGAAATGACTTGAGAAGTACAGCCTGAGAAGTTTTCTGATTCTCATTTCCAATCTTCACAATACTTACAGAGTGGAAATGATCTTTTTTTATAAACGACAGGGGTCCTGTGTCTCAGAGTTATTGGATTTCTTTCTATTTAGAAGGATAGGATGGATGATAATGGTAGTAAGACAGTTTATAGGTTACACTCTATGATTTTTAGGCATTATCACAGAACTTCTAGTGCATTTTACACAGTAAACTCAATAGTAAAATATTTGATGTTTAATAAAAATGTGAAAGATCCATATTTATTTCTCTAAAATGGTATATAATATGTAATGAAACATTTTTATATAGTACTTAAATTATTAAACTTCTATATTAGTCAAACCTTTATGTCAAAATAATAGGTAAAATAATTAATAAAAGTATTAACAACAGTTATGCTTATTGAATGCTTACTGTGTGAATAGGCACATTTCTAAATGCTTAACATGGGTAAATTCCCTTAATCATCATGAACATGAGGGGTGTGATTCAGTGAAATGGGGAGAATTTGGGAGTAACCTGGGAAGCTTTCTGTTAGACTGGAATCAAATTTCATATGTGAGTGCTGTGAACATAAAACTGCTATAAAAAATAAAGTTTGTAATTTTTTAAAAGTATAGGAAGACATATTTAAGACACTTGTATTAATTAATTCTAGAGAAAATTGGCAATAATGGATGATAAATTATTTGTGAAATTTACCCAGAGAGAAAATAACATCAATGTTATTTTGTGAGTTAAGTGTACTAGCATTACAAATATTTGTTTTTAAGTGTTCACCCCAAACATCCAAGTGAACTAAAAATACTGATGTTTTGTTAAAAATAATTTAGAAATACTCCAAATATGTCAATTCTGCTTTTTAAATTATCGCTCAGCCCTGCCGGGCGTGGCGTCGACCTAGGATCCAGGCGATCGGGGTTTGATTCCCCATCAGGGCACATGCCCGGGTTGTGGGCTGCAGCTGATCAATGACTCTCTCATCATTGATGTTTCTATCTCTCTCTCCCTCTCCTTTCCTCTATCTCAAATCAATAAAGATATATTTAAAATAAATAAATAAATAAATAAATAATCACTCAACTCTACTCAACACTAAGGTTTAAAGTGTTAAAAATGATAAAATAACCCCCAGATTAACAAAGTTCGCAGCAAAAAGTATAGCAATGATTCTGCCTCATATCTTTTGAGAGTTTTAAGAGCAAATATAGAAATGAGATGAATAAAAATGGTGCAAAGAAAGGAATTATATTTACATTAAGCAACATTGTTTATTGAGTTTTATTTTGCCCATAGAGACAGAGAATATCTTGCTCAATTGTTTTTCATCACTTCTCATTTTGTGTTTTCTTTCCTGGCTCTTTCCTTTTAGTCTTTGGATGACTGGTAGCAGCTTCAAGGGCTATATTCACCCAAAGTCACTCACAACAAATGGCAAGTACCTTCATTCTAGCACCCCAGAGAACAGTGCTGGCGTATGTCCCGATAGATCCTCTTTATTCTGATCTTCCAGCCAACTTCTGAACACGAGGAATACACTGTTTCCTTTGTCTTAGGCCTAAATCATGTTCTGCTCCTGTGAGCAATAGCGGTTAAAGAAATATAAACTACCTCAGGGTGCCAATTTTGCCTACTATGTAAGAAAAAAATAAAATAAACGTTAATGTCGATGCCTCCAGATAGCTATCTGATGTTTATTCGTGCATCAAACTAGAGCAAAGTAGTTGTAGTTGGTAGACTACTTTTAGATAATAAAGCTCAAAATAGGAAGAAAAAAAGGCAAGCAAGATTCCCTATTTTTGACCCAGCATTTTAACACCTGGGAATTTATTCACAGAAATTAAACCTAAAATTTAAAATATGGTATTACAGTATGCAATTTTTGTCTGTTTATTTAAACAGGGAGCTTTGAAATAGTAAATTTTCAGAAGTCAGTATACCCTAGAGGAAATGAAGATGTATTCTCACATTCAGTGGCAGGAAAATGGTTAGAAAAATACTCCCCTTCTGAACCTGTGTATCAAAATAAACTGAGAGGCAATGTTCACCTGGTTTTATACCACTTCTTAACTCTGCATATCATCTCCTACCCTGAAAAACTGCATCTGTAATGTATCCCTATGGAGCTGGTATTGTCACATCTGTCATTTCTATGAGTCATGTTATTATAGGAAAATGTTGGTAACCAGCTCTAGAAATAATAAATTACACAATTGTTTAAATGGCAATTTTGAAAACTAATAAGTGAGAAAATATTTTATAATATAATGTAAAATTTAAGGAAAAATAAGCTAGTGCCTTGTATATGTACATTGATTGTGATCATAAAAAATATGAAACCCCAAAAGTTAATTCAGGTTAGGCTAAAGAAGTGGAGTGATTTTTTTCTCTCTGTTTTACTTCCTTTCTACTATGTGAAATGGGTTCAGTAATATATCATCATTGACTTTTAAACAACTTTATTTTTATTATATATACAATAAAATGATATTTTCTCCCTCCTACATAGACGTCCAGGTACATAAGAGAAAACTACATTCATAAACACAAATTGCAGACTTCCTAACTCATCTAAGATGTATTTGAAGGTCACACAGGAAAAGTCAACCCCCATAATAAGACTATAATACTTGATAGAACTCATTACCTAAAACTCTTTAAGAGAGAGCACATTCTCTGTATGTAGACCTGTTAACACTAGGCTCTTCTGTCATGTTCTGTCACTAAAGAAGAGCGTATCTTGTGGAGCTCGGTTTCCAAAGTGAAAGCAGGAGACCATGATGACTGCTGGTTGGTGGAGGCCCGCTGCCTGCTAGTGCACATGGTCTGAAGGTGATCCGCTCACAGTCACTCGGCTTGATTGTCCGCTTCCCATTAAAATGATTGCTGCCTAGGAGGCTGCCACATAGCCATCATGACTTGAATTTCCTCGAAGATGGGGAATTCCCGGAACAGGCCAACTTGGTGAGAAGGTTGGAGGAGCAGAGTATGAGTTTAAGGGGCATTTCTTTACTGTGAATTGTCATGGCATTCATCGCCCGGGAGGGCCAAACAACACCATAGCGTTTGGACTTCTAAGGATGTAAGAAGTGCATTGTTGGTGCCTTGTGCTTTGGTTTTAGTATATACAGGGTGATGTGGGACATTGACTTATATCGCAGGTGTCTGAGAGGCACCATCTTCAAATAGTCAGCCCAGGGGCAGAGCATAGGGGACTATTCGTATTCTTATGTTTCTCTATAACTTTGCGATGGTGTAAAAAAATTAAAAACAACAAATACAAAGCATAATTTAATCTTTCTGTCACCCACCAAGACCCCAAACCCATGGGTAATCATATTTAAATTTTTCATTTCTGTTCCTTCAGAAAGTTTCTACATAGGAAAGCAAGCGTGTGTGTGTGTGTGTGTGTGTGTGTGTGTGTGTGTGTGTGTGTGTGTAACAAGTAATTCTATTTTGGAGGATCTGAATCCCAAAGACAAGTAAGATTTTCTTTTTAAGAACTGAGGTATGAGTAGACTATTACAGGTAAACAACTGAAGAGAAGGCAGGACTGTCAGGGAAGGAAAAAAGCAGGAAGGCTAGATAAAGTAAAGCACAGCAGTAGGCTAGAAAGTTGAGTGACTTTCTTTTAATTTTTCCTTTATTTAAAGATTATGAAGTAGAAGCAGAGTTGAGAAGGAGAAGGCATAGGAGATGTAAGTAGGGACCAAGACAATTGCATATCACAGGTAATGCAGAGCTTAGGACTTAGCCCGTAGGTTATCTGTTGAATGACCCTCGGTGGTGACTGAATGAGATGATGGCTTTTGTTGTAGGAACTTGCTCTTCTATGAGTAATTTAGTGAATCTGAGTAAATTTTTTTTTAAAATACATCTTTATTGATTTCAGAGAGAGGAAAGGAGAGGGAGAGAGAGAGAGATAGAAACATCAATGATGAGAGAGTCATTGATCAAGCCCGCAACCAGGGCATGTGCCCTGACTGGGAATCGAACCCCGATCGCTTGGATCCTAGGTCGACGCTCAACCGCTGAGCCAGGCCCAGCCGGGCTCTGAGTAAATTTTAAATGAGTCCACAATTTTTTACTCTCTCCAAAGAGAGTTAGAATTTATGTGTCTACCCCTTAAATCTGGGTTTTCCTTGCAAATCTCTGTGATCGTCTGGACATTAGCAAGGGTAAAATAAGTAAAGGTTTGAGAAGTAGTTGTGCATTAAAACTTACTCACTTGGTGATATCTGAACCCTGCATGTACCATGAGAATAAGCCCAGGTTAGTGTCCTAGGGGTTGAGAGGCCAGGAAGACCTAGTGAGGACATTATAAACCCGCCAAGCAGACCAGATATGGCAGATGCATCAGTTAACCCTGGCTTGGACTAGAACAAACTACTCAGTTGGCCCCATTCCAAATTGCCAGCCTGCAAAATTATGAGCTTAAAAAGTTTTGATTTAAGCTATTAAGTTTCAGCATGCTTTGTTATATAGCAAAAGCTAATATGATATGCTTTAATATTTTTCTAAAACATCCAGTACACTTTCAAAAATGAACAGTGCTTTCCACTTTAACCTAACATTCTAAGTGTACAGTCTTGCATGGTCTCCAGTTATTTTAACCTTTGCAATTACTATCATCTAAAGTATATCCAAATTCCATAGAAAATGTAGGACCACAGGGCCAGATTTAAAAGCAGAAAAACATAAGCCAACATAAATATCTATAAAACATCATAATCAATTTATTCTCACACTGAAATCTCTTCACAACTTAAGCGTGGCTTTGCAAAAGGGATCCAGAAAATTGCATGTCAAAAATGATAAATTTGTCAATTTGCCCAACTGCTCATTGTTATGGGCATGACACTGACAATAAAATGAAGGGGGAGAAGTACCTTTCTCCCTGACAGCCTCATCTATGGCGGATAGGGTGCACCTGGTCTTTCTTCACATACATTGCCAGGTGCTTTTCTGAATTTACTTAGTATAATTTCTCTTCCCTGCCTTCAAACTTTGCATCCCTTCTCTCTCCCTCCCTCCCTTCTTTCCTTCATTCTTTCTGCCCTTCCTTCCATCCCTCTTTCCCCTTTTCTATTCTTTTATTTCATGGTATTAGTCCATGAACAAAAAGCCTACTTATCACAAACTAATTCAATTATGCTTTTTTTTTTTTTTTTTCCTATAGATCTCACAGGGCCTGTTGTTAGAACTCTTAGAGTGTACATAAATATGCTTCTTGATTATAATGAATTTCAATTTAAGTAAGACAATAATCTTCTACTTTTAAACTAGGTCATTATTGAACAGTAGGTAATTGCATGTTAACTTGATGAAAAGTAGGGGGTGTTTACTTTTTAAAAAATGGATGGGTATCTAGTATCACATACTGGATGAGTATCTCTAGCTAAATAGTTATTTTTAAAGGTTACCTCTAAGCTATTATTCACAGAAGGGGAAGAAGATTCTCTAGCTCAGCAAAACTTCCGAATAACACAATGTTACAGTATTTATAATACAAGGATTGTAACTTGAAAATGAGAACAGAACACAATAGGCCTGAACAAAGTTGTATTAGACAAAACAAAATATAACAAAGTCACCATCTTGGATATTTTGTCAAGTGTGACATAAGACACACATTTAGTAACATTTTAAAGATTTAATATTTTTATGCCCTAATAAACACCTCTGTACAAAAGGCTTACTGGGATGCCTGCCTCTTAGAATAAGAAAGTTTAGAATAAAATATTTTGTTTTATAATACTTACAAAAAGACTCAGGTCATTCTTCCTAAGGGGATCATCACACTTCTCCAGATTTGTGAGATTTCCATAAAAAGTGACTATTGCCATTTCCATAGTAGTTTCCATTTTCAGACATTCATTAGATGGATGTAGTTGATCACATTATATGCTATTGATTATTTTATTTGGGGATAAATGAGAATAAAACTCATATATTTTTCTTAGTAATAAAAAAGTTATTTTTTCTCAAATTCTTTACTTATTGGAAACCCAATATTTTAATATTGAGCTGCCTTGACCACACAGAATTTGTCTGTTAACTACCTGAACTCTATGGCATCCTGAACTGTAATTGCTGAAATATTCCCTAGTGCAGCATATAGGTTATTCCTTGTTTTTCTGGTTAGGTTGAAGGAATAGGGAATGTGGGTGATTGGAATATCTTCCATGATAACATACCTGGTAGTGATAGAAAATAATTCTATCAGGTATGCCATATGGAGAAGAAAATTCCATCCAATTAAGAGAATGAACTTCTCTTTTATAATGTTTTAGATTAATACTTTTTGTGTCTTTTGACTTCTATTCCATAAAATATTGCGTTAATTTTAATCAAATTTACAGATACACCATTTAATTTTCTTTTCCAGGTAACACATTAACATTTTTATTCTGGGCAGATAAATTATTTCTATCTTTGGTCTGATATGGTACCAACACACTGCTGCATTCCTTAGCTTGAAAAGCAGAGCAATATGCCACACTGAAAAGGATCCATGAAACTTCCTACTCACTCGATTAAAATTACAAAATATTACTAGTTAATGTTACTAAGAAATGAATGAAGTGTTACTTAATAATTTTGAGAGTGAGTAAATTTTATGTAGACAAAAAAGTTTTTATCTTATGTTTATTTACATATAACCTGACTCAATTTTCAAAGAGAAATGAGATCGAAAGAACAGCAACAATAAAAGGAATAAAATTGCCTCAGAGAAATATGTCTCCTTTGCAACTGTTAGAGATTGGCTAATGGTTCTTGTTTTCTGGTGGCCAAAATAAAGAGAGAAACACAATCAAGGGTTGTATTCAATATATTGGTAAAATCAAAACAAACAAGTTGGAATAAAATGTTTAATTTTGTCACATATTTTATGTCTGGATTTGTTGAGAACCATTAATATAACATGGAGAAGGATTTTATGGTTACAATAATTGCTCTATTTTTTCTACCATGAATAGTTTAACCTCTCAGAAAAAGATGAATTCTCTATCTACAGGTTCACTAGGGTGTTTTATGTATTATTCTGAAAGCCTCAACAAAGGAATCACTCCTTTTGTTAGCTCACTCTATAGATCACATTAATTTTGATCAGTAATAAAGGAAAACAAAATGAAAACATAAAATATCCTTTCTGTAGAATCTCTTATGTAGCTATAAGTCCAAAGGTCCTTTCCTTAAATTTCACAGTAAGGGGAACTAAAATATGCCATTGAATAACACTTTCATTCATTTTTTACTTATTGAGTTCCAGGTATTCTCCAAGGGACTATAAATATAATACACAAAAAAGATAAAGGCTGTTATATGTTTTGGTAGGGAGCAGATATTATACTGAAAATACATATATAATATGTCAGATGGTGATAAGTGCTGTAGGGAAGACTAAAGCAGGATTATAGGGAGAAGAAGTGCCAGTAAGTGTGTAGGGCTATTTTATAAGGAGTATTTGTTTTTTAATTTCCCCGATGGGTTATAAAGGAAACATTTATTTTTACTCAAGACAATTCCAATGGGGCCAATACTATTGCAATAGGGGAGAGATTTGGAACTCAACTGCACTGGAACAAAATGCAGGAGGGTGTGGGTTTTGTTTGTTTGTTTGTTTTTTGTATGGTGTGAGCTAGTGGAAAAGTGAGAAAATTAAAAGTGAAGGTTGGCCAATATTATTAGGTCATTTATGTTTGCTATTTGGTGTCCACAGAAGTTAGACACCTGTCACAGAAATGGAGAGATAGTGTAACCAGCTTCTGCTGCCTGTCCCAAAAAAGCCAAATTCATGACAGGTGCTTGTGAGAAGAAAAGAGGTTTATTCAAGTGCCAGCAATCTGAGAAAATGGGGGACTCTCATTCCAAAGCCCATCTTAACATCTCAGTGCAGGCAGAGGTTTTTACAGGGAGGGAGAGGAAAAGAAGAACAAAGAGATCAGGAGGAGAGGCTGTGGACATGCAGGCAGTGTCCCTGCTGATCCTGATATAGAGTTTCATGGTTAGCACCTTTGAGTTGGCCATTTGTTTTTTGTCAGTGATTTTCTGTATCTGGGTGGTCTGTGTTAGCCAGGGCCTTGAAGGTCAGGCTGCTCTTTATGTTCACACAGGAACTGAAACTGCTGATTCTATTTAAGTATACTTAGAAAAGAAACTTTTAACATGTAAGCTCTTGTTTCAAGAACAATATCAGGTTAGAGTAACAAGCGGGTTTAACATTTACTAAGATTAATATGGTGAGATTTATATAAGTACAGCACATTCATTCCCTTTTACAATATGGGTCTTATCTTTGTAGATAATTATAATTCAAAGAGATGGATGATGGCTACCAGGTCCTTGGGAAAGATTTAAAATTGAAAATTTATGTACTATTTGTGTGGAGTATGCATAATGAAATGGCAATCTCTCTATTCAATATTATTTCATTATATTTCTTTCAATGAACTCGAGTTAATGTTATGTGAACATTAAATTTATTAATATATGAATGTTCTTAGAGCAGTACCAGGCACTCAGTGCTATATAAGTATCATTGCTATCATTATTAGTATCATTGTTATTGTGAGTAACAAAACTATTTTTTGGTTCATAATCTTGAAAAATAATGAGTATTTTAAAAACTATTCAAATTCTAACATAACCAATTCAGATTTATCTTTGCTTCTTTTTTTAAAAAAACATTGAAGAAAGAATATAACATTTTTTCATGAAATTTTATAAATTCTGCCCATTTATTTATCTAAATTTCTACTGCATAATTGTCATATAATTTCAATTTTAACTTTACTAAAACTGAATAATCCATTTGAATATCATCTAGCAATGACTATTGAGTCAACTTCAAAATCCTTTTTGAATGCCGCATGGGGAAGGACAGTGAGAACAGAAATTAAATATTCTATTAAAAAATCATAGAAAATGACCCTAATAAAGATATGTTGCTATGACCAGTGCTCTCCTAGGAGATGACTTTAAATTTCCTGCACTATTGTAGTCTCCAGGAGAGAATGTTATTATTTTCTTCTGAGCTTCCTGTTGTACACAAAAGCACACCTCTTCTAGTTACATTAACATAGGATAAAGGGCAGTATGTTGCCCTGTTGGTTAAAGAAACCTAAATCAGATTCCTAAGGAACTGAGCTTGTATTTTTCTATGCTAACCTCTTGTCAGCATCATTTTATGGGAAATTTCCCAGACCATTAATTTTATGGGTTATTGCCAGGTGGCAGATTTCCTCTTTGCCATCTGGGAATATCTGAAAACAGAACAAGTGCTGGCTTCTAGTGTGAAGTTGAACTCATGCATATTATATCATTCTTATATTTAAATGAGAAATTGTACATTGAGAATTTCTGGGATATTTCTCCACAGCATCTGACATTCTGGAAAGAGCTTATTCATTTAAGATCAATAACTTTCCAGCTATCCTAGTACCAGAATTTTCTGACCAGGTCTTCTACCAAGTCTACTTTTGGGTTTCTTTGATGGCATTTGCTGCTCACTTCTTCCTCAGTGCTAGTCCTTCCACACTGCAATTACTGAACAAAAACAGAAAGACAGTGACATTTTTTACTAATTGTCTCATTTTTTCAATTTCTCTCTGTTTTTATCTATTTCTCTTTTTCTAACTCCTGATTCTTACTCCCGTCTCCACAGTTTTCACCTTCTGCTTCACTTTAGCCTTCCAGGAGCCCATTGTCTTCTGTTGGATCTGTAGCCAGATCCAACAAAGTTCATTAGTCTCGTATAACTGAGACTATCTATTCACTGACTTTAATGACATATAATGAAATTTATTTTCATTTTCTGTTGGTTAATATCTTTCTCTAATAATTGACACTGAGGTCTCTAACTTCTTGACTCTTTAGAAGTCTTGACTCCCCAACTAAGCCACATTCCTCATTTCATAGAAGCAGGTCTCAAAATTTATGCCTGTGGGTTTTATGTCATCTTTTAACCATTGTATGATAATATTGTCACTTAGTTTGAGAGGAAATTCAAGGCTACCAGTTACTTATGTATTTCCATCATCATCATCATCATCATCATCATCATCATCATTTTTAACATACATTAAGTAATTATAAGCCAAACATTATATAAAACACTAACTAAAACTTAATGAGGGGGGTATTACCAATATGCTCATTCTACAGATGTGAAACTAAAGCATACAGAGTTAAGTAACTTGTACAAGGACAGATATCTAACAAGAGCTTTAACCACAATGTGTATTCAGGTCTATGTAGAACCAAAATCTGAGCCCTTAACAGTTATGTGATATGGCTTTAGATTGTGGTAGCTTCACTTTTTAACTGTTCAATATAATCTTTTGATCCATAAACATGTTGATTTATCTATAGTGGAGATCTCTTTTTCTTCCTGAAAGTTTTAACACTATAAACTATATTAGCAAAGATGATCTTGCATAATCTAAACACAAGATTTATACTAAGGTCATTAAGAATATCCATTCTGGAGAAATTAAATGAACTGGAACAAGTTCTTATTTGAGGTTCAAAAACCAAAACACAGTCTAACCATCATATATATATATATATATATACATACACACACACATATATATATATTCTGTTTTAAAATGCTTTTAAATATTAGAAAAAAATAGAAAAAATTATCTTGTCACACAAGTAGTTGAAAGAACAGGTATTAGTCAATTATTTAGCACTACAACTTTTATTTTAAAAGTTTTAGAAATACCTTTAGGAGAAAAATTCTTATAGGTAAAACATATACGTTTCATTCTGAGGAGAAATGAAGATTCTAATGCAAAAGAAAAAAAGACAACCAACCTAGTCATGAAAACATTTGTCATGAAAAATGCTTAGTTGTTCTGGAAATATTGCCCCTAGAGAAATACATACTGTATTTTTTAAATACATAATGAAATTTTTGAATACATACTGTACACATTATATAATACATAATAAACAACCTCAGTTTCCCATAAAGTATAAAAAATAATTTCATATGTTATTTCTTTCAGTTTTAAGAGCAAAAAGTTGTATGAATTACCCAATTTCACAGAATTAACCACTAGAAAAAGTTCCATGCCTTAAACCCTTTTTTAAAACCTTAACCCTCCTTTTGACAATGAGCCTCTGAGGCAGCAGCCACTGATTGATCACTTTCAATGTGGCAATAAATATTCTTAATCCTTTGAATCTGTTATTTTGCAATAAATCTGCACAGTATGTATTTTATGATTAAGGAAAGTAAGACTCAGATGAATTAAGTAGCTGAGTCTAGGGTGACCACAGTTCTCACTCATCAGAAAGCCTATGTTCCAAACCACTTAAGCATGGCCTGTATCTCATCTATGGGATGGCCTCCATTTGCTCAGAATGTAAGGAAACGTCTTTGTAGAAGCAACCAAGCAATCATACTCATTTTTTCTTACAAGGAGAATTTCAGTGAGTTCATCAGTGTTGACATTTTACTTTTTTTTCTTGTAATAAAGTAAGTTATGTCTCTTGGTACTCTGTCTTAATGACTCTAATGATCTTGAATATAACCCACATTTCAAAAATATGTACTTTTAGAAACCATGGGGATGAAATCTCTTCTCTGCCTCTGATGGTTGAACAGCTGTATAAAATTACAGAAACCATTAACTAAGACAAGCACATCCCATCGATCCTCTGTTTTCCTGCATTCCTGGCAGAACTTTTATTTTTACATTGAAGCACTGTATTACTGATGACTATATAAATTCAAAAAACAGCAAGAAAAAATGTGTGAAAAACTCCTGTTGATGGAACACTGTAATTAAGTAGGCCTTAAAAATCAAGCTTTTGCTCTAATAACAACACAGTATCTTTCATTGAAGTACATTTTCATTTCCAACTATATTGTTCTAGTCATAATTTGTAGTCCAGATAAACCTATGATTTAGCACTAAACTAATTCTTAAAGGCTAGAAATATATATACTTATAAAATGAGAAGATCAACTGACATGTTCCTAAGATCTTAAAAAAGATGCTGAGGGACCATATGACTGTTTTTGGGGTGGGAGTGGTGGTAGTAGGAATGTATTTATCATTGTAAAATCTTTTTCCAAAACTCAAATTGATTTTGGAAAAAAAAGATGTAAGAGTTGAAAATTTCTCTGTAATATGGTTCTTTCCTGTTATTAAGATATTAAAAATACATTTTGTTACCCATTCATCAGTTGATAGTCATTTGAGTGGTTTCCACCATTTAGCTATTATGAATGACAGTTGTATAAACATTCACATATACGGTTTTGTGTGGATAAATGGTTTTCTTTCTCCTGAGTATATGCACAGGATTAGAACTGCTGAGTCATGACATACTATTTGAGGAAACTATACACTGTTTTGCAAAGGGGCTGCACCATTTTGTATTTCCATCAACAGTTATACTATAATTAGTATTGTTTTCTTAATCACATTTTCAGATTTTTCATTACAGATGTAAAAAAATATAATTGATTTCTGTCATCTTATATCATGCAAACTTCCCAGGAAAAAACCCTTTTAGTTCTATTAGTGTATTCATGGATTCCTTAGAATTTTTACTTAGATTGTCTTTTGCTTCTTGAGTTAATTTTGGTGGCCCATGACTCTCTAGGAATTTGTCTACTGCATCTAAGCTGTCTAATTTATTGTAATGCAGTTGTTCATAGCATTCCCTTGTTACCTTTCAAATTTTCACGAGGTTAATAATAATGTCTCCCCTTTCATTTCTGATTCTAGAAAATGGGTTCTATTCTAGCTAAAGTTTGAATAATTCTTTTGAGCTTTTTGAACAACCAGATTTTATTCTATTGATTGTCTCTATTGTTTTCCCATCTTCTACACCATTAATTTCTGCTCTAGTCTTTACTATTATGTTCCTTTTGCTTATTTTAAGTTCAGTTTGATCTTCTTTTTCCAGTGTCTTCAGAAGGTGATGGTATTGTTTTCAGACCTTCATTCTTCTGTCACAGAGACCTTTGCAGGTGTAAGTTTCCCTCTAAGCACTGTTTAGCTGCATTCCACAAGTTTTGGTATATCATGTCTTTGTTTTCATCCATATCAAGATATTTTCTAATTTATCTTGTGATTATTTTGAGCCATTGGTAATTGAGGAGTTTGTTGTTTTATTTCCACATATTTGTGAATTTCTCGAATTACTTGCTCTCATTGATTCCTAACTCCATTCCACTGTGGTTGGAGAACTTTATCTGGAATATTGCTATCATTTTACATTTCCTGAGATTTCACTATGGCCTAGTGTATGGTCCATCCTGGACAATGTTTCTTATGTACTTGTGAACAAAATATATTATGCTGTTGTTGGGTGGAGTATTCCAGACATGTCTCTTAGGTCTAGTTTTTTTGGTGTTTTTTTTCTTCCAGGAGAAATCACTTTAAGATTTTTGGAGATTGGAGTGTTGGAAACAATCCCTCAGATTTAATAAGGTAAAATTTTCTTTTATTTTTTTAGAGAATTTAATATGAGTGTCCAAACAGTGAAGCCAAATTCCAAAAATATTAGTTAGCTATCAGAAAGATTCACACATTTCATTAATATTTTCCATGATAGTAGTCATTAAATTAAGATAGCCTTGCCCATTAATAAACCCCTTAGTTAATAAAGTAGGAACTTTTAGGGTTAAATCAGGGGTTCGCGTATGAGTAGAAATAAAGATAGCTGATATACATATGTGTGTATTTTCTATTGTACATCACTTTGTAGTAAGATTTCTTACCGTTTTTTGCACTAGAAGCTATATACTACTCACCTTTCTCAAATTTTGGAACATGTTATTCAAGGACCTAAAAGTGTGACATTTTCAAGAACAAAACTAATAATAACTTGTATCACAATAGGTAACACAATCTCCATTTTACAGGTGAGAAAACTAAGGCAGAGATGTTAAAACAATTTTCCCAAAACTGCAGAGCTAGAAGGCAATGCTGATGACATTTGAAATAAGCAGTCTTAGGGCAGAATCTGTAATCATCACCACTATACTTACTCAAACATTATAAATCTTGGAGCATCAATTTTGTTTTAAGATTTAGGGAAACATTACTTTTATATTAAAATAAGCAAAGATACATTATGGAGTAAAATGCAAAAAGGATATGAATTTTTAATACAAAAATGCAACTTCAAAGTCTGTTTGTTCTTATATCTGGTTTGCTTCAGGCCAAGGCACCTGACCTCAGGGTGTATGCATTCACTGTCTGTACTGATACAAATATTTCCGTGAGAAACATGAAAATTTTTACATTGCACCAAGTTCCTTCTTCCTGTGTGTTGAATCTGTTAATATTTATAACTTTCTTTTAGACATATGGTTAAACCAAACTCTTCCTAACCTATGTAAAAATAAAAATATGTGGAAGGAATACAGAAGTACATAAACATAGTTGCATTTAGAAGACTTTGCATTATCTAATTTGATTATTTCACTTTCCCTCCCAGAATCTGATTAATTTCACAGTCTTCATAGGACCTAAAATGAAATCACTACTGCTAAAAGCATGGCAGAAATCCAGATCCCAATCAAGCCAAGGTGTGCAGAGAGGTGAGATGTGGGGCCCCATGCCATCAATTCTAAATTTGGCAGATGACACAAAAGTTGCTCTAAAAGCTTTGGGTTGAGGACTCTGTGGCTTGCAAGAAACATATTTTTCCTCGGTTGAGTTGAGAAGATTTTGTCAACTGGAAACTCACTCTCCTGAAATTGTAGATTTGTTCCAAATAACAGACTATGCCTTTTTATCCTAAATGTCTTTGTGTGTTTCTAAGGTTTTCTTCCATCACTAGGAGGCCTGGTTTCCATAAGAAAAAGGCAAGAAAGCCTGACTAACAATACCTCGTCAGAATTCTTAGAGATTTCCAAAATATCATTGACCAATGAAATATATTAAATATATATATATATGTGTGTGTACATATGTTACATATATATATTCCCAGCCATAAAATAAATATATTTGTACTCTCAAAGAGGTACAAATATGGGGTTATTATTACATACATAAATTTTGACAGAATTTATATAGAAAACTTAGAAGTAAGTTTTGTAAGAAATGCTTGTAGTATGAATTAATTAGATACATTTAATCTAGTTAAATTTACATGTAAGTACAGCTTATACAAATGAACTGGTTTAGATAACTATTAAGAAACTTATAAAGATTTTAGCAAGAAATAGCTAAGGCACATAGTTTAATGATATTTTAGTTACTACATGCCACAAACACTACCCAAAATTTTTCAACCATGTTTTACAAAAAGTAACAATGAAATTTAGGTAGTCTGAAAATTTTGTGACTAAAGATCACAGAGGTTGTAACTCACAGAGGATGGATTTGAAACTGAGACAGTGTAATTCCCAAATCTTTGGTCTTTCTAATGAACCTTCAATAATGGATTACAGGGAGTAGTTCGCTCATCTTCTGAATGACCAACACATCATAAAGTGTTCTCATGTGTAATTACATGAGTTACCACAAATGTAAGTTTATTTCACTGTTATTTGTAGCCTCAATGAATTCCGTAGCATGATACCATAGCTGATGACTCTACCATTTACATTTTCTAGACTTGTAGGTTAGAATTATCAAACTATTAGTTTCACAAAGAGAGCTTTTTTGAAGTTTATGAGTAACACTTTAGCAACTTTAGGTCAAATTCAAATACGAAACAGTAAGCCTGAGGGATGACTTAAATATTCTAGCTGGTCTTTGCAAAAGTCATCTTAACAGTAATTTTTACATCAGTGATAATAAGAATGAGTTCTATAGGAACTCTGTATTTGAGAAACTATGCTCATATATGCTGTGTTATTTCTTCTGTGTACTACTTCTCTGAGGCAGCTGGGAAAAATTTACCATTCTTGTTTTAAAGATGCATAACCTGAGGCTTATAATGATGAAGTGATGTGCCCATTATCATGGGGTCCTGAAGTGGTAAAGTTTATCTTCCAACCCATCCTTTAACTTTATTCATCATATTTTAAAATAATAAATTTAGATACTAACTTGAGCTACACAAGATTTATATTCTGGCTCAAACAATAAATATGCAAATGTAGATTTTATGTCACAGGGCTATTACATCTTAGGCTGTTCTATTTGTTGCTTGTATATTTGAAAGGAAGGAGTCCCCAGGGATGTTTTAATATGTGAGTGGCAATCTGACTACCTGAGTTGAATCTGAGTTGAATCTCAGTAGAAATATACAGAAATGTAATAAATAACCTACTATATCAGATAAATATCATATAACTTTTACACCACAAATGACTGATTATAAGAAAACATTCTTCAAGCCAGGGATTCCCAGCTCTGTCATTTTAGCTACCAAGTTTCCTTCAGATATTTCAAAGATGAAGAAATGTTTCAAAGCAAGTACATATTTTAAATTTTAAATTTTTATATGTGCCATCATTGTGTGTGTGTGTGTGTGTGTGTGTGTGTGTGTGTGTAGCAAGAGAGATAATGGATATTCTAGCATTTTTAATTTCAGCATGACTAGTTCTACAGGTAGAGTTTTCCCGGCATCATGGAGTTATGGCACATATTAACAAATATTTGAAAATGCAAAGTGAAGCTGGATGTGAAAGAAAGTGCTATGTGAAGTTTCTAATTAAATAAGCATTGTACACTATGGGGAACTGGAGCTCAGTACCTTTGGAGACCTCTCTCTAAAACCATTGGAGATAATGTGAAATTTGCATCAGTTATCCCAACTGGGGGTGTGGAAGTTCCCTGGCTGAGAGCTACTTCCAGCATCAAATGTGGAGTTCAGCTAGGGGGTGTGAGTGAGTTCTCGCAGTGTCTGCTACAGCCTTCCCCAGACTATTCACCATCCCCTAACTCCACACTTTCAATCCTTCCACCCTTTGTTCATATTTGGAGTAGCATTCCACATAGGATACTCTTAGATACCTACTCACACCACAGCACAGGTTCTTCTCAGAGAATACTACTTCCTACCTCCCTGTACATGCTGCCCTGGTTCACCAGCAAGAGTTCACAGTGATCCTCAACTCCTCGCTCTGCCATGAAACCTTTCCTTCAGGCTCTTCCAGTTACACATAAAAAAACCTGAACATGTAAAGCAAACATAGGAGGACTTTGAAACGTGATAAAAAGAAGGTGGCCTGCCTAGGGACCTTATTATTTGAAAATCAAAACTTTAGTGAGTTCTCTTATTGCTCCCATATATTCTGGACAGGGTGCTGCAGAAACCTGCAACCTGGAACCATCAGCAGGCAAGCACAAAAAAGAGCTCTAAGAAGAGCCTGATTCCCTCTAGCTAAAGGTTCAGGAAAAGAGTGGCCTAAAAACGACAATACAATCATGTTTTTGTCAATATCTGCCCTACTTCAGCCAAACCCCGAAGGCAAAGCTACACTCACCCTTGCAACCTAGTTGGGCCATGAAAGACCACCAGCTCTATGAATGCAGACGCTGTACTGCAATTCCCCTGCCAAGTGATAGATAAAGGCGAGTGGGGATCTGATTGTCTAACCTTTGCCTGGTATAGTCACATTGGCTCTGATTTCTCTTCCAGGATAGTGTGTTTTGGGGGTAGTGGGAGTATAGAGCAGGGTGCTGATCTTCTGTTCCCCATCTGGTAGAAGCCAGAAGTATTTTGAGTCCTCACCAAGGTAGTGTCAGCTGGTACACAAGTGAGCTGAATTCACCCCTGCCCCTTCCAGCAGCAACAAGAATGAAGAAGGCAGTGCAGGTTGGGTCTAGTAAGCTCTCCTCTTTCCTCACCCCTGGTGTCTGCAAGGCAAGTGGGCAGCTGAGCCTCCATAGATTCAAGAAGCTGGGTGAACCCCAAATAGGCTAAACCCAAAGAAATTCATGCCAACACACATCATAATTAAACTTCTGATACCTAAAGGCCAAAAAAATATATAAAAAAATCTTGAGAGCAGCCAGAGAAAAATAGCATCTTACCTACAGGGACATACAATTAGAATGACAGCAAATTTCTCATCTGAAACCACAGAGACTAGAAGAATTAAGTTGCACAACATTTTTCAAAAACTGTCAACTGCATATTCTATATCTGGCTATAATATCCTTCAGGAATGCAGGGAAAATCAAGACATTCTCAAGTGAAGGAAAACTAAAATAATTTATTGCTAGCAGATTAATTGTTAACGAATGGATAAAGAAAGTTTTCTAAAATGTAGACTCACCTTTCTGTTCAGTTCGGGTATTCTACATAAGACTATATTATCTTCTGTTCAGCAGCATATTTATTCATTATTGACTCTCACCCAACATTACATAACTTCTGAGGCCTAAGAACTCTGTCTTAAACTTTGTTGGGCCCTCAAGGTGCTGAGCACAACCTTTTCATGGTAGTCGGTAGGTCTATTTGCCAAAGATCTCTTGGTCTCTGTCTTCTGGGCACAATATAGTATTGTTTTTACTGGTTCCTTTGTAGCTGGGTTTGGCTGTGTATCATTTGGCTATTGCTGTGTAACAAACTGCCCACAAATTAATGGCTTAAACCAACATTTGCTTAGTTCATGATTACATGAATCGGCAATGCAGATGGGGCTCAGCTGGGTGGTCTTTTTAATCTCAGGAGGCTCCCTCATATTTCTGTGCTCAGCTTCAGGTTAGCTTTGCTGTTCTTTGCTTGGTTCACTGATATGTCTAAAATTTTGGTTTGGAAAACTGGACTCATCTTTGGCTTCTTCTCCTCCATTAGACTACCCAGGACATGTTAATGTAGTGATTTCAGGGTTAAAATATTTAAGTGTTGATGCCAGCTCTTCAGTTCTTCCTTCTTTCTCTGCCATGGTGACTTAAGAATTTTGGGATAATGGGTTTTGTATCACTTGCCCTCCAAAGGGATGGCAATGTAGTGAAGTTCTTTAAGCCACTATTTTGTACCATTTTGTCATTAAAGCAAACCTTAGCCTAGCCTGACATGTATTTGTACATAATGGGTTCCAAATAAATGTTATTGAATGAACGAATATTTATTTTTTTTACTACACATTCCAGAGGAAATAGACATCTAAATGAAACCTTCTTCTAAAACTTTTACCTTGACAGTATGAAGGTAATAAAGTTTATATATTCTAAATAGTAGTGCTCAAAGCTAGCTTTTGGGGATATATGACTAATATTTAGATGAAAGAAAACGAAGTATAACCAAACAAATTAATTCATTATTAGCTATATAATTCTCACTCTATTCATTCAACAAATATTTAATAACCAAGTACTAAATTTTATTTGGGTATGCTTGAGTGGCACTACTCAATGTCCTCTGTTATGGGAAAATTTAGACATCGTCTTCTCTTCTCCAGATATTTGTCATTAAATGTCAAGTGTAATTCCAATTTAATTAAGAAACAAGGAAAGCAAGAGAAATCTCATTAGGGTCAAGGACTAGGTCAGAGCAAACTTAATCGAATATGAGCAAATGACACTCCTACACCCTAAATGGGTGCTGGGATCACAAATAATGAACTCACTAGAAAGAATCTGATAATACATTCTAGATGATAGCTTATAATATTTTAATTGCACAATCACTGTGTCTCATTTGTCCTGGACAGACAGACAGATAAAATGTCCTGGTTTGTTGTTTTTTCTTTCTTTTCTTTCTTTTTTTTTTTTTTTATGACAAATGATCATGTAGAACAGGGCATTTACTGATTACTCTGAAAACCAGCAGTGGGTGACAAAGCTCATGTAATTTATTTCCTCTCCTTCCATCTTATTTACTAGTTTACAGATAAATGGTCTTGTGCCAGACAAATTCTTATTTGAATCTGATTGTGCTGACACTGGAAATATTTGCAAATATTTCTTGACATGTCATCAAGCATGTTGTCAATCTGAACCTTCCCAGTTTATACACATATAGACATTCCAAATGCCATTCTCAGCTCACGTAAGATGCCAAAATTACTCCATAAAAGGGGACTGTCAACAAGATCCATGTGAGGGTCTGAAACTGTTCAAAAACCTGGCAGGGTTTCTCTCTGTCTTAAAATTTCCATTTAATTATACACTCATCTTATATAGACATGGCTTTAAGAGGAATTAGACTTGCATTAAAAACAGATAATTCAACTTTTATAAAGACAGAAAGGAATTGTCCTTATTTGTAAATGATATTTCTTCTTGAAAATTTAGAAAAAATTAAAACTGGATACTTAAACTGTATGAAATAATTTCTTGCCCATTTTCTTAACTGGCATTACACATAATTAAAATCTTCTCAGAGCTCATTATATTATTCAGAAAACAAGATTATTTTTCCTATCTTTCAAAGAGATGATATGTAGACGTCTAATTGCTTATTTTAGCCTTTATTGATGGCATTTCTACAGGACATGTATAACTCATAATTCCTTTTCTTTGTTTTTATATATTTCACTCTCTCTATATATTTTTGAGAATATTACAGATGTCCACTTTTTATCCCCATTGATCCCCTCCACTCCACATCCATCCCACCCCCAGGCTTTCCCCATACCAATGTCTGTGTTCATGGGTGATGCTTATAAACATATAAGTTCTTTGATTAATCTCTCCCCACCCACAACCCCCTCCCCACCTTCCCTCTGAGATCCCTCAGTCTGTTCCATGCTTCTATGTCTCTGGATCCACTTTGTTCATCAGTTTATTTTGTTTATTATATTCCACATATAAGTGAGATCATGTGATACTTGTCTTTCTTTGACTGGCTTAGTTCACTTAGCATAATACTTTCTAGTTCCCTCCATGCTGTGCCAAAGGATAAAAGATCCTCCTTTTTTATAGCTACATAGTATTCCATGGTGTGAAGGTCCCACAGCTTTTTTATCCACTGAGCTACTGATGGACACTTGGGCTATTTCCAGATCTTAGCTATTTCAAATTGCGCTGCTATGAGTATAGCAGCGCATAAGTTCTTTGTGATTGGTGTTTCGGGTTCCTTAGGATATATTCCTAGAAGTGGGATCACTGGGTCAAATGGCAGGTCAATTTTTAATCTTTTGAGGAAACTCCATACAGCTTTCCATAGTGGCTGCACCAGTCTGCATTCCCACCACCAGTGTACTAGGACGCCCTTTTCTCCACACCCTCACCAGCTCTTGTAGTTCGTTGATTTGTTGCTGGAGCCATTCTGACAGGTGTGAAGTGATACCTCATTGTGGTTTTCATTTGCATCTCTCTGATGTTTCGTGACATTGAGGATTTTTTCATATGTCTCTTAGCCATTTGTAGGTCCTCGTTGGAGAAGTGTCTATTCAGGTCCTTTGCCCATTTTTTAATTGGATTGTTTATCTTCATTTTGTTAAGTTGTGTGAGTTCCATCACTTGTAATTTCAAGTATCTAGGAAACAATAAAGTACACTTTTTAAAGTTGGTTATTAGCAGTTATTTCCTTTAAGTAAATCCAATAAATAAAATTCCAGTTTCACACAAGAGATATAATCATAAGAGGAAAAGAAGAAACTATTTAAATAGCAACACATTTACCACTGGATTCCTTAAAACATCAAATTTGATTTATGATTTATTATAGAAATTTATTATTACAGATTGTGTGGAGCATAATGACTTATTTCTAAACAAATAGTTAAAGTTGTTATGTTAACTGTGGTTTCAGTCCTCATTATAGGTTCAGAAGTAGTGATTAATAGTTTTAAGCACTTAAAAAAGACTGAAATATTGTATATTGTATTTTCTTAGCCACTAGTCATTGTACTTGCATAACTAAATACTATTAAGTGAGGCCATATATATTTTATAATCTGACTTCTTCCTCCATTACTTCAAATTTAAAGTTTAGACTGAAAAAGAGGCAAAGTATTCTAGTCTTATGAATTTCCTTCAGCACATTGTCACTTTCCTGTTGGTACTATTGCAAATATTTAACCAAGAAGCCACTTGTAAGCTACATGTATCTGAAAGAGAATAGTCAAAAACATACTGTAATTTTGGATAACAAATTAGGTACATATCTTGTTTAAAATATTGATTCTAATTTTTTTTTTCAAGAAATAGCTAATTCTGTAACAACATTTTTGGAGCTAAAAACAGACTGATAATTAGATGCATTTAAATGAGCTTAGAAAAAGCTAACCATGGTCTTCTAGTAAAAAATTGGAAAACAGAGCACATATTGCAAGTCCTCACTCCAAAGTGTTCCAGCAAATGGACAATAAACAAAACAAACATAAATTAGTTGATTTTAAAAAATAGAATAAAATCCAAGAGTAAGGGGAAATGTAAAAGATATCATCAGTCAGGGCTGTCCTCAGTGTGTATTGATTTCAGGAAAGTGATTTTTGGCTGGGTATCTGTCTATAGAAATAGTCTGATTTGCCAATTTATTATACAATTCATTGGCCCATGTGAGGTATATTGATTTTTCAATAAACAGTTATAATAATTGATAGAAAAGAGGTACTATCTCATGTGTTATTTAAATATATTTTTTTATTGTTTGCTTTTAGAGAAAGAATGGAAGGATGAAGGGAGAGAGGGAGGAGGTCCAGAGAGAGAGAGAAAGATCAATTTGTTGTTCCACTCATTTATGCATTCATTGGTTGATTCCTTTATGTGCCCTGACCAGTGAATCGAAACCCAAACCTTGGTGTATTGGGACAATGTTCTAACCAAATGAGCTACCTGGGCAGGGCTTTCATGTGTTTTTATTGTCCAATTACATGAACAAGTTTATAAGAAGTAGTACAATAGAAGTACACCTCAAGACTTCTTTGTGCAAAGATACTTCCATCTTACATAGTCCTATTCTTAAATGCGCAGTAAAATTGAGTTTTAAAAATTATACATAGCTGTGAATTGCACCAGGCAACCTAGATGTAGAACTTGTTCTTTTAACTCAGAATGTTTTCTTGTCACCCTTTCCAGTCAATACAGCCCCTGCGGGAAAACAACCACTGTTCTAATTTCCATCACAGTAGGTTAATCTTGTCTGTTCTAGAACTTCTGAAAATAGTAATCACACCAGTAAGTAATCTTTGTGTAAAGCTGCATTTGCTCAGCAAAACTCCCGTGAGATATATGCTTGTTGCTGCATTGAACAATTGCGTGTTTAATTTGTGAATTAGTTCAGCTGGTGACACTGAAGCTCAAACCATTTATATCCTTACTGAAATTTAAAATTTCTACTTATTCTGATATTTACTGAGAGAGGGCTGTTGACTTTTAGAGTGATGCCATAAGTGCTTGGTGAGTTGTGCTGTCATTTAATGATACAGGAATTGGGGGATGAGGGAGAAAGGTTTGGTGATATAATTCAAACACTTCAGTTCAAGTATATAAAGGTTGAAATACCATTGAGACATTTATGTGAAAATATTGACTAGGTAATTGGAGGTTTGAGAAAATTAAGTTAATGCATATAAAAGAATCAGGATAGTGCTCAGAAGATAATAACTGCTTAATAATTATGAAGTGCTATAACTATATGACTTCAAGATTATCCCTTTTTTATTTCTACCCTTGACTGTGAAGAATTATGATCTAATAGACGTTTTGCTACTTTTTTGGGAAAACAAGAGCTCTTGATTTTCAATCTAGTCATACAGGCATTTAAGCAAACCTGAGAAAAAAACCCTCAAAGGAGGGGATCTTTTATTTAGAATTTTAAAAAAAATGTGTGATTCTACCTTTGAGGACATCCATTATAGTATGTTTGGAATTACTAGATATTTATAGTGAAGGAGCACAAGATATATATTCTTTTCAATGCACGTAGCATATTCCAAGTTTTACCACAAAACTAAAATGTTACTAATTTTAGAAGGATTAAAATAATACAAGAATATTCTTTGAAGTCAATAGTATTGAATAAGTATTTATTATTTGGGTTTATTCAAAATTCTTGTTTCGTGATATATTATACTTCAATCTTCTTGCAGCCTAACTCACCTTTATCTGTTTTATTTATATTCCTCAAATTTTGTAATTATTTTATATATTTTGATCTTTAAAACAATTAACATCAAGAGAATTGTCAGTATAAGCACTTCTGTATAGAAAGAAAGACATCAGAATTCCACAGGGATAGCATCTCAGGCGACGACACCTCTCAGAGCCTCAGAGTAGAAATATGCATGTGGAATGGAGTGGGGTGAAGATCAAAGCTGTGACTAGATGTGGTTCTAGATAAGCTAGTCAGGCGGGCTTGGAGCCCAGCCGGGTTGAGGGCAGAACTGGAGTAAACAGGAACAGTGGGAGTTCAGTAGCAACACTTCTAGTGAGTGAAAGCTAATGGTCTCCAGGACGTCCCCGTGGAGAATGAGTGAGGGCATGAGCTTCAGAAGAGCAGAGCATTCAGGAAGGAGTGGAATGAGAATGTTTTAAAAATAGTGTTGGAAAGTGACAGGGTTGGGGCAAAAAACATGTCGTGACTGCTTCAGTGAAGAGAAGAGGGGTAGGTACCGGAGAATATAGATCTGTAAATAAAATAAGTTAGTCTGACTTTCCCCACTGACCTGCACCTGAAGAATGGGGGAAAAGACCCCACATCTTTGTCCTTAGTATTTTTTGGCAATTTGTTGACTTCGGTAGACCTTTAGATTCTGTAGAACTTAGAAGGAGCACGTGTTCCTCCAAACCCAAGGGGGCGAGAGCTATGTAAAAGTGAGAAGAAAGACAACTCTTGTTTTTATTCAACTCCACAAAGCATACAGAAGGAAAAAGGGAGAGGGTCCTAAAGCATGTAAGACTGAGCCTGGGAGTCAGGTTTATTCAAATGAATCATTTACTGAGCTACTGTGAAGCCCCTGGTGTACTGCTTCTCTGGCTTCCATTTCATTGGGTACATGAGAAAACAATAAAAGCTTCATCTCTCATAAAAACTATGTATTATTTTTCCTGAAAAATTATGAAAAACATGGAGGACATACAATATAAGTTGTTCTCAAAATGATAGCACATTTGATTATCTGTTGTTTTTTTAATAAAGAATCTATGTGTCTCGCTCTTTCTTCAGACCACCTGTGTAAAAAAAAATCTCAATATTGAGCCCTGGAATTTGGATTTTTAAAACTTGCCCTTGAAACTTATATGCACCCCAATGCTTGAGAATCATAAAGTATTTCTAGAAATATTCATAGAACTGTATATTGAAATAATTTTCTCATTTTAACATCAGTTGGCTTATCCTTAAATGCTATCAGAGATTAGTTTTCCTTTACATTTAATTTAGCATCTGATTAATGCATAAGTAAAATTTTTCAACTTCATTGCAGAAAAATATATTTCATGATGCAGTTCAGTTAGCAAGTTAATGATTCATGAGTTAAGTGATTTATAGCATATGAATCACAATTATAATATATTTGCTTTTATGGTTGAAACCATTCTCTGTTCTTTGAACCAATCATAAAAGGGTAAAACCTACATTATCAAATAATATCTGATGGAGAAATTGTGAGAAAGCTTTCTCTGTCATTAGAACACAAGAAGGAGGAATTATTACAAAACAATGATAAAATTAAAATCCAATTTTGACCACAAAACCAGAAACAGTACATCCAGAGTAGAGTAATAATTTTCTCTACTCTTTTCTCACCACGGCCATGATAATGTGTTCCGCTTGAACACCATGCTTGTCAAGAAGTATCAATGATGAGGACATTGGAATGACACAATAGTGTTGTTAGACCTGAAAACATTTGTTTTTCATACTTTATAAAAATCTGTGCCTATGTGAAAATATTGCTTGAGCATCTCCAAGGCTCTACAAGATTACTAAAAACAGAGCAATCTTGAAACTTTGCTCTCAATTTTATTTGCTGCACAGTAAGTGCTATGGTCAAGTTAGTCTCAACAAACTGTTTTGAACACTAACTTTTGCAAAACATAAGAAAAAGGCTAAAAGGGGTATGTTGCGGGGGGGAGGAGGGAGACTCAAGTTCAAAAGGAGAAAAGAAGACTCAGGTAAATAAGCGTTGAGCAGAAAATGAGGGAGGTATCAGATAGAATGAGAGTGCTTTGAACCCACAAAGGGGGACAAACTCTACCAGCACGAAGAGATTCAGTAAGCAACGGGTAATGGTGGAAACGCACTGAAGTGACATCTATGTCAGTGACAAAGGAAGAAAACTGAGACAATCATCTAAACACTGTGTGATCAACACCGGAATTGGTCAAATAAAACAAAGTGAGGGGATGGAATTGCAAATGGTTTGACTACGTTTCAAGGAATGAAAGTGAGCAGGAAGGGAGATTTCTGATGTGGAAGGAGACCAATTTAGATGTTTTATAATTCTGTGGGAGACGCTTTGATTTAACACGTCCTGTCAATTTTTGTTAGAAAAAAGGGTATACTTTTATAAGAGAGTGCTGCCTGTGGATGACAGTTTTTTTAATAATCAGACACATTCTGAAATAAATTTATTGTATAGTAATAATGGTTGCTAACAAATATACATGCTTGCTTTAAATTAGAAAATGCGTTGGGCATTTTTCATGTATTATCTGACTTAATTCTCCAATGAGAATGTGAATTATTGCTTGAGTTTACAAATGATGATAACAAACAAGGTTGTAACATTTATAAGAGATAATGTCACACGTGATAACGACATGAAAAGGTTAAAATAATTTCCTTGGGAATTAACAATAAAATACACTTGTTTTCTACAATTGGACTCTCCCACCCACACAGAGCCCATAGCATTAACTTATTTCTGGTCTTCACTGTTAACTTCAGGTTGGTATTCACATTTGCTCTTCTTTTCTGTGAGTTTTTCATACAATCAGCTATCTTAGATCCTTTCTCTGGTCCCACCTCCTGGTCTTACATTTACAGGCCCAGTTTATAAGCTTGAAACCCCATGAAGCCTGAGACCACCTCCTTTGGGTCTGCTTAACACCATATTTCACCTGATCTTCAGGTAGGACTTGTTTCTTTTATTATTGACACAATGTTCACAACAATTGGAAAAGGGCATGGACAGAGATAAAGCCTTAAAATCCTGTGGTTCTGTGGGGTGAACCTGAGAGCAAAAACATTATGCCGGGGATATCTCTTCAGACCATCTTTAACTGGACCTTCAATGAAATGGTTTTTTGGTTTTCATCTTGAATACTTATGTGGATGTTCCAAAGGCAAGTTTTCTGTGTAACTACTAACTAATCACCTTAAAAAGTAAATACAATCTTTATCTTTATGAATTTCAATCTGTGCTTCATCAAGAAGGGCAAATGCAGTTTGGAACTAAAATGGCTAAAATAATAAATTCCTTCCATTCATGAAAATGAAAAGATAGAAAATTTGATGAACTGTGAATGCATTAAAATCACAGATTATGTATTGCATAGCTTTGATGTACTCAATAATCAAATTTTATAAGCATAATTTCCAGGAGATAACATTTTCTACATTAAGAATGTTGAGCTACACAATGTAAGAAAAGATACATTCTGTAAGAAAGTGTTTGAGAAAGTGTTAATTCATTCAAATAACAAATATTAAGCAGCTACTGTCTTGTCAGGAATATGCCAACATTCTTATTCAGCTTAGGGGCTAGAGTATGATAATAATACATTTTAATTGAAATCTTAGTTTAGCTTTGCTCTTGACCTTAGGTTCATAGTATATCTTTTAGACTTGGGACACCTACATGCCCCCAACACTCAATAAATTTAAGAGAGAGGACTCTCAAGTAAATTCTTAGATTTGGCCACACAACTCAGAGAAACTGGCGGGTCATTATGATAAATCTGTGCACAAAAGAAAACATTAGCCAAGATCGCAGTGAATATTTGCTTTCTAAATTTCTTGGTGTATCTCAAATTCCAAATTTCATTCTCACCACCCAACAAGAAATATCTGTTTTACTTGTATTTTATTCAAGCATTACACTATGACTTTTATTTATGCATCTTTAAATTTTTATTTTCTTCCATCATGTTAATTGGAAACTGAGTACTTTTATGACTCCATGCACTTTATCCAGTAACTTTACCCTCTCCTCCAAAGTACACTAAATGTACTCCCTTTCTCTCTACATGTGTATAGTCCAATTTGTTTTTACTTCTTGGCTTTCTATAAGAGTAGATCCCCCTATAGACTGTGTTTTTTTTATTATGAAATATTTAATTGAGTAATGACATCTGACAAATGTGGCTGTGAGTGTGTGTGTGCATGGCCATGCATGCACGTGTATGTGATTGTGGAACTGTCTGAGAATAGGAAAGTAATTGAAAAAGAGCACTGGTCAGTCCAAACACAGTAAGCAATTTGTCTGGAACATTATTAAGGAGGAGGTGTGTTTTCTTGAGAACATTATTTTTCCCCCACTTCAGTCATTGTTGCAACACCTGAAGCTCATAGAACTTGATTAATCTCTCTTTTAGTTCACACTAATTGAATTTATGGTACAAAGCACTCTGCTAAAAAAAAAATGGAAGATTGTATTTTACTCCTTGATTCTCATTTAATGATTTATTTTAATTTGTTACATTTACTTGACTCTCTATTTTGCATCAACCTATGGGACAGACACTGTATTAAAACTATATAGCTTACACTTTCTAATTCACATATTATGATAAATTTTCCATGTAGGGATTCATTATTCTTATGAGTTGCATTGTAATTGTTAGTGTCAGGCAGAAAGTAACATGCAAGAAGGAATACAGTGAATTCTTTTCAATTTATGAGGATGAAAAGATGATAAATTAACACTATGAGAGCAGTAAATACTCTGAAACTTTCTGATTAATGTTTTCAATGCCAACAGTCTCTCTCTCCCTCTTTCTCTTTCTCCCCCCACCTCTCTCTCTCTCTCTCTCACACACACACACACACACATGCACACATACACACATACACAAGCACAGATATTTATTATGTAGTATTGTGAGCATTACTCAAACTCTGGAATAAGACTGCATGGGTTAGCATTTTGACTTTATTCTTTACTTGCCATTTGAACATAGACAAATCACTTAAGCTTTTTAAACTTCAGTTTCTTATCTACATAATACGGGAAAAATAATAATACCACCTCACAGGTTTGTTGTGAGGTTTAATTTAGTTAATACATGTGAAAGGTCAGGTCAGCACACATTAGATGACCAATAACATTAGCAAGTGGATGATGACCTTCATTCACTGTGTGGTGCGATCAATTGTATCCTATTGGGCATAATGGCCCAATTTAATGCAACAGGATTGCTGCAACTTGAAATCCCTTATCTCCAGAAGCTTGCATTACGTAGGGAAAAAAAAAAAAAAAGTTACGTGGTACTTTTCAGTTATGATGTGAAAGGCATCCATTTCTTTTGAAGCCTAAAATCAGAGGAAAGCATCCAGAAGATCTTGCTTGGCTTTGCACACCTAAAATATTTTGGGATCTAAGAATCCTCCTACTGTTTGGGTTGGCAGGAGACCAGGCTTGGATCTAGGAGAATTTCTGGTCAGATTGCTCAGCAGGTATTGCACAAGGCATGCCTAACCTCTGGGGAGTAATTACTCTCCAAACTGTTAGCAAAACAGCTGGGAAGCTGACGGGCAGGCCTCACACGTAGCTAAACTGTATTGGCAAAGTTGTCCAGAAAATAAGCAGTGCCTCAGGATCAATTCAAAGGTGGTAGAAGAGGAAATGTAATGAGCTTAGCTTACTGATAGTTGAGGCTCCTTTGTAATGGCCACTGTCAGTAAACTGTTGGAAAGTCACTGCCAGCTGATTTTATCCAGCTTTGCAAGTAATCCCCTTCTGGCAATTTAGAGGAAAACTATTTAGAAAGTCGTACTGGGATATTTTAGTACTCTACACAGCAATTTATTAGTTTTCTCCATCATAACTTCCTGGAAAGTAACCAGCTATCTTTAAATAAAATATCCTGTTATAGCAGTACCTCACCTATCCGGAGATCACAGGTCCATGAAATATTGTCCAGAAACTGGAAAACAAGAATCCTCTGCATCACTAGAACAGACCTATAAAAGTAGATTTTTACATACATGAATATATGTAAAAATATTCTTATATCATTGCCTAATATTATTTAAGTATTTAATTTACACGTCACTGCTACTCATGCTCAAATTCCACCGCATCTCTGAATCTATGCCTAACAAACAAATGTCTGATTGTATTTTTACCTCTAATGACTACTTCTCAATGGAAGAATGTGTTGACTAATAGAAAGGTTTGGATCTCTTGCTAAAAATGTTACCTTCATTATCAGCAATTGATAATAGTTCAAGTTTATAGGAACTTGAGTCTATTCCTGAGTTATGCTGTATCAAAATATAATTTTAAAACCATCTTGTACATTTTGGTAGGTGAGAATCTCAGTATTCTTCATGACTGGCAATGACACAGCATCAAGTCAGTTCTAACCTAAAATCTTTTGTGTAAGCTCAGGGCACGTTGCAGAGGATGTGTAAGTTACACTGGAGGACATCTATTCTCTTCATCAAAATTCAATTCCACCTTGAGAAACTTAGGTTATGTTTGTGGCCATCCCTGGCAATGACCCTTAATTCCTCTACAGCTTTCTTTCAATGTCAGTAATGTTGCTAGTCATGACAGTGACCTTTAGGAATTACGAAAATTTTGTATTTGTTCATCAATCACGGAAGGGTATGAGTATTTTCAATATAATACCATCTTATGTTAGTTTGGTTTTTGCCTTTGACTGAGTAAACTTATTCTGGGACACTGAAATTGGGTCACTTTGTTTTTTTATTATTCTATAAAATTAGAGTAATTTTAATATACTATAGTAGTAAAATATTTAACAGTGGAGCAATGCCTTTAAAAATACTGTTATTTATATAATATGATATCATTTTAATCTCAGATTTGGTAGACGTTATAAATTGATAATTATATGGGAAATTAGACACTTTGGTTGAAAGACTGGCAAAGATCAGATAGCTAGAGTATGATTAAGTCAGGAGGAGAGCCTAGGTCTTCAGTGTGCAGAGATACTTTTTGTGGCCTTAACAATGAGTTTATTCATTCCCAAAATAAGGTTCTTAAGTGGATGACTGAAGTTCTGATAGACCTTCCCACCCACCAACATGAAGCAAATAACTAAATAAGACTTGCCAACAGCTGGTGCCAGAATGAAGAATGAATAATTCTTCAATGGTCACCTACCCAAGAAGATGCAAGCCAAGATTTGCAGAACTATTTCTAATAAAAATAGGCAGCTTTTCCAAGAATCTCATTTTCCTCCCTAGAGTGAAAGGTCTGTGAGCATCTTGTTAGTACCTCAACAACTTCCTTCTTCACATGCTAGCTTCCAAATTTTTCTTTGCTAGCACACTCCCTTGAAAACAAAGAACGGAATATCCAATGACCTACGCTGCCTGCCTGAAGGACTAGGCAATGAAGCTGACCCATGCTATTTTGAGCTATTAATCTATATTTTGAGTTTGGAGACCATGGATCTCTGCAATTTGGTTTATGCAACCATGGTGAGCCACATGCACTTCTGCTAGAACAAAGAAGAGGAAGCTCTTTTATAGAGGAGAGAGGAAGTTGGGAAGAGCTATTACAGTTTTTCCTTTGTTGTGATTTGCAATCAACATAAGGCATGAGAGCTCCCCCCTTCTGGCCTGTCTACTTCACTTCATTTATTTATTTATTTTTAATTAAATTATTTTTCAATTATAGTTTACATTCAGTGGCTGTTGTTTTTATTAGTTTTGTGTGTGCAGCATAGTGCTTAGGCTTTAAGTGAAGTTTTGTTTATTAACATTTTATAGTAGGTAAGTACAATTGCCTAATTGGCAAGTCTGATGTGCTATGATTAGTTTCCAAAATAACCAATTCTTAATTTTGGAAACTCAAACTAAATAAAAGACTCTGAACCCAAGTCAGTCCAGGATAAAAAGTACAAAGTTGTCAATCACATGGGTGAAATGGAACTGCTGAGAGAGCTATCTAGGCTCTTTTAAAAAGGAGAGGAGAATATATTGAATTTAAAGGGCATGGATTCCAAGAGTTAATGTTCAGGAATAAGAGATTTAGAAATATATGCTTCTATTCTCTGCCAACTGTAAGACTTTATGGTCATATTTATTTTTTAATATCATCAGTAAAATCTAGATAAAATGACTCTCTTGGCAATAATAAGACTTCACAACATCAAATATTCATTTTCAGGCTTTGTAATATGCTTTATGAAACAGCTATTTATAAATTTAAAAGTCAGAAAAATAAGGAAAATAACACATTGAAAGAAAATAATTTATAAATACATAATTTTGGCACTGTTAAACTTAGAACTCTCCAGAAAAGTTAATGAGGGTTTGCACAGCTCTTTAAAAGTCAGTAAGTATTAATATCACCTTCACAATATATCATGGAAGTGTTGAACTGATCTCTAATATATGGAGGCTCTGATTCTAAGGAGTCTGAACTAATAAATTCTTTGATATTTCTATCACGGGGGGCGGGGGGAGAGGGTGGGAACAAAATTGTATGTATACTTTCCAAAGATTTGGTGAAATGATAGGTAGATTTGGTGTTTTGATTATTTTGAGTGAGACTTAGGTGGCCTTGGATCTATAGTAAGCACTGCTAGTCAGTCAAAATAAGTTTATTAAGGGCTTTTATGTTCCCATTAGTGTACTAATGAAGGGTAATGTGGTAGGAAAGAAATTAGACATGATTCCTTAAGAAGCATATGGTCTGGTGGAAAAGAAAGTAAACTACTCCTAAATCTTATAGGGAAATTGTTGCAAATGTGAAACAAGCTTCACTCTAGTACATTAGGTCATGCTTTGCCATCGAAAGGTTGAATAATATTCGAAGAGCCATGTAAAAGACTCCCTTGGCTATGAGAGGTATATTTCAAATGTTTAATTATCTTCATACATCATCAACTTCATGGTGGTAATGACTTCCTAAGAATGATTATTCTGTTATCAGTTACAAATATAGTGCCTGTCTTGATTGTCATATAAACTCTGATACTGATACTCAGAGACATTTTGGCCAGTCAGAGAGCAGAAAATTGGTGGAACTGATTCTGATCAGACCTCAGTGTTTCTTAATCAGAGGTGAGCTCACTTTCATTATCATGAACACCAGATATATATGAATGACATTGCCTACCATGCAGTTAATTGGCTGTAATACCCAGTTTATATTTCCAGGCTAGTCCATAGTTCAGATGGTCAAGATTATCTTTGTGCAGATGTGGGAGGCAAAGCTGAGTGGCAGCACCCGCTGCAATATGGATCCCTTTTATCGTTTTGTTCTAGTTCTGTATTTTCAGCTGTCTCAGACAAAATAGCAGATGATTGGCAATCTCAGCAGTAATCTTCATTTTGACACATGTTTATTTTTGACTTTAAATAAGCCATTTAAATATTCTAACTATAAATACTCCTAAGTACAAATTCAACTAAGATTGTCTATTTCCTACTTCTAGGAAATTATTGTACAGAGGTTGTTGCAAAGATCAAAACCCTAAACTAGTTCCATTTTACCAAACTCTTATTCTGTAATTCACCTTTATACATTTTAAGACAATGAATCTTTTATTAAGTAAGAAGCTCACCTTAAAACTGCATGTGTAAAACAGCTACCAAACAGAGCCAATCTGATTCACTGCACAACATTTGAGTGCCAAGATCATTCAGTGAAAAAATATTTTGCACTGTTCATCATTAATCACTAAAATAATTCAATGCCCTTGCAGGGATTTGTTTAATATTTCTACCAGTATTTGTCACAACAGAATTCTGGAATAAACCATCACCCTATGCTATCTTTTGAAATACACTGAAATTGAGATTTGATCTGGTCCTGGCAGTATTTCAAGCAAAGAAAGTGTTCATTGATTTGGACAGGTTGATTGAAACCCTCTGTTTCACAGGAGCCATGATCCCACCTTGTTACTTATTTTTGAAATATATAGGACAAAACCTAAGAGAAGCATACTGTTTGAAAAAAAAAATAAATGATATAAATTTGAGGTAGATGGAGGCAGGCACAGAAAATAAATGGTCAACCATGTGCATGGGCCACCCACTCATCTTGAAAGTAGAATTCATTAGAGAAGGTTGCAACCTCACACTCTTACCTTCAAATTCATACAGTTCTCAAAGGTTTTGTTGAAATAAACCTGAAATAAACATTTTAAACTTAATCATTTGTTTGAAGTACTTGGCTATTCCCATTAATAAAAATGCTCAGTTTTTAAAAATCTACAAAACATATGTAAAATTAACTTATCAGTAAGATCTCTTAACAACTCTATTAGACTTTTGCCTGTTAAATTAAATGTACACTGTTTACATAGAAGTTTTATTAATTAGAATGGAGAATTTTACACATTTGAAAATCAGTCACTTAGTATTGTAAGTAACATGTAGTTTGGGGTGCTTATGAGAAGTGTCTCCTGTAATTGAACAGTAGAAATGAGTACTGGTGATGTCTTTCTTTTATTGGGAAGAAACAAGGCCCATGAAATCTTCTACTGTTAATTATTCTATTGTATCTTGTTGATTGAAGTTAAGGATTTAAAAAATAATTCTAGAATAGTTGCAGAGGATGTATGGGAAAAGTCACAAACTATTCACATTAAGTGGGATATTTTAGGGTATAAAATTCTTCTGTGCTCTACACTTAAATGCTGTACCGCTATATAGAGAAACATTAATGTGGGTCGTAGTAAAGAAAACTAAAATATCTGTCTGAAAAAAAGCTTAAAGAAAACCACCTTTCCTTAAGATTCCTACTTTGATGATCCTTTTCAATAAAAACCGGATTACAAGTTTAGTGAAGATGCTACTCAACCTCTCTGTTTATTTATTTATTTTTAAACAGCTCTAACAGGAATTAGAAAACTCTGACATAAGCCAAATCTGACTCACCATTTGCTTTTGTAAAATAAAGTTTTATTAAAACATCCATGGGTAGTCCATAAATATTGCCTATAAGTGCTTTTGAAAAATTGTTAGTTATTTTTATTACAGTAGGCTGGTAGTTTCCTAACAGAATTAGTGTAATGTTCTATTTGAGAGAGAGGGGATTCATGAGAAATAAAAATGTAGGTTTCTCTTATAAACAGGCAACCTGGACTTTTGGAAGTAATATGCATTCATGAAGGTTAACCATACCAGAATAGTCAATGAGAAAATGTACCTTAAAAAGAAAAAAGCAAATATGTTGAGTTGAACAAGACAAAAAGTAAAGTAAAAATAGTGTAAGGGCAATTATTTCTCCTAAAAATGTTTAATTTGCTTAATTTTTTGTTTAGATGTATTTTTCAGCATTATTCTCTAAGAAAAAGGCTTTATATTCAATTCTATCTAGATAAGAAATCTTTTTGAATTCAATAAAAAACCCACCATATCGCCCAAGACCAGGTTCATTTTATAACGTTCAGTTCCAAACATCCCAGCCCTCACTTACATAGTTCACATCATTCTATTACACTTTTTTAATGGAATTCAATTGAGTCAAAGCATAATAATGATAATAATCCAAACCAGTCAATTAAACTTAACATTTATCTCATTTTTTTTTTGATGAGTGAAATACCTGTTTTTTCCTGTGAACTGAATGGAATTGAATTCAGCACAGATCAGAAGTCAGATTAATTCTGATCCTTTTAGTTCCATTTCAGTTTTTCAACAAGATTAGATATAGTACACAATATTCAGTTCAGTTAATTTGAATTTCATTTCTCCTTTTCATTAATTTTAACCTAAGTTATACCCTCTCTATAAATCTTACCCTGGATAACACAAGAAACTTAAGACTATGGCACTTTGTAATCAATCTTCTTCCTTTGGGTTTCCCAAAACTGAACTAAAAAAAAAAGTCTTTATTCATAGAACTAGATCATCTGTCTTCTCAACCACCATTTATTGCATGTTCCAATATTTACACCCTCTGTGTCTAAGACACTATGATAAGTACTTCACAGTATGTAGATGAGTTTAAAAACAAACAAACACCTGCCTTCAGATGATTACATTGTAAGACAAAAACTAAGAGCAGGAAAACACTGCAATGTGTAATGTAGAGTGCTAAGTAGGCTACAAATAAAACATAAAGAATGGTGGAGGTAAAAGATAAACAGAGACATCCACTTGGAAGACGACAAAGTAAAAAAATAACATTTTCTGATTATTTCCCTCAAAAACCTCCTGAAGCAAAAAGAGGAAAGAGAGAGAGAGACACGAAAATATTAAGGGACAGTGAAACCACTGATTCCAGCATGAGTGGAAATCTGCATGGAAGAGTGGGGGCTGGGCAGTGGTCTATGCAAGGGGAAGCAAAGCAAGAGAGAAATGCTACGATTATGGATTTCATGGATAGCTGAGAGCCTGTTTGTTAGAGATGGCAAATACATTTGAGTTAATAAAAAACAATCCTTTGTTTGAAATAATAGAGACAAGTGATTGTGCTGGCATTAAGAATCTTCCCTACACTAGACTAAGTTGCAAGACTCGTAGGAAGGAGGCCTAATGAAAGAATCACAAAGATAAACCATATTTTCAATAAGCTATATGTCCCTGGAGTGGCGAGGAGCTATGGTTGTATCTTGTATCTTGGATGAGCTCCTGTTGGTTGTTTTCATTGGCTGGTGGAAGTAAAGTCTAACAGTCTCACCTTGAGTAATAGTCTTACCCTGAGTCATCTGCAGTCCCTGCAAGATGTGAACAGGCTCCTGGTTCCTTTCTCTACAGGAATTGGTTTTAAATAGCTGATCCAGGAAGAACAAATACCGTTCAGAAACATAAAGTTGGAAAGGAGCAGCAAAAGATCAGATGAAGACATTATGAGTCATAAAACAGATGAGATATAAAAAAAGAAATGTCAGGTAAAAAAAATGCCCAGAAAAAACGGTTTTACCTAAGTGCTTTGCCATGAATGTCATAGAAGAAGGGGAGGTGAGGAAGAAGGGATGGGACGGAGAAGAAACTTCTATGAAATACTAAAAATACATACCAGACATCAAGAGCTTTCATAAAAGATGGAAATGTATCAGAAGGATACCAGGCCTGTGTTCCTATGTTGTCAAGCTACAGAAAAGATGTGAAAAAAAGAAAATTGTCACAGGAAAGAAAGTAAAGTAGAAAAGACACTAAGGGTGATAAACAATGATGGAGACATCCTAAGAAATATGATGACCATAGAGAGGTTCTCCAGCACAAACAGAAGCAAGGCACAAATTCAATGTTTAATCATATTAAGTGAAACAATTGTTTCTCTCTTTGAAACTCAACTTCGCCTTATTAACTGCAACTGAACATGAAAATACCGGCAAATATACTTCTAGCTCTCAACAGAAGAGTGTACACTTGTTCACCGAGAGACATGTACAAGAATCT